>NC_092125.1:217278331-218653331 GCF_043159975.1 Macaca nemestrina | reverse complement strand
ATCTGCTCAGAGAGGCAGGCAAGTAGACGAAAATCACGGGACTTGTGTGGTCAGCCCAGGTGACCTCAGCCCCTGGCGACTCTTGGGGGTGCTGGCATGAGCTGTCCGACAGGAAGGAAGGCAGAGAGCCATGCTGCTGGGCCAGGTGTGCCCTTGAACGCTTGCATCCTTGTCCTGGCTCAAGGTCCCACCCGTTCAAGTCCTGCCAACCCTCCTTGTCAGTCTTCCCTCACTGTCAAAATCCAAGGCCCCTTGGCCACTGAGAACGATCAGGCCTGTTCCAGTTGTCATTTGATGACCTTGGACCTCGTCATTGCCGCACCTGCCACCCTGGTTGCTGGTTCTAGCCAGGCCCTTCCCCCAAGTTTCTGTGACCCCCTCCAGGCCAGGAAGGCTCAAGACTCAGCCCTGTGCAGCTGTGGCCCTGTTCTCAGGCCTCTAACCACACACCCCACTCCCTGTGTAGGTTCTTTTTGGCTTCTTTGAAGTCAGCCATGATCAAAGGCTGTCGAGAACCACCCTACCCCAGCATCCTGACGGATGCCACCATGGAGAAGCTGGCACTGGCCAAATTTGTGGCCCAAGAATCGAAGTGTGAGGTAAGAACCTGGGGAGGAAGCTGGGTGCAGCCCCTGAGATGGCAGAGCAGCAGCCATGAAGGTTAAGGGATGCACATAGACGTCTTTGCCATTTCACAATCGCCTACCTGGGTGGGACGGGACGGGGCTTTCCCATCCTGGATGGGAGGAAGGTCATGTCCACCTTCCTACTTGGGTTGTGTCCTAAGGTTAAAACACCCTTGCTCGGCAGGGTGTGATGGCTCACGCCTGTAATCCCAGCACTTTGGGAGGCCGAGGCAGGCAGATCACCTGAGGTCAGGAGTTCGAGACCAGCCTCACCAAAATGGTGAATCCCCATCTCTACTAAAAATACAAAAATTAGCCAGACGTGGTGGCGGGCGCCTGTAATCCCAGCTACTCGGGAGGCTGAGGCAGGAGAATCGCTTGAACCTGGGAGGTGGAGGTTGCGGTGAGTAGAGATTGTACCACTGCACTCCAGCCTGGGTGACGGAGCGAGACTCAGTCCCCCCAAAAAAAAACACCCTTGCTCTTGGCTACCCCAGGTGCCATCAGTGAGCCCAGTCCGGGCTCAGCCACCTGCCTGGCCCCGGCCTTACTTGCTTTGTTCCCTGTCTCCCCATCCCAGGCATCTGCTGTCACCGTGCGCTTCTACGGCCTTGTGCACTGGGAGGACCCCACAGATGAGTCCCTGGGCCCTGCCCCCTGCCACTGCTCACCCCCCGAGGGCACCATCACCAAAGAAGGCATGCTGCACTACAAGGCGGGCACCTCCTACCTGGGCAAGGAACACTGGAAGACGTGCTTTGTGGTTCTCAGGTGGGAGCCCTGGCAGCTCCAGGCCTGGGGCTTGGGCCCTGGGGTGGCTGGGCGGTCAGGTCCCCAGCGGGGATCTCTCCGCAGCAGGTCACTTAGGGAGCAGCCTGAGAAGAGGACGCTTCTCTTCCCTATAAGAGCTTGGAGTCGACCTAGCTCAGGCTGTTAGAGCTTCTCTGTACAGCCAGTCATCTTTGGGGCCCAGGAATCCCTGAGTGCCTCAGGGGAGGACGCAGGCTTGGTCCCTCTGATGAACCTTGAGCTGTGTCCCAGGTCTGCTGAGGTGGCCACGTTCCCTGCTGGGCCCCCAGGGCTTTCTTCACCCTCCCTTCCGTAGATGACAGCTCCTGGCCTCCTTTGCCTCAGGTTCATGGCCACAGCATGTGTGTGGGAGGGGAACCCTGGGACTTGGGCTCTGCCTGGCCCCAGTTCCTGGGACAGGGCTCACTCGCCCTGTTTTGTGTCCCTGCAGCAACGGGATCCTCTACCAGTACCCGGACCGCACCGATGTCATCCCTCTGCTCTCAGTGAACATGGGGTGAGTGTCCCGGGAGAAGGGGGTGTGTCCTGGGGCCCAGAGCTGCCGTCTCCCTTGTTCGAGATGTCCTCCCCGCTTGGCAGTTCAGCCTCGCCCTCAGCCCCACCCCATCCAGCGGCCCTGACAGGTGGCCTGGGGCTTCCACGATCTGAATGCTGCAAGGAGCCTACAGGAGGGGATGAGGGAGGCAGCAAGGAGCTCCTGGCTTAGAACAGGTCCAGTCTGATGGGGGAGGCAGGGCCTTCCCCAGAAGCTCCCGGCCTGATGGGAGATGGACATTCGGGTAATCGGAAGGAACAGCGGGCCCTCAAGAGGAAGCACGCATGAATGAATGAGGTTGATTCTCAGAGGGCCAGAGGGACAGCTGATTCCCAGCCCCACCTGGCCATGCTTGGAGATTTAGAAGACCTTGGGCATTCTGGAGATGAAAGGTGTTACACAGAAAGGTGGTGGGTGGGGCTCCCAGACTTCTCCTGGGAGCTGGAGGGGCCTGGAGAGCCCTCTGGTATCCTCCAGCCCCCAGGATGGTGGGGCAGAACCTGTGCCGCACACCCTGCACCAACCCTGGGGGCTGCCCCTCGATGCTGCCCCTGCCTTCTCGCTCCCGTTTCACCCTCCTCCTCTGGCCCAGGGGGGAGCAGTGCGGTGGCTGCCGGAGAGCCAACACCACGGATCGGCCCCACGCCTTCCAGGTCATTCTCTCCGACCGGCCCTGCCTGGAGCTGAGTGCCGAGAGTGAGGCCGAGATGGCCGAGTGGATGCAGCACCTCTGCCAGGCTGTGTCCAAAGGGGTGAGCTTTGCCTGCCCCCACCGCTCACCTGGCCTGCCTCACCCACCCAGACCCCCAGGGTCCCATCTCTAAACCCAGAGTCACAGAGCAACCTGAGGGCCAAGACCTCCGGGGGGCAGCCCAGGAATGGACCCTGGAGCTCAGGGGCATCACTCCCATCCCCACCTCTACTCCTGATCCCTGGAGGGAGAGCAGAAGGGCTGGCTGGGTCCCCTGGAGTGGGGAGTTCTGGTGCAGACCAGCCCTGGAGGCCCCAGCCTGCCTCTCCCCTGCCCCACTGCCAGGTCATCCCTCAGGGCGTAGCTCCCAGCCCCTGCATCCCCTGCTGCCTGGTCCTCACCGATGACCGCCTCTTCACGTGCCATGAGGATTGCCAGACCAGCTTCTTCCGCTCTCTGGGCACAGCCAAGCTGGGCGACATCAGCGCTGTCTCCACTGAGCCGGGCAAGGAGTACTGTGTCTTGGTGAGCTGGGGGTGGGGGCGGGGATGCAGGTCCTGCAGAAGGAAAGCTCTGACTGCTCACCGGGGGCCTGGCTCTCCCTAGGAGTTCTCCCAGGACAGCCAGCAGCTCCTTCCGCCCTGGGTCATCTACCTGAGTTGCACTTCTGAACTGGACCGATTGCTGTCTGCACTGAACTCTGGGTGGAAAACCATTTATCAGGTACCCAGCTGCCCAGGAACCCCATTAGCCAGGGACCCTGTGGAGTGGGAGCCACTCCCTGGGGAGATGAACCCTAGCTGCTCCCAGGACCTGGCCCTGCCTCTAGGGTCCTGGGCACAGCCATGTACCAGAGTGCTCCTGCCTCAGACCTGGGGGGTGAGTGCCTGCTGCTCTTGAAACAAACCCAGGAGAGTCCTCGCTGTCCTTACTGCCTCTTGCTGCACCATCCCCTCCTCGGCTGGCCAGAGGGTGACAAGCCTGCCAGGCCGGGAGCCCGAGGCCCTCAAGCCACTCAGCACTGCTGCCTCAAGGGCCTGGGAGGGAAGGGGTGGGCCCCGGGAGGTGGGTGTGGGACTCCAGCCTGGGTGGCTCTGCCTCTGGTTTGGACTGGGCCTTGGGTGATTGAGGGTGGCCTGGCAGGAGAGAGCTGTCTGGGGGCAGAGGCCAAGGTGGGCATGTTGGTGCCGGCCCCAGACTGAGCAGACACACCTGACAGGCACAAAAACTTAGAACCAAAGGGGCAAAACCCTGACTCCTAGCGAGTCTGAGGCCGAAGCTGAAAATAGAACCCAAGAAACTTAATTCCTGACCTCAGTTCTAATCAAACAGCACGAATGGTGGTGGACCTCCAGCTGTGCTCAGATGGTGGGGGCACAAGATTGGCAGTACCCTCTTCCTTACCCTCCAGGCTTAGCGCCAGTGTGGGAGGGCGCTCATGAGAGCCCTGCACAAGTGGGTTTTGAGCACGTGCTGTGCTCTAGCCCCGTGGAAGCCTGGACTAGCCGGAGGCAGAGAACAGCTCAGGACAGACCACCTCCCTGCAGAGCCAGAGTGCAGCGCCTGCCTCGCTGGGCCATACTGAGGGCTGGGGCCTTCCCAGGAAAGAGGGGGCTCAGCGGGTACCACCCCATCCTCAGCTCAAGCCCCTGGCAAGAGCAGGAGAAACTGGCAGCGTGGAAGCTGTTCCCAGGGAGGTATGGGAGGGCCTGACAGGCGCCGCGGCCAAGGCATAGCCAGGCATGGTGCTCACAAGCCCTGAAGACTGCTGCAGCCCTCATCTGTTCTCTGCACGCCCTCAACACAGGTGGACCTCCCCCACACGGCGATCCAGGAAGCCTCCAACAAGAAGAAATTCGAGGATGCCTTGAGCCTCATCCACAGCGCCTGGCAGCGGAGCGACAGTCTCTGCCGCGGCCGAGCCTCCCGAGACCCCTGGTGCTGAGGCAGAGCTGGTTGGCGTCCCTGGTGGGCAGGAAAGGAAGGCACGCCAACCGACAGGCACACTGTCACAGCTGTCGTCATACTGTCGGGAGCCTACAGCCCACCCCTGCCCCGGGCGGCAGAAAAAACCGAGTGTGGCTTAAGACAGGGTCCCTCCACTCCAGGGATCCAGATCAGGTGCCCGGCACCCCTGGGCCTCCTGCCCGACAGGTAGCGAACGGAGGTTGCCGGGGGCAGAGGGTCTGAGCCCTGTGGGCTCTGCGGATGCACGCCCTCCTCCCGGGCCTCTGCCTCAGTCTGCAGAATCTCTGCCGAGTGGCACTGAGAACAGCATCGATCTAAGGAAGAACAAAAGAACCAGGAGGGCGGGAGCCCCCTCTTCCTCTCCTGGGTTGGGGGCTGGGGCCCTGAGTGCCCAGCCATCCTTGTTCGTGTTTGAACACTCCTGGCCGCGTGGGGAAGCAGGAACATGGGGTGTCTGCGCATGCTTCCTCCTCCTAGCTCCATCACCGCACACACAGCTGCCTGCCTCGCCAGATGCAGGGGGCGGGCAGCCCTCCCTGGCTGCCAGGAGGCTCTGCATGCCCATGGTCCTGCCCTGCCTCTCCCTTCAACCTGGCAGTGCCTGTAGCACCAAGGAGCAAAAGGGGTGGATGGGGTGCTTGGAGAAGGGCAGAGCCCACCAGCCTGGCATCCATGTTGACATCTTCTGACTGTCCCCTGCTTGGCTGGAGCCAGGCCCTTCCCTAGAGTTTCGTCCAGAGCCTCCTGGGGAAGGGCTCAGGTGGTTTGGGTTGTGTTTTTTAAAATAAAATAGACATGTTATATTGCCGAGGCTTGTCACTGGCCCTTTGTGAGCAGGGTAGGGGAAGGGAGGTCTCCAAATCCCTTGGGCCCTTTTCCGCAAACCTTCCTCCATCCTGCCCTGTGCCTGACACGAGGGACACACAGGATATGCAGAACCAGATCAGCCACAGTTGCCGGGTGGACTCACTGCAGGCCCTCAGGCCCTGGGAGTTTCTCGGCCTGACCTTTGCCCTCCCTCCTGTTCCCGTTTGCTACAGCGGCCAGGGGAGGAGCAGCCACCAGCTCAAGCCCCAGGGCACATCTGCACTACCACCCACCATCTGCAGCCCATCCCGGGGCGGGACACTCCTGCCTCCACAGCCCCGGGAGTGAGTGCCCAAAGCCAGGAGAATCCAAGCTTTCCTGCTGCCTCTTGCTGCACCATCCTCTCCCGGGCTGGCCAGAGGGTGACAAGCCTGCCAGGCCGGGAGCCCGAGGCCCTCAAGCCACTCAGCACTGCTGCCTCAAGGGCCTGGGAGGGAAGGGGTGGACCCCGGGAGGTGGGTATGGGACTCCAGCCTGGGTGGCTCTGCCTCTGGTTTGGACTGGGCCTTGGGTGATTGAGGGTGGTCTGGCAGGAGAGAGCTGTCTGGGGGCAGAGGCCAAAGTGGGCATGTTGGTGCCGGCCCCAGCCTGAGCAGACACACCTGACCGCTGGCCCAGGTGGCGCTCTCTTCTCAGCAGGCACAAAGGGCATCCAAGGGCCGCCTCCTGCCCCACTGGCTGCCTGGCCATTCCTTCACGGAGCAGCAGAGCCTCCTGCCCAGCCCAGGAGGGGCTCCCCCAGCAGGAGGGGAGGACTGGCTGCAAGTCCTTACCAGCTGAGGTCACTCCTCAACTCCTACTCACCCAGGCGCCCTGAAGTCCTGGGAGCAGTGAGGGGGGGCATAGGAGCTGGAGGCAGTGGGGGTGGGGGCCAGCAGGCAATGCGGGTGCCTTTTATTCGGCGTGGCACTGACCTAGGCACACTGTTCTCATCGCCACTCCTCCACAGAACCTTCTGGAGTGGATGTCAGTGTCTTCATTTTACAAAGGAGAGAAAGTGAAGCTCTGAGAGGAAGTGACTTGCCCAGGGTCGCACATAAGAGCCGCACCTGGGATTCCAGTCCTCCCCCCAGGGCTCCAGAGCCCTTCTCTACTTCTGACCCTGCTGAGCATGGGCCTATAGACGGTGGGAGCCAGACTGGAAGACTGAGTCCTGGAAAGGGGAAGTCAGTCACCAGGGGCACATCAGGGGCAGAGTGGGGCAGGGGCGAAGTTGGCCATGTACCCCATGCCAGGGACCTCCCAGTCACTTGCCCCCTGCCCAGGGCTCTGCCAAAGCTGGATAGGCTAAGCCAGAGGCAAGGCAGGGGTGCCAGCCCTTTACCCAGGGCCAGAGGGAGACCAGGAGGAGGAGCCTGAGCTGGTTGGCACCTTCTCCCTATCCAAGCTCTCCCTCCAGTCCCAAGTGACCTTTCCCCCAGATCCCAGGGTCCAGGCCCGCCCTCAGCTGGCAGGTGTGAGCACAGAAGCAGCTGGGATTGGTCACAGCCGGTGGAGGCGTGTCTCAGGCTCCAGCAGACCACTGGAACAGCTGAGCAGAGCAGGTGGACTGCTGAGATAGACCAGGGACTCCAGGCAGCCACAGGCCTGTCAGACCAGGACTCTTACCCTCTAGACATGGCCTCAAGCCCCTGCAAACCCCAGCCCCGTGGCCCTGCGAGGTTACAGACAGCCTAAACGCCACCACCACAGGGCCTGTGCCATGCACCTGGCCCGGGCACAGAAGGCCACTGGCGCGGAGGCTGTGGAGACAGTCCCCCCAGCAGTGGACCTGGTGCTGGGTGCCTCGGCCTGCTGCCTGGCCTGTGTCTTCACCAACCCCCTGGAGGTGGTGAAGACACGGCTGCAGCTGCAGGGGGAGCTGCAGGCCCGGGGCACCTACCCACAGCCCTACCGGGGCTTCATGGCCTCTGTCGCTGCTGTGGCCCGAGCAGACGGGCTGTGGGGCCTGCAGAAGGGGCTGGCTGCTGGCCTTCTGTACCAAGGCCTCATGAACGGCGTTCGTTTCTACTGCTACAGCCTGGCATGCCAGGCTGGCCTCACGCAGCAACCAGGTGGCACCGTGGTTGCAGGAGCCGTGGCAGGAGCACTGGGAGCCTTCGTGGGGAGCCCTGCTTACCTGGTGAGTGGCTTGTTTCCATCCTCCACCATCCCATGACCCAGCTCCTGCAGGGACCCTGCAGCCTCCAAAGGCTGGGCTCAGTGGACCTGGGTGGGGTGGGGCAGCCTGGGTGGGGCTGCCCCCTGGAACATCTTTTTTTTTTTTTTTTTTTTTTTTTTTTTTGAGACGGAGTCTCGCTCTGTCGCCCAGGCTGGAGTGCAGTGGCCGGATCTCAGCTCACTGCAAGCTCCGCCTCCCGGGTTCACGCCATTCTCCTGCCTCAGCCTCCCCAGTAGCTGGGACTACAGGCGCCCGCCACCTCGCCCGGCTAGTTTTTTGTATTTTTTAGTAGAGACAGGGTTTCACCGGGTTAGCCAGGATGGTCTCGATCTCCTGACCTTGTGATCCGCCCGTCTCGGCCTCCCAAAGTGCTGGGATTACAGGCTTGAGCCACCGCGCCCGGCCCCCTGGAACATCTTAGCCCAGGCCTGGAATCTGCCCCTTGGCCCAGGGCACCAGGGCCTTGCTCTGATCCATGCTCTCCTGGGGACCCTGCCCCACTGGTCCTGAGCCAGGGGAGGGGGCAGAGGGTGGCAGATACGCTGGCTCAAATCCTGGCTTGGTTACTTCTCTTCCTGTGCCTCGTGCACGATAAGAATAAAAGCTACCCTTGAGGGCCTCCTCCTCACGTGCACTCTGCAGGGACGCCTCAGGGCCGCCCAAAACAAATAAAAAATTTTTAAAAAATGTTTTGAAAAAAGCTACCCTTGGCTGGGCGCGGTGGCTCACGCCTGTAATCCCAACACTTTGGGAGGCCAAGGCGGGCAGATCGCCTGAGGTCAGGAGTTTGAGACCAGCCTGGTCAACATGGTGAAACCCCGTCTCTACTAAAAAGCACAAAAATTAGCTGGGCATGGTGATGCATCCTGTAATCCCAGCTACTGGGGAGGCTGAGGCAGGAGAATCGCTTGAGCCCGGCTGGCAGAGGTTGCGGTGAGCCGAGACCGTGGCACTGCACTTCAGCCTGGGCAACAGAGCAAGACTCTGTCTCAAAAAAAAAAGAGAGAAAGAAAGAAAAAGAAAAAAGCTACCCTTGAGCAAAGGCTTGCCTTGTCCTTGGCTGGTGCTGGGGAGTCATTGTCTCACTTAATCCTCAGAACAGCTTTCCAACCGTGACAGAATTGAAGTCCAGAGAAGGTTAAGTAACTTGCTCCAAGTCACACTGAGATGCAAAACCCAGGCCGACCCCAGAGCTGCACCTCAACCCTATTTCACATGACCCCTAAGCCTCAGGCTAGGGACCATAGAGCTCTGAGTTTCAGGGGCACAGGGGCGGGGGCGCCCTCAACACACACAGCTCATCCTGGCTCTCCCAGGCTCCATCCCCACACCCCATGTCCCCTCTGCTCCTACAGATCAAAACACAGCTGCAAGCCCAGACAGTGGCCGCGATGGCTGTGGGACACCAGCACAATCACCAGGTGAGGCCTGCCACTCTCAGAGCTCCCTGGGGCACGGATTGGGCATGCTCCCAGCCTGGGCAGGGGTGGCCAGTGACCCCGTGCCCTCTCCCCACAGACTGTCCTGGGTGCCTTGGAGACCATCTGGCGGCAGCAAGGGCTGCTGGGGCTGTGGCAGGGCGTTGGTGGGGCTGTGCCCCGAGTCATGGTGGGCTCAGCTGCCCAGCTGGCCACCTTCACCTCTGCCAAGGCCTGGGTGCAGAAGCAACAGGTGAGGAGCTGGGGACACCTGTGCCTACCCACAGAGACACACGGGACTGAGGGGGACCACCTGCCTCCTTCCACACGGGGAAGACCAGGGGGTGGCAACAGATGGGGCCTCTGCCCTCAGAGTTGTGACTCTGACCCTTGGTACCAGCAGGAGTGGGGGGTCAGCAGTGAACCCCAAAGCTGAGAAGGAGCTCAGGGTGGCAGGGCTGGGGGATGGCTGGAGGGGCCCCATCTGCTCCCCTTTCTGCAGCCCTTTTAGCCCCTGTGTGGTAGGAGGCCGGGAGGGCACCATGTGGGTGGGTAGAGGGCAGATGCAGGGGTCCCCACCTGTGCCATCCCCACAGTGGCTCCCGGAGGACAGCTGGCTGGTGGCCCTGGCGGGAGGCATGATTAGCAGCATAGCCGTGGTTGTCGCCATGACCCCCTTCGATGTGGTCAGCACACGGCTATACAATCAGCCGGTGGACAGAGCTGGCAGGGTGAGCAGGAGTGGGTCTAGGGGAGGATGTGGGGAGCTGGGAGCACCCCCCCAACACACACACACACACACACACACACACTCACATATGCACAGCCAGAGACATGCACACACAGGCCATGCCTGCAAACACATTAACTGGGCTTGTTTGCTGAGCTCCCATGTCCCAAGCACAGGCTGAGCACTTTCACATCTGGATTTTATCCCATCCTTAAAATCACATTCATCTTCCTGATGAGGAAACTGAGGCTCAGACAGATCAAGTGACTTGCACGAGTTCCCCCAGCTGGTAAGTGGGGGAGCCAGAACTGGAATCCAGGCCTGATCCTACAGCCTTCTCGTGGCACCGCAGCCTCACACATGTGCCCAATACAGACGTGCTGTCCATAGGGTGTGTGGGGGTGAAACTGACCCGTGTGCCGAGACGTGGTGCCAGCCACGGCCTCACGGCCCCTGTAGTAACACTCACCCCATGTGTTTCCCCAGGGCCAGCTCTATGGGGGCCTCACCGACTGCATGGTGAAGATCTGGCGGCAAGAGGGACCCCTGGCGCTCTACAAGGGCCTGGCCCCCGCCTACCTGCGCCTGGGTCCCCATACTATCCTCAGCATGCTCTTCTGGGACGAGCTCCGGAAACTGGCTGGGCGGGCCCAGCACCAGGGCACCTAGACGGCGGCCCTCATCCTGACATGGCTCGGCACTTGGCCGGAAGTGAGGGCCTGCTCCAGCACAACTGGCTGTCCCAGGGCGGGCCATGGGCCCGGGCCTTGCCAGAGGCCCCGGGAGAGTGTGGACAGCTCTGATCCACCCAGCCCCTTGGCCCATCCAGGGCCAGAGCATCCACTCCAAGTTACCACCCATTCTATCTTCCAGACAGTTCTCTTCTTTCTCCGTACGGTGTACTGGGTCACCGCATCCCAGAGCCTTACTCAGTTATAGCAACTGCTGCAGGCATGCACACGGCTTAGGCCCAGTAACTTACACACATCGGCTCACTTAGGCCTCAGACAGCAGCGCGAGGCCGGCACTTTTACCTCTTTTACCATCAGAAAGCCAAGGCTGAGAGTGGTGATGTGGCTTTGACCACAGCCACACAATTTTGAAGTGGCAGAGCCAGGACTGGAGCTTAGCCCTGCTCACCCCAGACCTATGCGCTTGACAAGTGCGTGACTGTGACAGGCCCATGGGTCCGGACTGCTCGTAGGGGTCGCTGTGCCATGGTGAGAGCTGGGGTGCACCAGGAGGCTGTGGCGTCGTCACCTGCCTTATTTGCCGGGGCATCTGTAGCAAAGAACCACATACAGGGCAACTTACAGAATAGGAATGTATTTTCTCACGGTTCTGGAGGCTGGATGCTGGAGACCAAGCTGTCAGCAGGTTGGTTTCTTCGGAGGCTTCTGTCCGTGGCTTGCAGATGCCGCCCTCTCCCTGTGTCTGCACATGGTGGTCCCTTGATGTGCGTCTGGGTCCTGATCTCCTCCTCTTATAAGGACACAAATCATGTTGCTTAGGGCCCGCCCTCATGACCCCACTTTAATTATTTATTTTTTTTTTTTTGAGATGAAGTCTCGCTCTGTCACCCAAGCTGGAGTACAGTGGCATGATCTCGGTTCACTGAAACCTTGGCCTCCCAGGTTCAAGCAATTCTCCTGCCTCAGCCTCCTGAGTAGCTGGGACTACAGGTGCCTGCCACCACACCCGGCTAATTTTTTATCTTTAGTAGAGACGGGGTTTCACCATGTTGGCCAGACTGGTCTCGAACTCCTGACCTCAAGTGATCCACTGGCCTCAGCCTCCCAAAGTGCTGGATTACAGGCATGAGCCACCTCATTTGGCCCAATTTTAACTTAATTATCTCTGTCAAGAGCCTATCTCCATATGCAGTCACATCCTGAGCTACTAGGGGGTAGGACTTCAACATGCACATTTGCAGGGGCCGTAGTTCAGCCACCATCATCTTTTTTTTTTTTTTTTTTTGAGATGGAATCTCGCTCTGTTGCTCAGGCTGGAATGCAGTGGTGCAATCTCGGCTCACCACAACCTCTACCTCCCAGGTTCAAGTGATTCTCCTGCCTCAGCCTCCCGAGGTGCTGGGATTACAGGCATGCACCACCATGCCCAGCTAATTTTGTATTTTTAGTAGAGATGGGCTTTCACTGTGTTGGCCAGGCGGGGTCTCGAACTCTTGACCTTGCTGCTCACCTCAGCCTCCCAAAGTGCTGGGATTACAGGCGTGAGCCACCACGCCCGGCCTCAGCCAACATCATCTAAGGGCTCTCACGGAAGGCCTCCCAGCAGCCTGCACTGTGGGCATTTGCACATATCCTGACAAGCCTGAAAGGAACTCCGAGTGCCCATTGTTCAGATGAGGGTTCTGAGGCCCGGGAACGGGAAGCAATGTGGCAGGGCCAGCAGCAGACCCTGGGCCCTTTCTCTAGACTGAGCACCACTCCCCTTGGGTGTGCTCTCAATGCTGCACCAACCTTCGCACTGCAGAGATGGACACCAACTCCCTGGCAGGGGCAGCACTGCTGCCAAGCAGCCCCACCTGCCCTCCCAGCCACACCCCAAGTCTGTAAGGGTTGTTCCCAGGAACACCTGCTACTGCACACTCCAAACCAATAAAGTTTTATATTTTGTTTACTTCAGCGAACCCCCTCTGTGGCCAGTCTCAGTCTCCCCCATCCCTGACCCCCACCTTCTGCTCCCTCTGCCCTTTCTGTTTGTGAAAGCAGGATGGGAGCCGTATCCACCTGTTCAGCCCCGCCCTGCTGGACCCAGGTGAGGCCTGCCACCTAGTGGACCAGGGAGGAGCATCAAGAAGTGCGGCCCCGGTCTGTGGGAGGAGAAGGCTCAGGTGGGCTCGGGCTGCGGGAGATTCCACACCCGGTCAGAGCCGGACGGAAGGCTTTGGGAAGCTGGAACCAGACCTTACAAAAAGCAGGCAGAGCTGACCTCTGGCTGTGGGGGAAGAGAGCCCCAGACCTCAGGCTGAGAGGGCACCGCTGATCTCTAGCTATGGGGGGATAAAGTCCCTACTCTCAGACCCTGCGCTGAAGGAGCAGAGCCCACACTTCAGGCTGCGAGAGGAAGGACCCACACCTAAGGCTGGGCAAGACAGATGGAGCCTGGGGCTTCGAAGGGGCATTGGGTGGTCCAAGCCCTCAAGGAAGATTTTTTTCTTTCTTTCTTTTTTTTGAGACAGAGTCTTGCTCTGTTGCCCAGGCTGGAGTGCAATGGCGTGATCTCGGCTCACTGCAACCTCCGTCTCCTGGGTTCAAGCCATTCTCCTGCCTCAGCCTCCAGAGTAGCTGGGATTACAGGTGCCTGCCACCATGCCCGGCTAATTTTTTGTATTTTTAGTAGAGATGGGTTCACCATATTGGTTAGGCTGGTCTCGAACTCCCGACCTCGTGATCCACCTGCCTCAGGCTCCCAAAGTGCTGGGATTACAGGTGTGAGCCCCTGCGCCTGGCCTCCCTCAAGGAAGATTTCAAGTAAAGTGGATGCCAGACTTTTAGCAGGGACAGAGACCACAGACCAGCCCAGAGACACCTGTCCCTTGGAGCTGGGACCTTGCCCTTCTGGGCCTCAAAGAGTTAACACCCCTGGCTCTCCTCCCCTCCCCTCCCCTCCCCTGGGCCTTTGACCCCTCCCAGCCTCTCCTTCCCTCCACTGACACCTTTGCCCAGTGACGTAGGTCTGTCCCTGCGCAGACCTGGCCGTTCCGGGGCTGCCATGTTCTCCCTGCCATCCCTCCCCTCCTGGCTCCCCAGCCTCCCCTCCCTCGAGTGGGGTTCTAGCCTCCTCCACTCCCTCCTGCAAGGTGAGCACCTCACCCCATTCCTGCCTTGGCCCCGCCCCCTTCCAGCTCTTTGCAGTGCAGGGTGGACCCCACCCACCTGGTCTCCCGCCACCCCTGACCCTTGGCCACCCCCTCCTCTGACCCTACCAACCAAGCCTGCCCTCCTAACACCCCTGCATGCTGCCTCGCTGCCTTGCTGCCTCCCTCCTGCCCCCTCAGGCCTGATCGGGGCCCTTGGAGTCTTGGTCCTGAACAGCCTCCTGAAAGTTTACTTCTTCGTGGGCTGTGCCAAGTGAGTTCCCACCTCATCCCCACAGGGAATGTGGCTGGGGGTACGGGGACCCCCACCAGGGGTCGAGGGTGGCAGTTCTGCACCCCTGCCCACACCCATTCTGTCTCCACAGTGACCCGCAGCGGTGGCCTGAAAAGGAGCGGCTTCGGGCCCAGTGGGCCTCGCTGGAAACGGTGCACCTGGCAGGGCTGGCCCTGTTTCTGACGGTCGTGGGGTCCCGGGTGGCTGCCCTCGTGGTGCTCGAGTTCTCCCTCCGGGCCGTGTCCACGCTGCTGTCACTGGACAAGGTGAGGCCTCTGGGAAGGCAGTGGGTGGATCACTCCCCAGCCCAGAGCCTGGACTCACCACCGGAACGTGGGCAGCAGAGCCCAGGTCCAGCATCCCAGCCTGTTCGCTGTATTTTCCGTAAGACTGGGAACAGAGGCTGCAGGTTGCCACCCTCGGGTTTGGCTGCTGAAGCGGCAACACTCACAGGGGATACAGTCCCAGTCCCAAGAAGACAAAAGCGAGAGCTCCTGTAGATCCGGCTCCCCGAATGCCAGGCCCTGCACCAAGTGCACTGTGTGCATTATGGAATCCTCACAGCCACAGGAGTAAAGGTTTGCTCTGATTCCCCATTTCACAGATGGGGAAACTAAGGCTCAGAGAGTATGTGGCTTGTTTATGGTCAACAGGTAGAGTCAGGCTTTGGACCCAGGTCTCTGAGTCTCTGAACCACCACCCTTCAGCTAACAGATGGGCCCCAAGTACTAAGACGTGATTGGAGGCCGGGTGCGGTGGCTCACGCCTGTGATCCCAGCACTTTGGGAGGCTGAGGCGGGCAGATCACCTGAGGTTTGGATTTCAAGACAAGCCTGGCCAACATGGAGAAACCCTATCAAAACAAAAACAAAAACAAACAGATTAGCTGGGCACGGGGGCACATGCCTGTAATCCCAGCTACTTGGGAGGCTGAGGCAGGAGAATCACTTGAACTCAGGAGGCGGAGGTTTCAGTGAGCGGAGATTGAGCTACTGCACTCCAGCCTGGGTGACAGAGCAAGACTGTCTCAAAAAAAAAAAAAAAAAAAACCACGATTGAAATTAAGGTGAGAGAGATGATCCTCTAGGGCTTCATCTGACGCTGATGTGGCCCCTTCAGGAACCATCCCCAAGGTCCCTTCAGGCTCCAGCCTCCTGTGGCGGGCAGCAGCTGTAGTGAGGCAGCCCCCACATCTTGGCCCCTCTTCTGCGCTCCCCGCAGGGCTCCCGGGGTGCTGCCGAGAGGCTGCAGCTTTACCTGCTGTGCCAGTACTCGCTGGGCTGCGGGCTGACCTGCGGCCTGAGCTTCCTGCAGGAGGGCGCCCCTCACCGCACGCTGAACCTGCTGCTGAGCCTCGGGCTGGCCACGCTGCTGGGTCTGGGTGCCCGGCGCCTCCGCCGCCACGTCTGCCGCCTCTACGAGCTGCACAGCAGCCAGCACTACTGTGGGGTGTGCCTGGGCCTGCTGGCCGGTGCGCACGGCCTCCCCCAGCTGCTGGGTCGCGCCCTGGCTGTGGCCTTTGCCGTGGGTGACCTGGCAGCTGTGGCCCTCATCAACCAGGACTTCCTGACCACCTCGGAGGCCGTGCGGTTCTGGACGCCGCTCACCATCTGCTACACGCTGCTGGTCATCTACATGCAGGGTGAGCCCTGCGGGGCCCGTCCATTCCATCCACGCACATTCCTCTGTCTGGGCCAGGCTCCGGGGAGGCCGACAGCTGTCAGTCCTCACTCTTGCCATCCTAGAGAGCCTGGTCAGGACAGAGGCTGTGTGGCAGGGGCAGCGCAGAGAAGCAGCATGCTGTGGGCACGCTGAGGGGTAGCCTTTAGATTGGGCCTTGAAGGATGAGCGGAGATCCCTAAGAGAAGTGAGGCAGGGAAGGGAATCTTGGACAGAGAGAACCGCATGTGTCAATGCCCAGAGGGGAGAGGGCATGGCAGCGCCAAACAAGCCACAGGAGTCAGTGTGGCTGTCACCCCAAGGGCACAGGGAAGGGGTGAGGCTGGCCAGGTTCGAAGGGGCCCGTTGGAGAGCCCTCATCAGCCAGGCGGGGAAGCCTGACAAGAGGCCGCTGTACAAATTTGTTTGTGTTTTGTTTTGTTTTGCTTTTCTGTTTTTTTGAGACAGGGTCTTGCTTGGTGGCCTAGATTGTGCCATTGCGCTCCAGCCTGGGCAACAAGAGCGTAACTCCCACCTCGGCCTCCCAAATTGTGGGGATTACAGACACACACCACTGTACCAGGCTAATTTTATTTTTTGTAGAGAAGGGGTCAGCCGGGCACAGTGGCTCACGCCTATAATCTCTGCACTTTGGGAGGCTGAGACGGGCAAATCACTTGAGGTCAGGAGTTCAAGACCAGCCTACCAACATGGTAAAACCCTGCCTGTACTAAAAATACAAAATTAGCCCAGTGTGGTGGTCTGTGCCTGTAATCCAGCTACCTAGGAGGCTGAGGCACAAGAATCACTTGAACCCAGGAGGTGGAGGTTGCAGTGAGCCAGGATCAAACCACTGCACTCCAGCCTGGGTGACAGAGAGAGATTCTGTCTCAAAGAAAGAAAAAAAAAAAAAAAAAAAGAAAGAAAGAAAGAGAGAAAGGAAAGAAAGAAAGGGTCTTGGCCAGGCGTGGTGACTCACGCCTGTAATCCCAGCACTTTGGGAGGCCGAGGCAGGTGGATCACCTGAGGTCAGGAGTTCGAGACCAGCTTGGCCAACGTGGTGAAACTCCGTCTCTACTAAAAATATAAAAATTAGCCAGGTGTGGTGGCAGGTGCCTGTAATCCCAGCTACTTGGGAGGCTGAGGCAGAATTGCTTGAACCAGGGAGGTGGAGGTTGCAGTGAGCCAACATTGCACCATTGTACTCCAGCCTGGGCAACAGGAATGAAACTCCGTCTCAAAAAAAAAAAAAAGAAGGGGTCTTGCCACGTTGCCCAGGCAGGTCTTGAACTGTTGGGCTCAAGCAATCCACCTACCTCAGCCTCCTAAAATGTTGGGATTACAGGCATGAGCCACTGTGCCCAGCCTACTGCAGGGTTTTTCATTGTTGCTATTTTGTTTTGTTTTGGGATGGAGTCTTGCTCTGTTGCCCAGGCTGGAGTGCAGTGGCACGATCTTGGCTCACTGCAACCTCCAACTCTGAGTTCAAGCAACTCTCCTGCCTTAGCCTCCCGAATAGCTGGACTCTGTCTCAAAAAACAAACAAACAAAAAGAACGGGGCTGGGCGTGGTGGCTCACGCCTGTAATCACAACACTTTCAGAGGCTGAGGCAGACGGATCACTTGAGGTCAGGAGTTCAAAACCAGCCTGGCCAACATGGCAAAACCCCATCTCTACTAAAAATGCAAAAAATTAGCTGGGTGTGGTGGTGTGTGCCTGTAATCCCAGCTACTTGGGAGGCTGAGGCAGGAGAATCACTTGAACCTGGGAGGCGGAGGTTGCAGTGAGCCAAGATCGTGCCGCTGGACTCCACTCCAAAAAAAAAAAAAAAAAGAACAGAAGCCAGGAGTCTGGCAAAGAAACTTCTTGGAAAGAGGGAGGTGGTTAAGCCCAGGTGGGACCATGGGGGTGATGAGAGGTGCTCAGCTGGGACTGTGCTTGGCAGAAGGAGTTGCCAGGGCTAACTGAGGGACTAGAGGTGGGTGTGCAGCAAAGAGAGGAGTCAGGCCGACTCCTGCCACTGCGAGGCTGCGAGGCTGCGGGGTTCTGGCCTGCACCAGTGGGAGGCTTGTGGGCTGGGCAGTGAGTCCTGGAGGCAGAGCGCCTGGTGCCCTGCAGATACTTGGAGCAGGGGTGGGGACCAGGAGGTTGTGATGGGAGGAGGGCTGCACGGAGCAAAAGGCTTGTCCTGTGAAGGGTGGGTCAGGGAGCCGGGAGGCCCAGCGCGGGGTGTGGGGTCGGACGGTGACAGGCACCCGCATTCCACAGAGGAGCAGCGGCAGCACCCTGGCCTGAAGAGCAAAGTGCAGACGGTGCTGGTGCGCATGGGCGGCCCTCTTCGTGCTGCTGCTGACCGTAGGCCGCTGGCTGGACCTGCTGGGCATCCTCATCTCCCTGCTGGGCGAGCTCTGGTGTCTGGCGGGCGTCCGCACCCTGCTTGACCTCTGCCAGATACAGGTGGGCACCCCCATCCAATGTGTCCCGCAGACAATCCCTGCTTCAAACAGCCCAGGTGTCTCAAGAGGCTCAAGTTTAAGAAGAGCCAGCTGGGCACGGTCGCTCACACCTGTAATCCCAAATACTCAGGAGGCTGAGGCCTGAGAATCACTTGAACCCAGGAGGCAGAGGTTGCAGTGAGCCAAGATCGTGCCACTGCACTCCAGCCCGGACAACAGAGTGAGACTCTGTCTCCAAAAACAAAGACAGAGCCAGGGTGACCTCTATTGGGGGTCAGGGGCAGAGGGAGCTGGAATCACCTCTTCCACCCTCTGTCACCAGGCCAGGGCTATCCTCCAGGTCACCAGCACCCCCCACCCTGTCTACAGCCCTCTCCAGCAGCAACCTAGAGGCCCAAGTGGGAGGAAGTGCCCGGGTCACTAGAGGCCCGAGGCCCCCAGGGGGATGGGTGAATGGGTGGTGTCATTCTCAATGCCTTTTCTCAGGACTTTCCATCCCAGAGGCCTCCAGTGTCAACACCAAGCCAGCCCCTGCCCTCGGCACCCCAGTCCCAGAGTTCGGCCCCCTCCTGACCTGCCTCAGGGAGGATCTGGAGTCTGTCTCAAGCCCACCAGCCTGACCTTCGAGGCCTTGACCCCAGGGCGATGCCTGGAGGCAGAGTGGCAGGGCTGGCCCCCTGCCCGGAGCTCAACGCAGGCCCTAGGAGCCCCGAGAAGGGAAGGCAGGATTTGGCGATGGGAGCCTCTGGAGAGGGGACACCTGGGGGCCCCTGGTTGAACCCTCTTTTTCTCAGGGTGGGCAATGATGCAGCCCCTCAGACCTGCCTTCTTGGGCAGGGGCGGGGGGTGCATCCTCAGGAGGGCTCCCCCTTTACTGGTCTCCCTTCCCTTCTCCATGAACAATAAAGACGATGACTTTCTCCACCTGTGCTTAGAATCACGAACACACAGAGGCTGGGCGTGGTGGCTCGTGCCTGTAATCCCAATACTTTAGGAGGCTAAGGCCGGCGGATCACCTAAGATCAGGGGTTCAAGACCAGCCTGGCCAAGATGGCGAAACCCTGTCTCTACCAAAAATACAAAAATTAGCTGAGCATGGTGGCTCATGCCTGTAATCCTAGCTACTGAGGAGGCTGAGGCAGGAGAACTGCTTGAACCCAGGAGGCGGAGGTTGCAGTGAGCCGAGATCGTGCCACCGCACTCTAGCCTGGGCAACATAGCAAGACTCTGTCTCAGAAACAAAACAACAACAAAGAATAATCACAAACACACAGAGAGAGAAAGAGGCTTTTCTGAGGCGACACAGCTCTTCTGACAGGTCCTGGGATATGTGCCTCAGGCTGGCCTAGGCGGGGTCCCCTGGGGGACATGGCTCCTTGCAGACTGAGAAAAACCATTCTGGGTAGAGAACCAGGTAGAGTGGCGAGGAGGTGAGGGGGACGGCGGGGATGGACACTTGGTCTGGCACCCACCTGCAGTCTTGGGTGGATAGCAGCCATGTCCTCTCCCATCCCAGGCTGGGAAACAGCTGAAGGACGCGCAATGCTGACCAGGCCTCTGCTGGGTGCTCTGTGGTCCCCAGCCCCAACCCTGACTTCTTGAAGGCCACGAGCATCCTTCCCATCTCAGCCTGTTCAGGGCCCAGCTCAGGAAGGCCAAAGGGTTGGGTACCAGCTCCTCTGCCTACCCTCTGTGTGATCTTGGACAAGCCACTGCCCCTCTCTGAGCCTGGCAGAAGAATGACCACTGCCATGTGCCAGGTACTTTCCCTGTTTCATTTCTTTTTGACATCAGCCCCAAGAGGCAGGCCCTGTTATCCCTTTTTACGGAGTCAGAAACTGAGGCTCACCAAGGTTAAGTGACTTGCTCAAGGGTGCACAGGCATTAAGTAGCAAAGCTAGGATTTGAATCCAGGTGGCCTGGCCCCCAGACTCAAGTGCTTTGAATGCTCCCTGCTACCCTCTCTTTGTTGAAAATCTGGGGCCAGGGAAACTAACAGAGATGAGAAATATGGCTCCATTACTGGCAGGCTCTGGAATGTGGTTGCAGCCACCTTGGCGCAAGGGAGCCCAGCCCCAGTCCCCAGGGCCCTTTGATTCTATGGGGATCCAGGGCCGCACCTCAGGGCCCTTTCCTAGAGGAAGCCCCACAGGGCAAAGGAGCCTCCCAGCCAGTGGTCTTTCTGGAGGAGGTTTGAGAGGTGTGGCGGTGGCCAGGAAGGCATTAGGGAGGAGGGGAGGCCTGGAGAGGGCACCTTGAGGATTCCAGGCTCTGATGGGTCCCTCCCTCTCGACAAAGGCACCACATTCACCCGAAGACTGCTGCTTGGGACAGGCAGGGGTGACCCAAGGATCCTTAACGCTCTACGCTCAGCGCGCCTGGGATACAGGGCAGGCTGCACCCCAGGCTGGGCCGGGTGGTTTCAGCTCATTCCCCCAAGAATAGCCACCCCTTGGACAGCTCCAGCCCACCCTTTGAACCGTGCTCCTAGCCCTACCACCAGGACAGGCCTCTCATCCCACGGTGTGGTCGCTGGGGTCGGGGAAATGCCTCTGGAATCCCCTCCCCCAATACAGGACCCAGTCCACCCGGCCTGGGAATGCGTTCTGTTCCCTCCGGGCAGGAAATGTACCCCAGTCTGGGAGGAAATGGCTCAGCTAGGTGGGCACAGGGCCAGCCCTCGCCGGACCCAGACTGGGCTCTGGGTTCCAAGCAGGGGCCAGTGTTTTTGCTGGAATGTGCTTCAGCCTCTCGATCGCTGGCACAGCCTGGGCCCCATTAGGGACAGGACCAGGAGGGGACTGGACTCAGCAGTCCTTTCCTTTTTATGGGCACAGGGATTGTTTTCCAAACAAAAATCAGGACACGTGGGCTGGAATAGCATTCTTTTCTTATCGAAGTATTTTCGTGAAAATACTGACAAGGGCATAAAATGAGCTTACTCTAAATGAGGCATTTAGCAAATCTCCACACCAAATGGAGAAAAATAGGCCTGAAGTCCAGCAGGCATAGGACAATTCAAATTGTGTGGTCTGGGCAAAGCATGAGGCTGGGACCAGTACCTCATGGGGACCCTAAGAGCCTGACCCCTGGGCTCTGACCTCCAGGACCAAGATCCTAGGGTCAGGGCAACATCGTGCTGAAGAGGTTGGGGACCAGTGTCCCTAGGCCCTGCGTAAAGTGGGTAGTGACCCCTGGGCGGCTGGGATTGGGGTAAGCTGGCCTCCCCGTCCTGAGCCCCCTACTTCTGGCTTTTCTGAGCTCTGGCATTTTCTTTCTGAGGCCTTGCATTTCTTCACCCATTCATTCATTCAGGAAGTCATCACTGAGTAGCTGCGTGGAGCCAGGCATTAGGCTGGCATTGGGCATGCTGGGAGGAGTAAGGGAGGTTCCCCTCCACAAAATGTGCAAAGAAAAGTAGGCCGGGTGCGGTGGCTCAAGCCTGTAATCCCAGCACTTTGGGAGGCCGAGACGGGTGGATCACGAGGTCAGGAGATCGAGACCATCCTGGCTAACACGGTGAAACCCCGTCTCTACTAAAAAATACAAAAAAACTAGCCGGGCGAGGTGGCGGACGCCTGTAGTCCCAGCTACTTGGGAGGCTGAGGCAGGAGAATGGCGTGAACCCGGGAGGCGGAGCTTGCAGTGAGCTGAGATCCGGCCACTGCACTCCAGCCTGGGCCACAGAGCGAGACTCCGTCTCAAAAAAAAAAAAAAACTAGCCGGGTGAGGTGGCGGGCGCCTGTAGTCCCAGCTACTCGGGAGGCTGAGGCAGGAGAATGGCGTGAACCCGGGAGGCGGAGCTTGCAGTGAGCTGAGATCCGGCCACCACACTCCAGCCTGGGTGACAGAGCGAGACTCCGTCTCAAAAAAAAAAAAGAAAAAAAAAAAAGAAAAAAAAAGCCGGAGGCTGGGTGTGGTGGCTCAAGCCTGTAATCCCAGCATTTCGGGAGGCTGAGGCAGGTGGATCGCCTGAGGCCAGGAGTTCGAGACCAGCCTGACCAACATGGAGAAACACCGGATCTACTAAAAATACAAAATTAGCTGGGTGTGGTGGCGCATACCTGTTATTCCAGCTACTCGGGAGGCTGAGGCAGGAGAATCGCTTGAACCCGGGAGGCGGAAGTTGTAGTGAACTGGGATCATGCCACTGCACTTCAGCCGGACATCAGAGTGAGACTCTGTCTCAAAACAAACAAACAAAATTAAAGCCGGGTCAGGGGACAGAGTGACGACGGGGGGTGGGTGGGGCGGGCAGGAGTGAGAAGGTGTATTTGTTATCTACAGCTACGTCACAAATTACCCCCAAACTTGAAGAGTTTAAAACAACAGACATCGATCGTCTTGCCCTTTCTGTGGGTCAGGGATCTGGGTGCTGCTGAGCCAGGTCCTATGTCTCAGGGCTGCTGTCAAGGTGTCACCGAGGCTGTGGAGTCATCTTAAGGCCCAGGGCCTCCCTTCTTCCTTGCCACTTGGGCCTCCTGCAGGGCAGCCCTACAGGGTGGCAGCTGGCTTTCCTCAGAGCCGGCCAGGGACAGGGGTGGAGGAGAAGCAAGCTCACGCTGCTGCGCTCTTTTTGTCTCAATGCTGAAAGTGACATCCTATTGTTTTGGTCACAATCTATCGCTGAGGAGAGGTCCCCAGGTCCCACCCACCCGAGGGGAGGGCATGGATCCCAGGAGGTGGGGATCCTGGGGACATCTCAGAAGCTGCCGTCCACGGAGGGCTCCTGTGAGGAGGGGGCATTGGAGCAGAGACCTGAACAGAGTCAGGGGACAACCAAGCAAACAGCGGAGGGAAGAACTTCCCAGCTCAGCTAGGGCCTTGTGGCAGGAACAGGCCAGGGGATTTAGGAAGGTGGTAGAGCAGGGCACAGTGGCACACGCCTGTAATCCCAGCACTTTGGGAGGCTGAGGTGGGTGGATCACAAGGTCAGGAATTCAAGACCAGCCTGGCCAAGATGGTGAAACCCCGTCTCTACTAAAGATACCAAAATTAGCCAGGCGTGGTGGCGGGTGCCTGTAATCCCAGCTACTTGGGAGGCTGAGGCAGAGAATTGCTTGAACCCAGGAGCGAAGGTTGCAGTGAGCCCAGATCGCACCACTGCACTCCAGCCTGGGTGACAGAGCCCGAGAGGGTGGAGCGGCAGGGCCTGGAGCGCTGGGCAAGGCTTTGGATTGCGTTGCCCTGAGGGGAGCCAGTGGAGGGTTTCGCACGAGGACATGACAGAAGCTGATGTACATCTTGAGAGGAGTCCTCTCGTGGCTGTTTTCAGAATAGTTTGGAAGCATTTGGAGTAACCCAGGTGAGAAGACAGGCATTCCCAGGCCAAGGGGGTGGTATTGAAGCCCTGGCAGGTTTCAAGGCTCCAGAGTTGCCTGAGGGACTGAGGAGGGGTCAGTGCCGCTGCAGCAGAGCGGGTGAGGGGTACAGTGGTAGGAGATGCTGTCTCAGGGGTGGGTTGGGGTGGGATCACACAGGGCCAGGGTGAGGGGCTTGGCGTTGTCCCGGAGAGCAATGGGGAGCCACAGAGGGCTATGCACAGAAGGGTGCTAGATGCTGCTTTAGTGAGGTGTTCTGGCTACTGTGAGAAGAGGGGATTGTAAAGAATAAGAGTGAGGCATGTGGGCCAGGTGTAGTGGCTCACGCCTGTAATCCCAACACTTTGGGAGGCCAAGACAGGAGGATTTCGTGAGCCCAGGAGTTCAAGGCCAGTCTGGGCAACATAGTGAGACCTCATCTCTACAAATAATAAAAAACATTACACTTTGGGAGGTTGAGGCAGGTAGATCACGAGGTCAGGAGTTTGAGACCATCCTGGCTAACATGGTGAAACCCCATCTCTACTAAAAATACAAAAAACTAGCTGGGTATGGTGGTGGGTGCCTGTAATCCCAGCTACTCAGGAGGCTGAGGCAGGAGAATGGCGTGAACCCGGGAGGCGGAGCTTGCGCCACTGCACTCCAGCCTAGGTGACAGAGCGAGACTCCATCTCAAAAAATAAATAAATAAAAGAGCTGGGCATAGTGGCATGTGCCTGTACTCTCAGCTGCTCAGGAGGCTGAGGTGGGAGGATCACTTGGGTCCAGGAGGTGGAGGCTGCAGTGAACCATAATCACACCATTGCACTCCAGCCTGGGTGATAGAGCAAGATCCCATCTCAAAACAAAATAAAATAAAAACAGCAAGGCAGATCCAATTTTAAGGACTCCCTTTAGGAAAAATAATACAGAATTCGGAATTCGTATGAAAGTGACTATTTTTTTTGGGTGGGGGGGAGAACAGAGCCTCACTATGTCGCCCAGGCTGGAGTGCAATGGCACGATCTCAGCTCACTGCAACCTCCGCCTCCTGAGTTCAAGCGATTATCCTGCCTCAGCCTACTGAGTACCTGGGATTACAGGTGCACACCACCACGACTGGCTAATTTTTGTATTTTTAGTAGAGACAGGGCTTCACCATGTTGGCCAGGATGGTCTCGAACTTCTGACGTCAGGTGATCCGCCCACCTTAGCCTCCCAAAATGCTGGGATTACAGGCTTGAGCCACTGTGCCTGGCCAAAAGTGACTATTTAGAACAAGGAAAAAAAGCACAACAAATGACTGCAGACTTGGAGATTTGGGTCCTTCTTCTGATGTCTCCCTGGACAGTTTGCTAGGCGTGCTTCATGGACATGCTTCCTGAGTGAAACTGGCTTCCCTCCTTGTCTAGAACACTCTGTAACTCCGAGCAACTCCCAGCCTTCACAGGGGCCATGGAAGTAAGGCCATGAGCATAAGTTTTATTAACTTCACAATAAGCCCACCTCTGGCTAAGAGAGAAGAGGGGGAGACCCACAGGGGCAATGGCAGGTTCCAGGCCACGTTGTGCTTTAGTAAGGAGAAGGCTCAGGGCTTGAGGGTGTGGAGATAGATCAGCAAGGGCGGATGGTGGGATAGATGCTGCTGGGAGCGGAGGATCCCAGTGGGATGGGGGCTCAAGAGGGGGCCGGGATCAGTGAGGGTTTGGGGCTGGCTCAGAGACCCTCCCAAATAAGGGGCAGAGGGGCCCTGACTGGCAAGTCCTAGGGCGAAGAGGGGCCCCCTCAGTCCGCCGAGCCTCAGGCCCCTCCTTGGCCTCTCCCACACTTCTCACCCTCCTCACCCTGGAGCCTGTGCTGATTTGCTGAGTGGACGGCCTGGCCGTGGGAACCAGCACGCCTGGTCAGAGCCAGTTCAGGCCCCTAAACCTGAGGGGGATTAACACCCAGACAATATTGTCACAGCCAGGTCTTGGGAAGCTGGGATCTGCCTGGGTGAGGCAGTTTGGACACAGGATTGGAGCCTAAGAGTGGACACCATGTGGCTCTAGCTGTGGCCTGGTCAATTCCCACTTGACTTTTTTTCCTTTTTTCTTTTTTGGCGGAGTCTCGCGTTGTCTAGGCTGGAGTGTAGTGGCACGATCTCGGCTCACTGCAACTTCCACTTCCAGGGTTCAAGCAATTCTCCTGCCTCAGCCTCCCGAGTAGCGGGGATTACAGGTGCCTGCCACCACGCTGAGCTAATTTTTTTTTTTTGAGACAGAGTTTGGCTCTTGTCACCCAGGCTGGAGTGCAGTGGTGCGATCTCAGCTCACTGCAACCTCTGCCTCCCAGGTTCAAGCAATTCTCCTGCCTCAGCCTCCTGAGTACCTGGGATTACAGGCACCTGCCACCATGCCTGGCTAATTTTTGTATTTCTAGTAGAGACAGGGTTTTGACATGTTGGCCAGGCTGGTTTCAAACTCCTGACCTCAAACGATCTGCCTGCCTTGGCCTCCCAAAGTGCTGTGATTATAGGCGTGAGCCACTGCACCCAGCCTCATGACTATTTATTTAGAACAAGGAGAAAAAGCGCAACAAATAACTGGAGAAACACAATTTTAACTGGTTTAAGAAAAAGTAAGGGCCAGGCACGGTGGCTCATGCCTGTAATCCCAGCACTTTGGGAGGCCGAGGTGGGCGGATCACAAGGTCAGGAGATCGAGACCATCCTGGCTAACACGGTGAAACCCCATCTCTACTAAAAAAAAAATACAAAAAAATTAGCCAGGCATGGTGGCGTGCGCCTGTAGTCCCAGCTGCTGGGGAGGCTGAGGCAGGAAATCATGCCACTGCACTCCAGCCTGAGTGACAGAGCAAGACTCTGTCTCAAAAAAAAAAAAAAAAAGAAAAGAAAAAGTAAGGGAGCCCATAGTTGTACTCCAGTCTGGGTGACAAAGCAAGACTCTGTCTCAAAAGAATAAAAAATAAAAAGTAAGGGGAAAAAAATGCATTGACTCTGGAGGTCTGGTAGTAGGACTTGCAGGCATGGCTGGATCCAGCAGCTTAAGTGATGAAATCAGTTATCTTTCTTTCTCTATCTCTTTGCTCTGCTGTCCTCTGTGGTGGTCCAAGTGAGGGGCAAAAGTGGTGTCAAGCTTGTATTCTGCCAGTCAACAAGCCCAGAGAGCTTATTTTAGAACTAACAGCCACCATGATTGGCTAGACGTGGGTCATGTATACATACATCTGCAGAGCCAGGGGATGTAGGAGTCCCATCTTAACCCCAGGCACTGAGAGTGGAAGAGAGGTTCCCCAAACAGAAACTGACTGGTTATCAGAATCAGGGAAAGCAGTGCTGGGCTATCAGGAGCCATGGATATTCCTTGGATTCTCTTGCAGGACAAAGTCACGTCCTTCCCTTCCCTTCAGCACTTTGTCCCTCTTACTAAAACTTCTATCCTTTATGTGGTGGGGAGAGCAAAGGAATTCATCTTTGAACACCTACGGAGCACCAGGTATTTTTACCCACATTTACCCCACCAGATTATCGCTATGAAGCCACAAGGGACAAACCTGGGTTTGCAACCCCTCTTTTGCAAGAAGAAACTGAGGCCCAGAAAGACGTGATTTGCCGAAGGTTGGCAAATGGCAGAGCTGGAATCGCTTCCAGACACTGATATTACTCACAGCTATATCTGTGTCCCCATCTGACCCAGCCACCATGGGGGAGCTCCCTTTTCTCTATGCTGCTCCTCTCCCTGCCCTGCCTAGCACAGGGCCCCACACACAGCAGCACCCAGGAAATATGCATTGGACTGACCTGACTCTAAGCAGGTAGGGTGGAGGATGGGGGATGGAGGAAGAAGCTGGGAGGCCCAAGGGGCTTCCGAGGCTGTCTGCCAAGCTGATGTCTGACCTTGAAAGCCCAAGTTTTCCCCTCTGCCCCCTTTCGCTGGGAATATTCGTCCCTATTCTCACACTGGCTCCTCCCCATTTCAACTTAACCCTCACCTCCTCAGAGACGTTTTCCCATCCCCACTTCACCCCCACCCACCCCCTTTTGTCTCAGACCCTTGTCCATTCCTTCATAGCACATTTTACTATTGGTTATGATGATGCTAATTTACTTTATGGTTTGCTCCACCCAACCTCCCTGTAAGGTCTGTGGGGACAAGGACTGATCATGTCTGATTTGATCCTGTCGTCTCCTTGACTCATGCATTGCACACAGTGGGTGCCCGGCCAGTGTCCGCTCAGTCAAAGCTCTCCACTGTGGAGGTACCACCCCCGCCCCGGCAAGCCCTCAAACCTCTCTGCCACCCCTTCCCTGCCACTCAGGGTCTCAGCTGCCACCATCCTTATAGAAGATTGAGCCCCTTGCCTGCTGGGGCCATATGAGGGAGAAGAAAGCCCTCGAGAGCCTGGCAGGGAGGGTGGAGGGCAGCAGAGCCTCTGCGCTGGCAGACAAAGGGCGTGTGTTCTCGTCCAGGGCACTTCCTGGGTTTCTGTTGCAGGAAGTTTGGCACCTGCCGATCGGTGACATCGACACCCGGGCTGCTGCGGGCCAGGTCGAACCCCTCCAGCCGGGAGCAGTGGTGGCGGTGGAACAGGCGGCCTGGGGTGCTGGAGGCAGGTAAGCAGAGGCGGTTGAACTCCTCATTCCCCTTGGACTGTCCCAGAGCAGATGTGGGAAGCCTGGGTCCTAGATTAAGTCAGCGTGACCTTGAACAAGGCCCCAAATCAACCGTTCGTTGCCTCACTATCCCACCTGGGGGTGCAACAGGTGGTTCAGGGGATGTCATGGAGGTGAGGGCAGGCAGCTCTACTTTTATCTCTTCAATAAACTTTCGGGTCACTAAGCACTTGTAAAGGGGTTCTACAGCCAAAAGCGCCTGAAAACCCCCAGATCGCACCTTCCTCCTTTGCGTCCTTCCTGTCTCTGGCGTTCAGTGTTTCCCTCCCGGTGGAGGGTATGGGGAAGTCTCCTCCAAAGAGTGCTGCAAAGCTGAGGTTTTGTGGGGGGTGCGGGGGCAGGATATCACTGCCAAGCCAGGAATGAGCCGAGCGAGCGGGGACTCAGCCTTGAGTTCCAGCCTCGCCCTGCTGCACAGAACTCTCATCACCTCCAAGCCCCGGCTTCCGAATCTGTAAAGGGTGGCAGTGGTGCCTGTTCCTGAGACTAGCAGAGCTGTGTGCCCAGGGACACAGTGGCTCTGGTTTGAATCTGGCTCTGTCATTTGCCCCTAGTGTGGCCTTGAGCCTCTCTGGGCCTCAGTGTCCTTGACTGTGAACAGGAATCACCAGCCCTGGCGCCCAGGGCTCTTGTGGGATTAGGATGGGGATGAGGATGGGTCCCCGCACCTAGAAAGCCACTGTCAATAGCAGCTGCTGGGACTGCTGCAGTTACTGCTGCTGTTACCACAGCCTGGCTTCGAGGATCAGACGGGAAAAGGGGCAACAAGAGGGATGGGAGGGGCAATGATCAGTGGGTGAGGGCGGAAGCAGCCTCCTCCGACCCTCATAAACCAGCCTGCCTCAGAAACAGCCCCAGAGCCAGTCCCAGAGCCACCCTGGAGGGGTGACTAGCTGAGGGGTTGCAGGAGAGGGCCAGATCCTGCCTGGCCGCCCCACAGATGGCGCTGGGTCCAGCGCTCCTCCAGCCTCAGTCACTGTGGCTTTAATCAAAAGAACAATCTGTTTGCCTGTGAATCAGACCCAGATTCCTTTCCCCACAATGTTTCTGAGGCCTCTAGGGACCCAGGCAGTCCATCCCGGCCCCATCCCAGGCCCCAGAGTCCAGGCTCTGCCTCCCCTCCGGCTCCTGTCCTATCTGCTTCAGCTGGGAGGGTGAGGGGGAGGGAGGGGTTCAGCCACAGGACCAGCCGGGCCCTGCCTTCCAGAGCTCCTGTCCCCGGGTACACCAGGACCCACCTGCAGAGGGCTTACGGCCCAGGAGAGCAGAACAAAGTGACCTGCTCCACTGGGGGTCTCTGAGACCCCCACCCCCAGGGACACTCCCGGAAAAAGCCCCCAACCCAGCATATATTAACCACTATTAATCACAGTCCTGGCTGTGACTGTCATCTTTTATCCTCAGGACAACCTGGAGAGGTAGGCAGTGGCTACCTCCACTTTACAGATGAAGATACTGAGGCTCAGGAGGTGGCCTGACTGCTCCAGGTCTCACCCTTAGTGAACGGCCGCAGAACCCTGGTCGGTTTGATGCAGGACCCCAGCGGATCCCAGAGCCAAACCAGGGTGTAAGCGCTCACCTCCGCCGGACAGGGTAGGTGGGGTCGCCAACGCAGGAGAGTGACGGAAGGGGAAGGACAGGGACCACTTGGGGTCCATAAAGGATGCGACGGGGTGGGCAACGGGGAGAGAAGGAACCCCACCCCCACCCCCACTCCCATCCTCCCACGCCCACTCCCCATCCCCCCTACCTCCCCATCCCCACACCCTATCCCCCATCCCCACTCCCCATCCCCCCATCCCCACCCCCGGGCCTGTGCCAAGGGGGAGGGGAGATGTGGTCCAGGGAACAAAAGGAGGGGGAGGGGGAGGGGGAGGGGGAGGGGGCGGCGCGAGGCGCGGCCGGGCAGGTTGGGGGGCAGGTAGGGGCCGCTTCCGCGGGGCGGGAATCCCGCGCCCCCTCCCCGCGAGCCTCACCTTTTATGGTAACGCGGCGCGGGGCGGCGGGGCGGAGGGAGCCGAGGGGGCGGGGAGGGCGGACGGGCGGAGGGGGCGGGAGGCCCCGCGGCTCCGGGCTCCGCTGTCGCGGGCGTCGGATCGGAGCCGCCGGGACGCTGGCGGCCCAGGTAAGCCGGCCGGGTGGGTGGGGATCGCGTCCCTCCGTCCCTGCCCCCGGTGCACACAGGTGACAGCGCGGGCAGCGCTCGGCCGGAGCCTGCTCTGTCCCCAGCCGGGACCCCTGGCGCGGCGCCCCTGGAGGGGCCTGTGGGTGGGGGGTGCGGTCATCACGCCCTTTGCGTCCCAGTCTCTTGGTCTCTGTCCGCGGAGTCGGGGGGTCGGCAGGTTCGGAGCGAGGGCTCAGTGAGGGTGGCGGAGGGCCAAGTCCCAGCCCGGGAGCGGGAGCGGGAGCCGGGGACCGGGCGCGCTGGGCGGAAGCTCCCGCACAAAGGGCCGGAGTCCCGCACATGGATCCAATTAAAGCCCCGGCGGCGCCCCGCTGTGACCCCGGCGGCCGCCCTGCTCGGCTGCCTGCGGAGGGTCCCGCGTTTCCGGAGCCCCGGGGAGCTCTGGGCCCCTTTTCCCAACCAGGGTCAGGCAAGGGGAGGGACGGGCCCCGGGGCTGCTCCTCTTTGGGCCTCACGCGCCTGTCGGGGGCTGAGAAGGTGTGGAGATGGCGGATCCCTAGGTGTGTGCCCTGGGGCGATCTTGGCGCCCTCCCTACCCCTCACCTCCCGCCCAAGCCAGAGGACCCCGGGGAGAGGCTGGGGCCGCGCCCAGATTCCTGCTCTTAATGACGGTGTAGGCTCTGTCCGGGTCCTGGAGGCACCCCCAGCCGAGCCCAGCCCCCGGGCTGCTTCTCCCGCTCAGCCGCTGCCTAACCAGCTGTCCTTCTCTTTGCCCCTTCCAAGGGCCTAGACCCTGAGTCTTCTTTCTTTATATATACTCTCAGCGCCCTAGGGACACACTCATTCTCACTTTATGAAAAAAACGAGACCAGAGAGTTTCGGTGACCTGTTCGGGGTCACCCCGCAGGAAAGAAGTGGGGCCCCGTGTGAACCCAGCTCTCTACCTCCTCTGTTTCCCTGGGGTGGGAGAGAGGTTGAGGGAATCCCTCCCCTAAGCTGCAAGGTGGGAGGGGTTGGGGTACTGTCCCCGCCGCCACTGCCTAAGTTTAATTCCGTGCTCAAAGGTACACTGCTTTATCCAGTCATTAAAGAACAAAGCTGGCCGGACGCGGTGGCTCACGCCTGTAATCCCAGCACTTTGGGAAGCCGAGGCGGGCGGATAACCTGAGGTCAGGAGTTGGAGACCATTCCGGCCAACATGGTGAAACCCGGTCTCTACTAAAAATACAAAAGTTAGCCGGGTGTGGTGGCACACACCTGTAATCCCAGCTACTCGGAGGCTGAAGCAGGAGAATCGCTTGAACCTGGGAGGCGGAGGTTTCAGTGAGCCGAGATTGCACCACTGCACTCCAGCCTGGGCCAGAGCCAGACTCTGTCTCAAAAAAAAAAAAAAAAAAAAGAACAAAACTTAGAGGTGGCCCCAGAGGTTTTTTTTTTTTTCTTTCTTTCTCGAGTAGGGAATAAGGAGTAGGAAGGAGGACTGTGGGGGTGGCCCCCCTGAGCTGCACATCCTCTGCCCCTAGGCTGCAGCCTCTAGCTGGGCTGGGTGGCAGGCTGGATCCCTGCCTCCTTCCTTCCTTTGGACAGGAAATGACTTTCCCTCCCTTTGTTCCCACTTTTCTCCACTTATCTAACTGGATCTGTGATTCGCTCTCTGGGGGAGGAAGAGTGGGGGCGGAGGGTCCCCTGGGCGCGACTGACTGGGACACTGCCCTGGGGAACTTACAGCCTGCTCCCAGCTGAATGGGGGGCAGTGGGACCTGGGGGAAGCCGGGGCTCCCTTTCCTGATGGGATTGACAGGGCTTTGAAACTCCCCAGCTTAGTCCCCCTGGGGCCTGAGGTCCCTACAGTCACTTCTTGGGAGGTATGGGGGCTGCCCAGCTGTGAACATCTGGCCTCAGTGCTGGACATTTTCCGAGAAACCAGGCAGATCCGACTTCCTGGAGGAGTGGAGGAAGGGTCAGGGCTGGGTGGGAGGAGGCGGAGGGCCATCCCGAAGGCCCACAGCAGCCCCTAGGGACCAGCCTGGAACGTGCCGACCACAAGATTTCTGGTCTGGATTGGGCCACTCTAGAGTGAGAACAGGCCTGGGAACTTGGGCGACCTTGTGCCACCCAAGGAAGGAAAAGTGTGTCTGGGGACTTTTGGATGATGTTCCATTAGAATTCTGAGTGCCATGGATGGCCTGGGAAAGTCACTTAACCTCTTGGAACCTCACAGGGTCCATCTACGAAGTGGGGGCAGGATGGGCCTTTCTTGCAGCTAGATTGAGAGGCTGGTGAGTTTTGAGGCACATATAGCACTTGGCACAGGGCCTGGCACGAGATAAGTGCCTTATCAGTGAGTTGTTTGGTATTTCTTTAAATCTCACATGCACGCACTCTGAACATTGTTAACAAAAATACATAAATAGATTCTTTTTTTTTTTTTTTGAGACAGAGTCTCGCTGTGTTGCCCAGGCTGGAGTGCAGTGGCCGGATCTCAGCTCACTGCAAGCTTCGCCTCCCGGGTTTACACCATTCTCCTGCCTCAGCCTCCCAAGTAGCTGGGACTACAGGTACCCCCCCACCTTGCCCAGCTAGTTTTTTTGTATTTCTTAGTAGAGACGGGGTTTCACCATGTTAGCCAGGATGGTCTCGATCTCCTGACCTCGTGATCCACCCGTCTCAGCCTCCCAAAGTGCTGGGATTACAGGCTTGAGCCACCGCCCCAGGCCGATTCTTTTTTTTTTTTTTTTTTTTTTTTTTTTTTTTTTTTTTTGAGAGGGAGTCTCGCTCTGTTGCTCAGGCTGGAGTGCAGTGGCACGAACTCGGCTCACTGCAAGCTCGGGTTCATGCCACTCTCCTGCCTCAGCCTCCCAAGTAGCTAGGACTACAGGCACCTGCCATCAAGCCTGGCTAATTTTTTTTTGTATTTTTTAGTAGAGACGGGGTTTCACCGTGTTTGCCAGGATGGTCTCGATCTCCTGACCTCATGATGCGCCTGCTTCAGCCTCCCAAAGTGCTGGAATTACAGGCATGAGCCACCGTGCCTGGCTGACAAAAATAGATTCTTAAACTTATAACAAAGTATAAAACTAAAGCTTGAGACAGCCAGCGTAAACATACATACTTCCAGACATCATTTCCAAACCCGGAAGCAAAAGAGAAGTACTTTTAAATAAGTTTTGAAGCTCTTTCCTAATATATTGGTTTCTTACTCAGAATAGATATTTTATTATCAGACTGAGCTATATATTTTAGCCAAACACATAAACCAACTTAACAGGAATTTAGGAGCACGTGTTACTGTTTTTATTATCACCCATCACTGGCTGAGAACCCAAAGTGGCCAGTGCACTTTGAGATAAGCAGGGAAACCTGAAGAGTAAGATAGAAAAGGAGACATGTTTAGCCCTGGGTACAGGCATTGGGTGCCTGGTGAGATCTGGTGGGCTCACTGGACGCCCAGCTTTCCCACCTGTGGCCCCACCTCAGCCTTGGCCAGAGAGGCTCCTGTCAGCAGGAACTACCTGAGAGATGGGAAATAATGTCCTTTTCCTGACATCAGGGTATCAGGGTGCCACCATGCTCTCTGATGTTTTTTTGTTTTTGTTTTTTTTTTGAAAGAGAGTCTCACACTGTCACCCAGGCTGAAGTGCAGTGGCTCAATCTCAGCTCACTGCAACCTCCACCTCCCAGGATTCAACTGATTCTCCTGCCTCAGCCTCCTAAGTAGCTGGGACTACAGGTGCATGCCACCACACGTGGCTAATTCCCCCTCCACCCCCACCCCCGGCCCACAGAGTGAATCACAGATCCAATTAGATAAGTGGAGAAAAGTGGGAACAAAGGGAGGGAAAGTCATTTCCTGTCCAAAGGAAGGAAGGAGGCAGGGATCCAGCCAGCCACCCAGACCAGCTAGAGGCTGCAGCCTTGGGGCAGTGAATGTGCAGCTCAGGGGGGCCACCCCCACAGTCCTCCTTCCTACTCCTTATTCCCTACTCCAAAAAAAAAAAAAACCTCTGGGGCCGCTTCTAAGCTTTGTTCTTTTTTTTTTTTTTTTTTTTTTTTTTTTGAGACAGAGTCTTGCTCAGTGGCCAAGGCTGGAGTGCAGTGGTGCAATCTCGGCTCACTGCAACCTCTGCCCCCCTGGTTTGAGCAATTCTCTGACTCAGCCTCCCGAGTAGCTGAAATTACAGGCGCCCGCCACCATGCCCAGCTAATGTTTGTATTTTTAGTAGAGACAGCGTTTCACCATCTTGGCCAGGGTGGTCTTGAACTCCTTACCTCGTGATCCATCCACCTTGCCCTCCCAAAATGCTGGGATTACAGGCATGAGCCACCACACCTGGCCAAATTTTTGTATTTTTAGTAGAGACAGTGTTTCACCGTGTTGGCCAGGATGGTCTTAAACTCCTGACCTCAAGTGATCGCCCACCTCCCAAAGTGCTATGATTACAGGTGTGAGCCACCGACCCAGCTGGATCTGTGCTTTGATGCCTGCACTCTGAGCTATCCTCTAGACACACAAAGAATGCAGACACCGCTGAAGGTCAGACGCCTTGATAGTGAGCTTGTGAGCCAGCCTGTCCTGCCCTGGGGCTGTCATCACTTTCTTCCACCCTTGGCAGCAGGAAACCGCCCTTGGAGAGGGCCAGGAATCAGGGGGCGCCTTGTGGACGAGGTGATGTTTGAGCTGGGCCTCTAAGAGAAAGCTGAAATTCACCCTATGGGGGCAGGAGAGGAAAACCAGAGGAGAAACACTGCAAGGCAAGAGAGAGGACATAGGAAGGGCAAGTGGTCCAGGGGCTCAAAGAGGCTGAGGCCGCCGCAGTTGGACTTCATCCTGAGGTGGTGGAGAGCCATGCATTTTTTTTTTTTTTTTTCGGACAGAGTTTCGCTCTTGTTGCCCAGGCTCTAGTACAATGGCGCCATCTCAGCTCACTGCAGCCTCCACCCCCACGGGTTCAAGTGATTCTCCTGCCTCAGCCTCCCAAATAGCTGGGATTACAGGCGCCCGCCAGTACACCCGGCTGATTTTTGTATTTTTAGTAGAGATGGGGTTTAACCATGTTGGCCAGGCTGGTCTCGAACTCTAGATCTCAGGTGATCCACCTGCCTCAGCCTCCCAAAGTGCTGGGATTACAGGTATGAGCCACCACTTCCCACCTTTTTTTTTTTTTCTAAGACAGAGTCTCGCTCTGTTGCCCAGGCTGGAGTGCAGTGTTGCAATCTTGGCTCACCGCAACCTCGGCCTCCCAGGTTCAAGCAAGCCTCACCCTCTCAAGTAGCTGGGATTACAGGTGCCCACCATCACGCATGGCTAATTTTTGTATTTTTAGTAGAGGTGGGGGGGGGGTTCACCATGTTGGTCAGGGTGGTCTCGAACTCCTGACCTCAAGTGATCCACCTGCCTCAGCCTCCCAAAATGCTGGGATTACAGCTGTGAGCCACCATGCCCAGCCCATGGAAGGCTTTTGAGTAAAGGAAAAAGAGACTGATGCTCTAGAAAGATCAGGGTTAGGAGGTGAGACCAGAGGCCATGGAACCTCCCCATCTCTGCCCTTGCCCCCTGCCCACTGCCCAGGCCTGAACCAGGACCCGGGTTTTGGAGATTGGGTGGAGTGAGAGATTCCAGTACTAGAAAGCAAGCAAGGAGGGTGCTGGCTCGTGTGCAGGGCTGGGAAAGGGCAAACCAGAGCAAAGTGGCCCGGAGCCTGGGCTCTGGGTTCCAATGCTACCTCACCATTGTGTGACCCTGGACAGGTGACTTCTCTCTGAGTCTCAATTGCTTGATGTGTTAGGTAGGTGGTAATAGTGCTTGCCCCACAGCCACCTTGTGAGTGTTTATGAGTTAATGAGGATAATGTGCTCAGGGCAGCTCTCACTGCCCCCGCCCACTCCGCCACTGGAGCCCAGCCCTGACGCCCTGACAGATCCTGATCTGTTCTCTTTCCCTTCCAAAGTGGAGCTAGCCTGAACCTCCAGGACTTCAGCCCTTCCAGGAGAATCTGATCCCAGGTGAGGGAGGTCACTTGGGGTGTGGCCCAGCAGGCAGGCGGGACTCCAGGCTGGGAACAGAAGTCAGCCCTGCTGGGGCTGGGAGCTGAAGGAGCTGTTCCTTTCTCACAGGTGTTAGACGAGGAAAAGTGATCATTGGTGAGGGCCGCCCTTTGCTTCCCTAGGTGTGCAGGTTCGGGCGAGGGGCAGTCAGGACTTCCGGGTCTCACCCCGTGGCCAAGTCCCCTGGTGGGCCCTGTCTTCCCCAGCAGGACACCCCCACCCCCTCTCTGGCTGGGCTGGGTGCTGGACTGAGTTGTTGGGGGGGTAGGGTGGCTGACCTGTCTTTTTGGGAGGAGGGAGGCTCTCTGTCTCTCGGGGGAGGGTGTCTGTGTGTCCAGGTGGCAATCCCGTGCCATGCCCCACTCTGTCCCTAGCCACACCAGGAGCTGAAGCCATGGCCTCAAAGCCTGAGAAGAGGGTGGCATCGTCTGTCTTTATCACCCTGGCACCCCCGCGCCGCGATGTGGCTGTGGCGGAGGAAGTGAGGCAGGCGGTTTGTGAGGCCCGGCGTGGCCGCCCCTGGGCGCCTCCTGCCCCAGTGAAGACACCCGAGGCTGGCTTGGCGAGGAGGCCCAGCCCCTGGACACCCCCTGGCAAGGCTGCAACCACAGTGCCAGCTGCACCTCTGCAGCTTTCCAATGGAGGTAAGAGCAGAAGGGACTTTGGGGAAGACCAGGTCAGAGGCAGAGGTGGGGAGGAAGGGGTGGGCTCCAGCATCATTCATTCATTCATTTGTTCGTTCATTCAGTGCCTACTAAGTGCCAGGCAGATTCTGGAACCCAGTTGCCTGGGTGTGAACCCTGGCTTCTCCATTTCTCAGCTGGGTGATGTTGGCGGGCCACTTAACCTCTCGTGCCTCAGTTTCCTAATCTGTAAAACAGGGATAAAGATAGTACCTCCCTCGGAATGTGGTTATGAGGATTAAATGAGTTAATACGCATGTAGAGTGTTTAGCCTTGTCCATGTCACACGGAAAGTGCTGAGACATAAGGTTTTGAGCCTGCACGAAGCTTCCATCCCAGTGTAGGGAGCACACATAATGAAGATACGATGTCTGATGTCAGGCAGACACATGTGCTCTCATGGAGTGAAGCATGGTGGAGGGGTGAGGAGGGGCAGCTTTTTTGTTTGTTTTGAAACAGAGTCTCACTCGGTCACCAGGCTGGAGTGCAGTGGTGCAATCTCAGCTCACTGCAACTTCTACCTGGTTCAAGCCATTCTCCTGCCTCAGCCTCAGCCTCCTGAGTAGCTGGGATTACAGGCACGCACCACGATGCCTGGCTAATTTTTGTATTTTTAGTAGAGACAGGGTTTTGCCATGTTGTTCAGGCTGGTCTCGAACACCTGACCTCAGGTGATCTGCCCGCCTCGACCTCCCAAGGTGCCAGGATTACAGGTGTGAGCCACTGTGCCTCGCCGAGGGGCAGCTTTTCATAGGGTGCTCAGGATGGCTTCTCTGAAGAGGTGACATTTCAGCTGAAACCTGAATGTCAGCATGGAGCTGACCAGGGGGAGGTGAAGTCTGAGGGGCGGTGCAGAGGCCCTGAGGCAGGAGGGAATTTGGTGGGTAAAGGGTCTTTTAAAGTGCCTTTGTTTTCTCCTGGGCTTTGCTGTTCTCTTGCTGTATGAGCGGAGTGAGCCCTCTCCTTGCTCTGGGCCTCAGGGTCCTCTTCTGGAAAGTGGAAATGTGTGTGTGGATGTGACCATCAGTCACAAAATGAACACAGCACTAATGAGTGTTCCATTCCCTTGGGCCTGGTCGGACTGGCCCCGTTGCCATGGTGACAGGGAACCTTCCAGTCCTCTTCCCTGTGTCTCCTGTGGAAAGTCTCAGCTGTCGGGCGGGGCAGGAGTGAGGAAGGGTGACAGCCCAGGGCCCTGGGGCAGGGGGTGGGTCATCATCTGACAGGGTACCAGCTGAGATGCTAAAGGGAAGAGGCCAGCCCAGGGTAGCAGTCCCTGGAGTCTTCCAGGTGCCTAGTCAGGTGTCTTGCTGTCCTTGAGCAGGGCTGGGGCAGCCCTGTCTGTCATAGAAATCAGCTAGCGATCAGTTGGAAGTGCTGATTACAGGAAGCCAGAAAGGGGTCAAGACAAGGGGCCACGTGGGTTTGAGTGCGCATATGTTTCTGGAACGTGCTTCCTCCTTGTGACGGATACTCCCACGTTGATCTTTCCTTCCTAATCTCGCATCCCAAGAACACAGGCTCCTCCCAGCTACCTCGATGTATAGGAGGGCCATCTTGACAAAATTCACACATCAGGACATAGGATCCAACTGGAAACAAAAATATGTGCCCCTTCTGGGTGGGCAAGGAAGTCTGGGAAATAATAAGACTAGATGTCAGAATTTCTGGGACATTTTCTTTTCTTCTTTTCTTTTCTCTTTTTTTTTTTTTTTTGAGACAGAGTCTCACTCTGTTGCCCAGGCTGGAGTATAGTGGTACGATCTCGGCTCACTGCAAGCTTCGCCTCCCGGGATCACGCCATTCTCCTGTCTCAGCCTCCTCAGTAGCTGGGACTACAGGTGCCCACCAACACACCCAGCTAATTTTTGTATTTTTTGTAGAGACGGGGTTTTACCGTGTTAGCCAGGATGGTCTCGACCTCCTGACCTCGTGATCCGTCCGCCTCGGCCTCCGAAAGTGCTGGGATGACAGGCGTGAGCCACCACACCCAGACTAAGTTTTGTTTTTTTTTTTTTTAGATGGCATTTTGCTCTTGTTGCCCAGGCTGGAGTGCAGTGGCGCCTGGCATTTCCGGGGCATTTTCATGGTTGTTGAGATTATGGGAAGAGGATCTTGGGAGTGTGGGAACAAGATCAAACTTGCCTGGGAAGGACTGGCCTGTCACTGGTCAGCATGGCTGGCCGGCCGTTTCGTCTGCCAATTTGATACCCTCAAACAGAGCACAGGGATCTTGGGGTTCAGTCTCCCTGAAGTGAGGTAAGTTTTAGGTGACCAGCTTGGTCATGTGCCTGGTCTGACACAAAGGCTGGCCCCAGGCCCTGGGGATGCTGCCAGCTGCTTGAAACCGTCTACACCGAAGGCTGCCTGCCATCTGCTGTCTGCCTAGTGCATGTCCTCTCAGAGTCATCCTCGAGCAGGTCTGGGACCCCCTTTCTTCCCACCTGCCCTGGGGCCTCAGGTCCCCCTGCTTCTCCCTTGAATTCCTGCCCGCCCATCACAGCCTGTGGGCCCTGCACCGGGAGGCAGGCACTGGGAGAGGCCACAGCACTCTTACACTACCTCTCCAACACCTGGTTCCTGACTCCGTGAGCTCATCGGGGTCTGGTTCTCACACTTCCGCTGAGTCAGCAGCAGCGTCACCCGGGCCTGTACCAACACAGCCACCGTCCGTTCCAGCACAGCTGCTGGGTCCCGCCCCAGGTATTTCTTGATTCAGCAGATCTGCCGTGGGGCCCCATAATTTGCATTTCTTTTTTTATTTTTTCCAAGATAGGGTCTTGTTCTGTCACCCAAGCTGGAGTGCAGTGCAGTGGCGTGATCACAGCTCACTGTACCCTCAACCTCCCTCGCTCAAGCAATCCTCCCACCTCAGCGTCCCAAGGAGCTGGGACTGCAAACTCTCACCACCAAGCCTAGCTAATTTTTGTGTGTGTGTATATATATATGTATATTTTGAGACAAAGTCTCGCTCTGTCGCCCAGGCAGGAGTGCAGTGGCGTGATCTCGGCTCACTGCAAGTTCCGCCTTCCGGGTTCACGCCATTCTTCTATCTCAGCCTCCTGAGTAGCTGGGACTACAGGCGCCCACCACCACACCCAGCTAATTTTTGCGTTTTTAGTAGAGATGGGGTTTCACCATGGTTGCCAGGCTGGTCTCAAACTCCTGGCCTCAGGTGATCTGCCCGCCTCAGCCTCCCAAAGTGGTGGGATTACAGGCGTGAGCCACCACACCCAGCCTAATTTTTTTTTTTTTTTTTTTAAGATGGTGTTTTGCTCTTGTTGCCCAGGCTGGAGTGCAGTGGTGCAATCTCAGCTCATGGCAACCTCTGCCTCCTGGGTTCAAGCGAATCTCCTGCCTCAGCCTCCTCGGTAGCTGGGATTATAGGCATGCGCCACCACACCCTGCTAATTTTGTATTTTTAGTAGACGCGGGGTTTCTCCATGTTGGTCAGGCTGGTCTCAAACTTCCAACCTCAGGTGATCCGCCTGCCTCAGCCCCGCAAAGTGCTGGGATTACAGGCATGAGCCACTGCACCTGGCCTTTTTTTTTTTTTTTTTTTTTTTTTTGAGACAGGGTCTGGCTCTGTCTCCCAGGCTGAAGTGCAGTGGTGTGATCTAAGCTCACTGCAGCCTCAACCTCTTGGGCTTAAGTGATCCTCCCATGTCAGCCTCCCAAGTAGCTGGGATTATAGGCCTGTGCCGCCATGTCTGGCTACATTTTTTTTTTTATTTTTAGTAGAGTTGAGGTTTCACTATGTTGCCCAGGCTGCTCTTGAACTTCTGGGTTCAAGCAAAGTGCCTACCTCGGCCTCCCAAAGTGCTGAGGTTATAGGCATGAGCCACCATTCCTGGCCTAAGATTAAGTTTCTTGCCTAAGGACACACAGCAAATCAGTGGCAGAGTTAGAGATGGAACCCAGGCCGGGGTGACCCCAACCCGAGCCCTCGGCTACCCTCCCTGTGCCCATGTGGGTAAGTAAAACCCTCCCCGGTCCACCTGGGAGGCTCTGACCAGCCCTCTCTCCTCCCCCATTGCAGGATGCCCACCCCCTCCTCCTGTCCTGGATGGTGAGGATGTGCTTCCTGACCTGGACCTCCTCCCGCCCCCTCCACCGCCCCCTCCGGTGCTCCTACCTTCTGAAGAGGAGGCTCCTGCTCCAATGGGGACCTCACTCATTGCAGACTTACAGCAGCTGCACCTGTCCCCACCCCCGCCCCCGCCCCCACCACAGGTACTGCCCTCCCCAGCAAATCCGTTGGTCTCCTGGGTTGAGGGACGGGGAGTCTGGGCATTCAGGGGTTCTAAACCTGGACTTTGTCTGGTGCATTCTTCTGCTCGAGGGCAGTCCGTCTTTGAAGCTCTCAGAAGTCCCTATTCAGCAGGTAAAAATTGGTTAAGCGTTTCATGGTCCCTGGAGAGGGCTGCCACTGCCTCCCCGCTCCACCCGCCGCAGACACACGCTTCAGCTCTGAGGAAGACATTTTCCTGAGTCTGACGTAAATCCCTTAGGCTGCACAGGAAACTTGGTTTTTGTTTGGTTGGTTGGTTTTGAGATGGAGTCTCGCTCTGTCGCCCAGGCTGGAGTGCAGTGGCATGATCTTGGCTCACTGCAGCCTCCGCTTCCCAGGTTCAAGGTGATTCTCCTGCCACAGCTTCCTGAGTAGCTGGAATTACAGGCACCCGCACCATGCCTGGCTAATTTTTGTACTTTCGGCCGGGCGCGGTGGCTCAAGCCTGTAATCCCAGCACTTTGGGAGGCCGAGACGGGTGGATCACGAGGTCAGGAGATCGAGACCATCCTGGCTAACACGGTGAAACCCCATCTCTACTAAAAAAAATACAAAAAACTAGCCGGGCGAGGTGGCGGGTGCCTGTAGTCCCAGCTACTCGGGAGGCTGAGGCAGGAGAATGGCGTAAACCCAGGAGGCGGAGCTTGCAGTGAGCTGAGATCCGGCCACTGCACTCCAGCCTGGGCGACAGAGCGAGACTCCGTCTCAAAAATAAATAAATAAAATAAAAATAATTTTGTACTTTTTGTAGAGGTGGGGTTTCACCATGTTGGTCAGGCTGGTCTCGAACTACTCACCTCAGGTGATCCACCCAGCTGGGCCTCCCAAAGTGCTGGAATTACAGGTGTGAGCCACTGCGCCTGGCCAGGAACCTGTTTTTTTAACCCTGGGCCCTTAACAGAGGTTGTGTAGAAATGGGGGGCATCACAGGCCAAGGGCTTAGTCCACTTCAGTCCAGCATCCACGGGGAAGCCTGGTTGCAGAAAAGTCCTAAGTAGGATGAGGAGCAGTGGCTGATCAAGGGACCCCAGTCAGCTGCCACTACAACCTTCCTGCTGAGAGACTTAGGCAGGTCCCTTGCTTCCCTGGGCCTTGGTTTCCTTCTCAGTGCAATGTGGCTAATTGCACCCGTTGCCACCCAGAAGAGGAGCAGAGCTGGGAGGGTTGCCTGGGGTCCCCACTGGGTGACTCCCTGTCTGCATCCCCACAGGCCCCAGCGGAGGGACCTTCAGTCCAGCCTGGTCCCCTCAGGCCCGTGGAGGAAGAGCTGCCACCTCCCCCAGCAGAACCTGTTGAGAAAGAGGCGTCCACAGGTGGGTGCACGGGGCTGGGAGGATTCTGGGGGCATTTCATGGGGCCAGCATGGGCTTCCAGGTTGAAACCAGGAGAGTGAGGACGCCTCTTCCCATCCCCACCCCAGCTCATGTTATAATGATGGACTTTGTAGGTGGGCATCCATGTAATTTGTGTTGCCTTAGCCTTTTCCCCTTTATACCTAAATTCTTTTTTTTTTTTTTTTTTTTTTTTTTTTGAGACGGAGTCTCGCTGTGTCGCCCAGGCTGGAGTGCAGTGGCCGGATCTCAGCTCACTGCAAGCTCCGCCTCCCGGGTTTTTACGCCATTCTCCTGCCTCAGCCTCCCGAGTAGCCGGGACTACAGGCGCCCGCCACCTCGCCCGGCTAGTTTTTTTTTGTATTTTTTAGTAGAGACGGGGTTTCACCGTGTTAGCCAGGATGGTCTCGATCTCCTGACCTCGTGATCCGCCCGTCTCGGCCTCCCAAAGTGCTGGGATTACAGGCTTGAGCCACTGCGCCCGGCCTTTATACCTAAATTCTATTTAAAATGTTAGTCTGCACAGTTTGCTACGATAACAAAAATGTCTTGAAATTTTGTCTCATTATTTTATTTTCTGAATACCTAATGCCCTCACATGGTGCAAAATAAACAGCACGAGTGGGGACACAGTGAGAAGCCTGCAACCTGCCCCATCCCCTTACCACCCAGTTTCCTTCCCGATGGGCGTCCTCTGTCATTGAGCTCTCATGTATCCTGCCAAAGACACTGTGCACATACCAGCAAATACAAATATGTGTCTACCCACTCCCTCCCCCCATTTTTCCATAAGCAGCAAACTAGGCCCTTCTGCTGTTCACTTTCTTTCCTTCGTACATCTCAGAGCTGGTCACATATCAGAATATAAAGTGGCTCTTGGCCGGGCGTGGTGGCTCACACCTATAATCCCAGCACTTTGGGAGGCTGAGGCAGGTGGATTACATGAGGTCAGGAGTTCAAGACCTGCCTGGCCAACATGGTGAAACGCTGTCTCTACTAAAAATATGAAAATTAGCTGGGCGTGGTGGTGTGTGCCTGTAATATCAGCCACTTGGGAGGCCAAGGCAGGAGAACTGCTTGAACCCAGGAGGCAGAGGTTGCAGTGAGCCGAGATTGTGCTACTGCACTCCAGCCTGGGTGACAGAGTGAGCCTCCGTCTCAAAAACAAATAAATAAAATAAAGTGGCTCCTGGCTGGGCATAGTGGCTCATGCCTGTAATCCCAGCACTTTGGGAGGTCAAGGCAGCCAACAATCCCTTTGTCCTGAAACTGCTGTCCAGAATTCCTTTTTTTTTGTTGTTTTTTTCTGAAGTAGAGTCTCGCTCTGTCACCCAGACTGGAGTGCAGTGGCACGATCTCGGCTCACTGCAACCTCCACCTCCTAGGTTCAAGTGAGTCTCCTGCCTCAGCCCCATGAGTAGCTGGGACTACAGGGGCATGCCACTACGCCCAGCTAATTTTTGTATTTTTAGTAGAGATGGGATTTCACCATGTTGGCTAGGCTGGTCTAGAACTCCTGGCCTCAAGTGATCCGCTCACCTTGGCCTCCCAAAGTGCTGGCATTACAGGCATGAGCCACCACACCTGACTCAGATTCCTTTTTAATGCTCCTCATGACCCTCTGTATTTGTCATTTGAGGAATTTACAGGGTTTGAGACAGAGCCTCAGGTACCCTGGGCATGTTCTGGGTGGTGCCTGGGTACAGTCCTCGCAGGCTGGGCTAGTAATGGCCTGTGTCTTCCCTACCCCAGACATCTGTGCCTTCTGCCACAAGACCGTGTCCCCCCGAGAGCTGGCTGTGGAGGCCATGAAAAGGCAGTACCATGCCCAGTGCTTTACATGCCGCACCTGCCGCCGCCAGCTGGCTGGACAGAGCTTCTACCAGAAGGATGGGCGACCCCTCTGCGAACCCTGCTACCAGGTAACCCCTACAGCAGACCTCTGGGTGCCAGGCACTGAGCTGAGCACTTAGAATATGTTATATCATTTCATTCCCCATACAATCCTGGGAAGTAGGCACTATTGACCCCTTTCACAGATGAGGAAACTGAGGCTCAGAAAGAGGGAGCCCAGTGAAGGCGATTAGTTTCCTAGGGCTGCCTTTAAGAGATCACAAACAGCCGGGCGCGGTGGCTCAAGTCTGTAATCCCAGCACTTTGGGAGGCTGAGACGGGCGGATCACAAGGTCAGGAGATCGAGACCATCCTGGCTAACACGGTGAAACCCCGTCTCTACTAAAAAATACAAAAAGCTAGCCGGGCGAGGTGGCGGGCACCTGTAGTCCCAGCTACTCGGGAGGCTGAGGCAGGAGAATGGCGTGAACCCGGGAGGCGGAGCTTGCAGTGAGCTGAGATCTGGCCACTGCACTCCAGCCCCGGTGACAGAGCGAGACTCCATCTCAAAAAAAAAAAAAAAAAAAAGAGATCACAACCTTGGTGACTTCCAACAATACACGTTTATTCTATCCCGGTTCTGGAGGTCAGAAGTCCAATATCAGCTTCACTGGGCCAAAACCAAGGTGTTGTGCTGTCTGCAGGCTTGAGGGAGAACCCACATCTCTGCCTTTTGCAATTTCTTTTTTTTTAGTTCTTTTTTGGGGTGGGGGACGGAGTCTCACTCTATCGCCTAGGCTGGAGTGCAGTAGCATGATCTTGTCTCGCTGCAACCTCTGCCACCCAGGTTCAAGGGATTCTTCTGCCTCGGCCTCCTGAGTAGCTGGGATTACAGGCACCTGCCACCGCACCTGGCTAATTTTTGTATTTTTCATAGAAATGGGTTTCACCATCTTGGCCAGGCTGGTCTTGAATTCCTGACGTCGTGATCCACCGGCCTCGGCCTCCCAAAGTGCTGGGATTACAGGCCTGAGCCACCGCACCCAGCCTCTTTTTTTTTTTTTTTTTTGAGATAGAGACTCATTCTGTCATCCAGACTGGAGTACAGTCGTGCAATCTCGGATCACTGTACCCTCTGCATCCCAGGTTCAAGCGATTCCCATGTCTCAGCCTCCCGAGTAGCTGGGACTACAGGTGCCTGCCACCGTGCCCGACTAATTTTTGTATTTTTAGTAGAGATGGGGTTTTACCACTTTGGCCAGGCTGGTCTCAAACTCCTGACTTCAAGGGATCCACCCTCTCAGCCTCCCAAACTGCTGGGATTACAGGTGTGAGCCACTGCACTCGGCCCCTTTTGCAGTTTCTGAAGCTGCATTCTTCTTGACTCCTTCCTCTGCCATCAAAGCCAGCAGTGTAGCCTCCCGCTTCAGCGGCCCTATTGCCACCTCTGTGTCAAGTTACAGGGACACTGTGATAGCATTTAGGACTCACCTGGATAATCAGGATAATCTCCCCCATCTTAAGATCCTTAACTTGGCTGGGCGCAGTGGCTCACGCCTATAATCCCAGCACTTTGGGAGGCCGAGACGGGGATCACGAGGTCAGGAGATCGAGACCATGGTGAAACCCCATCTCTACTAAAAATATAAAAAATTAACTGGGCGTGGTGGCGAGCGCCTGTAGTCCCAGCTACTCGGGAGGCTGAGGCAGGAGAATGGCGTGAACCCAGGAGGTGGAGGTTGTAGTGAGCCGAGATCGTGCCACTGCACTCCAGCCTGGGCGACAGAGTGAGACTCCATCTCAAAAAAAAAAAAGATCCTTAACTTATCCCATCTGAAAGCCTCTTTTTCCGGGCAAGGTAACGTTCACGGGGTCCAGAGATAAGGACCTGAATATCTTTGGGGGCATCTCTTAGCTACCACACGAGGTCACATAAGATGGCCAAGCAGCTGGGATTCTACTCCACACCCATGTGGCTCTGGAGGCTGCCATCAGTCTTGCCACCATCTCCCCTAGAGCCACAAGGTTCCAATGTTTGATGTCACGGAATCTGTGTTGCTTCCGGGTACCAAGTGCCATCTGGGAGAGCCAGTTGGGATGCCAGCATACTGGAATTTCTAACTCTTGGATGGTTTGTGGTGGCATGTCAAGGGTGGCGACCACCCACAGCCACATCCCCTGGGTATGTGTGTAGGCCACACCTGGAAATCAGCATTTTGAGCAAGTGTCTCAGGTGATTCTCATGCATATAGAAGTTTGAAAACGGCTGATTTGAGGGGTTAGAGTATTTGGAGCTGAGACTGTCCGGAAGAATCCAAACAATCCAATCCCAGGCTCACCACCAGTGAGGCACTGTGGGAGGAGAGAGGAGCCAGGCCCTCCCTGCCGTGTCCCTGTGACCCCATCAATATGATGGGGGAGTGTCCCTCAGGGGTGAGACACTGGGGGAGGAGGGGTGAGGAGGGGTGTCTAGCTGAAAGCAGCCAAGAGGAAGACTTGATCAGTGTGCTGGGGAGAGAAGGGCCGTGCCCATGAGAGGGAGGGTGGGAGTGGGAGATGCCCCTACATCTGTCCAGGTGGCGTCAAGGTAAAATGCACAGGAGCACAGCCAGGAAGGAGAGACAGCATGTCCAGGAGAAAAGGTGGAAAGGCTAGAGGGAGGCCCGCTGCCCTGCCTCAGGTATCTCTTTATCATTGCTCCTTATTCCAGGAGGAATTTGAGGCAGCTTCTATGAATGCATATATACCAGCCAGGCGCGGTGGCTCACACCTGCAATCTCAGCACTTCAGGAGGCTGAGGTGGGAGGATTACTTGAGGTCAGGAGTTCGAGACCAGCCTGGACAACATGGCAAGACTCCACCTCTATTTTAAAATAGTTATTTTTTATTAAAACGTGTTTTTAAAGAGAATGCATGTATACCTATAGACCGCAATGATATAGGTGCACTGAAAAATTCCACGTGATTCTCCCGCCTCAGCTTCCCAAGTAGCTGGGATTACAGGTGCCTACCACCATGCCCAGCTGGTTTTTTTGTTTGTTGGTTGGTTGGGTTTTTTTGTTTTTTTGTTTTTTGTATTTTTAGTAGAGACAGGGGGTTTCACCATGTTGGCCAGGCTTGTCTGGAACTCCTGACCTCAGGAGATCCACCTGCCTTGGCCTCCCAAAGTCCAGGGATTACAGGCATAAGCCACCTTGCCTGGCACATTTCTTCTTAAAGGCGTCATATAAAATTATATTAACTGGCTGGGTGCCGTGGCTCATGCCAGGCCGAGGCAGGCAGATCACCTGAGGTTAGGAGTTCGAGACCAGCCTGACCAAAATGGAAAAACCCTGTCTCTACTAAAAATACAAAAACTAGCCAGGCACAGTGGTGCATGCCTGTAATCCCAGCTACTCCGGAGGCTGAGGCAGGAGAATTGCTTGAACCCAGGAGGCGGAGGCTGCAGTGAGTCAAGATCGCACCACTGCATTCCAGTCTGGGCGACAGAGCAAGACTCCATCTCAAAAAAAAGAAAAAGCCTGGGCACAGTGGCTCACGCCTGTAATCCCAGCACTTTGGGAGGCCGAGGCAGGCGGATCACCTGAGGTCAGGAGTTCAAGAGCAGCCTGGCCAACATGGAGAAACCCCGTCTCTACTAAAAATACAAAAAATTAGCCTGGGTGTTGGCGCATGTCTGTAATCCCAGCTACTTGGGAGGCTGAGGCAGGAGATTTGCTTTAACCCAGGAGGCGAGGTTGTGGTGAGCCAAGATTGCACCATTGCACTTCAACCTGGGTGACAAGAGCGAAACTCCGCCTCAGGAAAAAAAAAAAAGGTAGATCTCATGTTAAGTGTTCTTCCAACAATAAAACAATTTGTAAAAGACTGCAATAATACTATGATATGTAAAATAAAGACATCCAAACAGAAGGAAAATCAAAATAGAAAGTGAGACGAGATCAAAGGGAATGTTACGACCCACCATGTGTGAGGATGCCAGACAGGGAGGCTGACGCCTATAATCCCAGCACTTTGGGAGGCTAAGGCAGGTCGTCACTTGAGGTCAGGAGTTTGAAACCAGCCTGGCCAGGCCGGGCGCGGTGGCTCAAGCCTGTAATCCCAGCACTTTGGGAGGCCGAGACGGGCGGATCACGAGGTCAGGAGATCGAGACCATCCTGGCTAACATGGTGAAACGCCGTCTCTACTAAAACATACAAAAAACTAGCCGGGCGAGGTGGCAGGCGCCTGTAGTCCCAGCTACGCGGGAGGCTGAGCCAGGAGAATGGCGTGAACCTGGGAGGCGGAGCTTGCAGTGAGCTGAGATCCGGCCACTGCACTCTAGCCTGGGTGACAAAGCAAGACTCCGTCTCAAAAAAAAAAAAAAAAAAAAAAAAGAAACCAGCCTGGCCAACATAGTGGAACACCATGTCTACAAAAAATACAAAAAATTAGCCAGGCGTGGTAACATGCACCTGTAGTTCCAGCTACTCAGGAGGCTGAGGCATGAGAATCACTTGAACCTCATGTAGAGGATGCAGTGAGCTGAGATTGGGGCACTGCACTCCAGCCTCAGTAACAGAGTGAGACTTTGTCCCAAAACAAAACAAAAACCAAATAACAACAAAAAAGCCCTATAATGGTTTTGAAATATGAAATGTGGAATTTGGCTCTGAGCTTCCAAGTGGCCAAATGGAAAAGGGAAAGAATTTCAAGGCTTCTTGTCTATATGATAAAAGCACCCAATTCTCCTGAGAATTCCTTTTCCTGACCCTGAGGTTTAAGCGAAGTTTCTCCTATGAGCTCTTTGAACCCTGACCTTAAACATATCCCAGTAACAAGAAATGCAGTCATAGCATCAAGGCATCAGGGCAGTATTCCTTACAGTAAGCCAAGGATGCAAGGCTAAGCTCAATTTGTTATAAGCAATGGTGGAGGTTTTGGGCGATAGTTACAGGTTGTCTGCAGGCCTCTCCTGTACTTCCCAATTCCTGGGCCCCCGAGGGCAGCCTCCCAGAAGAAGAGACCCTTGTGGGTTGGAGTGGGTGTGCCATGGATGACTCTGGCAGTGGCCTTTGTCCCAGGACACGTTGGAGAAGTGCGGCAAGTGTGGCGAAGTGGTCCAGGACCACATCATCAGGGCCCTGGGCCAGGCCTTCCACCCCTCCTGCTTCACGTGTGTGACCTGCGCCCGGTGCATTGGGGATGAGAGCTTTGCCCTGGGCAGCCAGAACGAGGTGTACTGCCTGGATGACTTCTACAGGTACGAGAGGGGTTTGGCACCAGGTGGGGTGCAGGGACAGGGCGAGATCCAAGCAGGATGAAGGAGCCGAGCCTGAGTCCTGGGTGCTGGGCCAGAGTTTCCTGTCTACTGGTTTATTATAAAGAATATTACAGGCCGGGCGCGGTGGCTCAAGCCTGTAATCCCAGCACTTTGGGAGGCCGAGACGGGTGGATCACGAGGTCAGGAGATCGAGACCATCCTGGCTAACACGGTGAAACCCCGTCTCTACTAAAAAATACAAAAAAAAACTAGCCGGGCGAGGTGGCGGGCGCCTGTAGTCCCAGCTACTCAGGAGGCTGAGGCAGGAGAATGGCGTGAACCCGGGAGGCGGAGCTTGCAGTGAGCTGAGATCCGGCCACTACACTCCAGCCTGGGCGACAGAGCGAGACTCCGTCTCAAAAAAAAAAAAAAAAAGAATATTACAGGGCTGGACCGGGCACAGTGGCTCATGCCCATAATCCCAGCATTTTGGGAGACTGAGGAGGGTGGATCACGAGTTCAGGAGATTGAGACCATCCTAGCTAACACGGTGAAACCCCATCTCTACTAACAATACAAAAAAAATTAGCCAGGCCTGGTGGCGGGCGCCTGTAGTCCCAGCTACTCAGGAGGCCGAGGCAGGAGAATGGCGTGAACCCGGAAGGCGGAGCTTACAGTGAGCTGAGATCGTGCCACTGCACTCCAGCCTGGGCGACAGAGCTAGACTCCATCTCAAGCAAAACAAAGCAAAAAACTAAAAAATATATATAATGTCACAGGCAGGTACTATTAAGGGTTCTGTTTTACCAGCCAAGGCACACAGCAGCTAAGTACCCAAAGTCTCTCCACAGGTAAGTATTGAAACTCTTGGTAAGTATGCACATCCCCAAGGACCTGACTTTCGGGCCCTGCTCTGAAATCCCAGACCTCTGGGTCTGCCCTTGGAGCTGAATGACGCAGTGGGGACACATCTGTTGGACTCAATCCCTGCCCATGAGTTGCTCACCACTCAAGGGGAGAGACAGATGTGCCTCTTAAGAAAGAAGTACTGGCTGGGCACAGCGGCTCACACCTGTAATCCCAGCACTTTGGGAGGCCAAGGTGGGCGGATCACGAGGTCAGGAGTTCAAGACCAGCCTGACCAACATGGTGAAACCCTGTGGTCGCTACTCAAAATGCAAAAATTAGCTGGGCATAGTAGCGCCTGCCTGTAGTCCCAGCTGCTCAGGAGGCTGAGGCAGGAGAATCGCTTGAACCTGGGAGGCGGAGGTTGCAGTGAGCGGAGATTGTGCCATTGCACTCCAGCCTGGGTGACAAGAGCCAAAAAACTCCGTCTCAAAAAAAAAAAAAAGACAGATGAGATGGGTCCCAGCCCCACTGAACACAGTTCTCAATTCAGGCAATCTCCAGTGATGCTGGGAAACCAGGTCTCATTACACAGGTCTCTCCACCTGCTCCTGCCAGGAAGAAATAGACATCTCTGCTTATAGCTGCTAGTGCAGTCCCATAGCAACGGGACTGAAATTGCTCAGGAGGTGAACACCAGCCAGCCCGAGTTCTGACAGCTAATTAATTTATGTGGTTGTGGCATGAACGCCTCCCAAGCATGGGTTTCTTTGCTTCTAGGAAATTCGCCCCCGTCTGCAGCATCTGTGAAAATCCCATCATTCCTCGGGATGGGAAAGATGCCTTCAAAATCGAGTGCATGGGAAGAAACTTCCATGAAAATTGCTATAGGTGTGAGGTGAGTAGAGCCCAGGTGGTTTAATAATATTCCATCGCTGCATTGCCAGGCCCTTGGCTGGGTTGCTTGGACATGGGGACAGGTCAGGGTGGGGGCTGTACTCTCAAATTGCTCACTGTCCAGTAGGAGAAACAAAAGATGCTGGAAATACAACTATAGTCTATTATCAACTCTTCGCGTTAATGATAAGAAACCAAACTCGGGGCTGGGCGCGGTGGCTCACGCCTGTAATCCCAGCACTTTGGGAGGCCGAGGCGGGTGGATCACGAGGTCAGGAGATCGAGACCATCCTGGCTAACACGGTGAAACCCCGTCTCTACCAAAAATACAAAAAAAAATCAGCCGGGCGCGGTGGCGGGCGCCTGTAGTCCCAGCTACTCGGGAGGCTGAGGCAGGAGAATGGCGTGAACCTGGGAGGCGGAGCTTGCAGTGAGCCGAGATCGCGCCACTGCACTCCAGCCTGGGTGACAGAGCAAGACTCTGTCTCCAAAAAAAAAAAAAAAAAGAAAGAAACCAAACTCAAGTTGCTTTCTACAAAAAAGAGAATCTGTTGGCTAATGGTGGTGGGAACACTGATGGTATTGAGTGATGGCTGGCATCAGGACTCTCTCCTTCCTTCTCTCTCTCCTTCCTTCCTTCCTTCCTTCCTTCCTTCCTTCCTTCCTTCCTCCCTCCCTCCCTCCCTCCCTCCCTCCCTCCCTTCCTTCCTTCCTTCCTTCCTTCCTTTTTTTTTTTTTTTTTTTTTTTTTTTTTTTTTTTTTGAGATAGTCTTACTTTTGTTGCCAGGCTGGAGTGAAGTGGTATGATCTCAGCTCACTGCAACCTCCGCCTTCTGGGTTCAGCAATTCTCCTGCCTCAGCCTCCCAAGTAGCTAGAATTACAGGCATGCACCACCGCACCTGGCTAGTTTTTGTATTTTTAGTAGAGATGGGGTTTCACCATGTTGGCCAGGTGGGTCTCAGGTGATCTGTCCACTCCACCTCCCAATGTGCTGGGATTACAGGCATGAGCCAACGCTCCCGGCCTCTTTTCCATCTCTTGGCTCTGCCTTTTTTATGTGTTTGCTTCATTTTTGCTGCCTGTGGGCTGGCCTTCTCTGTGGGGAGGTGGGGCACAGTGCATGGGCAGAGGTGGCCCAGGTTTACATCTCCCCGGCTTAGAAACCCTAGGGGAAAGACAGAGCACACCACATCCAGGGAAGCCAGACTGTCCCTAGAAGGCCTCTAATCACCCCAGCTAGGGTCACATGCCCATTCAGGGCCAGTCACTGTGGCTGGGTGCTAGGATTGATAACCCCTGGGGCCAGGGAGGCAGAACCACATAAAAAAAGAGGGGTTGCTATAACCGGAGGAAAGGAGAAGAGGATGCTGGACAGATCTACACCACGTACCTTTTCCGGGTGCCAGGCAAGAGAATGTAGAAATCAGCTTTTTTCCAGAGTGCTGGGATTACAGGCATGAGCCACTGCTCCCGGCCAGAAGTGGAAGTCTGTAGATGTGACTGGAGTGTAGAGGGCTGGGGTTATGGTTAATGTTTAGGCCAGAGTGAAGGAAAGGGCTGCGGTGCCAGACTAGAGAGTCTGGACTTTAGGCTGCAGAGAGGGGTCAGGCTGAGATGGGCGAGCTGATTAGAAACTGGTGCAGTTGTCCCAGGAAGAAGGGCCCAGGTGTCGTCACACGCGACTTGGCAATCAGAAGGGTCCTATGCTAGCTTTAAAGTTCTGCTATTGCTCTCTTTAAAGTCTTGATTTTTTTTTGTTTGTTTTTATTTTTATTTTTATTTATTTATTTTTGAGATGGAGTCTCACTCTGTCACCCAGGCTGGAGTGCAGTGGCGCGATCTCGGCTCACTGCAAGCTCCGCCTCCCGGGTTCACGCCATTCCCCTGCCTCAGCCTCCCGAGTAGCTGGGACTACAGGCACCTGCCACCACACCCGGCTAATTTTTTTGGTATTTTTTAGTACAGATGGGATTTCACTGTATTAGCCAGGATGGTCTCAATCTCATGACCCCGTGATCCGCCCGCCTCAGCCTCCCCAAGTGCTGGGATTACAGGCGTGAGCCACTGCGCCCGGCCTTTGTTTTTAATAGAGACAGAGACTGGAGTCAGGCTGGAGTGCAGTAGTGTAATCATAGCTCACTGTAGCCTTAAAATTTTGGGCTCGGCCGGGCGCGGTGGCTCAAGCCTGTAATCCCAGCACTTTGGGAGGCCGAGACGGGCGGATCATGAGGTCAGGAGATCGAGACCATCCTGGCTAACACGGTGAAACCCCGTCTCTACTAAAAATACAAGAAAATTAGCCGGGCGAGGTGGCGGGCGCCTGTAGTCCCAGCTACTCGGGAGGCTGAGGCAGGAGAATGGCGTGAACCCGGGGGAGTGGAGCTTGCAGTGAGCCGAAATCGCACCACTGCACTCCAGCCTGGGGCACAGAGCAAGACTCCGCGTCAAAAAAAAAAAAAAAAATTTTGGGCTCAAGCAGTTCTCTCACCTTAGCATCCTGAGTAGCTGTAAGTACAGGTGCCCACCACCACACCCAGCTAATTTTTTTATTTTTTAAATTTTTATAGAGATGACTTCTCTACAAAAATTTGCCCAGGCTGGTCTTGAACTCCTGGGCTCAAGCGATTCTCTCACTTTGGCCTCCCAAAGTGCTGAGATCACATGCATGAGCCACTACCTACAGCCTGAAATTCTTAGTTTTTTTTTTCTTTTTTTTTTTTTTTTTTTAGAGACTGAGTCTCACTTTGTTCCCCAAGCTGGAGTACAGTGGCACTATCTCAGCTCACTGCAACCTCTGCCTCTCAGGTTCAAGCAACTCTCTTGCCTCAGCCTCCCGAGTAGCTGGAATGACAGGCTCGCACTACTGTGCCTGGGTAATTTTTGTATTTTTAGTAGAGACAGGGTTTCGCCATGTTGACCAGGCTGGTGTTAAACTCCTGATCTCAAGTGATCTGCCCACCTTGGCCTCCCAAAGTGCTGGGTGGCGTGAGCCACTACACCCAGCCAAAATTCTTAATTTCTGAACAAGGGGTCCCACATTTTAATTTTGTCCAAGATCCTACAAATTATGTAGTCAGTCCTGCTGAGGAGGCTCAGAAATCCTCTCCCACCCCTTCTACTGCCGGCTCCTTGTCACTGAAGCTTCTGTTTTCTCCGGTGATGGTGACAAGGTGGCAACTTTTATGGGGGGGACCTAAGTGGAGAGCCCCAGAGCAGATCTCTTACTCCATGAGTATTTCGAAACACTTGTTCACTCCCACTTATATAAACAGATACTGGGACCCAAAGACTATTTTCACTGAGGTTGTCAAAGGAGCTGGGTAGAGAAGTTGATAAATTGCTGCGTAATTACATTGTCTTTGTTGGTTATAGTTCAAAGTCCTGCTGATAGTGCATTTTGAAAGCCCAATGAGGAAGTTTAAATGCTGTTATCCCCACCATTGTCCTAATGAGTCCAGCAGTGACTGGCATTTTCCTGAGCCAGGAAGTCAGGAAGTGAATAAATCCCCACAGTGGTCTTGGTGATTTGGCCAAGGGTGGTGTAGTAAGTCAGCATTTGGACTCCAGAAGTTATGTGTCAGAAGATGAGGCTTCTTGACCAGGCACGGTGGCTCATGCTGGTAATCCCAGCACTTCGGGAGGCCCAGGCGGATGGATCACTTGCATTCAGGAGTTCAAGACCAGCCTGGCCAACATGGCGAAACCCAGTTTCTACTAAAAATACAAAAATTAGGCCAGGTGCAGTGGCTCACTCCTGTAACCCCAGCACTTTGGGAGGCTGAGGCAGGCGGATCACGAGGTCAAGAGATGGAGACCATCCTGGCCAACATGGTGAAACCCCATCTCTACTAAAAATACAAAAATTACCTGGGTGTGGTGGTGTGTGTCTGTAATCCCAGCTACTCGGGAAGGTGAGACAGAATTGCTTGAATCCAGGAGGCAGAGGTTGCAGTGGGCCGAGATTGCACCACTGTGCTCCACACTGACGACAGAGTAAGACTCCGTCTCAAAAAAAAAATTAGCTGGGTATGCTGGCGCACGCCTGCAGTCCCAACTACTTGGGAGGCTGAGGCAGGAGAATCGCTTGAACCCAGGAGGCAGAGGTTGCAGTGAGCTGAGATTGTGACACTGCACTCTAGCCATCTACCCTGGGCAATAGAGCAAGATTCCATCTCAAAAAAAAAAAAAAAAAAAATGAGGCTCTTGAAACACAGCAGCCTGAAAGGAGTTGAGTGCTGTTACCTAAGAAGAAAGTGGGTTTCCATGCACTGCCCACACCCACATCTCACCATTTCTACTTGCTTTGGGGTCCATATTATTTATGACTATTGTTGGAAGGATAACAATGCTTTTATATGTAGGTAGTATTTTTAAATTTATAAAATGCTTTCATTGACATCACCTTGTTTAATCCTAGTGACAGTCTTGTGAGATGGGATTTATTGTCCCCATTAAGATGGGGAAACTGGTGGGGTGCGGTGGCTCACACCTATGATCCCAGCACTTTGGGAGGCTGAGGCAGGAGGATCACTTGAGCCCAGGAGTTCAAAGCCAGCCTGCACAGTAAGACCTCATCTTACAAAAAATTTGAAAAAATTAGCCAGGCATGGTTGTACCCTTCTGTAGTTACAGCTACTTTGGAAGCTGAGGCAGGAGGATTGCTTGAGCCTGGCAGGTGGAGGCTGCAGTGAGCCATGATCATGCCACTGCACTCTAGCCTGGGTGACAGAGCGAGACCCTATCTTTAAAAAAAAAAAAAAAAAAAAAAAAGGAAACGGGCAAACAGTCTCAGAAAACGGGTTCCAGCCGTGCTTGTGTGGGCTGGGTTCAGTGACGTTTCAGCCACTGCACAGCTGCCTTACAGAGGTTGTGAGACTTGGTGGTAGATGAGGTATTTTCTCCAGTTGGTTCTAATTTAGGAGGGGTCTCATGTGGCCCTCCAGCATGTGTTACAATGCCAAACAGGTGGCACAGATGCTGCAGTTGTGTAGCCCGTGGTCCACTTGAGAGACCCAAGTGGCATTGCAGGGAGGAGACACACAGGAGCACCTCACCCAGCTGACCATGGAGGAAGGCAGATTGCAGACCCTGGTCCCTACTGCATCAGGAGGCCCACCTGTGACCCCAAAGTAGTCCCTATAGGGACTCTTTTTTTCTTTCTTTTGAGACGGACTCTCACCCTGTCTTCCAGGCTTGAGTACAATGTCATGATCTCAGCAACCTCCGCCTCCCGGGTTCAAACAATTCTCCTGCCTCAGCCTCATGAGTAGCTGGGATTACAAGCACCCGCCACCATGCCCAGCTAATTTTTATATTTTTCGTAGAGGTGGGGTTTCCTCATGCTGGCCAGGCTGGTCTCGAACTCCTGACTTCTTGATCCATCCGCCTCGGCCTCCCAAAGTGCTAGGCTTATGGGGGTAAGCCACCGCGCCTGGCCCCCTGTAAGGACTCTTTCGTGGGATCAATGCAGCTTCCAAAGGGTGCCCAGAACCAAGTCTCTGTGCACAAATTGTCCCCTCTGTTACTCTCCAGCATGTGCCCAGGTGAGGTTTCTGGGGCAGAACAGTGATGTTGGTAGAGTTTGGGCCCCGAGTCCCAGTCCCTGTGTTCCTCATTCTGAAATCCTTTGATGATTCGAAAAATAGAAAATATTAATGTTGGCCGGGCATGGTGGCTCACACCTGTAATCCCAACACTTTGGGAGGCCGAGGCGGGCGGATCACAAGGTCAGGAGATCGAGACCATCCTGGCTAACATGGTGAAACCCCATCTCTACTAAAAATTAAAAAATTTAAAAAAAAAATTAGCCGGGTGTGCTGGCGGGCACCTGTAGTCCCAGTTTCTCGGGAGGCTGAGGCAGGAGAATGGTGTGAACCTGGGAGGCGGAGCTCCCAGTGAGCCGAGATTGCGCCACTGCACTCCAGCCTGGGCGACAGAGTGAGACTCTGTCTCAATAAAAAAAGAAAAAGAAAAGGAAAATATTAATGTTTGTGCTGGTCTGGTCCTAGCTCCAGAACCAGCTGTGTGACCTGGGGCAGAGCCCACTCCTCCCTGGACCTTGGTATCCCTCCTGTGAAATGAAGGGACTGGACCAGACACTCATCAGCAGATACCCATAGCTGCAAGTGCTGGGGTGGGCTGGGCTGGGGACTTGGCCATAAACAGGGTTCCTGTCTCGCAGAACTTATGTTCTAAAAGGACTGTTGAGGCTGGGCGCAGTGGCTCACACCTGTAATCCCAACATGGGAAGCCAAGGTGGGCGGATCACTTGAGGTCAGGAATTCAAGACCAGCCTGACCAACGTGGCAAAACTGCGTCTCTACTAAAAATACAAAAATTAGCTGGGTGTGGTGGCGCATGCCTGTAATCCCAGCTACTCAGGAGGCAGGAGAATCACTTGAACCCGGAAGGCAGAGGTTGCAATGAGCTGAGATCGTGCCACTGCACTGCAGCCTGGGCAACAGAGCAAGACTCTGTCTCAAAATAAATAATAAAAACACATTTTAAAAAATAATAAATGGGTTATTAAGGTCCTTCTAGCCCCAGCTTTTCCTGAACGCTCAGGGGACTTCCTCAGGTGTCCTTAGTTCTCCTGTCGGTGAATGTCCTCTCCGGCGCCTCCATGTGGATTAAAGCCTCCCTGTGTGCCTGTGTCTCATCTTCCCGGATGGAGACCTGGCCCAGGTGTTGGGAGGGCAGCGACGAGCATCCACCTTCCTCCCGCTTAGGGAGTACGTCCACTCATGTAGTTGGTTTATTCGGCAGACACCGAGTGAGTTCCTCCCCTGTACAGGCAGCGCCCAGGCCCAGGGCGGGTCCACATGTGTCTTTGTCTCCTCAGGACTGCAGGATCCTCCTGTCTGTTGAGCCCACGGACCAAGGCTGCTACCCCCTGAACAACCGTCTCTTCTGCAAGCCGTGCCACGTGAAGCGGAGTGCTGCGGGGTGCTGCTGAGTACCCGCTGGGCAGTGAACGGACCGCTAGCCCCGGCTGGGGCCCTTCCCTGACTTGGTTTCCCTTCCTGACCTGCTCTTGCACACTTTCCTTCTGAGCCTCCGTGGGGACCAGCCTGCAAGTCGGCCTAGCCTGTCCAGGATACAGTGGGGCTGAGTACCCCCAGGCCTTCCACTCCTCCTCTACCCTCTGGGCATCAGAAGGCTCCTGGACCATGAGCGTCACCCCCAGAATTCCCTGCTGACCCCACTCCACTTCCAGGGAAAAGCTGGGGGAAGTTGGACCCTTCTCACTGACTAGCTGTCTGGTAGGGGTGCTGGGACCAGCCTGGCTTGCAGGGTTGAGCTATTTGAGGAACAACTCCAAGGTTCCTTAAAAAGGGCTTTTTATAGGCTGGGCAGGGTGGCTTACGCTTGTAATCTCAGCACTTTGGGAGGCCAAGGTGGGTGGATTATTTGAGATCAGGAAAGACCAGCCTGGCCAACATGATGAAACCCTGTCTCTACGAAAAATACAAAAACTAGCTGGGCATGGTAGCAGGTGCCTGTAATCCCAGCTACTAGGGAAGCTGAGGCAGTAGAATCTCTTGAACCTGGGAGGCAGAGGTTGCAGTGAGATTGCACTGCAGCCTGGGTGACAAGAGGGAAACTGTCTCAAAAAAAAAAAGTGCTTTTTAGACTGGGCGTGGTGGCTCATGCCTGTAATCCCTGCACTTTGGGAGGCCAAAGCAGGCAGATCACTTGAGGTCAGAAGTTTGAGACCAGCCTGGGCCAATATGGGGAAACTCTGTTTTTATTAAAAATACAAAAATTAGCTGGGTGTGGTGGCACGCACCTATAATCCCAGCTACTAGGGAGGCCGAGGCAGGTGAATTGCTTGAACTGGGGAGGCGGAGGTCGCAGTGAACTGAGATGGCACCACTGTACTCCAGCCTGAGCGACACAGCGAGACTCCGTCTCCAAAAAAAAAAAAAAAAGTACTTTCTGAAAATATTGAGGTTGAAATGATGGAAACCAACATTCTTTGGATTTAGTGGGGAGCGTAATAGCAAACACCTCGCCTTGGTTCGCACATGTACAGGAATGGGATCCAGTGGGGCACAGCCATGGACTTCCCCACTCTGGAACGTGTGGTGCCAAAGTGGGGCCAGGGCCCAGGCCCAGGAGGAAAGGGTGGTCCACAGACACCCGGGGATGTCAGCAGCCCCCCACCTGCCTTCTGGCACCTCCCGGGTGCTACGGTGTGTCAGCAGGCATGGGGTGAGAGCCTGGTACGTGCTGCGAACAGGGTGCGGGGACCGAGTGTGCCTCCTTGAGCCTTGACTTGGGCCATGCACCCCCTCTCCCTCACACACACACGAGCACTTCTCCAGGATGGTGCCAGGACAGGTGTCCCTTCAGTCCCCTGGTTATGACCTCAAGTCCCACTTGGGCCCTGCAGCCCCGCCTGTCTTGTAACCCCTGCCGCCTCAAGACCACACCTGGAAGATTCTTCTTCCCTTTGAAGGAGAATCATCATTGTTGCTTCATCGCTTCTAAGACATTTTGTAGCACCTGGACAAGTTAAACAGAATGTGCTTTCCTCCCTGGGGTCTTGCTGTCCCATAGGCTCTCACGAGAGTGCCACAGGGGCCCTGCACTGGGCAGGCTTCTCTGTAGAACCCCAGGGGCTTCAGCCCAGACGGCAGCATCTCACCCTTAGCCTATAGCAGGGAGTCCTGAACTTCTGCATTCACAGGCCACCTCCACAATTGTTCTAACCAAAGACCTCCTGTTCTGTTCTTTCACTTAAATCAACATGCTATTTTGTTTTCACTCACTTCTGACTTTAGTCTTGTGCTGAGCCATGTATCATGCAGTCATGTTCACGTGCTAGTTACATTTTTCTTCTTACACATGAAAATAAACGCATACGTGTTAGAAGCTCTTCCGTGTTGCGTATAAGCTCTCGCACAGGTGAACGCTGGCCTTTGGTGGTAGCCCTAGAAAGATGTTTGCTGGGCATCTGCTCGCTGTGGTAGGACCGTCTGAAGAGTGCTGGGGCTCAGCTCAGCAGACGGAGGGGCTCCTTCCCTGCCTCATCCCCAGCACCAGAGGCTGGCGCTGGCCAACTCACCGGTGTGCTTCTCCTGGACACAGGCCACCACCAATGGGGTTGGCTGCAGGGGCCTCAGTAGAGCTGCCAAATGCTTTAAGAATGAACACTCAGGCTGGGCGTGGTGACCAATGCCTGTAATCCCAGCACTTTGGGAAGCTGAGGTGGGCCGGTCACTTGAGGCCAGGAGTTTCAGACCAGCCTGGCCAACATGGTGAAACACTGCCTCTACTAAAAATACAAAAATTGGCTGGGCATGGCGGTGCATGCCTCTAGTCCCAGCTACTCGGGAGGCTGAGGCAGGAGAATCTCTTGAACCTGGGAGGCAGAGGTTGAAGTGAGCTGAGATCACAACACTGCACTCCAGCCTAGGTGATAGACTGATTCAAAATAAGAATCAACAGTCAGGCTGGGTGCAGTGCCAGCACTTTGGGAGGCCGAGGTGGGTGGATGGCTTGAGTTCAGGAGTTTGAGACCAGTCATGGCAACATGGCGAAACCCTGTCTCTAAGAAAAACGAGCCAGGCACAGTAGTGTGCACCTGTAGTCCCAGCTACCTGGGAGGCTGAGGTAAGAGGATCACCTGAGCCCAGGAGGTCGAGGCTGCAATGAGCCGCGATTGTGCCACTGCCACTGCGCTCCAGCCTGGGTGACAGAGTGACACCCTGTCTCAAAAATAAAGAAGACCACTCTCGCCGAGGGCATGCCCCCTGCACAAAACCAGGCTGCTGTCGCTCTGCAAGCTTGCACACGGCCCCCTGGGCTCACTTGGTCAGCACAGGCCGAGGGAGAGTTGGTGGCCTGAAAGAGCCCTGGCTTGGGGACAGGCCACCCAGATCTGAGACCTATCTCTGTACTCAATAGCGTGGACAAGTTAGTAACCCTCAGCTTGATGTTCTTATCTGGAGCAATTTTAAAAATTGTATTTATTGGCTGAGCACAGTGGCTCACACCTGTAATCCCGACACTCTGGGAGGCCGAGGCAGGCAGATTACAAGGTCAGGAGTTCAAGACCAGCCTGGCCAACATGGTGAAACCCCGTCTCTACCAAAAATACAGAAATTAGCCAGGCATGATGGCAGACGCCTGTTATCCCAGCTACTTGGGAGGCTGAGGCAGGAGAATCGGTTGAACCTCGGCGGCAGAGGTTGCAGTGAGCCGAGATCGCACCACTGCACTCCAGCCTGGGTGATAGACTAAGACTCCATCTCAAAAAAACAAACAACAAACAAAAAAACATATATATATATACACACACACATATAGTTTATTATAAAAATAGAGGCTGGGCATGGTGGCTCACGCCTGTAATTTTAACACTTTGGAAGGCTGAGGCGGGTGGATCACCAGATCAAGAGATCAAGACCATCCTGGCCAACATGGTGAAACCCCGTCTTTACTAAAAATACAAAAAATTAGCTAGGCATGGTGGTACGCACCTGTAGTCCCAGCTACTCGGGAGGCTGAGGCAGGAGAATCCCTTGAATCTGAGAGGTAGAGGTTGCAGTGAGCCGAGATCACGCCATTGCACGCCAGCCTGGTGACAGAGCTAGACTCCATCTCAAAAAAAAAAAAATAGAGGCTGGGCACAGTGGTGCATGCCTGTAATCCCAGCACTTTGGGAGGCCAAGACGAGTAGATCACCTGAGGTCAGGAGTTTGCGACCAGCCTGACTAACGTAGTGAAACCCCATCTCTACTAAATACAAAAACATTAGGTGGGCCTGGTGGCACATGCCTGTAATATGAGCTACTTGAGAGGCTGGGACAGGAGAATCTCTTGTACTTGGGAGGTAGAGGTTACGGTGAACTGAGATCGCGCCATTGCACTCCAGCCTGGGCAAGAAGAGCAAAACTCCGTCTCAAAATAAATAAATAAATAAACAGGGATGGAGTCCCACTATGTTGCTCAGGCTGATCTCAAACTCCTGGGCTCAAGCAATCCTCCCACCTTGGCCTCCCAAATAGCTGGGATTACAGGCATGAGTCACCACCCCAGTCAAGTGGGAACAGTTCTAATCTATCATGGAGGGTTGCTGTGATAGAAAGAGAAGCATCAGGCTGAGAGATTTCAGCTGAGCTCGTGAGTCACTGGCTCCATCTTGTGAACCCTGAAATTCTCTAGCTGTCACTCCCTCCATGGTCACGCTGGTGCCTATCAGTCAAATCTGACCACCAGGAAGCTGGGTTTATCATGCTTGCTGTGGCAAGGGAGGCCGCACAGCACGGGGAAGCCAGGGTGTCTCCAGAAGCGGTGTTAGTGCTGGTATCGGATCTCGAGAAAGATTTAAGGAAGTGTGGGTTTGCTCTGGATGTGTGCTGTCAGAAAGCAGGGTGATTGTATGGTTGAGTGGCTCGATCCCTTTATATCTACAGCTGTGACTGGGAGCGACGCAGCACGGCACAGGTTAGGGGGACAGTCTCATTTGTGTGGGTGGCCCTGAGATGCGTGTTCAGGACAACTGCTGAGTGGTGTTCCTTTTGACTTTGACTCACTTCCTCACGGTCACAGAGTGACCTTTCCTCATGTGGGTGAACTGGGAGCACACCACACCCCAGCTGCGAGGCCAGACCAACTTCCAGCTCTCAGGGGCCACTTTCTCTTAGTCACCAAGTTTGGTTTGGTTTGGTTTCTCCTATCATTAAAATATAGCCTTCTTAGGCCAGGCGCGGTGGCTCACACCTATTATCCCAGCACTTTGGGAGGCTGAGGCGGGCGGATCACCTGAGGTTGGGAGTTTGAGACCAGTCTGACCAACATGGAGAAACCCTGTCTCTACAAAAAATACAAAATTTGGCCAGGCACCGTGGCTCATGCCTGTAATCCAGCACTTTAGGAGGCCGAGGCGGGCAGATCATGAGGTCAGGAGATCGAGACCATCCTGGCTAACATGGTGAAACACTGTCTCTACTAAAAATACAAAAAGTTAGCTGGGTGTAGTGGCGGGCGCCTGTAGACCCAGCTACTCGGGAGACTGAGGCAGGAGAATGGCATGAACCCGGGAGGCGGAGCTTGCAGTGAGCCGAGATCTCGCCACTGCACTCCAGTCTGGGCTACAGAGCGAGACTCCGTCTCAAAAAAAAAAAACCAAAAACAAAATTAACCAGGTGTGGTGGTGCACCTGTAATCCCAGCTGCTTGGGAGGCTGAGGCAGGAGAACCGCTTGAACCTGGGAGGCTGAGGTTGCTGTGAGCCGAGATCACGTCATTGCACTCCAGCCTGGGCAACAAGAGCGAAACTCTGTCTCAAAAAACAACAACAACAACAAAAAACCCATATATATATATATATGGCCTTGTTGTAATTCCTCATGTCCTAGCATGCTTCTGTTTGAGTGTGTTTGGAAGAAACACACCTGGATGAAATTCTAGGAGATGCCTCTGTTTTTTGGGCTGCCCTTGTAAAAATCATTCCATAAGGTGATGCTTCTAGGGAGCGTTCAATAGTGTTTGTTCACCTCTCCCACCCCAACCCTCCCAACCAACCTTCATCCCTCTTTTCATCCTTTTCTCTGGTCTCACTTGGAGGGCGCCTGCCAAGTGTAGACACAATTAGAACACCCTGGGCAAAGATGATTTCCCTTCCCTTTGGGTACACTCAGTGGCAGAGATAAAATATATTCTCTAGATTCAAAGAGAGATTTGTGCATCCATGTTCATGGCAGCATTACTCACAATAGCCAAAAGGGGGAAGGAAACAAGTGTCCATGAACAGAAGAGTGGATGACAAGATGTGGTCTATCCAGACAATGGAAGATTCTCTAACCTTAAAAAGGATGGCAGGCTGGGTGCGGTGGCTCACATCTGTAATCCTAGCACTTTGGGAGGCCGAGGCAGGCGGATCACTTGAGGTCAGGAGTTCAAGACCAGACTGACCAAAATGGTGAAATCCTGTCTCTACTAAAAATTCAAAAATTAGCCATTAGTCAGGTGTGGTAGCGCACGCCTATAATCCTAGCTACTCAGGAGGCTGTGGCAGGAGAATCGCTTGAACTGGGGAGGCAGAGGTTGCAGTGAGCCGAGATCGTGCCACCACATTCCAGCCTGGGTGACAAAGCAAGATCTCCATCTCAAAAAAAAAAAAAAAAGGCCGGGAGCGCTGGCTCACGCCTGTAATCCAGCACTTTGGGAGGCTAAGGCAGGCGGATCATGAAGTCAGGAGTTCAAGACCAGCCTGGCCAACATGGTGAAACCCCGTCTCTACTAAAAATACAAAAATTAGCTGGGCATGGTGGCGCAGGCCTGTAGTCCCAGCTACTGGAGAGGCTGAGGCAGAAGAATCACTTGAACCCAGGAGGCGGAGGTTGTGTGAACCAAGATCGTGCCACTGCACTCCAGCCTGGGCAACAAAGCAAGACTATCTCAAAAAAAAAAAAAAAAAAGGATGGCATTCCAACACATGCCACAATGTGAATACACCTTGACAACATTGTGCTAAGTGAAATAGGCAGACACAAAAGGACAGATACTGTATGATTCCACTTATATGAGTATCTAGTCAGATTAATAAAGACTACGTAGAACAGAGGTTTCCAGGAACTGGGGAAAAATAAGAATGAGGAGTTGGCCGGGCGCGGTGGCTCAAGCCTGTAATCCCAGCACTTTGGGAGGCCGAGACGGGTGGACCACTAGGTCAGGAGATCGAGACCATCCTGGCTAACATGGTGAAACCCCGTCTCTACTAAAAAATACAAAAAACTAGCCGGGCGAGGTGGCGGGCGCCTGTAGTCCCAGCTACTCAGGAGGCTGAGACAGGAGAATGGCGTAAACCCGGGAGGCGGAGCTTGCAGTGAGCTGAGATCCGGCCACTGCACTTCAGCCTGGGCTACAGAGCGAGACTCCGTCTCAAAAAAAAAAAAAAAAAAAAAAAAAAATGAGGAGTTTAGTGTTTAATGGGGGCAGAGTTTCAGTCTGGGAAGGAGAATAGCATTCTGGAGGCCAGGCGAAGTGGCTCATGCCTGTAACCCCAGCACTTTGGGAGGCCAAGGCAGGCGAATCGCTGGGGCCCAGGAATTCAAGACCAGCCTGGGCAACATGGCAAAACGCCGTCTCTACAAAAAATAGCCAGGCATGGTGGCATGCACCTGTAGTTCCAGCTACTGGAGGGGTTAAGGTAAGAGGGTCATCTGAGCCTGGGAGATCGAAGTCGCACTCCAGTCCTGGATGACAGAGTGAGACCCTGTCTTTTTTTTTTTTTTTTTTTGAGACGGAGTCTCGCTCTGTCGCCCAAGCTGGAGTGCAGTGGCCGGATCTCAGCTCACTGCAGCTCCGCCTTCCGGGTTCCCGCCATTCTCCTGCCTCAGCCTCCCGAGTAGCTGGGACTACAGGCGCCCGCCACCTCGCCCGGCTAGTTTTTTGTATTTTTTAGTAGAGATGGAGTTTCACCGTGTTAGCCAGGATGGTCTCGATCTCCTGACCTCGTGATCCACCCATCTCAGCCTCCCAAAGTGCTGGGATTACAGGCTTGAGCCACCACGCCCGGCCGAGATCCTGTCTTAAAAAAAAAAAAAAAAAAAAAGGCTGGCCAGAGTTCGAGACCAGCCTGGCTAACACGGTGAACTTTTCTCTCTAAAAATACAAAAAGTAGCCAGGTGGGGTGGTGGGCACCTGTAGTCCAAGCTGCTTGGGAGGTTGACGTGGGAGAATCACTTGAACCCAGGAGGCGGAGGTTATCGTGAGCCAAGATTGCACCACTGCACTCCAGCCTAGGTGACAGAGTAAGACTCTTGTCTTAAGAGAAAAAAAAAAAAAAGGCTGGGCGCGGTGGCTCAAGCCTGTAATCCCAGCACTTTGGGAGGCCGAGACGGGCGTATCACGAGGTCAGGAGATCGAGATCATCCTGGTTAACATGGTGAAACCCCGTCTCTACTAAAAAAATACAAAAAACTAGCCGGGCCTGGTGGCGGGCGCCTGTAGTCCCAGCTACTCGGGAGGCTGAGGCAGGAGAATGGCGGGAACCCGGGAGGCGGAGCTTGCAGTGAGCTGAGATCTGGCCACTGCACTCCTGCCCCGGTGACAGAGTGAGACTCCATCTCAAAAAAAAAAAAAAAAGAGTTCTGGAGATGTATGGTGGTGATTGCCCAATAGTGTGAATGTACTTAATGCCATGAAACTGTACAGTTAGTTGTGATGGTAAATTTTATATGTATTTTAGCACAATTAAAATATACATATATAATACATCTATCTGTGCATCTAAACCAGATGCTGCGAGACAGGAAGAGGAACTGGTGAAGGCATGCAGTGCTGGAGTGGTCCTGAGGGGGCGGTCCCTGCCTAGGGTCCCCTGCCCAGCCTGGGAAGGCTGGCCACTGCTGTCTGCAGACAGCTGGTTGTCCCAGCTGCCCTGGAGTCCCTAAAGGCAGATGCGCACACAGCCACTAGAGGGCAGCATGGGCCGGTGAACGGGGAGCCCGGGCATGAATTATTTCAGGGCTCACCCGGGTCTTCAACTTCTCCGAACTGCAAGAGGGGAAGGGTCATTCCGGCCCACCCACCACGCATGGTTGCAGTGAGGCTGAGAGGAGAAAACAGATTGCAAAACTAGAAAGTGTCCAGTCTGGGCCAGGCGTGGTGGCTCATGCCTGTAATCCCAGCACTTTAGGAGGCTGAGGCCAGAGGATCACCTGAGGTCAGGAGTTCGAGACCAGCCTGACCAATATGGTGAGACCCTCGTCTCTATTAAAAACAGAAAAATTAGCCGGGCGTTGTGGCGTGCGCCTGTAGTCCCAGCTATTCAGGAGGCTGAGACAGGAGACTCTCTTGAACCCAGAAGGCGGAGGTTGCAGTGAGCCAAGATCATGCCACTGCACTCCAGCCTGGGTGACAAAGCTAGACTCCATCTCAGAGAAAGACTTTGTCTCAAAAAAAAAAAGAAGAAGAAGAAGAAGGAGACCAAGGTGCAACTTTCTTTGGTTGTCCCGAATCCGGGTTCATCCAACACCAGCCGCCTCCACCATGCTGCTGAAGTTCAACCCCCAACAAGATCAAAGTCGTATACCTGAGGTGCACCGGAGGTGAACGGGGTGCTACTTCTGTGCTGGCCGCCAAGATTGGCCCCCTGGGTCTGTCTCCAAAAAAGGTTGGTGGTAACATTGCCAAGGCAACGGATGACTGGAAGGCCCGAAGATTACAATGAAACCGACCATTCAGAACAGACAGGCCCAGATTGAGGTGGTGCCTTCTGCCTCTGCCCCGATCTTTGAAGCCCTCAAGGAACCATCAACAGACAGAAAGAAACAGAAAAACATTAAACACCGTGGGAATATCACTTTTTTTTTTTTTTTGAGACGGAGTCTTGCTCTGTTGCCCAGGCTGGAGTGCAGTGACCGGATCTCGGCTCACTGCAAGCTCCACCTCCCGGGTTTACGCCATTCTCCTGCCTCAGCCTCCTGAGTAGCTGGGGCTACAGTTGCCTGCCGTCTCGCCCGGCTAGGGTTTTTTTTTTTTTTTTTTTTTTTTTTGTATTTTTTAGTAGAGACGGGGTTTCACTGTGTTAGCCAGGATGGTCTCAATCTCCTGACCTCATGATACGCCCGTCTCGGCATCCCAAAGTGCTGGGATTACAGGCTTAGCCACCGCGCCCGGCGGGAATATCACTTTTGATGAGATTGTCAACATTGCTCGACAGATGTCGCACCGATCTTTAGCCAGGGAACTCTCTGGAACCATTAAAGAGATCCTGGGGACTGCCCAGTCTGTGGGCTGTAATGTTGATGGCCGCCACCCTCATGACATGATAGATGACATTAACAGTGGTGCTGTGAAATGCCCAGCCAGTTAAGAAGCAGAAAGGAAAATATTTCAATAAAGGATCACTTGACAACTGGTGGAAAAAAGAAAAAGGGCAACATGGAGAAACTCCATCTCTACTAAACATAGAAAAATTAGCTGGGCATGGTGGTGAGCACCTGTGGTCCCAGCTACTTGGGAAACTGAGGTAGGAGGTTCACCTGAGCCCGAGATGCAGAGGTTGCAGTGAGCTGAGATCGCACCACGCCACTGCATTCCAGCCTGGGCCACAGAGCGAGACCCTGTCTCAAAAACAAAACAAAACAAAATAAAGCAAAAAACTATAAAGTGAGTGATATGGCTGTGGAATTGCTGCCACTGTCCTGGACACATGCCCTTTTGGAGGGAGATCTATGTCAGGAGACTGAATTCTTCATTGGCTCAAACCCCCACCTGCTAGGAGGGACCCAGCTGGAAGTCCCCATGCTGCTACCCTGTAATTCCATACCTGGGAACCTGGCCACAGTAAGCACAGAATCAGAGCTCGGACAAAGGACAGTATGGTGCACTGGGGAGCCCTGAGCCTTTCCGATGGTCACCCTGTCCCCAGAGGCTCCTTTCCCGAAGCCAGGTGTGAACTTCACCCAGCACAGGCCAGCCCCTCCAGGGCAACCCAAGCCCCTCCCTACCCTGCTAGAGAGACAAACGGTGGAAATGGGGAATTGAATGGGAGGGATGGGGAGAGGGGAGGAGGCTGGGCTGATAAGGAAGAATTGCAGGGACTGAGGACATTTTCCAAAAAATGTTCTCCTCACTTTAATGTACAGTTTATGTAACAAAATAACCTATGAAGTAGCAATTTTGACATCGCCAGAGAGGAGGAAGCAGCACATCAGAGAGCTGGTATAACTGCACAAGGCTGCACAGCAGAGCCAGGATCAAAGCGGGTCCAGTGAAAACTCTATAGTCCTCCAGTACAGACCCACTTCAGAAATCCATATTCTAGAACGTTTCAGAGCCCATCGTGTAACACAGGTGCCAAAGTCCAGCTGAAAAAAATCTTTAATGTCTTGAGCTCTGCATTTTTTTTTTTTTTTTTTTTTTTTTGGAGACAGTCTCACTCTGTTGCCCAGGCTGGAGTACGGTGGTGCAAACACGGCTCAATGGGCTCAAGCAGTCCTCCTACCTCAGCCTCCCAAGTAGCTGGGACCCCAAGCATGCACCACCACACCTGGCTGATTTTTTAAATTTTTCGTAAAGATGGTGTTTTACCATGTTGCTCAGGCTGGTTTGGAACTCTTGGCCTCAGGCAGTCCTCCTGCCTCGGCCTCCCAAGTGCTGGGATTACAGGAGTGAGCCACCGTGCCCAGCTAAGATCTGCATCTTTTTTTTTAAGAGATGAGGTTTCTCTGTGTTGCCCAGACTGGTCTTGAACTCCTGAGCTCAAGTGATCCTCCTGCTTTGGCCTCCCAAAGTGCTAGGATTACATGTGTGAGCCACCACGCCAGGCCAAGACCTGCATCTTAAGAGGGGGAGTTTAGACTGCAGTCCTCTTGCTTGCAAGTGAGATATAATTTTCCCAATCCATCCAGAAAGGTCCTTGTATCCTGTATGACTCACACTAATTCTCAGAGAGTGAGCATTAGATTAGAGACTCCGGAGTATACCCTGCTCATAACCTTCGTTCTGCAGAAAAAAAAATGTGTGTGATTCAGCGGAAAATAATGCACTAGCTACACCCAGCACACCCTTCCTAGTTATCAGATTCTAGCCTTTTGTTGCCTTTGAGCGACTTTATAGCTCTGTAAATTGTAGGCAAATGATATATTGCACTGTCTAGTAGAGGTTCTCCCTCGCTCTCTTGTTGAAAAACCAGGTTTCATTTACACATTCATTTCAATATTCCTGACCTATGAATGTGACTGTTCTTAGCTGCCCCCTTTTTTTTTTTTTTTTTTTTTTTTGAGACAGAGTCACTCTGTCACCCAGACTGGAGCGGAGCGCAGTGGCATGATCTCGGCTCACTGCAACCTCCGCCTCCTGGGTTCAAGTGATTCTCCTGCCTCAGCCTCCCAAGTAGCTGGGATTACAGGCATGTGCTATGAGGCCCAGCTAATTTTTGTATTTTTAGTAGAGACAGGGTTTCACCAGGTTGGCCAGACTGGTCTTGAACTCCTGACCTTAGGCAATCCACCTGTCTCGGCCTCCCAAAGTGCTGGGATTACAGGAGTGAGCCACTGCACCCGGCTCTTAACTGCCCTTTTGAGCTGGTTATAACATCACCTGGCTCCCTTATGAGTTAAATAAAATGGTTAATACCTATTCATTTTCTTTTTTTTTTTTTTTTTTTTTTTGAGACGGAGTCTCGCTATGTCGCCCAGGGTGGAGTGCAGTGGCCGGATCTCAGCTCACTGCAAGCTCCGCCTCCCGGGTTTTTACGCCATTCTCCTGCCTCAGCCTCCCGAGTAGCCGGGACTACAGGCGCCCACCACCTCGCCCGGCTAGTTTTTTGTATTTTTTAGTAGAGACGGGGTTTCACCGTGTTAGCCAGGATGGTCTCGAACTCCTGACCTCGTGATCCGCCCGTCTCGGCCTCCCAAAGTGCTGGGATTACAGGCTTGAGCCACCGCGCCCGGCCAATACCTATTCATTTTCTATCTGTGTGGGAGTCATGATTTTACTTTTTTTGAAAATGAAAATGACCTTGGACCACTTCCTTCATCAGGTGTTTGTGGCAGTTCCTTTAGGCCAGGGGAGGTGATGGGGTCCCTTGCAGGGATCCCATGAGGAGGAATTAAGAGCAGCCGGCCGGTGGCCTCTGCTCCCCAGAGCAGTCTCTGAATGGGAAGGGAGGGGAGGGGAGGGGAGGAGGAAGACAAGAGGGAGGGTTTCTGCCCAGTGGATGGAACAAGGTCTTAGCAAGACCTAGATTCTTGGCCTGGGTGAAGTGGCTCATGGCTGTAATCCCAGCACTTTGGGAGCCGAGGCAGGAGGATCACTTGAGCCCAGAAGTTCTATTCCAGCCCAGGCAACAGAGTGAAACCCCATCTCTACAAAAACAAAAACGAAAACAAAAACAAAAACAAAACAAAACAAAAAACTAGATTCTCTGTCTGGTTAAGCTCCTAGCCAGTTATTTGACCTTGAGACACAACCTCTGTAAGTTTTGAGGGTAAGGAAGGGTGTCAACAACTGATGTTTGTTTCCTGAGCTCTTGTTTGTGTTGTTTGGGGTGAGGCTGGAGAGGTGGGATGATTGACTATGCTGAACAGGAAGCTAGGTTTCAGCAGTTAGGCAGCCTGCCTGGGATCAAGGCTCCTTGATGACGATCCTGACAGTAATAACAACAGCAGCAGCTACCATTTCGTGGGCACACATACGCCCACATGTATTATCTCATTTAGTCCCCACCACTGCCTGGAAGGAAGGAATGATCTATGATCCCATCGTTCAGACCGGGAGATGAAGGCTCAAGGTCACACCACATAGATTCTGGCTCTAAATTTAGCCAAGTCCTAAACCCTTTATTCCACTGCCTTCGTCTCCTAGATGTGACAGGGCCATCCCTTGGCCAATGAATTACTTTTTTCCTCACCTGCAAAACAGAATTATTACCTTGATCATACACATAAAGGAATGCAATGGCAGATGACTAAATGTCATGTGGTTTCCTGGGATGGATTCTGGAAAGGAAGAAAGGACATTAGTGGAAAATCTGGTGAAATCCCAATAAAGTCTGGAGTTTGGTGAGTCATGTTGTACCAATGTCAGTTTCCTAGTTTGGACAAATGTGCCATAGTTGCGTGAGATGTTTTTTTGGTTGTTGTTTGTTTGTTTTTTTTTTTTGAGACGGAGTCTTGCTCTGTCACCAGGCTGGAGTGCAGTGGTGCAATCTTGGCTCACTGCAACCTCTGCCTCCCAGGTTCAAGCGATTCCCCTGCCTCAGCCTCCCAAGTAGCTGGGACTACAGGCATGCACCACTACGTCTGGCAAATTTTTTGTATTTTAGTAGAGACAGGGTTTCACCATATTGGCCAGGATGGTCTCGATCTCCTGACCTCATGATCCGCCCGCCTCAGCCTCCCAAAGTGCTGGGATTACAGGTGTGAGCCTCCATGCCAAGCCTCAGTAAATCTAAAGTTATTTTGAAATCGAAACTTTCTTATCTAACAAACTAATGGGATAAAGAGGAAAGCCTTTGAGCCTGAGCTCTGGGATGCCCTGCCTCCCACTGATGATGTAAGAACAAAGGGGTGAGAGGAGGCCATCAGACACTCTTCCGCTAACAGGAAAGTTGGGCTGAGAGGGGAGTCATGTCTGGACAAGGGGGAGGGGCTGAGAAAAGGGCAGAGAAGAGGAGGACCTCACCCAATTTCTTTTCTTTTTTTTTTTTTTTGAGACGGAGTCTCGCTTTGTTGCCCAGGCTGGAGTGCAGTGGCGCAATCTCGGCTCACTGCAAGCTCCGCCTCCCAGGTTCACGCCATTCTCCTGCCTCAGCCTCTCAAGTAGCTGGGACTACAGGCGCGCACCACCACACCCGGCTAATTTTTTGTATTTTTAGTAGAGACAGGGTTTCACTGTGTTAGCCAGGATGGTCTCGATCTCCTGACCTCGTGATCCGCCTGCCTCGGCCTCCCAAAGTGCTGGGATTATAGGCGTGAGCCACTGCGCCCGGCGACCTGACCCAATTTCTATAGCATGCGGGAGACAGGTGCGAAGTAGGAAGAGGATGGTGAGGGGTCTCAGAAAATCAGAGTGACCTTCACCTAGTACGGTGGTAACTTTTTTCCTGTCCATAAACACAGGAAGGATTGCTCAGGAAAACACAGTATGGGCCGGGCATGGTGGCTCACGCCTGTAATCCCAGCAGTTTGGGAGGCCAAGGAGGGTGGATCACCTAAGGTGTGGAGTTTGAGACCAGCCTGGCCAACATGGTGAAACCCCATTTCTACTAAAAATACAAAAAATTATGGCTGGGCGTGGTGACTCACGCCTGTAATCCCTGCACTTTGGGAGGCTGAGGCAGGCGGATCACCTGAGGTCAGGAGTTTGTGACCAGCCTGACCAATATGGAGAAACCCCGTCTCTACTAAAAATACAAAATGAGCCAGGCGTGGTGGCGCATGCCTGTAATCCCAGCTACTCGGGAGGCTGAGGCAGGAGAATTGCTTGAACCTGGGAGGCGGAGTTTGCAGTGAGCTGAGATCGCACCATTGCACTCCAGCCTGGGCAACAAGAACAAAACTCTGTCTCAAAAAAAAAAAAATCACAATACGACCCAGGAATCCTGAACTGGTCCTTTACAGTTAGCAGGATCCCACACCTCAGATCACAGGGAGGGACTGGCTGAAGCAGGAGAGAAACCCATGAGGGGTTACCCTGAGGGCCCAATCAGAAGACAGATGGGGGGTCAGGGAGGGTTAAGAATGCTCTCTGGGGCCTGTGAGTCATGGGCCTGGCAGCTTGGGGCTTCCCAGGACTGCTCAGACCGGCTGTGGCATGCAGGGAGCTCAAGTAGAACCTCCTTTGCAAATCTGCACCCTTTCCCCCAGCACCCCCTGCCTTCCAGCACCCCTCTGACCAGCAACCCCTCCTTGGCAGGGTAGAACTCCCAATGGCCCACGCTGGGATGGCTTCAAATCAAGTCCCATGGGCAGGAAGTAAACAATGGCTCCACTCCAGTGTGCCTAGAGATCCCACTGCATTCATTCATTTGTTCATTCAGTCATTCACTCATTAATAAAATACTAATTGGCCCCTCCCATCTGCCAGTCACTGCCCTTGGCACAGAGCTCAGTTTAATGGAAAAAGGAGAAAAGAGAACAGCCCGTGCTGGGGAGGCACAGTCAGGAGTCCAGGAGGGCAGGCCATGGAGAAAGTGATGTCAGAGCTGGGCCTAAAGGGTGTCCAGGGGTCAGCCAGGTGAGGCTCTGGGACGAGAGCTCTCCAGGCACTTGCTCTCTGAGCTGGGTACAGCTAAATGCGGCTGAGCATGTGGGAAGTGGCAGGATGAGGGCCAGCCTCAGGCAGGAACCAAAGCAGCAAGGCTTCCTAGACTCTGTGCCAGGGTTGGGGCTTTTTCCCACAAGGGCAATGGTGAGAAGGAAGAACCCCCAGCCAGTAGAACCCCAAGCCGGTAGGGCAGATGAACTTGCCATCGAGTCCAACTGCCCATAACCACAGAGGTGGTGGCCGGGGCCCAGAGAGAGTGTGAGACCGGTGGAGCTCCCACAGCTGGTTAGTGGCCAAGCCCTGGGTGTCCTGACTGCCAGAACAGGGCTTTGCCACCCCTCCCACTGCCTCTCTTATCTTCCAAGACCTACTTGTAAACACAGGCAGGCACCTGCAAACATCTGAACACCCTGCGAGGAGGAGGATGAAGGTGGGGGAATGAAGGTGTGCAGGTGAATCAGGTCAGTGATGAACACAGGCTGACCCAGCGCAGATGGTCCCGTCAGTGGGAAGGAGGGCAGGATTCCTGCACGGGTGAGAGCACTTGCCCTAGGGGGATTCAGTGAGTCACTGGGCCCAAGGTTCACACTCCTCCTTCCTCCCGGTTTTGATCTCAGTTCCCTGGAGGGAGGTGCGGCCTGGATTCCTAGGGGCGGGGCCATCTCCTCTCCCTGCCCTGCCCTGTGGGTCCAGACTGGGATGCCAGCTGTCTCCACTCCTCTCGGAACTCCCACACACACCTTTTCAAGGCCCTAGTAAGTTTCCGTGTTGGCCCCACCGGCTGGGTCGGACTTGACCTATCACCTGGGACGTTCGCTGCAGGAAGTTGGAAGCTTTCCTCTCCTGCTGAGCTCAGCCACGCGTTTTGCTGCCTGGTGCCACATTCCATTCCTTCCTGTCTCTGGGAGGATGATCAGATCTGGCAGACAGCCCATGCCTGGCCAACCAGTGGAACAAAAAAAATGACCGCAGGGTGGGACTCCGCGGAGACCAAGACACCAGGGAACTCTTGGACTGAGGACCAGAGGAAATAACCCCAGTGGCTGGCCCCCAGCAAGGACCTACTACTAACGCTGCCAACAGCCCCAGGAAACAGAAATATTATTGCCCTTATTTTATAGAGAGGAGAAAAGAGGGGTGCAAGGGTCATGGGGGCAGTGAATGACCCTGGCATCCACTAAGGGCCCTCTTGGGTTTTGTGTCATGAGTTGAAAGGGAGGCAGCTGTGGTGTGACATTTAGCTGCCCAAGTGCAGGTGCAGATGCCGCGGAGGTGGAGCAGTGGGACTGATCAGTGTTGGGGCTTTTTTTTTTTTTTTTTTTTTTTTTTTGAGACGGAGTCTCGATCTGTCGCCCAGGCTGGAGTGCAGTGGCCGGATCTCAGCTCACTGCAAGCTCCGCCTCCCGGGTTCACGCCATTCTCCTGCCTCAGCCTCCCGAGTAGCTGGGACTACAGGCGCCCACCACCTCGCCCGGCTATTTTTTTGTATTTTTTTTAGTAGAGACGGGGTTTCACCGTGTTAGCCAGGATGGTCTCGATCTCCTGACCTCGTGATCCACCCGTCTCGGCCTCCCAAAGTGCTGGGATTACAGGCTTGAGCCACCGCGCCCGGCCAGTGTTGGGGCTTTGTCAGGACCGCAGGAGGGGGTGGGGGTGGAGCCTGATCATGAACTGTGGGCTGGGCAGGAATGACATCGAGGGCAGACAGGCTGAGGTACATGGGAAGGGCACAGGATCCATGGACTACTGGAGCCAGGGCACTGGAGGAAAGAAAGGAGGTGAGGTCAGAGAGGTCAGTCAATAGATATTACAGAGGAGGGGCAGTCACTGGTCACGGGGGACGGATACCTGGGTGGCACTGCCCCTAGGGTGTAAACCTTTGGCACATAGCCTGCACAGAACAGGCCCTCAGAGAGTATCTGTGGAATGAATGAGTGGCTACTTGCGTGGAGTATGGGCTTGGGTGACTCAAAGAATATTTTACTTTCTTCTCTCTAGCTTTTTTTTTTTTTTTTTTTGAGATGGAGTCTCACTCTGTTGCCCAGGCTGGAGTGCAGTGGGGCGATCTCAGCTTCGAGATCACTGCAACTTCGACCTCCCAGGTTCAAGCGATTATCCTGCCTCAGCCTCCCGAGTAGCTGGGATTATAGGCACCCACCACTATTCCCAGCTAAATTTTGTATTTTTAGTAAAAACAGGGTTTCATCATGTTGGCCAGGTTGATCAAACTCCTGATCTCAGGTGATCTGCCCACCTCAGCCTCCCAAAGTGCTGGGATTACAGGTATGAGCCACTGCGTCCGGCGGCCTGCTTTTTTTTTTTTTTTTTTTTTTTTGAGACGGAGTCTCGCTCTGTCGCCCAGGCTGGAGTGCAGTGGCCGGATCTCGGCTCACTGCAAGCTCCGCCTCCCGGGTTCACGCCATTCTCCTGCCTCAGCCTCCCGAGTAGCTGGGACTACAGGCGCCCGCCACCTCGCCCGGCTAGTTTTTTGTATTTTTTAGTAGAGATGGGGTTTCACCGTGTTAGCCAGGATGGTCTCGATCTCCTGACCTCGTGATCCACCCGTCTCGGCCTCCCAAAGTGCTGGGATTACAGGCGTGAGCCACCATGCCCGGCCTTTTTTTTTTTTAAATAACAGCTTTATTGAGATATAATTCACACATACAAAATTCACCCTTTTAAAGCTTTTTTTTTTTTTTTTTAAAGACAGAGTCTCGTTCTGTCACGTAGGCTGGAGTGCAATGGTGCGATCATGGCTCACTGCAGCCTCGACCTTCCGGGCTCAAGCGATCCTCCAGCCTCAGTCTCTTGAGTAGGCTGGACCATAGGCACACACCATCTTGCCTGGCTAATTTTTTGATTTTTTTTTTTTTTTTTTTTTTTTGTAGAGATAGGGTCTCACTGTGTCGCTCAGGTTGGTCTTGCACTCCTGGGCTCAAGTGATTCCCCTTCCTCAGCCTCCCAAAGTGCTGGGATTACAGGTGTGAGCCACCGTGCCCAACTCTGATTTTTTTACAATAAGCACATGATAAGGGAGGAGACCACCCCTCATATTGTCTTATGCCCAATTACTGCCTCCAAAGAAAGAAGTAAAAACTAAAAGGCAGAAATGGAATCCACAGGCAGATAGCCCAGCACCGTGCCCTGGGCCTGGTAGTTAAAAATCAACCCCTGACCGAACTACTTGAGTTATCTGTAGATTCCAGACATTGTGTGGAAAAGCATCGTGAAAATCCTTGTCCTGTTCTGTTCCGTTCTGATTACCGATTACGGATTACCGATTACTGGTGCATGTAGCCTCCAGTCACGTACCCCCTGCTTGCTCAATCGATCACAACCTTCTCACGTGGATCCCCTTAGAGTTGTAAGCCCTTAAAAGTGATAGGAATTGCTCACTCAGGGAACTCGGTTTTTGGAAACGTGAGTCCACCAATGCTCCCAGCTGAATAAAGTCCTTTCCTTCTACAACTCGGTTCTTGTCTGTGGCTCGTCCTGCTACAATGATACTTTTCTAATACGAACCAATGTATTTTTTTTTTGTTTGTTTGTTTTTTTTTTGAGACGGGAGTCTCGCTCTGTTGCCCAGGCTGGAGTGCAGTGGTGCAATCTCGGCTCACTGCAAACTCTGCCTCCCGGGTTCATGCCATTCTCCTGCCTCAGCCTCCCAAGTAGCTGGGACTACAGGCGCCCGCCACCACGCCCAGCTAATTTTGTGTATTTTTAGTAGAGACAGAATTTCACCATGTTAGCCAGGATGATCTGTATCTCCTGACCTGGTGATCCGCCCACCTCGGCCTCCCAAAGTGCTGGGATTACAGGTGTGAGCCACTGCGCCCGGCCATATATGTTTTTAAAATTCATTTTTCTAAAAAGATAGGCTGAATTCATAAGATAAAAAAAATGGACCAAAACTTAGAGAAAACATAACTACTGGCTGGGACTCAGGACTGTGGCCAGCCCTAGGCTGATATGTGGTTTGAGCAAACCACTGCCCTTCCCAGAGCCTTGCCTGTGAAATGGGGGTGTGCAGAAGTGGGCAGGGCAGCAGCTAAGGATTGAGCTCAACTGATGACATCTCAGGTTCTTCCTAGCCTTAACAGCTCAAGATTTTGAGGCAATCTGGATTCCCACACCTGGTTAGAGAAGCAGATTAAGGAAATGATCTGGTCTTTGGAGTTCTCTCCCTAAGAGGATAAACACCACAATATTGACCGTCCAGGCAACAAAGTCAAATTCAACCCAGAAGAATGTTTTAGGTCACACTGTCTCTCATCAATCCCTAATTGAACTGAAGGTGTTTAACACTTTATCTGCCTTTTTTTTTTTTTTTTTTTTTTGAGATGGAGTCTTGCTCTTATTGCCCAGGCTGGAGTGCATTGGCACGATCTTGGCTCACTGCAACCTCCACCTCCCGGGTTCAAACAATTCTCCCACCTCAGCCTCCTGAGTAGCTGGGATTATAGGCTCCCACCACCATTCCCGGCTAATTTTTGTTTTGTTTTTTGTTTTTTGTTTTAGTGGAGATGGGGTTTCTCCATGTTGGCCAGGCTGGTCTTGAACTCCTGACCTTGTGATCCTCCCTCCTTGGCCTTCCAAAGTGCTAGTATTACAGGCATGAGCGCCATGCCTTATCTGCCATTTTTTATCTTCCATTCTAAACCAGTCCTTCTCAAACTGAAATGTGCATACAAATCACCTGTGAATCTTGTTAATATGTAAAAATGCGGCCGGGCGCGGTGGCTCAAGCCTGTAATCCCAGCACTTTGGGAGGCCGAGACGGGCAGATCACGAGGTCAGGAGATCGAGACCATCCTGGCTAACACGGTGAAACCCCGTCTCTACTAAAAAATACAAAAAACTAGCCGGGCGAGGTGGCGGGCGCCTGTAGTCCCAGCTACTCGGGAGGCTGAGGCAGGAGAATGGCGTGAATCCGGGAGGCGGAGCTTGCAGTGAGCCGAGATAGAGCCACTGTACTCTAGCCTGGGCGACAGAGCAAGACTCCGTCACAAAAATAAATAAATAAAAATAAATAAATAAATAAGCCAGGTACGGTGGCATGTACCTGCAGTCTCAGCTACTCAGGAGGTGGGAGGATCCCCTGAGCCTAAGAGTTGGAGGCTGCAGTGAGCTGTGATCGCATCACTGCTCTCCAGTCTGGGCTACAGGGTAAGACTCTTACCCTGTAGAAAAGAAAAAAAAAAGGTGACAAAGCAGCATCCCTTTGTCACAGAGAAAACTTGGAAACTCCATTGTACTTCATGGAATTGCTAAAAGACGATACCAGAACATATAGGCTGCATTCCTATTAACTTTGCTTTTTGAGACCAAGTCTTACTCTGTCACCCAGGCTTGAGCGCAGTGGCTCGATCTTGGCTCACTGCAACCTCACCGTCTCCTGGGTCTAATCAATTCTTGTGCCTCAGTCTCCTGAGTAGCTGGGACAACAGGCATGCGCCACTACGCCTGGCTAATTTTTGTACCTTTTTTTTTTTTTGAGACAGAGTCTCACTCTGTCTCCCAGGCTGGAGTACAGTGGCTCTATCTCAGCTCACTGCAAGCTCCGCCTCCTGGGTTCACGCCATTCTCCTGCCTCAGCCTCCCGAGTGGCTAGGACTACAGGCGCCCGCCACCAAGCCCGGCTAATTTTTTTTTTTTTTTTTTGTATTTTTAGTAGAGACGGGGTTTCACTGTATTAGCCAGGATAGTTTCGATCTCCTGACCTCGTGATCCACCCACCTCGGCCTCCCAAAGTGCTGGGATTACAGGCTGAGCCACCGGGCCCGGCCTAATTTTTGTACTTTTAGTAGAGATGGGGTTTCACTATGTTGGCCAGGCTGGTCTTGAACTCCTGACCTCAGGTGACCTGCCCGCCTCTCCTTCCCAAAGTGTTGGGATTACAGGCATGAGCCACTGAGCATGGGCCCTATTAACTTGTCTGTCACCTTCATTTCCCTCTTGTCTTTCATTACTACTTGCTTGTTGTCTATCATGTGTCCCCTCCACTGCAGTGAAAATCCTTTGAAGGCAAGGACACTGCTGGGTCCCTAGCTTTTGAGCACACATTTAAGGGCTAACTAAATACTTGTTGGATGAATGAACCTCAACATTTTGAGGTAGTACGTAAAAAAGCAAGTGACAGAATGGTATGCAGATTTTTTTATTTTTTATTTTATTTATTTAGTTTTTTTAGGAGTCTTGCTCTGTCATCCAGGCTGGAGTACAGTGGTGTGATCTCGGCTCGCCGCAACTTCCACCTCCCAGGTACAAGTGATTCTCCTGCCTCAGCCTCCCAAGTAGCCAGGATTACAGGCATGTGCCACCATGCCTGGCTAATTTTTGTATTTTTAGTAGAGATGGAGTTTTGCCATGTTGGCCAGGTTGGTCTCAAACTCCCAACCTCAAATGATCTGCCCACCTTGGCCTCCCAAATTGCTGGGATTACAGGTATGAGCCACTGCACCCAGCCCCATTTTTGTTTTAAAAAAAGTTTGAGGCCAGGTGTGGTGGCTCACACCACTAGTTCTTTGGGAGAACTGCTTGAGGCCAGGAGTTCGAGACCAGCCTAAGGAACATAGCGAGGTCCTGATTGAAAAAGTTTTTTTTCTTAATTAGAAAGGGCCAGGTGCAGTGGCAGCAGCTACCATTTTTTAGTATGTACATGCATTTGCTTTGTTTTGTTATGCACAGTACCTGGTCATAATATACTTTTTAAAGAATAATGCCAGTGTGGTGGCTCACACCTGTAATCCCAGCACTTTGGGAGGCCAACATAAATGGATTGCTTCAGATCAGGAGTTTAACACCGCCTGGGCAACATGGTGAAACCCTGTCTCTACAAAAAATACAAAAAGTTAGCTGGGTACAGGCGTGGTAGCTCACACCTGTAATCCTAGCACTTTGGGAGACCGAGGCAGGTGGATCACCTGAGGTCAAGAGTTTGAGACCAGCCTGACCAACATGGAGAAACCCCGTCTCTGCTAAAAAAAAAAAATACGAAATTAGCCAGGCGTGGTGGTGCATGCCTATAATCCCAGCTACTCGGGAGGCTGAGACAGGAGAATCGCTTGAACCTGGGAAGCGGAGGTTTTGGTGAGCCAATGATCGCACACCATTCCACACTCCAGCCTGGGCAACAAGCGCAAAACTCTGTCTCTGATCTCAGCTCACTGCAAGTTCCACCTCCCGAGTTCACGCCATTCTCCTGCCTCAGCCTCCCGAGTAGCTGGGACTGCAGGCGCCCGCCATGATGCCCGGCTAATTTTTGTATTTTTAGTGGAGACGGGGTTTCACCGTGTTAGCCAGGATCGTCTTGATCTCCTGACCTCGTGATCCACCCGCCTCGGCCTCCCAAAGTGCTGGGATTACAGCCTGTCCCAAGCCAGATGATTTACCCTTTTCCATAGTGGTCCCATTAAAAACATTCTATGAGCCAGGAGAGGAGATTACGTATTCCTGCAAGCTGGGCTATGTGTCCCGGGGAGGGATGAGACGGTTTATCTGCCCTCTCACAGGAATGTGGCCCATCAACACTCTGAAATGTATACCCAGAGTATGTCCTTTTGCTGGAATCTTAGAAAATGGAGCAGTACGCTATAGAACTTTTGAATATCCCAACACCATCAATTTTTCTTGTAATACTGGGTTTTATCTGAATGGCGCTAATTCTGCCAAGTGCACTGAGGAAGGACAATGGAGCCCAGGGATTCCTGTCTGTGCTCCCATCACCTGCCCTCCACCATCCGTACCTATGTTTGCAACACTTCGTGTTTATAAGCCATCAGCTGGAAACAATTCGTTCTATCAGGACACAGCAGTTTTTGAATGTTTGCCACAACATGCGATGTTTGGAAATGATACAATTAGCTGCACAACCCATGGAAATTGGACTAAATTACCAGAATGCAGGGAAGTAAAATGCCCATTCCCATTAAGACCAGACAATGGATTTGTGAACTATCCTGCAAAACCAGTACTTTATTACAAGGATAAAGCCACATTTGGCTGCCATGATGGATATTCCCTGGATGGCCCAGAAGAAATAGAATGTACCAAACTGGGAAACTGGTCTGCCATGCCAAGTTGTAAAGCATCTTGTAAAGTACCTGTGAAAAAGGCCACTGTGGTGTACCAAGGAGAGAGAATAAAGATTCAGGAAAAATTTAAGAATGGAATGCTGCATGGTGATAAAGTTTCTTTCTTCTGCAAAAATAAGGAAAAGAAGTGTAGCTATACAGAGGATGCTCAGTGTATAGATGGCACTATTGAAGTCCTCAAATGCTTCAAGGAACACAGTTCTCTGGCTTTTTGGAAAACTGATGCATCCGATGTAAAGCCATGCTAAAGTGGTTTTCAGATTCCACATAAAATGTCACATTTGTATCTTGTTCATCCAAGGAACCTAATGGAAATTAAAAAATAAAGCTACTGAATTTATTGCCTCAAAAAAAAAAAAAAAAAAAAAAAGCTTCTCACGTGATGCTCCTGCAGCCAGAGTTGAGAGCATCTTTTTTTTTTTTTTTTTTCCCCCCGAGACGGAGTCTCTCTCTGTAGCCCAAGCTGGAGTGCAGTGGCGTGATCTCATCTCACTGCAAGTTCCACCTCCCGAGTTCACGCCATTCTCCTGCCTCAGTCTCCCGAACAGCTGGGACTACAGGCACCTGCGACCACGCCCGGCTAATTTTTTGTATTTTTAATAGAGACGGGGTTTCACCGTGTTAGCCAGGATGGTCTTGATCTCCTGACCTCGTGATCCGCCTGCCTCAGTCTCCCAAAGTGCTGAGATTACAGGCATGAACCACCGTGCCCAGCCTGAGATTCTCTGTTTTAAGATGGCTTTTGATTTGTTTTGATGGAGCTAATGTATCAATTTTTTTTTTCTTTATGGTCTTTTTTATTTATTTATTTTTTGAGGCGGGGTCTCATTCTGTCACCCAGGTTGGAGTGCAGTGGTGAGATTTCTGCTCAAAAGATCTTCCCAGGCTCAATTGATCCTCCCACCTCACCCTCCTGGGTAGCTGGGATCACAGGCACGTGCCACTGCACCCAGTTAATTTTTTGTATTTCTGGTAGAGACAGGGTTTCATGTTACTCAGGCGATCCTCCTGCCTTAGACTCCCAAAGTGCTGGGATTACACGCATGAACCATCAAGTCCGGCCTGCATTTCCTTTTATCTTAAGAAACTTCTCTTCAGTTGGGCGCGGTGGCTCACGCCTGTAATCCCAGCACTTTGGGAGGTTGAGGCGGGAGGATCACCTGAGGTTAGGAGTTGGAGACCAACCTGGACAACACGGTAAAACCCCATCTCTACTAAAAATACAAAAATTAGCCGGGCAAAGTGAAGGGTGCTTGTAGTCTCAGCTACTCGGGAGGCTGAGGCAGGAGAATCTCTTGAATCCAGGAGGCAGAGGTTGCAGTGAGCCAAGAAGGCACCACTGCACTCCAGCCTGGATGACAGAGCAAGACTCCATCTCAAAAAAAAAATAAAGAAACTTCTCTTGTCTGTGGCTCATACCTGTAATCCCAACACTTTGAGAGGCTAAGGCAGGAGGATCATCAGAGCCCAGGAGTTTGAGACCAGCCTGGGCAACATAGCAAGACTTCATCTCAGAAAAAATTAAAAATAAATAAGTACATTGTTTAAAAAAAGAAAATTTTTTTTTTTTTTTTTTTTTTTTTTTTGAGACTGAGTCTGGCTCTGTCACCCAGGCTGGAGTGCAGTGGCCGGATCTCAGCTCACTGCAAGCTCCACCTCCCGGGTTCCCGCCATTCTCCTGCCTCAGCCTCCCGAGTAGCTGGGACTACAGGCGCCGCCACCTCGCCCGGCTAGTTTTTTGTATTTTTTAGTAGAGACGGGGTTTCACCATGTTCACCAGGATGGTCTCGATCTCCTGACCTCGTGATCCACCCGTCTCGGCCTCCCAAAGTGCTGGGATTACAGGCTTGAGCCACCGCGCCCGGCCAGAAAAAATTTTTTGAGACAGAATCTTGCTGTGTCACCCAGGTTGGAGTGCAGTGGCACAATCTCAGCTCACTGCAACCTCTGCCTCCTGGTGTCAAGGGATTCTCCTGCCTCAGTCTCCCAAGTAGCTGTGATTACAGGTGTGTACCACCATGCCCGGCTAATTTTTGTATTTTTAGTAGAGATGGGGTTTCACCATGTTGGTCAGGCTGGTCTCAAACTCTTGACCACAGGCGCTCTGCCACCGAAAGTGCTGAGATTACAGTGTGAGCCACCATTCCTGGGCAGAAACTTCTCTTTATCCTGAGCTCTTAACAATCATCTCCTATAATTTCCGGAAAATATTAAAGTGTCACTTGCACCTGGGTGAGGTGGCTCACGCCTGTAGCACCAGCACTTTGGGAGGCTGAGGAGGGCGGATCGCTTGAATCCAGAAGTTCAAGATCAGGCTGGGCAACATGGTGAAACTGCATCTCTACCAAAAATACAAAAATTAGTCAGGTGTGGTGGTGGGCCCCTGTAGTCCCAGCTACTGGGAGGCAGAGATCACAGTGAGCAGAGATCATGTCACTGTACTCCAGTCTGGGTAACAGAGAGAGACCCTGTCTTAAAATAAAAAATAAAGTGTTGCTTTCATATTTAATATCTTGACTTTTTTTTTTTTTTTTGAGACAGAGTCTTGCTCTGTTGCCAGGCTGGAGTGCAATGGCGTGATCTCAGCTCACTGCAACCTCTGCCTCCCAGGTTCAAGTGATTCTCCTGTCTCAGCCTCCCGAGTAGCTAGAACTACAGGTGCGTGCTGCCACAGAGACAGGTTTCACCACATTGGCCAGGATGGTCTTGGTCTCTTGACCTCTTGATCCACCCGCCTCAGCCTCCTAAAGTGCTAGGATTATAGGCGTGAGCCATCACGGCCAGCTATCTTGACTTTTTTTTTCTGTGTAGTAAGATCAGATCCAAGTTCATTTCTTTCCAAAAGGATTACAGATTATCCCAGCACTGTTTGCTCACTAGTTCATTCTTTGCCCCAGTCAGCAAAGTCATGTGTGTGGTGCCTCAAGTTTCCGTACTGGTGTGGATCTGCAGTGGGGCTGCTTTTCCTGTCCTATTGGCCAGGCTTACCTTTCTGTAATTAATACTTCGTTTGTTTTTTGAGACACAGTCTTGCTCTGTCACCGCGGCTGGAGTTGAGTGGCATGTTCTCAGCTCACTGCAACCTCCACCTCCCAGGCTTAAGAGATTCTCGTGCCTCACCCTTTCGAGTACCTGAGACTACAGGCATGCGCCACCATGCCCAGCTAATTTTTTATATTTTTAGTAGATACGGGGTTTCACCATGTTGACCAGGCTGGTCTCAAACTCCTGAGCTCAGGCAATCTGCCCGCCTTGGCCTCCCAAAGTGCTAGGATTGTAGGCGTGAGCCACTGCACCTGGCCACTTTTCTGTAATTAATACTTATAGTTTGCGTAATACATTTTATTTTTCCGTGGAAAACACACACACGCACGCACACTACTCTCAAGAAAAACTCTGAGGCTCATTCACCCAGATTTGTGATTGTTACTGGTGTTAAAATGATGTCACCTGGAGGCTTTTTAAAAAAAATTTACCAGGGCTCACACTTAATGCAAAAGGAAGAAAGTCATCTCAGGTGAGACAGCCACGGAGTGGGAGGGTGCGGAAGGAGGCCAACGTCATCATCAAGAGCCCCTGCAAACATGCCGCCCAGGAGGTAAGACCTGTTTGGCACGTAGGCCAGTCCTAGTCCACAGGTAAACATTCCATGCACTGGGGCAGAGGGGACTTGATGAATTTATTTACTTCTTTATTGGATGGAGGAGGGTGGTGAGGGAAGAATGGGAAGTATTTGGTTTGCCCCTGCCATTTATCCTAGGATTCCTGGCATCTGAGGAATCTGCATCCGTACTGATTTGTTGACCCTGATTCTTTCTTTCTGTTTTTGTTTTGTTTTGTTTTGTTTTGTTTCAGACAGATTCTCACTCTGTTGCCCAGACTGGAGTGCAGTGGCATGATCTCAGCTCACTGCAACCTCCGCCTCCTGGATTCAAGCGATTCTCCTACCTTAGCCTCCCGAGTAGCTAGAATTACAGGCATGCACCCCCATGCCTGGCTAATTTTTGTAATTTTAGTAAAGACAGGGTTTTGCCATGTTGTCCAGGCTGGTCTGGAATTCCTGACTTCAAGTGATCCGCCTGCCTCGGCCTCCCAAAGTGCTGGGATTATAGGCATGAGCCACCGCACCCGCTGACCCTGATTCTTTCTCCAGGGCCAAATTCGGCCTTTGTACAACAGAGGGAACTGTTTGCAAAACAGAGGGGTTTTTTAATTTTATTTATTTATTTTTGAGACAAGGTCTTGCTGTGTCACACAGGCTGGAGTGCAATGGTACAATCATGGCTCAGGTGATCCTACCACCTCGGCCTCCCGAGTAGCTGGGACTACGGGCATATATCACCATACCTGGCTAATTTAAACACTATTATTATTTTTTTTTTTTAGCAATGGGGATCTCACTATGTTGTCCAGGCTGGTCTCAAACTCCTGGGATCAAGTGAACCTCCTATTTCAGCCTCTCAAAGTGCTGGGATTACAGTCATGAGCCACCGCACCCGGCTTGGTTTTCAGACACGTGACTGTTTAGTGAAAACAGAGCACTAGGCTTTTTGAAGCTAAATGTCCTGGGTTTGAGTGCTAGCTCTGCCAACCTTAACGACTTAGTTTAAATCTCAGTTTCCTCCCTAATGTGAGGATAATACTGCCTACATCAAAGAGTTCTAACAAGTTGAAGTATTGGAAAGGGCTTTGTTAGCTGCAAAGCTCCTGCCAAATGTTCTTCATAGCCTTTACTAAGAGGAGGAAAAAAGAGAGATTTAAGTTTTGTAATTTGCTTGCCCTAAATAACAATGGGCAAGAGCTAAATCACAAGGCATAAGTGGCAGGCTGGACGCAAGTTTGTTGGAAACATTCCCCAACATTTTTAGCCAAAAAGTTGTTCAGTTCTCTGTGTTCTCCCTCTTCTGCAACCTACACCCAGCCAAGGGCTGACTCAGTCTTGAGGGAGAAGTAGCATGAATTCAACAACATTGCGTTCAGCATCCTCTATCCCTGCACTGAGCCTCTATTCTGTAGGTAAGGAGAACCCCAGAATGATAGGTCTTCAAGAGATGAAATCAGAAGTTGTCAGAGGCTGGGTGTGGTGGCTAACGCCTGTAATCCCATACTCTGGGAGGCCGAGGCAGGTGGGTCACTTGAGCTCAGGAGTTCAAGACCAGCCTGGGCAACATGGTGAAACCCTGTCTCTATGAAAAATACAAAAATTAGCTAGGTGTGGTGGTGTGCACCTGTAGTCTCAGCTACTCAGGAGGCTGAGGAGGTGAAGAAGATCACTTGAATAAGGGAGGCGGAGTTTGCAGTAAGCCACGAATGCGTCACTGCACTCCAGCCTGGGTGACATAACAAGACCCTGTTTCAAAAGAAAAAAAAAGTTGTCAGAGATTCATAAAGGGGATTCAGACATTAGGTGAGAAGTTTGAATGAGATAAACACTAAAATCTCTTTGAACTCCAAAGTTCTATACAAAAGAGTTCCTCTCAAAGTGTATCATCTAGTTGGGGAGATAAAACCTGAATAGGAGGCCGGGCAGGGTGGCTCACGCCTGTAATCCTAGGACTTTGGGAGGCCGAGGCGGGCGGATCACTTGAGGTCAGGAGTTCAAAGCCAGCTTGGCTGTCATGGTGAAACCCCATCTCTACTAAAAATACAAAAAAGGCTGGGCGCGCAGTGGCTCACACCTGTAATCCCAGCACTTTGGGAGGCCGAGGCAGGTGGATCACGAGGTCAGGAGATCGAGACCATCCTGGCTAACACGGTGAAACCCCGTCTCGACTAAAAAATAGAAAAAATTAGCCAGGCGTGATGGCAGACACCTGTAGTCCCAGCTACTGGGGAGGCTGAGGCAGGAGAATGGCGTGAACCCGGGAGGCAGAGCTTGCAGTGAGCCGAGATCGCGCCACCGCACTCCAGCATGGGCGAGAGAGAGACTCCGTCTCAAAAAAAAAAGATAGCTGGGCATGGTGGTACATGCCTGTAATCCCTGCTACTCAGGAGGCTGAGGCAGGAGAATCGCTTGAACCCGGGTGGCAGAGGTTGCAGTGAGCCGAGATCGTGCCACTGCACTCCAGCCTGGGTGACAGAGTGAGACTCTATCTCAGAAAAAAAAAAAAAAAAAAAAAAAAAACCTGAACAGGCCGGGTGCGGTGGCTCATGCCTGTAATCCCAGCACTTTGGGAGGCCGAGGCGGGCGGATCACGAGGTCAGAAGATCAAGACCATCCTGGCTAACACAGTGAAACCCCGTCTCCACTAAAAATACAAAAAATTAGCCAGGCGTGGTGGCAGGTGCCTATAGTGCCAGTTACTTGGGAGGCTGAGGCAGGAGAATGGCGTAAACCCGGGAGGTGGAGCTTGCAGTGAGCCGAGATCATGCCACTGCACTCCAGCCTGGGAGACAGAACCAGATTCCGTCTGGAAAAAAAAAAAAAAAAAAAAACCTGAATAACATGAACATATGTAGAAAAAAGGCCAACATGAGTGCCAGTGAAGAAAGTGCTCCTTCATATAGGACCTTGGAGACCAGTGGGGGCTAGAGGGGCACACATTCTGCAAGGTGAATCTGGAGGTAGAGCTGGAATTCCAGGGGTATAGAATTGGGAAGAGGAAAGGGAAGAGAAAGTACGTTCGTGGGAAGTGCCAATGGACAATGTTAGCCAGGGCTAGAAGTTCAACCCAACAATTCACTGTGTGTCTCTGAGGTAGATGCAACGCTAAGTCAGGACTTCAGTCCTCGGGAAGTTCTGACATGTATCTTGGACATGTCAGTCAAGTGACTTCCTCTCGAAGCTGAAACTGGCCACAGGGCTGGGGTGACCTTTGTTCCAGCACAGCTCCCCACTGGAGTAAGGTGGTCTGTGACCCAAGGACAGTCCCTCAGCACCCTGACTAGGGTGGGCTTCATGACTCCTTCCTCCTATGCTCCTCCAGCTCTACACAAACTCCGCTTTTATCTGAACCACTTAGACTACTTTCTGTTTTCCTAACTGTTCTAATTGAGCAGCCAACAAATTGATAATTTTATTATTTATTTTTTTCAGACAGGGTCTTGCTCTACCACCCAGGTTGGAGTACACAGGTGCAATCACAGCTTACTGCAGCTTTGACGTCCTAAACTCAGGCAATCCTCCTCCCTCAGTCTCCTGAGTAGCTGGGACCACAGGTGCACACCACAATGCCCAGTTAATTTTATTATCTGTAGAGACAGGGGTTCCCTACATTGCCCATGCTGGTCTTGAACTCCTGGGCTCAAGCGATCCTCCTGCCTTGGCCTCTCAAAGTGCTAGAATTACAGGCATAAGCCACTGCACCTGGGTCATAATTGTAAAAATGTTGTATAGTGATAGAAGTAGTCATAGGGTATCCAGAAGAAGCTCTGGCCGTACCTAAGGCATGAACACTCATTGGGGCAAGCCAGTGTGGTCTGGCTGGAGGAGGGATGCTCTTGGGAGGTGACTAAGCTGAGAGTGGAGAAGCTGGGGAGATTAATTGTACTGAGTGTCTACTGCCAGATATTCTGGAGCTTTTATCCCAGTGGGAGATGCAGACAAAAACAGGTAAACAAGAGAATGCAGATAGAAATAAGAAAAATAAGGCAAGGGAAAGAATGGAGGGGAGGGACACGTGAAATGAGATGTAAGTGATATCAAGGAGTCTTCCGTGTGCAGACCTTGAGCATGGACCTTACAGGCAAAGGAAACAGCATAGATAAAGTCCTGAGGTGAGCGTAAGCATTGTATATTTGAATAACCATTGCAAGGAACAATGACTATTTTTCCACTAGATGAGATGTGTGGGTTTCTCCCACCTAGGCACTTCCTTGGAGCTGACTAGAGAACAGATATGGCTTTTTTTTTTTTTTTTTTTTTTTTTTTTTTTTTTGAGACAGAATCTCGCTCTGTTGCCTAGGCTGGAGTGCAGTGGTGCAATCTCGGCTCACTGCAACCTCCACTTCCCAGGTTCAAGTGATTCTCCTGTCTCAGCCTCCTGAGTAGCTGGGATTATAGGCGTGCACCACCAACCCGGCTAATTTTTGTATTTTTTCAGTAGAGATGGGGTTTCACCATGCTGATCAGGCTGGTCTCGAACTCCTGACCTCAGGTGATCTCCCCAGCTCAGCCTCCCAAAGTGCTGGGATTACAGGCATGAGCCACCGCGCCTGGCCACAGATATGGCTTTTATAAGTCAGCCTATGTGACTTCGGACAACTGAAGTTGGAAGGCTTCAGTCAGCTGTCACTAAAGGAAGGGTGGGTCCTTGGTCTGCAACTGCCAATTAAAGACATTATAGGGTAACAGTGACAGCAACATTGCAACTGAAAGGGACAAGCAAAGCTTGCTAGTCAGTGTGAGCCTAGAGGTGGCTTAGAAGACAAAGGCGCCTCACATTATCCTCCCACTCACAGACATGCACCTCTGTTTTGTAAGGTGTGCAGGATGGTTTTCATCTTCATATTGCACCTGTGGAAACTGAAGTGAAGTGACTTATTCAAGCCATACAGTAGGCAACCAGCTAGGCTAAGACCCAGTTTCCTCATCCCCAATCAACTGCTCTTCCCTTTATTTATTTATTTATTTATTTATTTATTTATTTATTTTTCAGACGAAGTCTCGCTCTGTCACCCAGGCTGGAGTGCAGTGGCACGATCTCGGCTCCCTGCAAGTTCCGCCTCCTGGGTCGACGCCATTTTCCTGCCTCAGCCTCCTGGGTAGCTGGGACTACAGGCGCCCGCCACCACGCCCGGCTAATTTTTTTTGTATTTTTAGTAGAGACGGGGTTTCACCATGTTAGCCAGGATGGTCTCGATCTCCTGACCTCGTGATCCACCCGCCTCGGCCTCCCAAAGTGCTGGGATTACAGGCGTGAGCCACTGTGCCCGGACTATTTATTTATTTATTTAGAGACAGAGTCTCACTCTGTTGCCCAAGCTGGAGTACAATTCGAGGCTGCAATGAGCTATGATGGTGCCACTGCTCTCCAGCCTAGGTGACACTCTACCCTGGGCAACAGATGGAGAACTCATCTCTTACTAAAACAAAAAAGAAAAAATAGTAGAAAAAAAGTATGTTTCTGCCTTAACTCCATTCCACTCAAAATCTATGCCCAACTGGTCCTATTTTCTTTCTTTCTTTTGTTTTTGTTTTTTTTTTTTTTTGAGACAGCGTCTTCTCTGTCACCCAGGCTGGAGTACAGTGGCACAATCTCGGCTCACTGCAAACTGCCTCCTGGGCTCAAGTGATGCTCCCAACTCAGCCATCCAAGTAGCGGGGACTACACCACCACAACCAGTGGGCGCATTCTTGGCTCACTGCAACCTCTTGCTTTTGGGTTCAAGCGATACTCCTGCCAGCTAATTTTTGTATTTTTTATAGGCATGATCCACCGCACCTGGCCTGAGACTCCATCTCTACAAAAAAAAAAAAAAAAAAAAATTAGCTGGGCATGGAGTGGCGCACCTTCTCAGGAGGATGAGGTAGGAGGATAGCTTGAGACCAGGAGTTCAAGGCTGCGATGAACTATGGTGGTGTCACTGCACTCCAGCCTGGGTGACAGAGTAAAATCTTGTCTCCAGAAATAAATAAATAAAAATAAAATCGCATAAGATTATATTCGAGCCGGGTGCAGTGGCTCACGCCTGTAATCCCAGCACTTTGGGAGGCCGAGGCGGGTGGATCACCTAAGGTCGGGAGTTCGAGACCAGCGTGACCAAGATGGAGAAACCCCGTCTCTACTAGAAATACAAAATTAGCTGGGCCTGGTGCCTATAATCCCAGCTACTAGGGAGGCTGAGGCAGGAGAATTGCTTGAACCTAGGAGGCGGAGGTTGCGGTGAGCCGAGATCGTGCCATTGCACTCCAGCCTGGGCAACAAGAGTGAAACTCTACCTCAAAAAAAAAAAAAAAAAAAGATTATATTCGAAGTAGGCCGGGCCCGGTGGCTCACACCAGTAATCCCAGCACTTTGGGAGGTTGAGGCAGGTGGATCACGAAGTCAGGAGATCAAGACCATCCTGGTTAACACAGTGAAATCCCGTCCCTACTAAAAACACAAAAAATTAGGTGGGCGTGGTGACTGCACCTGTAGTCCCAGCTACTCAGGAGGCTGAAGCAGGAGAATTGCTTGAATCCGGGAGGAAGAGGTTGCAGTGAGCTGAGATTGCGCCACTGCACTTCAGCCTGGGCAACAGAGCGAGACACCATCTCAAAAAAAAAAAAAAAAAGAAAAAGAGAAAGAAATTATATTGGAAGTACTGCCTGAAACTATTCAGTCCAGAAGTCAGAAACTTTGGGCCTGGGCCAAATCTAGCATACTGCCTGTTTTCCTGATGTCCTGGGAACTAAGAATGGCTTTTATATCTTTTAAAAGGCCAAAAAAAAAAAAGATCGGCACAGTGGCTCACACCTGTAATCCCAACACTTTGGGAGTTCTAAGTGGGCGGATCACCTGAGGTCAGGAGTTCAAGACCAGCCTGATCTACATGATGAAACCCCATCTCTACCAAAAATACACAAATTACCCAGGTATAGTGGCATGCGCCTGTAATCCTGACTACTCGGGAGGCTGAGGCAGGAGAATCGCCTGAACCCGGGAGGCAGAGGTTGCAGTGAGCCGAGATCATGCCACTGTACTCTAGCCTGGGCAACAGAGTGACTTGGTCTCAAAAAAAATAATAAATAAAAATAAAAATAATGTCGTGATTATTGTGAATAATTTGATTATGACGTGAAATTGTATGAAATTCAAAAATCAGTGTCCACAAAAAAGTTTTATTGGAATAATTTTTTTTATTTTTTGGAGACAGAGTCTTGTTCTGTTTCCCAGGCTGGAGTGCAGTGGCGCAATCTTGGCTCACTGCTACCTCCGCCTCCCAGGTCAAGTGATTCTCCTGCCTCAGCCTCCTGAGTAGCTGGGATTACAGGTTCCTGCCGCCATGCCCAGCTAATTTTTTTATTTTTAGTAGAGATGGGGTTTCACCATCTTGGCCAGGCTGGTCTTGAACTCCTGACCTCATGATCCACCCACCTCAGCCTCCCAAAGTGCTGGGATTACAGGTGTGAGCCACCACGCTCGGCTTTTTTTTTTTTTTTTTTTTTTAGACAAGAGTCTCACATTGTCACCCAGGCTGGAGTGCAATGGTGCGATCTTGGCTCACTGCAACCTCCACCTCCGAGGTTCATGTGATTCTCCTGCCTCAGCCTCCTGAGTAGCTGTGATTACAGGTGCACATCACCATATCCAGCTATTTTTTTTTTTTTTTTTTTTAGTAGAGATGGGGTTTCACTATGTTGGCCAGACTGGTCTCGAACACCTGACTTCGTGATCTGCCCACCTCGGCCTCCCAAAGTGCTGAGATTACAGGGGTAAGCCACCGTGCTTGGCCATTTTTTATTTTTATTTTTTAAGACAGAGTCTCACTCTGTTTCCTAGGCTGGAGTGCAGTGGTGCGATCTCGGCTCACCGCAACCTCCGCCTCCCAGGTTCAAGCGATTCTCCTGCTTCAGCCTCCCAAGTAGCTGGGATTACAGACGTGTGCCCCCACGCCTGGCTAATTTTTGTATTTTTAGTAGAGATAGGGTTTCACCATGTTGGTCAGGCTGGTCTTGAACTCCTGACCTCAGATGAGCCACTGGCCTCAGCCTCTCAAAATGGGAATAAAACATTTTCTCATTTGTTTATATATATATATATATATATATATATATATATATATATATATATATATGTGTGTGTGTGTGTGTGTGTGTATATATATATATATATATATATATATATATATATTTTATGTCTGCACTGCACTGCAGCCTGGGCAACACAGCGAGGCTCCATCTCAAAATAAAAAATAAAAAATAAAATAAAATAAAATAATAAAATAAAATAAAATAAAATAAAATAGCTTGCTGGCCCCTGGGCTGGACCAGTAGCTCCCCTTCCATTGATGGGAAATTTGAGGCACAGAGAAAATGACTGGCCTAAGATCACACAGAGAGTCAATGGCAGAAATAATCCTGGCTCTCTGTTAGTGCTCTTTTCACTTTGTTACCATATAAAAGCGAATAAACAAAGGTTTCTCAGCTTCTCATGACAATGACTACTTGGTCCTTTTATATGCCTCATCTCTGCTCATTCTCACCCTTGTCTAACCTAGGTTCTAGCATGGGCAGCTGCATCTGTAACCTCGAGAGGGCAGCACTCATTAAGATGACTCCAAAATACAATCTCTTATCTGAGAACCAAAAATAGAGTGAATATATCATCCTGTCCTAACGGAAAAAAAAAAAAAAATGCATTAGAAAGTGTCTCAACTGCTTCTGATGATGATATATATGCATTCATACCAGTGTAAATGTAAGAGGTTTTCCTTTTTTTTTTTTTTTTGACAAATTGTCAATAAAGGTGAATTCAAGCACAAACAATCCCCACATTTAGCTAGACTGGAAAGCACTGAGGCCACATCAGTGGCAAAAGCAAGACAGGCATTTGAGAGAACCACCCAGAGAAACTTTTTTTTTTTTTTTTTTGAGACAGAGTCTCGCTCTGTCGCCAAGTTGGAGTGCAGTGGCTCAATCTCTGCGCACTGCAACAAACCTCTGCCTCCCAGGTTCAAGCGATTCCCCTGCCTCAGCCTCCCAAGTAGCTGGGACTACAGATGCACGCCACCACGCCTGGCTAATTTTTTGTATTTTAGTAGAGACGGGTTTCACCATGTTGGCCAGGATGATCTCAATCTCCTGACCTCGTGATCTGCCTGCCTTGGCCTCCCAAAAGTGCTGGGATTACAGCCATTAAGCCACCGTGCCCGGCCCCCAGAGACACTTTTAAGTGTTTTCTGAGCACTGGGGGAACATGAAGAGGGAGAACATTAGATCTCAGAGAGCCCAGGGGACAGTTGTAAGTAGACTCGTGACCCAGGATTGTCTTTTTCTGAGTAGACTAAAGAAGAGGTTCCATCTCTTTATTCTGGGATGTCAAATCATAAAATGGGGCTAGTAGGGCTTGTAGGCAACGAGGTACTTATGAAGTACAATTAATGTATGCAAAGGGCTTTGAGATCCTTCAGATTAAAAAGTGTCCTGTGCAGGTGCAAGATGGACTGGTGTTGCTGTGAGGGCAGATATATTTTGTGGGTGTCACCACTGTTGTTGAACGAGGCAGTAGGGGAAAAAGTAGGTTAAGATTATGTGGCACAATTGGCTGGGCATGGTGGCTCACGCCTGTAACCCCAGCACTTTGGGAGGCCGAGGTGGGTGGATCATGAGGTCAGGAGATCAAGACCATCCTGGCTAACATGGTGAAACCCCGTCTCCACTAAAAATACAAAAAAAACCCCAAAAAACAAAATTAGCCGGGCGTGGTGGCTGGCGGGCGCCTGTAGTCACAGCTACTTGGGAGGCCGAGGCAGGAGAATGGCATGATCCCAGGGGGGGGAGCTTGCAGTGAGCCAAGATCTCGCCACTGCACTCCAGCCTGGGAGAGAGAGTGAGACTCCGCCTCCAAAAAAAAGATTATGTGGCACAATCCTTCAACGTGACCCAGAACTGGGTGATAGGAAACTTGTACAGACTATCACATCAGATGGAGAGAAACATCACTGAGAATGCATAGATCCCTGGAGGCAGAATGGTTAGCTTCATGATGCACAGTTATGCCTAGAAAAATCTGGTGGGGCTATTTAGGAAAACAGATATGGTACTTCTGGCTTTACAAGGAAGGGGACCAAGTCACATTACTCAGCAAATATCTTTCCTTAGTCTGAGCTTGGCTTCTAAGATTTTCTGAGAACTGAGCATTTGTTTTCTTTCTTTCTTTTTATTTTTTTTGAGATGAAGTTTCGCGCTTTTTGTCCAGGCTAGAGTGCAATGACATGATCTCGACTCACTGCAACCTCTGGCTCCTGCCTCAGGCACCTGAGTAGCTGGGATTACAGGCGCCCGCCACCACACCCAGCTAATCTTTTTAAAAATAGATTTAGTAGAGATAGCGTTTCACCATGTTGGCCAGGCTGGTCTTGAACTTATGACTCAGGTGATCCACCTGCCTTGGCCTCCCAAAGTGCTGGGATTACAAGTGTGAGCCACCATGCCTGGCCTGAGCATTTTTTTCTAAATAATCTTGAAAGGCCTGGTGCTGCGTTAATAGCAGGTACTAGGCTAATAGCGTAATTAAACATCCCCATATTGCAACACTTACACATATGGGAATCCCAATGAGTTCCTAATGTATAATTCCTAAATTTAATCCTAAATTGTTCCACTGAATCCTCTGATATGACCTTGGCTAATTATGTAATATCTTAATCTCCAGTGGTAATGAAAAATGTGAAAATGATGGCATGAGTTGATTCATTTCTCCTTGCAGATATTCTATCAGGACCAATGATAAGGGCTTCTATAAATAAAACCTCAGCAGACAGGAAACTGCCTTCAAACTTCAGCAATCAAGAATATTACTTACTTTAGCCCCTGGAACGCATGAGAAAATGGAAATGCACTGAATTAGATTTTTACAAAATTTTTATCAGCTAGAACTTTGGTCCAGATCACTCCTGTAATATTCAGGAAGACGCAGATTTATCATGAAAATGAATAGTGCAGTTTACTTGGGGTATGATTAGTTAGGAAGGAATTAAGAAATCCTTAGCAGAAATATCCATACATTTAAAACTTAATTCTGGCCAGGCGCAGTGGCTCATGCCTGTAACCCCAGGACTTTGGCAGGCTGAGGTGAGTAGATCACCAGAGGTCAGGAGTTCAAGACCAGCCTGGCCAACATAGTGAAACCCAACTCTACCAAAAATACAAAAAAATTAGCCAGGCGTGGTGGCATGTGCCTGCAGTTCCAGCTACTCAAGGGGCTGAAGTGGGAGAATAGCTTGAACCTGGGAGGCGGAGGTTGTAATGAGCTGAGATCATGCCACTGTATTCCAGCCTGGGCAACAGAGCAAGACTCTGTCTCAAAAAAAACAACTTAATTCTGTTACACAGAAAGTTACAACTCTAATGCTGCATTTGCTTTGGAAATTATAATCTACCAAGAAGAAAAAAAGAAAAGAAAAAAAAGAGGGCTGGGTGAGTGCAGTGGCTCTGACCTCAGCACTTTGGGAGGCCAAGGTGGGTGGATCGCTTGAGCCCAGTAGTTTAAGACCAGTGTGGGCAACAGGGCAAAACCCCATCTCTACAAAAAGTACAAAAATTAGCAGGGCAGGGTGGTGTGTGCCTCTAGTCCCAGCTGCTTGGGAGGCTGAGTGGGGAAGATGGCTTGAGCTCAGGAGGTGGAGAGGTTGCAGTGAGCTATGATCACACCACTGCACTCCAGCCTGGGTGAGAGAGTGAGATCCTGTCTTAAAAGAAAGGATAAAAGCAAAAAGAGATAATATAACACTCACATGTCCAGCATTACAAATGTAATTTGAGATTTAATTTACAACATAAAGCTAATCGACTTCACAGCTTGGTACGCCGTCTTTTTTGAACTCCTGGCCTCAAGCGATTCTCCCATTTTGGTCTCCTAAAGTGCTGGTGTGACAGGCATGAGCCACTGATCCTGGCCTTTTTAGTATGCTTTTGACAGTTCTATAGGGCCAGGTGCAGTGGCTCACGCCTGTAATCCCAGCACTTTGGGAGGCCGAGAGGGGAGGATCATTTGAGGTCAGGAGTTTAAGACCAGCCTGACCGAAATGGTGAAACCCTGTCTCTACTAAAAATACAAAAAAAAAAAAAAAAAATGAGCTGGGCGTGGTGGCACATGCCTGTAATCCCAACTACTCAGGAGGGCGAGGCACGAGAATCACTTGAATCCAGGAGGTGGAGATTGCAGTGAGCCGAGATCACGTCACTGTGCTCCAGCCTAGGTGACGGAGTGAGATCCTGTCTCAAAAAACAAACAAAAAAACAAAACAGACAGTTCTGTAATACTATATGGTTTTATAGGGCAAAACTATTTTGTAAAATGTTATACTCCATCCATGAATTTCAAAGCAGTTGACAGCATCATTAGAGTCTTGGTGTATCCCTCTATGCTTTAAAAAAAATCCATGTAAGAAGTAAAAAAGGCCGGGCGCGGTGGCTCAAGCCTGTAATCCCAGCACTTTGGGAGGCCGAGACGGGTGGATCACGAGGTCAGGAGATCGAGACCATCCTGGCTAACACGGTGAAACCCCGTCTCTACTAAAAAATACAAAAAAAACTAGCCGGGCGATGTGGTGGACGCCTGTAGTCCCAGCTACTCGGGAGGCTGAGGCAGGAGAATGGCGTGAACCCGGAAGGCGGAGCTTGCAGTGAGCTGAGATCGTGCCACTGTACTCCAGCCTGGGCGACAGAGCGAGACTCCGTCTCAAAAAAAAAAAAAAAAAAAAAAAGAAGTAAAAAAAAGCCGGGCATGGAGGCTCATGCTTGTAATCCCAGCACTTTGGGAGGCCAAGGTGGGTGGATCATGAGGTCAGGAGTTTGAGACCAGCCTGGCCAAGAGAGTGAAACCCTGTCTCTACTAAAAATACAAAACATTAGCTGGGTGTGGTGGGGGGGCACCTGTAATCCCAGCTACTTGGGAGGCTGAGGCAGGAGAATCGCTTGAATCCGGGAGGTGGAGGTTGCAGTGAGCCGAGATCACGCCACTGCACTCTAGCCCAGGCGACAGTGTGAGATTCCGTCTCAAAAAAAAAAAAAAAAGAAGTAAAAAAACTCAGTAGACTTTATTCTCATACTAACACAAACAGTTTAAATAGTTTAAATAGTATTTCTCAGATTATAAAGCACTTTTACATCTATTATCTGATTTGAGTGAATCTTCAAAACAACCCTGTGGGGTAGATGTGTTGTATATACTTAATAGATTTAATAAACTTCTGAAATTAACCCAATGAATATTTATCAAGCAACTACTGTTTGCCAGGCACTAGTCTAGAAGATGACCACTCAGTCAAAAAGAAAACACACCAAGACCCTGCCAAAAATGTTTATGTAACTTGCCCAAGAACACAGAAAGTGAATCCAATCATTTTGACTGGTGTACTCTATCATTTTTCCTATCTTAATATGGAAAAGTGAAGCATCATTTTTGGTTTTTTTGAGATGCAGTCTCGCTCTGTCGCTCAGGCTGGATTGCAAAGGTGTGATCTTGGTTCACTGCAACCTCCAACTCCAAGGTTCAAGCGATTCTCCTTCCTCAGCCTCCTGAGTAGCTGAGACTACAGGCATGCGCCACCACACCCTGCTAATTTTTGTATTTTTGTATTTTTAGTAGAGATAGGTTTTCACCATGTTGGTCAGGCTGGTCTTGAACTCCTGACCTCAGGTGATCCACCTGCCTTGGCCTCCCAAAGTGCTGGGATTACAGGCATGAACCACAGTGCCCAGCCAGCATAGATAATTATCTTGACTCTTGTCTCTCAGTAAATTAGTGGCATTTCTTGCATGGACTTGCTCAACCACATTTGCTTGCCAGCATCTGCCCCCATACATTCCATCTTCCAGTCCTCTACTAGCTGAACTATCAAAAGCCAGTTCCTTTGCTTATGCAGCCCTTCCCTCCTGTTTCAGGGCTCAGGTCATGCTGTCAATTCTTTCCACTCTCCAACCCACATCAATTCCCTACTCCCCGACTGGGTAACACAGTGAGACCCTGTCTCTACAAACAATTTAAAAATTAGCCAGGGGTGGCCAGGCGCAGTGGCTCACGTCTATAATTCCAGCACTTTGGGAAGCCGAGGCAGGTGGATCACCTGAGATCAGGAGTTTGAGACCAGCCTGATCAACATGGAGAAACTCCGTCTCTACTAAAAATACAAAATTAGCTGGGCATGGTGGTGCATGCCTGTAATCCCAGCTACTTGGGAGGCTGAGACAGGAGAATCACTTGAACCCAGGAGGCAGAGGTTGCTGTGAGCCAAGATCGCGTCATTGCACTCCAGCGTGGGCAACAGTGCAAGACTCCATCTCAAAAAAAAAAGAAAAAAATAGCTGGGGGTGGTGGCATGCTCTTGTATTCCCAGATACCTGGGAGGCTGAGGCAGAGAGAGGAGGATCTCTTGTGCCCAAGAGTTAAAAGCTGCAGTGAGCCATGATCACATCACTGCTGGGTGACAGAGCAAGACCCTGTCTCAAAAAATAAAAAAAAACCCTGAAAACATCCAGCATATTTGTATAAGGGTTTCAATATCCCCAATATAACGGATACTGTACTTACTTTTTTTATCTTCTTTTGAAAGGAGAGAGAAATCTTTCTTAAGGCCAGACACAGTGACTTATGTCTGTAATCCCAGCACTTTGGGAGGATGAGGTGGGTGGATCACTTGAGGCCAGGAATTCGAGACCAGTCTGGCCAACATGGCGAAACCATGTCTCTACTAACAATACAAAAATTAGCCAGGCATCCTGGCATGTGCCTGTAGTCCCAGCTACTCAGCAGACTGAGGCAGGAGAATCACTTGAAACCAGGAGGCACCAGGCATGGTGGCTCATGCCTGTAATTCCAGCATTTTGGAAGGCGGAGGCAGGCAGATCAGGAGGTCAAGAGATTGAGACCATCCTGGACAACATGCTGAAACCCCTGTCTCTACTGAAATACAAAAATTAGCTGGGCATAGTGGTGCGTGCCCGTAGCCCTAGCTACTGGGGAGGCTGAGGCAGGAGAGTCACTTGAACCCAGGAGGCGGAGGTTGCAGTGAGCCGAGATCGCGCCACTGCACTCCAACCTGGTGACAGAGGGAGACTCCATCTCAACAACAACAACAATAACAAAAAGAAACCAGGAGGCAGAGGTTGAAGTGAGCTGAGATTGTGTCACTGCACTCCAGACTGAGCAACAGAGCGAGAGTCCATTTCAAAAAAAACCCCAAACCTTTCTTAAAATTTAACACTCTCAGCCGGGCGCGGTGGCTCACGCCTGTAATCCCAGCACTTTGGGAGGCTGAGGCACGCGGATCACGAGGTCAGGAGATCAAGACCATCCTGGCTAACACGATGAAACCCTATCTCTACTAAAAATACAAAAAAATTAGCTGGGCGTGGTGGTGGACGCCTGTAGTCCCAGCTACTCGGGAGGCTGAGGCAGGAGAATGGTGTGAACCCGGGAGGTGGAGGTTGCAGCAAGCTGAGATTGTGCCACTGCATTCCAGCCTGGGCGACAGAGCAAGACTCCGTCTCAAAAAAAAAAAAATTAACACTCTCCAGGAAGTAGAATTTTCATGACATATACTCTACACGTAACTAATGCACTAATACCATCAGAAATACATCTCAACTGCTTTCTTAAAGAAATGATCTTTTCTTGGCCGGGCGCGGTGGCTCAAGCCTGTAATCCCAGCACTTTGGGAGGCCGAGACGGGCGGATCACGAGGTCAGGAGATCGAGACCATCCTGGCGAACACGGTGAAACCCCGTCTCTACTAAAAAAATACAAAAAACTAGCCAGGCGAGGTGGCGGGCGCCTGTAGTCCCAGCTACACAGGAGGCTGAGGCAGGAGAGTGGTGTGAACCCGGGAGGCGGAGCTTGCAGTGAGCTGAGATCCGGCCACTGCGCTCCAGCCCCGGCGACAGAGCGAGACTCCGTCTCAAAAAAAAAAAAAAAAAAAAAAAAAAAAAAAAAAAAAAAAGAAATGATCTTTTCCTCAGCTATATTTTAAGTTCCACATCAGTGATTCTTAGGAGAAGTGAGAAAAGTCCCACGAAGTAGATAATTCAAAGGATGTATCAGAATCCCTCGAAATCCTGATATTCCATTTTAGAAGACAACTTTCCTCAATGTCCCCAAGTTTTTTTTTTTTTTTTTTTTTGAGATGGAGTCTCACTCTGTCCCCCAGGCTGGAGTGCAGTGGTATGATCTTAGCTCACTGCAACATCTGCCTCCCAATGCTTCCAAATTGAATCCAATCCCTAAATCTCTACCAGTATAAATCAGTGTAAATGACAGAAGTATAGTGTGTGCTAGGACAAAGGAAAAACAGGTGAAGACCTTATTCTACTTAAGCTGGAGAGCAACATTTCATAAATAATTAGAAAATGTACACTTAACCATATACTACATCTAGGCTTCATCCAAACTGACAAACTGACAAATAAAAAAAAAAAATTGTGGGCTGGGCGCGGTGGCTCACGCCAGTAATTCCAGCACTTTAGGAGGCCAAGGCGGGCAGATCACCTGAGGTCAGGAGTTCCAGACCAGCCTGGCCCACATGGTGAAACCCCACCTCTACCAAAAATACAAAAATTAGCTGGGTGTGGTGGCACATGCTTGTAGTCCAAGCTACTTGGGAGGCTGAGGCAGGAGAATGGCTTGAACCCTACAGGTGGAGGCTGCAGTGAGCCAAGATCATACCATCACCCTCTGGCCTGTGCCACAGAATGACAAGACTCCATCTCAAAAAAAAAAAAAAAAACCCAAAATTGTTGGCTCGATGCAGTGGCTCATGTCTGTAATCCCAGCACTTTGGGAGGCTGAGCCAGGGGGGATCACATGAGGTCAGGAGTTTGAGACCAGCCTGACCAACATGGAGAAACCCTATCTCTACTAAAAATATAAAATTAGCCCGGCGTGGTGGCACATGCCTGTAATCCCAGCTACTCAGGAAGCTGAGGCAGGAGAATTGCTTGAATGCTGGAGGTGGAGGTTTCGGTGAGCTGAGATCACGCCATTGCACTCCTGCCTGGTCAACAAGAGCGAAACTCCATCTCAAAAAAAAAAAAAAAAGTTTCAATAGTTACTAGGCATAAATGTTTCAGAATAAAATATACATGATACTTTATATCTGTATTTAATCACATGCTCCAATAAAGAACGATAAAGTAATAAATACATTGAAAATACAAATTGGGCTGGGCGCGGTGGCTCAAGCCTGTAATCCCAGCACTTTGGGAGGCCGAGATGGGCGGATCACGAGGTCAGGAGATTGAGACCATCCTGGCTAACACGGTGAAACCCCATCTCTACTAAAAAATACAAAAAACTAGCCGGGCGCGGTGGCGGGCGCCTGTAGTCCCAACTACTCGGGAGGCTGAGGCAGGAGAATGGCGTGAACCCGGGAGGCGGAGCTTGCAGTGAGCTGAGATCCGGCCACTGCACTCCAGCCTGGGTGGCAGAGCGAGACTCCATCTCAAAAAAAAAAAAAAAAAAAAAGAAAATACAAATTGGCCAAGCACAGTGGCTCACGCCTGTAATCGTAGCACTCTGGGAGGCCCAGGTGAGTGGATCATCTGATCTCAGAAGTTGGAGACCAGCCTGGGCAACATGGCGAAGCCCCATCTCTATCAAAAATACGAAATATTAGCTGGGTGTAGTGGCATCCACCTGTAGCCCCAGCTACTCAGCAGGCTGAGATGGATAATTTAAAAAAGGAAATACAAATTTTGACTTTTTTTTTTTTTTTTTTTTTTGCGTGGCAGTTTCGCTCTTGTCACCCAAGCTGGCGTGCAACGGTGCGGTCTCTGCTTATTGCAACCCCCGCCTCCTAGGCTCAAGCAATTCTCTGGCCTCAGCCTCCAGAGCAGCTGGGATTACAGGTATGTGCCACCAAGCCCAGCAAATTTTGGGGATTTTAGTAGAGACGGGGTTTCACGATGTTGGACAGGCTGGTCTCGAACTCCTGACCTCAGATGATCCACCCGCCTTGGCCTCCCAAAGTGCTGGGATCAAGACTCCATCTCAAAAAAAAAAAAAAATTCTGAAATTCTGAAGGTGGAGCTTGACCTCAGAGTGATATATCTGTTTTCCTTTCTTTTTGTTTTTTTCTTTTTTTGGAGACACAGTCTCGCTCTATCACTCACGCTCTGTCACCCAGGCTGGAGTGCAGTGGCACGATCTCAGCTCACTGCAACCTCTACCTCCTGGGTTCAATCGATTATCCTGTCTTAGCCCTCTGAGTAGCTGGGATTACAGGCGTGAGCCACCACCCCCAACTAATTTTGTATTTTTAGTAGAGATGGGGTTTCTCCATGTTGGTCAGGCTGGTTTTGAACTCCAGACCTCAGGTGATCTGCCCACCTCAGTCTCCCAAAGTGCTAGGATTACAGGCGTGAGCCACTGCGCCCAACCTTAATATTTGTATTTTTATTAGAGATGGGGTTTCACCGGGTTGGCCAAGCTACTCTTGAACTCCTGACCTCAGGCAATCCACCCATCTCGGCCTCCCAAAGTGCTGGGATTACAGGTGCGAGCCACCATGCCCGGCCCATGTTTTCAAATTAAGCACATAGACTATTTATTTATTTCACTGTTGTTCACTGGGATGTGGTGGAACTAGAGCAGGGTCCAATATAGGGGAAGAAGGTCTTTTAAAAAGAAAATACGGCTGGGCAAGGTGGCTCACGCCTGTAATCCCAGCACTTTGGGAGGCCAAGGCAGGCGAGTCATGAGGTCAGGAGTTCGAGACCAGCCTGGACAACATGGTGAAACCCTGTCTCTACTAAAAATATAACAATTAGGGAGGTGTGGTGGTGCATGCCTGTAATCCCAGCTGCTCAGGAGGCTGAGGCAGGGGAATCACTTGAACCCGGGAGGCAGAGGTTGCAGTGAGCAGAGATCAGGCCATTGCATTCCACCCTGGGTGACAGAGTGTGTGACTCTGTCTCAAAAAAAAAAAAAAAAAAAAGTAAAGAAAAATATAGCTGGGCACAGTGGCTCACGCCTGTAATCCCAGTACTTTGGGAGATGGAGGCGGGAAGATCATCTGAGCTGGAGTTCTCCCAGCCAAGAAATAATTTATTATTCATGTCATCATGGAGCAGATATGAGGGTTGAAGGAGACCATATCCTGGGAGCGTAACAATTCCTCCAGAAGCCCTAAGGTTTTGAGTTCCCACTTGCTGCACTGACCCAGGAACTTCCTAAAACAGAAGGTACTTTCCAGCATCACAGTTTCTGGCATCTTCCCCTCTAAGCCTCACTGTCAGACTTTTCCAAAGTTCATACTTTTTTTTTTCTTTCTTCAATTCATTCCAATCAAACTTTTGCCTCCTACTCCACCCAGACAGATCCTGTCAAGGTCACCAATGACTTACACTTGCTCATACAATACTCCATTTTCATGCCTCAACTTAATCTCTCAGCAGCATTTCAGGGTTGACCATTCCCTCCACTTTTTTTTTTTTTTTTTTTTTTTTGAGACCGTGGCTCACTCTGTCATCCAGGCTGGAGTGAAGTGGCGCGATCTCGGCTCACTGCAACCTCCGTCTCCTGCGTTCAAGCAATTCTCCTGCCTCAGCCTCTCGAGTAGAGCCACTATTCCTGTGCGCCACCATTCCCGGCTAATTTTTGTGTTTTTACTGGAAACGGGGTTTCACTATGTTAGCCAGGCTGGTCTCGAACTCCTGACCTTGTGATCCACCCGCCTCGGCCTCCCAAAGTGCTGGGATTACAGGCATTAACCACCGAGCCCCGCCCAAGCCCGGCTAATTTTTTTTTTTTTTTTTTTGAAACAGAATTTTGCTCTTGTTGCACAGCCTGGAATGCAATAGCGCAATCTCAGCTCACTGCAACCTCCGCCTCCCGGGTTCAAGTGATTCTCCTGCCTCAGCCTCTCAAGTAGCTGGGATTACAAGTATGCGTCACCACACCCAGCTAATTTTTCTTTTCTTTTTTTTTTTTTTTTGAGACGGAGTCTCCTTCTGTCGCTCAGGCTGGAGTGCAGTGGCCAGATCTCAGCTCACTGCAAGCTCCACCTCCCGGGTTTACGCCATTCTCCTGCCTCAGCCTCCCGAGTAGCTGGGACTACAGGCGCCCGCCACCTCGCCCGGCTAGTTTTTTGTGTTTTTTTAGTAGAGACGGGGTTTCACCGGGTTAGCCAGGATGGTCTCAATCTCCTGACCTCGTGATCCGCCCGTCTTGGCCTCCCTAAGTGCTGGGATTACAGGCGTGAGCCGCCGCGCCCGGCCTCACACCCAGCTAATTTTGTATTTCCAGTAGAGACGGGTTTCTCCATGTTGTTCAGGCTGTTCTCAAATTCCCAACCTCAGGCGATCCGCCCGCCTCGGCCTCCAAAAATGCTGGGATTACAGGCATGAGCCATCACGCCCGGCCAATTTTTGTATTTTTTTAGTAGAGTTAGGGTTTCACCATGTTGGCCAGCTGGTCTTGAACTCCTGACCTCAAGTGATCTGCCTGCCTCGGCCTCCCACAGTGCTGGGACTACAGGTGTGAGCCACCCTGCTAGGCCACCTACTCCATTTTCTTGACTTCCTGGACACCACCCTTTCCTGGTTATCCTCCAACCTAACTGGTTGTTCCTTCTCATCCTGCTTTGCAAACCTTATTCTCAGACCTTTTAACAATGGAGTGCCGCAGGGCTTCCTTGATCCTATTTCCTTCTATATTTACATTGGTGATCTCATCCAGTTTGAGGCTTTTAAATGCTACCTATAGGATAACTCTCTCACATACAAATATACATAATATACAAAAAGGGCATATATAAAAATATACATCTCCAGAGCTTCCTCCTAAATCAAGACCCACATATCCAATAGCCCACCAGCATCTCCATTTGATATCTAATAAACACCTCAAATTGATCATGCCCAAACTGAACTTCTGATCTTCTCCTGCAGAACTGTTCTATCCAGTCCTCCTTCATTACAAACTCTTTTAGTTGCCCAGGTCAAAAAATGTTTTGGCTCATCCTTGACTCTTCTTTTTATCAATCCCAGGTTCAATCTACCAGAAAGTCTGCTTGGATTTACTGTTAAAATATATCCAGGGCCTTGTGGCTCACACCTGTAATCCCAGCACTTTGGGAGGTCAGGAATTCAAGACCTGCTTGACCAACATGGTGAAACCCCGTCTCTACTAAATACAAAAATTAGCTGGGTGTGGTGGCGCAGCTGTGTAATCACAGCTACTCCGGAGGCTGAGACAGGAGAATCACTTGAACCTGGGAGGCGGAGGTTGCAGTGAGCCAAGATCGCACCACTGCACTCCAGGCTCAGTGACAGAGGGAGACTCCATCTCAAAAACAATTAGCCAGGCAGTAGTAGCGCATGCCTGCTGTCCCAGCTACTCAGGAGGCTGAAGCAGGAGAATCGCTTGAGCCTGGGAGGCGGAGGTTGCAGTGAGCCGAGATTGCACTACTGCACTCCAGTCTCACAGTCTCAGTGACACAGACCCTGTTTCAAAAAAAAAAAAAAAAAAAGTCCAGGCGCAGTGGCTCTCGCCTGTAATCCCTGCACTTTGGGAGGCTGAGGTGGGCAGATCACCTGAGGTCAGGAGTTCGAGACCAGCCTGGCTAATATGGTGAAACCCCATCTGTACTAAAAATACAAAAATTAGCTGGGCGTGGTGGCGGGTACCTGTAGTCCCAGCTACTCGGGAGTCTGGGGCAGAATAGCTTGAACCTGGGAGGCAGAGGTTGCAGTGAGCGGAGATCATGACACTGCACTCCAGCCTGGGCAACAGAGTGAGACTCTGTCTCAAACAAAACAAAACAAAACACAAAAATTAGCCCAGTGTGGTGGCATGTGCCTGTAATCCCAGTTCCCCAGGAGGCTGAGGCAGGAGAATTGCTGGAACCTGGGAGGCAGAGGCTGCAGTGAGCTGAGATCACACCACTGCATTCCACCTTGGGTGACAGAGCAAGACTCCATTTGAAGAAAACAAACAATCTCTCTCTCTCTCTCCAGGATACATTTTGGTCATTAAAGCCACCTTCACTTGGATTATTGATATGGCCAATTCATTCGGCTCCTGCTTCTACCCTGGGCCTCTCTTTTTTTTTTTTTTTTTTTTTTTTTTTTGAGACAGAGTCTCGCTCTGTCACCCAGGCTGGAGTGCAGTGGTCGGATCTCAGCTCACTGCAAGCTCTGCCTCCCGGGTTTATGCCATTCTCCTGCCTCAGCCTTCCGAGTAGCCAGGACCACAAGTGCCCGCCACCTCGCCCGGCTAGTTTTTTTTTTTTGTATTTTTTAGTAGAGACGGGGTTTCACCGTGTTAGCCAGGATGGTCTTGATCTCCTGACCTTGTGATCCACCCGTCTCGGCCTCCCAAAGTGCTGGGATTACAGGCTTGAGCCACCGCGTCCAGCCTTTCCTTTTTTTTTTTTTTTGAGACGGACTCTTGCTCTGTTGCCCAGGCTGGAGTGCAGTGGCGCAATCTCAGCTCACTGCAAGCTCCGCCTCCAGGGTTCACCCATTCTCCCCACTCAGCCTCCGGAGTAGCTGGGACTACAGGCCCCCTCCACCACGCCCGGGTAATTTTATTTTTGTACTTTTAGTAGAGATGGGGCTTCACCGTGTTAGCCAGGATGGTCTTGATCTCCTGACCTCGTGATCTGCCTGCCTTGGCCTCCCAAAGTGTTGGGATTACAGGCGTGAGCCACTGCGCCCAGCCCAGGGCCTCTTATTTTCAATATTTTGGGTAATCCTTCTAAAACCTGTCATATCATTAAAAACCATAAAAACCTATTACAGTTTACCAGGTTCTATAGATCTGCCCCACACACTCCTCTGACTCTTTGACATTCATCCTATAGCCCCGTCTTGACCATTCTATTTTTTTTGAGACAGGGTCTTACTGTCACCCAGGCTGGAGTGCAGTGGCTCAATCAAGGCTCACTGCAGCCTCGAATCACTTTCCAGGCTCAAGCAATTCTCCCACTCAAGTAGCTGAGACCACAGGTACATGCCACCACACCTGGGTAACTTTTATAAATTTTTTGTAGAGACAGGGTTTCACCATGCTGCTCAGGTTGGAGTGCACTGATGCAATCATAGCTCACTGTAACCTCAAACTCCCAGGCACAAGCAATCCTCCTGCCTCAGCATCCCAAGTAGCTGGGACTAAAGGCCCACAACACCACGCCCAGGTAATTGTAACATTTTGAAGAGACTAGTCTCCCTATGTTGCACAGGTTGACCTGGAACTCTTGGCCTCAAGCAGTCTTCTCACCTCTGCCTCCCAAAGTGCTGGGATCACAGGCATGAGCCATGAGCCACCACGCCCAGCTATGACCATTCTATTTCAACCTTACTGATTTCCTTCCTCTATTTCATATGTGCCAGTCATGCTTGCTCCTCCCTGAAGGTCTTTTCATTTACAATTCCCTCTGCAGTCTCTTCTCTAGATATCCACAATTTGCTCCCTTAGCTCCTGCAAATCTTCATTCATAAATTACCTCTTTGTTGGGGCACCATGTCACACCCCTGTAATACTAGCACTCTGGGGAGCTGAAGCGGGAAGATCACTTGAGCCAAAGAGTTAGAGGCTGCAGTGAACTAGGATTACACCACTGCATTTCAGTTGGGGTGACAGCGAGACCCCCGTCTCTACAAAAGTACAAATAAAAGTAAAACCATCTCCTTCTTGAGGCCCATCCTAACCGCCTCATTTAAAATTGCAAGACTTGCTTCATCTCTATTATTCTTCACTGTTATTTTCACTGTAACACTTGCCACTTCTATTATTTAATTTCCTTATTGTCTGTCTCCCTTCTCCTCCACCAGGGTAAGCTCCATGAGAACAGGGATCTTGGCTTTGTTTTTATTCAGTGATGTACCTAAACACCTGGGATAGGCTCTGGCACATTGATGCTCAAAAATTGTTAAACAAGTAAATTAAAATCCTGACTTTTCAGAGTCTTTTTGATATATTGTCTAACTAGGCCACTTATACCATGATGCCAACATGATAAATCTACAGGTTCGTATAATCTGCACACTTGTCAGGACAGAATTTTGCTTTGGGGATGACCATTTTGTACTCTGGCAGGACAAACAAATGTTAGGTGTCCCCGGAGCATCGTTTACTTTTATAGATGTGTTTCTATTTTTCTTCTTTTTTCTTGAAATGGAGTCTCACTTTGTCGCCCAGGCTGGAGTGCAGTGGCATGATCTTGGTTCACTGCAACCTCTGTCCTCCCCGGTTCAAGCGATTCTCCTGCCTCAGCCTCCTGAGTAGCTGGGACTATAGGCGCGTGCCAGCACACCTGACTAATTTTTATGTTTTTTAGTAGAGACAGGGTTTCACCATGTTGGTCACATGGGTCTGGATCTCCTGACTTCGTGATCCGCCTGTCTCGGCCTCCCAAAGCGCAGGGATTACAGTTGTGAGCCACCGTGCCTGGCCATGTTTCTCTTTTTCTAAGAAACATACTGTTGCTGCAAGGATTTGTTCTTTGAACTCCAATACTTCTGAAGTACAGGGAAGCATTTTATAACCAACTTTCTGAATGTTTTGCCTCAAAGGAGAAAAAATTATTACACTATGTGGGAGTGCTAACTGCTGCCAAAAATATTTTGAAGGACTTCCCGTATTACTAAAGTCTCTAAAGAGCTTAATTTATCTTTACCAGGAACAAGTTATTGCTGTTTTAAATTCTCTCCTATTCCAGATTTTGTCATAAGAAGCTGTTCTTTCCTTGAACAATGGATTAAAAAAAAAGAAGAAGAAGAAAAGAACAAATCCAAAGGTATGGGCAAAACGGGCCTAGCCCACACCATTTACCTTTTTTTTTTTTTTTTTGAGACAGAGTCTTGCTGTGTCACCCAGGCTGGAGTGCAGTGGCGTGATCTCTGCTCACTGCAAGCTCCGGCTCCCAGGTTCACGCCATTCTCCTGCCTCAGCCTCCCAAGTAGCTGGGACTACAGGTGCCCGCCACCACACCCGGCTAATCTTTTTTTGTATTTTTAGTAGAGACGGGGTTTCACCGTGTTAGCCAGAATGGTCTCTATCTCCTGACCTTGTGATCCGCCTGCCTTGGCCTCCTAAAGTGCTGGGATTACAGGCCTTGAGCCACCATGCCCAGCCCAGCCCACACCATTTCTATTCTGCACTGACTGTCTTAAGAATCTGGGTGTAGGCCGGGCGCGGTGGCTCAAGCCTGTAATCCCAGCACTTTGGGAGGCCAAGACGGGCGGATCACGAGGTCAGGAGATCGAGACCATCCTGGTCTCGATCTCCTGTGAAACCCCGTCTCTACTAAAAAGTACAAAAAACCAGCCAGGCGAGGTGGCGGGCGCCTGTAGTCCCAGCTACTCGGGAGCCTGAGGCAGGAGAATGGCGTAAACCCGGGAGGCGGAGCTTGTAGTGAGCTGAGATCTGGCCACTGCACTCCAGCCTGGGCGACAGAGCGAGACTCCGTCTCAAAAAAAAAAAAAAAAAAAGAATCTGGGTGTAATCAAAGTTTTGGTTACCATCTACCATCTTTTAGGGAACACAAATGTGGTACAAATTAATTCAGACACCTCAGTTTTAGAGTAAGAAAGAAAAACTACACGAACAATGAACTGGCAATTCTGGAATTCACTAGTCCGGATCTAGCTTGACAAACACAAATGAGATCCAGGACTACATAAACAAAGGCCTTTTCACCTCTGGGGCAGATCATGAGATTGCCGTGACTGAAAATCTGTTTATTTGAACATGGTTCTCTGTATACTTAAAGTTCACTAGTTCCAACAGTGTTTGGGGTTTTTCGGTTTAGGAAGCTAGTCTTGAGGTCGATATGAGAATGGGGGAGGAGGTTAGCCCTGGATTTCTGTTCAACTGTTTTGCAAATGTACACCATTGGTCATAAGGGAGATGTCAACATTGCAAACACCACTCGTTGTTTAAGAAAATACAAATCAACACCATTTTTTTGTACAACAAAAGGTTGTGTTTTCTGTGTTAAATGTAATTGTTAAAGGTATAAAGTATGTGTTTTGTTTGTTTGTTTTTTGAGAGAGTCTCGCTCTGTAGCCCAGGCTGGAGAGCAGTGGCACGATCTCGGCTCACTGCAAGCTCCGCCTCCCGGGTTCACGCCATTCTCCTGCCTCAGCCTGAGTAGCTGGTACCACAGGCGGCCGCCACCACGCCAAGCCACTGTGCCCGGCCTAAAGTATGTGTTTTATAAAAAAAAAAAAAAAAAAAAATGAACCCCAGGAATTAGGACTGCTTAAACAGATCCTTCTAGTCTGTTCAAGTGCTGGGCAATCATTCTTCGATTCTAAACTGCCCAGCTAATTAGAGCTATAATAATTTGCTTATCAGGCTACTGTAACAGATTCCAAATTTCCAATAAAACTAATAGCTTTATACTATTTCATTTTCGTTGTGCAGACAAAAAAGAAAAAAAATGACTATAGCATTAACAACAACAAAAAATTCTGTAAGCTCTCACCGCCAAAAGGAAGGACAGGCCAGGCGCGGTGCCTCACGCCTGTAATCTCAACACTTTGAGAGGATCTCTTGAGGATCTCTTGAGCCTAGACGCTCAAGACCAGCCGGGGCAACATGGTGACACCCCGTCTCTACAAAAAGTTAAAAAATTAGCCGGGCGCGGTGGCTTATGTCTGTAATCCCAGCACTTTGGGAGGTCAAGGCGGACGGATCACTAGGTCAGGAGACCGAGACCATCCTGGCCAACATGGTGAAACCCCCTCTCTACTGAAAATACAAAAATTCGCCTGGCGTGGTGAGGCGTGCCTGTAATCCCAGGTACTCCGGAGGCTGAGGCAGGAGAATTGCTTGAAACGGGGAGGCGGAAGTTACAGTGAGCCTAGATCGTGCCACTGCACTCCAGCCTAGGGGCAGAGACTCCTTCTCAAAAAAACAAAAAACAAAAAAACCCAGCATGGTGGTTCGCACCTATTGTCTCAGCTATTCAGGAGGCTGAGGTAGGAGGATAACCTGAGCCCAGGGAGGTCGAGGCTGCAGTGAGCTGTGATTTCGCCATTCCACAAGACAGAGTGAGACCTTGTCTCAAAAAAAGAAAAGAAAAGAAAAGAAAAAGACAGTTGATGTCGAGACATAGTATAAAAATTTAAAGCTCTATGCAGTGCTTTTGGTCATCATGAAACTAAATTATTTGGAATCCAAAAGCCTCTTCTCAGATACTTATTTCATCTGGAAGCCACCAAATCCTGATCGATTCCGTCAACAACAAATGTTTTTTACATTTTCATGCCATCATTATAAGCTTTACCTCCTACTGCTGAAACAAATAACTTCCTATAATTACACATAGTAATAAAATAAAAAAACTATGGCAGCTGAGATGCCAATAGATTTGAGCCAAAAAGGGCTGGCTCTTTTATGAACTCACGCTGTGGTGAAGAAAAACAAACTTAAAACACACACACACACACACAAACACACACCCCTTGCAAGAAAGCAAACGGGGAAGACAAATTTAGCAGCAGTTCTCTTGAATTTCCTGGCTTTGTTGATTTCGAACCACAACGTTAGCAATAAAACACCAAGACTCACATTTAAATATTTATTTTGAAATCAGAAAAACAATAGCTCTTTCAGGATTTGAAATGGCGCTTGAAAGCACACAATAGATTCTATTGGGTCAATGTATTATTTACATACGCATCTGAGACTTCAAAAAGAAGTTAAATGGGAGATGTTCTCAACGGGCAGAAATAAGATATTCCAATCTATTGTTCAAGTTTATGGCTCAGATATAAATAATGGGCTATAAACCCGTATCTGGAAAACAGTTGCGCAGTGCGTGCTTCATGGCCAGCCAATGAAAAGCAACGTCTCATTCTACTCGGTCTTCCAGCACGCCAAAAGACATCCCACCTTTTTTTTTTTTTTCCCCAAAGAAGCCAACCTCTGGGGACACCGGGTTTTAGCACCTTTGTGAGGCCTCCGGGCAGCACAGGAAGCTCTAAGGGGCACGCTCTGCAGTTGAGCTATTTGCAGAACGCCATGATCGCTCAAAGCCCAGCACGCGCACGGGTGTGCTACTGGCACCAGCACAAGGCTTTAGACAGCCACTTCCCACGGCTGAGTTCTAGCCATCCCCTCTTTAAAACGTGTTCCCTCCACCCTGCAAGGGTGGGGTGAGAAATTCACTTTGGAAGGGCTTGTAGGGCGGAAGAGTCCGCCTTGCGGACGCCCCGGCCGCGCTTCAAGGTTCACACGCCGCATGGCCACTCGAACGCAGCCCGGTTTCGAGGCAGTCAGCGGTCGAGACTGGGGCCTCAAGCCAAGAAGGAAAGAACAAAGGGGCCGCGTTCGCCCGCCGCCCCGGGGGAAGGCCCGGGCGCGCCCGCCGTTCCGCCCATACCCCGCCCCTCGGCCGCGCGAAATGGCGGCGACCGCACCACAAAATGGCAGTCGCTCGGCCGCGGAGAGGCACCTGCTAGATGCCGTGGCTTCCTCCCCCGGCCTGGCCCCGCGAGCGCCAACGTCGTTCTACCCGCCCAGGCGCCCCAGTCTTCCCACGCCGCCCCGCCCAGGGCGCCCGGCGTCCCCTGCGACCGCGTCCGGGGCCGCCAACAACGCGGCGCCTTTGTGCGGGCGCACGCTACCTTTACTCGGCCACACGGGCCCTTCTCGGGGGCTTTCCTTAAAGGGGAAACGGCTGGAAGCGACGGAACACCGCCGCCCAGGGCGTCCCTCAGACTCGGGGTTACCACGGTTTCCCCACACTCGCAGCGTTAGCGTCAGGCCACCAAAGTGAAGAAGGGCGGGGAAGAGACCACAGAGCCCGAGAGGAGGGAAAACCTAGAAAAAATTAGTGAAAGACGCCCCCAACCCAATGCTTCGGCGGCCACGCTGAGTCCTAACGTACTGAGCCCACTCGAGGGGGCCCGTGCGCGGAGGCGGCTCCAAAGGGTGGGTTTCGGCTTTCTTTCCACCTCGCAAACGTCCAGTGGGCGCTCTGCGCTTCTCATGGCTACCCCCTGCCCTCTCCCCATGCTGAGGAATCTCAGGGACTAAGCAGTGGCAGAGGGAGGAGCGGCTGCCACGGTCCCTATGCTTTTTCCCAGGCATGAGGGTCTCAGTGGACTTGGGCTCTGTTTGGGCCGTGGCTCGAAGGTTGGAGGTGTGGCGGTGTGCTTGGGGTTTTTCGCTTTTTTTCAAACGCTTGCTTCCTTGCGCTCCCCACCCCCCAGCGTCCCTTTGGCTCCGTCTTTCCAGAAACTTCTCACAGAAACTCGGCAAAAAGCCTCCGACTTCGCTACCGCTTTCCTCTTCGCGCATGCGCGAGACGCCGGGCGGAAAGCCCGGGGCGCGCCGGAGTGTGAGAGTGGTGCGTGAGCGCGCGCGCGCTCGCCGTGCGGGGGCGGTTCTCTCTCACAAAGAAGGGAAAGGGTTCCCCCTCCCCCCAACATTCCGTCCCCGCGCAAGCGCGTCGGAGCCACTTCCTTGGCCTTTGAGGGAAGCGGGAGGGGTCGTCCCAAAGCGCGCTAGTCGTGGTTCCGCGCGCCTGCGCTCGTGGTCGTTTTCATCTCCCTGTGTTGTCACCGAGTCTTTGATGTGAAGTGCGTCTGAACAGCTCGCTTGTGCCCGACCCACTTTTTCCTCAAGGCCCATTCGCGGCAACTAGCTTCTTGTGGGGTTATCGATTCTGTACTCTGAGTTTCCGGGAGATTAGTCTCCCCTTTGCGCCCCGGGAATGAGGCTGCCTTCCACCCCTGCCTGCGCCATGTTTGGAACGGCTCTTGAGCGGAGCCGTGTGGAGTGTGGTGGAGTCTTCTCGAAACGGGAAAACAGTCCTGACCCAAGGCCTGGGTGGTGCCCCGACCGGCTTACGTTAGGCACTGCGTGGAATGTTTGCTCACTAAACCCAAAGAAAGGTGTCTTTTTTTATTTTCTTTTTTTGACACGGAGTCTCACTCTTGTTACCCAGGCTGGAGTGCAGTGGTGCAGTCTCCGCTCGCTGCAACCTCCGCCTCTCGGGTTCAAGCCATTCTCTTGCCTCAGCTTCCCATGTTGCTGGGCGGCGGCCAATACGCTCGGGTAATTTTTGTATGTTTAGTAGAGACGGGGTTTCACCATGTTGGTCAGGCTTGTCTCGACCTCCTGACCTCAGTTGATCTGCCCACCTTGGCCTCCCAAAGTGCTGGGATTACAGGCTTGAGCCACCCCGCCCGGGTTTCCTCCCATCTGGCCCCCCGCTGGGAGTTGGGTTCTGGCTGTGTTCCCCACGCTGCTTTGGAACTCCTGACGTCAAGAGATCCTTCCGCCTGGGCTTCCAAAGTGCTGAGATTACAGGTGTGAGCCGCCATGCCTGGCCTTTTTTTAAAAAAATAATTAAAATGGTCTTAAAAGGTGTCATTTTCATTGGAACGGGGTGGGGCTCCTAGTGCCCGCCACAGTCCTCCGCTCAGGCCGGCGGGGCGGGCCCTGGGCTCAGGCTAGGTGCGTGGGTGCAGAGGGCCTAGGCCGCAGTTGCTTCTCCCTCTGCCGAATTGAGCTGGGCGGTGGTAACCATAGTGACCGCACTTGCTCTTCGTTCAGTGCCTCCCCTCCCTCTTGTCCTTTAGGAGTGTGGTGGAAATTATTGCTGGGGTTTTGGGTTCTTCAAAATACAAAAAGCCAAACCAAAACGAAAAAAACCCTCTTGTGTAATCAACTTCCCCTGTGTGCAAAGTTCGGGGAACCCGGGCGGCTTGCCTCTGCCTCGCGCCTGCGCGCTCTCCTTGCCAGGCTGCCCGGTCAAGGACCCTCGCGTCCCTGCTGGCATAGCCACTTCCCTAGATGTATTGTCTTGTGACGCACCCCCAAGTCCCTGTAGGTGCAAGGCTTTAAAAAAGAGAGCTTGTTCGAGAAGAAAGCACATCGGGGGCTCTTAGAGGCCAGCGTGGACGCCACAATCGGGGGGCGAGCCGCGCGGCGACCCTACGGCTCTCGTGAGGTGCTGACTCGGGGCGGGTGCGCGTGCACCACTGACTGCGCCAGCCCGGGGTCGGGCCGAGGCAGTGCGGTGGGCGGAGCCGCCCCGTAGCCCCTAACAAAGGGCGAGCTCATTGCCCGGTGGGAACTGTGAGTTGGTGCCAGAGTCCTATGAACTCAGTATATGAAACGTGTCTAGAGAGTGTTGAAGTACCAGCAAGCAATAGAATTCTGACAAGGCTGTAATTTGAGGCTTGGAAATGACCAGCTTAAGTGTCTCTTGAATTCGTAGAATTTCTGTTATAGATTCTATCTTAACATAATTTATGCTTAATAAAGTCTTTAAAATCGGCGTTCCTACGGTAATTATACTACTGACTACTAAATAAGAGGAAGAAAATTTGTGGTGTGTATGTTTTATAATTTGAAATAGGCATCATATCAAAGTTCTTTTGTGCTGTCTAATAGGATCCTGGAGATGGATTTATTTTATTTATTTATTTAGAGACAGAGTCTCTGTGTCGCCTAGGCTGGAGTACAGTGGCACGAACAGAACTCACTGCAGCCTTGACCTCCTGGGCTCAAGGGATTCACCCACCTGCAGGCGCACCACTACACCTGGCTAATTTTTAAATTTTTTGTAGAGACAGGGGTCTTGCCTTGTTGTCCAAGTTGGTCTGGAACTCCTGGGCTCAAGTGATCCTCCCACATCAGCCTCCCAAAATGTTGGGGTTACAGGCGTGACCCACCGGTTCGGCCTGTTTGAATTATTTACTTCAAACTACAGCCAGGTGTCTGAGAGGAGCAGCAGGGGAGCCTCAAACAAATCTGCTGAAAATTTCCATCCATATGTAATAAGCTACTAAACACGATTTATTTGGTATTGTTTTTGAGATTTCATCAAATGCAGTTTGATAGCCTTCTCTGAATTAATCAGAAATTTTGGCCGGTTGTGGTGGTTCACGCCTGTAATCCCAGCACTTTGGGAGGCTGAGGCAGGGGATCACTTGAGGTCAGGAGTTTGAGACCAGCCTGGCCAACAAGGTGAAATCCCGTCTTTGCTAAAAATACAAAAATTAGCCGGGCATGGTGGCCGGCGCCTGTAATCCCAGCTACTGGGGAGGCTGAGGCACGAGAATGGGTTGAACCCAGGACGGGGAGGTTGCGGGGAGGTTGCAGGGAGCCGAGATTGTGAAGCTACACTCCAGACAGGGCGACGGAGAGACTCCGTCAAAAAAAGAAAACAGAAGTCTTGATTTGCGTTATTTACATTCTGCTTGTGTCTTGATGTTGTAGAAGTTACAATCTCCTAGACCTGGGTGTTTTGGCTAATGTGATGATCACTTATGGTGAAACAGTTAAGCTTTTTGATAATGATTACCAGTAGGGTCTTAAAAGGTTGAATGAGGGCCTGACACCATGGCATTTGCCTGTAGTCCGGTGGTTGGAGCGGGAGGATCCCTTGAGCCCAGGAGTTTGACGTTGCAGTGAGCAATGATCCTACCCCTGCACTCTAGCGGGAGTGACAGAACGACAACCTCTAAAAAAAAGTTAAATAAAATCTCTGAATTAACATAGAGAGTAATAACATTTTGTTCATGTGGGATTTGTTAATATAATATATATGTTAATTTAATGCAGTCAACTATCAACATTTCAGGGGAACCCTCAACTAAAGTGACCCAGATGCTAACTTCCAAAAGTCATTTATTTTATTTTTTATTTTTTTGAGATGCAATTTTGCTTTTCTTGCGTAGGCTAGAGTACAACGTGGTGATTTCGGCTCACTGCAACCTCCGCCTCTGAGGTTCAAGCGATTCTTCTGCCTCAGCCTACTAAGTAGCTGGGATTATAAGCATGCACCACTGGGCCTGGCTAATTTTAGAGTTTTAGTAGAGACGGAGTTTCTCCATATTGGTCAGGCGGGTCTCAAACTCCCTACCTCAGGTGATCCACCTGCCTCGGCCTCCCAAAGTGATGGGATTACAGGCGTGGGCCACCAGGGTGGCCCAAGTCATTTTATTATAACGTTTTTGTTTCAGATTATAAAAGCAATACCTGACAGGGCTTGGTGGCTCACTTCTATAATCCCAGCACTTTGGGAGGCTGAGGCTGGAGGATCACTTGAGACCAGGAGTTTCAGACCACCCTGGGCAATATGGTCAGACACTGTCTCTTTTAAAAAGGATAAAAACTTAGGGTGCCGTGCCCACTGGCTCACGCCTGTAATCCTGGCACTTTGGGAGGCTGAGACAGGTGGATCACGAGGTCAGGAAATCAAGACCATCCTGGCCAACATGACGAAACCCCATCTCTACTAAAAATACAAAAATTAGCCGGGTGTGGTGGCGTGCCCCTGTAGTCCCAGCTACTCAGGAGGCTGAGGCAGGAGAATCCCTTGCCCCAGGAGGCGGAGATTGCAGTGAGCCAAGATTGCGCCACTGCACTCCAGTCTGGGTGACAGAGTGAGACATGGTCTCAAAAAAAAAAAAAACCAAAAAAAAGCCAGGTGTGGTGGCATGGGCCTGTGGTCCCAGCTACTCAGGAGGCTAAGGCTGGAGGATTGCTTAAGCCCAGGAGGTTGAGGCTGCAGTAAGAGGTGATCACACCACTGCACTCCAGCCTGGGAAATAGAGCAACCCTATGTCAAAGAATAATAAAATACAGTAAAAGTAATACCAGTTAACCAAAGAAAAATTTAGAAAACATAGAGGAGGCCGGACGCGGTGGCTCACGCCTGTAATCCCAGCACTTTGGGAGGCCAAGGCGGGCAGATCACGAGGTTAGGAGATAGAGACTATCCTGGCTAACACGGTGAAACCCTGTCTCTACTAAAAATATAAAAAATCAGCTGGGCGTGGTGGTGGGCGCCTGTAGTCCCAGCTACTGGGGAGGCTGAGGCAGGAGAATGGTGTGAACCTGGGAGGCGGAGCTTGCAGTGAGCCGAGATCACGCCACTGTACTCCAGCCTGGGTGACAGAGCAAGACTCTGTCTCAAAAAAAAAAAAAAAAGAAAATATAGAGGAATACATTTTTTTTTTTTGACAGAGTCTTGCTCTTTTGCCCAGGCTGGAGTGCAGTAGTTCGAGCTCGTCTCACTGGAGCCATTGCCTCCCTGGTTCAAGTGATTATCCTGCCTCAGCCTCCCGAGTAGCTGGGACTACCGGCATTCGCCACCAAGCCCGGCTAATATTTTGTATTTTAAGTAGAGATGGGGTTTCACCGTTAGCCAGGATGGTCTCGATCTCCTGACCTCGTGATCCGCTGGTCTCGGCCTCCCAAAGTGCTGGGATTACAGATGTGAGCCACCGCGCCAGGCACTTTTTTTTTTTTTTTCCGAGATGGAGTCTTGCTCTGTCGCCCAGGCTGGAGTGCATTGGCATGATCTCAGCTCACTGCAACCTCCGCCTCCCAGGTTCAAGTGATTCTCCTGCCTAAGCCTCCCAAGTATCTGGGATTAGAGGAATACGCCACCATGCCTGGCTATTTTTTTTTTTTTTTTTTCTGAGACAGAGTCTTGTTCTGTTGCCCAGGCTGGAGTCCAGTGGTGCAGTCTTGGCTCACTGCCACCTCTGCCTCCTGGGTTCAATCAATTCTCCTGCCTCAGCAGCCCCCCCAAGTAGCTGGGATTACAGGCATGAGCCACCACACCTGGCCTTAATTTTTATATTCTTATTAGAGACGGGGTTTCCCCATGTTGGCCAGGCTGGTTCAAACTCTTGACCTCGTGTTCCATCCACTTTGACTTCCCAAAGTGTTGGGATTACAGGTGTGAGCCACCGCGCCCGGCCCTAATTTTTGTATTTTTAGTAGAGACGGGGTTTCACCATGTTGGCCAGGTTGGTCTCAAATTCCTGACCTCAGGTGATCCACTGGCCTCAGCCTCCCAAAGTACTGTGATTACAGGCATGAGCCACTGCTCCCAGCCAGGAATAAAATTTTTTTAAAAAATTCAAATCCGGCCACTGCACTCCACCCTGGGCGACATAGCGAGACTCCGTCTCAAAAAAAAAAAAAAAAAAAAAATTCAAATTCTACCACATAGGCATTAACCATGATTAACATTTGCAAATACCCAAATACCTTTCCAGTCTGTTTTCCACTCAATTACACAAATATTGGTAAATTGCATTAATAATTCTTGGTATTAAGTATATTACCAGTATTTCCTCATAGAGGGAAAAATGTTACTTTTATCAACTTTCCAGGAATAAACAATTGTAGAAACTTAGGAACTGAGTTAAAAATATATCAGCCAGTATATTCATTTCTGAAAAACTAAAAATAACATGGAATACATTATTTAGCTTTATTTAACATGGAATAAATTTTTTATTTAGAGGGTTGAACAGTAAAGTACCTCATTAAGTTTTTTTTTTTTTTTTTGAGACGGAGTCTCCCTCTGTCGCCCAGGCTGGAGTGCAGTGGTGCGATCTCGGCTCACTGCAAGCTCCGCCTCCCAGGTTCACGCCATTCTCCCACCTCAGCCTCTCCAGTAGCTGGGACTACAGGCGCCCACCACACGCCCGGCTAGTTTTTTGTATTTTTAGTAGAGACGGGGTTTCACCGTGTTAGCCAGGATGGTCTTGATCTCCTGACCTCGTGATCCGCCTGCCTCGGCCTCCCAAAGTCCTGGGATTACAGGCGTGAGCCACCGCACCCGGCCTAAGTATTTTTTTTTAGGCGGAGTCAGCTCTGTTGCCCAGGCTGAAGTACAGTGGTGCAATCTTGGCTCACTGCAATCTCTTCCTCCCAGGTTCAAGTCATTCTCCTGCCTCAGCCTCCTGAGTAGCTGGGATTACAGGCACGTGCCATGATGCCCAGCTAATTTTTGTATTTTCAGTAGAGACGGGATTTCACTATGTTGGCCAGGCTAGTCTCGAACTCTTGACCTCAGGTGATCCACCTGTCTCAGCCTCCCAAAGTGCTGGGGTTACAGGCGTGAGCCACCGTGCCTGGCTCTGTTATGAAGTATTAGCTTGCTTAAAGAATGGATCTAGGCTGGGTGCAGTGGCTCACACCTATAATCCCAGTACTTTGGGAGGCCAAGGTGGGCAGATCCCTTGAGTTTGGGAGTTCGAGAGCAACCTGGGCAATATGGAGAAGCCACTACAAAAAAATACCAACAACAATTAACTGGGCCTGGTGGTGTGTGCCTGTAGACTCTGCTACTAAGAGGGAGGATGGCCTGATCCTGGGAGGTGGAGGTTGCCGTGAGCTAAGATTGCACCACTGTACTCCACCTGGGCAGTAGAGGGAGACCCTGTCTCAAAAACAACAACAAAAAAGAACTAGAGGACTAGCTAGCTAATACTGTTCACTTTTTTGGAGTTCTGATAATTTATTTACGTATTTATTTAGAGATGGAGTTTTGCTCTTGTTGCCCAGGCTGGAGTGCAATGGCACGATCTCGGCTCACTGCAACCTCCTCCTCCCCTGCCTCCTGGGTTCAGGCAATTCTCCTGCCTCAGCCTTCCAAGTAGCTGGGATTACAGGCATGCACCACCACGCCCAGCTAATTTTGCATTTTAAGTAGAGACGAGGTTTCTCCGTGTTGGTCAGGCTCGTCTCAAACTCCTGACCTCAGGTGATCCGCCCACCATGGCCTCCCAAAGTGCTGGGATTCCAGGCATGAGCCACTGCGTCTGGCGGAGTTCTGATAATTTATTGACAGTTTCACCAGAGTGACCTTACTGTATCAACATAAGTCTGTTAATAAACTGGTCTATCTCCATTTGAGCCTCAGAAATAGCAAGATGTTAGGCTGGGCGCTGTGGCTCACACCTGTAATCCCAGCACTTTGGGAGGCCAAGGCGGGTGGATCACCAGAGGTCAGGAGTTCGAGACCATCCTGACCAATATGCTGAAACCCCATCTCTACTAAAAATACAAAAAAATTAGCTGGGCATGGTGGCATGCCCTGGTAGTCCCAGCTACTTTGGAGGCTGAGATCGGAGAATTGCTAGAATCCAGGAGGCGGAGGTTGCAATGAGCCGAGATTGCACCACTGTACTCCAGCCTAGGGGACACAGCGAGAGTCCATCTCAAAAAAAAAAAAAAAGCAAGATGTCAAACACCCTTGGATAATATTACAGTGGTGGTGGTGTGTTTTATTTTCTGTTATTTTGGGGAAAAAACTTGGCTCTAATAGTAAGGGTTTGTTGGTATTGTCAAATTCTCATGTGGTTGGGGCTTTGTTCATTTTATAGCTAGCTAATATAATTTTATTTTATTGTATTTACTTATTTTTTGAGACGCAGTCTCACTCTGTCACCCAGACTAGAATGCAGTGGCATGATCTTGGCTCATTGCAACCTCCCCCTCCTGGCTTCAAGCAATTGTCTGTCTCAGCCTCCCGAGTAGCTGGGATTACAAGTGCCTGCTACCACACCTGGCTAATTTTTTTTGTATGTTTAGTAGAGAGCGGGTTTCACCATCTTGGACAAGCTGGTCTTGAACTCCTGACCTCGTGATCCACCCGCCTGGACCTCCCAAAGTGCTGGGATTACAGACAAGAGTCATCGCGCCTGGCCAGTTAATATAATTTTATATGATGCCTTTAAGAAGAAATGTGCAGGTGGATCTCCTGAGGTCAGGAGTTCCACACCAGCCTAGCCAACATGGTGAAATCCTGTCTCTACTAAAACTACAAAAATTAGCTGGGCATGGTGGTGTGCACCTTAGTCCCACCTACTAGGGAGTCGGAGGTGGGAGCATCAGGTGAACCTGGGAGGCGAAGGTTGCAGTGAGCTGAGATGGCACCATTGTACTCCAGCCTGGGCGACAGAGCAAGACTCCGTCTCAAAAGAAACAAAGAAGAAATACTTTTTATATATATTTTTATATATATGTTTTTTATATTTTGGGCTGGGTACAGTGGCTCACATTTGTAATTCCAGCACTTTGGAAGGCCTAGGCAGGTGGATCACTTGAGGTCAGTGTTTCAGGATCAGCCTGGCCAACATGGGAAAACCCCATCTCTACTAAAAACACAAAAATTAGCCAGGCGTGGTAGCAGACACCTGTAGTCCCAGCTACTCAGGAGACTGAAGCACAAGAATCTCTTTGAACCTGGAAGGCGGAGGGTGAAGTGAGCTGAGATCGTGCCACTGCACTCCAGCCTGGGCAACACAGTAAGACTATCTCAAAAAAAAAATGCATATATATATATATATATATATATTTTTTTTTTTTTTTTTTCTTCTTTTTTTTTGAGACGGAGTCTCGCTCTGTCACCCAGGCTGGAGCGCAGTGGCGCAATCTCGGCTCACTGCAACCTCTGCCTCCTGGGTTCACGCCATTCTCCTGCCTCAGCCTTCCGAGTAGCTGGGACTACAGGTGCTCGCCACTATGCCCGGCTAATTTTTTTGTATTCTTTAGTAGAGACAGGGTTTCACTGTGTTAGCCAGGATGGTCTCGATCTCCTGACCTCGTAATCCACCCGCCTCGGCCTCCCAAAGTGCTGGGATTACAGGCGTGAGCCACCATGTCTGGCCTTCTTCTTCTTTTTTTTTTTTTTTTGAGACAGTCTTGCTCTGTCGCCCAGGCTGGAGTGCAGTGGCATGAGCTAGGCTCACTGCAACCTCCGCCTCCCAGGTTCAAGCGATTCTCCTGCCTCAGCCTCCTGAGTAGCTGGGACTACAGGTGCATACCACCATGTCCGGCTAATTTTTTTGTATTTTTAGTAGAGATGGGTTTTCACAGTGTTAGCCAGGATGGTCTGGATTTTTTTTTTTTTTTTTTTTTTTTGAGACGGAGTCTCGCTCTGTCACCCAGGCTGGAGTGCAGTGGCCGGATCTCAGCTCACTGCAAGCTCCGCCTCCCGGGTTTACGCCATTCTCCTGCCTCAGCCTCCCGAGTAGCTGGGACTACAGGCGCCTGCCACCTCGCCCGGCTAAGTTTTTGTATTTTTAGTAGAGACGGGGTTTCACTGTGTTAGCCAGGGTGGTCTCGATCTCCTGACCTCATGATCCGCCCGTCTCGGCCTCCCAAAGTGCTGGGATTACAGGCTTGAGCCACCGCGCCCGGCCGGTCTGGATTTCTTGACCTTGTGATCGGCCTCCCAAAGTGCTGGGATTACAGGCGTGAGCCACTGGGCCTGGCCAAAATGCTTATATTTTAAGTGCATGTTTTCTCCTGAAACAGACCGGGCGCGGTGGCTCAAGCCTGTAATCCCAGCACTTTGGGAGGCCGAGATGGGCGGATCACGAGGTCAGGAGATCGAGACCATCCTGGCTAACACGGTGAAACCCCGTCTCTACTAAGAAATACAAAAAATAGCCGGGCGAGGTGGCGGGCGCCTGTAGTCCCAGCTACTCGGGAGGCTGAGGCCGGAGAATGGCGTGAACCCAGGAGGCGGAGCTTGCAGTGAGCTGAGATCAGGCCACTGCACTCCAGCCTGGGCGACAGAGCGAGACTCCGTCTCAAAAAAAAAAAAAAAGAAACAGCTGAATTTTTTTTTCTTTTTCTTTTTTTTGGAGACAGAGTTTTGCTCTTGTTGCCTAGCCTGGAGTGCAATGGCGTCATCTCGGCTTACCGCAACCTCTGCCTCCCAGGTTCAAGCTATTCTCCTTCCTGCCTCAGCCTCCTGAGTAGCTGGGGTTACAGGCATGCACCACCACCCCCGGCTAATTTTTGTATTTTTAGGAGAGACAGGGTTTCTCCATGTTGGTCAGGCTGGTCTTGAACTCCTGACCTCACCTCGGCCTCCCAAAGTGCTGGGATTACAGGTGTGAACCACTGTGCCTGGCCGAAACAGGTTAATTTTAATAGCTTGGGACCTGATTTGTAACCAAATTCTTGTTAAAATCTGATAACTATCGTGTCCTCCTGTTTAAATGGAGATATTATTTTACTACTCTACTGGCTGGGTTAGCATTCAAAGCCTGAGTTTGAGGCTCAGACGCTTTTTCCATCTGAGCTTTCATTACGCATGACTGAACTCTTTGAGCATGTCTAGCATGCTAAATACAGCAGCTCCTCACAGTGTGAAAAATAAAACCTGATTAAAAACAAATCTATTTTAATTCCGCTTTGCAAATGGCTCTGCTTTAATGTCACCTTTCTGAATTATCTTTAATAATCAAATGAGGAAATTCGCTTCACCATCCATTTATCATAGATAAATCACAACTTACTTTTTGATCTTTTTCAATGAGCATCAATTATTGTTAAATTAAGAAAATCATCGGAGAATAACAGAGTGGGTTGCCTTTCTATTGAAAACATAACAAAGATACATGCTTTAGCGAAGTTCTGCCCCTGTAAAGCTTTGTAACAGGAATACCAATGGAGAAAAGCTTTTCTGGTGTTTTTTTGATGCATTGTCAGCAAAAATGAAAAGCACTGAGAAAATAAAAAACTTGATTTGGGGCTAAGCAAAGGGCATGTACTTACCAGTTTTATTATTAAGAGCTTTTTTTTTTTTTTTTTGAGACACTGTCTGGCTCTGTCGCCCAGGCTGGAGTGCAGTGGCTGGATCTCAGCTCACTGCAAGCTCTGCCTCCCGGGTTTACGCCATTCTCCTGCCTCAGCCTCCCGAGTAGCCGGGACTACAGGCGCCCGCCACCTTGCCTGGCTGGTTTTTTGTATTTTTTAGTAGAGACGGGGTTTTACAGTGTTAGCCAGGATGGTCTCGATCTCCTGACCTTATGATCTGCCCGTCTTGGCCTCCCAAAGTGCTGGCATTACAGGCTTGAGCCACCGCGCCCGGCCCCATTAAGAGCTTTTGCAATAGAAAAAGTCAACCAAAACAAAACAAAAAAGCAAGAAACTTCATACTTGACATGCAATCACTGTATCTTGATTTGACTACAGTACCTGGCTATAATGATGAAATTTTTTTTTTTTTTTTTTTTGAGACTGAGTCTCACTCTATCTCCCAGGCTGGAGGGCAGTAGCATGATCTTGGCTCACTGTAACCTCTGCCTTCCAGGTTCAAGCGATTGTCCTGCCTTGGCCTCCTGAGTAACTGGGATTACAGGCAAGTACCACCACGCCACACTAATTTTTGTATTTTTAGTAGAGGCCGGGTTTCACCATGTTGACCAGGCTGGTCTTGATTCCCTGGTCTTAGGTGATCCACCCTCCTCGGCCTCCCAAAGTGCTGGGATTATAGGCATGAGCCACTGTGCCCAGTCTGATAATGTGTTTTTTAAAAAATGCTTTTTTAGGCTGGGCATGGTGGCTCATGCCTGTAATCCCACCACTTTGGGAGGCCGAGGCGGGCGGATCACAAGGTCAGGAGATCGAAACCATCCTGGCTAATATGGTGAAACCCCATCTCTACTAAAAATAAAATAAAAATTTAGCCAGGCGTGGTGGTGGGTGCCTGTAGTCCCAGCTACTTGGGAGGCTGAGGCAGGAGAATGGCGTGAACCCAGGAGGCGGAGCTTGCAGTGAACTGAGATTGTGCCACTGCGCTCCAGCTTGCGTGACAGAGCGAGACTCTGTCTCAAAAAAAAACTTTTTCAGTTTCGCTCTTGTTGCTCAGGCTGGAGTGAGATGGCTTGATCTCGGCTCACTGCAACCTCCGCCTCCCGGGGTCAAGCGATTCTCCTGCCTCAGCCTCCCAAGTAGCTGGGATTACAGGCACGTGCCACCACGCCCGGCTAATTTTTTATTTTAATTTTTTATTTTATTTTATTTTTATTAGAGATGGGGTTTTACCATGTTGGCTAGGCTGGTCTGGAACTCCTGACCTCAGGTGATCCGTCCATCTCAGCCTCCCAAAATGCTGGGATTACAGGTGTGAGCCACCTCACCTGGCTTTTTTTTTTTTTTTTTTTAAATCATGATTTTAACAGAAGCCTGCATTCATGGTGAGATATGCCCTTTATTTCTCTAATTGCAAGACACTTTCCTGAATCCTCTTGTCAGTTGCACCTTTTAATACAATTGAGGTGACACTGTTCTTCATGGTGACTGTGTTCTTTATGGTGACACTGGTCTTTCCCAAGAAGTTTTAGGTAATTCAGAGTCTATCAGATTTTAAATGAGTAATTTACATCAGATTTTAAAATGTGCTTCAAACATGGGTGCTTGTATTCAAATTCATGCTTTATAGAAAAATGCGTATCAGTTCAACACTTGACTAACTGCAGCCACATTCACACTACTGAATAGTTCATGAGTTTAGGTCGTAGGGTGCTAGCCTGACTTTCCTCATGTGATAATTGTGACACAGAAATGGCCAGATATAAAGAGTCAATTTTACTTTTTTTTTTTCTTTTTTTAAGAGAGGGGTTTCTCCTGTGTAGCTGAGGCTGGAGTGTTGGGGCTTTTCAAGGCACTATCATAGTGCACTAGAGCTTGGAACTCCTGGACTCAGGTGATGCTTCTGCCTTAGCCTTTCTAGTAGCTGAGACTACAAAGAAACAATTTAGTTATGCATAGGTGACCTGAGATATTAGTGCCATTGTTTATGGTGACAATATTTTCGAATTCAAATAGTGTCATTTGTAAGTTGGTTTGTATTTAAGGAGACAATCCATGAGACCAAGTATTTAAAATTGGCCGGGTTGGTGGCTCATGCCTGTAATACCAGCACTTTGGAAGGCTGAGGGGGGCAGATCATGAGGTCAACAGATCGAGACCATCCTGGACAGCATGGTGAAACCCTGCCTCTACTAAAAGTAAAAGAATTACCTGGGCATGATGGTTCGTGCCTGTAGTCCCAGCTACTCGGGAGGCTGAGGCAGGAGAATTGCTTGAACCCGGGAGGTGGAGGTTGCAGTGAGCCGAGATGGTACCACTTCACTCCAGCCTGGTGACAGAGCAAGACTGCATCTCAAAAAAAAAAAAAAAAAAAAAAAAAAAAATCTAGCTTGCACCTGAAGTAGCACACCTCTGGTATTTCTGTGGATATTTATTATAAACAATTTTATTTTTCTCTCAATATAGTTGCATTAATTTTATGGGTTTTCCTTTAATTTCTGTAAATTGGCCTTTATGTAAAAGTTCAACTGGCCGGGCATGGTGGCTCACGCCTGTAATCCCAGCACTTTGGGAGGCCAAGGTGGGCGGATCACCTGAGGTCAGGATTTTGAGACTAGCCTGGCCAACATGGTGAAGCCCTGTCTTTACTACAAATACAAAAAACTAGCCTGGTGTGGTGGTGCGCGCTTGTAATTCCAACTACTCGGAAGGCTGGGACAGGAGAATCGCTTGAATCCGGGAGGCGGAGGTTGCAGCGAGCTGAAAGTGCCATTGCACTCCAGCTTGGGTAACAAGAGTGAAAGTCCATCTCAAAAAAAGAAAAAAAAAGAAAGTTCAACTGCAGGTTTCAAAAGCTCTTAGGCCTGGAAAGGCCAGAGGTCTAATTCCTTTATCTGTTTGAATATTAAATTATGGTAAACCCTCTGAGGGGAACAATATTGGATTCCTAACTGTCTCATTTTCGTTTTATTCCTTGTATACCATAGCGATCAGCAAGGGTATCTTGCTAACGGTTTCGCAAGATCCTATATAAAAAAGTTGCTTAGGCCGGGTGCAGTGGCTCATGCCTATAATCCCAGCATTTTGGGAGGCTGAGGCGGGCAGATCACCTGAGGTCAGGAGTTCAAGACCAGTCTGGCCTACATGGTGAAACCCTGTTTCTAATAAAAATACAAAAATTAGCCAGTTGTGTTTGCGGGTGCCTGTAAATCCAGCTACTCGGGAGGATGAGGCAGGAGAATAGCTTGAGCCTGAGAGGCGGAGGTTGCAGTGAGCCGAGACCGTGCCACTGCACTCCAGCAGCCTGGGCAACAAAGCAAGACTCCGTATTTAAAAAAAAAAAAAAAAAAGTTGCTTCATGTTACAAGCCAGTGACTCTTGGATGGGATGCGTTTCCGAAGACGTCGCTGTTCAGCAGGGCAGTGAAAAGGGCACCCTTTTAATGATCGCTTTCCCAAGCAGGCAGGGATCCAAGTGTCCGGAAACGCCGGGAGCTGGCCGCCGGGTGAGCGGAGGACGAAGGGGTCTGGCTTCTAGGGGACAGGCCTTGGCAGCCGCTTTGACGCGTAGCCCTGTGGAAACCAATTGCATTTCTCTTCATATCTTCCACCAGGCCAGGGCCTGGGGTTACCGCTGGAGGAGCTAAAGACCGCCCCTGCCTCCCCAGCCGCCCCTTGCCCGGCGCGGGAACCCGACGTAGAGCCCGCCAGGCGGCGGGACTCCACTAGCAGCTGCGCGCCTGCGCATGGGGCCGAGGGCGCGAGCGTTCCTTCCCCGCCAGGCGTTCCGCACTTCGTCGCCCGGCCGGCGCGCCTGCGCGCCAGCTGGGAGGAACTCAGCGTCTCCGCCAAGGCGGGCGGGAGGACGCGCGCGCGCCCGCGGCTAGGGGGAGGCGGTGCGGCGGCGGTAGGCGTGCCGCGCGCGCCGGTGGGAAGCGTCCGGCTGCCACAGCGCCAGCTCCGTCGTAGTCGCTGCCGCCCGTGTCCCGCTCGCCCCTCCTTCCGCTCCCCCGCCCGCCGCTGCCCGGGCGCATGCGCCGCCGGAGCGCGAGGGTCGGCTTCGGGTGTGTGGTGGCGGCAGAGCGGAGCTGCGAGGCCCGAGAGTCAGAACCTGGGGGAGAGGGATGGTCTCTGCACGAGGGGGAGCCGGAGGAGCCGCCGCCGCTGCCGACGCCACCGCCGCAGCCGCCGCCGCCGCCGCCCCGGCACCCGCCTCCCGGCGCTGACGGTCTCGTACGAAGCCGGCGAGGGGGAGCCAGCAGCGGCGGTCGCCGGCACGCCGCCCAGCATGGTCCGGGAAACCAGGCACCTCTGGGTGGGCAACTTACCCGAGAACGTGCGGGAAGAGAAGATCATCGAGCATTTCAAACGGTGAGTGACACGAGGCCCGCGGCCGCGCTTGCTCCTCGGGCGCCGCTTCTCGGCCCGGCCCGTTGCCGGCCCCTCCCGGAGCGCGGAGCTGGTGAGGAGGACCCCGGCCCGGACCCACGGGCTCTGTGGACCTCGTCAGCCGCTCGACCCGCGTCGCGGCGTTGGGCCTCGGGTGTCGGCGGTGCGGGCGGTCGAGCCGCGCCGCCTTCCAAGAGCCCGCGGGGCCCCGGCGGCCGCGTCCCTGACGAGGGAGGTGGCCGAGGCTCGGCCTCCACGCAGCCGGCGCCCCGGGGCTGCCCTCGCGTCGGCCCGGGAGCCGGTGGGAGCCGCGCTGGGCGGCGGGGTCGCGTCCTTGCGCGTTGTGCCCGGCCCGGAGCAGCCGGGACCCGAGCCCGCCCGACAGCCCGGTCCGGCGCCGCCACTCCGAGCCGCTCTGCGGGCGCTCGGCAATGTCTGACTTCGGGAGGGTTCCGTGCCTAGGGAAAGGCGGTGCGAAAACAGAAGTCGCAATAGGTACTGTGGGCGCGTCACGGACCCGGAGAGACCACCTAGGACCTCTCCGGAGGATTTGCACCCTTGAAACTCACTGGGAATGGCAAACGTTTCTCGTTTTTGCGAGGCTGAGTGGAGAGTGGTGTGAAATAAGTTGGTGCGCCCGTTTGGGCTCCTTGGTCTCCGGCGGAGGAGACCGCGGACTCTGACAGGAGGTTGCCCGCCCCGGCGCCCGTAGCTTCGGGTCGCACTCCCCGGCCGCCCTAAGACCCTGGTGCCCCCCACCCCTGAATTCCCGAATCAAACCGTAAAACATTCCAAACCTTTTACGATGAGAAGATGTAGCTTCAAAAAAACAAAAAACCTCCCCTGAATATTTTTGTGAATTATAAGAATAAATGTTGTCCTTGATACATCTTATTGAGTAGCATGTAGCGCGTTTTCTTTGTGAAATGCTTGTGTACCGTAACGGATAGGCCTCCGCATAAAACACTTATTAAAATGACGATTGGCTTGTACTTGGTGCAAATTCAGAGGGACCATAGCAAATCTGTGATTGTATTCGAAAATGACAGTTTATTCCGATATTTAAGACCCTGGAAGGTTTCAAGTTTGGCTTTTAATTTCCCTTACTATGTAGTGAGTGAAGGAAATTATGGAGCGTCCTCATTAATGAGTCACCATGGGAAAAATAGATTGCGTCGCTCGCCTTGAGCCGCTTGGATAAGGAAATGGAAGCAGCGGCGGCGGAGCCTCCTGTCTTTTAAATGGAGGATCATTGATTGTGTTGGTGGTTGCTGTTACTGGGGCATTAAACCCTCGCCGCTGGAGCGCGCGTCTGCGCGTGTCCGCGTGTGAAAAGGAGCCGGGAATCGTGGGGCCATTCATAACCTGCTGGAGCTGTCCTCCGCAGGCCGGGGGGAGGTGCGCGCTTCCAGGGACTCTCCCGGTGTTTACTACGTCGTGCCTGAGAAACCAGGCGGGGGCGGGGGGAGGCAGGGAGCAAAAATTCACCTCTGTGCCCTAGGATGAAGGGGAGACCACAGGCTGGATTGGGAAGCAGATGGGAACTTTCTCTTCCTGGCGCTGCTCCACCCCTTACCCGCCTCCCACCTCCTGCCTTCTCCCTCAGTATCGTCAGTGTTTTGATGGAAAAATCATTTAGGTGCAGATTATTGGAGTGGAAAAACCACTTAGATGTGCTCACTTTAATCCCCCGCGGACTTTCTCTGTAGGTCTCTGCCTGGGAAATTCGTATGCACCGATGTGCAAGCACGTGCATTGCAGCATTCGCTCGCTCCTCAGTGTTATGTGCCCAGACGTGTCATTTCTCATTATGCAGATTCCAGAGACATTGCATGCCTATGGTGGGGAGTTTGGCCCCTCTGCAAGATGAGGGGGCAGAGAAGAAAGAAGAAATCGTCCCAGGCAGCTTTGGAAGGGTTCTTAGTGGACGGTGCTGCGGTCTGGCTTGTGTGAATGACTTTCTAAAATGGCGGCCAGGACCCACTTTATGTGGGAATCAGCAGAGCCGATCTCAGAATGCACAGAGGGAGGAGGGGGCGGAGGATTCGAGCTGCCTTGGAAAGCGGCAGTCTGGAAGAACATTACTGTATTAAAAACGGCTTAGCTGGCACTTTGCTCACGACTGCATTCAAAGGAGTATCTTACCTATTGCAGAGTAAAAGCAGATGCTACTGATAAAAAGCAGATTATTTTAAAACTGAGCAGATCATGTGTCCCTGGAATTCTTTTATTTTAAAGGTCTTTTTTTTTTTTCATTTTTAAACAAATCTATTTAGTTCTTTAAATAGACAGTACATTTTTATGGGTTCAAAGCACGTGAAAGGTATACAGAGAAAAATCTCCACCTCTGACCCTGGGATTCCCAGTTCCCACACTTCCTCCCCTCATCCCCCAACATCCAGGTAATGTCTATTTCTGGTTTCTTGTTTATCTTTCTGCATGTACAAGAAATGTTCCTGCTGATCCAGCCGTGGAGCTAAATGGACCTTGTTTGGAGGAACTCAAGGCTTTTTATCCCTATTGTGGGATATATTTTGTAAAATGTGTGATTGCTACTGGGAGTAAAAATGAAATCTGAATAAGTGAAAAGAATAAAAAAGTAGTTGTACCAGAATGATGTCTCTGCAAGAAAATGAAATAGTATTCACTTCCGGTGTCTTGTAGAAATCAGAATGAGAAAAACCATGCAATACCTATATTAAAACTGAACTTTAAGTGCCTACTTTTACCCTTTTCCCCAGCTGATTACATTAATAACTGTTTTACAGGATTAAGAGGTGTACACTGGGAATACATTATGTAAAACGTTTTCAAGATGAATGTTCTCTTAACAGTGATTAGGCTTTTGTAGTAAGTGTTTGGATTTTACAAAAAGATTAAACCAGACAGCTTTGGGGACAGCTTAGAGACGTTTTAACAGAAAAAAGAGGTCAGTCAATTCTTTAAAAATTTTTTAAATTTATTTTTAAATTTACATTCTGATTAGTTGTTTTGTTGTTTTTAAATGAACGGTAGATTGAGAGGAGGATGGTGATTTGGCTCCCCCCCCAGTGCCAAAGAAAGACCAAATCCTTAAAACATAATCAGAACGTTTACAAAAATTGGCTTTTCTTTTCTTGCAATAATAATAAATCTGTTGTTATTTTTACAGGTTTCAGTTTGCTGATTTAAAAAAATTAAATGAGAACTATTTCTGAATCGGGTTTTAGTTAACAAAGATTCATTACAGGGGCACAATAGAGAAAGCCCTTTCCTTTGTACGTTAGCTGGGTTGAAGGGGGAAGGGAGGAGTTATACAACAATTGATTCCTGTCTTTTAGTTATGAGAGGGAGAGGTGTGTGCAAAGGCGACTCCTTGAATTGGAATGAGCAAATGAATAAACCCTTAAAATATTTAAAATCTTTATCTTTTCAGATTTTAAGTATGTTGCGAATTTATGTTTTTCCCATCCATCTCCAGTTTCAGAGACTAGGTTAAAGATTATGCAGAGGTGAAGTGAGGTAGCCCCTCGTGTAAAAATACTGTTTTAGAGGCTGGGCGCGGTGGCTCACGCCTGTTATCCCAGCACTTTGGGAGGCCGAGGTGGGCGAATCATGAAGTCGAGAGTTCAAGACCAGTCTGGTGAACATGGAAAACCCGGTCTCTACTAAAATACAAAAAATTAGCCCGGCATGGTAGTGTGCGCCTGTAGTCCCGGCTACTTGGGTGGCTGAGGCAGGGGAATCACTTGAACCTGGGAGATAGAGGTTTCAGTGAGCTGAGATTATGCCACTGCACTCTAGCCTGGGCGATAGAGCAAGACTCCGTCTTGGGGGTTGGGGAGCGGAGAATGAGACCCATTTAAAAATGTAATTTGTTTTTGCTGATTTTAAATGTTTGATCACAGTGGCTTTCCTGAGTTAAATAGATGGAATAGTTACTACATTTTATGTATATTCAGATATCTTTACCTCTGGGACACAATATAAAATATTGAATTTCCTTGTCCTGACTACTAGGGATATTTTTAGATTTAAACACATTTGACTCACTGTAACCTGTATCATTGTTACATCGCTTCTTCATTTGAGACCAGAAGGTTTCTATGAAACCACTTCTTGTCTATGGCCATACCACCCATACCACCCCCATCCCGTATGTGAAACCACCTCTGGTTTTGAATATTCTGATTTTCAATATCTATTTTCATGATAGGCTTTTGCACATTTTAAAAATAAAACAAAATTTTCAGTTATCCTGAAGCAACATTAAAAATTACACAGAATAATTATATAAAGCAATACAGAATAATACAGAAAAATTATACAGATTATACAAAATAATAAAAAATAGCAAAATGGATTTTATTTTCCAAAAGGAATGCCCCTGGCAGATTGGAGGAAAATACAGGGCTCAGTGCCAGGAAGAATGATAGTGTTTCGCTTGTGTAGAGGGCACCTTTTTCTAACTACCTTTGTTGTAGACTCGTGATTGCTGGGATTGTATTGTGTGATATGCTTATGAAGAGGTTTCAGGCTTGATTTATGGGACATTTTAAATCCTGTGAACACTAATCCTTTGGGAAAATTTATGTAGGAGGTTTTTCCAAATAGTCTTTCAAGTTTCCCTTTCCCCCTAGTTTGAAGTTTTACTGGAATTAAAAAAAAATTTAAACTATTCCATGAGAACCAGCATATCCAGTCGGAGACTATATATTTCTTTGCTTTTATTAATTGACTGACTGACTGAGATAGAGTCACCCAAGATGGATTGTGGCTCAATGCAGCCTTGACCTCCCAGGCTCAAGTGATCCTTCCACCTCAGCCTCCAAAGTAGCTAGGACCACAGGCATGTGCCACCACACCTGACTAATACTTTGTAGGGATGGAAGGTCTCCCTATGTTGCCCAGCGCTGGTCTTGAACTCCTGGGCTCAAGTGATCCTCCCACCTTGACCTCCCAGAGTGCTGGGTAAATTACAGGCATGAGCCAGCTTGCCCAGCCTTCGCTTTTATTTTTATTTTCATTATTTTTTAATTTTTATTTTTATTCATTTTTTTGAGATAGAATCTTGCTCTGTCGCCCAGGCTGGAGTTCAATGGCATGGTCTCAGCTCACTGCAACCTCTGCCCTCCCAGTTCAAGTGATTCTCCTGCCTTAGCTTCTCGAGTAGCTGGGATTACAGGTGCTTGCCACCACACCCGGCTAATTTTTGTATTTTTAGTAGAGACGGGGTTTTACTATGTTGGCCAGACTGTTCTCACTCCTGATCTCGTGACTTGCCCTCCTTGGCCTCCCAAAGTGCTGGTATTACAAGCATGAGCCACTGCGCCTGGGCTAATTTTTGTGTTTTTATTAGAGTCGGGGTTTCACCCAGTTGGCCAGGCTGGTCTCGAACTCCTGACCTCAAGTGATCTGCCTGCCTCTGCCTCCCAAAGTGCTGGGATTACAGGTGCAAACCACCATGCCCGGCCTGCTTGCTTTTATTTTTAAAACATTTTTAGTGTTAGTTTGAGCTGTAGTTAACTGTCCACAGTATTTAGAGTAAATAATGTAGGCTGAAAATACTTTGGTGTATATATTCATTAAATTGGGCTCCTGAATTGTGTTATTGGATGATTTGAAATAAGTGCTGTTCAGCCCCTTGAAACACATATATTAGCTTGCTGAACAAGGAGACTAAATAGAGTATGTTTATCTGTAGTTAAATCTTTACTATTTGATTTAAAAATTTTTTAAACTTATTATTTTTACGTGCCTTACAGCTACACATATTTTGAATGAAAATAGTGTACCTCTCTGTGGAAACCAATTAGAATGTTAATCATTTTATTATAAACCATGTAATTTTTGTGTGATATCTTGCTGGTTTTTAGTATGTGGAAATATGCTTTTCAGTGAGTGAAGATTTTTTTGATACAATTTTAAAGTATCTCAGTATTCAGATTGTTCTCCCTACATGTATCCCTGTCTGCCAAGTTGAAGATTACAAGCATCTAAAAAAACCATAGTGGAATGGCTCTGTAAAATCCTAACTTAAATTTAGTGAATTCTTGGATTTAATTATGATTTCATTTTGAGTATAGAAATGAAATGAACTCTAGCATATTTAAAGATTTGTATTATATAGTTTAAGGAACTGCTCCAATCCTTAGAATTAAGGAATATTTGTGGGAAAATTCAAACGAGAAACACTATTTCTTATCCTGTGTCCCTGGTGCTAGATTTTTAGTCCAGCCTTAAATGCACGGGTTGTGTGTGGGTGTCTTTGTATTGCATGCTGTTTGGGTCACTAGGGAACATTGCCAGATGATATGAAGATTTTTCTAATTATACATTGTATTGACTTTGTTATATTCCCATTACGTTACACATAGCATATGTATTTTTACATATAATACGTTCATAGTTTCTTTGATTCTTAAAACTGTTTGACTAAAAGTGATTTTTTTTTACACATTTTTTCCTTTGATTTAAAAACTGGGTCTTATGAACTCAAAAACATTTTGTAGTTTACAAAACTACATTTAACATGTAGCGATTTATCTTTTACCAATCAAATTGGTGGGTAGTAGAAGTATTTTGTCTGAACCATTAATTTTTTAAAATTATGCTATTTGCAGTCGGGCATGGTGGCTCCTGCCTGTAATCCCAGCGAAGCGCTTTGGGAGGCTGAGGTGGGTGGATCACGAGGTCAGGAGTTCAAGACGAGCCTGACCAACATGGTGAAACCCTGTCTCTACTAAAAATACAAAAAATTAGCCTGGCATAGTCGCGAGCGCCTATAATCCCAGCTACTTGGGAGGCCGAGGCAGGAGAATCGCTTGAACCCAGGAGGTGGAGGTTGCGGTGAGCTGAGAGCATGCCATTGCACTCCAGCCTGGGTGACAGAGCAAGACTCTGTTTCAAGAAAAAAACAAAATATATTTTATATATATACACACACACACACACATATATATATGTATTTGCTGTTTGCAGTGAAGGCTCATTTGCATTCAAGATTATTTAAAAGTCTCCTTGGATTAAAAGATAAAAGAACAATTTATTACTTTATTATATGAAAAGGATGTTAGAATCTTTTTTTTTTTTTGAGACAGAATCTTTCTCTGTTGCCCAGGCTGGAGTACAGTGGCGCGATCTCAGCTCACTGCAAGCTCCGCCTCCTGGGTTCACGCCATTCTTCTGCCTCAGTCTCCCGGGTAACTGGGACTACAGGCACCCGCCGCCACGTCCAGCTAATTTTTTGTATTTTTAGTAGAGATGGGGTTTCACCACGTTAGCCAGGATGGTCTCCATCTCCTGACCTCATGATCCACACGCCTCGGCCTCCCAAAGTGCTGGGATTACAGGTGTGAGCCACCGCGCCCAGCCGGATGTTAGAATCTTTAATGAAGACCACGTCGATCAGAATTCAGGAGGAAGTACTAAACTTGGATGGGAAAATGCATCTTTATTTTTAGTAACTTTTTACTGGGATCTAATATTTCCTTCAACTATAATATAGAGAAAACTAATAGGTAGTAGTTGTGATTTTCGTCACCAATACAAATCATATGTATTTTCATATTTTGTATTACAGTTTTTGCAAATACTTCATTATAGTCGTCACAACTTGGAAATTACAGTAGCTGTTAGACCTGCTGCCAGATACTTTTTTTTTTTTTGAGACAGAGTCTTGCTGTGTTGCCCAGGCTGGAGTGCTGTGGCATGATCTTGGCTCACTGCAGTCTCTGCCTCCCAGGTTCAAGCAATTCTCCTGCCTCAGTCTCCCAAGTAACTGGGATTACAGGCGCCCACCACCATGCCCAGCTAATTTTTGTATTTTTAGTAGAGACGGGGTTTCACCATGTTGGCCAGGCTGGTCTTGAACTCCTGATCTTAGGTGATCCGCCTGCCTCGACCTTCCAGTGTGCTGGGATTACAGTCATCAGCCACCGCGCCTGGCCTAGATACTTTTATTTGGTGTGTTAGTAAAGAAGCATATATATTACTATATGATCAATTTGTGTCATATATCTTAAAAATTCTATTTCAGGAATTTTGAACATAAACAAAAGTGGACACAATAGTCAGTGAATCCCAGGTACCTATAGTTCATCTCCAACAACCATCATCTATGGCCTATCTACTTTTCTCCTTCCTGTATTTTTTTTTTTTCTTGAGACAGGATCTCACTTTGTCACCCATGCTGGAGTGCAGTGGTGTGATCACTGCTCACTGTCCTTTCGACCTCCCGGGCTCAAGAGATCCTCCCACTTTAGCTTTCCAAGTAGCTAGGACTACAGGCGCGTACCACCACACTTGGCTAATTTTTGTATTTTCTGTAGAGACAAGGTCTCACTCTGTTGCCCAGGCTGGTCTCGAACTCCTGGGTGCAAGTCATCTATCTGCCTCGGCCTCTCAAAGTGCTGGGATTACAGGTGCGAGCCACTGCACCAAAGCCTTTTTGAGACCGAGTCTCGTTCTGTTGCCCAGGCTGAAGTGCAGTGGCATGATCTCAGCTCACTGCAACCTCCATCTCCCGAGTTCAAGTGATCCTTCTACCTCAGCCTACCGAATAGCTGGGACTACAGGCCTACGCCACCACACCCAGCTAATTTTTGTAATTTTAGTAGAGATGGGGTTTCACCATGTTAGCCAGGCTGGTCTTGAACTCCTGACCTCAAGCGACTGCCCACCTCAGCCTCCCAAAGTGTTGGTATTACAGGCATGAGCCACCATGCCTGGCCCCTATTTTTTTTTTTTTTTCCCATAAAAATTTTTTTTTCTACTAGGTTGGAGTGTAATGGCATAATTATGGTTCACTGCAGCCTCGACCTCCTGGGCTCAAGGTATCCTTTCACCTTAGCCTTCTCAGTATGTGAGACTATAGGCATGAGCCAGTGTCCAGCTAATTAAAAAAATTTGTTCTAGAGACAAGGTCCGGTGGCTCACACCTGTAATCCCAGCACTTTGGGAGGCCGAGGTGGGCGGATCACGAGGTCAGGAGATCGAGACCACAGTGAAACCACGTCTCTACTAAAAATACAAAAAATTAGCCGGGCACGGTGGCAGGCGCCTGTAGTCCCAGCTGCTCGGGAGGCTGAGGCAGGAGAATGGTGTGAACCCGGGAGTTGGAGGTTGCAGTGAGCCAAGATCGTGCCACTGTACTCCAGCCTGGCGACAGAGCAAGACTCCGTCTCAAAAAAAAGAGACAAGGTTTCACTATGTTGCCTAGACTGTTCTTGAACTCCTGGGTTCAAGTGATCCTCCTACCTTGTCCTACCAAAGTGCTGTGATTACAGGCATGAGTCATTGGGCCCAGCAAAAAAAAAAAAAAAAAAAAGTTCAGGATGAGACTAGAACTCCCACATCCCCTTCTCCCAAATTCCCCAGTTAACATTTTGTCACGTTTGCTCCATTACCCTCTGTTGTCTTTATGGTATGATGTCCTTCCACTCTAAATTCTCTAGTGTGTACCTCCCTGAAACAAGGACACTTTCCTGTATTGCCACCCTGTAGTCCTCCGAGTTAGGAAATCAGAATTGATACAACACTACCACCCAAACCATAGCTTAGGTATATAGTAGGCTCTACCATCGAGGTTTGCGTAAGTACGCCCTGTGTTGTTTTCACAATGATGAAGTCACCTAAAGATGCATTTCTCAGAACGTATCCCTGTTCTTAAGTGATGCATGACTATATTTGGATGATCAGTTGAATTTTAAAAGAGCTTGGCCAGGTGCAGTGGCTCTCGCCTGTATTCCAGCACTTTGGAAGGCCGAGGCAGGTGGATCACTTGAGTTTAGGAGTTCCAGACCAGCCTGGGCAACATGGTGAAACCCAGGCTTTTTTAAAAAAAAAAAAAAAAAAAAAAAAAAAGGGGCCGGTCATGGTGGTGCAGTAGTCCCAGCTGTTCAGGAGGCTGAGGTGGGAGGATCACTTGGGCCCATGAGGCAGAGGCTGCAGTGAGCCGATATTACGCTGCTGTGCTCTACCCTGGGCAATAGAGCAAAACCCTGTTTGAAAAAACAAACAAACAAAAAACTTAATGTTTCAAAATAGTGTATAGCTATTATATGTGACATTGGTGTATCAGTTACTTTGAAATGAATCCTTCTGCTAACCAGCTATGTTCTTCAATCAAACATATCTCTCCTTAATTAGTATTTGTGAAGTTTCAAATAGTTTTAAATTATATTGCAGTCAGTTTTCTTTTTTAGTTTTTTTTTTTTTTTTTTTTTAATTAAGAGATGGAGTCTGACAGTGTCACCTGGGCTGCAGTGCAGTGGCTATACACAGGTGAGATCATAGCTCACTGCAGCCTCCAACTTTTGGCTTCAAGCAATACTTCCACCTCAACCTCCCAAGTATGTAGGATTACAGGTATGTGCCACTGCACTCTATTTATAGTTCTTTTTTTTTTGAGACAGGGTCTGTCTCTGTCACCCAGGCTGGAGTACAGTGGTGTGATCATGGCTTACTGCAGCCATTACCTTCTGAGATGATCCTCCCATCTCAGCCTCCCAAGTAGCTGGGACTACAGGTGCACGCCACAATGCTCAACTAATGTTTGTATTTTTGGTAGGGATGAGATTTCACTATGTTGCCCAGGCTGATCTTAAACTTCTGAACTCAAGCAATGTACTTGGGATTATGAGTGTGCACCACAGTTAATTTTAAAAAAATGACTGTGTGCTCTGTTATACTCTGTTATACTAATCTGTGCTTTATAAAGATATAAGATATGCACTCTTTTTTCTTTTTTGGTCTCTTCTACCTCTATTTTTCTTAAGAAGTAACCCTTTTCCACAGTGGTTTTTTTTTTTTTTTGACACAGATCATTCCCTTTCAGCCTGTTTGCTTTGTCATTCTAAAAGTAGATATAGAAAAGGAACTTTCATCACAGCTTTGTGTCTCAAAGAGTTGTGACATTTTATTTACTGTATATTGAATTGATTTGAAATTTGTTTTAAAAATGATTTTCAAGAGGACTCTTCCTAAAAATACTTACTTCTGGAGAAAGCTTTTTGTTCTAGAGATACTATAATTCAGAAGATTAAAATGTTGACTGGAGAGGCTCAGGTATTTAATAAGTGTAAAGAATGATCAGTTAACATCTTTTTTTTTGTTGTTTTTTGAAGCAGAGTTTCGCTCTGTCCCCCAGGCTGGAGTGCAGTGGCGTGATCTTGGCTCACTGCAAGCGCCTCCTGGGTGCACTTCATTCTCCTGCCTCAGCCTCCTGAGTAGCTGGGACTACAGGCGCCCGCCAACACACCCGGCTAATTTTTTGTATTTTTAGTAGAGATGTGGTTTCACCACGTTAGCCAGGATGGTCTTGATCTCCTGACCTCGTGATCCGCCAGCCTCAGCCTCCCAAAGTGCTGGGATTACAAGCGTGAGCCACTATGCCCGGCCTAGTTAACATCTTAAGGCATAGACTTCAGTGACTCTTTTTCTTTTTAAGACAGTCTTGTTCTGTTACCCAGGTTGGAGTGGAGTGGTATAATCCCAGCTCACTGCAGCCTTAACCTCCCAGGCTCATCAAATGACCCTCTCATCTCAGCCTCCCAAGTAGCTTCAGCTAATTTTTTTTTTTGAGACGGAGTCTCACGCTGTTGCCCAGGCTGGAGTGCAGTGGCGCGATCTCGGCTCACTGCAAGCTCCGCCTCCTGGGTTCACGCCATTCTCCTGCCTCAGCCTCCTGAGTAGCTAGGACTACAGGCGCCCGCCACCGCGCCCGGCTAATTTTTTGTATTTTTAGTAGAGACGGGGTTTCACTGTGGTCTCGATCTCCTGACCTTGTGATCCGCCCGCCTCGGCCTCCCAAAGTGCTGGGATTACAGGCTTGAGCCACCGCGCCCGGCCAGCTAATTTTTTTTTTTGTAGAAATAAGGTCCCACTGTATTGCCCAGGATGGTCTCAAACTCCTGGGCTCAGGAGATCCTCCCGCCTCAGCCTCCCAAAGTGCTGGGATTACAAGTGTGACCATTACAGGTGTGTAAGTCCGGCCATTAGTGACTTTTTTTTTTTTTTTTTTTTTTTTTGAGATGGAGTCTTGCTCTGTCTCCAGGCTGGAGTGCGGTAGCAGGATCTCGGCTTACTGCAACCTCCACCTCCCGGGTTCAAGCGATTCCTCTGCCTCTTCCTTCTGAGTAGCTGGGACTACAGGCACGTGCCACCACACCTGGCTAATTTTTGTATTTTTAGTAGAGACGGGGTTTCAGTATGTTGGCCAGGCTGGTCTCAAACTCCTGACCTCATTATCCGCCTGCCTCGGCCTCCCAAAGTGCTGGGATTACAGGCGTGAGCCAGTGCGCCTGGCCCAAATACTTTTTTGTGGAGTAAGGATAAAAGTCACCAGTTAAGTCAAATATTAGAAATATTTGTATATTTCCCAAAGTTTTAAAAAATTATTATTGTACTAAAAAGTAAGTCATAAGGATAGAAGCTGATTTCCTTCTCAGCAGTTATACTGTAAATAACAGTATTAGTAAGCACCTTTTCAGAGTCCTTTCCGTTCCCAGCAATTTTCTTGTAATTTTCCACTTCCAGAGTGCTGAAATTACAAGAGTGGGCTGGGCGCTGTGGCTCACGCCTGTAATCCCAGCACTCTGGGAAGCTGAGGTGGGTGGATCACAAGATCAGGAGTTCGAGACCAGCCTGGCCAATATGGTGAAACCCCGTCTCTACTAAAAATACGAAAAAATTAGCCGGGCGTGGTGGCACATGCCTGTAATCCCAGCTACTCAGGAGGCTGAGGCAGGAGAATCGTTTGAATCTGGGAGGTTGAGGTTGCAGTGGGCTGAGATCGCGCTACTTCGCTCCAGCCCGGGTGATAGAGCGAGACTCCGTCTCAAAAAATAAAAACAACAACAACCAAAAAAATTACAGGAGTTAGCCACAATTCCTGGCCTTTCGAGGGACCCTTAATGTAGATTTTTGCTAATTTATGATTTAGTCTCTTGGCTTCTGCTAACTTCAGCTTTGTGTTTTGTGGCCTTTGCATTTGTATCAGCTTGCCTTGCACCTTTTTTCTTAATCTAAATGCTTTGTTTACTGTCATTACTTTAAGAAATATTTTATGTTGGTTATTAGCAGTTCTATTTACAATTATACTTCAGTTCTTCCTAGAAAAGTACTATGTAAATCAGATAGATTTATGAAAGCTACTCATTAATTATTGTGAGAATAGTGCCTGAATGTTAGCTTAATGGTCATCATGACCATTAAGGAATATTTATTTATTTATTTATTTATTTATTTATTTATTTTTTGAGACGGAGTCTTGCTCTGTCGCCCAAGCTAGAGTGCAGTGGCGCGATCCTGGCTCACTGCAAGCTCCGCCTCCCGGGTTCACGCCATTCTCCTGCCCCAGCCTCCCGAGTAGCTGGGACTACAGGCGCCCGCCACCTCGCCCGGCTCATTTTTTGTATTTTTAGTAGAGACAGGGTTTCACCATGGTCTCTATATCCTGACCTTGTGATTCGCCCGCCTCGGCCTCCCAAAGTGCTGGGATTACAGGCGTGAGCCACCGCGCCCGGCCTCATTAAGGAATATTTATATTCCTGTACTTTACTTTTTGATTTTTGCAGTATAGACTCCTGTCTTGTTCTCTGGGAAAGAAGCACATTGTGAGTTTTTTCCAAGATTGTCTGAAATATTCAGGCTTTTTATTTGCTCTAAGACCAGTAGAATCTAAAGATTACAGAAACTTTGGAATTTTTCTCCTCATAATTTGACAATCTTTTGAGAGGTTTGTCAGTTGAACACCATCCCTTTGTGAAAAGTTAATTTTACTTAATAAATAATTTCTCATTAGATTGGAGTAAAATATAATGTGAGTATGTATGTGCATAAATAGTTTTTTTGGGCAAAGTGCGGTAGCTCATGCCTGTAATCCCAGCACTTTTCCCATTCTCGATGGGGAATAAAAGGTAGTTGGGCGTGGTGGTATATACCTATAGTCCAGCTACTTGGAAGGCTTAGGTGGGCAGATCACTGGAGCCTGGAAGGTTGAGGCTGCAGTGAGCCAAGATTGTGCCATTGGACTCCAGCCTGGGTGACAGTGACTCTGTCTCAAAAAAACAAAACAAAATAACGCGCGCGCACACACACACACACACAGACACATATAATTTTTTTCCTCCTGCAGTAGTTCTGAAGAATGTCTACATTCAGAGCTTTACTGAAAACAGATGCCTTTTCCCAGGAGTTGTAATTATCAAGTTTTCTATGTTCAGGGATCTAAGCACTCACCCTGGATTCAGTAAACAGATAGGGATGTAGTTTTATTGGTTGAATTAAGCTTATGCTTTTTCTTTTTTTTTTTTTTTTTTGGAGACAGAGTCTCGCTCTGTCGCCCAGGCTGGAGTGCAGTGGCCGGATCTCAGCTCACTGCAAGCTCCGCCTCCCGGGTTTACGCCATTCTCCTGCCTCAGCCTCCCAAGTAGCTGGGACTACAGGCGCCCGCCACCTTGCCCAGCTAGTTTTTTGTATTTTTAGTAGAGACGGGGTTTCACCATGTTAGCCAGGATGGTCTCGATCTCCTGACCTTGTGATCCGCCCGTCTCGGCCAGCTTATGCTTTTTCTTAAAATTTTCTTAGCCTTTCTAATTAGAACCAATAAATAGTTTCTAATATAAAAAAGTAATCTGGCCGGGTGCAGTGGCTCATACCTGTAATCCCAGCACTTTGGGAAACCGAGACTAGAGGATTGCTTGAGCTCAGTAATTGGAGACCAGCCTGGGCAACAATTGAGACCTCATCTCTATGGAAAACAAAAAAAATTAGCTGGGTGTGGTGGTGCCTGCCTGCAGTCCCAGCTGCTTAGGAGGCTGAGATAGGAGGATTGCTTCAGCCTGGGAGATTGAGGCTGCAGTGAGCCAAGATTGCATCACTGCACTCCAGCCTGGGCAACAGAGCAAAACCTTGTCTCAGAACAAAACAAGCAATAAAACTAATCTATTATGTTTTCAGCAACACTATTCACAATAGCCGAAAGGTGAATGCATCTCTAATGTCAATGACCAATGAATAGATAAACAGAATGCATTTATCAGATGTGTAATAAACAGAATTCATACAGTGGAGTATTCAGCCTTAGAAAAGGAAGTTTTGACACATGCTACAACATTTGAAGACACTACATAAGTGAAATAAGCCAGTTACAAAAGAAGGAAAAATGGGCTGTATGATATACATATGTGAGGTACCTAGCTGCAGTAGTCAGCTCCATAAAGACAGCAAGTAGAATAGTGGTTGCTTTTTTTTTTTTTGGAAACAGAGTCTCACTCTGTTGCCCAGGCTGGAGTGCAGTGGCAGTGGCTCCATCTCACTGCAACCTCCTCCTCCTGGGTTTAAGTGATTCTCATGTCTCAGCCTCCCAAGCAGCTGTGACTACAAGTACTTGTCACGCCTGGCTAATTTTTTGTACTTTTAGTAGAGATGGAGGTTTCGCTATGTTGGCGAGGCTGTTCTCAAACTCCTAGCCTCAAGTGATCTGCCTACCTTAGCTTCCCAAAGTGTTGGGATTATAGGCGTGAGCCTCTGTGCCCGGCTGCTTTTTTTCTTTTTTTAAATACTGTAAGCAGTGTTGTAGTAAGCAGTTTTGTACACTTGCAGACAAGTGCAATTATACATGTATGATAAATTTTTGTGAATGGAATTTCTAGGTTTGTGAACTTAGGTTTGTGGTTTTTTTTTTTTTTTTGCTTTTTTGAGACAAGGTCTTGCTCTGTCACCCAGTCTGGAGTTCAGTGGTATGATCATCAACCACTGCAGCCTGGAACTACTGGGCTCAGGCTCCTGTCTCAGCGTACTGAGTAGCTAGGACTCAAACTCCCATCTTAACCTCCCAAGTAGCTAGGACTCTTAAGTGCCAACACATCTGGCTAATGTTTTTATTTTTAGTAGAGATGGGGGTGAGGTGGGGAGGGGTCTTGCTTTGTTGCCCAAGTTGGTCTTGATGTCCTGACCTCAAATCATCCTGGCGCCTCAGCTTCCCAAAGTGGTGGGATTACAGACGTTAGCCATCATTCCTGGCCATTTTTAAGATTTTGAGTGAAATTGAGCAGCTTTGAGTGTGTTTTTAATCTTAATTTTAATATTTTTTTGAGATGGAGTCTCACTCTGTCACCCGGGCTGGAGTGCAGTGGCGAGATCTCAGCTCACTGCAACCTCCGCCTCCTGGGTTCAAGCAATTCTCCTGCCTTAGCCGCCCAAGTAGCTGGGACTACAGGTGCAGGCTGCCATGCCTGGTTATTTTTTTGTATTTTAGTAGAGACAGGGTTTCACTGTATTGCTCCCAGGCTGGTCTCAAACTCCTGACCTCAGGTGATCTCCCTGACGTCGGCCTCCCAGAGTGCTAGGATTATAGGCGTGAGCCACCACGCCTGGCGAGTGTGCTTTAATTACCATTTGTGAGTAAGCGTGTTTTAGAAACTCTTCCTATGCAGGTATATGCCTTTTTTTTTTTTTTTTTTTGAGACGGTGCTGTGTTTGGATCTCAACTCACTGCAACTTCCACCTCCTAGGTTCAGACGATTCTCCTGCCTCAACCTCCGAGTAGCTGGAACTACAGGCACGCACTGCCATGCCCGGCTAATTTTTGTATTTCAGTAGAGATGGGGTTTCATCGTAGTGCCCCCAGGCTGGTCTCAAATTCCTGACCTCAGGTGGTCCGCCCGCCTTGACCTCCCAGAGTGCTGGAATTACAGGTGTGAGCCACTGTGCCCAGCCACATTTGCCTGTTTTTTGTTGGCATCTGTCTCGCTTGATTTGTAAGAACTCTGCATATTTAGGAAATCATTTATTTCTCAGGTGTTGCAAGTGTTTTTTTCTCCATTTGTCTTTTGATTTTATATCTTGCTATACAGGAGTTGTAATTTTTTTTTTTGAGACGGAGTCTCACTCTTGCCCAGGCTGGAGAGAAGTGGCATGATCTCAGCTCACTGCAACCTCTACCTCCTGGGTTCAAGGATTCAGGAGTTGTAATTTTTATGTGGTTTGATTTATGTAGTCTTTTCCTTTATGGTTTAGGGATTTTATATCATGCCAGTTCTTTGCTGGTTCCAAAAGTATACGACAGCTCAATTATTATTATTTTTGGCGTAGAGCTAATACATATCTTCAAACTATGAAAAACCTTCTTGCCCACCTCTTTTTCCTTTCCTCTTCCCATCCCTCCTAGTAGAGAAATACTTCAGGGTATGAGCTTTTTCTGAAAATGAAATTAGGGCTCTGTAGTTAACTTTCTTTTGCTGACTTTAGGATTCTCAGTGTCTTTTGCCATCTTTAGTAATTATTTGTTCCTAAATACTTATTACTCAAAAGAGTGATTAAAGGAGGAATGCATTAGTTATTTAAGAACAGCTCATATATCCATTTTATATAATTTCATAATAAATTTCTTGAAAGAGTTCAATATTATCATGAAATGAAGCTAGCAGATTTTGACTATCATCAGCACCTCATCATATATAACGTTCCTAGTTAGGCATGCTTGAAATAGAAAAATGCCTTCCATGATTGCCTATTTATAGTAAATGTGGCATACAGTTGATTTATAGTGAGATAATGTAGACGCTTGTGACTAAAGGAGATATAAAATCTTTTGTGTTGAAGGACAGGGACCGGTATTTTTTGTATTTTTAAAAGATAACAGTTTTATTAAGCTATAACTCATAAACCATAAAATTTACCCATTTAAATTATACAATTCAGTTGTTTTTAATATATTCACAGAGTTGTGCAACCATCATCACTAATTGTAGAATATTTTCATCACCCCAGAATGAAACCAGTCACACTCCATTCTCCTTTGTTCTCAGCCCCTGGCAGTCTCTAATTTACTTTCTGTTAGTATGGATTTGCCTGTTTTGGACTTTTTGTGTATTGTGGAATCATGCAGTATGTGACTGGCTTCTTTCATTTTGCATGTTGTCAAGGTTCATCCGTATTTTAGCATATATCAGAACTTCATTCTTTGTTTTTTTTTTTTTTTGAGACGAAGTCTCGCCCTGTCGCCCAGGCTGGGGTGCAGTGGCCGGATCTCAGCTCACTGCAAGCTCCGCCTCCCGGGTTTACGTCATTCTCCTGCCTTAGCCTCCCGACTTCGTTCTTTTTTATTGCTGAACAGTATTCCATTGAATGGGCATGCCCTCCCCCCTTTTATTTTTATTTTTGAGAGACAGGGTTTCACCATGTCGCCCAGGCTGGTCCCCAATTCCTGAGCTCAAGCGATCTGCCCACCTTGGCTTCCCAGAGTGCTGGGGTTATAGGCCTGAGCCACCACGCCTGGCTCATGCCACGTTTTTTATCCATTCATCAGTTGATGGACATTTAGATTGTTTCTCATTTTTGGCTATTTTGAAAAATGCTGCTATGAAAATATCTGTACATTCATTGTTTTTTGAGTCAGGGTCTTGCTTTGTCACCCAGGCTGGGTGGCTATCTCACCAGCAATGTATGAGGGTTCAGATTTCTCCTAATCCTCATTATTAGTTGTCATTGCCTTTTTTTTTTTTTTTTTTTAGCTGCCCTAGTGGGTATGAAGTGGTATATAATTGTGATTTTGATTTTGATTTCCCCAATGACTAATGAGGACTAAATTTGCCATCTTTTCATGTGTTTATTGGCCATTTATGCATCTCTTTGTGTATATGTATATGCGCTCTGTCACGCAGGCTGGTGTGCAGGGGCGTGATTTCAGCCCACAGCAACTTCCGCCTCCTGGGCTCAAGCAGTCCTGCTGCTTCAGCCTCCTGAGTAGCTGGGACTACAGGCGTATGCCACCATACTTAGCTAATTTTTGTATATTTTGTAGAGTTGGGATTTTGCCATGTTGCCCAGGGTGATCTCAAACTGCTAGGCTAAAATGATCCACCTGCCTTGGTCTTCCAAAGTGTTGGGATTACAGGAGTGAGCCACTGCGTCCGGCCCCAGCTAATTAAAAAATTTTTTTGTTTGTTTTTGTAGAGATGAGGTCTTGCTGTGTTGTATAGATGGGTCTGGAACTCGTGGTTTCAAGTGATCCTCCCACCTGGCCTCCCAAAGCTTTGGGATTACAGACTTGAGCTACTGTGTCCAGTCTCAGTTTTAAAAATTGGATTGTGCTTTTCATTGAGTTAAGAGTTCCCTATCAGAGATGTAATTTGTAAATATTTTCTCCTCTTCCATAGGTTTATATCTATTTTTGATATGTCTTTAGATAGAATAAAACTTTTTTTTTTTTTTTTGAGACGGAGTCTCCCTCTGTTGCCCAGGCTGGAGTGCAGTGGCACGATCTTGGCTCACTGAAAGCTCCACCTCCCGGTTTCACGCCATTCTCCTGCCTCAGCCTCCCTGGTAGCTGGAACTACAGGCACCCGCCACCACGCCCGGCTAATTTTTTGTATTTTTAGTAGAGACGGAGTTTCACCCTGTTAGCCAGTATGGTCTTGATCTTCTGACCTTGTGATCTGCCCGCCTCGGCCTCCCAAAGTGCTGGGATTACAGGCATGAGCCATTGTGCCCGGCCAGAATAAAACTTTTAACTGTTTTAGTTTGCCATTGTCATTTAGCTACTTAGATTTATCATTGACTTGCTGGATAATTGTTAAATTTTCCTTTTGGTTTTAATTTATTTTAACTGATATGAGGTATATGACATATTACAAATTTTACTGTCTTATTTGATTATGTTCAAATTGTAGGAGTCTTGTAATCTGAGTATATGATTTCAAGTTATATGCTACATTTAGTATGTTGAAATGTGGGGCTATCAGTAATTGTGAATGGAGTAGTCTTAATATCTACTTCAGTTATGTAGATGACAAGTAACAGCTTTTATTAAATTAATTAATTAAAAAAAAATTTTTTTTGAGACGGAGTCTTGCTCTGTCCCCCAGGCTGGAGTGCAGTGGCCGGATCTCAGCTCACTGCAAGCTCCACCTCCCGGGTTTATGCCGTTCTCCTGCCTCAGCCTCCCGAGTAGCTGGGACTACAGGCGCCCGCCACCTCGCCTGGCTAGTTTTTTGTATCTTTTAGTAGAGATGGGGTTTCACTGGGTTAGCCAGGATGGTCTCGATCTCCTGACCTCATGATCCGCCCGTCTCGGCCTCCCAAAGTGCTGGAATTACAGGTTTGAGCCACCGCGCCCAGCCAATTAATTTATTTTTGAGACAGAGATTTTGCTCTTGTCGCCCAGGCTGGAGTGCAGTGGCGTGATCTCCGCTCACTGCAATCTGCCTCCTGGGTTCAAGCCGTTCCCCTGCCTCAGCCTCCCGAGTAGCTGGGACTACAGGCAGGCACCACCACGCTTGGCTAATTTTTCGTATTTTAGTAGAGACGGGGTGTTACCATGTTGGCCAGGATGGTCTTGATCTCCTGACCTGGTCGTCTGCCCACCTCTGCCTCCCAAAGTGTTGGGATTATAGGTGTGAGCCACCGTGCCTGGCCCTTTTGGTCTAAATATAAACTCACGTGGGTTGAATTATAAATTAGTAATTCATTTATAAAATTGTGTTAAAAAAGGTAATATACATATTAATGTTACTACATTAGTCCACATAATTTGGTGGTTGTAATGGATACATTTATGATTTAACTGAGTTCAAAAGAGGAATGATTTTAATCTTTTTATAATGTAAAAAACCAGCACAAACATTTATTGTCTCTACTGTTTTTATTTATTTATTTATTTATTTATTTATTTATTTATTTATTTATTTATGAGACAGGGTCTTGCTCTATTAGCCCAGGCTGGAGGTGAGTGGCATGGCCATGACTCACTCATGGCCATTTTCACTGATGCTCCTGCCTCAGTCTCCCAAATTACTGGGATTACAAGTGTGTGCCACCACATTTGGCCCGTTACCTCTACCATTATAGGTAGCCTAGCCAAACTTGAATATATTCATCTCTTAAGACTTTTTCTTATCCTTTTTTTTTTTTTTTTTGTTGAGATGGAGTCTCGCTCTGTCACCCAGGCTGGAGTGCAGTGGCCGGATCTCAGCTCACTGCAAGCTCCGCCTCCCGGGTTCACGCCATTCTCCTGCCTCAGCCTCCCAAGTAGCTGGGACTACAGGCGCCCGCCACCTCGCCCGGCTAGTTTTTGTATTTTTAGTAGAGACGGGGTTTCACTGTGTTAGCCAGGATGGTCTCGATCTCCTGACCTCGTGATCCGCCCGTCTCGGCCTCCCAAAGTGCTGGGATTACAGGCTTGAGCCACCGCGCCCGGCCTTTCTTATCCTTTATGGTGTGTTTATTTGCTCTTTGCTTTTTGTCTGTCTATAATGACTAATTTTTTTTTTTTTTTTTTTTTGAGACAGAACCTCACTCTTTTGCCCAGGCTGGAGTACAGGGGCGTGGTCTTGGCTCACTGCAACCTCACTGCCTCCTGGGTTCAAGCGATTCTCCTGCCTTAGCCTCCTGAGTAGCTAGGATTACAGGCACGGGCCACCATGCCTGGCTAATTTTTGTATTTTTAGTAGAGACAGGGTTTCACCATGTTGGTCAGGCTGGGTCTTGAACTCCTGACTTCAGGTGATCCACCCGCCTTGGCCTCCCAAACTGCTGGAATTACAGGTGTGAGCCACCATGCCCGGCTGATCATTTGCTTTTGAATAAGGCACAGCTGTGGTGATGATGAGGGGGAAAGGTGGAAAAGTAGGCAATACACAAAGCCATGGGTAGTTTGATAAAAATGTGATCTTTCGAAAGTTATATATTGGGTTTTAGATGGATGGGTGGCTATGTCATTTGCATGCATCTTCTAAAGGCTTGATGCTTGTCCTCATTTACAATTCTGTAATAACTTTTTCTCCCATAGCAGGATATCAAAACTTTGAGAGCTAGTAAAGATGGGATCTCATTCCTTGGAAATAGAACAGTAATGTTAATGATCATAAAAAGACTCAGATGTGATTTTTTAGCTCTAGAAATTAACTGGGTCAAGAGGGATTAGATGCAAAATTGGGAAGTGTTGTTTTCATTGGTGTTCTGTTGTCTTGCTTCGAGAATGACTCAGAGAGGATTGTTTTCTATAGTAGTATGACTTGTGTGAGAATGAAGTATGTGGCAATTCTTTCCTATTGCTTATTAGGTCAGTTGCAAAAGCGGAGATTAAAATTAATAATTGTGTTCCTATTGATAGCCTAGCCAATAAAGGTTGAATGTAGTCCCTTCTAGAAAGGAGGAGTATTGAGAGAATTCCTTGGATTTTAGCATACTAAGGATTTTAAAGCTTTGTGTAATTGATGCTTTGGAAGTTATGGAGTAAGTTTCTTATGCAGTTGATGAAAACAATTTTAGAATGGGAGGGGTCTTCTTTTCACATACCAACAAACTGAAAATTGTAAATAAATGTCATGAGGCTAGGGATCTATGTTTTGTTCCCAGGATGTGTTAAGCTTCTCGAACAACACCTTTTTTTCTTTTTTGAGATGGAGCCTGGCTCTGTTGCCCAGGCTGGATCTCGACCCGCTGCATCCTCACTGCCTCCCAGGTTCAAGTGATTCTCCTGCCTCAGCCTCCTGAGTAGCTGGGATTACAGGCGTGCGCCAACACACCTGGCTAAGTTTTGTATTTTTAGTAGAGACGGGATTTCACCATGTTGGTCAGGCTGGGTCTCAAAATCCTGACTTCGTGATCTGCTCGCCTCAGCCTCCCAAAGTGCTGGGATTACAGGCGTAAGCCACCATGCCTGGCCTGAACAGTGGCTTTTAAAACCATATAGTTAATAACAGAATCAGGATTAGAACCCTGGTCACTTTTCTCATGTATTTTCTATTATTTTCTGTTTTCAGATCAAGTCTTGCTCTGTCGCCCAGGCTGGAGTGCAGTGGCACGATCTTGGCTCACTGCAACCTCCACCTCCTGACCTCAAGCAATTCTCATGCCTCAGCCTCCTGAGTAGCTGGGATTACAGATGTGCACTACCACACCCAGCTAATTTTTTTGGATTTTTAGTAGAGATGGGGTTTCACCGTGTTGGCCAGGCTGATCTCAAACTGTTGTCCTCAAGTGATCCACCCACCTCAGCCTCCCAAAGTGCTGGGATTAGAGATGTGAACCATTGCACCCGGCCATGTGTTTTCTCCACTATATCACATTGTCCTCAAATGCGAAATCTGAGGTCATCAATATACTGAAATTGGCCAGGTGTGGTGGCTCAAGCCTATAATCTCAGCACTTTGGGAGGCCAAGACTGGCGGATCACCTGAGGTCAGGAGTTCACAACCAGCCTGGCCAACATGGTGAAACCCCGTCTCTACCAACAATACAAAAATTAGCCGGTCATGGTGACCCATTCCTGTAATCCCAGCTACTTGGGAAGCTGAGGCAGGAGAATCACTGAAACCCTGGAGTTTCAGTGGTGGAGGTTGCAGTGAACTGAGATCGTGCCACTGCACTCCAGCCTAGGCAACAGAGCGAGACTCAGTCTTTAAAAAGAAAAAAAAATCATCTTTGTATGTATGTATCTCTTCAGGCACTTCTAAGACTGTCAGTGCTTATTATATGGATTGCTAAATATTGAAAAGAGATCAAACATTCAGGACACCTGGCATTATTTTGGGTAACTTTTCATTCTTTCTTGAAAACTTAGAAGAGTATAGTGTATATTGACCAAATTTTAGTGATAGGGAAGTTTTTTGTTTTGTTTTGAGATGGAGTCTCTCTCAGTTGCCAAGACTGGAGTGCAGTGGTGTGATCTCGGCTCACTGCAACCTCCGCCTCCCAGGTTCAAGCGATTCCCCTACCTCAGCCTCCCGAGTAGCTGGGATTACAGGTGCATGCCAACACACCCAGGTAATTTTTCTGTGTGTGTGTTTTAGTAGAGACGGGATTTCACCATGTTGGCCAGAATGGTCTCCATTTCCTGACCTGGTGGTCCGCCCGCCTCGGCCTCCCAAAGTGCTGAGGTTACAGGCCTCAGCCACCGCGCCTGGCATTTTTTTTTTTTTTTTTTTTTTTTAAAGACGAGGTCTTGGTCTATTGCCCAGACTGGAGTGCAGTGGCACAATAATGCCTCACTGCAGCTTCAAGTTCCTGGGCTCAAGCAATCCTCCTGCCTCAGCCTCCCAAGTAGCTGGGACTACACCACCACCCAGCTAATTTTTTAAAAAAATTATTTATTTATTTTGGGGTGTCACTATTTGCCCAGCCTAGTCTCGAACTGTGGGGCTCAAGAATTCTCTTACCTTGGCCTCCCAAATTACAGGGATTACAGGCATGAGCCCCATGCTTAGCTGTGAAGATTTTTAAAACATAACCAGTTTAGTATTGTCTTTTTTTTTTTTTTTTTTGAGATGAAGTCTTGCTCTGTCGCCTGGCTGGAGTGCAGTGGCGCTATCTCGGCTCACTGCAAGCTCCACCTTCTGGGTTCACGCCATTCTCCTGCCTCAGCCTCCAGAGTAGCTGGGACTGCAGACGCCTGCCACCAAGCCCAGCTAATTTTTTGTAGTTTTAGTAGAGACGGAGTTTCACCGTGTTAGCCAGGATGGTCTCGATCTCCTGACCTCGTGATCCATGTAGTAGTGTCTTTAAAAATTGTTTAAGGCAAACTCATTGTTTTATACTGCACTGTGTAGCGTTCAAGTAGAATTTCTTAGCTTTATTTTTTCTCTGGTTTTGATTTTCTTTAAAAAATTGTTTTAAATAGATACGGGGTCTTGCTATGTTTCCCAGGCTGGTCTCAAACTCCTGAGTTGAAGTGATCCTCCCACCTCAGCCTCCCAAAGTGGTGCGATTACAGGCATGAACCATCATGCCTGGCCAATTTCAGTTTTCTTAATTCTTTAAAAGTTACAAATGAGGACAGGGTGCCACTGCAGGTTGACACCTGTAACTGCAGTACTTTGGGAGGCCGAGATGGGAGGATCACTTGAGCTCAGGAGTTTGAGATCAGCCTAGATAACACAGCGAGATCCTGTCTGTATTAAAAATAAATTAGCTGGGTGTGGTGTCGTGCGTCTGTAGTCCTAGCTGATAGGGAGGCTGAGGTGGGATGGTCACTTGAGTCCAGGAGGTTGAGACTACAGTGAGCTGTGATCAAGCCACTGTACTCCAGCCTGGGCTCCCTGTTTCCAAATAAAAACTACAAATGAGTTAGCTTATTACCATAACCAGTGACCATGTTATTTTAGAAACTGATATATTTATTCTTATTACTGGAGAATATTGCATAGGCAGGTTCTCTGGAAACTTATAGCTAAGGCTTGATATTGTTAATAAAAAAAAGGAAAATATATCTAACTGTGGTTTGATTATTCTTGTTCTTTTTTACTTAATAAATGTCAGGTAAATGGTTTAGTTTGAATACTGGAGGGATGCTCGAATACTAAAGGAAATGTGGTGTTTTGGAAAGAGTAGACAAAGTCAGGAAATCATATTTACCAGCTAAGTTTTCACGGATATGAAGATTTAAGCAGCCCTTTTTGTTTATTTAAAATTTGGGAGTTTCCAGTCTTCTTAGTGTAAAAGAGTAGTGTTGATTTGTTCTCTTTGTTAAATTTGGAGATAAATTTGTGGTTTGTTTTCAAAAGGTACTTTCCTTATACAAAAATGATATGAGCAGTGAGCGCACCTTTGTAAGAAAGGATTATGCTTTGATTTTTTTTTTTTTTTTTGAGACGGAGTCTCGCTGTGTCTCCCAGGCTAGAGTGCAGTGGCGTGATCTCGGCTCACTGCAAGCTCCGCCTCCCGGGTTCACGCCATTCTCCCGCCTCAGCCTCCCAAGTAGCTGAGACTACAGGCGCCCGCCACCACGCCCGGCTAGTTTTTTGTATTTTTAGTAGAGACGGGGTTTCACCATGTTAGCCAGGATAGTCTCGATCTCCTGACCTCGTGATCCACCCGCCTCGGCCTCCCAAAGTGCTGGGATTACAGGCTTGAGCCACCACGCCCGGCCTATGCTTTGATTTTTGTTCTGTGTGCATTCATCTATGCTTTAATTTTAATTTAATTTTTATTTTTATTTATTTTTTTGAGACGGAGTCTCGCTCTGTCGCCCAGGCTGGACAGTGTAGTGGTGGAATCTGGGCTCACTGCAAGCTCTGCCTCCTGATCTCAAGCCATTCTCCCACCTCAGCCTTCCAGGTGGCTAGGACTGCAGGCACATGCCACCACATCTGGCTAATGTTTGTATTTTTTGTAGAGACAAGGTTTCTCCATGTTGCCCATGCTGATCTCAAACTCCCGAGCTCAAGTGATCCTCCTGCTTCAGCCTCCCAAAGTGCTGGGATTACAGGTGTGAGCTACCATACCCTACCTGCGTTGAGTATTTAGTTCCTCATTCCATATGTATTTCTTTTGTATTCAGCTCTTTAGAGTTTAAACTTAGACATTTGTGTCCTTTGACTAAGTTATTTGTTGCTTCCTTCTTTGTTGTTTTCTGTTCTTTTTATTTTTTAGGTAGGAGAAAAATCTATGTGAACTTGAGTTTAGTGATAAACTGTGTATATGTGTATGTTGGGGGAGTAAAAGATGTAATATGAAATTTATTTTAATCACTTAAAATTTACAATTCAGTGTCATTAAGTACATTCACAGTGTTGTGTAACCATCATCACTATAGTCAGAACTTTTTCATCATCCCATATAGAAACTTTACCTATTAAGCAATAACTTCCCATTCCTGTTTTCTCCCACGTCCTGGTAATCTGTTCTACTTTCTTTACGAATTTGACTGTTCTAAATACCTCATATAAGTGGGATCATGTACTATTTGTCCTTTTGTATGTAGCTTATTTCATTTAGCGTAATGTTTTCAAGGTTTTATTCATGTTGTAGTGTGTTATCAGAACCTCTTTCTTTTTAATATCTTATATTCCATTATATGTGTGTTCCACATTTTATCTCTTCATCCATTGCTGGCCATTTGTGTTGTTTACACCCTTTTGCCTATTGTGAATAGTGCTGCACTGAACATTGGTGGACACATACTTGTTTGAATCCCAATTTTCATTTCTTTGGACTGAAATTGCTGAGTCATATGGTAATTCTCTGGTAAACTTTTTGAGAAAATGCCAAACTTTTTCACAGGACTGTGCAGCATTTTACATGCCTACCAGCTATGCATAAGGATTTAAATTTCTCTCTCTCTTTTTCTGTTTTAGATGGAGTCTTGCTCTGTCGCCAGGCTGGAGTACAGTGGTGCGATCTTGGTTCACTGCAACCTCCATCTCCTGGGTTCAAGCGATTCCCCTGCCTCAGCCTCCTGAGTAGCTGGGACTACAGGCACGCGCCACCATGCCCAGCCAAAAACAAAAAAATGAAAAACCAGAAAAGAAGTGTTTGCAAGGATGTACTTTTTTTTTATTTTTTAGAGTTTTAAAAATATAGCCATGGCTGGGCATGGTGGCTCAAACCTGTAATCCCAGCACTTTGGGAGGCTGAGGTAGGTGGATCACCTGAGGTCATGAGTTTGAGACCAGCCTGACTAACATGGTGATAACCCCCCGTCTCTACTAAATACCAAAAATTAGCTGGGCGTGGTGGCACATGCCTGTAATCTCAGCTACTTGGGAGGCTGAGGTAGGAGAATTGCTTGAACCCGGGAGGCAGAGGTTACAGTGTGCCGAGATTGCTCCATTGCACTTCAGCCTGGGCAACAAGAGTGAAACTCCGTCTCAAAAAAAAAAAAAAGCCATTCTTGGCCAGGCAAGGTGGCTCACACTTGTAATCCCAGCACTTTGGGAGGCGGAGGTGGGCGGATCACAATGTCAGGAGTTCAAGACCAGCCTGGTCAACATGGTGAAACCCGTCTCTACTAAAAATACAAAAATGAGCTGAGTGTGGTGGCAGGTGCCTATAATCCCAGCTACTCAGGAGGCTGAGGTAGGAGAATGGCTTGAACCTGGGAGGCAGAGATTGCAGTGAGCCGAGATCGTGCCACTGCACTAGCCTGGGTGACAGAGCTAGGCTGCAACTCAAAAGAAAAGCCATTATCTTGGGTGTGAAGTAGTATGTCTTGTTTTTGTTTTTGTTTTGAGACAGAGTCTTAGTCTGTCACCTAGGCTGGAGTGCTGTAGCACAATCTTGGCTCACTACAGCCTTGAACTTAGGGGCTCAGGTGATCTACCTGCTTCAGCCTCTTGAGCAGCTGCTTGGACCACAGGCGCACATGCCACCATGCCCAGCTACTTTTTTTTTTGTTTCTTCATAGAGTCAGGGTCTTGCTTTGTTGCCCAGGCGGGTCTCAAACTACTGGGCTCAAGTGTTCTTCATGCCTCAGCCTCCCAGAGTGCTGGGATTATGGTGTGAGCCACTGTGCCCAGCTTGAAATAGTATCATATGGTGGTTTTGATTTGTATTTCCTTAATTACTAAAGATTTTGAGCATCTTCTCATGTGCTTGTCTGCCATCTGTATATCTTTTTGGCTGAAATGTTTTGCCCATTTAAAGAAAAATGGATAGAGTTGTAAGGTTTCTTGTGTTCTAGATACAAGTCCTTTGTCAAATACATTGGATGGCATTTTTTTGTGTTTGTGTGGAAAGAACTATTTCAATCCCTATCGGTTTTTTTTTTTTTCTAAATTGAAAAGGTCCTTTTTGGGGATCTCTCTGAAACTATTCTGGTGGTTTGGGGGCTGCTCAGTAAAGGGGGAAAAAGGACATTTTAATAAATTAATTTGTGCCAAATAGTTTTATTACTTCTATTTCAGTTTCCTGATGAAACTGGTTTTAGGATTATGTTTCCTTTGTATGAGGTGGTAACTTAAATCATGCTAGGGGATATAAAAAAGAAAAATTCTGGTTTGTGATAAAGTCAGCTTCTTCAGAGGAAGTGTAAACTTATGACTGTCGATTGTCAGCAAAATAAGTGTTATATTTAAAAGCGCTTGTGCCTGCCTTTCTAAAATGCCAAATTACGAGTACATAAAATTGTAAGTATTAACTCCTAATGAAACTTATGGTATTTTCATGATTTTCTTTAGTGATTACAAATTTTATTTCTCATGTGCTTCAAAATGTAACAAGTATCTCAAAATTTTTCTTTACAGACATTGTACACTTTTTTTGGAATAAAAATTAGAATGTGTGGTCTATCAAAAGATTTTCTTAGATTTATTAATCTATATAAATTAAGATGGAGTCTTGCTCTGTCACTCAGACAGCAGTGCAGTGGTGCGATCTCGACTTACTGCAACCTCCACCTCCCAGGTTCCAGCGATCCTCCCCCACCTCAGCCTCCTGAGTAACTGGAATTACAGATGTGTGCCAACATGCCTGGCTAATTTTTGTATTTTTAGTAGAGACAGGTGTTTCACCATATTGGCCAGGTTGGTCCCGAACTCCTGACCTCAAATGATCCACCTGCATGGGCCTCCCAAAGTGCTGGGATTACAGGTGTGAGTCACGGTACACTTTGGGAGGCCGAGGCAGGCGGATCACGAGGTCAAGAGATCGAGACCATCCTGGCCAACATGATGAAACCCTGTCTCTACTAAAAATACAAAAAATTAGCTGGGCGTGGTGGTGCGTGCCTGTAGTCCCAGCTATTCGGGAGGCTGAGGTAGGAAAATTGCTTGAATCTAGGAGGTGGAAGTTGCAGTGAGCTGAGATCGTGCCACTGCACTCCAGCCTGGCAACAGAGCGAGACTCCGTCTCAAAAAAAGAGAAAAATTACACTATCACTTGCAAGTGGACACAAAAATATTTGGATTTATTTTTGCCTTTAAGTAAGGAGTGTTTGAGTACTTCAGTTTTCCAGTATGATTGTCACTTAATGAATTAAGTTAAAATGAAAATGAAATCTGTAAAATAGCTATATATAGTTTTTATTTTAATAGGAAGTTTTACAGATTTTTTAAATTACTTTGATTCTATCTTAGGTTTAGTAGTCCTTTTTAGACTATAAATATTTTTTTTTTTTTTTTTTTTTTGAGACGGAGTCTTGCTCTGTAGCCCGGGCTGGAGTGCAGTGGCCGGATCTCAGCTCACTGCAAGCTCCGCCTCCCGGGTTTATGCCGTTCTCCTGCCTCAGCCTCCGGAGTAGCTGGGACTACAGGCGCCCGCCACCTCGCCCGGCTAGTTTTTTGTATTTTTAGTAGAGACGGGGTTTCACGGTGTTAGCCAGGATGGTCTCGATCTCCTGACCTCGTGATCCGCCCGTCTCGGCCTCCCAAAGTGCTGGGATTACAGGCCTGAGCCACCGCGCCCGGCCGACTATAAATATTTCTAAAAGCTTCTGAGAAGTGTGTTTCAAGGCCTGGTGCTGTGGCTCACACCTGTAATCCCAGTACTTTGGGAAGCCAAGGCAGCAGATCACCTGAGGTCAGGAGTTCGAGACCAGCCTGGGCAACATGGTGAAACCCCGTCTCTACTAAAAATACAAAAAAACATTAGTTGGGTGTGGCGGCACATGCCTGTAATCCCAGCTTCTTGGGAGGCTGAGGCACGAGGATTACTTGAACCTGGGAGTCGGAGGTTGTAGTAAGTGCACTCCAGTCTGGGTGACAGAGTGAGACACTGTCTCAAAAGGAAAAAAAAAAAAAAGAGAGAAATGCATTTCAGCTAAGTGTTCTAGAAAAGTAAAAAGGTGAAGGGGAGTTTAGTAAATATTATATTTAAGAAATGAGAGTAGGCCGGGCGCGGTGGCTCATGCCTGTAATCCCAGCACTTTGGGAGGCCAAGACGGGCGGATCATGAGGTCAGGAGATCGAGACCATCCTGGCTAACACGGTGAAACCCTATCTCTACTAAAAAATACAGAAAAAAAAAAAAAAATAGCCAGACGTGGTGGCGGGCGCCTGTAGTCCCAGCTACTCGGGAGGCTGAGGCAGGAGAATGGGGTGAACCTGGGAGGCGGAACTTGCAGTGAGCCGAGATCGTGCCACTGCACTCCAGCCTGGGCAAGAGCGAGACTCCCGTCTCAAAAAAAAAAAAAAAAGAAAAAAGAAATGAGAGTAATAATGTGGTGCAGATATTTTCCCCAGAGAGAAAAATGTAAGTGTAAAAGAGATCCATTTGAAAAGTCATTTTGCAGGTCGTCCCTCCTACATACATAACGCAAATTGTCCAAAAAAAAAAAAAAAGTCTAAAAACTCATTTTGGAAAATTACTGATATGCAGCAATAACATTGACTTTATTTTTTCCAGATATGGCCGCGTGGAAAGTGTCAAAATTCTCCCCAAGAGGGGATCTGAAGGAGGAGTGGCTGCCTTTGTGGATTTTGTGGACATCAAAAGTGCACAGAAAGCTCACAACTCAGTCAACAAAATGGGAGATAGAGACCTACGCACGGATTATAATGAACCAGGCACCATCCCGAGTGCTGCTCGGGGATTGGATGATACAGTTTCCATAGCATCTCGTAGTAGAGAGGTTTCTGGGTTCAGAGGAGGTGGTGGAGGGCCTGCTTATGGTCCCCCACCGTCACTTCATGCACGAGAAGGACGTTATGAGCGGAGACTTGATGGGTAAGTTCCAAGGTTTCTGTAGGCAGGTATTTTGTATTTGATATGGTGAGAAACAGAAACTCATATTTAGGGGCCCCAGACGGATTTAAAGTTTTGGGCATTCTCAAAGTTTCCTATTTTGGGTTGGAAACGGAAGTGATTTCTATCCCAATGGCTGGTATCTTATGGAATCATAGAGGATATTTCCTGCAGCTGATTGGATATCTGTTCCTGAGATATAATGTGATGGAAGATTTCCTATGGAAGCATCATTTTTGGAGTTACCTGTCTTCTAGAATTAATTATTCCTTCTCTTGGATAATGTTAAGTCCTTCCTTGGATATATCCCTTCTACCTGATGGAGCTATTTGGCTTTTGTGTTCATACTATATGGAATATTTCTGGAATATTAGAGCCTACAGATTCTTTTAGAAGTTGATATCTGCCTCTCCATTTTCACTACATAAAATGTACAAACAAATTGGATTGTCACAAAATAATCTAGCAGACCATAATGATTCAACCACTTGGATTCTACAAACAATACTTTAACATGGAAATGTGTACTTGGATGAAGAAGAGAGAAGGCAATGCTTGATTTTTCCATTTTGGATCTACACAATTTCTGTATTGTTGGAATTACACTCTTTGATGGAATGGGGAAAAATTAAAATGATGGACGTTTCCTAAATCCTGGAATATAGCCATTCTTTTCTAATTGCTGGGATATATGGGATGTCATGCTGTCAAGATTCCACTAGCCCAGGGAAAGAGGATTACTATATCATTTCTTAAGCAAGTTGCTGTCCAATTAAAGGTACTTTAGCTTTGAACACATGGTGATGATCAGTTGTGGATACAGCAATCAAAATTGACTGGGCTGGATGGCTACAAAAGTGAACTATTGGCGAGCAACTGTGCCTTCCTCATTTGTTGGAATTGTAGAGGATATTTCCTCTTCTGCCAGCTGCCTGATTCATATTTAGGGCTGGAAATATTTATGAATGTGGATAAATTTCTAATTGTCTACTATCTCAAGAAAGAAGTCTGGGGGTTTGAGAGTTACAGTTTGTCTGGGACTACTTGCTTCCAGTGGAATTATTTTGTCTGGTCACTAAGATTTTTTTTTTTCTTGTGGTTCATCTAAATATCATTTGACACCCTTGCCCATTAAGAAGGTGGATTACCCCCATAAGAGGGGCCAAAATTGGGGAAGTTATGTTCACAATTCTCTCCCTAGATTTAATTGGGATTATAGGTCGTGTTTCCACACTTGGAAAAGGTTGGTATGTCCTGACCTGTGTATATTAGCCCCTCTCCTAACCCAAGTCAAACTCTCTTTTTTCCCCCACTAACTCTAGAAGTATTTAGTACTAATAGTGAATCAGAGAATAGCCATTAGATTTCAGCTCTGCTAGCTCTTGTGCCTGCCTTCTGTATCTTCTTAATGGATAAAAACGTTGCATATTTATAAAATAGCAGCTGTAGCAGTAATTGTCCTGGAACTTTTTTGCCTATTGCTTCTGTTAAATCATTAATAATGGCTTTCACTGATTAACATTTGATAGGGTGCTAAATTAATTATTTATGGCATTTTCTCTTAAGTCTCAAAGGAAACCCTCTTATTTGTTAGACATTGAAATACAAAAATTTTGAAACTGTAGTAAATAAAAGAGAAACTCATTTAATACATTTAAGTAGGAAAGATATAGAATGTTTATCATGCTAGTTTTTCACGATAGCAGCAGAAAAGCTAAACTAAGCCTAGGAAGGTGGGGTTGCTACTGAGAGAAATGATGGGTGAAAATGAGTATTAGTGGAGAGACCTGGAATCTAAGCATGTACTGGGGATCTAGTATTAATTGTTACAATATTTTGCCAGATACTCTTCATTGGAGAGATTCTAATTCTTTATGTTTCATGATTCCTTAATCCCTTTTGATAGAAGATAGATCCAGAGATGGGTTGAAGAGAAACTCAAGTGAAATGGTCTTTTAGGAGCTGAGTTCTAGTTCTCTACAAAAGTAGAGAACTTATGATTTCTTTTTAGGATTATAATTAGTTTTTAATATTAACACATAATTGCATGTGTGTAATTGCACATGCGACATGTTTTGTACTTTTTAGGTTGACAGATATTCACATCCTACTAAATGATTTTTTAAATTAAGTTATTTTGCTAATAGCGACCTTAGAATATCTTGTAGTTCCTAATGTTGCCTAATTTCATCACAGGCAATTTGAGTATAGCTAAAAGCTAAAAGAATGTATTTCCTGCAGCCATTAAGTGTATACATTAAGAAATTGAATCATGGAATAGTCATTTTTAAAGTCATTTGGAATTTGATGACACAGGAGTAATTTTTATTTTTAGTTAAATTTACGTAGCGTAGCATATGGTAACCTAATATTTTGATATTTGAAGTGGTTTTTTTTGAGATTCTATTTTTAGTATTAAATGTAATTGGGTACCTCTGTGCAGTCTGTGTAGTCTAGTTTATGTAGTCTAGTAATTTTTTATAATTATCCAAGCAGTCACAACTTAATGAAACAGTTAAACTTAGAAAATTTTTTCTGGACTTCTTGAAAGTCCTTCCTACTGTTGAGACATGCGCTGCAGCAGGGCTTTCATGTCTGAGTTAAAACATAGCATGGAAATGTGACCTAAAAGAAATTTGTGAATAAATAAAATTTGGTATATACTTTAATCAGATGAAAGTGTAAAAACTTTCATATTATTAAAATAGTCTCCTCTTGTTCCGTTAACATGAAAAGGAGATTGTATATTTATGTATGCAAGTCAGAAAATCTCTAATAAAGTGAGCATCTGAGCTGCAGAACACTAGTCATGAAAGCCCAATATACAATGAAAACAATGATTCATCAGCTGTGAAAATAATTTTTGGAGTCAAGTAAAATGTTAAGCTTGTTAGCGTTTGCTTACTAAGTAGGTTAATGCTGTTTAGAAAATGACCAGTTGCAAAGACAAAGACAATGCTGAAGTGAATGTTTGCATGACTTGCTTTTAGTTTTGCTTGCTCCTTTCTGATTAAATATTTTTCCCCCTCCTAAATGCAGGGCTTCAGATAACAGGGAGCGTGCTTATGAACATAGTGCCTATGGACACCATGAACGGGGGACGGGAGGATTTGATCGGACAAGACATTACGATCAGGATTACTATAGAGATCCTCGAGAGCGGACTTTACAACATGGGCTCTATTATGCTTCTCGGAGTCGAAGTCCAAATCGCTTTGATGCTCATGACCCCCGATATGAACCTAGGGCTCGTGAGCAGTTTACACTGCCGAGTGTGGTACACAGGGATATCTACAGGGATGATATTACCCGGGAGGTACGAGGCAGAAGGCCAGAGCGGAATTACCAGCACAGCAGGAGTCGGTCACCACATTCATCCCAGTCTAGAAATCAGTCTCCTCAGAGACTGGCTAGCCAAGCGTCTAGACCCACAAGGTCCCCTAGCGGCAGCGGCTCTAGAAGTAGATCCTCCAGTAGTGATTCAATCAGCAGCAGCAGTAGTACCAGCAGTGACAGGTAGGTTAACAGCCTTTTGTTATAACAGATGAGCTAGCTTTAAACAAATTCTCAACAATCAGTGGGAATGGTTTCAGCATAGTATTATTTTTTAAAGTAATCTTGGATCATATATGTATGTAATCAGTAAAGAAACTGGCATGTGGCTTTTGAATTAACTGTTCTAAGTACCTGAAGTTAAGTGATGATTTGCAAAGTGCTATTTTATCCTCCAGATGCACAGTATTAAAATTAAATGATCAAAGAGGAAGGGAGGTGGTGACTCTAGCTGTGCAAGGCAAATCTTGTGACACTGAAAATATGGTATCTCTTTAACATTTTTAATTTTGTAGGTGTATAATACCAATTTATTTCTATTATTTTGAAGATTTGTAAAAGCTGATTAAATATGTATTGGTGAAATATATTGTTGACACATTTATTATCAATGACTAAATCAACTTATGAACAAATTTTAGCTAATTTTAACATCAGGATGGTAACCAATTTATAAACTCAAGTAGAAAAGCTTCCTTTGAATGCAGGTTGTAACTTTACTGTTCTCTAAACTGATCTCACTAGTTGAGAACTTCTTTCTACAAATAATAATAATTATTTTTTAAAGACAGAGTCTCGCTCTGTCACCAAGGCTGGAGTGCGGTGGTGCAGTCTCAGCTCATGGCAACCTCTGCCCCCTGGGTTCCAGCAGTCCTCCTGCCTCAGCCTTCCAAGTAGCTGGGATTACAAACGTGTGCCACCATGCCTGGCTAATTTTGTATTTTTAGTAAAGATGAGGTTTTGCCATGTTGGCCAGGCTGTTCTTGAACTCCTGACCTCCAGTAATTTGCCCTCCTCCGTCTCTCAAATTGCGGGGATTACAGGCATGAGCCAGAGTGCCCAACCAAGGAGTTTTATTCGAAAAGCAAAAATAGCAAGTTAAAGGTAATCTTAATAAGAAACTTAGCTTCAAACCTAGTTATATGGATTTCGAAATCACAGATCTAGGTATATGGTATAGATTATCCTTTAAGTAATCTGGGATAAGTTATTTACGTTCTTCAGGTCTTAGCTTTCCTTTTTTTTTGACATGGAGTCTCACTCTTGTCACCTAGGCTGGAGTGCAATGGTGTGATTTTGGCTCACTGCATCCTCCACCTCCCAGGTTCAAGTGAGTCTCCTGCCTCAGCCTCCCAAGTAGCTGAGATTGCAGGCGCCCACCACCATGCCCAGGCAATTTTTGTATTTTTAGTAGAGACGGGGTTTCACTGTGTTGGCCAGGTTGGTCTCTAACTCCTGACCTCAGGTGATCCACTTGCCTTGGCCTCCCAGAGTGTTGGGATTACCGGCGTGAGCTACCGTGCCTGGCTAAGCTTTCTCATTTTTAATAAGGACCTTAATAAAGTTATTGTGAAAATTAAAATGAAAACTTCATGTAAAATGCTTACTTTGATACCTAGTATATGTTTAAAAAAATGCTGCTATTCAATTTGTTAAACCCATATGACCTACTTTTCAGTTTAGGTGGTATATATTTAAAATTTACAGTCAAATTCTTTGACCTGATCAAAAGGCTCAGATTACTTTTCTTTTGCCTGCTTAAAATTAAGCAAATGGTCATGTAGTTGAATGGCTATTTTTAGGTTTCCTAAATTTTCTTATTCAAAATAATACGTGAAAACATTTTGTTTATCCGTCTGCCTATCTAGATATAATTCAAACATTCTGGAAGATTTTGCATATTAAAATGAAACGAGCATATAGTTTAGGAAGTCAGGAAAGTCGCGTTCTGTGCTCAGCTCTCAAGCCCTGTGACATGGATGAAAACTCTTTTGCTTTTATTTGGTATGCTGTCTAAATAAATGATAGATGAAATTCATTTGAACCATATAAGCTAATTATAAAATCTTGTTTTTCCACTTTTTTTCTGCATAGAATTGTCTAAAATACTCAAGTTTTTGTCATTTTCCACAAACCTACCTCATTAAAAAGCTGCGACTGCATTCCATTGGATCAAAACTTATTGAAAAGGTGTTGAGGCACTGGGCGTGATGGCTCACACCTGTAATCCCAGCACTTTGGGAGGCTGAGGTCAGGAGTTCGAGACCAGCCTGGCCAACATGGTGGAACCCTGCCTCTACTAAAAGTACAAAAATTAGCCAGGCGTGGTGGCCATACCTGTAATCCCAGTTACTCAGGAGGCTGAGACAGGGGAATTGCTTGAATTTGGGAGGCAAGCCCCTGCACTCCAGCCTGGGTGACAGAGATGAGACTCTGTCTCAAAAAAAAAAAAAAAGAAAAGAGAAGGTGTTGAGCCTGGGCAAAGTGGCTCACGCCTGTAATTCCAGCACATTGGGAGGCTGAGGTGGGTAAATCACTTGAGGTCAGGAGTTCGAGACCAGTCTGGTCAATGGTAAAGCCCCGTCTCTACTAAAAATACAAAAATTAGCTGGGGGTGGTGGTGGATGCTTGTAATTCCTGCTAGTCAGTAGGCTGAGGCAGGAGAATCGCTTGAGCCCAGGAGGCGGAGGTTGCAGTGAGCTGAGATCGCTAGAGGAGAATGATGCCTTCAGAGTAGCATTATACTTTGATGGGAGTATAATGGATCCGCCCTCAGACTTGTAGGCTCAGAAGCTTGAAGCCAGAGGCGATCTGATGAATTTGATGGAGCTTAATCCCTGTTCATGTAATTTAAAAAAAAAAAAAAAAAGTGGTTCTATGCTTCTAAATATTTGCACTCAGAAAGATAACTGCTAGAAGGGTAGATGCACTTAGAAAATCTGCCTGTGGACTAAATTACAATAAAAAAGTTAGTGAGAAAGGGAATTTTTGATGATTATTTTATCACGTTAGGGTAGCTAGATGTATTCATTTATATACCAAAGGCTACAACCTAGAGGTTTGACATCTGACCGGCAGACAAAATTTCTTTTCTTTTTTTTTTTCTTTTGAGGAGGAGTCTTGCTCTGTTGCCCAGGCTGGAGTGCAGTGGCATGATCTCGGCTCACTGCAAGCTCTGCCTCGGAGGTTCATGCCATTCTCCCACCTCAGCCTCCTGAGTAGCTGGGACTACAGGCGCCTGTCACCACACCTGGCTAATTTTTTGTATTTTTAGTAGAGACGAGGTTTCACTGTGTTAGCCAGGATGGTCTTGATCTCCTGACCTCGCAATCCGCCTGCCTCGCCTTCCAAACTCCTGGGATTACAGGTGTGAGCCACTGCGCCCGGCCCAGCAGACAAATTTAATTCATCTTGTATAGTGTTTTAAATTATTGCCAGTATTTAAAAAATTGGAATTTCCACCTAAAAGGCCAGATTTAGGCTCTTGTATGTTTTATTTCCCTCTGATTTGCACTGTAGGACCATACCTGACAAGGAAGTAAGGGATCCTGAAATCTGCTGGTTGAAGTCACCTTCTTACCATGGACTTGGGGAAGAATCATTGAGAGATTCTTGCTCTGTTCCCCCTTTCTTATGTGTGTAGATTCTTCCTTTTTATAGATCACTATTTTTTTTTTCCTTTTGAGAGATTATAGAGCATTTACTTAGGTTATTGGTTTCATTTCATATATAGTCATATTTTCTAGAGCTAACAGATTTCAACCCTATATTTACACGTTGCTTTTAGTGAGTTACTTGAATCTCATTCATTAATTTATTGATTCCTTCTAATCTCACTGATGTGACAAATTTTATGTAATTACAGCTTTTTTTTTTTTTTTTTTAAAAGACAGGGTTTCATTCTCACCCAGGCTGGAGTACAGTGGCGTGATCTTGGCTTACTTCAACCTCTGCCTTTCGGGTTCAAGCGATTCTCTTGACTCAGCCTCCTGAGGAGCTGGGATTACAGGCACTGCCACCATGCCTGGCTAGTATTTGTATTTTTTAGTAGAGACAGGGGTTTCACTATGTTGGCTAGGCTGGTCTCGAACTCCTGACCTCAAGTAATCCACCCACCTCAGCTTCCCAAAGTGCTGGGATTATAGGCGTGAGCCACTGCGCCTGGCCAATGATAGCTTTTGTATCTATACATAAAAAGAACAGTGAGATAAATCTTTTGACTGCTGGGAGGACCTGATAGGTAGCATTTGGTTAGGCTATGAAGGATATGCAGTACTTCAACAAGAAGAGAGGAGGATTAGGCTAGACAGGTAACACTGTGGGCAGAAGAAACAACCTGAGATGGAAGAATGTTTTGAGCACAGCAGATAATTTAGGATGGTTTAACTGTGGTAATGATTTTTTTTTTTTTGAGAGACAGAATCCTGCTGTGTTGCCCAGGCTGCTGGAGTGCAGTGATACAGTCATAGCTCCTGGGCTCATACCATCCTCCTGCCTCAGTCTCCTGAGTGGCTGGGATTATAGGTGCACATCATTCACACCTTGATAATTTTTAAATTTTTCGTAGAGACGAAGTCTCACTTTGTTGTCCAGGGTGGTCTCGAGCTCCTGGATTCAAACGATCTTCCTCCTCTGCCTCCCAAGTGCTAGGATTACAGGTGTGAGCCACAATGCCTAACTTTCAGGTTTTATTCTGTATGCAGAGAGGGCCATTAAAATATTTAAGAAAGGAGATAGCTTGTTGAGATCTCTGCTTTAGAAAGGCAACTGGTGACTTATTCATAATCTCTGTTTTTCCTACTCCTGGTACCTCAGAGAAGGAAAATTTGGAACAGGTGGGAGAGACATTGTATTAAGAATCAGATTATCCTGATGTGTAAAAAACAGAATGAACTTTCTGGTGATATGAAAGAACAAGACTGAGTGACCTTAATGCATATCACAGAACGTATTGCCTTTCTCAGAATACATGTCCAATAAGTAGTTGAAATACTTAGATACAGTTCTTAGTTAGCATTAAGGATAAAGCAAAATTGATGTAGATAGCTAAAAGTTTTTGCCATTTATTTATTTATTTATTTAATTAATTAATTTATTTTTTGGTGAGACGGAGATTTACTCTTGTTGCCCAGGCTGGAGCGCAATGGTGCAATCTCAGCTCACCGCATCCTCCACCTCCCAGGTTCAAGCGATTCTCCTGCCTCAGCTTCCCGAGCAGCTGGGATTGATTACAGGCATGTGCCACCATGCCTGGCTAATTTTTTATTTTTAGTAGAGACAGGGTTTCACCGTGTTGCCCAGGCTGATCTCGAACTCCTGACCTCAGGTGATCCGCCCGCCTTGGCCTCCCAGAGTGCTGGGATTACAGGCGTGAGCCACTGTGCCTGGAGTTTTTGTCATTTAAATTGTGATTGAAGCAAGTGTACAGAAATAATAATCCTCTGGTGTTCAGAGTTTACCCATTATTCCCTTTTATTAGATGTTCTCTTTTCCTCTATAATTATATTGAATTCAAAGTGTAATATTTTGAGATGTTATGAAATTCAGAATGTTCAGTTTTCCTTTTGGAAGAAATAAATTACTTCTTGTGATTTTTAAAACTTGTGAAACTGTGAAATTCCTAAAGGTCCTTTAAAGATGTTTAAAGTTAGCACTTGTATAGTGGGCAAAATATAGCTTGGTTTTACCTATAGAAACAAGTTTGTCTTCTGTCTTCATGACTGATAGGGAAATTAATCAGTCTCCATCCTTATTAATTGTTACAGTTTTGATGAAATGAGTAAATATGGGATTAATGGCAGTCTAGTTGTGAAGTCCTTATAAATAACACACCGACTGTTTCTGCAAAACCATTTACAGTATTTAACTGGTGAGAACTGGGCCTTCATGGCTGCATGTGCTGCTATGTACTGCTTGACGTCTTTTCGTTTCTCTGTCATGGCCATATATTGAGCCACATGTCTTTTCAACAGAACATTTTAAATGCATAAATTCCACAGAAGCATTTATTTTAAAATCCCTTGATTGAAGTTGAACATACTTTATTTCTATAGTTCCCTATTATTGGATCCCCCCCATCAAGTCATAAGAATTTCCTTCAGGCTGGGCGCGGTGACTCACACCTGTAATCCCAGCACGTTGGGAGGTTGAGGCGGGTAGATCATGAGGCCAGGAGTTCAAGATCAGCCTGGCCAAGATGGTGAAACCCCCATCTCTACTAAAAATACAAAAATTAGCCAGGTGTAGTAGCGGGCACCTGTAATCCCAGCTACTCTGGTGGCTGAGTTGGGAGAATCGCTTGAACCTGGGAGATGGAGGTTGCAGTGAGCCAAGATCATACCACTGCACTCCAGCCTAGGCAACAGAGCAAGACTCCGTCTCAAAAAAAAAAAAAATTCTATTTGCCATAAGCCAAGGAATGCACAGGTACTAACTAGATTGGTGTGGACAGCTAGCACATGCTGGGCACATGCAATGGGACAACCTGTACTAGGATGAAAGGCACAGCCTAGAGGGCTGGCAGGTGTTGGGTAATGCTCAAGTTTTAGAGTGATGGCAGAAGAGTACGTTGGTAGGCCCTCATGGCTCTGCTTGGCAGCATCACAGGCCACATTCCCCCTGGGGCTCTTGGTTCCCCCAGGGTCCAACCAAGTCTGAGTCATGGGGCTAGGATGAAGTTTCCCTTCCCTCCTCAGCAGGAAACCCCCTTCTTCCCAGAAGAGAGAGGGGAAAGGAGGCAGTGGGTGACAGGGTCACTGCATCCATCAGAAATTGGAATTTTAGAGCAAGCTTTCTTTTTTTTTTTTTTTTTTTTTGAGACGGAGTCTCGCTCTGTCGCCCAGGCTGGAGTGCAGTGGCGCTATCTCGGCTCACTGCAAGCTCCGCCTCCCGGGTTCCCGCCATTCTCCTGCCTCAGCCTCCCGAGTAGCTGGGACTACAGGCGCCCGCCACCTCGCCCAGCTAATTTTTTTGTATTTTTAGTAGAGACGGGGTTTCATTGTGTTAGCCAGGATGGTCTCGATCTCCTGACCTCGTGATCCGCCCGTCTCGGCCTCCCAAAGTGCTGGGATTACAGGCTTGAGCCACCGCGCCCGGCCGCAAGCTTTCTTAAATATATTTAAAAAATTAGAATGACCTGATTTTTTAGAAATGTATTTCTCACATTTTCATTGTATAGTTGTTACATTATTAAAATTTATTTTGCATTGTCATAAGCTAGAAGGATACAAGGGAGAAGCTTGGGAACAGGAAAGGGGGAAAGACAGACTCACACACAGTTCCTGGGCAGGGAAGCAGACATGTGAAAGCCTTTGTGATGTTTGCTTAAAGTAACAAGGAAAGCATATAGAACTTCAAGTAACCAGACTTTTCAGCTCTTATGCCATGTTAAGATACGGAAAGCCTTATGTCTCTCTCTTCTCCAGTGTGTTAGCTTTGCATTAGAACGATTTACTTTTTTTCTTTTTTTTTTGAAACAGAGTCTTGTGCTGTTGCCCAGGCTAGAGTGCAGTGGTATGATCTCACCTCACTGCAACCTCTGTCTCCTGGGTGGAGCAACTCTCACGCCTCAGCCTCCTGAGTAGCTGGGACTACAGGCGTGTGCTACCACATCTGGCTAATTTTTTGGCTAATAGGATTGCAGGTGTGAGCCATTGTTCCTGGCCTACAACAATTTACTTTTTAATTGAAAAGGAAATGAAAGTATTTCTTATTACTGATGGTATTCTTTGCACAACCTACAACCTGTCTGTATATTTTTTAAAAAATTACGTATACTGAGTAAAGTATATCAAATGTCATCTATAACCCTATTACTTTTTTTCCTAATGTTAGACAATTTAAAATTCTTTTTTTTTTTTGAGGCAGAATCTTGTTCTGTCGCCCAGGCTGGAGTGCAGTGGTGCCATCTCGACTCACTGCAAGCTCCACCTCCCGGGTTCACGCCATTCTCCTGCCTCAGCCTCCTGAGTAGCTGGGACTACAGGCGCCCACCACCCCGCCTGGCTAATTTTTTGTAATTTTAGTAGAGATGAGGGTTTCATCATGTTAGCCAGGATGGTCTTGATCTCCTGACCTTGTGATCTGCCCACCTTGGCCTCCTGAAGTGCTGAGATTACAGGTGTGAGCCACTACGCCCTGCCTAAGATTCTTTTATGGGTAAACAGTAATTAATTGAATGAATTCTGGATTTTAACAACAGATATAAGGTTATAGAAAGGAATATGACCCATTTAACTTAAAAAAGCATGAAAGTCTCTAGTCTAATAAGAAGGATTTTTTTCTGTAAAGACCAAATCTGCAAATCATAAACATTTTAGATATTGTAGATTATAGTTTCTTTCCTAGAGGAGGAATTTTATTCACATATCCTTTTGTCTTTTCTTGAGGAGATTTTGCAGTTAACTTATTGTAGTTAGGAGAAATTATTTTCTTCCAAGTTCAAGTAGAAAATTTTTCAAAAATGCTGTCATGTTTGTAGTCTTGTGAAAGAATGTGGATGAGGCTATAAAGGCAAGGAAAACCATTAAGAATGGTGGCATTGGCCAGGCGCGGTGGCTCAAGCCTGTAATCCCAGCACTTTGGGAGGCCGAGACCGGCGGATCACGAGGTCGGGAGATCGAGACCATCCTGGCTAATACGGTGAAACCCCGTCTCTACTAAAAAATACAAAGAACTAGCTGGGTGAGGTGGCGGGCGCCTGTAGTCCCAGCTACTCGGGAGGCTGAGGCAGGAGAATGGCGTAAAACCCAGGAGGCGGAGCTTGCAGTGAGCCAAGATAGCGCCACCGCACTCCAGCCTGGGCGACAGAGCGAGACTCCGTCTCAAAGAAAAAAAAAAAAAAAAAGAATGGTGGCATCGTATTTATCAAAGTGACAGTGTACCTTCCATTTGTCTCTCTTTGTTTTTTTAAACAGGTATGCGCATTCAGGTGTTAATTGGGAGAAGGAATGCTGATTTTATTACCTGGCTGTACAGTTTGTTATGATACGTGGGATATGCTGGGAACTGCCAGACCAAGCAGCAGTTTTAAAATATATATGAAGTAAAAGTCAGTTTCTTTCCTTTTCCTTTTCCTCCCTCCCTTCCTCCCTCCCTCCCTTCCCCTCTCTCTCTCTTTTTTTTTTTTTTTTAAAGGCAGTCTTACTTCGTCACCCAGACTGGAGTGCAGTGGTGTAATCTAAACTCACTGCAACCTCTGCCTCCCAGGTTCAAGCGATTCTCCTGCCTCAGCCTCCCTAGTAGCTGGATTACAGGTTGCGCCACCAGCTAATTTTTATACTTTTAGTAAAAATGGGGTTTTGCCCTGTTGACCAGGCTAGTTTCAAATTCCTGGCCTCAAGCGGTCCATCTACCTTGGCCTCCCAAAGTGCTGGGATTACAGGCATGAGCCACCGAGCCTGGCCTGAAAGTCAGTGTTTTAAAGTATTAAAGGAATTAATAATTAGTGATCATTTTTCGGTGATGGTCATAGAAACAAATTTGTCTGATTTATTATCAAAAGTTATAATAATGAATAGGCAAATAATTTCTGGATTCAGTGGTAGATATAAGTTTGTTTTGTAGCTTTGTGATTCTTTTTTTTTTTTTTTGAGACGGAGTCTCGCTCAGTTGCCCAGGCGTGAGCCACCACGCCCAGCCCATTCTTTGATTTTAATTAGTTTGTTCTGCCTCATTATTACTTTTTTAGATTGTCCAGAGGTTTCAAAAGGGAGAATTTCATGCTGAAAATTAGTGTTATGAATAAAACATATTCATTGCTTTGGACCTTTCCAACTGTTACATGAAGTTTCTTTTTAAGCATACAAGAGAAAGTGTACTTGAAGTTTCTGTCTTGACGTTTATAATTATTCTTTGTGATGGAATCCTGTAAGAGACAATTAATGGTTTTATTGACTGTGTATGATTAAGTATGCTCTTTCCTTAAAATACTTGTATCTATATTATTTAAAAGGTTGCCTACCTGGAAGGGTTAGGGAAGAAAAGAACAGCAGGCATATTAGTGTCTGTAATACTTGAGAAACATTAGGTCTTGCCTCATTTTGAGTGGCTCTCTTAAATACTTTACAAAATAATAAGCATTTGCTTGTTCCCTCCTTAATGCTATTTTGGTGCTGTTTAGCAGCATGGAATAAATGTTCAGCGGTGTGCGCTTTGGACGAGAAATACACCAAAAAAACCCTTTTTTCCCCCCATCAGTGGCAGACAAACTGCAGAGGTCACTGAAGAGCCCACATTTTGGAAACACATTCTTTTTTTTGGCTGCTGTATTGCTTGCATAGCTTGTTATTGCGCAATAAGCAACCTTCTGTTTTAGGGGGTCATATTAGCCAGCCAAGCCTTTTTTGTGCTAAATATGGAACATGGAAGAGTACTTACTTAATTGCTCTGGTAGGCATAGCTCTCATAATGGATACCTGTAAATAGGTCTGTTTCCTTTCTGGATTTCCTTTTTTGGTCAAAAACAGCATTTTAATATAAGTTTGGTTTTTTTTAAAGATATGTAGGTGTTGTCAGCTGCAAGGTCTTGTATGGAATAGGCATTCCATTTTGGAAACAAGTGCTGGGCTGACCCATATTGCTGAAGTGGGAACCTTGCGTTTAATTAGGATGCTCTACTGCAGAGGAATGAGAACCAGATAGACTTAGCTCTGGAAGCAGATGAGAAGCGCTCACCCGGGCAGCCCCTGCGTCTGAATATTGTGGGGGAAACTAGGAACTGTTGTTTGTGACTCGAACCAGCCTAAACTGGAGCCATCCAGTTTGAGTTGGCTGCTTGCCACCTCCTGGAAGCTTCCTTGTTTTGCGAGTTTCTGCACAGCCCTCAGTCCAGGGGCGGGGCACAGGGACCCGGCTGCTGCATGGTGACTGGGCCGGGTGGTGGGAGGGGCAGGACAGCTGTGCCTTAGTGTTCCTGGGGAGGAGGATTTCAAATCTAGCCAGGGTGAACGCCCGACTGCAAGCTGGTACGAACTCTATTTTTAATACCGCTTTCTGTTATTAACCCTTGCTTTAATGGTAACTTTTAGTCTTCTACCTTTTAGAAGTTACAGCTTCTATAAAACTGCTTCTGCACTGCCAGTGCTTGGCCACATCACAACGTGGTCAGCATTTGGTGACAAGGAGTTTATTACCAAAGTCCCCAGGAGTGTTGCTTTTAGTTAGGTTAGTCCGTTTGAAATAAACTGCCCCTCTCACCCCTTCTCATTCTTACCAATTAGGTTGTACTGAGGTTTTTTATTTTGGTTTCTTAGGTGGAAGGAATTAAAATAGGTTTTGGTGGCAAAGTTGTGACATGACATGATGTCTTGTGGGTTTTAATTTATTCTGGATGATTTATTTATTTATTTATTTATTTATTTTTGAGACAGGGTCTTGCTCTGACGCCCAGGCTGGAGTGCAGTGGTGATCTCAGCTCATTGCAGTCTTGACTTCCTGGGCTCAAGCTGTCATTGCACCTGAGCCTCCTAAGTAGCTAGGATTACAGGCACACACCACCAAGCTGGGCTAATTTTTGTATTTTTTGTAGAGATGGGGTCTCACTGTGTTGTCCAAGCTGGTCTTGAACTCCTAGGCTCAAGCTATCTGCTCACCTTTGCCTCCCAGAGTGCTAGGATTACAGGTGTGAGCTGCGCCTGGCCTGAATTTTTTTTTTTTTTTTTTTGAGATGGAGTCTCGCTCTGTCTCCAAGGCTGGAGTGCAGTGGCACGATCTCAGCTCACTACAAGCTCTGCCTCCTGGGTTCACACCATTCTCCTGCCTCAGCTTCCCGAGTAGCTGGGACCACAAGTAGCTAGGACCACAAGCACCCACCACCACGCCCGGCTAATTTTCTGTATTTTTAGTAGAGACGGGGTTTCACCGTGTTAGCCAAGATGGTCTTGATCTCCTGACCTCCTGATCCGTCCACCTCAGCCTCCCAAAGTGCTAGGATTACAGGCGTGAGCCACCGTGCTGGGATTACAGGCGTGAGCCATCTCGCGTGGCCGAAAAAAATTTTTAATGTTGCTAAAAATAAAAAAGTTGAGCCTGATGTGATGGTATGTGCCTGTAGCTACTCTGGAAGTTCATGTGGGAGGATTGCTGGAGGCCTGGTGTTTGAGACATAGCAAGACCTCATCTCTTAAAAGAAAACCAAATCCACCAGGTACGGTGGCTCACACCTGTAATCCCAGCACTTTGGGAGGCTGAGGCGGGCGGATCACTTGAGGTCAGGAGTTCGAGACCAACCTGGCCAACGTGGTGAAACCCTGTCTCTACTAAAAAAACACAAAAATTAACTGGGCATAGTAGTAAGGTGAGCGCCTATAATCCCAGCTATTTGGGAGGCGGAGGCAGGAGAATCCCTTGAGCCCTGGAGGCAGAGGTTGCAGCGAGCCAAGATTGCCCCATTGCACTCCAGTTTGGGTGACTGAGGGACACTCCACCTCAATAAAAACCCCAAAATTAAAAATAATAAGTAATTAGGCAGATTAAAGTTCTAAACAACAAATTTTATTTTGTTTGCTTATCTTTTTTTTGGAAATGGAGTCTGTCTCTGTCGCCCAGGCTGGAGTGCAGTGGTGCTGTCTCAGCTCAATGCAACCTCCACCTCCTGGGTTCAAGTGATTCTCCTGCCTCAGCGTCCTGAAAACAACAAATTTAAAAATAAAAAGTGCCGTGTCAAATTGTATTTGTTTGACTTGGAAACAAAGTATGGAAACTCTTTTTTTTAAAATTTTTTTATTTTAATTTTTTTGAGGCAAGAATCTTGCTTTGTTGCCCAGGTGGGAGTGTAGTAGCATGATCTCGGTTCACTGCAACCTCCACCTCCCAGGTTCAAGTGGTTCTTCTGCCTCAGCCTCTCTAGTAGCTGGGATTACAGGCACACGTCACCACGCCCGGCTAATTTTTGTATTTTTAGTAGAGATGGGGTTTCGCCATGTTGGTGGGGCTGGTCTTGAACTCCTGACTTCATGTGATCCGCCCACTTTGGCCTCCCAAAGTGCTGGGATTATAGGCGTGAGCTACCACGCCCAGCCAAAGTATGTAAACTTTTTTTTTTTTTTTTCCCTGAGGTTGTGTTTTGCTCTTGGTGCCTAGGCTGGAGTACAGTGGTGCAATCTTGGCTCACCGCAACGTCCACCTCCCAGGTTCAAGTGATGCTCCTGCCTCAGTCTCCGGAGTAGCTGGGATTACAGACATGCACCACCATGCCTGGCTAATTTTGTATTTTTAGTAGAGACAGGGTTTCGCCATGTTGGTCAGGCTGGTCTTGAACTCCTGACCTTGGGTGATCCACCTGCCTCGGCCTCCTAAAGTGCTGGGATTACAGGCATGAGCCACTGCGCCTGGCCAATCATTTTTACTTATGGTAAAACTTAGTGCAGTTTTGGTGATCTTGTTCTTTTCTTGTGTCTCTTTTGGGGCGTTTGTACTTGGAAGTTCTCTATGGTCATTCTTAGAAGCCAAGGCACAAATTTACCTTGCCCCAAACAAGGAATCATGCATGTCCAGAAATTAAGGAAAATGTGGCATTCTCATTTTAAACATTAGCATTTTCTTTCTTTCTTTTCTTTCTTTCTTTTTTTTTTTTTTTGAGATGGAGTTTTTTGCTTGTGTCACCCAGGCTGGAGTGCAATGGCATGATCTCGGCTCACTGCAACCTCCACCTCCCAGGTTCAAGCAATTCTCCTGCCTTGGCCTCATGAGTAGCTGGGATTACAGGCGTGTGCCACCACGCCCAGCTAATTTTTGTATTTTTCAGTAGAGATAGGGTTTCACCATGCTGGCCAGGCTGGTCTTGAACTCCTGACCTCAGGTGATCCGCCTGCCTAGGCCTCCCAAAGTGCTGGGATTACAGGCATGAGCCACTGCGCCTGGCCTATAGAACGTCCTTCTAAATCCACTTTGTACTGTAAATAAACTTCCTATGTCCAGATAGGCAAAACAGTAAGTGAAATAGCTTTAAAAACGTCTTTGTAGAGTTTGTTTCTAAGAATTTCACTCATCCTCTAAAATCTTTCATTTGGTGTGGAAGAGAGATGTAGGGCAGTAAAACATTTTCTTACAAATAGTTGGGTTATATACAGTTCAATAAAATCAAGTTGACATTTTTATTTTTATTTTTTATGTGATCTCGGCTCACTGCAACCTCTGCCTCCTGGGTTCAAGCAATTCTCCTGTCTCAGCCTCCCGAGTAAGCTGGGATTACAGGCACGCACCACCACGCCCAGCTAATTTTTATATTCTCTACTGAGATTTGAGTTTCACCATGTTGGCCAGGCTGGTCTCGAACTCTTGACCTTATGATCCACCCACCTCGGCCTCCCACAGTGTTGGGATTACACATGAGCCACTGTGCCCGGCCTGGTTGACATTTTTAGATTTTGACTCAGGTTTCTTTCTTTCTTTCTTTCTTTCTTTTTTTTTTAAAAAAGACTGGGTCTTGCTCTGCTTCCCAGGCTGGAGTGCAATCTCTGCACACTGCAACTTCCGCTATAAAATTCACCCATTTAAAAGTGGACAGTTAGTACTTTTTAATATGTTTATGGAATTCTGCAACCATAATGAAATTAGTGCATTTTCATGATCCCGAAAAGAAACCTCATACCTGTGTTAGCAGTTGCTCCCCATTCTTTTTCTCCTCCAGCCCAGGGCAACTACTAATCTGTCTCTATAGATTTACCTATTCTGGACATTTAATAGAAGGAAAATCATTACCATATTGCAGTCTTTTGTGACTGGCTTCTTTCACTTAGTATGTTTTTGCAGTTCATTCATGTTATACCACTGATCAGTACTGGTGCACCGAATAGCCACATTTCAAGTACTAGGTAGCCACATGTGACTAGTGGCTGCGGTACTGGATATCCTATCTAGAAACAAAAACCTCCCTAATAAACCAGCACATCATCCTTCAAGAGAAAATGGTAGGCCTTTATAATGCTTAAGCATAGCCCAGAAATATATGTGTGTGGGTTTTAACAAAGAAATTCCATTTACAGGAGCTAACACTTAGAGGTTTAGTACATTTGGAAATAATTGCTATGGAAAAAAATTTTTTTAGAGGCAGTCTTGCTCTGTCACCCTGGCTGGAGTGGTGGTGCAATCATGGCTCACTGCAACCTTGAACTCCTGGGCTCAAGGGATCCCCTCACCTCAGCCTCCTAAGTAGCCGAGACTATAGACATGCCACCACACTTAGCTAAATTTTTTTTTTTTTTTAAGAGATAGGGTCTCACTACGTTGCCCAGGCTGGTCTAGGACTCATGACCTCAAGTGATCCTCCTGCCTTGGACTCTCAAAGCACTGGGATTACAGGCATGAGTCACTGTACCTGGGCTAATATAAAAACCATTAAGAAAAACTAATGTCATGGTGTCATGTTGATAAATTCACATATATCTGTCTCAGTAGAACTGTTTAAAAATATATACCATGTTCTGGAGACCTGGTTAAAAAAAAAGTTTATTTATGTTGACTGCATGTTCAAATGGTATTTTGAATATATTAGGTTAAATAAAGCATATTACTACATTAATTTCATCTGTTTCTTTTTACCTTTTTTTTTTTTTTTTTGAGATGGAGTCTTGTTCTATTGCCCAGGCTAAAGTGCAGTGGTCAGGCTGGAGTGCAGTGGCGCAATTTTGGCTCACTGCAAGCTCCACCTCCCAGGTTCACACCATTCTCCTGCCTCAGCCTCCCGAGTAGCTGGGACTATAGGTGCCTGCCACCACGCCTGGCTAATTTTGTTTTTGTATTTTTAGTAGAGATGGGGGTTCACCTTGTTAGCCAGGGTGGTCTCGATCTCCTGACCTCATGATCCGCCCGCCTCAGCCTCCCAGAGTGCTGGGATTATAGGCGTGAGCCACCACACCTGGCTCTTCTTTTTACTTTTTCTTTTTTTCTTTTTTGAGACGGAGTCTTGCTCTGTTGCCTAGGCTGGAGTGCAGTGACCGGATCTCAGCTCACTGCAAGCTCCGCCTCCCGGGTCTACGCCATTCTCCTGCCTCAGTCTCCCGAGTAGCTGGGACTACAGGTGCCCGCCACCTCGCCCGGCTAGTTTTTTGTATTTTTTTGGTAGAGACGGGGTTTCACCGTGTTAGCCAGGCTGGTCTCGATCTCCTGACCTCGTGATCTGCCCGTCTCGGCCTCCCAAAGTGCTGGGATTACAGGCTTGAGCCACCGCGCCCGGCCTCTTCTTTTTACTTTTTCAAATGTGACTGTTTGAAAATTAAAATTCTGTGGCTTATATTTCTACTGGACAGTGCTATTCTAGAAGCAAGCTCTATCAGGCTGTAATGTCACAAAGTAATTTGTGTATCAATTTAGTGCTTTTGAATTTGTTTAAAGACAAATAGAGTTTGTTATTATTTTTTTTAAATTCCCCGAACCCTTCTAGTCTCTTGGAAATGATGGGTTAATAGAAAAGGCTCTTGGGACTGTTATGCCTAAAATATAAACTGAACTACTTCCAGATTCCATCTTTAATACTTCAGGTGTTGGTCAGGCCAAAATGCATGTTTGTCTCCAGGGTGGCTGAGGGAATGGCTCAACCGAAATATTTATTTCAAAGTCCAGGTTCTAGGCGTAGAAATATGTTAATATCAAAGCCCCTAAATAAATTAATTTCCCAAGAAGGAAATCAAATAATCTTAACCAGAGTAAATTTATTTTTAAAATTTAAAAAACAACTTTCAGTGGGGCACAGTGGCTCACATCTGTAATGCCAGCACTTTATGAGGCCAAGGCAGGCAGATCACCTGAGGTCAGGATTTTGAGACCAGGCTGGTCAACATGGCAAAACCCCGTCTCTATTAAAAATACAAAATTAGCTGGGCATGGTGGCGTGCACCTGTAATCCCAGCTACTCAGGAGACTGAGGCAGGAGAATCGTTTGAACCAGGGAGGTGGAGGTTGCAGTGAGGCGAGATTGTGCCATTGCACTCCAGCCTGGGCAACAAGAGTGAAACTCTGTCTCAAAGCAAAACAAAACAAACAAACAAAAAGAAAACACTTTCATCTGATCAATTTTAAGTGATGGCTAATACTTTTGATAGAGGTTTAAAATATGTCTGTTTACATACTGGTGCTAATAGGCTGGAATTAGAAGACATAAATAATACACATCTATGTTGCTTCTAGGCATGATTTGTATAACCCAAACTGGAAGAAGTCTGTGATTCTTTATATGTTATTTTCATTGATGGTAGGGAGGGGCAGATTAGCTTCCTGATTATGCTGTGTCATGGTGTATGGAGCCATCTTGGACTGTAGCTTTGTATCTGTCACTGGAAGAAACTGCAAAGAAGTAATTATATTTAAGCAGAACAACTTTAGCCTGAGGTTTCTTACTAATTTGTAGTCATTTATAAATAAACAAAAATGTATACCAAATAGTGGATGGCTTAGGCTTTCTAGTAGGGAGTTAGGTACCTTTCTAACTCCTTGTCCCTGGAACTGCTCTAATGGAGAGTTCAGACGTGGGAAATAGCAAACTTCTTTTTCATTCTGGATAGAAAGGAGATGTAATTAGTATCAAAGTTAAATTGAAAAAAGGCCAGTATGCTGAAGCCTGGGTGACAGAGCGAGACCCTGTCTCTTAAAAAAGAAAAAAAAAAAGGAAAAAAAAAAATGCAAGGCAGGTGCAGTGGCTCCTGCCTGTAATCCTAATACTTTGGGAGGCTAAGGCTTGAGGATCACTTGAGGCCAGGAGTTTCAGATCAGCCTGGTCAACATGGCAAAAGCCCGTCTCTACTAAAAATACAAAAATTAGCAGGGTGTGGTGGCGTGTGCCTGTAATCCTAGCTACTTGTGGCTGAAGCTTGAGAATCACTTGAACTCAGGAGATGGAGGTTGCAGTGAGCCAAGGTTGCACTACTGCACTCCAGCCTGGGCGACAGAAAAGGCAAAAACCTGAAAGTTCAAATTTGCTTGTGGGTTTGGTAATGCTACATCAGTTGTATGTGACCATTTGGAATTAAAACATGCACACCCTCACACACACATACTTGATCTGTGTCCTTTCTTGGCCTGTGCCTTTTGAAACGTTGTAGTTTTTTCATAACAAGAAGTATCAGATTTTATATACTATGTGACTAAGGGAATGAGAAAATTCCATTGTATTTGACAGTTTAAATTTTCTCATCTTTTTTGTCTCTTAAATAAAGACTGCTGCCAGGTTGGAAGGATTTCTTGTTCTTAGGCAGACATGTTACATCTGCTTACTACTTTCAGGGGAGTATGCATGTTTGATGCTTTTTGCTTTGAGTTACTTGAGTAGAAGGTTTTATAAGTGTGAAGGGTCCAGTAAAGCCCACCAGAAAATAAGTCACATGATTCTTAATAATAGATTAACAAAAATGTAGCCTGTTTCCATTTTTGCTACTGTTATTAGGATAGTAGATCCAGAAGCTACCATATTATGTTTTGTTTTGTTTTGTTTTGTTTTGAGATGGAGTCTCGCTCTGTCACCAGGCTGGAGTGCAGTGATGCGACCTTGGCTCACTACAACCTCCGCCTCCCGGGTTCAAGCGATTCTCATGCCTCAGCCTCCCGAATAGCTGGGATTACAGACACGTGCCACCATACCCAGCCAATTTTTGTATTTTGAGTAGAGACAGGGTTTCACCATGTTGGCCAGATTGGGCTCGATCTGACCTCCTGATCTGCCTGCCTTGGCCTCCCAAATGCTGGATTACAGGCGTGAGCCACTGTGCCCGGCCCATATTATATTTTTAATGCCAAAGCTTAGAAGGCTTCAAAAAAGTTTTTTAAAAATTGTAGTAAAATATGCACAGCATAATATTTACCACTTTTTTTTTTTTTTTGAGACAGAGTTTCGCTCTTGCTGCCCAGGCTGGAGTGCAGTGGTGTGATCTCGGCTCACCGCGACCTCTGCCTCCCGGGTTTAAGCGATTCTCCTGCCTCAGCCTCCTGAGTAGCTGGGATTACAGCACGTGCCACCACGCTTGGCTAATTTTGTATTTTTAATAGAGACAGGGTTTCTCCATGTTGGTCAGGCTGATCTTGAGCTCCCGACCTCAGGTGATCCGCCCGCCTCGGCCTCCCAAAGTGCTGGAATTACAAACGTGAGCCACCGTGCCCAGCCTAATATTTACCACTTTAATCATTTTTTGTTTGTTTTACTTTCTGAGATAGGGTATTTCTCTGTTACCCAGGCTGGAGTGCAGTGGCGCAGTCACCCCTGACTGCACCCCTAACCTCACGGACTCAAGGTACCCTCCCACCTGGCTGAGACCATAGGCATGCACCACCATGCCCAGCTAATTTTTAATTTTTTTTTCTTTCGTAGAGATGGTGTCTCTCTCCGTTGCCCAGACTGGTCTCAAACTCCTGGGCCCAAGTGATTCTTCTGCTTCGGCCTCCCAAAATGCTGGGATTATAGGTGTGAATCACCCATGCCTGGCCTCATTTTAACCACTTTTAAGTGTATAGTTCTGTGCCATTAAGTACATTCATATTGTGTGACCATCACCACTATCCATTACCGTTAAACAATAACTTCTACTCCTCCCTCTCTTAGCCTCTGCTGACTACTGTTCTGCTTTCTGTCCCCATGAATTCTTGACAACTCTAGGTACCCATATAGGTGGAACCACACAGCATTTGTCCTTTTGTGTCTGGCTTATTTCAGCATTTGTTATTTTGTGTCAAGGCTCATCTGTCTTGTTACATGTATCATAATTTCATTCCTTTATAAGGGTGAATAATAATTCTTTCATTATTTTTGGATAAGCTTTAATTATCTACCAGATACCCTGTGGATCAACTATTAACATACTCCTTTTGCTTAACTCTACCAAAAGATAGTGGTAAACTTTAAAACATTAACTACAGCTGTAATTGGATCCGAAATAATTACTTATACTTAACCTTTTTTTTTTTTGGAGACAGAATATCACTCTGTTGCCTAGGGCAGAGTGCAGTGGCGTGATCTCCGCTCACTGCAACCTCTGCCTCCCAGGTTCAAGCGATTCTCCCGCTTCAAGCGATTCTCCCGCTCAGTCTCCTGAGTAGCTGGGACTACAGGCATGTGCCACCGTGCTCGGCTAATTTTTTGTAATATTTTTAGTAGAGATGGTGTTTCACCATGTTGGCCAGGCTGGTCTCGAACTCCTGACCTCAGGCGATCCACCTGTCTTGGCCTCCCAAAGTGCGGGGATTACAGGCGTGAGCCACCACGCCTGGCCTATACTTAATCTTTTGTGAGCATGCTGACCACATAAAGCATATTTAAGCACAATTTTAAACAGCATTTTCTGCCAAAATAAGGCACTTTTATAAAATGCAGTCTTTTAATTATTTTCTTTTTTTCCTCTCATTTATGTAAACTATTGGACTTGAGAATAGATGAGAAATAATAAAACTGATTAATTATCGCATTTGATTTTACCATCACTTTTTTTTTTTTTTTTTTTGAGACAGTCTCACTCTATTGCTGAGGCTGGAGTGCAGTGGTGGGATCTTGGCTTACTGCAATCTCCGCCTCCCAGATTCAAGCAATTCTCCTGTCTCAGCCTCCCACGTCGCTGGGACTGCAGGTGCATGTCACCACTCCTGGCAAATTTTTGTATTTTTTGTAGAGACGTGGTTTCACTATATTGGTCAGGCTGGTCTCGAACTCCTGACCTCAGGTTATCCACCTGCCTCGGCCTCCCAAAGTGCTGAGATTACAGGAGTGAGCCACTGTGCCCAGCCTTTACCATTACTTTAGTGACCATCAACACTAAATATAGTTAAGCCTAAATCTTACCTATTAATTTATTAGTTAAGTGGAGCCAGTACCTGCCTAAGGTTTAGATTTATTTGATGTTTATAAATATTCAGAGGTGAAGTCTAGATGGAAAATAGGAGAGCTTTAAGAAGTTAATTTCTGAGGTCCAGATTTTGTACTAAGTAATCTTTAGGAAATGTTATTAGTTGTTTATATCAGCAATAAAGGGTCATTGTAGTCAGCAGAAAAATTACTAGCTTGGGCAACATAGTGAAACCCTGTCTCTACAAGAAATTTTAAGTGTTAGCCTGGTGTGGTGGTGCATGCCTGTGGTCTAGCTACTTAGGAGGCTGAGGTGGGAGGATTGCTTGAGCCCAGGAGGTTGAGGCTGCAGTGAGCCATGACTGCACCTCTGCACTCTAGCCTGGATGACAGAGCGAGACCTTGTCCCAAAAAGAAGAGAAAAGAAAAGTTAGTGTTGGTGGTGGGTTATGGTTCTTTTTCCACCTCCACCTATGTCTAGTAAGAGAAAGCTTTCCTCCTTTGTCAGTTTCACTCTACTAATTCAGTTAATCATTATCATATCAGCTCTTTTCCCATTAGAAATCTTTGTAGTTTCTGGTGATGGGAGAAATCTGATAGGCCGAACAAAGTTGAAGTTAAAATATTGATTACATAATAAAAACGCCTTTTTTTTTTTGAGGGGAGATGGAGTCTCGCTCTGTCACCAGGTTGGAGTGCAGTGGTGCGACCCTGGCTCATGGCAACCTCCACCTCCTGGATTCAAGTGATTCTTGTGTCTCAGCCTCCCAAATAGCAGGGATTACAGGCGCACACCAGCACGCCCGGCTTTTTTTTTTTTGAGATGGAGTTTCGCTCTTGTTTCCCAGGCTGGAGTGCAGTGGCACAATCTTGGCTAACCGCAACCTCCGCCTCCCGGGTTCAAGCGATTCTCCTGCTTGTAATCCTGAGCAGCTGGGATTACAGGCGCCAGCCACCACACCTGGCTAATTTTGTATTTTTAGTAGAGACAGAGTTTCTCCAAGTTGGTCAGGCTGGTCTTCAAACTTCTGACCTCAGGTGATCCGCTCGCTTCGGCCTCTCAAAGTGCTGGGATTACAGGCGTGAGCCACCACGCCCGGCCTAATTTTTGTATTTTTTAGTAGAAACGGGGTTTCACCGTATTGGTCAAGCTGGTCTCAAACTCCTGACCTTAGGTGATCCACCTGCCTCGGCCTCCCAAAGTGCTGGGATTACAGGCTTGGGCCACCGCGCCTGGCCGCATTTTTGCGTTTTAATGTATCAACACAGCATTTTCTTAATACATGTCCTAAATTTAAAGAGTTTGGATAACTTTTCATTAACTTTGGCTCTAAAGGGCTTCATTGATGATTTATACAGTTGAGTCCTGCAATGCTTTCCCCGTTTCTTTTGTAATAGTCGCACAGTCACCAGTTAGGTCTGACTCATTGCCCTGATGTCATCTCTGAGGAACTTTACCTGGGAAAGACAGGTTGTGAAACCCCTTGATTGAGCAGAGCATTGTAGACAAAAAGCAGTAGGTAGCTTACTTTGACTGGTTTGGAATTGCTCATCTTTTTCTAAGGAACATAGAGAGTGACCACTAACTTTGTATTTTACTTCTTAATTTATCGTGTGTATGTGTATAAAATAAAATTTACCATTTTAACCATTTTTAAGTGTTCAGTTCAGTGGCACTTAAATACATTGACATTATTTTGCAACCATCACTACCATCTTATCTCCAGAACGTTTTCATCTTCCCCAACTGAAACTCTATACCCATTAAACAATAACTCCCAATTCTCCCTTTCCCCCAGCCCCTGGCAACCACCATTCTATTTTCTGCCTTTATGAAATTGACTACTCTAGGTACCTCCTATAAATGGAATCATACAATATTTTTTGGGTATGGCTGTTTATTTCATTTAGCATAATATCTTCAAGGTTCATTCATGATGTAGCATTTGTCAAAATTTCCTCTTTTTTTTTTTTCCAGACAGGGTCTCACTCTGTTGCCCTGGCTGGAGTGCAGTGGTGCAATCTTGGCTCACTGCCACCTCCACCTCCCAGGCTCAAGCGATTCTCCTGCCTCAGCTCCTGAGTAGCTGGGATTACAGGCATGCGCCACTACTGCCCAGCTAATTTTTTTGTATTTTTAGTAGAGATGGGGTTTCACCATGTTGGCCAGGCTGGTCTTGAATTCCTGCTCTCAGGTGATCCGTCCACCTCGGCTTCCCAAAGTGCTGGGGTTACAGGCATGAGCCACTGCACCCGGCCAAAATTTGCTTTCTTTTAAAGGCTGAATAATATTCTATTTTATGTGTATACCATATTTTGTTTACTCATCTGTCGATGGACACTTGGGTTGCTTCCACCTTTTGGGTGTTGAACATGCTGTGAATGTGAGTGTACAAATATCTATTTGAGTTCCCGTCTTCATTTCTCTTGGGTATATAACCATAGTGGAATCGCTGGTTCATGTGGTAAGTTAGCGCTTGGGGAACCCCATGGCTGTACCATTTTACTTTCCCACCAGTAATGCACAAGGGTTCCAATTTCTTCACATCCTGCACTTGTTATTTTGTTTGCTTGTTTTTTTTTTGAGATAGGGTCTCACTTTGTCATCTAGGCTGCAGTGTAGTAGTGCGATTTTGGCTCACTATAACCTTGACCTCCCAGGTTCAAGCCATCCTCCTGCCTCAGCACCCCCGCCAAGTAGCTGGGATTATTGGCACATACCACCACGCCTGGCTAATTATTTTTGGTAATTTTTTGTAGAGACAGGGTTTCGCCATGTTGGCCAGGCTGGTCTTGGAACTCCTGAGCTCAGGTGATCTGCCTGCTTCACCCTTCCAAAGTGCTAGGATTACAGGCATGAGCCACTGCACCCAGCAGTTTGTTTTTAATAGTAGCCATCCTAGTGGGTGTGAAGTGAAGTATCATGTGGTGGAGTTTTTTGTTTTTGTTTTTTTGTTTTTTTTAAGATCCAGGGTTTCACTGTGTTGTTCATGCTGAACTCGAACTCCTGGGCTCATGCTATCCTTCTGCCTCAGGCTCCCAAGTAGTGTCAACTACAAGTATGAGCCCAATTTCACATGGTTATGATTTGCATTTCCCTAATTATTAGATGTTGCGCATTTTTTCTTGTGCTTATCTGCCATTTATATATCTTTGGAAAAATGTCTTTGAAGTCTTTGACCAGTTTTGAATCAGGTTGATTTTTGTTGTTGAGTTGTAGTGTGGTTTCTATTGTTGTTGTTGTCGTCGTTTTTTGAGAGTGCCACTGTCACCCAGGCTGGAGTGTAATGGTGCGCTCTCGGCTCACTGCAACCTCCGCCTCCTGGGTTCAAGCAGTTCTCCTGCCTCAGCCTCTTGAGTAGCTGGGATTACAGCCTCACGCCACCATGCCTGGCTAATTTTTGTATTGTTTGTAGAGACTGGGTTTCAGCATATTGGTCAGGGTGGTCTTGAACTCCTGATCTCAGGCGGTCCACCCTCCTCAGCCTACCAAAGTGCTGGGATTACAGGCATGAGCCACCACCCCTGGCCTGTAGTGTGCTTTTTAAAGGAAATTTAAAATGTCTTAAAATTATAAAGCGAAATACCCCATTAACCTTATTGTGTGAAATAGACCTTTTTCTAATTTCTTCTGAGCATTGTATTTTGGTGAGGAAAAATCTAATTGTGATATTAAACTACCACCTTCAGGCCCTAGGTTGAAGGTAAGGAAAGCTGTTGTACTATAAAAACCATTTCAATATGAATGGAATTGTTTTCATTGATGTAAACCTTATACTAGAGTATGAGTAGCAATACTGTATATATTTTACTTACAACTTGTTTAAAAATTGTAAAACGGTTTTGTCTATAAAGTACTGTGACCTTGGTATTGAATGGTAAAGTACATATTGTAAAAAAGTTGTTTATACTTAACCTTTTTATCACGTTTTCCAAAATCAAGTGACACCAGAGTGTTTTAGATCTCAGCTTCTTCTTGAGGAAGTCTGATTTTCAGAAGTTTACATTTTTTTCCTACAATTCAAAGATTTTTATGAAATGATGCATTAGTAATGAGGAAGAATAATCAACGTTAAGGATCCTGCATTTGGCTCACAGCTTGAAATTAGCATGTTGGTTTTTCAAAAGACAGGAAAGCAGTCCAAGAAATAACATAGGCCAGGGTTTTTCAGCCTTGGCACTGTTCACATTTGAGAGCAGAGAATTCTTTGTTGGGACTGTCCTGTGCACTGTAGGGTACTTAGCAGATGCCGGTAACCCTACCCCACCCCACCCCTACTGTGACAACAAAAATGTTGTAGAACCCTGCTAAAACTAGTAGGGACGTTGAAAGATCATGAGGTCTGCTAACCACTAGGGAAATTCAAGTTAAGAGGCAAAATGAAGTATCTTGGCAGGTCACCCAGTTGATTATTTCCCTATTATTTTTTGGAGTAAAAAAAAAAAATGGAGGCTTGAGTCAGGTGTGGTGGTGTATGCATGTGGTTCCAGCTTCTTCTAGGGTGACTGAGACAGGAGGATGTTGAGCCCAGGAGTTTGAGGCCAGCCTGGGCAACATAGTAATACCTCGTCCCTTTAAAAAAAAAAAAAAAAAAAAAAAAGGTGTCAGGGTGGCCGAGGCAGCAGAATTGCTTGAACCTGGGAGGCAGGGGTTGTAGTGAGTCAAGATTGCGCTGCTGTACTCCAGCCTGAGGGAAAGAGTGAGACTCTGGGGGGAAAAAAAAGAGCTGGGTGTGGTGGCTCATGCCTGTAATGAGCCAGGAGGCCGAGGTCAGCGGATTGCTTGAGCTCAGGAGTTCAAGACCACCCTGGACAACGTGGCAAGACCCTGTCTCTACTAAAAATGAAAAAAAAAAAAAAAAAAAAAAAAAAAAAAACCCAGCTGGGCGTGGTGGTCCCTACCTGTGGTCTGTGGTCCCAGCTACCCAGAAGGCTGAGGTGGGAGGATCATTTGAACCTGGGAATCGGAAGTTGCAGTGAGCTGAGATCTTGCCACTGCACTCCAGCCTGGGTGACAGAGTGAGACTCCATCTCAAACAAAACAAAACAAAACAAAAACAACAACAACAAAAAAGGCTTAAATTCAGGTTACATCAGAAGTGGTGGGGTTGAAAATGGTAGTGGTGTCACATCAGACTGCTGAACTGTTTTTAAAACTTTCTAGGCTTAAGACTTTACATTTTAAAATTATCGGGCTTTCGTTTATTGTGGATAGTATCTACGGAAATTTAAACTTTAAAATTTTTGCTTTAGTGAGAATAACATTTTATTTTTTGAAAATCTTTTATTTTTTACTTTTTTTTTTTTTTTTGAGACAGTCTGGAGTGCAGTGGCATGATTTCAGCTCACTGCAACCTCCACCTCCCAGGTTCAAACCATTCTCGTGCCTCAGCCTCCCAAGTAGCTGGGACTGTGGCCATGTGCCACCACGCCCAGCTAATTTTTGTATTTTTAGCAGAGTTGGGGGTTTGCCATATTGGCCAGGCTGATCTCAAACTCCTGACCTCAAGTGATCTTCCTGCCTCACCCTCCCAAAGTGCTGGGATTACAGGCGTGAGCCACTGTGCCCCGCCTGAAAATCTTTTAAATGTCTGGTTTAGTAAGATAGTTAGATTCTCATAACCAATTCTGTATTCAAACTGTGATTATAAGGTTTTTTGGGTGAAGTATATGAAGAAAATCTGGCCTCACAGATACACAGTTGAAATAGGGAAGGTCTCACAGATCTCCTAAAAGGATTTTGGGTCCTCACAGGTCCTCTTATGCTTAGATAATTGCTGCGCTAGAAAGATACAATTTGGACTTATTAAAAAAATGAGATGTGGAAGTATTATTATTTGGTGTGGTGATGCATTCTGTTTAAGAGATTATGGGCCAGGAATGGTGGCTCACACCTATAATCTGTACTTTTAGAGGCTGAGGTGGGCAGGTCGTTTGAGCCCAGGAATTGGAGATCAGCTTGGGCAACAAAATAAGACCCTATCTCTACAAAAAATAAAATAAATAAAAGTTAAAATAGATGATTATTCTAATAGAAATTAGATAAGAACCAGTGGGCACCCAAACCTGATTGAAAATCTTTTGACCCCAATTATATATTGACCCAAATTATATATTGATCATATGGAGAGAAAAATTATTAGCTATCTGATGGGTAGGGAGATACCTGGTTATGACATATGGGCCCTTCTAACTGTCTTAGTTGCAATATTTTCTAATTGCCCTGATTGCTCTTTTCTAAAAATACTGGTTTATGCTAGAGTTTTGTTTCTCAACTTGATTTGGTTAAATGCTTTTTAATCTTCCAGCTTTAAAAAAAAAAACAGTATAGATGCATATTTGCCATAAGTAAATGTTTACAAATAATACAGGGATACAGAAGTCAGTAATTAGATGTTGCTCTTGTATGTTAACAAACATAGCCTGAGTCATCTTATAAATAGCATACCCAGTGCCTTGGCATTTTCAGTGGTAAAAGTCAAATGCTCATGTAGTTCTGTGTGTAAAATGGCTGCAGGAATAGGGTTAGTAGATAATATGATATCATTATTTGGTTTATGAGAATCCTAGCATCCTATATTCTGTTTGTTTATCAAGAATTGTTATGTAACCAGTTGCTTACTCTTATATTTCTTCATAAGAAAATACTGGTCAGATCTACTTCTTCATTTTTTTCAATAATTACAAATTATAGGAAATAATTTGTCCTTAATTGTCTTTGGAAATGTGGTTAAGAGAAGTGTAACTAGCTTTCTTTAAAATTGTGTTCCAGCCCAGGCTGGAGTGCAGTGGCACGATCACACCTCACTACAGCCTTGACCTCCTGGGCGTAGGTGATCCCTCCCACCTTAGACTCCTAGGTAGCTGGAACCACAGGCACATGCCACCGTGCCTAATTTTTTGTAGAGATGGGTTTTGTCCTGTTGCCCAGGCTGGTCTCAAACTCTTCGGCTCAAGTAATCTGCCTGCCTTGGCCTCCCAAAGTGTTGTGCCTGGTCTCAAATTGTTGTTGTTTTTGAAGAGACTGGGGTCTTGCTATGTCATGTGCATGCTGGTCTCAAACTCCTGAGCTCAAGGGATCCTCCTGCCTCAGCCTCCAGAGTAGCTGGGACTATGCACCATGCCTGGCTTCCAGTTCTTTAGAATAACAACTTTTAATTGATACTGAACAATTGTTGTGCTTGGGTAAATTCCACTTTCTTAAAACAATTAGTCAATACACTGTTATTACTACTTCTTTAAGACAACTCACATTAGCTTCTGATGAACTATTTTTGGCTTTTAAGAACAATTGAATACTATCTCATGCATTTTGATGAACTGTTGTGATTCTTTAGCTCTAACAAGTAAATTACGAACATAAAAATTAAAAATGGACAAGAATTCCAGGCATTTGGGCCTTCTGTCAATTTAGTAGGACTGAAAAGTATTTGAGGGCCTACATTCATGCCCTCATTTTAATTCAGGATCTTGAAATCCGTGGTACATTGCAGTTTGCAAGGCAGGTGGATCACTTGAGGTCAGAAGTTCGAGACCAGCCTCACCAACATGGTGAAACCCTGTCTCTACTAAAAATACAAAAGTAGCTGGGCATGTTGACCAACAAACTACTTGGGAGGCTGAGGCAGGAGAATCACTTGAACCTGGGAGGCAGAGGTTGCAGTGAGCTGCACTCCAGCCTGGGCAATAAAAACGAAACTCCATCTCAAAAAAAAAAAAAAAAAAAAAAAACAGGTGAACTAAAAACTTGTACCATTTTTATTGTTTCATAATTCGTTTTAAAACCAGTCTTCCCTTCTCGTTGCCACCTCACATTAATCAGCAGATGATTCTGAAAGTTAAATTCTACATTTTGTTTCAGAATTGGTGTGGCAGCAGGGGATTCACCCAAAGAGAGTGTGATAGTTTTTTTTTTTTTCTTTTTTGAGGTCTCAAACTTCTGACCTCAGGTAATTCACCCGCCTCGGCCTCCCAAAGTGCTGGGATTACAGGCATGAGCCACCGTGCCTGTAATAATGTTTATAATAATGGCCTGTGATAATGTTTATAATAAATCTGTTTAAATGTTTATAGTATAAATGTGTATAAATGTTTATAATAAATCTGATTTCTACCATTATTTTTGTACTTCATTTTAAAGGCATCGTCACCACTGATTATCTTTTCTCTCTCTTTTTTTTCTGAGACGGAGTTTCGCCCTTATTGCCCAGGCTGGAATGCAATGACGCAACCTTGGCTCACTGCAACCTCTGCCTCTTGGGTTCAAGTGTGAATCTCCTGCTTCAGCCTCCAGAGTAGCTGGGATTACACGCACACGCCACCACACCTGGCTAATTTTTGTATTTTTAGTAGAGATGGTGTTTCACCATGTTGGCCAGGCTGGTCTCAAACTCCTGACCTCAGGTGATCTCCCTGCCTCAGTCTCCCAAAGTGCTGGGATTACAGGTGTGAGCCACTGCACCCAGCCGCCTCCATTTTTATTTTTATTTTATTTTATTTATATTTCGAGATGGAGTTTCGCTGTTGTTGCCCAGGCTGGAGTGCAATGGCACGATCTCGGCTCACTGCAACCTCCACCTCCCAGGTTCAAGTGATTCTCCTGTCTCAACCTCCTGAGTAGCTGAGATTACAGGCATGGACCACCATGCCTGGCTAACTTTTGTATTTTTAGTAGAGATGGGATTTCACCATGTTGGCCAGGCTGGTCTCACACTCCTGACCTCAGGTGATCCATCTGCCTTGGCCTCCCAAAGTGCTTGGATTACAGGTGTTAGCTACCGTGCCCGGCCTTCATTTTTATAATACAAGCTTGTGTAGAACTTTTTGTTGACTTATTAATGATTTCTTTTTTTTTTTTTTAGACAGAGTCTTGCTCTGTCCCCAGGCTGGAGCGGAGTGGTGCAATCTTGACTTACTGCAACCTCCGCCTCCCGGGTTCAAGCAGTTCTCCTGCCTCAGTCTCCTGAGTAGCTGGGACTATAGGCGCGCACCACCACACCCAGCTAATTTTTTTGTATTTTTAGTTGAGATGGGGTTTCACCATGTTGGCCAGGATGGTCTCGATCTCTTGACCTCCTGATCTGCCTGCCTCGGCCTCCCAAAGTGCTGGGATTACAGGCATGAGCCACCGCACTTGGCCCTTATTAATGATTTCAATCCGTACATTTTGCTTTTGCTCGTGATTGTTTACCTCTGTAACCACTGTTGCTAAGGAAATTTGGTGTATATAATATTGGTAGTATTGTAATTAAAATATTTTCCTTAATGTTTATGATTAAGATAATTTAATTAAGATAATTTCATTAAACCCTAATATCAATGACAATATCGTATTCAGGATAGTATTTACTTAATATTAGTAACACTGCTTTTGCTGGATGATCAGCAATCATTTTTTCTTCTTATAGATGGGAAAGCTAAACCTAAGTCATTCATAAGGGGCCTAGCAATGACAGCTTATGATTTTATCTCAAGGCCTTTATCCCTAGTAGTTTGAACTGACAGGTTTATTTTCCTGCATTTCAAACCACTATCAGAAAATGCTGATAACCTTATTAAGCTTTTTCTTTTCTTTCTTTCTTTCTTTTTTTTTTTTTTTTGAGACAGTCTCACTCTGTCGCCCAGGCTAGAGTGCAGTGGCGCAATCAGAGTTTAATGCAGCCTCTGCCTCCCTGGTTCAAGTGATTCTCATGCCTCAGCCTCCCAAGTAGCTTGGATTACAGGCATGTGCCATCAAGCCCGGCTAATTTTTGTATTTCTAGTAGAGATGAGGTTTCACCATGTTGGCCAGGCTAGCCTCGAACTCTTGGCCGCAAGTGATTCACCTGCCTTGGCCTCCCAGAGTGCTGGGATTACAGGCATGAGCCACTGCGCCTGGCATGTTTTCATCTTTTTTTTTTTTTGAGACAGGGTCTCACTCTGTTGCCTCGGCTGGAGTGCAATGGTGTGACCATGGCTCACTGCAACCTCAAACTCCTAGGCTCATGTGATCCTCTGCCTCAGCCTCCCAAGTAGCTGGGATTACAGGTATGTGCCACCATGCCCAGCTAATTTTTTAATTTTTCTTTTGTAGGGATGGGGTGTTGCTATGTTGACCAGGCTGGTTTTGAACTGCTGGCCTCAAGCAGTCCTCCTGCCTTGGCCTCAAAGTGGTAGGATTACAGGAACTAAGCCACTGCACCCAGTCAAATTTTCATCTATTGCTGTAACATGTGAGAGCTAAAAATGGTGTGTAAATTATTAGTTTTCTAGAAACATCTTTAGTTTTCTATAAGAAAACATAGAATTTATTTAGCTTTTAAAAAATGCTGTAGCAGCTGGATGTGTTGGCTCATGCCTGTATTTCCCAGCACATTGGGAGGCTGAGGTGGGCGGATCACTTGAGGTCAGGAGTTCGAGACCAACTTGGGCAACATGGTGAAACCCCATCTCCACTAAAAATACAAAAAATAGCTGGGCACGGTGGTGCATGCCTGTAATTCCATCTACTCAGGAGGTTGAGGTATGAGAATCACTTGAACCCAAGAGGTGGAGGTTGCAGTGAGCCACGATCACACCACTGCACTCCAGCCTTACTCTGTCTCAAAAGAAAAAAAAAGGGCTGTAGCAAATTTTTTTCAACCTAGATTTGGACTCATTTGTCTGGATGGATTAGTGATTGTCCTGAATATGAGAGCTGTAGTTCTAGTGCGAAGACAGAAACTACCCTGAGTCTTGTCCTATAGCTAGTGTGCTTAAGATGGATTCACTACTCAAAATGATTTGCTTGAAAGGTGAGGGCTTTATAACATGGAGGAGAATATGAAGCAAAATTTCAGAAAGATAGTAAAATCTGTAAATAACTTTTTATTAACCTATTTGAGAATGCCATAAAAGCAAGCCACAAAAGTCTTGCGTGTCCAGTACTGAAAGGAGAATTTTATGTTTCTCACATAGTTCTTAGGCATAATAAACTTTTTTCTATGAACTTGCATAGAGAAGTAAGGCATAATAAACTTATTTAAATATATTTTTTTCTTAATTTGACTGTGTAAGTAGTATTTCCTTCTTGTCCTTCAGTTGACTATCTTTCTATTTGAGGATTTTATTAAACTGAAGAGATTAGTTTCATTAACTATCACTTTTCCATGTTATCCACAGTGAAGAAAGCCTAAAGTAACATGAGTGTAGTAACTCACATAATATTTATTCATTAGTCCTTCAGTAATTTAAAAATTGCATCTACCTGGAAAATTATTTTGGCTATTGTTTTCCTAAAAATTACCCATGAGATAGTAGTGCTGCTACTACTACTAATAGTAACTGAGAAGTACTGCTTCATTTATTTGTTTGTTTGTTTGTTTTAAAAACAAGGCCTGACTCTGTTACCCAGGCTGGTCTCAAACTCCTGGCTTTGAGCGATCCTCCCGCTTCTGCCTCCCAAAGTGCTGGGATCATAGATGTGAGCCACCACACCCAGCTCTGTTTTATTTATTGGATACCTGTCATATTCTAAACTCTGTAAACTCATGTGTTGTTTCATTTAATTCTTTTTTTTTTTTTTGAAGATGGAGTCTTGCTCTGTCACCCAGGCTGGAGTGCAGTGGCACGATCTTGGCTCACTGCAACCTCAGCCTCCCGGGTTCAAGTGATTCTCTTGCCTCAGCCTCCCGAGTGGCTGGGACTGCAGGTGCACGCCACCACACTCACCTAATTTTTATATTTTTAGTAGAGACGGGTTTTCACCATGTTGGCAAGGATTTTCTCAATTTCTTGACCTCGCCTGCCTCGGCCTCCCAAAGTGCTGGGATTACAGGCGTGAGCCACTGTGCCCCGACTGTTTTATTTCTTAACCCTGTGATATAGGTACTATTATGATTATTTTCATTTTACACATTTGATATTGGGGGAAATTGGGTATGATGAAACTTTAGAAATACTATTTTCATTTAGTTTTATTACGTTGGCTGAGAGTCCTGTGTTGCATGCAGTAACTTTGGGCATAAAATTATGATAGGAAACCCATTTCAAAGGTGTTAAGTGATTTGTCCACTTACACGTGCTATATGTCGGATCCAAGATTTGAATCCAGACCTCTGAATCCCAAACCCATATACTTACTATTATTATTATTACACTAAGTGAATTGAATTCACTAGTCTTACTTCATTTGAAAAAATTTGTTCACGTTATTAATAGAATGCAACACTTGCATTGGTGGTACGTGGTGGTAAATGAAGATTATACTTTTGTGCTCCTGCATGTTTATCGTCTTCTGCCACCTCTAAAGGTAGAGTATGAGAGAGATGTGTAGAATGCAGGGCCTCCAGAAATCCCAGCCCGAAGTTTAGACCTGTTAGTTATTTTAAGAAATTTTCTAATGCTACTCATTTTCTGTTTGTCTTTTCACTGAAGTTTGTTGTTGTTGTTGCCTTTTTGCAGCAGTGATTCCAGCAGTAGTTCAAGTGATGATTCTCCAGCTCGATCAGTTCAGTCTGCAGCAGTCCCAGCACCCACTTCGCAGTTGCTTTCATCTCTGGAAAAAGATGAGCCCCGTAAAAGTTTTGGGATCAAGGTCCAGAATCTTCCAGTACGCTCTACAGGTAAAATTTTGTGTGAATGTCCTTTCCTCTGTGCTACTACTGAGGAATGAGGTATGATACTGCATTACATTGAAATAACTTTGGGCATAAAATTATGATGGAAAACCCATTTCAAAATATTAACGTTTTAAATGAGGAAACCTATGAATAATGGAAAAGTCTGCTTAAGCTATTCTGTGGTCTCTCCTTTACTCGTAATATTTTTAATTGACAGCTGACCATAATATACTGTTACTCCTACATTAGTCATGTTGAGCATGTAAACAAGTTAAAACTGTTAGTATATAGTCATACCAACAAAGACCAAATTAAGTATTTCTTAGCTAAGTGTATTTCAGTGATTGCTTAAATTATTTATTAAAATAGCCTAAAAGCTTATGTATCAGGTTTGTCAGTAGAGTTATTGAGACATCAATGTTGATGAGCTTTTGATTTAGAGTACTTGGTAATTTAGAAATGGACAAGGGAGTAAAATTGGCTTGCCTTTCTATACACCTTTTATATTTCTAATAAAGCAAATTAACACAAGACCCCCAGATGGTATGATTCATCTGTAAAGGATATTAAAATTGTTTAGCATGCTACATGACACTTCTCACACAATTTTATCATTGAGATGATCCTTGGAAAGATAGAAAGATGCCTTTCCATTTCAAGTCTTTAACACTTTATAAATATATATAGAAAATTTTTATTATGAAACATACCCCAAAGTAGAAGGAATAGCAAAATGAACTCCCGTTATACCCAAGATTCAGAAATCATCATTTTGCCATTTTTGCTTTATCTGTTTCCTGTCTTCCGGCTTTCCTACTCTTTTTTTTTTTTTTTTTTTTTTTAACCTTTAGGGTGAATCCTTGATGTTGTTTTATTTCACACCCACTTACAGATACATATTTATGTATATATCTGTAATATATAAGGGCATTTTTCTGGATAACTACAGTATCATTCTTACCTAACAAATAACCAATACTGTCATCTAACACTTAGTTTATTTTCAGACTTGTACAATAATCTCCAAAATGTGTTTTTGGAGCTTTTTTGTTTGAAAAAGTAATGTTTTAATGACAATAAAACTTAAGTCACATCTCAGGCTAGATCCATTTGTGGTTCATAAGCATGATTATTGGGTTTTCACGCCGTGTGCGCTGTGCCTCCTTCAAACCTTGTTACGACATTGGCATATTACCTATCTGACATGAACAAAAAAATGAGAAAATCAGGCTAAAGATTTAGTAGGTTGCTTATTGAGTTATAATTAAATTAGAAGAATTAATAACTTGGTTCTGTTTGGGAATTTAGATACAAGCCTTAAAGATGGCCTTTTCCATGAATTTAAGAAATTTGGAAAAGTAACTTCTGTGCAGATACATGGAACTTCAGAAGAGAGGTATGGTCTGGTATTCTTTCGTCAGCAAGAGGACCAAGAAAAAGCCTTGACTGCATCAAAAGGAAAACTTTTCTTTGGCATGCAGATTGAAGTAACAGCTTGGATAGGTCCAGGTAAGACACAAGCAAGGCGAGTTTGAGTTACACATCATACACACTGTTTGTGTTGCAGTATATGAGAAGGCAGCGTATGATCCTGAATGAGGACACTATTCTGGCTTTATTTATTGACATGTTTCCATTGTCTTCTGTTTTAAAAGATGGTTCTATTTATTGTTCAACTTAATAAAAAGCATTGTTTTGGTTAGGGAGGATAGATTTTTCTGTTGCTATAATGGAGACTTGGTAACTGTTAAGAGTCTGAAAGGCAGAACTGTAGACCCTTATTAAGTCCAGCCATCCCAAAAGGATTGAATTTATCAAAACTAGGAGGTAGCTCCTAGGAGTATGACAACAGAATTACCTTGAATTAGAAAGGAAACTACTTCTGGCTGGGCGCGGTGGCTCATGCCTGTAATCCCAGCACTTTGGAGACTGGATCATCTGAGGTCAGGAGTTCAAGACCAGCCCGGCCAACATGGTGACACCCTGTTTCTACTAGAAATACAAAAATTAGCTGGGTGTGGTGGTGCACGCCTGTAATCCCAGCTACTTGGGAGACTGAGGCAGGAGAATTGTGTGAACCTGGGAGGTGGAGGTTGTAGTGAGCTGAGATCGCATCACTGCACTCCAGCCTGGGTGACAGAGCAACACTGTATCTTAATAAATAAATAAAATAAAAAGAAAAAAGAAGGCAAACTACCTCTTAATATTGATGCGAGGGACTTGTTAGAACAATTTTATTTCTATTATACCAAATACAAATTGCGTCTGTTTTTCCAGCTTGCATGACCTTGAAGACAGAGTAACAGGAATAAGCCTTATCGGTGCAACCCGCTGAGAATTTCCAGGGAACATTTTATTATCATGAACCTACCTGTGAAACCTGTTGTAAGGCAGGAAATCTCACACATGGCTTGCATCGGCATTTCTCCTGTTTCAGGACCGCCTGCAGTACTTGTTTAAAAATGCAGACTCTTTAACTCTGCTCCAGCTTACTGATTCAGAATTTACAAACTTAAGTTTGGGAACCCCTGATTTAAGAGAACTTGTGAGTAAATCTGTAAAGGAATCAATAGAAACATTAAAAATTTATGGTCACCTTATGAAGCTGAGACAATTGAACTTGTAAGACTTTTAAGTGGAATTTGTAGGGTAAACATGGCCTGTTATAGGATAAATATGAATATTCTCAGAATTCATTTATTAGACAATTACAAAGAAAAAAAATGTAGTTCCCCTGATGAGGATGCACAAATATGTTATTTGCATAGTAAAACTGGCATGGAATTTTTAGGGCGATCACTGCAAAATGGTCACTCTGATGTTACCATGAAACATAACAATTCAAAGGAGTATTATCTTTTCAAAGGATAATAGGTTAAGCCTTCACAGACCTTCTTCCATCAAGTTTGAGATGGACTGCCCTAAATTTTACTAAACTAAGAGCAACTCCAGGAGTTCTTTAAAATTTAACATATTTGGAACAGGTCAGAACTGCTTGAGAAACATTTAGAATGTCATATGATCTATATACATTTCTAGAGCCAATTATAATTATTAAGTAAGGAAGATCTCATCCAGGGCATTCAGTATGTAACTTTTATCTCTAGATGGTAGGGCTAGCTTGAGATTTTTACTGTAAAAAGCTTTTAACCTAGATATTTAGCACCTAGGAAGTAGGATTTACCTACTTGCCAGTGAAAATTTTGAGAAGTTTGGTTGATTCAAACATAAGAAAAGCTAAATAATTTTCCCAGATAGGACAACATTAAATACCAGTTAAATGGGATATGTGAAAGCAGTTGAATTTTGAGTATGGAGACTTAGTTGGAATTTTGCTGTCAGATGGTTAAATCATGAATGTTATATTGAAATGTATTAAGCTGATTGCTTAGGTCAAGGATTATTTTCAAAGATCCAAATCCAAGAAACCTAACTTTGCATATAGACCGCTTGGTGGCCTCTAAGATTTCTTTTCCCATACATTGCATTACAATCCCCTAAACATGAAATTACAGGTTCAAGAAATTTTTTCCCAAATGTGTGTGGACATTAAGACTTTGACTGGTTGTGAAGGTTAAGTGGACTACATGTGAAAAACTTTTTTTTTTTTTTCTTTTGCTAACTGAATTTCCGATCTTGAAAATTTACTGCTGAGCGTGGTGGCTCACACCTTGATTGATTGATTGATTGATTGATTGATTGATTGGAGACAGGGTCTCACTCTGTTGCCACCCAGGCTGGAGTGTAGTGTCATAATCATAGCTCACCAAAACCTCGGCCTCCTGGGCTCAAGCGATCCTCCTGTCTTGGCCTCCCAAAGAGCTAGGATTATAGGCATGAGCCACTATGCCTGACCAAGCTCATGCCTATAAACACTGGGAGGCTGAGGCAGGGAGGCTGAGGCAGGAGGATCGCTTGAGCCCAGGAGTTTGAGATGAGCCTGGGCCACAAAGTGAGACCCCATCTCTACAAAAAATAAAAAACCAGGCCCTGTAGTCCCAGATACTTGGGAGGCTGAGGTGGGAGGATTGCTTAAGCCCAGGAGTTTGAGGCTGCAGTAAGCTATGATCCCACCACTGCACTCCAGCCTGGGCAACAGAGCAAGACCCTGTCTCCAAGGGGGAGAAAGAAAGAAAGTAAATGTACCAGGCCATTTGGTGGGAATGAAGCCGTTACAGATTTTAATAGTTGCAAATCATGCTTTCCTCTTGTGATTCTGCCTTTCGGAGCACAAACCTCAATATTCTATCTGAATTTTTTGAAATATTCTCAAATGTCTGCCCACATTTAAATGAAGACCAAATTGAGCTTAAAATTAGATATATTCCTTTGACATATGCAGAATATATGGAGACAGCTATTATGAGCCCTGGGCAGTTTCTGGGTCCACCTGAGTTTGTGAAAGTACATCATAGTCTGATTGATGAAAGTGGTAAGATTAATTGAGCTACCATTGGAGCCATCAGTCTGGACTCAGAAGTGAGATGTATTCTGACTTAAGGTCCCTGAAATTGAGTTTTAAAAATACCAGTGTCGTTGACATTATCAGTAATGTTCAATGGCTGACCCTAAATGCTTCATTTCAGTAAAGTTGATTAAATATTAATTTTTTGGATGGCTTTGTTTTACATTAAGAAAAAAGAACACACAGTAGTTTCCTATAATTGTTATCTACAAAACCTTGAGTGTTCCTGCCTTAGACCAAGTTTATAAATGGAGGTTCAGAGAAAGGCTATGATAAATTACAAGTTAAGCCAGGGCTTTTGATCATAAAAAAATAGAGGCCGGATGTGGTGTCTCACACCTGTAATCCCAGCACTTTGGGAGGCTGAGGCGGGTGGATCACCTGAGATCAGAAGTTCGAGACTAGCGTGCTCAACATGGCGAAACCCCGCCTCTACTAAAAATACAAAAAATTAGCTAGGCGTGGTGGTGGGCGCCTGTAATCCCAGCTACTTGGAAGGCTGAGGCAGGAGAATTGCTTGAATCCAGGAGGCAGAGATTGCAGTGAGCTGAGATTGCTCCACTGTACTCCAGCCTGGGCGACAAGAACGAAACTCCGTCTCAAAAAAAAAAAGAAAAGAAAAGAAGTCATAACAATCACTTAACCTCTTTCCGTTTGTCATTGGGGACCATGCAATATCAAAAGATATTTAAAACATACTGCTTTAATCAGTTTTCATAGTTACTCTTATATCTAAAATTTATGCATGTAGACAGTTGATTTATTGTGTTAGTATGAGAGGGGCGAAATGCTAAATATCTTGTAAAATGTTGAAAAGTAAATGAAATTAAACAAACAATGAAGGTGGACTATTTTCAGCTGAGTTTTTGTATCTATTTCAGAGTGTAGTTTTATACTCCAAATTGAGAGCCTGCCACGTAATTTTGGAAATTAGGATTAGGCTCAAATAATTAATTACCTTTTTTGCTGGGGTTTAAAATCTGTTTCTGTGTCAGTGATTATTTTTAAAACAAATCAGGCCAAGTGCAGTGGCTCACGCCTGTAATCCCAGCACTTTGGGAGGCTGAGGCAGGAGGATTGCTTGAGACCAGCCTGGGCAACAAAGTGAGTCCTTATCTCTATGGCGTGGGGGGAAAAAAACTAGCGAGGCATGATGGCATGCACCGGTGGTCCCAACTACTTAGGAGGCTGAGGTTGGAGGATTGCTTGAGCCTGGGAGGTTGAGGCTTCTGTGAGCCATGATCGTTCCAGTACACTCCAGTCTGGGTGGCAGAGCGAGACTCTGCCCCAAAAACGACAACAGATCACCTTAGCAAAGATATCTGCTTTATTTTTTCTATTTTATTTTTGAGACAGGTTCTCTCATCACCCAGGCTAGAGTGCAGTGGCACGATCACAGTTCACTGCAGCCTCAACTTCTCATGCTCATGCTATTCTCCCACCTCAGCCTCCCGAGTAGCTGAGAATACAGACGTGCGCCACCATACCTGGCTAATTTTTTTTTTTTGGTAGAGATGGGGTTTCAACATGTTGCCCAGGCTAGTCTCAAACTTGGGGGCTCAAGCGATCCTCCCACCTTGTCATCTTAAAGTGCTGGAATTACAGGCGTGAGCCACCATTCCCAGCTAATTTAGCAGATTTAAATCAGTTTATTTTTTAAAGGTTAAACAAAGTGTTACTTTAGCCTTAATTTTTAAAAAAATGTTTCTTTAGCCTTTGTATTCCTTTTTTGCTTTAGAGTTAATAAGGGGTGGCTATTTCTGAAGGTGTTTATGGTATTTCAGTTTGTGTGAGTATTCAAGCCTATTATTTCAGACATTTTGTTTTTTAAATGTAGATTTTTTTCCATGATATATAAATATGCATTAAAATACCCTCTTTTCTTTTTACTCGGCCCCCATTCCACTTACAGAAACGGAAAGTGAAAATGAATTTCGCCCCTTGGATGAAAGGATAGATGAATTTCACCCCAAAGCAACAAGAACTCTCTTTATTGGCAACCTTGAAAAAACCACTACTTACCATGACCTTCGCAACATCTTCCAACGCTTTGGAGAAATTGTGGTATGTTGCTTTTACTATGAAAACAATTTTAGGTCTTTGTCATAACACATAAAGCATATAGTACAGATTATATTTGGAAAGGTGATGTTTAATGGTGTAATGAATATTGCTGTGTGCTTTTAGCTCTTGCTAAAAGATAATCCAGAGAAACCCATTGGGTATGGTTCTATATATGTGTGTAAAAATGTAATATATGTCCTTTGTTTACACATACATAATTTCTTATTTCTCTCTTTTTTTTTTTTTTTTTGAGACAGTGTATCACTCTGTCTCCCAGCCTGGAGTGCAGTGTCATGATTACGACTCAAGGCAGCCTCAACTTCCTGGGCTCAAGTGATCCTCCCATCTCTCAGTCTCCTGAGTAGCTGGGACTTACAGACGTGTCCCACCATGCCCAGCTAATTTTCGTGGTTTTTTGTAGAGGTGGTGTTTTGCCGTGTTGCCCAGACTGATTCTTACCCAATTTTTATCTTTGTTCTTTGGGTTCTGTTTTTTGTTTTTGTTTTTGTTTTTGTCTTTTTTTTTTTGAGACGGAGTCTCACTCTGTCGCCCAGGCTGGAGTGCAGTGGCCGGATCTCAGCTCACTGCAAGCTCCGCCTCCTGGGTTCACGCCATTCTCCTGCCTCAGCCTCCCAAGTAGCTGGGACTACAGGCACCCGCCACCTCGCCCGGCTAATTTTTTGTATTTTTTTTTAGTAGAGACGGGGTTTCACCGTGTTAGCCAGCATGGTCTCGATCTCCTGACCTTGTGATCCGCCCGTCTCGGCCTCCCAAAGTGCTGGGATTACAGGCTTGAGCCACCGCACCCGGCCTGGGTTCTGTTTTAATGCCATCTCTAGTCCTGTGGATTGAAAGGAAAATCTGGAAGAGAAAAATATTTGTAAAAATGAAGCAGCAGGCTGAGCATGGTGGCTCACGCCTATAATCCTAGCACTTTGGGAGGGTGAGGTAGGCAGATCACTTTGAGCTCAGAACTTTAAGACCAGCCTGGGCAACATGGCGAGACCCTGTCTCTACAAAAAGACAAAAATTAGCTCGGCGTTGGTGGCTTGCTTCAGTAGTCCCAGCTACTCAGGAGGCTGAGGCTGGAGAACCACTTGCGCCCAGAAAGCAGAGGCTGTGGTGAGCCGAGATCACGCCACTGTACTCCAGCCTGGGTGACAGAGTGAGACCCTGTCTCCAAAAACAGAAGCAGCAAATTAGCGTATGATTGTTTTGTGATCACAGTGTACATCAGAAATGCCTTGGGGATTGCTAGAATATGGATGTCGTCTGTTAGCAGTTCAGTTCTATTAGGAAGTTTTAATTTGAATCATTTATTTATTTATTTATTTATTTATTTATTTATTTATTTATTTATTTTTTGAGACGGAGTCTTGCTCTGTGCCCCAGGCTGGAACACAAGTCATTGTTAGATTAAGGGGTACAAGAAGTTTTCTGTTCCTTTATGACTCAAAATTGGAGTCAGTTTAAAAATGCAAATATTTTGGTCACAGCTTTGTAATCTTGGGATATACTGTTATTATTTTTTTAGACAGAGTTTCACTCTTGTAACCCAGGCTGGAGTGCAGTGGCGCGATCTTGGCTCACTGCAACCTCTGCCTCCTGGGTTCAAGCGATTCTCCTGCCTCAGTCTCCTGAGCAGCTGGGATTACAGGCGCCCACCACCACGCCCAGCTAATTTTTGCTTTTTTTTTTTTTTTGAGACAGAATTTGGCTTTTGTTGCCCAGGCTGAAGTGCAATAGCACAATTTTGGTTCACTGCAAACTCCGCCTCCCGGGTTCAAGCAATTCTCCTGTCTCAGCCTCTGGAGTAGCTGGGATTACAGGCGCATGCCACCACACCTGGCTAATATTTTGTATTTTTTATAGAGATGAGGTTTCACCATATTAGTCAGGCTGGTCTCAAACTCCTGACCTCAGGTGATCCCACTGCCTTGGCCTTCCAAAGTGCTGGGATTACAGGTATGAGCCACCACACCCGGCCTAATTTTTGTATTTTTCAGTAGAGACGGGGTTTCACCATGTTGGCCAGACTGGTCTTGAACTCTTCACCTCAGGTGATCTGCCTGCCTTGGCCTCCTAAAGTGGTGGGATTACATGTGTGAGCCACCACACCCGGGCTGGGATATATCATTTTGTAAGATATCAGCCTTTCGTATCTCCTCAAAATCTTTCATAGAATCGTAACTTCTGTAGGAATCTGCGCATGCCTTCTTTCTTGGTTCAGCCACAGCAAACTTATAGAGAACCGCAACCCCCAATTAATGCTCCAACAATATGATATTACAGATTCTTGGCCAGAAACTTACACATCTGAGGTTTCATCAAAGCACTGGAAGCCCTGGTAGTTAGTTTTATTGTCCTTGATAGGTATGTCAGCCTCACCCCAACGTCCTTCTTGGCTGATGGAGAAATGGATGACCTCATTTTCAATTATTTTGATTTGCCAAATTCTTTTGGTTTTGTGGGAGTAGCATATACTCTTAATTGCAGTTCTACTGCCTACCTAGATGGGTGGTGTGGAATTCAGTAGCCTATGTGGGCTCCAGCTCCTTTTGTCTTTAGACAGTTATCTGTTATTTATTTATTTGTCTTTTAATTTTAAAGGTTAAAGAACAAAGATGTATTAATCTTCTCAGATATCACATTTTATTTATTTATTTTTGAGACAGAGTTTCACTTTTGTCACCTGTGCAATGGTGCGATCTTGGTTCACAGCAACCTCTGCCTCCTGGGTTCAAGCGATTCTCCTGCCTCGGCCTTCAGAATAGCTGGGATTACAGGCACGTGCCATCATGCCTGGCTAATTTTTTATTTTTAGTAGAGACAGGGTTTCACTGTGATGGCCAGGTTGGTGTCGAACTCATGACTTCAAGTGATTCGCCCGCCTCCACCTCCCAAAGTGCTGGGGTTACAGGCGTGAGCCACCATGCCCACCCAGATATCATATTTTAAATGGCCTGGCCCCTAATAACAATTTTAGATATTACAGAAGGGAATTATTTCTTAGGACTTCATTAAATAGCCTGCCTTTTCTTTATTATCATTAAGTTTCTCTTAATGCTGTTAATAGGGATTTTAAATTTTGAATTTTGAATTGCAATGCTGTTGTTCCTCTGCAGAGAGCTTCACATGGGACGGATTTCATGGTTTGTGACAACAAATGCTATGTGTTTTACAGCAGACTACTAACTTACTATTGTATTAAGGTGTACAATTTTTTTTAACTAAGTAAATGATGATTGAGAATATAACTTTTTTGAGAAATAAATACCCTACATGGACTTGATTCGTTCTAATTTATTTTCTTGGACATATTGGTAAGTCGTATTCATTGTTTTTTTTCAGGATATTGACATTAAGAAAGTAAATGGAGTTCCTCAGTATGCGTTTCTGCAATACTGTGATATTGCTAGTGTTTGTAAAGCTATTAAGAAGATGGATGGGGAATATCTTGGAAATAATCGCCTCAAGGTAAGTGAATTTGCATAAATTATTGTGCTGTTATGATTTGCTTTGTTTTTTAAGATTTGAAGGGTTTTTTTTTTTTTGCATATGCCTTAGTATTTAAGATCCCAGTAAGACAGATAACCATAAAAGTGATATACTTCTTTGCATTCCTATCCTATTATATACTATAATCTGATTAACACTTGATCAGCCAGGCAGGATTGCTTTTTTGTAAATTTCAATTTAATTTTAACCAGATGGTTCCCACTTGAGATGTTGATTTGATAAGATTCCTACCAGTTTTCTCAGAATTCTGTAGTTGAACAGTAATTGTGAACTTTACTAATAGAAATTTTGCTTTTTGTATTCAGCTGGGTTTTGGAAAGAGCATGCCTACAAACTGCGTGTGGCTAGATGGGCTTTCTTCGAACGTGTCAGATCAGTATTTAACACGACATTTCTGCCGATACGGGCCTGTGGTGAAGGTAGGCGGGAGGTTTTGGTGTGTGGTTCAGACTTCTGACTCCCTTGTCTTGGTGTTCTCTCCCTTCAGTCTCAATTGCTAGCGTTGCCTTTTTCTTTAATAACTAGCACATTGAAATTATGTTTGCTAAGATTTGGTCAGTAAGGGCATTTGCATCTGTTGCCTTAAGTTGTATTTTGAAAAACTATTTTGAACCAGCCAAGGTGATTAATTTTGAAACTATTCTCATAGTATAGTTAGATAGAATGAAATAGAAATGTTGCTTAGGGATTTTTATAATTTTATCTTACATTAAAATTAGATAGTCTGATTGTATAGTTGTTCACATTTACACTAAATAGGTAATTAGACTTTTTTAAATGAGCGGAAGTTCACACAACAGAATATTCATCTAACCAATGTTTTTTATGTAATACATCCATAAGCAACAGGAAAAGGGTCTCTAGACCCAATTCAGTGTGTGAAGGTAAAGCCTCGGTTCGTTAAAACTGTGTTTACGCTGTGGTAGGTATATTGTATAGCCTTGACAATACTTTATTTTTTTTTTAATTAATTTTTTTTTTAATTGAGTCAGAGTCTCACTCTGTCACCCAGGCTAGAGTACAGCAGCAGGATCTCAGCTCACTGCAACCTCCGCCTCCCAGGTTCAAGCGATTCTCTAGCCTCAGCCTCTTGAATAGCTGAGATTACAGGTGTGTGCCACCATGCCTGGCTAATTTTGTGTTTTTAGTAGAGATGGGGTTTTGCCATGTTGGCCAGGCTGGTCTCAAACTCCTGACCTCAAGTGATCCATCTGCCTCGGCCTCCCAAAGTGCTGGGATTATAGCCACTGTTCCTGGCAGAAAATACTTTTAAATGTAGGTTTTGTTGTTTAGAAAAATACACATCTTAAAGATTGCCTATATAAAAAAATCCACAGACTTAAGACAGTTGTGCTACTTGTAGCCAAAATTCACAGAAAATCTTTGTTACTCTTAATTTTTCCTTCCTTTCAAGGGTGTTTTTTGTTGTTGTTGGTTTTGCTTTTTTGTTTTCAGCCAAAACAAGACGAATGCTTACTGAAATACAATATAGTGGTTTGTAAACATAGAAAACAAAGTAAAATACAGAAAAACAAAATAAAGGCATAATATCTCAAGCCATAATATCTATGATTCTAAACTGTCCCTGCACATTTTCATTTTGTATTCTACAATGTGCATCACACTTTTTTTAAAAATAGAATAAAATATATAAAAATATATATTTTCTCATCAGTGTCTTTGTGACTTAGGATTTTGTTGGGACTGACACTAAGTCCAGTGGATGAGGCTCTTATTTCTTTCTTGTTTGTTTGTTTGTTTGTTTTACAGGTGGTGTTTGACCGCTTAAAAGGCATGGCCCTGGTTCTCTACAATGAAATTGAATATGCACAAGCAGCTGTAAAAGAGACCAAAGGGAGAAAAATCGGTGGTAATAAAATTAAGGTGTGCAGAATGACTTTAAACAGAAGCAGAACAAAGTCCTATTTAAATCTCACCCTCTTGGGCCTGGCATGGTGGCTCATGCCTGTAATCCCAGCATTTTGGGAGGCCAAGGTGGGTGGATCACCTGAGGTCAGGAGTTCGAGACCAGCCTGATGAACATGTTGAAACCCTATCTCTACTAAAAATACAAAAAAATTAGCCGGGCGTGGTGGTGCATGCTTGTTAATCCCAGTTTCTTGGGAGGCTGAGGCAGGAGAATTGCTTGAACCCAGGAGGCGGAGGTTGCAGTGAGCCAAGATCATGCCATTGCACTCCAGCCTGGGTGACAGAGTGAGACTCCATCTCCCAAAAAAAAAAAAAAAAAAAAAAAAAAAAAAAAAAAAAAAAAAAAAAAAAATCTCATGCCGTTAGTAACTAGCATTTTATAGACTGCCAGCCTGCCAGCCAGGGGAGTGGCTTACAGGACATGTATGCTGTATCATTAGTGTTTAAGGGGAATATTACAATTTTATGCTCAGCTACTTGTGGGCACAGCATCTTTAAACCATTAGCCACAGATCCTTCCCTAAAAATCTTCTCATTCAAAGAAGTGCGCCTCTCAGTGTCTGGGTGCTGATACTCACACAGACACTCTCAACGCAGGCTCAACCACAGTCACCCATGGGTGTCTGACACCCAGGGCCTCATAGTATCAGTCCGGCATCCTGAACGTCTTTCTTTCCTTTCCTACTCCCCTGAAGAGTGGGTAGCCACTGAAAGCATAATTTTATGTCCAGTGTATGTATTTAAAAACTTGTGTTCATGATAGTTTGAAGGAATTTATGCACTTAATAACTATGGTTGTTAGGTTGAAAGAAGTATTTTAAAAATAAGATGATAAGATAATTGATAGCTGATGGACATCATATGCTTGAATAACTTTGAGGCCCAGCTGTGAGTAAAGTTTAAAATGTTCATCCATATTTTGTTTTATATTCTAACTGTAGTTTTGGCAACAGAGATTGCTGGATTTAGTTGATCTGATTACTTAATTGCCATTTCAGTTTTCCATTTTGCTTTTTTCACTCCACGATTGGATTTGAAACTTTATAAATTTCATTCCTTTATCACGATTTATACAGAATTTGAGAGATTTCAGGTTAATAAAATATAGTTTCAGTGATGAGGACTGTTTTACCTGAGATACATTGCCGTTTCCTGACATTTTCTCAGAAGGGCTATGTTGTGAAGAAATTTCAAATTTGGTAACATTTTTCCATCATTAAAATTCGAAACTTGCATCAAACACCTCTTTTTTTTTTTTTTTTTAAAGGTGGATTTTGCAAATCGGGAAAGTCAGCTGGCTTTTTATCACTGCATGGAGAAATCTGGTCAAGACATCAGAGACTTTTATGAAATGTTAGCCGAAAGAAGGTATGTATTTTAAACTTATCAGTGTAGCTTGAGTTTTAATACAGAAACTTAAGATGGCATTAAATTTTATTTTTCACTCTTTACCCTCCTTTTATATTCTAGAATAGAGAACGCTTCTCTTTTATCACTTCATATGGAAACACAGGTTTATTTTTGTGAATTCAGTTTTCAGGTGATTCCTATGGGTTTGGAGCAACCTGTCTGGATTTCTCACTGAATGCTCCTAGAGCTTGAGTTACTGTTTTGCCAGGTGATAATGTACTTTTTTTTTTTTGAGACAGGGTCTCACTCTGTCACCCAGACTGGAGTGCAGTGACATGATCATGGCTCACTGCAATCTCTGCCTCATAGGCTCAAGTGATCCTCCCACGTCATCTTCTTGAGTAGCTGGGACTACAGACACTTGCACCACGCTGGAGTAATTTTTGTAGAGATGGGGTTTCTCCATGTTGTCCAGGCTGGTCTTAAACTCCTGGGCTCAAGTGATCTGCCTGCCTTGGCCTCCCAAAGCGCTGGGATTACAGGTGTGAGCCATCGCACCTGGTCTGCTTTATGTGCCATTAATCATAAATACAAATCACCTCGCTTACAGTTACTTCTTAAAGTAAATGTATTAATATATGTTAGAGTGCATTATAAACTGTTAAATGGCTACATATTTAGTAATGACAACATCCAGGTTGTCACCACACATGTGCTCATACATTTAACTAAAACAAACAAAAACTTCCAAAAGAATATCAAGAGCTTTATTTTAAAGTTGAATCTCTTAAATATTCAAAGTGAATCAATAAGCCAAACCACACGTAAACTGGCAACTGTGGCAATGTGCAGAGCAAACCTGATTTCCCCTTGTTAATACTTTCAGTTATGGTTATGTAGTATTTAATACCTTTTTCTGCTGAAATATAGTAAAGAATATAGTAAAGACTGAAATATAGTAAAACATCTTAAGATAATGTCACCAGATCTTCAATAGCTGATTACTTCTGAAAATGGAAATTTGGTCCATATGATGAAGCTGTTTTTCCAGACATGCCTCTGATTAAGTTTTCTGGAATGTTCCCACTAGGTCTCCACCCCTGTACTGTTAGACAAAAAGTTTGTGTGAAAAACGCCTTTAGACACTTGAGTTCAAAGTATGAAAAGGGCTCCATGGCGAGATGAGCCAAGTCAGGGTTGCGCTACCACAAGCCCTGTTGAATGCATTCCCTTTCTACTACCTCTTCTTGCCATTTCATTTTTGTTTAAGTGATAGCAAGTATTAATATATATTAATTCATTTCTTAGTGGAATATTGTACAACAGTCATTGAATACTTGGTGCTTTTTTTTTTTTTTTTTTTTTTGCGATGGAGTCTTGCTCTGTTGCCCAGGCTAGAGTGCAGTGGTGCCTTCTTGGCTCACTGCAACCTCTGGCTTCCAGGTTCAAGCAATTCTCCTGCCTCAGCCTCCTGAGTAGCTGGGACTACAGGCGCATGCCACCACGCATGGCTAATTTTTGTATTTTTAGTAGAGACGGGGTTTCACCATATTGGTCAGGCTGGTCTTGAACTCCTGACCTCGTGATCCGCCTTCCTTGGCCTCCCAAAGTGCTGGGATTACAGGCGTGAGCCACTGTACCCAGCCTACTTGGTGCTTTTTATTTTATTTTATTTTTTTTTTGAGACGGAGTCTTGCTCTGTCGCCCAGGCTGGAGTGCAGTGGCGCGATCTCGGCTCACTGCAAGCTCCGCCTCCCGGGTTCACGCCATTCTCCTGCCTCAGCCTCCCGAGTAGCTGGGACTACAGGCGCCCACAACCGCGCCTGGCTAATTTTTTTGTATTTTTAGTAGAGACAGGGTTTCACCGTGGTCTCGATCTCCTGACCTTGTGATCCGCCCGCCTCGGCCTCCCAAAGTGCTGGGATTACAGGCGTGAGCCACCGCGCCCGGCCTACTTGGTGCTTTTTAAATGAAAAATGCTCCCTACGGCCAAATTCTCAAAAGCTCAAACTTGTCAGGTTTTGATGGTTTCTCACCAGATCAGAATCCAAATTACAAAGCTTCAGAGATCAACACTCCTTTAGCTAGAAAATCAGGCTTAATAGGCTGTTTTCTCAGTTGTGTGAGTGTAAGAGAGAGCGAGAGTGAGTGTAAAATTGTGTGGCCACATGCAAGAGAATGTGTGTGTCTTATGTCAGGAAAGGAAAAACTTCTCCATCCTGGCTTCCCAAGTAGCACTTTGAAGTAATTGTTAATACAGTAAATGCTTACAAGAAATTATCTATATGTGAGTAGAAAGCATCCTGGAGGCCTACTTGCACTTAAAAACATAGAAAATCCATTAAAATCCTCTGTGTACATTAAATATTTTAAAACAGCAGTTTTGTAAGGGTTGAATAATGTAATGTGGATGTTACTTTTTGTATATTACTACTTAAAACCTATTTTTTTTTTTTTTTTTTGAGATGGAGTTTTGCTCTTGTTGCCCAGGCTGGAGTGCAGTGGCGCGATCTTGGCTCACCACAACCTCCGCCTCCCGGGTGCAAATGATTCTCCTGCCTCAGGCTCCCGAGTAGCTGGAATTACAGGCACGCGCCACCACGCCTGACTAATTTTGCATTTTTAGTAGAGACGGGGTTTCTTCATGTTGGTCAGGCTGGTCTCAAACTCCCAACCTCAGGTGATCTGCCTGCCTCAGCCTCCCAAAGTGCTAGGATTACAGACGTGAGCCACTGCGCTCAGCCAAAACTCATTGTTTTTTTTTTTTTTTAGTGATGAACTAACTGGCTTTGGGTTTGTTCTGTTTTTTCTCATGGTTATTTATCCTTCTCAAATGGCGGTTATCTCCTCATGAGGAAGCAGGAGGGTGTGGGACTTCACTGTGACCCAGGTTTGTCCCGTGTGGTTTCAGTCGGCAGTGCTTATGGAATGCATTTCTTGCGTAGACCTTGAGGATCTTTGCCTCTTCTATAGAATGGAAGTTATCTCACTAAATAGTTGATGCATGAATGAAAAAAATGCTTTAATGCTAATGATAATTCAGCTCAGGAATGCAAATAATAGCTGTATTTGCACAGGGCTTTCCCATTTTCTGAGTAGTACTTCATTTGATCCGTCACATACTCTGTCATGTAACCCTTTTTATGGAAAGAACTTTTGCTAATAAGGTCACAGGCCACTAAGGGCCTAGGCTGGGGATAAACCTAGGGTTCCTACCTGCTAGTGTATTGAGCTTACCCTTTACCATAGTGGTTCTTGAGATGAATTTACAGGGTCACATTGTGATTCAGATGACATCTACTTATGGTACTTTGGATACTGTTTGGTTTTGTGAACAGAGTTCTCTCTGAACCTTTCTGCAGTTCCTCAGTGTCCCCGTACATGGTCCAAGTGCCAGTTGTGTTGTCCCTGCTTAAACTGTTGAATTCTTTGAGGGCAGGACTGCTTATTTCTTTTGTTGTCATGGGGCCCAGCAAAATAAATATTTGTTAAGCTGAACAGTGCTCCAGCATGAATGTTTATACATATATTTCTGCCTTCCAAAACTTTTTTTCATGTTACTGCGTTTTAAATTTTTATTAATTATTATTATTTTTTTTTTTTGTAGAGATGGGGTCTCGCTGTGTTGATCCTGTCAGTCTTGAACTCCTGGCCTCAAGCAGGCTTCCCAAAGTGCTGGGATTACAAGCCTAAGCTACAATGCCTGCCCCATATTTTTAGATGTAGTTTTAGTTTGCTTAATTAAAAAGATACCTTGATACTGTGTTTTTAAAATATGACTCAGGCCTACCATTAATATGGGCAGTAAACTAATGACCATTCTAGGTGTCTTATTCACTTTATAATATTAGAAGGTATATAATGTGTTCACCTTCATGTGGAAAATACATCCCCAAAGTATGTATTTATGGTAGTAATGAGTTAAATTAGCCTGATTCCATGCCTAGTAACAGTTATTTATGAGCTGGCTGGTCAGTATTTAGACACGGAATCTGATTCCCATGGAGCTATGGAAGGATCATCTTGAATCCAGTTAAACCAAATGTCATAGATACACAATAAAGTATTTTCTTTGAACGGAGAAAGTTCAATATAAGTACATACAATAGGCCAGGCATGGTGGCTCATGTCTGTAATCCTAGAACTTTGGGAGGGGCGGGCAGATCACCAGAGGTCAGAAGTTTGAGATCAGCCTGGCCAACACAGTGAACCTGTCTCTACCAAAAATACAAAAAAATTAGCCAAGCGTGGTGGCGCATGCCTGTATTCCCAGCTACTCGTGGGGGTGGGGTAGGGTGGGGTGATGGTGAGGAGGAGAATCCCTTACACCCCAGAGGTGGAAGTTGCAGTGAGCCGAGATTGTGCCACTGCACTCCAGCCTGAGCTACAGAGTGAGACTCTGTCTCAAAAAAAAAAAAAAAAAATAAATATATATATATATATACACACACACACATATATAGATATAGATAAAATAATGTGTTATCGATGTTTCCGGTTTTGGAATGTTCTGTCTAGATGCTTTGTTTGCTGTTCAAAGGAGTTGGAACATTATTTAGTAGCAGCTTTGATATATTTTTCTAAAGTTCATTCTTTCAACAAATAGTCAGTTGAGTCCTTTGAGCCAAGTGCTGTTGTAAGAGCTAGAGAAATTTTGGCCAAGAAGACAAAGCCTGTAACTTCATGGGGATTGAGTTCTAGTGTTCTTTCAGTGAGCTGCTAATGGTAATATTGTCTAGAATGAGCCAGGTGTATCTACGTGAGAGAACAAACATTGCTGAGAATGAACAAGTGAAGGAAGTAATTGGCCTCTGTTACAGGTGTATTTAATTTCATATAATATATGTTCTTGTGTGTAAATTTAATCCTATTTTGAATGCACCAGACAGGTCCCTGTGGGAGAAAACCTGTGGTGAGTTCCTTAAAACTGGAGGAGTTCTCTCTCGGTGCTTGTAGTCATCCCTGGTTTGTTAGTTGGCAGCCTAGGAGAAAGTGACATTTACTGAGGCCAAATGCCTGCCTAGGATTATGCTAGGAAAGTTTTTACAGATATTATCTTAATCTTTTTAAGAGCTTTATGAGGAAAAGCTACCATCATTTTATGAGTGAGGAGACTGAGTTCAGAGAGTTTAACCAGGTTCCAGTGTATTTTTTAAAAATTGTGAATTAGATAGAAGTGTTACCAGTATCATACAAGTCACATAGATGGTAAGATTTTAGTTAAAATTTTTATCTGTTTTTCTAAACAGTGGATTTATTCCAAGTTGTGGTAAGAATATCTTTTTATTATTCTATATAGTAATTTTGTGGGAGACTTAGGAGTGTGGGGATATTGTCCAGTAACTAGTGTCTGCTTTGTCACACGCTGGAGTTACCAGAAACATTAAAAAAGGGTTGAATCACCACTGTCCAATAGAAGCATAATGTAAGTTATATAAGTTCTGTGTATGTAATTTTAAATTTTCTAGTAGCCACATTAAAAAAAGTGAAATTAATTTTCTTTAATATATCTACAATATTGTTTCAACATATAATCGGTCTAAATTGTTGTTGTTGTTTTTCTACAAACTATGTCTACAGAATTGAGTGTGTATTTTACACATCTCAATTTAGCTAGATTTCAAGTGCCTAGTAGCTACTTGAAGCTATAGTGGATAACCACTACAAACTAATCGTTTCACAAATGATTAAATAATGTCAAAGATTTTTTAGAAGCAGGAATTTCTGATTTCACGTGTATGATTTCATGCATAAGTGATGAGGAAACAAAAGAACTAATATCTTTGTTATTTTTTGGCAGAGAGGAACGAAGGGCATCCTACGACTATAACCAAGATCGTACATATTATGAGAGTGTTCGAACTCCAGGCACTTACCCTGAGGATTCCAGGCGGGACTATCCAGCTCGAGGGAGAGAGTTTTATTCAGAATGGGAAACTTACCAAGGAGACTACTATGAATCACGATACTATGATGATCCTCGGGAATACAGGGATTACAGGAATGATCCTTATGAACAAGATATTAGGGAATATAGTTACAGGCAAAGGGAACGAGAAAGAGAACGTGAAAGATTTGAGTCCGACCGGGACAGAGACCATGAGAGGAGGCCAATTGAACGAAGTCAAAGTCCAGTTCACTTGCGACGTCCACAGAGTCCTGGAGCGTCTCCCTCTCAGGCAGAGAGGTTGCCGAGTGATTCTGAGAGGAGGCTTTACAGCCGATCCTCAGACCGGAGTGGAAGCTGTAGCTCACTTTCCCCTCCAAGATATGAGAAACTTGACAAATCTCGTTTGGAGCGCTATACAAAAAATGAAAAGACAGATAAAGAACGAACTTTTGATCCCGAGAGAGTGGAGAGAGAGAGACGCTTAATACGGAAGGAAAAAGTGGAAAAGGACAAAACTGACAAGCAAAAACGCAAAGGAAAGGTTCACTCCCCTAGTTCTCAGTCTTCAGAAACCGACCAAGAAAATGAGCGAGAACAAAGCCCTGAAAAGCCAAGGAGTTCTAATAAACTGAGCAGAGAGAAAGCTGACAAAGAAGGAATAGCAAAAAACCGCCTAGAACTCATGCCTTGCGTGGTTTTGACTCGAGTGAAAGAGAAAGAGGGAAAGGTCATTGACCACACTCCTGTGGAAAAGTTGAAAGCCAAGCTTGATAATGACACTATTAAATCTTCAGCCCTGGACCAGAAACTTCAGGTCTCTCAGACGGAGCCTGCAAAGTCTGACTTGTCTAAACTGGAATCTGTTAGAATGAAAGTACCAAAGGAAAAGGGGCTTTCAAGCCATGTTGAAGTGGTGGAGAAGGAGGGCAGGCTTAAAGCCAGGAAGCACCTCAAGCCTGAGCAGGCTGCAGACGGGGTAAGTGCTGTGGATCTGGAAAAGCTGGAAGCAAGGAAAAGGCGCTTTGCAGATTCCAATTTAAAAGCAGAAAAGCAAAAACCAGAGGTCAAGAAAAGTAGTCCAGAGATGGAGGATGCTCGCATGCTTTCAAAAAAGCAGCCTGACGTATCCTCTAGAGAGGTCATTCTGCTGAGGGAAGGAGAGGCCGAAAGAAAGCCTGTGAGGAAAGAAATTCTTAAAAGAGAATCTAAAAAAATCAAACTGGACAGACTTAATACTGTTGCCAGCCCCAAAGACTGTCAGGAGCTTGCCAGTATTTCTGTTGGGTCTGGCTCAAGGCCCAGCTCAGACCTACAAGCAAGACTGGGAGAACCAACAGGTGAATCTGTGGAAAATCAAGAAATCCAATCAAAAAAACCCATTCCCTCAAAACCACAGCTCAAACAGCTACAGGTATTAGATGATCAAGGACCAGAGAGAGAAGACGTTAGGAAAAACTACTGCAGTCTTCGTGATGAAACACCTGAACGTAAATCAGGCCAAGAGAAATCACATTCAGTAAATACTGAAGAAAAAATTGGCATTGACATCGATCACACGCAGAGTTACCGAAAACAAATGGAGCAGAGTCGTAGGAAACAGCAGATGGAAATGGAAATAGCCAAGTCTGAGAAGTTTGGCAGTCCTAAAAAAGATGTAGATGAATATGAAAGACGTAGCCTCGTTCACGAGGTAGGCAAACCCCCTCAAGATGTCACTGATGACTCTCCTCCCAGCAAAAAGAAAAGGATGGATCATGTTGATTTTGATATCTGCACCAAGAGAGAACGGAATTACAGAAGTTCACGCCAAATCAGCGAAGATTCTGAAAGGACTGGTTGTTCTCCCAGTGTCCGACATGGTTCCTTCCATGAAGACGAGGATCCCATAGGCTCCCCTAGGCTAATGTCAGTAAAGGGGTCTCCTAAAGTAGATGAAAAAGTCCTGCCCTATTCTAACATAACAGTCAGGGAAGAGTCTTTAAAATTTAATCCTTATGATTCTAGCAGGAGAGAACAGATGGCAGATATGGCCAAAATAAAACTATCTGTCTTGAATTCTGAAGATGAACTAAATCGTTGGGACTCTCAGATGAAACAAGATGCCAGCAGATTTGATGTGAGTTTCCCAAACAGCATAATTAAGAGAGATAGCCTTCGAAAAAGGTCTGTACGAGATCTGGAACCTGGAGAGGTGCCTTCTGATTCTGATGAAGATGGTGAACACAAATCCCACTCACCCAGAGCCTCTGCATTATATGAAAGTTCTCGATTGTCTTTTTTATTGAGGGACAGAGAAGACAAGCTACGTGAGCGAGATGAAAGACTCTCTAGTTCTTTAGAAAGGAACAAATTTTACTCTTTTGCATTGGATAAGACAATCACACCAGACACTAAAGCTTTGCTTGAAAGAGCTAAATCCCTCTCTTCATCTCGTGAAGAAAATTGGTCTTTTCTTGATTGGGACTCCCGATTTGCAAATTTTCGAAACAACAAAGATAAAGAAAAGGTTGACTCTGCTCCAAGACCTATTCCATCCTGGTACATGAAAAAGAAGAAAATTAGGACTGATTCAGAAGGGAAAATGGATGATAAGAAAGAGGACCATAAAGAAGAAGAGCAAGAGAGGCAGGAATTGTTTGCTTCTCGTTTTTTACACAGCTCAATCTTTGAACAAGATTCCAAGCGATTGCAGCATCTAGAGAGAAAAGAGGAAGACTCTGACTTCATTTCTGGTAGGATCTATGGTAAGCAGACATCTGAGGGAGCAAACAGCACAACTGATTCCATTCAAGAACCAGTAGTTCTGTTCCATAGCAGATTTATGGAGCTCACACGAATGCAACAGAAAGAAAAAGAAAAAGACCAGAAACCCAAAGAGGTTGAGAAACAGGAAGATATAGAGAATCATCCCAAGACCCCAGAATCTGCTCCTGAGAATAAAGATGCAGAACTAAAAACTCCACCTTCCGTTGGGCCTCCAAGTGTCACAGTCGCAACTCTAGAGTCAGCCCCATCAGCACTAGAGAAGACCGCTGGTGACAAAATGGTAGAGGCGCCTTTGGTAACAGAAGATAAGACTGTGGAGCCAGCCACTGTCTCAGAAGAAGCAAAGCCTGTGTCTGAACCTGCTCCTGCCCCTGTGGAACAGCCGGAACAAGTGGACCTGCCCCCAGGAGCAGACCCCAATAAAGAAGCTGCTGTGATTCCGGCAGGTGTTGAGGAAGGTTCATTAGGTGACCAGCTGCCTTATCTGGATGCCAAGCCTCCAACTCCCGGGGCCTCGTTTTCCCAGGCAGAGAGCAATGTAGATCCAGAGCCTGACAGTACCCAGCCACTTTCAAAACCAGCTCAGAAGTCTGAGGAGGCCAGTGAGCCAAAGGCTGAAAAGCCAGACACCACTGCAGATGCTGAGCCTGATGCAAACCAGAAAGCTGAAGCTGTTCCTGAGGCTCAGCCCCCAGCTTCTGAAGATTTAGAGGTTGATCCTCCAGTTGCTACAAAGGATAAAAAGCCAAACAAAAGCAAGCGTTCAAAGACCCCTGTTCAGGCACCTGCAGTAAGTATCGTGGAGAAGCCCGTCACAAGGAAGAGTGAGAGGATAGACCGGGAAAAACTCAAGCGGTCCAATTCTCCTCGGGGAGAAGCACAGAAGCTTTTGGAATTGAAGATGGAGGCAGAGAAGATTACAAGGACTGCTTCTAAAAACTCTGCTGCAGACCTTGAACATCCCGAACCAAGTTTGCCTCTTAGCCGAACAAGGCGCCGTAATGTAAGGAGCGTCTATGCAACCATGGGTGACCATGAAAACCGCTCTCCTGTCAAAGAGCCCATTGAGCAACCAAGAGTGACCAGAAAGAGATTGGAGCGAGAGCTTCAGGAGGCCGCGGCGGTTCCCACCACCCCTCGGAGGGGAAGGCCTCCAAAGACACGCCGGCGAGCCGATGAAGAGGAGGAGAACGAGACCAAGGAACCTGCAGAAACACTCAAGCCACCTGAGGGATGGCGGTCCCCACGGTCCCAGAAAACTGCAGCTGGTGGTGGCCCCCAAGGGAAAAAGGGAAGAAATGAACCGAAGGTGGATGCTGCACGTCCTGAGGCCACCACTGAGGTGGGCCCCCAAATAAGTGTGAAAGAGAGCCCCACGGAACCCAAGGCCGCTGAGGAAGAGGCAGGGAACGAACAGAAATGTGACAGAAAAGATGCTGGCACAGACAAAAATCTCCCTGAAGCCGCCCCTGTTGAAGTTGTAGAGAAAAAACCGGCCCCTGAAAAAAACTCCAAATCAAAGAGAGGAAGATCTCGAAACTCCAGGTTAGCAGTGGACAAATCTGCAAGTCTGAAAAATGTGGATGCTGCTGTCAGTCCCAGGGGGGCTGCAGCACAGGCAGGGGAGAGGGAACCCGGGGTGGTGGCAGTCTCCCCTGAGAAAAGTGAGAGTCCCCAAAAGGAGGATGGTTTATCATCCCAATTGAAAAGTGATCCAGTTGATCCAGACAAGGAATCAGAGAGAGAAGACGCGTCTGCCTCTGGGCCGTCCCCAGAAGCCGCCCAGTTAGCCAAGCAGATGGAGCTGGAGCAGGCCGTGGAACACATCGCAAAGCTTGCTGAGGCCTCTGCCTCTGCTGCCTATAAGGCAGATGCACCAGAGGGCCTTGCCCCAGAAGACAGGGACAAGCCTGCACACCAAGCAAGTGAAACAGAGCTGGCTGCGGCCATTGGCTCCATCATCAATGACATTTCTGGGGAGCCAGAAAACTTCCCAGCACCTCCACCTTTTCCTGGAGAATCCCAGACAGATCTGCAGCCCCACGCAGGTGCACAGGCGCTGCAGCCTTCTGAGGAAGGAGTGGAGACGGATGAGGCTGTATCTGGCATCCTGGAAACTGAGGCTGCTACAGAATCTTCGAGGCCGCCAGTCAATGCTCCTGACCCCTCAGCAGGCCCAACAGATACCAAGGAAGCCAGAGGAAATAGCAGTGAAACCTCACACTCGGCGCCAGAAGCCAAAGGGTCTAAAGAAGTGGAAGTCACTCTTGTTCGGAAAGACAAAGGGCGCCAGAAGACAACCCGATCACGCCGCAAACGGAACACAAACAAGAAAGTGGTGGTGCCTGTAGAGAGCCATGTCCCTGAATCTGACCAAGCTCAAGGCGAGAGTCCTGCTGCAAATGAGGGGACAACACTACAGCACCCCGAAGCCCCACAGGAAGAAAAGCAGAGTGAGAAACCCCATTCCACTCCTCCTCAGTCATGTACTTCTGACCCAAGCAAGACTCCCTCCACAGAGAATTCATCCCAAGAGATCAGTGTTGAGGAAAGGACTCCAACCAAAGCATCTGTGCCCCCAGACCTTCCCCAGCCCCCCCAGCCAGTGCCGGTGGATGAGGAACCTCAAGCCAGGTTCAGGGTGCATTCCATCATTGAGAGTGACCCGGTGACCCCACCCAGCGATCCAAGCATCCCCATACCCACACTGCCTTCTGTAACTGCAGCAAAGCTTTCACCTCCTGTCTCCTCTGGGGGGATCCCACATCAGAGCCCCCCTACTAAGGTGACAGAGTGGATCACAAGGCAGGAGGAGTCACAGGCTCAGTCTACTCCATCTCCAGCTCTTCCCCCAGACACAAAGGCCTCTGATGTCGACACCAGCTCCAGCACCCTGAGGAAGATTCTCATGGACCCCAAGTATGTGTCTGCAACAGGTGTCACTTCCACAAGTGTCACCACGGCCATTGCAGAGCCTGTCAGTGCTGCCCCTTGCCTACATGAGGCCCCGCCCCCTCCAGTTGAATCTAAAAAGCCTTTAGAAGAAAAAACAACAGCTCCAGTGACAAACAACTCTGAGACACAAGCCTCGGAGGTGCCGGTAGCTGCTGACAAGGAAAAGGTGGCTCCAGTCATTGCTCCCAAAATTACCTCTGTTATTAGCCGGATGCCTGTCAGCATTGACTTGGAAAATTCACAGAAGATAACCTTGGCAAAACCAGCTCCTCAAACCCTCACTGGCCTGGTGAGTGCGCTCACTGGCCTGGTGAATGTCTCCCTGGTCCCAGTGAATGCCCTGAAAGGTCCCGTGAAGGGCTCAGTGACCACACTGAAAAGTTTGGTGAGCACCCCTGCTGGACCCGTGAACGTCCTGAAGGGGCCTGTGAATGTTCTTACGGGGCCAGTGAATGTTCTCACCACTCCAGTGAACGCCACGGTGGGCACAGTGAATGCCGCCCCAGGCACGGTTAATGCTGCCGCGAGTGCAGTGAATGCCACAGCAAGTGCAGTGACCGTCACAGCGGGTGCGGTTACTGCTGCATCTGGTGGTGTGACGGCCACAACAGGCACGGTGACAATGGCAGGGGCAGTGATTGCGCCGTCAGCAAAGTGCAAACAGAGAGCGAGTGCTAATGAAAACAATCGGTTTCACCCAGGGTCCATGCCTGTGATCGACGATCGTCCAGCAGACGCAGGCTCAGGGACGGGACTGCGTGTGAACACTTCCGAAGGGGTTGTGCTCCTGAGTTATTCAGGGCAGAAGACTGAAGGCCCACAGCGGATCAGCGCCAAGATCAGCCAGATCCCCCCGGCCAGTGCAATGGACATTGAATTTCAGCAGTCGGTGTCCAAGTCCCAGGTCAAACCGGATTCTGTCACAGCATCGCAGCCTCCATCCAAAGGTCCTCAAGCTCCTGCAGGCTATGCAAACGTGGCCACCCATTCCACGTTGGTACTGACCGCCCAGACATATAACGCCTCTCCTGTGATTTCGTCTGTGAAGGCCGATAGGCCATCCTTGGAGAAGCCCGAGCCCATTCACCTCTCGGTGTCCACGCCTGTCACCCAGGGAGGCACGGTGAAGGTTCTCACCCAGGGGATCAACACGCCCCCTGTGCTGGTTCACAACCAGCTGGTCCTCACCCCAAGCATTGTCACCACAAACAAAAAGCTTGCTGACCCCGTCACCCTTAAAATTGAGACCAAGGTCCTTCAGCCGGCCAACCTGGGGTCCACGCTTACGCCCCACCACCCTCCTGCTCTGCCCAGCAAACTGCCTACAGAAGTAAACCATGTCCCCTCGGGGCCCAGCATCCCAGCAGATCGAACTGTCTCCCATTTGGCAGCCACAAAGCTCGACGCTCATTCTCCTCGACCCAGTGGACCCGGGCCGTCCTCATTCCCAAGGGCAAGCCACCCTAGCAGCACTGCCTCCACGGCGCTCTCCACCAATGCCACAGTCATGCTGGCTGCAGGCATTCCAGTGCCCCAGTTCATCTCCAGCATCCACCCAGAGCAGTCTGTCATCATGCCACCCCACAGCATCACCCAGACTGTGTCCCTGAGCCACCTCTCGCAGGGCGAGGTGAGAATGAACACTCCCACGCTGCCCAGTATCACCTACAGCATCCGGCCAGAAGCGCTTCACTCTCCTCGGGCTCCGCTGCAGCCCCAGCAAATAGAGGTCAGGGCCCCACAGCGTGCCAGCACCCCGCAGCCAGCCCCAGCTGGCGTGCCTGCGCTGGCCTCCCAGCACCCTCCCGAGGAGGAAGTGCATTATCACCTTCCCGTCGCTCGAGCCACAGCCCCTGTGCAGTCAGAGGTACTAGTCATGCAGTCTGAGTACCGACTGCACCCCTATACCGTGCCGCGGGATGTGAGGATCATGGTGCATCCACATGTGACAGCAGTCAGCGAGCAGCCCAGGGCCGCGGATGGGGTCGTGAAGGTGCCACCAGCCAGCAAGGCCCCTCAGCAGCCAGGGAAGGAAGCTGCCAAGACACCAGATGCCAAAGCCACCCCCGCCCCTGCCCCCGTCCCTGTCCCTGTCCCCGTCCCCCTCCCTGCTCCTGCCCCTGCCCCTCACAGTGAGGCCCGTATCCTCACAGTTACCCCCAGTAACCAACTCCAGGGCCTGCCTCTGACCCCTCCTGTGGTGGTGACCCACGGGGTGCAGATTGTGCACTCCAGCGGGGAGCTGTTTCAAGAGTACCGGTACGGCGACATCCGCACCTACCACCCCCCAGCCCAGCTCACACACACTCAGTTTCCTGCTGCTTCCTCTGTTGGCCTGCCTTCCCGGACCAAGACAGCTGCTCAGGTGAGCCGGCCAGGTATCTCCCCACTGTCTTTTGGGCATGTGCTTGTGGGGCTCAGCAGGCTTTAAAAGCAAAGATGTGTTAAGGAAATCAGGGGCCAGGTGTGGTGACTTATGCCTGTAATCCCAGCACTGTGGGAGGCCCAGACAGGATGACTGCTTAAGCCCAGGAGTTCGAGACCAGCCTGGGCAACATGGCAAAACCCCATCTCTACAAAAATACATATATATATGTAAAAATTAGCCAGGTGTGGTGGCACACACCTGTGGTTTCAGCTACTTGGGAGGCTGAGGTGGGAAAATCGCTTGAGCCCTGGGGGCAGAGGTTGCATTGAACCAAGATTGTGCTACTACGCTCCAGTGACAGAGTGAGACACAGTCTCAAAAACAAAACAAAAAACACCAGCCGGGCGTAGTGGCTCACGCCTGTAATCCCAACACTTTGGGAGGCCAAGGCTGGCAGATCACTTGAGGTCAGGAGTTCAAGACCAGCTTGGCCAACATGGTGAGACCCTGTCCCTACTTAAAGAAAAAGAAATCCGCCTTTTGGTAAAGATAGTGGTTGAGTACAAGTGAACTGGTCAGCTAGTTCCTAAAGATGTTGGTCTTTTCGTGAGTTTAAAGAGCTTTCTTAGTCCTGAGATGAAAGAATTAGATGATATCATGGGGAGCTCTGCATATGGGGAGGGAGCTCTTGCTGGGTGGTGTCAGTGGGAAGCAGGTAATCAGGGATCTCTCCTTACCTGGAACCCCGAGAGCAGCTCCGTCGATTCAGGCTCCTTCTGTGGGCCTGACTTAATGGGAGATGCCATATCTTACCCTTTCGCTATGGCCCTTTGAGTCATTTGTTGGGCCCAGGGTCTTGTGCACAACAGACTGACTCTGTCCCTTTGCCTTCCTTCCCAACCCCAGGGCCCTCCTCCTGAAGGTGAGCCCCCGCAGCCCCCTCAGCCTGTGCAGTCCACACAGCCAGCCCAGCCTGTGCAGTCCACACAGCCTGCCCAGACAGCACCACCCTGCCCGCCCTCCCAACTCAGCCAGCCCGGCCAGCCACCAAGCGGCAAGATGCCTCAAGTGTCCCAGGAGGCAAAGGGGACTCAGACGGGACTAGAGCAGCCTCGCCTCCCAGCTGGACCTGCAAACAGGCCGCCTGAGCCTCATACCCAGGTTCAGAGGGCACAAGTGGAAACAGGCCCAACTTCCTTCCCCTCCCCTGTGTCTGTCTCCATGAAGCCTGACCTTCCAGTCCCTCTTCCCACTCAGACTGCCCCAAAACAGCCGTTGTTTGTCCCAACAACCTCTGGCCCCAGCACCCCACCAGGACTGGTTCTGCCACACACTGAATTCCAGCCAACCCCCAAACAAGATTCCTCTCCACACCTGACTTCACAGAGACCCGTGGATATGGTTCAGCTTCTGAAGGTAAGCATGAGCAGGGGCTGCGCTTCCTGGCCCCTAGATTTTATGCCATGTCAAATGTACTAAGATTTCCTAGTTAACAGACCCGCAAGCTACAGCCTCTGGCTGTGTCCAGCGTGGTTCAGCCCTCCGGCCATGAGCTTACTTCTGTTTGTTTCCCTTTGAGCAGAAGTACCCCATCGTGTGGCAGGGCCTGCTGGCCCTGAAGAATGACACAGCTGCTGTGCAGCTCCACTTCGTCTCTGGCAACAATGTCCTGGCCCATCGGTCCCTGCCCCTTTCTGAAGGAGGGCCCCCACTAAGGATCGCCCAGAGGATGCGGCTGGAGGCATCGCAGCTGGAAGGGGTTGCCCGAAGGATGACGGTAAGACTCTCAGGCCCAGGTGAGCAACTGCCCCACCTACAGGGAGGGAAGACGCAGGTAGTCCCTGCCAGCCCATCTCCCTGATCTGTCATGGAAGCGTTAACTTCGTTGTTGTTGGAACAGAGTCTCACTCTGTCTCCCAAGCTGGAGTGCAACAGCACAATCTCTGTTCACCGTAGCCTCTGCCTCCCGGGTTGAAGGCATTCCTGTGCCTCAGCCTCCTGAGTAGCTGGGATTATAGGCATGCCCCACCATGGCGCCACCATGCTCAGCTAATTTTTGTATTTTTAGTAGAGATGGGGTTTCACCATGTTGGCCAGGCCAGTCTTGAACTCTTGACCTCAAGTGATCTGGCTGCCTCGGCCTCCCGAAGTGCTGGGATTACAGGCCTGAGCCACTGTGCCTGGCCGGTATTACTGAAGTGAGCAATGAAGAGTCCACTATGCTGCTACTTGGGGCGGGGGATGTAAAGTACCTCTAGACCCAGAAACAAGGCTTTACAGTTTTTAAAAATTATTTTTTAAATCAGCTTTCTCAGGTTGAAAAAGCTTTTTTTTTTTTTTTTTTCTTTCATTCAAATATCAGGGTAGACTTTAAAGTCACCTCAGAGGTGGGGGTTTTTGTGGACCTGATACCGTGGGTTGGATGTGGGCTGCTGTTTGACTAAGAGGCCCCTGCTCACTGGCGGCTGGCCTCTGCCTCAGGTGGAGACAGATTACTGTCTGCTGCTGGCTCTGCCCTGTGGCCGCGACCAAGAGGATGTTGTGAGCCAGACCGAGTCCCTCAAGGCTGCCTTCATCACTTACCTGCAGGCTAAGCAGGCGGCAGGGATCATCAACGTTCCCAACCCTGGCTCTAATCAGGTTGGTTGTCCTGTGTCCTTCCTTCACATACACACCCACAGGTGGGGCTGGTCAGGGTTGGTAGGTGGACTGACTCTTCTGGTACCCACTAGATCTGGCCGCAGAGCTTCCCAGAGGTGGGTAAAGGGGCATTTTGGACAGAAGTCAATAGAGCACATAGGGCGGGGCGCCATCACCCATCCTGAAGAGAACCCAGGGAACCACTGAGAACACAGGTTTTCCATGAGTTTAAAGATAGGGAAGAGGGCCCCAGGGGGTTCCTGTATATAGTTTTCTTACACCTGCTGGTTGGGGACTGACTTGGCCTGGCTCTTAGCATTGGGCCTCTTCAGGGCGCCCCTGTGGAAATGGAGTTGTGGGGGTCAAGAGAGGGTCCCACTTTGCTCTCTATCCTGTCTCCAGCCTGCCTACGTGCTGCAGATCTTCCCGCCTTGTGAGTTCTCTGAGAGTCACCTGTCCCGCCTGGCCCCTGACCTCCTTGCCAGCATCTCCAACATCTCTCCCCACCTCATGATTGTCATTGCCTCCGTGTGAGCCACTGAGTGGTTATCACCTCAGTGAATCTTCCCAGGGCCCTGCAGTAAAAACAAAGGACAACCCAGCCAAGCAGAGGAAGAAGCTGCCGAAGGGGACAGACTCCACTGCCAGACGGCCAGCCTCTCGCTGTCCTGCCGCCCGGCTCAGTCGGACAGACTTCCTCTGGGAGTGGTGCTGCTACCTTGTATGTTTACATGATGCTTTAGCCCAAGGACACATCACCAACCGATGGACTCGCAGACACCCTGGGGCTGGGTTTCTCTCTCCTCTTTTTGGAGAAAAGGAACAGGGCAGTGGAATGAAAAAAAATTTTTTTTGTTTTTAAGAAACAAGAAAACAGAACTGCCTTTGCACTAAATTAGTGACTTGGACTTTTGCCCAGTGAAGACAGGCTGTGACACTCTGGATGTCTCGGTGTGTGTAGACACACATCGTGGACTCCTAACGCAGGAAGGACTTCAAACTTCTGCTGAGACCTTGGGGTCAAGGAACATTTCATTGGGTTTTTTGTCCGCCCCCATCTCCCTTGCTCATTCGGATGCGTCACCTTAATTCTCCTGCTGCCACCGTCTTTGATTCACCGGGATGTACAGTTTACAGTTGAAGAGCAAACAGAAAGGTTTTCTCTTGGTGGGATATGCAGAACTTGGGATGTGTGTATATATAAATATATAATATATATAAATATATATAATACTGACTTAAAAAATCAAATCCCCCGACATACATTTTTTTTAATCTGTGCCAAAAATGTGTTTTCAGAGGAAATCTTATTTTCATATTCAGACTTTGTATTGCCCACTCATTTGTATAAGTGCGCTTCGGTACAGCACGGGTCCTGCTCCCGCGATGTGGAAGTGTCACATGGCACCTGTACAAAAAGACTGGCTAACCCCTCTTCCTGTTACCTTGACCTCTTCCCCAACTTCCTAACACTTATTAATTTATGAAACTGTTTTTCTCAGCGCAGTTTTGTTTTGTGTGTCCATTGGATTACAAACTTTATTAAAAAATGTAAAACACACCAAGTGTGAATGTGATTGTCACTTGGGTGGGAGGACGAACCATGGGTCCTTGGCTTATGGGAACAGTCAGCCCTCATCCCGCTTTTGCTCCCCATGCCAAGTCTGTACATGGGAACTATCTCCCTTCTGCCTCCTAGTCACTCCTCCCCAAGGATGATATTATCTTGTACAAAGGAGATTTTTGTCACGGACACTGAACCATTTCTCACAGGTCCTAACTGGTTCTTAGGTAATGTGGAAGGCACTTCCAATTTTGATACAGAATATAACCACACCCCATGCCGTCTCAGAAACATCTTAGCAAGCTTTGGTTTCTTGTCTCTTGCCCCCTCTTCCCTTCTCCCAGTGTGAAACAGGCTGGCTCCTGCAGAGGCAGTGGCCTGCTGGGGCCCCTTGGGACTCATATGATCCTGTATCTGCCTCTAGACAGGAGGATGGGAGTTGGGGACGGGCTTCCCCTGCAGCTGGATCCTCTACAAGCTGTGGAGTTGGGGCAGGGACATGGGGACTACAAAGTTGGTGGTCTCACTTGCAATACCAATGGGCTCCTACAAATGGGCCTGTCCTGGTGTTGAGAAGATGGTATCCCCCTCTGAACGGTGGACCACAGGTGCCGGGGCCAACTGTAGGAAGGGAGTGGAGATGGTACCTCCTGACTCCTTGCTGACAGAAGTGAGAAGGCTGCTCCACCAGCTCCCTACCTCCCCATCAAAGCCCCTGGCTGCTCCTTCCTGTCCCTCTGGGCCCCCAGCCTGGTGGCAGAGATGCCATCTTTTGAATCTTCCCAAAAGATGATGGCACTGGCTTGGCTTTAGTCCTCAGGCCAGGTAACCCTGAAGCAAGTGTAGCATCCACCTGCTCCCCTAGGCCCATCAGAGCCAGGGCAATGGCCTGGGCCTGGCACTCTCCTTGGCCTACCTGGCCACTCTGGCTGGAAGGACTCCTGAGACAAGCCTGGCAGCAGTGGCCTGTAAGCCAGGCTTGCTCTGGGTTGCCTGTGCCCTGGTAAGCAGTTGGTGGCCACCCCTACTGGTCCCTTCCCCAACTTCCCAACCTCTCCCCAACCTGGGCAGAAGGGGAGCAGGGTCATAGCTGTGGGGCGAGGGGAGGCCAGGCTGTAAAGATGAGCAGGTGAGAAGCCTCCAAACAAGATGGGATGAGGGCATGGGGCACGTGGTGCCGAGGTCTCTCCAGCCCGAGTGCACTGCCCACTCCTCAACTTGGGGCAAAGCAGCCAGCCTGGCTCTGGTTCTAGTCGCATTCAGCAAGAGGGACGGGCTGACTTTCCCAGGCAGGCTGGTCCCTGGGTGGTACAGCCTTTCTGTGGCATCAGTTCTAGCTGCCAGCTTCCCACCCACCCCACAGGGACCTATAGGCAGCATTAGAAAATAATCCAATTTATTCTCTCTAGGGAAGAGGCCACCCTTCCCAGTTCCAGGGTGCCATCCATCCTTAAATAAACAGTCAGGAGAAGGGCCGCCAGCTCACTCGGCAGGCGGCGGACATTCAGGAGCTGTGGGGGAGGTCTCTGCCAGTGCGGGCTGGCCCTCGGCCCCATCCCGAGGGCGGAAGACCAGCTCCCCAGCCTGCAGCACCTGCCCAGCAGGCCACGTGCCACCTGGCCCATACTGCTGGTAGAAGTCCGCGTCTGTCTGGAACATGACCAGTGCCTGGGCTGTGTGGATTCGCACGTGCTGAGCCAGGCTGTTGGCATCCAGAAACTTGTCCCCACAGGAGTCACAGGCGTAGAGGATGTGAGTGTTGGGGTCTGTGGAAGTGGGGCAGCAGTCAGAGTGGGAAGAACCCCGGGCTCTGCCCACATTCACACCCGGGTGGCCCCCCTCACCTTCCTCCTGCACTTGCTTCACAGCTTTGCTGATCTCGGCCTTCAGGACTTCCGTCTCATCGGCTGTCACTGCAGCTCCCACCGGCACCACTGCGGGCAGAGTCGCAGGGCCTAAGGTGAAGGCACGGGCACTGCCCCATCATCGCCACCCTGGCAGCAAGCTGCCTGTGACTTCCCTCTGCTGCCCACAGCCCGCACCTGTGAGCTGAGTGACGGCTGTCGCTGCCAGTGCCTCAGTGGCCAGCGTGACCATGTCATCCACAGTGACCACGCTGACTTCACTGCCCTCCTCGGGCTCCAGGATCTTGATGCCTGCCTTGCCCTGGTGCACCGTCTTCACGTGGGAGCGCAGGTTGTCTACCCGGTTGAAGCCACGCCCACACTTATCACACAGGTAAGGCTTCTCTCCTAGGGGAGCAAGGTTCTCTCTGGCGTTTGGGGAAGGGGCCACAGGAGTGGGGTGGGAGGCCCTCAATAACTCATTTGCTCAGCTAGCCTGTCTTTTACAGCAGGAGGTGCTCTGGGGCAGCCACCAGAGCTGCACAGGTACCTCTAGTGACACTGGCACCTCTGGAACCTCTAGGAAAATGGGGTCCTCATCTGAACGGAACTGCCTTCAAGGCCACCTGCAGCAAGAGCTAGCACCTGAGGCTAGGGTCTGGGGGTCCCTTCCTTCCCCGTGCTCCCCACCTGGCAGCAGGGGCTGGGAAGGAACAGGCATGGCGGGGGCCACAGCTCACCAGTGTGGATGATGATGTGCTTGGACAGGTCCCCCACGTTCACGAAGGCCTTGCTGCACACACTGCACTTGTGTGGACGGATGTTGTCGTGGTGGCGAATATGATTGGCCAACTGGCTGGACTGGACAAATCTGTGGGGCCACAGGGAGGGACTCGCATGAAACTGCCCCAACCTGGGCCTCCTGCCTCACCCTCTAGACTGAAAAGGACCCCTGGGACCAGAGCCTGGGGCGTGGGCAGCAGTCAGCCCAAGTCCCCAGTTTGTCTTCTGAGCCCCTCACTGTGGGGTGCCTGGGCAACGGGTGTGGGGGAGGGGGCAGGACCTCTTGCCGCAGCGCTCGCAGACGTAGGGCTTCTCCCCGGTGTGCTGGCGTACGTGGGCGATGAGGGAGCTGGCCTGGGTGAAGGCCTTACCGCACATCACACACTGGCACGGCTTCTCACCTGGGGACCGGGCAGAAGGTGTTGGTGCCTGCTCCTCCCCGTGACCTCCCAGCCCTGGGCATGGCTGCTCACCACCCACCTGTGTGAATGCGGACGTGCCGCTGCAGAGCGCCGGGGTCTGCAAACTGTCGCTGGCAGTGGATACACACGTAGGGCTTCTCCCCGCTGTGGATCCGAAGGTGCCGCTTCAGGTTCCCTGTGGCGAGACCGAGGGCGAACCTGGCGTGGGGCACCACCGGTGGCCGAGGAGCAGGGGTGTGAGGGCAGCCAGGGCAGCCCTGGCCCTACCTGAGGTGGTGAACTGCTTCCCACACTCTCGGCACTTGAGGGGCCCGTCAGCGATGTGGATCTTCAGGTGGGCCTTCAGGTTCCCTACCTGTGCCCAGGGAGGGGTCAGGGGGGCCACCCCACAGAGCTCGGCCCCGGGCCCCCTCACCTGCCCCTCCCACAAAGGAGCAATCGACTCTCAGGCTTGCCAGGGTCCGTGGAGAGCTCCATCTCTCCCGGGTTAGGAGAGGTCCCCGGTCCCAGCGGTGAGAGGTAAGCCTCCCCACCCCATTTTTTCAGAACCAAACCCCGCCCTGACTCGACCTGCCCTCCGCAGAGCAGCCGGGAGCTCCCCCGTGGGAGTGGCTCTCGCTGGGCCTGTTTCCTGGGTGAACAGGCTGATGAGCTCCTGGAGGCGGGACTGTGCTCCCCACCACCAACCCACCACGTGGCATGCAAGCCGCTGTGACCACCGGGGCTCCCAGGCGCTGGTTCCGGGAGGGGTCCACACACCTGGTTGAACTTCTTGTCGCAGTGTGGGCACTTGTGCTCCTTGTCCGTGTCGTGGGTCTCCAGGTGGCGCATCTTGGAAGTGGGGTCGGAGAAGGAGCGGCCGCAGTAGTCGCACTGGTAGGGCTTCTCGCCGCTGTGCACCAGCTGGTGGCGCTTGAGGTTGCCCGAGGTGGTGAAGAGCTTGCCGCAGTCCTCGCAGCGGTAGCGCGCCTCGCCCGAGTGCCGCTTCTTGTGCAGGTTGAGCAGGCTGATGAGGCGGTAGCTCTTCCCGCACTCCTCGCAGCCGTAGGGCTTCAGAGGGCTGCAGGGCCAGAAGGCGACAGGAGGCAGGGCTCGCTGGGGCGTGAAAGGCCGAGCCTGGCAGGGGCCTGGTCAGGAGGCCGGCCTGGGGCAGTACCTGTGCGTCTTCTCATGGGCCTTGCAGGCCGCCGGGTCGGAAAAGGCCTTGCTGCACTCACGGCACGAGAAGGGCTTCTCCCCCGTGTGGATGCGGATGTGCCGCTTGAAGTTCCCCGTGTGCGTGAACTCCTTCCCACAGTCCTGCGGGTGCAGCAGGGAAACGGGGTGTGAGGGGCAGGTGGTGGGAGGCCGGAGGGGAAGGAGGCTGGCGGGGAGGGCTGGCCACACTCTCCCGCACCTCGCACTTGTGGATGACGGAGCCGTAGGCCTTGGACTCCGTGCGATCACCGTAGGTGCCTGAGCGCAGGCCCCGGGCCTCGGCGCCGAGCTCCTGCCCCGAGTCTGTGCCCGCTGACTCCTCGTTCTCGTTCTCCTCGGGGGCCTCTCCATTCTCCAGCTGGGGACCCTCCTCCTTGACCTCAGCTGGCCCTGCGCCCTCCTCTTCTTGCTCCTCTTGCTCCTCTTCCCCTTTCCGGGCGGGCTCCACCTCCATTTCTGCGGAGAGAAGGGCAAGTACGGAGGCGCCTCAGAGGGCGCGGGGGCCTCGCAGCCAGGCCTGGGTCTGGACCCCACACGCAGCCCTCTCTGCCTGAGCGCCTGTCAGGGGCACCGGCAACATATGGAAGGGATAGTAAATGGCCCCAGCACTGGCCAAGGAAAGCCCCCGGGGTGCCTGTGAACTGGGTATTTGCTGCCTGGCGGATGCAGGTAGGCGGCTCAGCCAGCTGGGGTGGTGCTGTCGGCCAGCAGGCACTGGAGGGTGGCTGTGGGTGGGAAGGCACCCCTGTACGGTGCTCAAAGCTGGGAAGGAGCAGAAGCTCCAGGCCTTTGAAGGACGTGCCTGTGCTCACAGACACACGGCTAGCATGGTCAGCCAAGGAACGACCTCGAGACTCAAGAACATGCGAAGACCAAGGTGTCCCAAAGATGAAGTGCATGGTGACTCCAAGTGGGACTGGCTGGAGGCAGGAGGAGAGAGGGAGGCCCCAGTGGGCAGTGGAGGCAGGGCCCTGGGAGGATGCACCAGGGAGGGCCTGGTCCTGGCTGGGCGGGGCTACCTTGCTCCGAGCTCTCGCACAAAGCAGCCTCAGCTTCTGCGGCAGCCATGCCACTAGTGGGGTCTGGCTTGAGCTCCACAGGCGGCGGCTCCCGGGGCGCATCGGCTTTCTCTGTCTGCTCTGCACCTGGGTGGGGGAAGCACCGGAGACTGGATTGCTACCCTCTCCCCAGGAGTCGGACACCTCTCCTGGACCAGCGAGCTGGTGGTGGCTGTGTATGGCCCAGGAGGGGAGGCCCCAGCACACCCCTAGCTGAGGCTGTTGTGTCTGCTCTGGCTGAAACAGACCCCCTGGGACATACAATAGGTCATTCTGGGTAACACAAGCTCAAGAGGTGCAGGTGCCCGTGCCACCTGCCCCAAGGCAGCCCTCACTACCCTGACAGGGCAGCCAGCTAGGTCCTCAGCATCTGACTCACCGCTGGCTGCGCTCTGGGCCTGACCGCCACGCTCCTCCTTGAGGTCCCTGCTGGGGCCTGTGGGTGCGCTGCGTCCCGCCTGCTCCAGCCTGCTCAGCGTGCTGGTGGCCGCCTTCTCCTCTTTAGCTCTCTTGTCCCCTCCTGGAGATGGTACAGGGCAGACCTGCCGTTTCCCATCAAGTGCCCGCCATTTGGAGGTGTGAGGTGGCCCAGAACTTGCTAGGTCTTCCTCGTCCTCCCTAGGGTACCTCTAAGTAGTGGTTTACTGATTTGTTCATTCACCAAATTATTCACAGGGCACCCACTCCATGCCAGCTGATGGCTGGGCAGTGGGAATACAACAGTGATGGTTCCTGCTTGTGTGGGACATGCAGACCTCATGTGTGCACTAACGGAGCTGATCAGAGGTCAGCACTAGGAAAGGGAGGAACGCGGCCTCTGGAAGTCTACAGCAAGGCACCTGGCCCATAGTGGGCATCTGAGGTCTTTATCTTAGCAGCTAAGGGGAGTGGAAGGAGGGGCTCAGGAGAATAGACCCACAGGAGGGTTTAGGAGCAAACCCTGCCCATGTGCAAAGGCACTGAACCAGGCACGGCTCCCGGGTGCTCTGTAGGGGAAAGGCAGGCAGAGAGGCCACCCTCAGACCTGAGGCAAACCCTCGCCAGCACCCACAACCGAGTCAGGGCCAGATGAGGAAACTGAGACCCAGAAAGTCAGAGGCAGAGCCCACGTCAAAAGCCAAGGTCTCTGGCCATCTGCTTGGGAGCAGCTGCCAATAACCTACCTTCTGTGGCCAAGGCCTCCGCATTTCCCCCAGGGCTGGTAGCTGGCTCGGCAAGTGACTTGAGGGCATGGCAGGCCGTGATGATGTCCTGCATTTGGAGGAAGGTGGCCACGGCCAGCACATCATCCACGTTCTCAGGGCTCAGGCTCAGCTTGGCCGTGTACATAAACTCCAGCACCTGCCCCAGGCCTGCCGAGGACAGGACAGCTGTCAGAGACCCACCTCAAGATCCGGCACCGGCAGCCTGCCCCACCACTCCACCCAGCAGCAGGACGCAGGGATTCAGGAACAGCTGAGTGGCAAGCCTGCATCGCCCCATCTCCTGTGTGGGGAGGAGGCAGGTAACCTGGAAGATCTCAGCACTGCCAACAGCCTTGAAAAGAAGTGCTCACTGAGGGTCTCAATGCCTGCTCTGCACAGAGAACAGGTGTGAACACCTGCCCTGCACAGAGGACAGGAGGTGTGAATGCCCGCACTGCACAGGGAACAGAAGGTGCGACTGTCCACCCTGCATGGAGGAGGATGGGCGGTGAATGCCACCCACGCGTGGAGAAAAGGAGGTGTGAATATGCACCCTGCACAGAGGACGGGGTATAAACGCCCACCCTGCACAGAGGACAGAGTGTGAATGCCTGCCCTGGACGAGGACAGAGGTGTGAATGCCCACCCTGCATTGAGGAGAGATGGTGTGAACACCTGCCCTCCACACCCTCTACTTGGCCGCTACACTTTGCTAGCAGGGGACACTCCAACCTGACTTTCATCAGGGCTCTGCTACCAACTCTGTATCTGACTGACCTCCAGGCCAGTCACTGACCTCTTTGGATCTCAGTTTCCACATCTATAAAATGGGAGAATAATACCTTCTCATGGCATGTCATGCCAGTCTGGGTTGGAAGTCCGAATCCAGGACCAGTTCCTTCCACAACCCCAAGGTCTTCCTGACACTGCTCCCAGCCCCTAGGCCTTCCCCATCACCTCTCCCCAAACTTCTAGTTAGTACTGGGGTAGATGCTTCAGGACTGACTCTCCCATGGAAAGGGGCCAGAGAGCATAGAGTCTGCCTGCTCTCCGCCCTTCCCAATGAGGCTTTTCCTGTGTTCACTGCAGCCTAGAGCTCATCATGAGCCTTTCCTGCCAGTTCTCCCCTTACCACTCCACTCCCAATCAAGACACGTCCCCGAAAGGTGGGAGGAACTTAGTACTGACATGCTCATGGCCTGAAGCCTGTGCGGGAGGCCTGTTGCATCCCACAGCCTGCAGGTGCTGCCCCTGGAGGGTCTAGCATGGCACAGGGCCAGCCATAGCTTCTGGCCCTCAGCAAGCTCAGCCCCAGCCCTGACGGGGTACCTGCCGCGTTACTGATGTCCAGGTGCACCACGTCCTTCTGGTCCACAAAGAGCATCTTGAAGTACTCGCTGCAGGCCGCCAGCACTGCTTTATGAGCCTTAAAGTGAACACCGTCCACCACAAAGGTGCAGTCACAGAGAAGCCCCAGCTGCCGCTGCTGGTTCAGCTGTTCCAAGACGTGCTGGCTGTGCTGGGGAAAGTCCATGGCTGCAGAAAGCCAAAGGGCATTGGGGTTAGCATGGAGAAAGGACCTCAGACACACTCAGTCATTCCCAAACTCCCAGGCAAGCACCATGGAGAAGACAGAATTAAAACAAGTGAGGGCATTTCTGCCACAAAAGGGCAATTCACTCCAGATACCCCCTGCAAACCCAACTCAACCAACTGGTGGTTCCTGGATTCCTGGGTTTACTGGCCAGGAAAAGTGGCCCAAACCAAAAAGCATTGGGGCACCAACACGAGGCCTCCGCCTCCGTATCCAGGCTGGTAATGACATGAAACAGTCAAAAAAGGGAACAAACAGAAAACTGAAATGTGTCATCATTTCAAAAATGAAGACGTGGTCACTTTAACATTTGTTACTAAAAGAATGCATGACAATCTCAGAATAAAGGACAGATGTTTCCATTGTTTTCTTTAAGAAAACTTTCCTATCTTGTTATTTTTCTCATTCTCTCATGGACAGGTGAAGACAAGACGGTGTTTCATCAGCCGGCGTTGCAGAGCTTGGCCCTCTCAGGCTCTGCGCATACCCCATCCCCCGCCAAAGCCTAGCTCTCCCTCTCTTTCCGACTCATGGGAACTACCTAGAGTTGCAGCCTTCTGACTCTAGAAACCTGTGTCCTGGTGGCCATCCCAGGAGAAACAACTTTGATCCTGACACCAAGAGCTGCTGACCTGGCCACAACTTCTCTGTCAAGGGCCTCACTTAATGCCTGGAAATCCCACAAGTGAAAATGCTCAGGAAAATTCCATGGCCTGGTGCCGAGCAGTCTTGAACTGCACAAGCCGTGACTAAGTAACTATCTAAAACAGCTCTCCCTCCCACCTCACCACCACCCAGAGTTGGCGTCAACATCAGCAATTGTCTAGGGAAAATAAGCAGGCCCTCTTTTCTAGAAAAAACCCATTTCAGAATGTTTGAACAGAAAAATCAACACCCACTGTCTGGGGCCACATTAGACATATTCAACTGGGCACGGCTGTCACGCCCTGGCCCAGGATCTGCTAAGGGGCAGTGAGTTCTCTGCCTACTCCTCCTCTTCTCTGAGGCCTGAGTCGGCACGGGGCTGGACCCCTGCTTCTGGGCAGCTGAGAGGGACACTTTGAGGCTCTCTGCCCCAGGTTTTGGCAGCTCTGCTCCCGGTTTTGGCAGCTCTGCCCCAGCTTGGGTGCTCCCCAGACATCAGCATCTTGGGAGTGAATCACCGCGGCAGCTCTGAAGCTGCCGTGGCCATGCATGGCTGTCGGGCTGTGATGAGTCGCAGAGGAAGCCACACCCCTCACACCAGCATAGGTCGGCCTTGAAGGGCGCCAAGGCCCCCTACCATGTGATGTCTGGAAACTTTTCACAAGTGGGGGTATCTGCTGAGGGGGGGAAGTGATGCAACAAATAACGGGGAGCATGGCAGTGGCAACAGGCATGAGCCACAGCGCACCAGCCTCCGAGCCACAAGTTCAGCACTGCGGCTGCTGCCGGAGACCCAAAAACGGCCGTTCCCTCCCCCTACACATCTCCGCCCCAGCTTCGGCTCTCTCAGTGACATTCCTAAATGGCTGCGGCTAGAGCCCTAAATGTAAGCACTGGAGAGCCAGGGCCAGCCCCGAAATCAGGAGGTAAGGCCCTGGGGCAGCTGGCCCCGCACCAAAGCCAAGTGGCTGGCAGCAGCACACGGCCACCTGGAGCATAGTATAGAGGCCTTTCTTTCCTGTCCTCAGTCCCTGGAAGCAGCAGGTTCCCATCTGTGACCTGAAAGAACACAAGGGAGAATCGTGGCTGCGCTGCTCCTATGCACTGGATGTGGGGAGGCACCAATGTCCAGCTTGTGGATCAAGACCTCAAGGGCACAAAGGGCAATGTGAGTGCAGAAGGAACCAAAGGTAGGGGCGAGGTGGGCCCAGGCCACATCAACCCTAGAGCTGTCTTCTCCTGGCTGTGGAAAAGGTCACGCGAGCACACAGGTGTGTGGGTGGCAAGTCCTGGGCCTCAATTGCTAGTCACCCCCTACATACCCAGGAGCCCCAAGTGCAGAAGAGGGGAATACCAGGGCCCACACAGGGCAAAATCCTCAACTGGCTTCAGAAGCAGCCCATCTGGAACTTGCAAGTGAGGCCCAACCCTTCTCTGCTGGCTGTGTGCCCGGCTTCCTCACCTTCCCCAGGAGCCAACCTGAAACTTAAGCCATCCAGGTGCTAAAACAACCTGGGGAGCATCAGCTGAACCCCCAGAGGTACAGACAACCCTCTAGCAGGAAAACCATCTGACCTGCCAGGAAGAGACAAGTGAGAAGACTGCTGGCCAAGGGGAGGGACAGGATCAATCCGCCTGTCTGGGCCGGAGTCTGGGATGATCCTCCCTATGGCCAGGTGCCCTGGGGCTTCCTGGCAAGCACAGCCCCACCCAGCCATACAGCTATCCTGGGACTGGATGGAGGGATGGATGGATGGATAAGCTCGACAGATTAGGTAAGACACATTCGCTAGATAATAAAATAGTAAAGGCCCTGAGGACATACCACCAGCCGCCAAGAGAGCAGCTGTGTGCCCATGAGCAACGTTCACTTTTCCAATGCAAGATGCCCACCCAGAAGTGGGCTCCTCCCACACATGGTGTTAGGAGGAGAAACAGAGGCGTCTGTAATCCTCTGAGGCTGCTCCAACAGAGACATGCACCAAAAGGGAAATGATAAGAGGTAGGGAGGAAGAAGTGAAGATGGGCAAAGTAAGGGAAGGAAAGGAGAGGGGAAGGAAGGGAGGAAGGGAGGGAGGGAGGGGCCCTGTACCCACAGAGAGATCAGCGGAGCTGATACCAGTACGATACCATGCACTTACCAGTACGATCTGGGACTGGCCTCCCAGGGGTGCAAGAGCAGCTCGAGGGGGCCAGGAGGGGGCGGACCAAGTGCTAAATGGTGTCACCCGCAGAACTGTGTCACCGTGGACTTTACAACCCGAGCCCCACCCTCATGGGGCAAGTGGAGCTCAGGGTCCCCCAGGCTGTTCCCCAGCCGGGAAGCTTGAACAGCCCCTCTCTCAAGGCCCGTGGTGAGATGGGAGGTATGGCCAGCTGGGTCCTTCCCTCAGAGGGGCTGAGCTAGAACTAGGCAGTCCTCCACCTCCAACCCACGCGAACTGCTCTGGAGGGATCACCAGCCTGTGTCCTAGTTCCTCTCTTATCTGTTCCTCAGCCACAGGAACCCAGCAGGATGGCCAAGCTTGGATGGACACAGGAAAAGGGTCTGGGAGTGAAGGGGCGTGCATGTCCTAGGAGCATATCGCCTCCTAAGTACATGCTAGGAGGTGCTGTCTGAGGAGACGTTAACCACAGTAATCAGATCAACAGCCAGCTACTCCCCATCACCTGTGCGGGCACAGACGGTGAAGAAATACTGTTCCCACCAGGCAGCCTGCCCCCACCCTACCCTTGGAATACAGTGACCATCGCTCAAGCACAAGTGTCAAGGTCTGTGGTCTCTACTTCATCTTGCGTGATGGGCGATAAATACGGGCACTAGTTAAAGCGACTTCTAAGGAAGATCCGAAAACCTTAGACCCACGGAAAACGCCAACAGAACAAGACCACAGAGCCCAGCAGCCCAGAGTCCTCACTTTAGATGCAGACTGACCTGACCACCCCCTCACAACGTCTTGGCTGCAATCGGGCACCTTTTCCGAACACCTCCAGTCACTCAGTTTTTCTCCCTGACCTCGGGTGTCAGAGCTGGGATGCTGTCCTGATGACCAAAAGCTTAGCTGGACACAGAGCCCTGGGTTCCCTCACAAGGAATTCACTGAGGAACAAAAAAGTGAGGCACTGAGGACACCTGCAGTGTGAGTCCGGACAAGCACACTGACACAGCGGAACTGACACGGCGGAACAGACGTGGACCATGTAGGGCCCCTCTCAGGATGGCCAGCAATTCTTCCCCTGCCAGGGCCACCAAGCCTCCCATGGAGAGACGGTGTCTCTTTCCCTTCCATTGGAATCTGGATGGTCCAATGACGACTCTGACCATCAGGATGCAGGGACTGTGCCAATTCCAGACCTAAAGCTAAAGAAGCCTGGAAGATCCTGCTCTGGCTCCTGGGAACCCAGTCACCGAGCTGGAGGAAAGTCCAGGCTCCCGTGTGAGTGGGAAACACATGGAGGGGCTCTGGGGAGAGGGCACGCGGAGAAAAGCAGAGAGGCCTCTGACAGCACCAACGCTCTGTGGCGAGGGACACACTTTCCTGGACCTCCCAGCCCAGCTGCTCGCTGCTGCATGCACGGCCTCAACCAGCACCTCGGAGCAAGCGACTGCCCGTTCATCCATAAAACTGTAAGAAATACTGACTCACTGATGACTTATGCCACTGGGTTTTGGGGTGGTGTGCTGTGCAGCAAGAGATAGGAGACAGACGGTAAAACTATACAGAAAAGGAAGTGATTAAGCCCCAGGTTCAGGATGCCGGTGCTCCCTGGGCGGGGGAGGGTAAGCAGAGGACTTCTGAGATCCTGGAAGTGTTTTCTTTCTTTACTTGGAGGCCCCTGGATTTATTACTTAAACTAAACGTGTATAGTTCATGTACATTTACATGAAAACTATTTCAATTTTTTTAAAAAAATCATTACTTTTTTGTAGAGGCAGGATTTTACCATGTTGCCCAGGCTGGTCTCAAACTCCTGAGCTCAAGCAATCTGCCTACCTTGGCCTTCTAAAGTGCTGGGATTACAGGTGTGAGCCACTGCACCCAGTCATTTTTCAAAAATTTTAATAAGAAAAAGTGAGATTCAGTTGCCAGATTTGATCCAGTCATGGCACGGAGTGTGCAGGCCAAGGCTGGGGTGCTCCCAACCACACTCCCGGCCATGCTCACCAGGGCTGCCTTGAGGCCCAGCATGGCAGCGAGGGTCAGAGGAGCTAAGAGAGCCACCAAGGCTCCTGTGGGCGGGATTCAGAAGGGCTGGCCCCAGAAAGCACAACCCATTGCATCTGTCTTGCAGTTCCAAAGCACCACAGGCTGCTGAGTAAGAAAGGTTTCTGTTTGGGCCATGAAATCCACTCTGGTGCCAAGTTCCACATTGCTGCCTCCACGACGCAGGGATTCCAGTGGCAGCTGAGCCCCGTGGAAGCAGCAGAGCCTCCTGGGACAGGCCAAGCAGGATCTGTATCCGGGTTCCACCAGCCACTCGCAGGTGATCTCCAGCAAAGCTTCTCCAATGGCCAACGGGGCTAATGGTATGACTTCCTTTGTGACAGGATTAAATTAAGTAACATATGTCAAGGCCCGGTACAGTGCCCGGCACATCGTGAGCATGCAGCAAACTACTGTGACCAGGAAGCACAGATGCACATGATAGTTCTGTTTTTTTAGGCCAAAGACTTTATCAGATGGTTTCTATATACCCCTTTACGCTGGGCATACTGGGTGTGTTTGAAAACTATGTGGTGACTTGACCTTGTTAAGAGGTTGTAATCATAACCCATTACTCCTAAATGCAATCTGGAAAAATCCCAGAGCACAATTAGCATGAAGAGAGGGAGGAAGTGACGGGAGGGGCACTGAATGGAGAGATATCTAGAGCTATTGTCTCTGCCAGGAGGCACTTTATATTGAACAACTGTTCTGTTAAACCCCAAGGGTGCTCCCAGGCGAAGGCTGGAGTGCAGGCCCAGAGCGCTAAGTGGCCCCAGAGAGCACAGCTCCATCTCAGAGTCAAATGGACACCTGTCAAACATGAAATGTTACCCAGGTTATTAGTGTGCACTAAACTACCTGCAGGGTTTCCACACTGCTGCAGAGGGAAGCCATTAAGCCAGGAAGCAACTGGCCTACCACAGGGAGACACTGATCTTCACAAACAACAGTCTCCGGCTCCCAGAATAAGCTGCACCCAGCTATGAGCCTTGTCATGAGCCATCTCGTGTCCAGGTGCTTGAGGAACCTACGGGCACGTGAGAAGGATCACCATTTGGCTTCCAGTTGCTCAGCATTCTTGATTTTCTAGAAATACAGGTGGATCAACATAAACTTCCAAAGGAGCCAGGTACAATGGCCCAAGCCTGTAATCCCAGCACTTTAGGAGGCCAAGGCAGGAGGACTGTGGGAGGTTTGAGAGCAGCCTAGGCAACATGGTACTACCCTGTCTCTACAAAAGAAATTTAAAAACTACCTGAGTGTGGTGGCACACACCTGTGGTACCAGCTACTCAGGAGGCTGAGACAGGATAGATTAAGCCTAGGAGGTCGAGGCTGCAGTGAGCTGTGATTGTGCCACTGCACTCCAGCCTGGGCGATGGAGCAAGACCCTGTCTCAAAGAAACAAATAAAAAACTTCTGGCCAGGTGCGGTGGCTCACGCCTATAATCCCAGCACTTTGGGAGGCCAAGGCTGGTGGATCACTTGAGGTCAGGAGTTTGAGGCCAGCCTGGCCAACATGGCAAAACCCCATTTCTACTACAAATACAAAAATTAGCCAGGTGTGGTGATGAGCGTCTATAGTCCCAGCTACTCAAAAGGCTGAGGCAGGAGAATCACTTGAACCCGGGAAGCGGAGGTAACAGTGAGCCAAGATCGCACCACTGCACTCCAGCCTGGGTGACAGAGTGAGACTCTGTCTCCAAAAACAAACAAACAAACAAACAAACAAACAAACAAATGAAAACTTCCAAGAAAATGGAAGTTCATACCAGGCCAGGCTTGTGAGCATGAAACCTACCTGCCCAACCCCACCAACCACCCCAGTTTGACAACACATTCCTTTGAGTGCAAGGGATGGCAGAAAAGCAAAGATGAACAAAACCAACCCTGCTGGCACTTTCCTCCTCACCCAGCAAACACTCTTCTTGTATTAAGATTGGATTTCTCAAACTTCTAAAATCACTTTCTCCTTTAGATAAACATACAAATCTTGGCCCCTCTCGACAACCCAATTCTGATATTTCTGCTGGAGAGTGCCCATTCCGAGCTTAAGAATCACTGCTATCGGCCGGGCGCGGTGGCTCAAGCCTGTAATCCCAGCACTTTGGGAGGCCGAGGCGGGCGGATCACGAGGTCAGGAGATCGAGACCATCCTGGCTAACACGGTGAAACCCCGTCTCTACTAAAAATACAAAAAGAAATTAGCCGGGCGTGGTGGCGGGCGCCTGTAGTCCCAGCTACTCCGGAGGCTGAGGCAGGAGAATGGCGTGAACCCGGGAGGCGGGGCTTGCAGTGAGCCGAGATCGCGCCACTGCACTCCAGTCTGGGCGACAGAGCGAGACTCCGTCTCAAAAAAAAAAAAAAAAAAAAAAAAAAAAAAAAAAAGAATCACTGCTATCTCTACACACTCCCAACAGCCAAGGTTCAGTAGGATTTTCAGAAGTTTGTATGTATGATTAAAAAAAAACAAAACAGATTTTTTTAAATCTTAAAAATGTGTAAATATAAAATGAAATTACAATGCTGACTTTGCTTTTCAAACTATACAACTACTGCTACCTTTCAGATTTAGGCCAGGTGCAATGGCTCACACCTGTAATTCTAGTACTTGGGGAGGCCGAGGCTGGAGGATCACTTGAGGCCAGAAACTTGAGACCAGCCTGGGCAACATAGTGAGACCCCATCTCTACAAAATAAAAATTAAAATATTAGCTGGACGTGAGCTATGACTGCACCACAGCACTCCAGCCTAGGTGACAGAGGGAGACCCTATCAACATCAACAACAAAAGTTTAGCCACACTTTTGAGGGGGCAGACACCCCCTGCCTGATCCCTGATGGACCCCAGTGCTCTAGGACTATGCATGAAAGGGAAGGCTGGCGGGCCCTGAAAAAGAGCTGTCCAGGATTCCAGCAGCCCAGGCCAGCTTAGAATCCACTACGCTGGTATGCGCTCCAGGGACTTGTAAAGCTCAACACTGGGTAAATTAAGGGGCCTTCCTGCCAAAAAGACAAAATCACGACATGTAGGACTTGGGCAGTACCTGATCATTCCCCAAGGCACACACACCCATTAGCCACAAACACTTCGAGTGTCAAGCAAGGGCACTGACACTGCCTTAAATGACACAATGTGTCACCCCCTCTCTCCTACTAGTTTAATAAACTCACTGCAAGGTGGGGCTCCTTATTTCTTCCTTACAGCTGTTTATAGCACGTTACCCAGAAGCCTGCTCTCAAGTGGTTACAGATCAAATGGGGAATAGGGCTGTTGAGAGCAGAGATCCCTGGCCTTTTTGAGAATGACTAACTCAATGTCAAAGTATTTCCTAGACCCTTACGAAATGACAGCTGTACTTCTGGTACAACTTGTTAACTGAGAAAATAGACAGAAGCCACTATGAAAAAGTGAATGCCCATTCTATCAATCACAAAGGCATTTGAGCAACAATTCTATGTACATGGATAAGAAATTTCCCCAGGCCGGGCGCGGTGGCTCAAGCCTGTAATCCCAGCACTTTGGGAGGCCGAGACGGGCGGATCACGAGGTCAGGAGATCGAGACCATCCTGGCTAACACAATGAAACCCCGTCTCTACTAAAAATACAAAAAAATTAGCCGGGCGAGGTGGCGGGCGCCTGTAGTCCCAGCTACTCGGGAGGCTGAGGCAGGAGAATGGCATAAACCCGGGAGGCGGAGCTTGCAGTGAGCCGAGATAGCGCCACTGCACTCCAGCCTGGGCGACAGAGCGAGACTCTGTCTCAAAAAAAAAAAAAAGAAATTTCCCCAATATAGAGAAAATCAGTGGGTGATACAGCTGCTCATTGGCTCATAATTATTGATTGCCCTTTAGGGGTGTTCAGCCTATAAATTAGGAAACAGATACATATAGAGAGAAGACTAATGAATTTCACAAACGTCTAATGAGTCTACCTTGTGTTTGTCCTAGGTACTGTGTTAGAGCTTCGAACTGAGTGGGGAAGACAGGTAATAAATGGGTATAATAAACAATGGCAGCTACCAAGTGCTGTGGAGAAACTAAAGCAAGCTGAGCAGATCGAGAGGCAGGGGCTGTTTACTATTTAAGAAAGGAGGCGGCCGGGTGCAGTGGCTCACGCCTGTAATCCCAGCACTTTGGGAGGCTGAGGCGGGTGGATCATGAGGTCAGGAGTTCAAGACCAGCCTAGCCAACGTAGTGAAACCCCATCTCTACTAAAAATACAAAAAATTAGCTGGACATGGTGGTGGGTGCCTGTGATCCCAGCTACTCAAGAGGCTGAGGCAGGAGAATTGCTTGAACCTGGGAGGCTGAGGTTGCAGTGAGCTGAGATCGCACCACTGTATTCCAGCCTGGGTGACAGTGTGAGACTCCTTCTCAAAAAAAAAAAAAAGAAGAAAGAAAAAGAAAGGAGGCAAGGGGGACCTCAGAGGAGGTGGCATTTAAGCAAAGACCTGAATGAGGTGTAAGAGTGAGCCAGGCCACGTATGCCAGGGACCATCACAGACATGAGGAAGAGCAGATGCAAAATCCCTGAGGCGGGCATGACCTTGGCACAGGGGCCGGTGTGTCTGGAGAGGAGGAGGTGTGTGGCACAGGGGCCGGTGTGTCTGGAGAGGAGGAGGTGTGTGGCACAGGGGCCGGTGTGTCTGGAGAGGAGGAGGTGTGTGGCACAGGGGCCGGTGTGTCTGGAGAGGAGGAGGTGTGTGGCACAGGGGCCGGTGTGTCTGGAGAGGAGGAGGTGTGTGGCACAGGGGCCGGTGTGTCTGGAGAGGAGGAGGTGTGTGGCACAGGGGCCGGTGTGTCTGGCCGGTGTATGTGCACAAGAATGAGAGCAGCGGGGGCTGAGCTCGCCCAGGCTCACAGGGACACAGCGGACTCTGGATTTCTTCTAAGTGCACTGGGATGCCTTGGGAGTGACGAAGAGTGACAGAAAAGAGCAGAAGAGTGAGGTTCCTAAAAGGCGCCTCTGACGGCAGTGCACAGACAGGCGGCAAGAAGGCTTAGTGGGGGCCCCAGTTAGGCTACTACAGTAGAGAAGAGACAGCGGTGGCCTCACCAAGGAGGTAGGAAACAGGCGAGAAGCGGTTAGATGAGGAATATGTTTTGGCAGAGCTGATCAAGCAGATGTGTGTTGTGACGGAAGGAAAGGAGTCAAGGATGATACTAAGATCTGTGCCCAGAGACACTGGCCCAGTGGCAGTGCCGCTTCCAGACAGGAGGAGGAGTGGCAGGAGGAGACTCCATGGGGGGAATCGGAGTTCTGTTCTGGCCAATTACAGCTGAGATGTCTTGTAGAGACGGTAATTAAAGCCATAAGGTGGAACAAGATATCCATAGAAGCAGGTATTGGATAAACAAGAGAAGAAACCAATGGACTCAGAATCCCAGCTCCAAACTTAACACAGTGACCTCAGGCAAGCATCTCTGAGTTTTAAACTGCTCACCTGTAAAACAGGAAAACCACCATAAATACGAGCGTTCAATGAGACAACAAGCAGATAGGAAGTGTTGCCCAAATATTGGCAAAAGTGGAATTAGATATTACTTCTCTAACACAGCTCTGTGACTGATACACAGTTAAAACAAAAGGGAAATGATGAACTAATAAAACAAAAACAAACCAGATGATCCCAAGTGGCCTCTCCGTACCAGGGCAGCACAGGGCTCCTGCCAAAGAGGACAGCAGCTGGCCAAAGCCTTGGGAGGGCAGCTGACGGAAGCCAACAGAGCCGCAGCCTGGTCCAGTACGACAAAAAAAGTGCACAGGTGTTGCTTCTCTCTGGCTGCAGGCTTCCACCATCAGGCCTTTGTTATGGTGCAGCTTAGGGCAGAAGGCCTGGGAACTCAAGTTCAATATAGAAGGATTCGGGGGTCCAATCTCCATAACTGGTGGGCTGAGGGGATGGTGGAGTAGACGTTTACTTCAAAGTCCACTGCGAAGTGCCAGGGGCCCTGGGATAAGGCTGGCTCTGAGCCCCAGCCCCTCGACCTTCACTGGGGAAGAAGGACAGTGTGATGAGTGCTGAATGGGTGCTGCTGAGTGCCAGCCTGGGAGGATGTGACCACACCTAAAGACAGACAAAGGCAAGAAAGACGTTTGGGCAGCGGACAGCATAAGCAATGATAGCTGAGGGGCCAGGGGGAGAAGGGGGATCATGCCCCAGCACACAAGAGGAAGGAGGGGACAAAGTGATGGGAAACACAGCTGGAGGGCCATCCCGGGACTAGGCACTTGGGCTGGGACCACCACACCAGGACTCAGTGACCACTTTGGCAGTCAGGAGCCACACTGCAACTTGAAAGGGGGAGATGAAGTCTCACTGGGCTGGATCCTTGGGATGGGAAAAATGGGATGATATCACCCCCAGGTGGCCCTAGAAGGGTTTAGCTGGTGCCAAGAATCCCACACACTCTTACATGATTCTGGCAGCCTGCACAAATGACCCTCCCACTAAATACTGTTAAATCCTCTAAAAGTTTTAAGCACCTCTTCTTGGAGTAGCTCAAAGTCTCTTAAAATTTAGTATCTGACCCTTCCCAGTGGAAGGTGGGCCATGCCATTTGTCCAAAACTATAAGCCCAGGCTAAGAATGTATACATCTTACTTATTTTTAAAAGACAACAGCCACATTTCTGTAGGGTATACATGAAACTGGTAATGAGAAGCCCCTCAGGGGAGCAGGGGAAGTGGGGAAGGAGCTGAACTTTTCACTATATATCCTTTCTGTATTGTTCACCACTTGTAAACACTATCTATTAAAAAATTAAAACTGAGAAAGCTGAAGAAGAATGGAGAGAAAAAGAGGAGGGGAGGAGGCAAAGAAGGAAGGAAGAGGGAAGGGAAGGAGGGAGGAGAGGGAGAGAGGAGATGGAGGGAAGGAGAGAGGAGATGGAGGGAAGGAGAGAGGAGATGGAGGGAAGGAGAGAGGAGATGGAGGGAAGGAGAGAGGAGATGGAGGGAAGGAGGGAGGAGAGTGGGGGAGGGAAGGAGGGAGGTTCCAGCTATCTGGGAGGCTGAGGTGGGCAGATCACCTAAGCCCAGGAGTTTTGAGGGTACAGCGAGCTATGATCATACCACTGCACTCCAGCATAGGCAACAGAGCAAAACTCTGTCAAAAAGTAAAAATAAAAAAGACAGGAAAGAAAGAAAATAAAAGGCTGCAAAGTCAGAGACCTAAGTCCTTTATTTCTATCTACCATAAAATCTTTAAGACATTTTCTACAAGACCTGGTGACTGAAAACTTCTCAAAGGAAAACATTTCTCATGAGGGAAATGGAAAATTGTGGTAATGTGCACAGAGAATCAATGTATTACTCAGGAAAACAATATGAGCAAAAATTCCTTGAGGGGACGCCCCTAGCACAGCAGCTGGTGCTCTCGTGTTTAAATACAGAGGAAGCCCCTGACACTGCGATGAAACTGAAGTCCTTCTCCCTGGGACACACCCACACACAGTTCAGCATGCAACTGTGGGGGGCGTGCTACTCCCAGGACCCAGTTAAAACACTCCCACCCCGGAATCCAGCCAAAGCTAGTTAAGTGCCTCAGGCAGGAGTACTTGAATCTCTGTACCTTAATTCCTCTTCTGTAAAACAGAGATGATGGCAAAAGTTTCTTCTTCATAAAGCTACTGCTGGCCACCATCATTCTATCATTACACATAAACCCATGCCAGCAAGGCTGATAAATTATAGAAAACATTTGGCTTGAAATTGTTTTTAATTTTTTAAAAAAGAAAAAAAATATATAGAAAAAACACAGCCCAATGCTGTCATCCTTGTCCTGTCTTCCAAAAATGGATGTAAAAATCTCATCAGTAATCCAGGCACCCATGAAGTTTCAACCTGAAAAAAGGAAAAGGCCCCCCACACTGCAATGCTTACTCCACTTGACAGGAATCAGAATAAAAGGCATGAATGCTTCATACTTGATGGTAACCGCCACCTTCTTTCTACAAAGGACACAAGGACTGCAGAAGCAAAGAGGCTTTCATTGAGGCAGAAGAACATGACAATCACAAGGGAAGGGCTAGATGGCCCATGATACTCTTTAAGATCAAGAATTCAAGCCAAAAGAAAAAAGCAGGTTAAGTATGAACTGGAAATGGATATAGCTGGACTTCCATGTAGTACAGGCTCTTCAAGTGTGACTGACTTTTCCTGGGTTTGTATCCTCACTAGGATTAGGTAACTGCCAAGGTCCCTTGTAGTGATAAGATGTAATACATGCTTCAGCCTGGGCAACATAGCGAGACCCCATCTCCACAAAAAAATACAAAAATTAGCCAGGTGTGCTGGTGGTGCCTGTGGTCCCAGCTACTCGGGAGGCTGAGGCGGGAGGATCACCTAAGCCCACAAGGTTGAGGCTGCAGTGAGCAGTGATTGCACCACTGCACTCCAGCCTGGGCAACAGAGTGAGACCCCCCATCTCAAAAAAAGAAAAAAGATTTAAGAAACGCTGCATAAATGAATGAATGATATCATTAATGAGACTGCCATGCATTCGAAGTATAACAGATGCAGTGTGACAATTAAAATGAGGCATTTACCTAGCAGTTAGCAGATTTTTTCCACTTAAAAACTTTCCCTACAGTATTATCTTTTTCCAACTATGAACATGAACTGTATAGGACATGAACACCAACTATGAAATACATATGGCAGAAGCCAACATCAGATTTTATATTTCCTATTCCAAATAGGATTAAGCTAAGATTCTATAAAACTTCACTGGGAAAAAACTCAATGAGTAAGAGAATATTTTAGAGGAATATTTTGGGGATCCTGAAGCCTTAAGTTGGGACTCGATAATCAGTGGTCAAGACTCAACGTCTCAGTTTCCAGTGATGTTTCAAAACTGCTGGGCTTCTCGATCCGGATGCAGAAGTGCTGTCCTACAGCAGAGTTTCCAGAAGCAGCCCAGTGAGGATTAGGAGAGACTCAGGGGCACAGGGCTCCCCTTCAACAAACAGCGCGGCTGACCTCCAGCCCCTGAAATCCCTACCGCCTGCGGCTGCGATGAATCAGCAAAGCTGCTCCCAGGCCAAGCCTTGAAACGGAAGGCTTGCAACCCTGGCTGGTTTCCCACCAGCCGCTTTGAAGGGCAAACTTCTGAGAGAAACTTGGAGACCACCCCCAAGTGTGGCCTGGCTCCTGGTCCTAATAAGACCAGGGAGGTGGGCGGAATGGGATGGAGAGGGAGGCACAGCTAGTGATGACAGGGGGTGGGGTCCCAGTGGAGAAGTATATTTTACGATGTTAATATATATGCTTTATCAGTAAACCGGGAGAGGTGGCTCATGACTCTAATCTCAGCACTTTGGGAGACGGAGGCAGGAGGATTGCCTGAGCTCAGGAGTTGAAGACCAGCCTGGGCAACATGGTGAGATCCCATCTCTACAAAAAATCCAAAATAATTTAGCCGGGCATGGTGGCACGTGTCTATGGTCCCAGCTACTTGGGAGGCTGAGGTGGAAGGATCACTTGAGCCTGGGAGGTTGAGGCTGCAGTAAGCTGAGATTGTGGCACTGCCACTCCAGCTTGGGTGACAGTGCGAGAGCTTATCTTGAATAAAATAAAAAATAAAATAAAATGAAATAAAAATTGTGAGTCCTGGTAAGAGACTGCGGGTGGAACTGTGCCCTGTGTGCAGAGAGGAAACTCAGCCTCGCTAATAACAGCTCCATCTGCTGAGACTCCAGGGGAGGTTACTGGCAAGAGAAACTCACGGGATGGTTGTTTCCGGTGCAAACAGACCCTAACCCACAGCAGCCATGAAGGGAGTAAGGGCCAGAGCTGCTGTGGTGCCCCACCCACAGTGTTTCACACTTCCATGCGCCTCACCAGTACTCACAGTGATCCTGGGAGGAGGGACTAACACAGCCACCCGCATTGAGCAGATGAGCAAATCACAGTTTAAGAGCTTGTTGCTGACCTAGGTTGCACTGCCCTGCCCACATTCAAGGCCAAGTCCATCATACTCTAAAAACTGTGCCCTTTCCACTACAGAAAAGGACAAAACTTCTGTGGACAAACACAGAATAGCAGGTTCATCAGATTCTGAGCCTGTACCAAACGGACACATTCTCTGTCATCACAGGCACATAACAATCTCTCTTCCTTATACTAATGAGTGCTATAAAACATCGTATTGGCCGGGCGCGGTGGCTCAAGCCTGTAATCCCAGCACTTTGGGAGGCTGAGACGGGCGGATCACGAGGTCAGGAGATCGAGACCATCCTGGCTAACCCGGTGAAACCCCGTCTCTACTAAAAAATACAAAAAACTAGCCAGGCGAGGTGGCAGGCGTCTGTAGTCCCAGCTACTCGGGAGGCTGAGGCAGGAGAACAGCGTGAACCCAGGAGGCGGAGCTTGCAGTGAGCCGAGATCCGGCCACTGCACTCCAGCCTGGGCGACAGAGCGAGACTGCGTCTCAAAAAAACAAAACAAAACAAAACAAAACATCGTATAAAACCCAGAAGTAGTTGGCTATGGTGGCACATGCCTGTAGTCCCAGCCACTCGAAAGGCTGAAGCAGGAGGATCACTTGTGGCCGGGAGTTCAAGGCTGTAGTGAGCTTTGACTGCACCGATGAATAACCACTGCACTCCAGTCTGAGCAACATAGTGAGACCCTGTTTCTAAAAAAAATTTTTAAAAAATAAAAAAAATCCAAGGCTGGGCACAGTGGCTCACACTTGTAATCCCAACACTTTGGGAGGCCAAGGCAGACAGATTGCTTGAGCCCCAGAATTTGAGACTACCCTGGGCAAGATAGTGAGAACCCATTTCTAAAAAATATATAAATTAATTAATTTTAAAAAGCTCACACAATCCAGAAGTGAACATTACTAAGCAGTAATATATTCAGAGTTTGCTGCTGCCAGATGAAATGCAAAATTAAACCTATGAAACAACTCCATTTCTGGCAAAGGTACCCTGGCCAATTCTCCCACTGCCAACAGCCACAAATGCTGAATAAAAAGTATAAGACATCTTTTAAAATGCATCAAAGATTGGGAATGACAGTAAGAGGAATTAAAAATAAATTAAAATATATCAAAGAACTGACAGGTCAGTAAGTAATACGGAGAGGTCAAAACATATCTAAACAAGGGCTGAAGTCCAGAGAGCAAGTGGAACTCTGAGACCAGGTTTCAAGGAAAGACATTTGCAGAACTGGGCAAGATCGAGCCCCACCCTCCACCCCATCCCCAGGGGGAGGTCCCACGGGACCTTGGTGGAAAGAAGACAATATGGAAACGGCCTATATCAAATCTTGGTGCCCAACGGGGGAGGGAAAAATCTTCCCTGAGAATGTATAATGATTCGCAGTCCCCCAAAAGGACTACAGCCCACATTTACGCCTTATAAAACACATATTTCAGACAGCTGCAAGTGATCCCAGAAAGAAAGTATTAAATGCAAGAAGGAAGGAAGAACAATGAAAATAGTAAATATAAGTGAGCAAACCTAAACAAATGCTGAATAATGATGCTCATAAAAGTTGTAAAAGGACTGGCACAGTGGCTCACACCTCTAATCCTAGCACTTTGGGAGGCCAAGGCAGGAGGTTTGCTTGAGTCCAGGAGTTCAAGACCAGCATGTTTTTACCAAAAGAGACCCTGTATTTACCAAAAAAACAAAAAAAGTGAAAATTAGCAGGGTGTGGTGGCAAGTGCCTGTGGTCCCAGCTACTCGAGAAGCTGAGGCAGGAGGATTGCATAAGCCTAGAAGGTCAAGGCTGCAGTAAGCTGTGATTGTGCCACTGCACTGCAGCCTGGACAACACAGTGAGACCCTGTCTCGAGAGAGAGAGAGAGAAAAAAAAATGTTTAAAAAGAACTAAAATATACACCTACCGAATAAAAGTGGAAGAGGAAGTGACAGGAATTAAAGTGTTCACAGATCCTCACTGTTTGAGAGTAAGGTATAAAGACACTGACTAAATTTAGACTTTGATAAGTTATATAAATTGAAAGCTATACCACATTTATGGATCAGATGACTCAACATCACAAAAATGTCAACTCTACCCAATTTTAAATATTATAAACTCAATGCAATTCTAATAAAACATACCAACAATTGTTATGGCATTTGACAAGCATAATCTAACATGACAATGGGGCCAGGCAAGATGGCTCATGCCTGTAATCCAACATTTTGGGAGGCTGAGGCGGGAGGACTGCTTGAGCCCAGGAATTCAAGACTGGCTTGGGCAACATGGTGAAACCCTGTCTCTACAAAAAAGACAAAAATAGCTGAGCGTGGTGGCATATGCTTCTAGTCTCAGCTACTTGGGAGGCTGAGGTGGAAGGATAGCTTAAGCCTGGGAGGTCAAGGCTGTAGTGAGCCAAGATCGTACCACTGCACTACAGCCTGGGTGATAGAGCGAGACTCTGTCTCAGAAAAAAATAAAATGAAAATGGAAGAGCAATGGGCCAAGGATTTACTAGACACCAGGTCACCAGTTTTCTAAAATGATGTATTTTACAAGTCAGTGTGGTATTTAAAGAGACAGAGAACAGGCTGGGCATGGTGGCTCACGCCTGTAATCCCAGCACTTTGGGAGGTTGAGACGGGTGGATCATGAGGTCAGGAGTTCAAGACCAGCCTGGCCAAGATGCTGAAACCCTGTCTACTAAAAATAAAAAAAAATTAGCTAGGCGTGGTGGCACGCATCTATAATCCCAGCTACTCAGGAAGCTGAGGCAGGAGAATCGCTTGAACCTGGGAGGTGGAACTTGCAGTAAGCCGAGATCACGCCACTGCACTCCAGCCTGGGCAACAGAGTGAGACTCTGTCTCAAAAAAAAAAAAAAGAAAAGAAAAAAATTCTGTTCATCAAAAACAGAAAATAAAATCCTACAGTGAAAAGACAAGCCACAAACTGGAAGTGGGTAGTTATAACACATATAACTGACAAAGAATTAGTATCCAAAATAAGAAATAAAAAACAAAAAACTAACAAAATGTCTACAAACTACCCAATAGAAAAATGAGCAAGACAATGTTTCCGAGAAGGTGAAATCTGAACGATCAGTAAGCAATGAAAAGATGCCCAACTCAGAACCAGGAAAATGCAAATCAAAACCACATGAGATGTCATTGTACGCCCACCAGATAAGTAAAAATGTTGAAGTCTGAAAATACCATTGTTGAGAGGATATGAGGCAAACGGAATTGTTGAAGGGTAAACTGGGGAAACCGTTTTGGAAACAACTTGGCATTATTTGGTTAAGTTGAAGACGCACATACCCCGTGATTCAACTCCACTCCCAGCTGCAGCCCCTGGAGAGGCTGTGCATACATGTCCCGGGAATGTGAACAGTGGCGCTGTTTGTCTCAGCAAAATACTGGACACAACCCAAATGTCCCCCAACAATAGAAAGGATAAATAAATTCTCATACAATGGAACATTATTCATCTGTGAAAATGAAATACCACTCTATGCAACCTGGATTAATGTCAAGGCACTGAAGAAAACAATATGATTATATTAAGTTCAAAAACCTGCAAAATTAAACGGTACATTGTTTAGCAACACAAACACATGGTAAGACTATAAAGAAAAGTAAGAGTGATGAAAGCAAAACTCAGGGATGACTTGGGCCGGGTGAGATCAGGGAAGGGACACAGGGAACTCCAAAGGTAACAGTAAGTTCTTTTTGAAAACTGGGTAATGGGTACATGGAAGATGTTTCTTGTATCCTTATTCTTTACACTGAACACGTTCTTTTGTATGGAGTCAACATTTAACAAAAATGATTTACAAAGTTAAACAACTTCTTTCTTACTTTAAACAATGTTGCCAAGCATTAGTTTGGGCTGCTGACTGAGTCACAGTAACTGGGGAAAATCCCTGAGGGGCCCACATGGCCCTGAGACTACAGAAATGAGAAGTGCTTTGCTCTCTGAGCTCTGGTGATACAGCTTCCCATGGGGCAGGTTGGCGAAATTCAAGTGGAGCCTGCCATTCAGGACAGGAAAGTGACTGCTTAGGTTAATAAGTTCCAGTATAGGAAGTGGTGCGGCTGGGGTGGGGAGAACAGATTTTACTGCCAGACCTTTCAAGACCAGAAGCTGAGTAGATTTTTGATGTTACAATGAACCCACCAAGCCTGCTTTCTGGCCTGCTCTCCACTCGCAGCGGGAATTCCCACCTCTGAGCCTCTGTCCACACTGCTGTTTAGATATGAGTGAACAACTCTCAATTCTAACCATGCCCTTTGCTTCCTTCCTTTGAAGCCCAGCCCTAAGAACCATCTCTCTCTTCAATTCATAACAAGCATGTTTGAATCCAAGAGCCTAAGCCCCAGTTTTCTACACGTATTTGTGCTGACTGTGTTACTGAGGTCAACCTTAATCACCCAGGGACTGTCAAGCTATTGATGTCCATAAGGAGTCCCTGTGCTGGCATTCCACACACACGCTTGCAGCAAAGCTCAATCACTCTGAGCCACAGTACTTACTCTCTGACCTCTATTATTTCAACCAGTTAAAAATTGTGGCCACGGGAGGCTGAGGTGGGAGGATCACTTGAGCCCTGGAGGTTGAGGCTGCAGTGAGCTACAATCCCAGCACTGCACTCCAACCTGGGCGACAGAGTAAGACCCTGTCCCAAAAATAAAAAATAAAAAATTAATTAAAAAATTTAAAAAAAACCGCAGCCAGCAAAAGAAGTAGATTATGATCTCCAGGACAATATGTTTTGTACACAAAATGTATTTGGAGTTTTTTGTTTTCATTAAAGCTGAGGTCCCTCCCTACTGTGATGTCAAATGTCAAACCCAACAATGAGTCACCCTGCAGGACACCACCCCTGCTCGCACCTGTAATCCCAGTCCTTTGGGATGGCATGGGTAGGTGGATTACTTGAACCCAGGAGTTCAAGACAAGCCTGGGCAACTTGATGAAACCCTATCTCTACAAAAAACAGAAAAATCAGCTAGGTGTGGTGGTGTGTGCTAGTAGTCCCAGCTACTTGGGGGCTGAGTCAGGAAGATCGCTTGAGCCAGGGAGGTCGAGGCTGCCGTGAGCTATGACAGCTCCACTGCTCTCTAGCCTTGGTCACAGAGCAAGGTCCTAACTTAAAAAAAAAAAAGTTATATGAGGCTGGGTTTGGTGGTTCAAGTCTATAATACCACACTTTGGAAGGCTGAGGCAGGAGCATTGCTTGCGCCCAGGAGTTTGGGACCAGCCTGGGTAACACAGTGAGATTCTGTCTCTACCAAAAAAAAAAAAAAAGTTTCCTGGGAGGAGAGGGCGGTAACTTACTTTCCACAGGTACACCCTTGAGAACCTTCTGATTTTTTTCCCTTGTGCATGCATTCCCATACCAAATGTTGTTTTCTTCCTAAACTCTGCACATTTTCTGCTTTGACCCTCAAGAATCTTCTTCTATCAAATAACAGTAATTATGGAGCCAGGGACTCCACTAAGCACTTTACATGCATGACCTTAGTAATAATTCCACCCAATAAAGTTATATTCAAGGTAACTATCATCCCCATTTTACAACTGAGGAAACTGAGGGTTAGAAAGGTCAAGTACTTTGCCCAAGGGCATACAGCTAGTAATTATAAGAAGCAAACATGAGCCCAGATATGCCTGGCTTAGGAGTTTATGTTCCTAACTGCTACCCTATACTGCAGGGGTTTCTTAACTGGGGGTGATTTTGTGCCAGGCAATATCAGGAGACATTCTGGGGTGTCACCACTGGAGAAGAGTTACTACTGGCATCTATGGGTGGAGGCCAGAGATGCTACAGGAACCCACTCCCCACAACAAAGACTTATCTGGCCCCAAATGTCAGAAGTGTCAAGGTTGAGAAACCCTGCTATACTAGAACAAGACAAAAAGACAGAGAAACCGTCTTCTGACCAAAACTCTCACAGTTAAGGTCAGAGTTCACCATGTCTATTTCCTACATGACAGCCAAATGCCCAATAAACAAGCAGCATGCCAGCCCTCAATCACATGGAGTTTTCTCCAGCCCCAAATGCCATTTCCCCCTCAGCCAATCAAGACTGATCACCCACTCATCCAGCATTTGCTGAGCACCAGCTGTGTGCCAGGAAACAAGCTACACAGAGGCAGTACCAGGATAAATAAGACCCTGTCCCTGCATCCAAGATGTTGGCAGTCTCATGGAAAGACAGGCAAGGAAACCTAGGATCATAATTAAGGTGAAAATGTGTCAACAGAGATTAAAAACAGGATGCTAAGAAATCGCAGGGGAGGGGCTCCAAACTCACTCGGGTTGGAGGAAGTGGGAATGGCTCAGAAACGGCTTCCCAGAAGCATCTGAACTTGAAGGAATTAAACAGGTAGAGAGAATCCTCAAAACACTCCTTACCAGATCTCTCAGAATATGGTCTCTGAGTATCCAAGGTTTGATTACTTTAATTAGAAAGCTTGGGGGAACTCTCCCAGAAAACAGGGGGGAGCACAGAGCAGTCCTCCACCCTCCATGCACAACCTGGATAGCCCCTGCCACAAAGCAGGATGGCAACCTGGCTTCCCCACAGGTTTGGGCCTTCCTCCACTTTAATCCTGACTGGTCTCCAGCTTCCGACCAGCCTGTACCTTGCAGCAGGAGGTAAGTCACATTTCATAAATGTCCACTATACCAGGGGTCCCCAACCCGTGGGCCATAGACCACTACTGGTCCGTGGCCTGTTAGGAAGTGGGCTGCATGGCAGGTGAGCGGCGGGCGAGTGAGCAGGCAAGTGAGCGAAGCTTCATCTGTATTTACAGCCGCTCCCCATCGCTCGCCATTACCGCCTGAGCTCCGCTTCCTATCAGATTGGCAGCAGCATTAGATACTCACAGAGGCTCAACCCCTATTGTGAACTGCACATGTGAAGGGTCTAGGTTGTGTGCTTCTCAAGAGAATCTAATGCCTGATGATCTGTCACTGTCTTCCATCAACCCCAGATGGGATCGTCTAGCTGCAGGAAAAGCAGCTCAGGGCTCCCACTGATTCTACATGATGGTGAATTGTACAATTATTTCATTATATATTATAATGTAATAATAATAGAAATAAAGTGCATAGTAAATGTAATGTATTTAAGTCAACCTGAAACCACCTCCCACCCCTACCCCTCAGCCCCCTGTCCGTGCAAAAACTGTCTCCTACAAAACCAGTCCCTGGTGCCAAAAACGTTGGAGGTTACGGGCCGTGCCACAGCTGGCAGTCCCAGGTGCATGGGGGTCGAGGGGCATGAGGCAGCAGTGTGGGGACTCCGGGTCCCAGAGGCTGCCCATGGGGTGGGAGGTGTGAGGCCACTGCCTGCCCGGGGCTTGGAGAGTAGGTGGAGCAGGGCGGGGAGATGATAAATTGACCATTATCTCAGGATGTCTCTTTCTGGCTACCAATATCTTCGCCATCACCAGCATCACCAACCCAGACTGGCTCAACACCGGGGAGTCTGTGGGAGCACTCACTGTGGGCCTCGTGGGACAGGGTCAAACCATCCATGGATGAGAGGGGATGTGCACCCCTCCCCGGCTTCCCCTGGAGTGGGTCACCATGCTGTTTTTTCTCATGGGAATCATTTGACTGTCACATGCAGTTTGCTGGTGGCTTCCCCCTGGGGAAGAGAAGCTACAATATATGTTCAACGGATAGCATTCGCTGGAATGATGCTTTTCTGTATGGCTGCCCTCATATTTCCAATAGGATTTTACATCAGTGAAGCTGGAGGTCAATCTTATAAATTACCCAACAGCACGGTAATTGGGTTATCCTATGTACTTTCTGTCTTATCAATTTTCTTTCTTTATCAATTTTCTTTCCAACCCAACTGATGCTCAGAAGAAAAAACAATGCTTTGATTTGCTCTCACTATGGACTTAAAAAAAGAAAGAAAAAAAAAAGAAGAGCCTTTTTATTTATTTATTTTTCTTTTTTTGAGATAGACTCTCAATCTATCGCCCAGGCTAGAGTGCAGTGGTGTGATCTCAGCTCACTGCAACCTCCGCCTCCTGGGTTCAAGCGATTCTCCTGCCTCAGCCTTCCAAGTAGCTGGGACTACAGGCACCCGCCACCACACCCAGCTAATTTTTTTTTTTTTGAGACGGAGTCTCGCTCTGTCGCCCAGACTGAAGCGCAGTGGCACGATCTTGGCTCACTGCAACCTCCACTTCGCAGGTTCAAGTGATTCTCCTGCCTCAGCCTCCCGAGTAGCTGGGATTACAGGCGCCTGTTTTTTGTATTTTTAGTGGAGATGGGGTTTCACCATGTTAGTCAGGATGGTCTCGATCTCCTGACCTCGTGATCCACCCGCCTTGGTCTCCCAAAGTGCTGGGATTACAGGCGTGAGCCACCGCGCTCAGCCAGGAGAGCCTTTTCCATAACCAAATACAGACAATACTCACTAAATCTCCTGAGCATATTCAGGCAGTCAAGTCTGCACTGTGATAGCAACCTAGAGAAGGAGAATGCTTTCTACTGAAAAGCATGTGGCCCTTTGTGACTCTGTTGTTCCATTTTTAATGTCTAATGATTCATGAGAGGAACAAAAAGAAGTCGAAGTAGTTATGTATCATGTGGACCAGAGGGATGCAAGAGAAGTTCATGTGGGGCTGGCCTCACCTCCTGAGAAATCAGTGTTCACAACTTCCTTGTAATAGTATGAACCTTTGGCACCATTACTGCACCAAGAAGCCAATAGATCAAAATTTGTTTGCTAAAATATATGTACAAATTCTGAAATTCTCTATTCTCTGTGTATGAAAAAAAAAATCAAACACTAAGACACATGTTTTGGGTAGGTGGGTGGGTGGGGGAACCTTCTGTCTGTCTCTCTCTCTCTATATATATATACACACACATATATATCTCTCTCTCTATATATATATACTATATATATAAAATATATATTTTGCCAACAGAAAAAAAAAAAAAAACGAAAAGGTTGGGGAGCGCTGCACTATGCAGCAAACCCTGTGAATTACCTGCCTGACCTCACGTAATTCTCCAAACAATTCTGTGAGGTAGATGTTGTCATCCCTATTTTACAGATGAGGAAACTGAGGCTCAGCGATGAAACCGAGTAAAAAGGCTTGCTGTCTGATGTGTCAGAAGACAATCTTGTGATTAGGAAAATTAGTAGTCATTAGGTTTTTTTTTTTTTTTTAACTCTTTGGGACACAGTTTCAGAAGGAACTGACTGTCATGACACAGAGCCACTCCACGGGAGGGCAGATTCACACCTGACTCCAGAGTCCTAGCTGCCTCTATCTGTCCAAGGGGAATTTTACAGTGATCAGTCCAAAATGTGCTGTTCACAACATCTTCACTCCCCCAAGGAAAGCCTTCCAGCGCCAGTGCAACCTCCCTCTGTGGGCAACACCCTCTACCAGCCCTCCAAAGCATTTCCTGCATTGCATTGTGAGGATACACGTGGCTGGGAGCACCTGCTCCAGGGATTCAGTCTTACTCATGCCAGCATGCCTAGCACCCAGCACAATGCCTGACACATGTTGGGCACAGAAACGATGAATGGGATAAACAAGCCTGGCCTCCCCGGGCCCAAGCCCTGTAAACCTACCCAAAGCCAGAGTAGCCTGCCTTGGGGACTCAGTGCACCTCCCCTCAGGCGGGGATCACACCCCAAGACAGTAATCCAGACAGGCTGAAGACACAGAAGGTTCTCTCAGCCAGCTTTTTCTCCAGCACTGAAACAGTCACAATCTGTTCTTTAGCTGTGCACCAGATGCAGGAACTGGCTTATGTATGGGAACCATGTTGTACAAAAATGCCTCCTTAAACATTAGAACCTTAAAAGGAATGAGTGTGTGCTCGCTGCTCTGTTTCCCTTTTTGCCCTAAGGAGATCATACATGATGGCAGGAGTTACAGCAGCCAGCTTGGACCATGAGATGGAAGCCTAAGTTTGAGTAAGAAAAGTCACATTATCAAAGGAATCCTGCTCCCAGATGATCTCACAGAACACAGCAAGCTGCTCTACCAGCTCTGGACTGCGTACTTCCAGAATGTTAAGGAGCAAGGAATAAACTTCTGTTTCCGCCACTGTAGATTTCACCTAACTAAAGATGTGAGCATTGCCCGCTGATCATCCACTCTGGCCTCTCTCTGTAGGTAAAACAATAATAGTAATATCAACAATTTCCCAACCAAACTGTAACTGGAATTTTGTCATTACTGTATAATTTTAAAGAAAAGGCTATCAGGAAAGAATCATTTGAATCATGTTGAACCTAGAGAAGAAGGACAAACTGATCTGATTTGTTTCATCCTTGAGTATTATAGACATACCTCAGATTTCCAGATAGCCCAGGCTACTCTTTTCTGACAGTTTGCCTGTGTAAACTCCAGCTTGGCTCCCCTCATCCGGCTCATTACCTGAATCAATGACATACAAGTGGAAAATCTGATGAGAACCTAAAGGGTACCTGCTCCCTCAGAGCTGCCCTTTCATGCATCCATCAAACATAGACAAATACAGAGTGCTGAGCACAGAGCCTGGCCCAAGGAAGTGCTGAATAAATAGCCTGGTCTGTGCCAGACAACATGCTGACACTGGGACACAAAGATGTACAGACTCAGCCTCAGGCCCTGCTCTCAAGATCTGCTGCTCAGTGAGAGACAGGACACAATGTTGAGAAGCAAAAAACGATGAGGTTTGTACCCAAGCATTATTGCAGCATTGACACTGCTCTGGGATATCCTGGACACTTTGTTTCTCATTGCATACTCTACCCTAGGCGAGCTCATCCCCTCCCATGACTTCAGTGACCTTTGATGGTGACAACTGTTAGATCACCGCTGAACAGGTGCACTTGAATGCTTTACAGGCATTCAACTCCAACATGTTCAAAACTAAACATATCTGCCCTCCCCCAAATCTGCTCCCCGTACTGCTCCCTATCACATGGAGCAGCATCCAACACCCATCAGTCAAAAACTGGAGTGATCCTGACTCCTTCCTGCCCCTAACTCTCATCAAACTAATCACCAAATGTTGTCAATTCTATCTCTAAAACCATCTCTCCTCACTCTCCTCACTCTCTGCCTCTAACTTTATTTCTCACTTGGATTATTCTAGCAGGCTCTTAATTAGCCTACAGGCCCACTCCCTTTGATACATTCTTCACTTAACCAGAGTGAGCTTCCTAATCCACAAATCTGATTCGTGGCCAGGTGTGGTTGCACATGCCTATAATTCCGGTACTTTGGGAGGCTGAGGCGTGAGGATCATTTGAGGCCAAGAGTTCGAGACCAGTCTGGGCAACACAGTGAGAACCCATCTCTACTAAAAATTTAAAAAATTAGCCAGGTGTTGTGGTGCACGCCTGTAGTCCCAGCTAGTTGGGAGGCTGAGGCAGGAGGATTGCTTGAGTTCAGGTCGAGGCTGCAGTGAACTATGATTACGCTGCCACTGCACTCCAGCCTGGGTGACAGAGCAAGTCTTAGTCTCAAAAAACAAACAAACAAACAACCTGATTCTTTTATTTCAGGCTGGAAATAAAATAATCCTCCCACCTCAGCTTTCCGAGAAGCTGGGACCACCAGAGGTGTGCTCCACCATGCCCAGCTTTTTTTTTTTTTTTTTTTCCTTTTTTTCTTTTTTTTTTTAATAAGGATGGGGTCTTGCCATGTTGCCCAGGCTTGTCTCAAACTCCTGGGCTCAAGCGATCATCCCACATTGGCCTCCCAAAGTGCCAGAATTACAGAGTAAGCCACCACACCTGGCCACAGATCTGATTCTTAAATGGCTTCCCATTAACCTAAAATGTAAAGTCCTTAACTAGGTTTACAACGTCCCCTAAGACCAGACCACGGCTTGCTGCTGCTGCTTTTTTTTTTTTTTTTTTTTTTTTTGAGACGGAATCTCGCTCTGTTGCCCAGGCTGGAGTACAATGGCGCCATCTGGGCTCACTGCAACCTCCGCCTCCCGAGTTCAAGCGATTCTCATACCTCAGCTTCCCCAGTAGCTGGGACTACAGGCGCTCGCAAGCACGACCGGCTAATTTTTGTATTTTTAGTAGAGACGGGGGTTTCACCATATTGGCCAGGGTGGTCTCGAACTCCTGACCTCAAGTGATCTGCCCGCCTGGGTCTCCCAAAGTGCTGAGATTACAAGCGTGAGCCACTGCCCCCGGCCCAGTCTGCTTCTTTATTGAGCCTCATCTCTCTCTCGCCTCTCTCTCTGCAAAGATGAGTTTTCTCGCAAACTACACCCTCAACTGAGAATACTCGTTTTTCTGCCTCACTCCCCTGAGTTTCCCTTAGATCTTAGTTTTCTGGCGGACAGAAGCCTCCCGGGAGTCCCCCTTGGCTGAGTGATGTGTCTCTGTGCTCCAGAGGAAGGAGGGCTTTCTGCCCTCGCAGCAGTATCAGAATTGCTGATTTACCTGTATGTCTCCCACATGGGTCTCTGAGCTCTGGGTGACGATGGGGATACAATTAATAACAGCAACAAACACACAGCATTTACTTTGTGCCCATAAGTGTTCTAGGAACCTCATTTCCCCTTTATTACAATCTTAGGAGGCAGATTTTATTACCATCTCTGCTTAAAGGCTGAGTAAACCCAGGCAGAGAGAAAAAGCCAAAAGTGCTTAAGGTCACAGCAGGGAGTGGGGATTCAAACCCCGCTGCTGGGCTCCACGGTTCACACTCCTAACCGCTACTCCAGGATCGAGCCCGCCCGCATCACTCGCTCTAGCTTCAGCATCTATCAGGTGCTGAACCACCGTCCGTAGGACGAATGAATGAATGAAATGATTTTATACAGGGACAGCGTCGGCCTCCTCTCTTGTCAGCTCCTCCTAGGCCCGGGCAGCCCCGCTCCCTCCCGCCCCGGCCGCCCGACGGGAGCTGCCCCGGCACTGCGCTCCCTCGCGGCCGCAGAACGCCCACCCTCTACAGCGCGCGGGGTCAAGGGGCGGTGACAGCCGGGCGGCGGGGGCGGAGATGCTACCAGCTGGGGTGTCATCCAGCCCGGGAGGTGACACGCGCCCCTTCGCCCGGGCGGTCGCTCTGGCCGCCCATTCCCCGCCAGCACGCCCGGCGACGCCCCCCGCCCCGCCACCCCACAATCTCCCGCCCGGCAGTGTCCCCTCAGCCCCGGTTCGGATCCCATTCCACTTCCCTCCCCTCCCCCACACAACCGTCACCGGCGTCCCACCGCGCCCCATCCTCTGCCGCCTCCACCCCGGCTCCCGGGACTTCCCCGGCCCCGGGCGATTGTTGACCCTCACCTGCCATGTCCCGGACCCCACCGCAGAGGGAGGTGCATCACGGCCGCGAGAAGGCCGGGGACAGCACTACAGAGCAGACAAAGGGCGCCGCCATGTTAGAGTCGGGCGGAACCGACCTCGCAGGCTTCCCGGCTGCAACTTCCGGCGCATGCGCAGCGTCCTCGCTAGGCGAGCGCCCATAGACAGACGCATGCGCCTAGCTATCCAAAAGTTCCACCTTACAGTACTTGTGCGCTGAGACTTGTCCTCATTGTACCCCTGCGTTGGTTTCTCTTCCAAATGTAACAGTAACATCATGTGTTCAGCTCTTACTGTGTGCCAGGCACTGTGTTAAGCGCTTTACATGCACTATCTCTTTAAATCCTCTCACCAATTATAAGATAGTATTATTCTCCTAATTTTAAAAAAGGGGAAACAGACTCAAAAAGTGTAAATGAATTGTCCAGGGTCACATATTCTTGTAAGTGGTGGACCGGAGATGTGAATCTACTTGCGGCTTCAAAGCTGCAGATCCCAGTTGTGTTTTTCTACCTTCTAAGCCGAACATTATCCCCTTCCTTGATTATCTTGGACGTGAATAAAGGTGTCTGAAAACAAAAGTGTCTGCAGATTTGCACGGCCCCTCTGTGGCCCCTCTTCTACCTTTTTGGTAGCTCTAGGCCACTGGTTTCTCCACTTTCTCACAGTCTGAGGGCTTTCTTCTTTGTTTACTTCTAGGCCTGATTATTTTCCATAATCTATAATTTTAACAACACTCTTGCCACTACTGTAAGCTCTTTGCTCCCTTGTCTTTTTGTCACATGGATTTGGTAAGAATACCTACACTGTGTGAATCCAACTGCACCTTTTCTCTTTGTTTGCTCCCAGACAGCCAAGCACAGCTGAAGAAAGTAGGCAGTGGCGAGACTGTTCCCTAGAGATTTACGTCCGCTAGCCTTCAGTGGGACTGCAACATATGCCGATCTGGCAACTCACTCCTGTCTTCACAATGGCTAGAGAAACAAAAAAGCCCAGCAGTTGACCCCTTCTTGTCTTTTTTTTTTTTTTTTTTTTTTTGCCTTTTTGAGACGGAGTCTCGCTCTGTCGCCCAGGCTGGAGTGCAGTGGCCGGATCTCGGCTCACTGCAAGCTCCGCCTCCCAGGTTCATGCCATTCTCCTGCCTCAGCCTCCGGAGTAGCTGGGACCACAGGCGCCCGCCACCTCGCCCGGCTAATTTTTTGTATTTTTGGTAGAGACGGGGTTTCACGGTGTTAGCCAGGATGGTCTCGATCTTCTGAGCTCGTGATCTGCCTACCTCGGCCTCCCAAGGTACTGGGATTACAGGCATGAGCCAGCACGCCTGGCCGTCTTTCTTTTCTTTTCTTTTTTTTTTTCTTTTTAGATGGGGAATCGCTATGCTGCCCAGGCTGGACTGAAACCCCTAGGTCTAAGCATCCCATTTCAGCCTCCCCAGTAGCTGAGACTACAGGCATGTGCACCCACAGCTGGCTAACTTCACCCATTCTTTTTAATCACATTTTTAATTTTTATTTCAGTAGTTTTTGGGGAACAGGTGGTGTTTGGTTGGGTGGATAAGTTCTTTAGTCGTGGTTTCTGTGAATTTGGGGGACCCATCACCCAAACAGTGTACATTGTACCCAAGTTGTAGTCCTTTATCCCTCACCCCTCCCACCCTTCCCCCTGAGTTCCCAAAGTCCATTGTATCATTCTTATGCTTTTGCATCCTCATGGCTTAGCTCCCACTTAAAAGTGAGAACATACGATATTTGGTTTTCCATTCCTGAGTTACTTCATTTTGAATAATGGTCTCTAGCTCCATCCAGGTTGCTGCAAATGCCATTATTTCATTCCTTTTTATGGCTGAGTATTATTCCATGTTATATATATACCACATTTTCTTTATCCACTCATGCACTGATGGGCATTTGAGCTGGTTCTATATTTTTGCAATTATGAACTGTGCTGCTACAAACATGTGTGTGGAAGTGTCTTTTTCATATAATGACTTATTTTCCTCTGGGTAGATACCCGCTAGTGGGATTGCTGGAGCTAATGGCAGATTTACTTTTAGTTCTTTAAGGAATCTCCATACTGTTTTCCATAGTGATTGTACTAGTTTACATTCCCACCAGCAGTGTAAAAGTGTTCCCTTTTCACCACATCCATGTCAACATCTATTATTTTTTTATTTTTGATTATGGCCATTCATGAAGGAGTAGGTATCGCTTTATGGTTTTGATTTGTATTTCCCTGATAATTAGTGATATTGAGCATTTTTTCACATGTTTGTTGGCCATTTGTGTATTTTCTTTTAAGAATTATCGGGCAGGGCATAGTGGCTCACGCCTGTAATCCCAGCACTTTGGGAGGTCAAGGAGGGCAGATCACCTGAGGTCAGGAGTTCGACACCAGCCTGGTCAACATGGCGAAACTCCGTCTCTACTAAAAAATACAAAAAAACAAAAGCCAGCATCGTGGCGGGCACCTGTAGTCCCAGCTACTCAGGAGGCTGAGGCAGGGAGAATTGCTTGAGCCCGAGGTTGCAGTGAGCCGAGATTGCACCACTGCACACTAGCCTGGGCGACAGCGCGAGACTCCATCTCAAAAAAAAAAAAGAATTGTCTATTCATGTCCTTAGCATGTGACTTTTTGATAGGATTATTTGCTTTTTTCTTGCTGATTTGTTTGAGTTCCTTGTAGATTCTGGGTATTAGTTCTTTGTTGGATGCATAGTTTGTGGAAATTTTCTCCCACTCTGTGGATTGTCTGTTTACTCTGCTGATTATTTATTTTGCTGTGCAGAACCTTTTTAGTTTAATTAGGTCCCATTTATTTATTTTCATTTTTGTTGCATTTGCTTTTGGGTTTTTAGTCATAAAGTCTTTGCCTAAGCCAATGTCCATAAAAGTTTTTCCAGTGTTGTCTTCTAGAATTTTTATGGTTTCAGGTCTTAGATTTCAGCCTTTGATCTATCTTGAGTTGATTTTTGTGTAAGGTGAGAGATGAGGATCCAGTTTAATTCTTCTACATGTGGCTTGCCAATTATCCCAGTACCATTTATTGAATAGGGTGTCCTTTCCCCACTTTACGTTTTTGTTTGCTTTGTTGAAGATCCATTGGATGTAAGTATTTGGCTTTATTTCTGGGTTCTCTATTCTGTTCCATTGGTCTATGTACCTACTTTATTCCAGTACCATGCTGTTTTGGTGACTATAGCCTTGTAGTATACTTTGAAGTTGGGTAATGTGATGCTTCCAGATTTGTTCTTTTTGCTTAGTCTTGCTTTGGCTATGCAGGCCCCTTTTTGGTTCCATACTTCCCCACTTCTTAAAAAAAATTTTTTTTTAAATCATAGTAAGAAAACATGAGATCTATCCTCTTAAGAATTTGTTCTTTCTCTTCAACTTTTATTGTAAGTTCAAGGGTACATGTGCAGGATGTGCAGGATGTGCAGGTTTGTTACATAGGTGGTAATATATGACCCATGTTTACTTTAGGTTGAATAATGTTTGGACTTAGCATTTAAATATATTACAGGCCAGGTGTGGTGGATCATGCCTGTAATCCCAGCACTTTGGGATGCCAGTGCAGGAGGATCACTTGAGACTAGGAATTGGAGACAAGCCTGGGCAACATAGTGAGACTCCCCCCGATCTCTACTAAAAGTAAAAGCTTAGCTGGGCATGATAATGCATGCCTGTAATCCCAGCTACTTGGGAGGCTGAGAGGAGGATCACTTCAGCCCAGGAGTTCGAGGCAGCAGTGAGCTATGATTGTGCCACTGCATTCCAGCCTGGGTGACAAACCAAAACCCTGTCTCTAAAAAAAATTTTAATAAATGTATTATAATTACGCCCTATATGTCAAAGGTCTTTTTCAGAGCACAAAAGCATTCAAGTGCACAGCCTCTGTAAACTGGCCAGAACCAGTCAATGAGTGGTGGTCTTCTTAGCTGAAGAAAATTACTGAAATCAACTTCTTTGTCCCAACCTGTAGTTATGGCTGGTGGAACAGGGGTTCCAGTCAGCGTCTGTGAGCTGAATGAGTCATAGTTGTTTTAATACTGTTTATCTTGAGGCAAGTACTCATTTAGCTGCGACAGAAAACGAAAAACCTTGTGGCAATTGAACATAGTTTATTCTTTAAGGTAGGGGTGCATGGCTTAACCCTTGCCTAGCACAGCCTTGGGTCCTGTCTATAATTTGGGATTTTATTGCCACAGTCTGTTCTGTCAGTCTTATTGTCTCTATTTTAACTTTAATGCTCATCAGTTGTTGTGTCTACAACACAAATAGAGCCAGGTGTGGTGGCTCACACCTGTAATCCCAGCACTTTGGGAGGCTGAGGCAGATGGATCACTTGAGGTCAAGAGTTCGAGACCAGCCTGGCCAACATGGTGAAACCTGTCTCTACTAAAAATACAAAAATTAGCTGGGCATGGTGGCGTGCACATGTAATCCCAGCTACTTGGGAGGCTGAGGCAGGAGAATCTCTTGAACCCGGGAGGCGAAGGTTGCAGTGAGCCAAGATTGCGGCACTGTACTTCAGCCTGGGGGACAGAGCAAGACTGTCTCAAAAAATAAATAAATAAATAAATAACACTAATAGGTATATCAAGGTGTGTTGTATTAATCCATTTTCACGCTGCTAATAAAGACATACCCGAGACCGTGTAATCTGTAAAGGAAAGAGGTTTAGTTGACTCACAATTCAGCATGACTGGGGAGGCCTCAGGCAACTTCTAATCATGGTGGAAGGGGAAGCAAACACATCCTTCTTCACAAGGCAGTAGCAAGAAGGAGAATTAGCAAAAGGAGGAAAAGCCTTTTTCTTCTATAAAACCATCAGAAAGGCCGGGTGTGGTGGTTCATGCCTGTAATCCCAGAAGTTTGGGAGGCCAAAGCGGGTGGATCACTTGAGGTCAGGAGTTCCAGGCCAATATGTTGAAACTCCATCTCTGCTAAAAATAGCAAGTCTCCATCTAAAACAAAAACAAAAACAAAACAAAACATCGGATGTCCAGAGAACTCACTCTCACTCACGATCCTGAGAACAGCAGCATGGGGGTAATCACCCCCATGATTCAATTACCTCCCACCGGGTCCCTCCCACAACACGTGGGGTTTATGGAAACTACAATTCAAGATGAGATTTGGGTGGGGATACAGCCAAACCACATCACGTGTCTAACGTCCCACCCTGTTGTAGCTGGGAACTCAGTCTCTAAGGTTTTTCTGGGGTCCCCTTAGCCAAAAGGAGGTCCGTTCAGTCAGTGGGGGACTTGGGATTTTATTTTTAGTTTACAGTGGAATCATGCTGGATTTGTCCTTCTGTGACTGGCTTATTTCACATAGCACAATGCCCTTAAGGTTTATCACTGTTGTCAAATGTTGCAGAATTTCTTTTTTAAAGGCTGAATAATATTCTATTTTAGGTATATGCCATATTTTGTTTAACCATTCGTCTGTCGATGGACCCTCGGTTGGGTTGCTTCCACATTTTGGCTATTGTGAATAAATGCTACAATGAACAGTGGAGCACGAATATCTCTTCAAGTTCCTGATTTCAGTTCTTTTAGATAAAGACCTATAAGTGGGGTTTCTGGATCCTGTGGTGGTTCTATTTGTATTTTTTTGAGGAATCCCCATATACCGTTCTTCACAGTGGCTGCACCATTTTGTGTTCCCACCAACAGTACACAAAAGTTCCAATTTTTTGACATCCTTACCAACACTTGTATTTCACCTCTTCTTTTACAGGGAGAATAATATCAAATCTGTTAGAAACCTTCTTGTCTTCCCAATATTAAGCATACAAATCTATCCCTGGGTCTATCTGTGTTAGATGTGATCAACCAGGACTCAGCATCCATTCTTTCCAGAATCTAAAAAGCTAAAAAATTGTATTTCCACTGGGCGTGGTGGTTCACATCTATAATCCCAGCACTTTGGGAGGCCAAGGCAGGTGGATCATCTGAGGTCGGGAGTTTGAGACCAGCCCGACCAACATGGAGAAACACTATCTGTACTAAAAATACAAAATTAGCCAAGTGTGGTGGTGCATGCCTGTAATCCTAGCTTCTCAGGAGGCTGAGGAAGGAGAATCGCTTGAACCCAGAAGGCGGAAGTTGCAGTGAGCCAAGATTGCGTCATTGCACTCCAGCCTGAGTAACAAGAGTGAAACTCCATCTCAAAAAAAAAAAAAAAAAAAAAAAAATGTATTTCCCAGACTCAGTTGCAATTAGAATCCCAGATATGGATGGGTTCTGCCAGTTAGTGAGATTTGGAAGAAGGAAGTGAGGCTATAGCCATAGTCCTGCTGCTTTTGGCTGATATCTGCTGGCAAGCAAGGTCATGGCTGTTTATAATTGCACCACAGAGCTTCAAATAAGAAAAGATTTGGGGTTTAAATTCTTGGTTCAAGGTAGGGTCAGATAACCTGGTGTCATTCCTGACTACTGCAATAGATGTATCATCTCTTATAGCCACAGGGCCCATGTAGCCAAGAATTGAAGAGAGCTGATCCCATGGGTTGCTGATTTGCAATATAATTGTTATGTATGCTGTATTCACAGCCTAACCAGGTGCATGGAACAGGAAAAAGTGGCTCTCAGGAACTGAAATAGGGATGTTTGGGTGGATGCTGATGATTTTGTGTTCCCTGACTACCCATATCCAAAGTCCAGTGAGATTCCTTTGCTGATAGAAGCAGCCCCTCCTTCCATCGGACCAGGCTGATTCTGCTTTCTCTGGGAAGTATGTAATGACCTCACCCAGAGAAGTTATTTTGCAAGAGGATTCTAATTCTCGTGACCACTCCACTGCCCATTGTTCGTTTCCAGATCTATAATGAAAGTCAGATTGATTCAGGATGCTCCAGGAGACAGGCACACAATCTGACCAAGGAGGATATAGCTTCCACAACAAAATAAAACAATCAAACAAACAAGTCTTAGCTAATTGAGTGAGCTGAAGCCTAGGGAATATGGGTGCTAGGTCAGAGAGGAAAGAAGGTAACATTTGGCTGAATTTGTCAATATAATATATTACAGAGATTTGGGGTTTTAAAATTCCAGCTGGAAATGGTTCTAACAGGTAAACTGGTTGATTAAAATCTGGATCAACAATGGCCTTTACAAAACAAAGTTGAGTTGAGACGCCAGAAACTGCTTAGAATATTACAGAAGAAGGAATCCAAGAATTTTCACTTGATGACTGAGACAGGACAGGAGTTAAGTATACATGTGTTGATTGAGTGAGTGAATGATTACAACTTGCCTGGTTTCTCATTAGGTGCCATTGATTCAGTTATATAACTAACCAGGTCCCTCAGCCCCAAGCTTCTCCCCTCCAATATTCTTGCCCCACCCCACACTCAGTCAGCCGCCAAAGTGACACACAGCACGCCTCACCATCTCCAGAGTCTCCAGCCTAAACCTCATCCACTTTCTACTCTAATGCCCTGCCAAAGCGCAGTTACTATTCACATGTGGGAAACCCTGCATTTTCCCTATAAGGATAACTTTTTAAGCAGTTGGTCACCCTGTAGACATAAAGTTGAAGAAGTGTAGATAAACCTTGTAGACATAAACTTGAAGAGCTGTATATAGACGAATAGTTGTTTATACAATTTACCAACTTGATTGCACAAATCTTAAAAATCGCAAACTATGTAACACAGCCGCGTATTAATTTGTAAATATTGCTTTTCTTCCTGTTTACTTGTTGTGAAATGGTTTTCTTAACTCTTCCCAGAAATCCTTGGCATATACTTTTTAGTTCCCGTCCATTTTTGAAAATGTTATAAATTACACAAAAGTGAAAGTAATAAGACATTTTCTGTATTTCCATCATCCAGATTCAATAGTTAAGTTTTGCTACATATTCTTAATATATTCTTCCTTTCTTTTTTTTTTTTTTTTTTTTTTTTTGAGATGGAGTCTCACTCTGTTGCTCAGGCTGGAGTGCTGTGGTGTGATCTCGGCTCACTGTAATCTCCACCTCCCAGGGTCAAGTGATTCTCCTGCCTCAGCCTCCTGAGTACCTGGGACCTCAGGCATCTGCCACCACACCTGGTTAATTTTTGTATTTTTAGTAGAGATGGGATTTTGCCGTGTTGGCCAGGCTGGTCTCGAACTCTTGACCTCAGGTGATCTGCCCGCTTCAGCCTTCCAAAGTGCTGGGATTACAGGCGTGAGCCACTGTGCCCAGCCTGAAGAAGTATTTTAAAGCAAATCCCAGATCATGTCATTGCGGCATGCATGAAGATGATATTTCAGTGTGCATCTGTAAAAAAAATTCCACAATGCCCTGATCATGCCTAACAACATTCAGAATTATTCTTTGGAATAATTTAATATTCAGTCATAATCAAATTTTGCTAATTGTCTCCAAGTATCTTTTTATGATTGCTTTGTCCAAATCAGGATCCATACAAAGTCCTCCCACCAGAGTCACAATTGTGTGGTGGTGTTTTTAAAATTGTCTTTTGAGTCACTTTTATTCCAAAGTCTTTCCTTTCCTTGTTTTTTGTTTGTTCCCTCTTGTTGCCTTGAACCAAAAATAGAGCCAGTTGTCCCATAGCATTCCCACATTCTGGAATTCTCTGTTTGCTTCCTTATACTGTCATTTAACTAGCTTCTCTGTCTCCCTCTTTCCTGTAAATAAGCCCTCAAGGTCTCAGTAGATTCAGGTCTAACGTTTTATTATTTATTTGAGACAGAGTGTCACTCTGTTACCCAGGCTGGAGTGCAGTGGTGTAATCTTCTCTCCCTGCAACCTCTGCCTCCCAGGTGCCAGTGATTCTCATGCCCCAGCCTCCCGAGTAGCTGGATTACAGGCATGCGCCACCACGCCCAACTTATTTTTGTATTTTTAGTAGAGGTGGCGCTTCACCGTGTTGGCCAGACTAATCTTGAACTTCTGACCTCAAGTGATCCACTTGCCTTGGCCTCCCAAAGTGCTGGGATTATGGGCATGAACCACCACACCCAGGCCTGGGTCTAATTTTTAAAAATTTATTATTGTTATTATTATGTTTTAGAGGCAGGATCTCATTCTGTCACCCAGGCTGGAGTGTGGTGGTGTGATCATGGCTCACTGCAGCCTCAAACTCCTGGGCTCAAGCAGTCCTCCTGCCTCAGGCTCCCAAGTAGTTGGAACTACAGGTATGCATCACCGTGCCTGGCTAACTTTTTAATTGTTTTTTTTATAGAGACAGTGTCTTTCTATGTTGCCCAGGCTGAGCACGAACTCCTGGGCTCAAGCAGTCCTTGAACTTTGGTCTCCCAAAGTGCTGGGATTCCAGGCATGAGCCACGAGGCCCGGCCCAGATTCAACTTTTTTTGGGAGGAGCATTTCACAGGTTTTGCTGAGTGCTTCTGGGAAGTCACACCATGAGCCCCCTTGGTGGGGGTGCGTGGCAGCAATTAGACTTCGCCTTTGGGAATTTCCCCATCAACCTTCCAAGCAATGGGTTTTTCTTTTGAAGATCTCTGAGTCATTGATTTCATTAGGGGCTGTAATATAATGCATTTCTATCATTCTTTCCACATCTATGAGCTGGAATTCTTCTGTAAACAGGAATTCCCCGCATCAACCAGGGTAACGCAGTTACCTGAAAATATGGTTCATTGAGGAAGGGCAGGATAGAGCTTATTTCCTTTCTTAAAATACAACTTTATTGAGATATAATTCACATACATACAATTCATCCTTGTAGAGTGTACAGATCAGTGGTTTTTGGTATATTCACAAAGGTGTGCAACCATCACCACTAATTTCAGAACAATGTCATTATCCCCAGAGGAAGCTTCATGCTCATTAACAGACACTTCCCATTCCTTCCTCCCCTCCCAGCTCCTGACAACCACTAATCTGCTTTATCTCTATGGATTTGCCTATTCTGCACACTTCATATGAATGGAATCATACAACAGGTGGTCCTCTGTGACTCTCCTTCCCTTCCCTCCTCTCCCCTCGCTTCCCTTCCCTTCCCTTCTCTTTTGAGACAGGGTCTTACTCTGTCACCCAGGCAGGAGTGCCACTGGCATGATCTCAGCTCACTGCCACCTCTGCCCCCTGGGTTCAAGCAATTCTTGTGCTTCAGCCTCCTGAGTAGCTGAGATTACAGGCGCCCACCACCATAGCCCAGCTAACATTTTTATTTTTAGTAGAGACAGGGTTTCTCCATGTTGGTCAGGCTGGTCTGGAATTCCTGACGTCAGGTGATCCACCAGCCTAGGCCTCCCAAAGTGCTGGGATTACAGGCGTGAACCACTGTGCCCAGCCAGGAAATACGTTTTTACATATATGAGTTTATCTATTACTTCGTTCACTTTGCCAGATAAATCATACTATACATTCTGATGTGCACCCTGCTTTTTGTAGTTCATAAAGTATCAAGCAATCTTTCCATATTAGTAAATAGAAATCTACATCACTCCTTTTAATAGCTGAATAGAATATTAGCTTATAACTATCACAATTTAATAAATTCCCTACTGATAAACACTTTAGTTGTTTTCTTTTTTGCTATTAACAATATTGCAATAAGCATTAATATATACAGGCACCTGCCACTACACCAGGATAATTTTTCTGTTTTTAGTAGAGACAGGGATTTGCCATGTTGGCCAGGCTGGTCTCAAACTCCTGACCTCAAGTGATCCACCCACCTTGGCCTCCCAAAGTTCTGGGATTACAGGTGTGAGCCACCACACCCTGCCACCCATATACCCTGATGGAAGACAAGTGAATTCAAATCCCAGGAGACATGCGAGTATCCACTACAAGAACTAACTTTCTTTTGAAGTCATTTACTTAATCTTAAAAACCCAGGCCGAGCACAGTGGCTCACCCATATAGTCCCAGCACTTTGGGAGGCTGAGGCGGGTGGATCACTTGAGGTCAGGAGTTCGAGACCAGCCTGGCCAACATGGTAAAATCCCGTCTGTATTAAAAATACAATAATTAGCCAGGTGTGGTGGTGCACGCCTATAATCCCAGGTACTCAGGAGGCTGAGGCAGGAGAATCACTTGAACCCAGGAGGCGGAGGTTGCAGTGAGCTGAGATCACACCACTGCACTCCAGCCTGGTCAATGGGGGGAGACTCCATCTCAAAAAGAAAAAAATGTTTTTAAAAAAACTGTTCATATTTTGTAGTATATCCATGTCTGTTCTTTATTAATCAATGTGTTAAAAAATAATAAGTTACTCAATGTTAAAATTTCATCTCTTTAGGAAGATGCACCACATTTATCTGAAGGATCCGCACGTTCTGTGCATACCTGTGTTCCCAGGGCTTGGGTACCCCAGCTAAAGGAGTGTGGTTCTGATCTATCTCCTTTATTATAGGTATAATCCAGTTACCGAGAATGTGACTGTCAGGAGTGAAGGCACTATGCAGTTGAACTTCACACTTGTTCAATCCTCAAAAGATTCAAACAATGAATCAAAGAAAGGAAAGGGAGGCCAGGTGCAGTGGCTCATGCTTGTAATTCTAGCACTTTGGGAGGCCGAGCCGGGTGGATCACGAGGTCAGGAGATAGAGACCATCCTTGTTAACATGGTGAAACCCCGTCTCTACTAAAAATACAAAAAATTAGCTGGGCGTGGTGGCGGGCATCTGTAGTCCCAGCTACTTGGGAGGCTGACGCAGGAGAATGGCGTGAACCCGGGAGGTGGAGCTTGCGGTGAGCCGAGATCACACCACTGCACTCCAGTCTGGGCTGACAGAGGAAGACTCCATCTCACAAAAAAAAAAAAAAGATTTTTTTTCTCCAGGAGAAGGGGTTCTTGGGGGCTATAAGCAGCAGGCAGAAGACTTTACTGCATGCGTGGATAGGTGATAGCAACCGAAGTTTGCACTGGGAACTGGCATCAAGAGTGACCTGAACTCCTACTCATGCACCTCTCTCTCCCTGTCTCTCTTTTTGCCTTTTATGTCTCTCTCCCTCTTCCTCTCAGCCTCCTCTGTCTCTCTCCCCATCTCTCTTCTTCTCTCTCGATCTCACTCCCTTCTCCCCATCTCTCTTTCTCTCTCCTTCTTCTCCACTTCTGTGTCCCTCCTCGTCTCCCTCCCTGCCAATGTTCAGGCTTCTGGGCCCCCCTGGACGGGTGCACACAGGACTCCTAGGCCACCTTTCAGGACACATGCACAGGGCTGCAGAACCTTGGTCCCCCACCTCCCCATGCCCTCAAGGTCAGTGGTGTGGGGCGTGCCTGGGCTTTCCTGGGTGGGTGCCCCACACTCCATGAAGCAGAAGCTGTAGGTCACCATTGGCTTGAGTGGTGCACCTGCCGGGCTGCCGGCTTCCTCCTTGTGATCTGCTGAGGCCAAAGCAGAGGACACCCGCCCAGGCCCGACCCTGCACCAGGGTAGGGTAGGGGTGGGTTTGGAGGTGGGGGTGGGGGATGGGAGCAGTCACTGCAAATGGGTTCCTGGCTCGCTTCCTGCCCCGAACTCTACCATGCAAGACCTCCTCTCCCGCCCTTTCCCCTGCCCCACCACCTCCACCCCTAGACAGCCCCAGGCACAGGCTCCAGACGTCTCCCTGGATCCAGGAACCAAAGGCAGCCACTGGGCTCCAAAGCTCGGCACACAGAACAGTGCTCTCCGGAGACAGTTTGGACACGTTGCTGAACTGCCTGATGGACATGGCTCTTGTCACAAAATGAATTTGCATCCTGAGGAAGCCTCTTCTTCAGAGGAAGCTTCCCCAGTCACCTCTGCTCTCTCCGATGACATGAGTCCTCCCAGGTGACCTCAGCCCTCTCAGGTGACGTCTTTCCACCATAACTCTGGCTCTCTCAGGAGGTGGGCTACTGCAGGGACCTGAGCCACGTCACTGCCTTGTTCCTCCTTTATCTGCCTGAGGAGGACATATTCTGGGCACTGGCCCAGCTGCTGGCTGCTGAGAGGCACTCCCCGCAGGGTAGGTGGACAGCCGCCCTCAGGACCTCACACAGCCAGACCCAGGGGCGGCCACCCTGGGCAGGTGATCTCAACTTTCAGCGAAGGCACCTTCCTTGTGTTGGCAGCTTGTTTGGAGCCTCTAGGATGTCTCTGTTGAGGGTCCCACGGGGGCCCGGAGCTGAACGGGGACCCCCAGATCCTGAGTCAGATGCCTTTCACCCCCATCAGCAGAGGGCATCTCATCGTCCCTGTGGCCACCCTCTGCATCCTGCAGCCACGCCCTCTGGCTCTGATTCTGTGCAACTGACTCTCCCCTCCCTGAGAGTCCTGCCCTCCAGCTGGCCGGGCTCCAGCTGCCCTTGGTACCCAAAGATGGGCTGATAAAACCCTGATGGCAGCATCTCCCCATCCTGTCTCCCCTGGCCTGAGCCCACTTCCAGGAGAGCATCACGAAGTCCAGCACCCGCCCTTTGTCATGGCCTCAAAGTCAGGCTTGCCCTCCCAGCACCCTGGTCCGGGAGGCCTCCAGGAGCACCTCCAGCCAGTCACCAGGGGATATTCCCACCCCTCGTCCCCAGGGCCAAGGCCACATGGCGGGTTCACCAGATGGGAGGGTGGGAGGCCTCGGGGTTCAGGGGCCTCTGCAGCTGTCCAGCTCTTCCAGTTGATGGTTCCACATCTTGGGAGCCGGCTGATTTCATGATGGGCTGGGAGCTTCTCGGGATTCCACAGCCCAAATATCACAAGGGTCCGGGGACTCCAAGACCACCAGGAACATGTGGCACCCATGTCATACCGCAAGACCATGAGGCACACAGTGAGTTATGGTCCCCCCAGCTTTTCCCCAGAGGCTCTGCATCCTGTGGGGCCAGAGGAGCCAGGGGCTGGAGACCCTGGTGGGGCTGGTGAGAGGCTGAGTTCCAGCCACGGCCTGACCTGGGACGTGGGGTTCTCCATGGATCTGGAGTTGGGTTTCCTTTCCTGCCCTGGAGGAGACAGAGGCACAGGGACTGGGGCTAGTTCCCCTAGAGCAGGGCTAAGGACAGTGTGTCCGCCAGGAGTGTGGGAAGGGGGAGGTGTAAGGAGCCCTGGACACTGCCCAGTGTTCTGTACTTGGGGAAGAATCTTCAGAGGGCCCTGGAAGAGGGAGGTTTTTAGGGCAACCCAGAGGGACCTGAGCACCTCTGTTCCTCCCATCAGGACAAGGAAGAGCTATGCGTTCAGGGTTCCTCATTAGGTTGGTTTCTTTGGAGCTTGATCAAGGGGGTAAGGGGGCACAGGGAAACTCTGGCTCAGGGACCCTCCTTGCCCTGCAGGGCCCTGCTCCCCCAGCCCAGGGGTCCGGCTCACCCCCAGCCCACAGGAGTCTCAGGTAGATATCTGCAGTACACACAAGCAAAGCCCTCTGCCGAAGAGGGGTCATCCCACGGCAGAGGTTGGGGCTCAGGACCAGCCTCATGGGCAAACTGGGCCAGGACCCACTTGGGAGGGCTCAAGGAAGCCTCAAGTCCTGGGGAAGCCCCTGTCTCCAGAAGCCACATCCCCATTGAAATGAGTGCTCCCCCACGAGGAGCTGCAAGACCTCGTCTGACCCAGCTTCCTGAAGGGGTCTGATGACCCTCATAAGAAGGGTCAGTGACTGGGGGACTGAAGCCTCAGTGGGCCCAGCTTGAGCCACCAGCCCCAGCTTGGAAGGGCGAGGTCCTCCCACACCTGGTGTCCCCACAGATCTCTCTCGGGCTCACCCTGAGCCTTTGGGACATGTATTTGTTAGAAGCGGAACAGGTGTTGATGCCAAAGGCACTCACTGTCTTTAAGGTTCAGAGGAGTAAGTCCATGTGTGCCCAGTGGGGTCTGGGGAGCACAGGGGTCAGACCCCGACTGGCCCAGTGGCAGCTTCCTCACACTGTCCCCACGATTCTCTGCCCTGGCCCAGAGGGAGGTCTGGCTGGGTGGGCTGGGCAGGGAACAGTGACATACCCCCTCCTGTAGGAGCCCATCCCCCCATGACCCAGATGAAAGTCAGGAGTGTGGTGAGCACTTCTCTGGGCAGGCTGCCCCCCAGCCACAGCCTCCTGTGCACATCTGGAAGCCTGGGGTGGCCACAAAGGGATCCGGCACTCCCCAGTGGGAGGTGGCTGAGGTCGCAACGGGGTATGGGCTCTGACCCCTCCCAGGGAACTCTCCTGGCCTGATGCCCACCCTATCCCTAAAGCACCTCATGAAGATGTCCAGGGGTGGCCGTGGGTATGTTTTCAGGACCAGTTCTCCCATACCTGGGCCCTGGATGACGATGCAGTTCTCAGACACCCTCGGACCTCTATGAGGAAACTAACAAGGAAGCGTGGGGACCTGCCACCTCCAGATGGGCTGCAGTACCAGGTCCCCTCCCAAGTCAGCCTCTGGGGCAGTCAGTAGTCGGGAAGTGCCCAGGACCCCCAACACTACTACCTGGGCCTTTCTCTTCACCTGTTCTCCCTCCTCTTCCTCCTGGACTCTAAGAAAGTACAATAGGCCCCCTGGTCCTCAGGGCAGGCGCTCAGTGCGTGTGTACTGGACATGCTGCACAAGCAGGAGTGGGATGTGGGCAAGACTCTCCAACAAGCCCCCTCCCACTTTCCACCATGTCCCACTCTCCCCCTCAAAGGGCCCTCAAAGGCACTGGAGGAGCCAGATCCATTTGTGGGATCCCCCACCCCTCCCTGCGAGCATTGACAGCCTCAGAGAGCAGCAGAGGGCCCTCAGTCCTGAACTCCCCTCCAAGGGTGCCAGGACTTGGGGGTGGGCACAGGGGGGACCCCTGGACCAGAGCCGGAGCCAAGAGTTCAGCCAGGTGTGGAAACAGTCAGTCCTGGCATGGACTGGGCAGCCCAGGAGGGCAGAGGGGGCTCTGTATCTGGGCTCTGTCACCCACCATGGAGACAGGTCCCCATGTGAGGTGGCAAGGGGGCTGGGTGACATCCAAGGCCCCTCCCACCTGAGTTCTGACTGGAGGCTGTATCCCAGGCCCAACAGTCTTGGGATGAGGACGTGGAGCAGGAAGCCCCCAGTCAGACTGAACCCTGGGGGAGGGCAGTCCCAGAAACCACCTGCGGTACCCCGACAGCTTCCCACCACAGGAGGCACAGACCCCTCCCTCTGGGATCAGCAGCCTGCAGGTGTGTCCTCAGTGTCAGACCACAGGGGCCACACAGAGACCCTGAGGACTCCAAAGACCCAGGCAGGTGGAGCCCGGCCCAGAAAGGACTGCATAGGCTCACTGGAGATGCCGACCACGTCTGTTTTTCTTTCAGCCAAACCCAAGCAAGGGTCCTTGACACCCAGGCCTGTGCTGGCTTCAGCTGGCAGGAAGACCCTCTGGCAGGGGGATAGGCAGGCCCCTCCTGGCCACCAACCTGGTTCCAGTGGCCCATTTGGTCAGCTTCCCCGCCATGGGCGCCTCGTCCTTTCACACCCCATCCTGATGGGACTGTCCATGAGGCCAAGGCCCAGTGGCATGAGGAGGCTTCCATGGAACCCAGGGCAGCAGGCCATTCTCTGGGGGCACTGGGGACTCCGGGCGTGCCCAGTCTGGCCCTGGCTCATGGGGGACCTCGGGTTTCCTGGAGGTTCCTCCAGTGGAACTCCATGCCACGGCTTCCTATGAATTTGGATGTGGGGGGCCCTTGTTGCCCCCGTTATGATTTTGAACAGAGCTGCTGGGTCCAAGTCCCTTTCAAATGTGTCCTGGACACATGGGACAGCCTAGCCCAGGAAGTCCATGGCGACCCCAACACTGGGCCCTGCCCAGGCTCATCAGGACTAAAAGGGAGGTCGGGAGATACCCCCACTGCAGCATGGCACCTGTATCTGGCCCCCTCGGTGGCCATTGACTGGCATGTCTGGAAGGAGTCAGTGTGGCACCCCGCAAGCTGCACCACAGCCCCAGACACCTCAGAAAATCCTGTTCAATGGGGAAGCCGGTCCCATCAAGGCCACGAGAGAGAAAGGTGAGCATGACGTCCTCGCAGTCCCGGCCAGCCAGCAGCACGCCTGGGGCCTCTGTCCCCACCTGTGGGACTGTGTCCCCCTCCCAGGGCACAATTCCCAAGCCAAGAGGGGTCTGGCCTAGACCCCAACCCTGGGAAGAGAGGGGCACCAGGGGTGTGGTGGGCTCCCAGCTGCAGTCAGCATGACCTTGCAGGGGACCCTGGCACTGCGGAGCTCTGCACTGTCACAATTCACCTCGCAGAAGCCGGACGACATCCCGAAGCCTCACAGTCACTGCCGCAGCCGCAGCAGGCGCCCCCACCACGTGCCTTCCAGCTGCCAGTGCAGGCTTTCCTGACAGCCCGGCGCCCTGCAGCCCTCGCCTCAGCAGCTCAGACTCGGAAGGTATCTGTGGCTCATGTTCCCAGTGCTCCCACCGAAGAGAATTACTATGGAGGATGTTCTGGGTCCTGAGTTGAGCAAAACGGCACGCCCTGTGGATGGAGCCTGTTTCTTTCCCGTCCCCCACGCCTGCTGGATATGCCCACCCAGCAAGTGGCCTTCAGACCGTCATGGGGACGGGAGAGGCTCAGCATCCTGCACGTGCCCTTAAGGCTCACCAGGCTGACACCACTGCTGAGTGCCCTATCTGTGGACAAGAGACTCGCACCCAGTCCGTGGGTGGCACAGTTTCCCAGGAGGACCGGCTGGCCACCTGCTGGCAGGCTGATCACACTGCGGAGGGGGCTGAGATTGGCTTTCACTGCACTGAGTCACAATGTGGACACGGACTTGCCGGCCCTGCAGGGCATACAGCACTGCTTCCGACCAGGGCACCTCATTCACAGCGAGAGACGTGCAGCAGTGTGTTCCCACCTCAGGGCCTTGGCTCTGCCACCTCTACTTGGAATGTTCTCGGTTCCCTCCAGGCTTCTAGAGGCATCTAGGCCAGGGCTCATGGCTGGATAAGCACCCAAATCCCCACAACTCAAACGAGCTTCTCATCCTCGTTTTATTTGGTGTTAAACTTAAGAAAATTTATTAAGGCCGGGCGCGGTGGCTCACGCCTGTAATCCCAGCACTTTGGGAGGCCGAGGCGGGTGGATCACGAAGTCAGGAGATCGAGACCATCCTGGCTAACACGGTGAAAACCCGTCTCTACTAAAAATACAAACAAATTAGCCACGTGTGGTGACGGGCGCCTGTGGTCCCAGCTACTCAGGAGGCTGAGGCAGGAGAATGGCGTGAACCCGGGAGGCGGAGCGTGTAGTGAGCCCAGATCATGCCACTGTACTCCAGCCTAGGCGACAGAGCGAAACTCCGTCTCAAAAAAAAAAAAAAAAAAAAAAGAAACAAAATTTATTAAGACATGACTTACCTCCTGGTAAGTGTGCAGCTCAAAAGACATTCACAGATGGAACACACCAGCCCCCAGATCACAAAGCCAACCATGGCCAGCCGCTCCAGCGCCCCTGGGCCCGCAACCAGTGTTCTGACTTCTGATGACACCGTGAGCCTGTGTTTTGTACTTTACGCTCATGGAAGGATAACCACCTTCATGTTTTAAAATAAATGTTTACTTTTGAAATGATTTTAGATACACAGAAAAATTGAAAAGACACTATAGTGTACTCTACACCTTATACCCAGTTGCCCCTAGTAATGACACTTTGCATTACCATGGCACATTTGTCCAAACTAAGACATTTAGGCTGGCTGTGGTGGCTCACACCTGTAATCCCAGCAATTTGAGAGGTTGAGGCAGGAGGTTCAGGTTCACTTGAGCCCAGGAGTTTGAGACCAGCCTGGGCAACACAGGTAGACCCTGTCTCTAGAGAAAAGTGAAAAAAATTAGCCAGGCATGGTAGCGGGTGCCTATAGTCCCACCTAATCAGGAGGTTGAGGCAGGAGGATTGCTTGAGCCCAAGAGTTCCAGGAAGCAGTGAGCTATGATCGCACCACTGCACTCCAGCCTAGGTGACAGAGTGAGAATTCACCTCTTTAAAAAAATTAATTTAACATGGGTGCACTCCTGTTAGCTAAATAATGTTAGCTATTATCTAAGGTTATTAATGCAGTAATTATATTAACACAGTGAAATTTATTCAGATTTCATCCACTTTTGCCTAATTCTTGTACCTGTCCTGGGATCCCACCTCAGACTCACCCTCTGCCTTTAGGTCACTGCTCCTTAGCTTCCTCCAGAGGCCACAGCCAAACACACATCTGGGCTGAATAGCAGAGTTGATGGCTGCTGGGCTCCAAATCTCTACAGCATGTTACCATACTGAGTACTGCAGGCAGTGGTAACACAATGGTGGCTATTTGTGGGCTGGGCGTGGTGGCTCAAGCCTGTAATCCCAGCACTTTGGGAGGCCAAGGCGACTGGATCACCTGAGGTCAGGAGTTTGAGACCAGCCTGGCCAGCACGGTGAAACCCCATCTCTACTAAAAATACAAAAAATTAGCCAGGCATGGTGGCGGGCACCTGTAATCCCAAATACTTGGGAGGCTGAGGCAGGAGAATCTCTTGAACCTGGGAGGCGGAGGTTGCAGTGAGCCAAGATCGTACCATTGCACTCCAACCTGGGCAACAAGAGTGCAACTCTGTCTCAAACAAACAAACAAACAAAAACAATGGTGGCTATTTGTGTATTTAAACACAGAAAAGGATCATAAAAATACAGTATAAATGATAAAAAATTGTACACCTGGCCAGGTGTAGTGGTTCATACCGACAATCCCAGCACTTTAGGAGGCCATGCTGGGAGGATCACTTGAACCCAGGACTTCTAGACTAGTCTGGGCAACATAAAAAGACCCCATCTCTTTTGAGATATCAATTTTTAGTGACGTGCACCTGTATAGGGCAATTCCATTATAATCTTATGGGACCACCATCCTATGTGCATTCTGGCATGGACTGAAATATTGTTACCTGACACGTGATTGCATAAGTCATCTAGAGATGATTTAAAGTCTACGGGAAGATGTACTTAGGCTGTATGCAAATCCTGCACCATTTTATATCAGGACTTGAGCATCTGTGGATTTTGGTATTTGTGGGAAGTGGTGAAACTGATTCCCCTACACACACCGAGGGACAACTATAAATCTTTCAGGCCCCATACAAGGCTCAATTCCCTACACCCCCACCCCCAAAGCATTCTAAAGTGTTTGTTTCACTTTACCTGCTCATCCGTTAGCCAGAGGGTTCCATCAACAGCTTGGGCTGTTTCAGAAAGACTTGGGTTCAGGCTGGGCGCGGTGGCTTACGCCTGTAATCTCAGCACTTTGGGAGGCCGAGATGGGCAGATCACCAGGTCAAGAGATCGAGACCATCCTGGCCAACATGGTGAAACCCCATCTCTACTAAAAATACAAAAATTAGCCAGGCGTGGTGGCGCACACCTGTAGTCCCAGCTACTTGGGAGCCTAAGGCAGGAGAATTGCTTGAATCGGGAGGCGGATGTTGCAGTGAGCTGAGATCATGCCACTGCACTCCAGCCTGCCAATAGAGCGAGACTCTGTCTCAAAAAAAAAAAAAAAAAAAAAAAGAACTGGGTTCAATCCCATTCAGCCACTTAGTGTGTCACTTTGGGCAAACCATGTAACTTCTCTGAGCCTCAGTGTCCTCATCTGTAAATTGGGCTAATCGTGGTCCTTACCTCACAGGGCGACTGTGAGGACTAAGTGAGATGAAAGCTGACACCCCGAGTGACACCACTTCTCTCTCCCTCAGACTCAACAGGAAGACGCCTTCACTGCCCAATGCGAAGGTTATGGGGAGGACGTGAGGCCCCAGGGTTCCCCTGTCCCAAGAACATAAACCCTGGATTTTTGCTTCCAGAAACAACCACCTCTAGGATGAGGATGGCTCTCAACTCCCCAAAGCCTGTGCTCCCAACCCACAAAGGTGGCATCTTCAGCAGTGGGGAAGGGGTTGCACTGTGCCAGCCTCACCCTGGCCACTGTCTGTCCTAGTGACTTAGAGCCCAGGTAGGTCCCCAAGCAAAGCAGTGCAGAGTCCGGCCCTAGTCCTGGGCTCCAGGCATCCCGGCTACCCCCACCTGCCCCCACCAGCTGCCTCCATCCCTCAGCTCCTGCTTCCCTCCTTCCCAGCTCAGGATATCTTAGCTCCTTACATGACCCCATCATCTGTCTCCTTGAGGGGAATGCAGCACAAGGGCAGAGAACTCGGTCAGTCTCTGGATGTATCTCCAGTGTCTGTATGCATTTCACCAAACAGAAGACAGCTTTGGAAATGAGAAGAGACCCTCCTGAGGTAGCAGTTCTTAGCTGCCATTTCCCAAGTATTCTTGGCGTGCCAGGCACTAAGCCGGATGATGGACATGAGAGCTCTGGAACCTGTGGGGTGCCGTCACTCATGCATAGGTGGGTTGGCCCAGCCCTGGTGCAGTCACGTAGCTCCCTGCTAGTGGAGCTGAAATTGGAACCCATTCAGTTTGGCTCTTGCACTGCTCAATGGCTACCCAGCTCCTCTGAGCAAGAGCTAAAGGTTTGCAATGCCCTCAAGTCATTGAACCTGGGACTTTTCTCCCTGAGCTGCCTGTCATTCTCCCCTGCTCACACCAGGTAAGATGCAGACCTCCCCTCTGGGCCTGAAGCATACCAATCACGCTTCTGCCTCAGGGCCTTTGCACGAGCCATTCCCACTGCCCGGAATGCTCTCTGCCCAGATATCTGCTTGGCTGACCCATCACCTCCTACAAACCTTGCTCAGATCTTGCCTCGTCAATGAGGACAACCTGGCCATGCATCTAGAGGGCGTCCAGCACAGAGTATGTGCTCAATACACAGATGAAGAAGGAAGAAGGAAGAAGGAAGGGATGGAGAAGAGAGAGGTGAAGGAAGGACAGAACGCCCATGGCCATTTTTCTTCCAGTGATAACAGGTAGCAATGAATACCTAAGGGCAATGCACACAGGGCAGAAACAAAGTTCATAAAAGGCTGACATGAGCAGGGTGGGAAAAATGCAGCTCTACTCATCTGTCCTGGTACAGATTTGGAGACTCCAGATGTGTCACATCTGGGCAGTCCCTTCTCTGCCCCCTCGCCACTGAGCTCTCCTTCCACCTCCAAGCCTGGCCCCTCCTCCAGGGATCCAGGACCACACAGGAGAAAGCTGTGCATCTCCCTGGACGTTGGGAAAGGCTGCCAGTGGGGAAGATGCTCAGTGGCCCTTAAAACTCATCTCGGTTTTGCTCTATCTGTGCAGCCCATCCACTCCTGTGAACAGGAAGAGCACTCAAATGACAGCCCAGACACTAGACCCTCCTCCTCTTGACATCTGAAAATGTTCCCCATCCCCACCATTTCCCAGGGTCCTGGGAGAGGGACAGCTGTCTCGTGGATTGTCCTTCTTCATCTGTGTATTGAGCACATACTCTGTGCTGGACGCCCTCTAGATGCATGGCCAAGTGACAAGAGCGACAAGAGCAAAACTCTGTCTCAAAGAAAAAAAAAAAATTGTGGGCCAGGCACAGTGGCTCACGCCTATAATCTCAGCACTTTAAGAGGTCGAGACAGGAGGATCACTTGAAGCCAAGAGTTCAAGGCAAGGTCTGAACAAGATTTGTAGGAGGTGATTGGTCAGCCAAGCAGCTATCTGACCAGAGAGCATTCCGGGCAGTGGGAATGGCTCATGCAAAGGCCCTGAGGCAGGAGCGTGATCCGTATGCTTGAGACCCAGAGGAGAAGTTTGCATCCGGCCTGGTGTGAGCAGGGGAGAACGGCAGGCAGCTCAGGGAGAGAAGTCCCAGCTTCAAAGGCCTGCAGCTGGTGCTAAGCTCTAGCTGTTACTTGGAGCAGCTGGGGAGCCAGCAGAGGGTCCTGGGCAGAGGAGGGTTCAGCTGTGGCTCGGGCGTTAACAGGCCACATCGCACTGTCGGAAAGGAGAGGGGGACCAGCTAGCTAGTCCGGATAAGTGATGAAGGTGCTCAAACTAGGTAGGAGAAGGCAGGTGGTGAGAAGTGTCACCTCAGCATCATTGTGAAGGTGCCATCTGCATGATTTGCCAGAGGACTGAATGCAGATGGGGTGTGGAGGCAAAAGGAGAGTCCAGTCCACGGGCACCATGAGCCATGTAGGAGCCAGACTGAATGGGTTTTATGTATTTATTTTTGAGACGGAGTTTCGCTCTTGTTGCCCAGGCTGGAGTGCAATTGTGCGATCTCGGCCCACCGCAACCTCCATCTCAAGTGATTCTTCTGCCTCAGCCTCCCGATTAGCTGGGATTACAGGCATATGCCACCACGCCCGGCTAATTTTGTATTTTTAGTAGAGATGGGGCTTCTGCATGTTGGTCAGGCTAGTCTCGAACTCCTGACCTCAGGTGATCCACCTGGCTTGGCCTCCCAAAGTGTTGGGATTACAGGCATGAGCCACTGCGCCTGGCTCTGAGTGGGTTTTAATTTCAGCTCAGTTAGCAGGGAGCTATGTGACTGCACCAGGGCTGAACCACCCAGTCTTTGTAGAGACTGGGTCTTGCCATGTTGCCCAGGCTGGCAAGGAACTTCTGACTTCAAGTGATCCTCCTGCCTCAGCCTCCCAATGTGCTAGGATTGCAGGCATGAGCCACCATGTGCAGTTTAAAACACAATTTTTGACTGGGTGTGGTGGCTTATGCCTGTAATCCCAGCACTTTGGGAGGCCAAGGTAGACTGATCACAAGGTCAGGAGTTCGAGACCAGTCTGACCAACATGGTGAAACCCCCGTCTTTACCAAAAATAAGCAAAAATTAGGAGCAGTGGCGTGTGCCTGTAATCCCAGCTACTGAGGAGGCTGAGGCAGGAGAATCGCTTGACCCTGAAGGCAGAGGTTGCAGTGAGCCGAGATTGCACCACTGCACTCCAGCCTGGGTGACAGAGTGTGACTCCATCTCAAAAAAAAATAATAATAATAATAATTTTTAAGCCGGGGCAACATAGCGAGACCCTATCTCTACAAAAACTTTTAAAATTAGCTGGACATAGTTGTGTGCACCTGTATTCCTAGCTACTTGGAAGGTTGAGGCGGGAGGATGACTTGAGCTCAGGAGTTTGAGGCTCCAGTGAGCTATGGTTGTGCACTGTGCATTGTGGCATGCACCACCAAGCCTGGCTAATTTTTGTATGTTTAATAGAGATAGAGTTTCACCATGTTGCCCAGGCTGATCTAGAACTCCTGGGCTCAAGTGATCCACCTGCCTCGGCCTCCCAAAGTGCTGGGATTACAGGCATGAACTACGGTGCCTGACCAATAATAATTTTTAAATTTTAGAATAATTTCCAATGTATTGAAAAACTGCAAAGGTTATACAGAGCTGTACACACCACATCCAATTTCCCCTATTGCCAACACGTTACATGACCATGGAATGTTTGTCGAAACTAAGAAAGCAACATCAGTACATTATTAGCGTCTAAACTCCAGGCTTTATTCAGATTTCACCAGGATTTCTGCAACGTCCTTTTCAAGATGCAATCCAGAATACCTCCATTGTAGCAAGTTTTCATGTCTCTTTAGTCCCCTCTGGCCTGGGACAGTTTTTGTCTCCCCTTGTTTTTCATGATCTTGAGAGTTTGGGGATTGTACGTGGATTTTACGGAATGTTCCTCAGTTTGGATTTGTCCAACGTTTTTCTCATATTTGTCCAATGTTTTTCTCATATTTATTTAATTAATTAATTAATTTATTTATTTATTTTTTTGAGACGGAGTCTCACGCTGTTGCCCAGGCTAGAGTGCAGTGGCGCGATCTCGGCTCACTGCAAGCTCCGCCTCCCGGGTTCCCGCCATTCTCCTGCCTCAGCCTCCTGAGTAGCTGGGACTACAGGCGCCCGCCACCGCGCCCGGCTAATTTTTTGTATTTTTAGTAGAGACGGGGTTTCACTGTGGTCTCGATCTCCTGACCTTGTGATCCGCCCGCCTCGGCCTCCCAAAGTGCTGGGATTACAGGCTTGAGCCACCGCGCCCGGCCCTCATATTTAGACTCATATTTAGGTTAGGAGTTTTGGGGTCGGAGACCACAGACATGAAGTACCCTTCTTGTCCCATGGTATCAGAGGTGTCTGCTATCACGCGTGTCCAGTTACTTCTTTAAAAAAATTGTGGGGCCAGGCGCAGCAGCTTACACCTATAATTCTAGCACTTTGGGAGGTCAAGGCAGGCATATTTCCTGAGATCAGGAGTTGGAGACCAGCCTGGCCAACATGGTGAAACCCCATCTCTACTAAACATACAAAATTTAGCTGGGCGTGGTGGCAGGCACCTGTAATCCCAGCTACTCGGGAAGCTGAGTCAGGAGAATCACTTGAACCCGGGAGGCGGAGGTTGCAGGTTGGAGTGAGCTGAGATCGTGCCATTGCACTCCAGCCTGAGTGACAAAAGCAAAACTCCGTCTCAAAGAAAAAAAAACAACAACAAAAACAAAACAAAACAAAAAAACTGTGGGCCAGGCACAATGGTTCACACCTATAATCTCAGCACTTTGAGAGGCTGAGACAGGAGGATCACTTGAAGCCAAGAGTTTGAGACCCACCTGGGCAACATAGTGAGACCCTCCATTTCTACAAAAGGTTTTTAAAAAAAATTAACCCGGTAAGGTGGCATGAGCCTGTAGTCCCAGCTAATCAGGAGGCTGAGGGGGGAGGGTTTGCTGAGGCTGGGAGGGCGAGGCTGCAATGGGTCATGATTGTGTCACTGTACTCCAGCCTGGGCAACAGAGTGAGACCTTGAAGAAAGCAAGACATTGCAGTAAGATATAAATTACCCAGTTACTTTTTAAGTCATATAACACAGGCAACAACATTTAGCTAAAATTTAATTTAAAAATTTTTTCTTTTTTATTTGCACAGTGTATTAGTTTTTTATTGATACTAAATAAATTATCAGAATTTAGTAGTTTAAAGCAACACAAAGTTTTTCTCTGTAGGTCAGAAGTTCAACGTGGGTCTCACTGGGTTAAAATCAAGGTGTTGGCAGGAAGGTTTCTTCATGGAGTTTCCAGGGAAGGATCACTTTCCTTGCCTTTCCCAGCTTCCAGAGGCTACTGGCATACCTTGGCTCAGGACCCCGTTCTCCCTCTCCAAAGCCAGCAAGGGAGGGTTGAATCCTCACTTCATATCTCTCTGGCCTTCTTCCGTTATCACATCTCTCTAATCCAGCCAGAAGAGGTTCTCCTTTTTTTTTTTTTTTTTTTTTTTTTTTTTGAGATGGAGTCTCATTCCTGTCACGCAGGCTGGAGTGCAGTGGTGCAGTCTCAGCTCATTGCAACCTCCATCTCCCAGGTTCAAGCGATTCTCCTTCCTCAGCCTCCTCAGTAGCTGGGATTACAGGCGTGCTCCACCACGCCCAGCTAATTTTTGTATTTGTAGTAGAGATGGGATTTTGCCTTGTTAGCCAGGCTGGTCTCGAACTCCTGACCTCAGGTGATCCACCCGCCTCGGTCTCCCAAAGTGCTGGGATTACAGGTGTGAGCCACTGCGCCTGGTGAGGTTCTCCAATTTTAAGGACTCATGTGATTAGATTGAGCTCACCCACGTACTCCAGAATAATCTCCTTTTCTCAAAATTCATACTCTTGATCACATCGGCAAAGTCCCTTTCGCCCAGTAAGGTGATACATTCACAAGCTTTGGGGATTAGGGTGTGGATATGTTTGGTGGCTAACTTGGCTACCAAGCATAGGTACCCCTTATTTCTGGAAGTGATACTGTTTCTATTTAGTATAGCAATACCAACTTTCCTTTTAAAGTGCATTTCTTTCATCTGGGCCAGCAGCAGAAATAAAATACAATAGGCTAGATGTGGAGGCTCACGCCTGTAATCCCAGCACTTTGAGAGGCTGAGGCAAGCGGATCACTTGAGGTCAGGAGTTTGAGACCAGCCTGGCCAACATGACGAAACCTTATCTCTACTAAAAAAAAAAAATATATATATATATACACACACACACACACACACACACACACACACACACACACACACATACAAAAATACAAAAATTAGCCAGGTGCGGTGGCACACGCCTGTAGTCCCAGCTACTTGGGAGGTTGACACAGAAGAATCACTGGAACCCAGGAGGCAGAGGTTGCAGTGAGCTGAGATCACACCACTGCACTCCAGTCTGGGCAACAGAGCAAGACTCCACCTAAAATAATATAATAATAATAAAATTAAAATAAAGTACACTTCCGGCCAGGCACAGTGGCTCACACCTGTAATCCCAGCACTTTGGGAAGCCGAGGCGGGCAGATCACCTGAAGTCAGGAGTTCGAGACCAGCCTGACCAACATGGAGAAACCCTGTCTCTATTAAAAATACAAAATTAGCCGGGTGTGGTGGTGCATGCTTGTAATCCCAGCTACTAGGGAGGTTGAGGCAGGAGAATGACTCGAACCTGGGAGGTGGAGGTTTCGGTGAACTGAGATCGTGCCATTGCACTCCAGTCTGGGCAAGAAGAGCAAAACTCCGTCTCAAAATACATCCATCCATACATACATACATACATACATACATACATACATACAATAAAGTGCACTTCTTTTTCTTTTTCTTTCTTTCTTTTTTTTCTTTCTTCTTTTTTTTTTGAGACAGAGTCTCGCTCTGTCACCCAGGCTGGAGTGCAGTGGTGCAAACTCAGCTCACTGCAAGCTCCACCTCCCAGGTTCACACCATTCTCTTACCTCAGCCTCTGGAGTAGCTGGGACGACAGGTGCCCGCCACCTCGCCCAGCTAATTTTTCGTAGTGGAGACGGGGTTTCACCGTGTTAGCAAAGATGATCTTGATCTCCTGACCTTGTGATCCACCCACCTTGGCCTCCCAAAGTGCTGGGATTACAGGCGTGAGCCACCGCGCCCGGCCAAGTGCACTTCTTTTTCAGTAAAAACAGTTGGCTGACTTCAAGGACATGTGAAGTAAGTAGTATTACATATAGTTCCTAGACAGGGGGAAAAAAACAAACTGGTGGAACCCCTGGATAATGACTGAGGTTTGGGAAACTGAGGCTGGATGAGAAGGTTCCAGAGGCCTAACCTAAATCAGGAAGCAGCTGCAGTTGGTAGAAATCGTGTCTGTTTGGTCTGTTTGGTCTGTTTGGTAGGAGGTCTGCCTCCCATTGACCCAACAATAATCCTGTTGACATAACCCTGTTGATCAAAGCGATCCCCTGACTGCTCTGGGCCAGTTCCTTTGGCTTCTGGTGGAACGCACTCAGAGAATCCGGATCCGGTCAGTATAAAAGGTCCGGTCCCACAGTGGGGGAGCCACATCCTGTAAGAGTGGCCGAGGACAGCTCCCCTCCTGCCAGAGCTTAGCAGGCGCCGAAGTAGCCACATGGCCCCCTCAGAAGACCGCAGGGACTGGAGAGCCAACCTCAAAGGCACCATCCGTGAGACAGGCCTGGAGACCAGCTCTGGTAAGAAACATCAGCTGGGGGCCGGGTGTGGTGCTTCATGCCTGTAATCCCAGCACTTTGGGAGGCTGAAGCGGGTGGATCATGAGGTCAGGAGTTCAAGACCAGCTTGGCCAACATAGTGAAACCCCGTCTCTACTAAAAATACAAAAAATGTATGGTGTGGTGGCGGGCTCCTGTAATCCCAGCTACTGGGGAGGCTGAGGCAGGAGAATTGCTTGAACTCGGGAGGCGGAGGTTGCAGTGAGCTGAGATTGCACCACTGCATTCCAGCCTGAGCAACAGTGTGAGACTCCATCTCAAAAAATAAAAAATAAAAAAAAAAGAAAGACCAGCTGGGGGTGGGGGTCCAATGGCAAACATGCTACCTCCCTCGGGTTGCTGGGATTCTCAAGCCAAGGGCGGGCTTGTTTTATTTCCTGTGCTAGCCAACCTACTAGAACATAAGCTTCCTTCTGAGCCCACGTCGTGGTTCACAGCACGTAGCTAAAAGAATGGATGTGTATGTTATTTGGGTAACTCAAAAAGTTCCCTTTTTAAGAGCACAGGCTTTAGATTCAGATACACTTGCTCAGACACCTGCTTCATTGATAAATCTACTGGCTGGTTTGTCCATCCCTTTCCCCTGTGCTGGGCTCTGAGCTGGGGGATTGCCAGGGCAGATGCCACCAGGTACCGATGGGATTCTCTGAGGCTGTGGACAAGATTATGTGGGGAGGGGGAGAGTAGCAAGATGCTCCCTAAGACCCACCAACACTTGTGCAGGCTGAGCCTCAGTTTTCTCGCCTGGAAAGATGGCCAGGGCTTTCCTCTCTTGGGTTGAGGACTGTGCTCTTCATAATGTGGTCCATGGACTAGCAGAATCGGCATCCTCTGGGGGCTTGTTAGAAATTCGAGTCTCAGGCCCCACCCCAGCCCCACTGCACTAGACTCTGCATTTTAACAAGCTCCCCAGGCAACTCGTGGGAACAGCAAAGTTGAAAGGCACTGACATGTTGGACTCTGTGCTCCTGGAAGGCAGATGGATGGATGGTAAGCAGAGACTTGAACTCAGGTCTCTGATGCTGAAATCCATACACTTAAACTCTGACTGTCCTCCTCTGTTGGTGTATCAACCAACTCAGTTAAACCCATCGAATGAATAAACAAATGGGCCCGGCGCAGTGGCTCAAGCCTGTAATCCCAGCACTTTGGGAGGCTGAGACGGGTGGATCGTGAGGTCAGGAGATCGAGACCATCCTGGCTAACACGGTGAAACCTTGTCTCTACTAAAAAATACAAAAAACTAGCTGGGCGAGGTGGCGGGCGCCTGTAGTGCCAGCTACTTGGGAGGCTGAGGCAGGAGAGTGGCATAAACCTGGGAGGCGGAGCTTGCAGTGAGCTGAGATCCGGCCACTGCACTCCAGCCTGGGTGACAGGGCGAGACTCTGTCTCAAAAAAAAAAAAAAAAAAAAGAATAAACAAATGAATTCAGGAAACCATGTCCCGGTCGGGTGCCTGTAATCCCAGGGCTGACTGAGCAGAGGCAGGATTTCTTGAGTCCAGGAGTTTGAGACCAACCTGGGCAACATAGGGAAATCTCATCTCTATAAAAAATTTTAAAATTCACCAGGTGTGGTGGCATGAGCCTGTAGTCCCAGCCACTTAGGGGGCTAAGATGGGAGGATGGGTTGAGCCCCCTGAGGCTGAGGCTGCAGTGAGCCATGATCATGCCACTGCACTCCAGCCTGGGCGACAGAGGGAGACCCTGTCTCGGGGGAAAATCCCTTGCTTGTGCTCACTTTCGGTCTCTTCCTCCCTTCTAGGTGGGAAGCTGGCTGGGCATCAGAAGACTGTCCCCACGGCTCATCTGACTTTTGTTATTGACTGCACCCAGGGGAGGCAGCTCTCCCTGGCAGCAACCGCATCACCACCCCAAGCCCCCAGTCCCAGTCAAGGGCTTGTCACCCCACCAATGAAGACCTACCTTGTGTTCTGTGGAGAAAACTGGCCCCATCTGACTCGGGTGACCCCCATGGGTGGGGGATGCCTTGCCCAGGCCCGGGCCACCCTGCCGCTCTGCAGAGGGGCTGCCACCGCAGCTTCCTTCCCGGTCAGCCCGCTCTGCCCCCAGGAGGTTCCTGAGGCTAAGGAGAAACCTGTGAAGGCGGTGCCTGTGAGGTCTTCGCCTTGGGGAACAGTCAAGGATTCGCTGAAAGCCCTCTCCTCTTGTGTCTGTGGGCAGGCAGATTAGCTGGAAAGGCCAGGCTCTGATGCCCGGAGGCTGCAATTCCCAGGGCCTGGCCCTGCTTCCCCAGATAAGCAGGAGTCTTTTGTGCTCGAGCCAAGGAAAGATCATTAGATCCGCTAAGTGGCATCTGAAACATCCATCGAGTGGCAGAGGCAGGATAAGGCACCCGCACATGAAGAGATTCATTCATTCATAGAGCAAATATTACTGGCACATCTTCTACATGCCAGGCCCTGCAAAGTGCTGGGGAGATACCATGGTTTTCTTGGAGCTGGTATTTTTGGGGTGGAGGGAACCCAAACCGAAAAAATAAATAAAGTAACCCAATAAATAAAGATGATTTTGAACAGTGGCGAATGCTCTGCAGGAACTGAAACAGGATGCTAGGTGGAGAGTGATTGGGGTGGAAACCTTCCCTGATGCAGTGCTTGGGAAGGGCCTCTTTGCACAGGGAAAAAAGTGTGATCTAAAAGATGAGAAGGGGCCAGCCCTGAGAAAATCCACCCTCCCCAGGGTCGCCTGCTGTCATCTTACCCCAGGGCAGGCCAGAGAGGAGGTTAGAATGCCCCAGCATGACGGGGAGGGGCAGCGGGTTTCTTACTGCCATCTTGGCTCAGAGGCGAACGTGTAGGTCACTGCAGAGGCATGCCAGTGGGGGCGGGGAGGCTTAGGGAAGTTGGCTCCCAGGAGACTCCATCCCAGAAGGCCGCCCAGGTGGGACCTGGGGATCTGAGATGGGAAATAAGGGGACCTGGCTTCTCAAAACGGAAGGAGGTGCTCAGAAATAGAGTATCATATTTGAACGAATGAAAATGAGACATATTATTTATTGAGCATCTACTGCATACCAGGCTCATGCTGCCTTCTAAGGATTTAAAAAAAAAAAAAAGGTTAGGGGAGGAGGTTCACCCCTCAGGGTAACTGTGTTCCCTGAGTAGGAGGTGGGGTTACTGGTGTGGCATGAGGGTGTCTATAAGTCTAAGAGATGCACAGCACTGTAAAAAACCCTAAATCAACCTATTTAAGGAAGTCAGTCTCAAGGCTCCCAGATAAAAATCACTGAGTTTTTATGTATTTATTTATTTTAGAGACAGAGTCTCACTCTATCACCCAGGCTGGAGTGCAATGGAAAATTCACAGCTCACTACAGCCTCAAACTCCTGGACTCAAGTGATCCTCCTGCCTCAGCCTCCCGAGTAGCTGAGACTACAGGTGCACCACTCCGTCCAGCTTGACTTCTTTGAGTTTTAGTAGAGAAGAGGTCTCGCTGTGCTGCCCAGGCTGGTCTTGAACTCCTGGCCTCAAGCTATCCTCCCGCTTCAGCTTCCCAAAGTGCTTGGATTACAGGTGTGAGCCACCGTACCCGGTCATTAATTTATTCAATGACTATTTTACTAGGTTCCTACAAATAATACCCACTAACATTTAACATGTATTGACCATTTACTGTGTCACATAAACAACATGGGCACTATATTTGCCACCATTTTATAGGTTAGAGAGCTGAGGCACAGAGAGGTTGAAGAATGGACTCAAAGTTCCATAGACTGGTACCGTTGAGATTAGAACTCAGGCAAGCCTGGTACCCATATTCTTGCTCGTAACTGTGAGGTATATACCCTCTCATCCTGGTAGCGTCTCTTCTAGGCAGAGAGGGCACGCAGAGAATAAATGTAACCCTGGCCTCAAGGAGCTCACAGCCAGGTTGGGGAGGCCGGAAAGAAGGCAGACAATTGTCATAACTTCTGAGAAGTGCAACAGTAAGGGCAACACAGAATGATGCTGGAGGGCAACCACCCCACTCCGGAAAGAAGAGATCAGGGAGGGCTTCCTGTAGGAAGTGATGCCTCAAATGAGATCTGACCAGTGACTAAGCTATATGAAAGGGTGGGGTGGGGAGTGCAAGTGGGGAGTGCTCTGGGCAGAAGGAGCAGTCATTCAGTCTGGCTAGGGTAATCATCATTCATTTATTTATTCACCAAGTATTTATTGGGCACCCACTGAATGCCAGGCTTTGGACTAGGCCATGCGATGGAGCAATGAATAAGACAATGAGGCCCAGCCACGAAAGAGCTTATCCTCTAGTTGGGGGAGACAGGCAATGCACACACACAAAACAAACAGATCAGAAAAGTGGCAGGAGGTCAGGCGCGGTGGCTCATGCCTGTAATCCCAGCACTTTGGGAGGCCGAGGCGGGAGAGGCGGGGGGAGATCACCTGAGGTCAGGAGTTTGAGATCAGCCTGGCCAACTTGGTGAAAATCCATCTCTACTAAAAATACAAAATTTAGCCAGGTGTGGTGGCGGGCACCTATAATCCCAGCTACTTGGGAAGCTGAGGCGAGAGAATTGCTTGAACCTAGAAGGCAGAGGTTGCAGTGAGCCGAGATCTCGCCACTGCACTCCAGCCTGGGTGACAGCAAGAACAAGGCTGTCTCAAAAAAAAAAAGAAAAGAAAAGAAAAAAAGAAAAAAGAAAAAAAAAGTGGCAGAAGCTGCATCAGATGAGGCCTGGCAGGCTGCAACAAGACCTTTAGATCTTAGATCTTATTCCCAGATGGCAGCACTGGAAATTGTAGGCAGACAGTGTCATGGCCAGACGTACCTTTGAAAAGGATCCCTCCCGGCCTTCTGCCTGCAGGGGAGGAGGGACAGGAGGCTGAGTCTTAATCCTGATAAAGGAGAGCAATGGTTTGGACCAGAGAAGAGGATACAGTCCAATCTGGGCGACATATGCCCATTCCACTCTCCTGAAGGCCCCAAGGACAAGGCTGCAGAAGGAGTTTGAGACCTTCAAGGAGAAAGGCGGCCTGTGGCTGCACATCCAGCTTTTCACCAGCAGGTGTCACCCTCTCATCAGACTGGAGGACACTAGGTCCAGGCCTGGACAGGGAAGGTGTGGACCTGCCGGGTCTGGGGCCAAAGCCTTGGGGCCAGCCAACCAGTGGGTCTGTTTTTCAGAAGCCAAACTCATTCTAACCAATACTCCTTTCATCCGGAATAATGAATGTTTATTTTATGCCAGGCACCCAGCAAAGTGACATTTCAGAATTGAACCCTGGGGGTCTTGGTGAGGATTGAGAGGAACCAGGCACTTATACCACTTATCCCTGCTCTGGAAAGGGAGCTGTCATCATTACTATTGATGTCATCAGTTACTATAGCTGTCGTCATTATAGGGCAATTGAATATGCACCCCACATCCCATCAGTTCACCTAATCCCAATCGTGAGGTTGGCACGATTTCTCTTGCCATTTTACAGAGGAAACTGAGGCACAGAGAGGTTGAATACTTTGCCCAAGATCACTAACTGGAAACCAGTAGAGCCCAAATCCAAACCTCAGGCAGTGTGACTGCACACTGCGCCTGCAGTCCCATACTGTGCTGTAAACACACTGGTCACAGCTATTCAATGAGTGAGTGAAAAATGACCCAGCCCGGGACCTGGCAGCGTGTGGGGAGTGTCTGGGGACTGAATGGGTGGTGGGGCCCTCGCTGAGACGGAGCACACAGGTGGAGGAGCCAGTGGGGACATGGGGAGATGACAGGTTCAGGAGGCAGATGTCACATGAGGGACTGTGGGACATGCCGGGGGTGGGGGATGCAGGCAGGTGGCGGCCCATTCCCCATTGGAGCTCTGGTCAGAAGCTGAGGCTGGCAATGGGGCTGCATTGGTATAGAGGTTGGTGATGAAGTTGCTCTGGGAAGGTGAGGTGTAAAACCAGTCATCAGCCCTGTGAGAAACCAACTTACCTGTCCAAACCCAAAGAATGGACTCAGAAGCACGGACAACAGTGGAAGAGAGACTTTTTTTTTTTTTTTTGAGACGGAGTCTCGCTCTGTCGCCCAGGTTGGAGTGCAGTGGCCGGATCTCAGCTCACTGCAAGCTCCGCCTCCCAGGTTTACGCCATTCTCCTGCCTCAACCTCCCGAGTAGCTGGGACTACAGGCACCCGCCACCTCGCCCGGCTAGTTTTTTGTATTTTTTAGTAGAGACGGGGTTTCACGGTGTTAGCCAGGATGGTCTCGATCTCCTGACCTCGTGATCCGCCCGTCTCGGCCTCCCAAAGTGCTGGGATTACAGGCTTGAGCCACCGCGCCCGGCCTGGAAGAGAGACTTTTAATGAAGGTCTTACAAGATCAGGTGTCTGGTGGGCAGGCACACCCAGCACAGTTACAAGCAATTTACCCCCTAGTGCACAGGTCCCTCCCCTGGTTCCTCATAGGCTGAGTACTGTAGGATCACAGTCTTCCTGGATGTCGCTTATTGGTTGTTGGGTAGGAGTTTTAGGTGTTTTCTTTAGGATTTTCTTGTTGCATTTTGTTGCAGCCCACAATGCGTTGCAATTATAGTCAGCTTAGGGCTTTCTCAAGTATTTGACTTAATGACCTAGGTAGTCACGCCAGCTGTTAAGAATAGACAAAACGAGCTATTTTGCAGGCTAGTAAACTTTCATTTTAGACTCAACTTTTTTAGTTTGGGTGAGGGCAACTAAGGGGGCCCCCGACAAGCAGGCACCGGCTATCAAAGCAGGCGCCCAGTATATTCTGTTCTTCTGTAGTTTGCGGGCTCAAACCTATTCAAGCCACTTTGTTTTGGAAATGGACCACTGTATACATTATTTCCTTTAGGCCCAAGGTGACAGAGGTGTGAAAAATTTGGAATAAGCAAAAAAATCACAAAAAATATCCAATACCATCTATGCATTGTCTGATTCTCAAGGGGGTGAGCATTTTTCTTTGCCTTTGAGCTATTTTACAACACTTGTCTATTGTAAGTAGACCATAGAAATGCAACATACTTCTTGTCTACAGACAAGCAGATTCTATCCTGTCCTGTTCAAGTCCAGTAGGCTCTCCTTCCCCACTGTGGAAGAGGTCAGTGTTACCTCTGTGCACATTGATTTCAATATTCCCTGACCTACAGATATCATCTGTTCTTTGCCTTCTTCTTTGAACTGGTTGTAACATCTTACTGGTTCCTTCATTAACCATGAATTAAGTAAAATCATCAGTGAGAATGTAAAATGGTACAACCACTTTGGGAAACAGTCTGGCAGTTCCTCAAACAAACATGGAGCTTTCAGAGGACCCAGCAATTCCGCTCCTGGATATATACTCAAGAGAAGTGAAAACATTCGTCCATGTGAAAATCTGAACAAATGGCCAGGCGTGGTGGCCGGTGTAATCCCAGAACTTTGGGACGCCAAGGTGGGTCAATCACCTGAGGTCAGGAGTTCGAGACCAGCCTTGTCAACATGGTGAAATGCCATTTCTACTAAAAATATAAAATTAGCCAACCGTGGTGGTGCATGCCTGTAATCCCAGCTACTCAGGAGGCTGAGGCAGGAGAATCGTTCGAACCTGGGAGGCAGAGATTGTAGAAAGCTGAGATTGCACTACTGCACTCCAGTCTGGGTGACAAGAGTGAAACTCCATCTCAAAAAGAAAAAAAACAAAATCTGCACGAGTGCACAGAGCAACATTAATCACCAAAACCAAAGGGTGTTCCACCCAAGCATCCATCAGCTGATGAAAAGGTAAGCAAATTGTGGCCTAGCCATACAGCAGAGTATGTTTCAGCCTTAAAGAGAGACAAATTATTGGACCATGCTACAATATAGGTGAATCTCGAAAACATTATGCCAGGTGAAAGATGTCAAATACAATTTTTTTTTTTTTTTTTTTTTTTTTTTGAGACAGGTTCTCACTCTTACCGCCCAGGCTGGAGTATAGTGGTGTGTCCGGAATTCGTGGGTTCTTGGTCTTGCTGACTTCAGGAATGAAGCTGCAGACCCTCGTGGTGAGTATTACAGTTCTTAAAAATGGTGTGTCCAGAGTTTGTTCGTTCAGATGTTCACATGTGTCCGCAGTTTCTTCCTTCTGGTGGGTTCAAGGGGTCTCGCTGATTTCAGGAGTGAAGCTGCAGACCTTTGCGGTGAGTGTTACAGCTCTTAAAGGCAGCGTGGACGCATACAATGAGCAACAACAAGACTTACTAAAAAGAGTGAAAGAACAAAGCTGCCACAGTGTGCAAACGGACCTAATCTGATTGCCACTGCTGGCTCCCGCAGCCTGCATTTATTCCCTTATCTGACCCCACCCACATCCTGCTGATTGGTCCATTCTACAGAGAGCTGATTGGTCCGTTTTGATAGAGTGCTGATTGGTGCATTTACAATCCCTGAGCTAGACACAGAGTGCTGATTGGTGTGTTTACAATCCTGTAGCTAGACAGAGAGTGCTAGGCAGAAAAGTTCTCCAAGTCCCCACTAGATTAGTTAGATACAGAGCACTGATTGGTGCATTTACAAACCTTGAGCTACACACAGAGTACTGATTGGTGTATTTACAAACCTTGAGCTAGATACAGAGTACTGATTGGTGTATTTACAATCCCTTAGCTAGACATAAAGGTTCTCCCAGTCCCCACTAGACTCAGGAGCCCAGCTGGCATCACCCGGTGGATCCCGCACTGGGGCTGAAGGGGCAGTTGCCTGCCAGGCGCGCGCCGTGGGTCCGCACTCCTCAGCCCTTGGGCGGTCGATGGGACCAGGTGCCGCAACACAGGGGGCGGCGCTTGTCGGGGAGGCTCGGGCCGCACAGGCGCGGGTAGCGGGAGGCTTTGTATTTATCGAGTACGAGCCCAGGCAATCCACCCTCCTCAGCACCCTCCTCCCAAAGTGCTGGGAATGCAGGAGTGAGCCACTGCACCCGGCCATTTTTTATTTTATTTTATTTGAGTTGGGGTCTCACTGTGTCACCCAAGATGGAGTGCAGTGGTGTGATCAAGGCTTGCTGAAGCCTCCATCTCCTGGGCTCCAGCGATCCTCCCACTTCAGCCTCCCAAGTAGCTGGGGCCACAGGTGCATGTCACCATACCAGCTAATTTTCGTATTTTGTGTAGAGACGGGTTCTTGTCATGTTGCCCAGGCTGGTCTCTAAACCTTGGGCTCAAGCAATCCTCTCACCTCAGCCTCCTGAGCATGTGCTACTTCCATCTGAGTTTGAAGACAGGGTTTAGGAAGGGGCTTTGAACATCTGCCTGGGCTCTTTGTGCTATGGCTTTCGAGGGCTTCCTGGAGGAGGAGGCCTTTGGCCTGGGCTAGGCCTTCAGAGTGAGGAAACCTTCTAGGTCCTCTCTGCCAGTCCCAGTCTCTGGTATTACCTGACCTGGACTTTCTCACAGGTCTCCAGCCCCAGAGAGCTGCGTCTTTTCAATTTCCCCTGCCTCCTGCCCGGGCCCACCCCCAAAGCTACAAGATGCAAGAATCACCTTTCCATGTGGGGGCTGCCAGGGTGGGAGGAGGGGAGCTGCCTCAGCCTATTGGTGGTGGCGACTGATCCAGGTTGACCCAGCAGAGGGCTTTCCAGAGCTATAGCAAGGATTCACATCCCAACGGTGCCACCTCCAGGCTGGGTGACCTTGGGCCAGTTGCCTGACCTCGCTGATCCTCCGTATCCTCGGCACACCATTAATCATAGTAACCTGCTTTGCAGGACTCTTGTGGGAATCAGCAGCGCGCCTGGCACACACTAGTTGCTCAATGAATGGGACGGCTATAATTACTCTTCCGGGTGGGGGCGGGGCGCAGCGCCTGCAGCCAGGCCTATATTTAGCCTGGAAAGAGGTTGGGGGCGTTGGGAGACAAAGCGCGGCTGCCAGTCTGGGCGCCCAGGGGGCGGGGCGGGCGAAAGTCCCGCGGCCGACCCGCCCTCCCCTGCCGCGGGGTCACCTTGGCCGGGCTGGCGGCCAAGAGCTCCTTCAGACCCGACGTGCCCCAGCGGCCCAGCGGCCGCTTGGTCCCCTGAGCTGTCCTCATCCTCGCAAACTGTTGTCTCGTGGAGGGGGCTGCTGGGGACTGGCGGGGGGTTTCGGCCCCATTGACCACTTGGGAAGCTGCCTCCTTTCCCAGCACGGGCCGGCCAAGGGAGGGCTCACTGGGATCGATACGCCAAGGTGAGCCTGACCCCGGGTGGGGGGCGCGGGAGGGGGAACCAGGCTGGCTCCTCCCCCAACATCGCGCCAATGAGTGTCGGGGCTGCAAATAGCCCAGTGGAATCAGTGAGTCATGGACGCTGGAAATACCGCGCCCCCTCTGATCCCCTCCCTCCTCCTGACCCGCAGCTGGTGGAGCTGCGCTGGGGAGCACGCCTGGGTATGTGAGGGGTGGGGGACCCCTCCGGAGTGCTCCCCTCCCCAGGCTCCCTGAACCAGCCAGAACACCACCCCCCAAGTTCCAGCTGGCTTTGCCTCTGGGGCTGTGTGATCCTGCGCCAGTCACTCAGCCTCTCTGGGCCGCAGAATCCCCATTAGGTACTGGAAGGGCTTCAAGATTCGTCTGCCCACCTTTGCGTCCCTGCACCTAGGACTGAGACAGTGCTCAGCACAGTGCCCGCCACATAGCAGGACAGTAAATATCTCTGGAAGGAAAGAAATAATGAAAAGGGAAGGGCAGGCAGTTGGAGGAGAGGCTGTTGCAAGGGTTTTCCAGAAACAATCCTGGGGCTCCTGCCTAGGGGTATCTGGGGAGTTCACGGAAGAGGCCGAGGAACGCCCATATTTTGTGAGGTCTTCAGCTTTAACTTGAGCTACAACCCCCACCCCCAAATCTCAAAGAAGGTGTGTCTGTTTCTCTCTCGAGGTTTCTAGCCCTGTCCTAAGTTAGAGAACTCCAGGCAGGTGGCCTCCAGAAGTCTGTGAGACTGTCCTTTATTGTGTATACAGGTTCCAGCGTCAGGGCTCTCCCACAGACCCCTCCCCAGTCCTCCCCCAAGGGGCCCAGAATGGTGGGAGTGAGAGGCCACCCTAAGGCACACTGACCAGAGAGGCACGGAGGGAGGAGGCTGGCTTGCCACTTGCCCTGGGGACCGCTGCTAACTGAGATCCACACCTCCCCTCCACCCTGCTTCTGTATGTGGGAGATGAAGCCAAGAGTCACTGGGGGCAGCAGGCATTCCCCAGGGTTAAGGCTGATGGAATATCCCTATACCAGATGGGAGATGGGGGCTTTTCCTATGACTCCCCCCATCCTCCAGCTGGAAGACGTGGGGAGGGGTGCATAGCCCTAGAGAGGTAGAATGAGGGGAAATACTCCTCAGTGCCCAGAGATGGGGAATTGAGAGCAGCTGTTGACACCCTGGGTTCAGATCTATCTTTCAGCGATGAAGCCGGGCAGTCAGTGGCTCGGAGTTGTTTCCCCATTGATGAAAATGGAGATTGTAAATCTGATTTGAGAAAGCTCTGAATTTGGCCTCAACCAATGGTAATGCTGCGTATTCGAAGGACAACGATAGGGGTGTGTGTGTGTGTGTGTGTGTGTTACACACAACGAGCCTATAGAGTCATAGATTAAAGAGGGGGATGGATGGGGAGGCGACTACCCAGAGGGGAAGGTGGCAAGAAGCTGGGGTCCAACCGTGAGGACCCAAAACTCCATCCACACCCTGGCTTCCATCTCTGTTAGGTGACCCTGTCTGCATGGGAGCAGCCTCAGGAACACAGGCCTGTGGGAGGGAGAAGGACCAGCCCCGCCCCCAATCCCACGTGGCCTTGCCTGGAGGCCCCAGCAGGCATGGGATGGCAGGAGTTTCATGCAGTTTATCACGAACCAGCTGTATTGGAAAAACCCCATCTATATACAGATGTGGCGTGGCTCTGCCCTGGCACAGCCAGCTGGCTGGGGGCACAGGGTGGGCAGGCAGCCTGCTCGCTGGCGTGGGGCTTGGAGGCCGGCAGAGGGGAAGTTTACCAGCACCACTGTCTCCTCTTGGCCTTGCTAAGCTCTCGGGCATTAGTTCCACTTAGATAGGCACCCCTGCCTGTGACCTTCCCTCTGTCTCTCCCACTTCCCTTGGCCAAGGGGGTTCCAGGTCCCTGGTCCCCTTGCCCTGCAGAGACTTCATAGATCAGAGGGTTTTTCTGTCTGTCTGTCCTGCAGAGCTTGCCCAGGTGTCCTGCTGGTCCCATTCCCCTTACCCACCACGGGTTCTTTAGATCTTCCTTCCCCGACCCCAGCCCCTGTACTCTGGATTAAGTGGGGGAGGCCATATCTGAAATCTGGGCAGGACAGGGAGTCCCTGGCCTGCTCTGGATAGAGTGGAGGGCCCTAGTTTGGGAGGATGGTCCACCTGGGGTCTGGGGAGCGTTGGGGCTGGAACCTGGGCTGAGATGTCCTGGGGCTGTTGTAATGGGGTTAGGAAGGCTTTGCTGGCAGGCGTGGGGCAGGGGGACAGGGAAAGGGAAGGGAGAGGCCCTCAGATTTTGATCTCCGTCCGGAAGGTCTGCTGGACATGTTCTGTATGCGGGTGACGCCGTGCCCGGATGGTGAGGCTGCCGTCCTCCCGCAGAGCTGAGGTCACCGACGTCGGGTCCACGTCTTCCGGCAGCTGGCACTTGTGAGCGAAGGTGTTCATGACGGTGCCGTCAGCCGCCAGCTGGGGAAGGGGTGACCCATCAGGCAGGCTGCCCCAATCCCTGTCCTGCTTGTGACAAGCTACAGCCCTTTTCTCCCTATTCTAACCGCAGCCAGGCCCCACATGCTGAGGGGCTCTGCCCTCAGGTGTGGAGGGGCTGCCCAGGGTGGTGATGGCCACAGGCCGAGGGCTCTGCAAGGACAGCACAGGGGTGCTCCACGGAGCTCCAGTAGCTCTAAGGGACAGGCAAGGGGCATGGGGAAGAGGTGGGGCTTAGAGAGAGAGGCGGCTCCATGGCAGCGGCTCAGCATCTGGGGCTCGTGGGGAACGCAGAGATGACAGAGGAGAGCGGTGCCTTCCTGGATCCCCAGACACATTGGGCATCTGCCCGCCGGAGCTGAGCGTGGCCCCTCCCCCGCAACTCAGCCAGCACATAGTGTCCAGGGGAGTTAGGGGCGGCTGAGTCACTGTTGGGGGTGGCAGGGCTGGCACGTGCTGCCCGCAGGTCCTGGTGCCCCCAGTCCATGGCATCCCTGGCAGGGATGCCCAGGAGTCCACCCTTGAATGTGGAAGGGAGGAAGCCAGCCCCTGGGGGCTTAGGAGGAGGCCTGGGGCAGGTCCTCTCCTCTCTCCTGGCAGCCGTGGCTGTTCCTGGGCAACGCCCCTCTTCAGGCCTGGCCATGCCCTCCCCAGGGTGGAGGCCCCAGTGCCTCTTCCAAGTTCGGACTCAGACACCCTAGAGACCCAGTGACCCTGAGACCTGTGGGCAGACGGTGTGTGTGGTTTGGAGTGTGTGTGACCCTAAACTGCAGGGTCCCTGCCCAGCCTTGGGCCTAATTTAGGAGTCCCAAGATGGGGGATGGAGCTCTGGCTATGGGAGGGAAGAGGGCTTGAGGTGTGTCACATGGAGAAACCCCTCCCCCACAGACCAGGTGAGTTCCCCAGCTACCCGCATCCACCCTCTACAGCTACCAGAGGAGCTGTCCTCACTCTGCCATCACCATCTCACACCCGTCATCTCCCACCTTCAAGCCCCCCCACCTCAGGCTCCCTCTGCCCACATCTCTCCATCCCTCTCCCATTCCCCAGAGGCTCCCTCAGCTGCCCAGGGCCCTGGAAGAAAGGATCTGGGAACCCTGGTGCAAAGAGAGGCAGTGAGGGGCCCCATGGCCGTGGGCTATAGGCACAAGGCCTTCAATTAGCCCTGGGGGTGTTTGGGTGGGGAAGGGACACTGGCCAGGGTCTGGAGTCCCAGGATGGGAAGGGGGAGTAGGAGGCATTGGAGCTGGGAGCGAATTTGGGCTGCGGTGGGTGTGGGGGGGGCTCACCTTCTCAGCCCGCACCTCGATGTGGTTGTTGGAGGTGGTGACAATGATGTCTTCAGGCGAGAAGTCCCTCACATCCACTGCAAACTCATAGGCGTCTCCAAGGGTCTTGATGTTGCCTGGCGCCCCGGGGCGGGCTGTGGGGTGGGCTGCTGTGAGTGAGGCATGGAGCAGGCCTTGTGTGCAGATCCGGCGGTTCCGGCTCCTTCTCTTGGGGCAAGGGGCGGCTCCCCCAGGCTCTACCTCCCCCTGAGCTGTTTCTCCCTAAGCTCCTCCTCATTCCTACAGCCCACCTTTTCTGGGGTGGGGGTGGGACCTCACCCGACACAGTGTGTGTGTATATGAGGCTAGATCTGTAACAACCCCACCCCAGGCCTGGAGCCTGGGGACTGCCTCCCACCCCTCACCCTGTCCGGCCCTCCAGGGCTCCAGCTGGGACTGGCTGCGGTTCCAGAGCATGGGTGGCCATGGAACCATGTCCAACCCCCGGGGCCACGACTGTTCCTTAGAGGCCCACCTGTTTTCATGGCCACATCTGTCCCTGTGGCCACATCTGTCTTGGTGGCCACACATGGCTGCAGGCTGTGCAGCACCTGTTCCAGGCGGACCGGCAGCCACAGCCTGTTCCGTGGCGCCCTGGAGCAGATGTCCCCTCCCTGTGCGCCTCCCCTCCCCTCAGGGCCCGGATCACTTGCCTGGGAAGGCCAGGGGCTCCGAGTGTGGCCGCATGAAGCTGCCAAAGTCATCGGAAAACATGCTCAGGGCCTTCTCCATGGGTGGGTCCTGGGCCGGGAGGGCACGGGAGGCCGAGGAAGAGGTGGAAGAGGAGGAGGAAGAGGAGGAGGAATGGAAACTTCTCTCCGCTCGGAAGGTGGAAGAGGTCCTGTGGCTCATCCACGGGCGGCGCCGGGCCCTGCCCAGGCGGGCAAGGGCTGGACAAGAGAGGGTGTGGGCACAGGCCTCGGGAGAGCGTGCCGGGCCCCGACTGCGGCCGCTTTATAAGGCCGACTGTCCCTGGGCTTGGGGCCAGCCCCTTGTCTACTAGCTAAATTTAGGCCTCTCCATGGCCCAGAGGGGGCTGGAAATCTTCTCCCGTGCGCCGGCCCCGCTGACAGCCCGACACACGCAGGCCGAGAGGGCTGAGCTCACAGCCTGACATTCCAGGCCGGCCACAGCAGCCCCAGGGGCCTCCCCACCACTGCACAGGGCTGGATCCTGTCTCCTTGCCACTTGGACCTCGGTGCCTGCCCCAGAACCTTGCAAGTTTGGGGTTTCTTGTGTGTTTTGTTTCCCCCATCGGCCTGGGGGCTCCTGAGGACTGTGCCTCCCCACGAGACTCTGGTTCTCCTCCATGGCTGTGCCTCCCCCATCAGCGTGCAGGCTCCTTGGGGACGGGGTAGGTGGAAGCACCACTGCTGTGTGACGTCAGGAGTTCCTTCCCTCAAGGCAGACAAGCTTCACAGCCCATCTCTAAGGAAAGGTTGAGCCCTGCCAGGGGGTGTAGAATGTGCAGCTGTCCCCTGCCAGCCCCTACGGGGACCTGGATTCTATACCTGCACTCCCTCTGACTCTCAGAACATGTAGAGGCCCCAAGAGGACAAAGCCGGCAGCTTTCTCCTTAAAGGTCTAGAAGGTCATGTTCCTGACAGCTGTCTGCTCCACCCTGTGTCAGAGGTGATGCCTGCGACTGCCTTAGGTGGGATTTCAGTCAGAGGTAAAAGAGAATTCCGGAAGACAATTATTCTAGCCCTGACTTCTGGAGTGCCTTCTGGGCACAGGCTCCTGGCTGCAAGCTGTCTAAGTGGGGCCCCGTTTGATCCCCGCACAGCTGGGAGGGTGGAGGCGCTCTTCCCATGTTATGGAGGGGGAAGTGAAGCCTCTTGGAAAGGGCGGAGCTCACACTTGCATAAGTGGCAGGGCTGGGATTCGAACCCAGGTGTGTTGGACCCAAAGCCCTTCAGAGGCTGAGGTGGTTTGAACATACGCCTATGGAGACAGGCTGGCCCGGAAGAGCCAGAGAAGCCCCTCCCTACCCACCTGCTTGCTCAGCAAAGCCAGGACTGACCTTGCGCTGGGCCAGGGTGGAGGCCATTCTGAGAGGCAGCCAGGCCCTCTGTTCTGCCCAGGTTGCAGTTCAGGGCCTCTGCTCTCCTCTCCCGTCCGGCCTTACCGTCCCAGATCAGCTCCAATGCCTCCTCCCACAGGGAGGCCTCTCTGACTGCTCCTGCTCACATGGGCCCACACCCGGTCCAGATGCCCCCAGCACTGACTGTCTTAGTCCTCCCACAGCACCTGGCAGTGTGACATGGTCTTCCTGTGTGCTGTGACTCTCTGCTGTGTCCCTTCTTCCCTATCCAACTGGCAGTTCCCATGGGGGCAAGGGTTCACCTGTCTCCCCATTAGATTGAAGGTTCCTGAAGATGGGCAGTTTCTGTTTTATCAGAGCCCCCTACAACCCAGTCTGGAGCTTCATCCTGGAGGGCTCCTTCTACAGGGGTTTTAGCAGTGCTAGTGGTATGTGGAGTGGAAGCAGAGCAGGGCACAGGGCACAGTGGTGGGCCAGGCTGGTGCCTGGAGCAACAGGGCCTGTCACCCCTGGCAGAGTTTCCTGCCCGTGTCAGGGCCTGTGACACCCAGCCTGGCTGAGGGGATTCTAGGGCCACTGGGAAGCCACCAGCACTGAGGTGAGATGGAGAGAGGGTGGGGCGGGGTGGGGGGCCCAGAGCCTGCCGCTCGCCAGGGAAACAGGAGCCGGTGGCTAAATGCAGACACACTGTCATGGTGCTGAGGGCCTGAGTCACTGCCCCTGGATGTCAGATCCCGTTACCCACCCCGCCCACCATCCCTCCTCCCCTTTTCCCCACTTCCCGAGGCATCACCCACACAAATACTTGGTCCTCTGGCTTCACTGGCCCAGAGGGATCTCAAAAGGTCATCAAAGCCATTCCCCTGCCTCTACCTTCAGATCACAGGGACAGAAGGAGCGACAAAGATGATGTAGTCCTTTGAATCCCAGTCACCCAGGGGAGCTTTTCACAAACATGGACCCTTTCCTTGGACCTCAGGATTTTGATTTGGGATCTGGAGAAGGGACCTTGCATCTCTTCCCATCAGCTCCCCACACAGCCAGCTCATAGGCCAGTGATGAAGCCGCCATCACTCAGCAGGTATTCATTGAAACTGTGCTATAAATAGGTGCTGGGCACGGTTCTAGGCTTTGAAGGACTCAGAGATGAATAAGGCAGAGACAGGCCCCTGCTTCCAGGCTCATCTCATCGGACAGAAGAGGAAACCGAGGCTCTAATTGATGAAGGAGTTAGGGTCAGCAGAGCTGTGCTGGCTTCAAACTCGTCATCCTGCTGTGCCCCCTGGCTGCCCTCTTCTCAGCCTCCTGGTGCTCACAGGGCTGGGGGTGAGGTCGGATGTGGATATGCAGTGCCGGCTGTGGGACCGTGGCCAGCAGCTGCCCCACACCACACACTGGGGATCGGGATGTCGACAGGGCAGCCAGTTCTGGTGCTGTGCAGAGTCAACAGGTCGGGGTGGCCAAGGTGAAGGCGGGCTCGAGTCCATACAGAGCAGCAACCCCCATCCCACCTCCCACAACACACATCTTCGATTTTGATTTGACTTGCCTGGCATCTAGGGGCAGAGGGTAGGTAGCCCATGGTCCCAGATTTTAACAATCATTCAAAGGCCATCATAAGCTTCAGAGAGTGGCTTTCTCTGGTGGGAGTGGAGGCAATTGTCCCCAACCTCTTGCCCAAAGTGGCATCAGACTCAACTCTTCTGTTCTGTGCCCAAACCATTGCCCTGGTTCAGCCTCAGGAGCTGGAGGAGCTTTGGGCAGGGAAAGAGTTGCACAGTGGAGGGCTGGGTTCAGCCTCTGCTGTGTGACCTTGGATGAGTGACTCAACTCTGATCATCTACAAAATGGCGATGCTCTCCCCATTCACAGGGTGCGGGGAGAAAGATTTGAGTTGCAGATCGGAAGCTCCTGACACGTAGCATGTGCTTGTTCCTCGTCATGTCCCCTCACACCTGTGCTCCCATTCTCTGTTGGAGTGGGACAAAGTCTGTGGAATTACCCAGAAGTCCCCAGACAGAGCCGCTGGCTCTTGGACGTGTGCTTTGAGAGGCATTTCCTGAGCCTGGAGGGTCTGGACACAAGGATCAAGTCCAAGTTCCTGACCCCAATTCACTGCCTTGCCCCAGGTGTTGGCCTCCTCGCCAGCCCTGGACAAGATGGCTCATCAGGACAGGACTGTGCGGCACAGCCTGCAGGCTTTGGAGCCAGGCAAACCTGGGCTGGGAATCCCGGTTCTGCCTCGGCCTCTATGATCTTGGACAGGCAGCCTCGCCTCCCTGAGATGCCATTTCTCTCCAACGGGATCACACTGCCTGCCTCGTGGGATTTCCGTGGGCACTCAGGGTAATTAATCTGGGGAAGGCTGACTCTCTACCTGGCACACAGGGAGGCTGTGGTCATGCTGACCCCACTCCCCTTTGCCGGCCTGCCTTCTCCTTCCCTGCCCAGCCTCCTCCCCTCTCCCTCTGTGCTTTTCCAAACCTTCCATGTCCAGTTCTGAGACTCCTGGGCCCTGAGCCTCAGCCCTGGCAGATGACCCCTCGCTGTCCTGCTGTGTGTGTGCGCTCCCCCTCCCCAGCCCCTGTCCAGCAGCACCCAGGAGCCTGAGGACAGCTGGGCACCACCCTCTGTGCCACTGTGGTGGGTGGAGAGGCTCCTGCTTCCCTCCCTCTTGGCAGCTCTGCCCTGCATGGCTCTGGCCTCCACAGTTCTGGTTGATTTGTCAAGGACATTTTTAATCTCCACTGTAAACCCCGGGCCGAGGTGGGTGGGGTGGCGGGGGGAGAATGATGCTTGGTAGAGCACATACCTGTCCAGGTGCACTGGAGCTGGGAGCAAAGGAGGCTCTGAGAGGAGGGCCTGTTCAGCCACAGCAGGAGGACTGACAGGTGAGGGGTCTCTGGGCATGGACTGGGGTATGAACCTGGCAGGGCCAGGCAGGCAGGGCAGAGGGGATGGTAGGGGCAGGAGCCAGCACCTCACTTTGGCTTTGCAGACGCCTCCTTCTGGTCCTGGGGTTTTCCTGCCTCTGTGGCCTGAGCGGTTGGGGAGAGAGGAGGGTGCTCCGAGATGGGGAGGGAGAGTCAGAGCCATCCATGGGACTCTGCAGTGAGAGAGTCACAGCCCTGGGCAGAGACTGATTCCAGCAGCGGAAGTACCAAGCGACCCAGAAGGGTGGGAGCAGTGGCCACAGAAGGGGAAGGGGCTCTGAGCAGGGCTTAGGCTCCAGCCTGTGCCCAGTCTGCAGCTAGACACGGGGGGATACCTAGGAATCCCACCCCCATCCCACAAAATGACACACACAGGTACACACCCTCAGTGACGGAACCTCAGGGATGAGGGCACACACAGACCTAGTGTGGTAACTTCACACACACACACACACACACACACACACACACACACGAAAGCACAATCCTTCCTCTTGATTTGGTGGGGAGAGCACTGGAAGGGCCTAGAGGCAGCACGAGGACGTGCAGCAGCTCACCCGGGTCCCTCCCTCTATCTGCTTCCCCAGGGGCCTGATGCAGGAGTTGGTGGGGCTGCGTGAGGGCTCCTCAGGGGACCCTGTGACTCTGCAGGAGCTGTGGGGCCCATGTCCCTGCATCCGCCGAGGCGTCCGAGGTGAGAGCCAGGTCCTCTTCCCTTCCCCTTGGAGGACCACTCGGGACATCACTCCTGCCCAGCTCCCACCCCACCTCCCTGCCCAGGAGCCACCCTCCTCCTGGCATTTGTCTAGGACCTCACTGCCCAAAGTCTCCTGGGAGGCAGGGAGAGAAGGGGTCTGTCTGTTCCACTGTCTGTGGGTCAGATGGGTCAGGCATCTGCCCTCTGCCTTTCGGGAGATATAGCCCAAGGCCTGGTCACTGTGCCCATCCTCCACCCAGGCCTCTCCCTCACCTACCTGTGCCAGTGAGGGGACGTGGGAGTTAGCTGCTGGGACAGCTGGGGCCACAGCAAGGGGCTGGGGCAACCTGCACTTGGCACCTTTCCTTGGAACCCCATTTGCCTTGTTCACTTTGAAACCTGACTGCCCCTCAGCTACAGGGCAGAGCAAGTAGGGACTCCAGAAGGAGGCTAAGTGCAGCCCCAGGGGCTGGTGCCCACAGCCAGTGAGGGCCAGCTCCCAGGCTGGGGTGGTAGCCAGCTGGCCAGGGGCATTTCTGTGGACCCAGAGGATACCTGTGCCACAGGCCCTGGGACGCGCAGGAGTCTGCTAGACCCTGGTGCTCTGTCAGCTACGGACTCTGCGGGGATACAGGTGAAAGCTGTAGCTGCCAGCCTCCTCCACACTCCCTGTCCCCCAGGAACCTCCAAGTACAGGCAGGGATGCAGAGGGTGGACAGGTCAAAGGCCTTCCGGCCGGAGCAGCAGGTCTGGCACCCACTGTGCCGACGCTGTCACCCACCACAAATTCTGCCCAGCTCCCAGTGTGAGGCAGGGTCCTTCAGGACCACCCCAGACTCTACTACCAGGGTCCTCCTTGCCTGGAGCCAAGCAGACCTCCAGGAAAGGGACTGTCTGTGCCCCTGCCCCAACATCAGCCGGGACTCCGATGCCCTGCCCCAGGTGGCCTGGAGTGGCTGAAGCAGAAGCTGTTCCGCCTGGGCGAGGACTGGTACTTCCTCATGACCCTCGGGGTGCTCATGGCCCTGGTCAGCTATGCCATGAACTTTGCCATCGGGCGTGTGGTCCGAGGTAACTCTTCCCTGGCAGGTGCTGCTCTGGGCCAAGGGATTCTAAGCACGCTCTGGGGATACCAGATGGGCCACCAGGTGCAGTGGTGCAGGGAGAGATCTGGGTGCGGGGAGGGCTCTGGCTCCACTCCTGACTTGCTCTGTGATCCTGGGCAGGCTCCTGCCCCTCTCTGGGCCTCAGTCATCTCATTTGAACAAGGGAGAGAGGCCTGAATGTTCCCAAGAGCCCTTCTTCCTCTGACCTCTCTGCCTCCTCTTCCAGCCACCCCGTTCCTTCTCCTTCCCTCCTCCATGCCTGGGGCAGGAATGGGGACACGTGCCTAGATCACCAAACTTGGAGTCTTCCCCTGCTCCCTCAGCAGCCTGCCTCCACCCTGAGGCCTCCCTGGAAGAGGGGGTGTGGGCCAGTCTAAGACACTTTCTCTGGAGACCCTCAGCTGCCAGAAGCAGGACCTACTATGGTGTTTGGTGCTTCACGCCTGTGTCATTTAGTTCTCAGTGGCCCTCTTTAGTCTTCAATGAGCCTGTGAGGGAGAGCCCATCACTAGCCCACTTGACAGATGGGGAAACTGAGGCTCAGAGAGGCTGAGTGACTTGCCCAAGGTCACTCAGCTAGGCAATGGTAAACCTGGGATATGGACCCAGGGTCATACTCCTGCCTCTTCTTGGGGTTCTTCGCCTCACCGGGTGGCCTAGTCCTACCCTCTTCATGACTCCATTGACTGGTCAGTAAGTGGGCACCACAGTGTCTGGCCCCGAGGGCTGCAGAGGCTGTGGGTGCCTCCCTGATATCTGGCTGTCCCCAGCGCACCAGTGGCTGTACCGGGAGATTGGGGACAGCCACCTGCTCCGGTATCTCTCCTGGACTGTGTACCCTGTGGCCCTCGTCTCTTTCTCCTCGGGCTTCTCCCAAAGCATCACGCCCTCCTCTGGAGGTGAGTCCACAGTCGCCACACCAGTCCCCACTGGCCAAAACCTTCTCAGATCCCAGGGGGCTTCTGATGGGGGGAATCGGGAAGCGGCAGCCTCATTTCACAGACGAAAGCCCAGAAGAGTTATGTGGCTTGCCTGAAGGCACACAGCAAGAAGGCCAGATCTTGACTCTTAGGTCACTGCTGGCCCTACTGACTTTCCAAGGGCTTCTTGGAAGGAGATGCCACTGTGGGGCCTGTGCTGGTGCCAGGAAGGGGCCCGTGGGGGAGGCACAGCTCCCCCAGGCACTCAGCCCTGCCTCCAGCTCCAGGCCAGCAGAGGGGAACTCCAGACTCACTCAGTGGTGGCCTGAGGTTCTGTTCAGGGCTCCCCAACCCTGACACGGCCATCTGCCAGGCCCGGTGGGAGGAACATGGACAACTCGCATTCTCTCTCTGACTTTAGCATCCAAATCTGCAAAATGAGTTTATGCATCCTAACCTCTGAGGGTTCTGTGTGATCAAAATAGGGCCAGGTGCAGTAACAGTCTATAATCCCAGCACTTCGGGAGGTGGGTGGATCACTTGATCCCAGGTGTTTAAGACCAAGTTGGACAACATGGTGAAACCCCATCTCTAAAAAAAATGAAAAAAAAAAAAACCACCACAACAAAAAGTTAGCCAGGTGTGGTGGTGCCTGCCTCTAGTCCCAGCTACTTGGGAGGCTAAGGTGGGAGGATCACTTTTTAGCCTGAGGAAGTCAGGGCTATAATGAGCCAACGTCAAACCACTGCATTCCAGCCTGGACAACAGAGTGATACCCTGTCTCAAAGGAAAAAAAAAAAACCTAACGTGAAAACACCGTGCGGGTAGAGTGTTGAGAGTTTTTTGTTTGTTTGTTTGTTTGTTTGTTTGTTTGTTTGTTTGTTTTTGAGTTGGAGTTTTGCTCTTGTTGCCCAGGCTGGAGTGCAATGGCACGATCTCGACTCACTGCAACCTCCGCCTCCCAAGTTCAAGTGATTGTCCTGCCTCAGCCTCCCGAGTAGCTGGGATTACAGGCACCCGCCACCATGCCTGGCTAATTTTTTGTATCTTTAGTAGAGATGGGGTTTCACCACGTTGGCAAGGCTGGTCTCAAACTCCTGACCTCATGATCTGCCCGCCTTGGCCTCCCAAAGTGCTGGGATTACAGGTGTGAGCCACTGCGCCCGGCTGAGAGTTTTAATCTAGAGATTGTCCCCTTCTTGTTCCTGTCCTCTCTGGCTAAGGTTCTGGAATCCCGGAGCTGAAGACCATGTTGGCGGGTGTGATCTTGGAGGACTACCTGGATATCAAGAACTTTGGGGCCAAGGTGGTGGGCCTCTCCTGCACACTGGCCACCGGCAGCACCCTCTTCCTGGGCAAAGTGGTATGGGCAGGGGTGAGGGCACCCCAGCCACCCCACCCACCCAACCCTGCCCCAGCCTGTCCCCCATCACCCTACCAAAGCTGGATCAGAGCAGACTCAGGCCAGTGCCTGCCTTCAGGGAGCTTAGTCTTAGGGGAAGAGCCAGGCCAGGTCCCCAGAGTGTGACAAAAGCCATCTGAGGACAGCCCTGGGGGTTGGAGAGAGGGAGGAGGGGGTGTGGTGGGGAAGCCGTGCTGCCTCTGGGTGAGGCTGTCTATGCTGCCCTCACCTGGGCCCTGGGCCCACCCTTCCCTCTGCAGGGCCCTTTCGTGCACCTGTCTGTGATGATGGCTGCCTACCTGGGCCGTGTGCGCACCACGACCGTCGGGGAGCCTGAGGTTAGGGACTCGGGGCTTCCTTGGAGGACTGGGAGTGGGGAAGGAGGGGGCTGACGCTGAGCCCCGGACTCGGATCCCCCAGAACAAGAGCAAGCAAAACGAAATGTTGGTGGCAGCGGCGGCAGTGGGCGTGGCCACAGTCTTTGGAGCTCCCTTCAGCGGTGAGACCCCCTCATGCCCCGCCCCCTGGGTCCCTCAAGCTCCTCCTCTCACTCCCTGGGTTCCCTCGGCCCCTCTGAGAGCCTGGAGGAGGGGGTGGGTCTCATTCTAGTTCTTACTTCGGCCCGCCTTGGGTATGTATAGCCACTCCCGGAGGCGGCGGGGGGCGGGTGGTGGGGGGCGTGGTTGGGTGGTGTTGAGAGGCTTCAGGGTAACATTACATAGACTTGGGTTTGAAATCCACTGGCCCCTTGGCCTCTCTGAGCCCAGCTTCTTCCTCTGTAAAATGAGGATCAAACTGTTCCCACCCGATAGTGAGAGGATGCACACCTGCATTCCAGGTTGGACGGGTCTCTGGGCAGCGGGCTCCTCCCTGCCCAGGGTGCATGCCCTGCCCTCCCCTCCTGTCTGTCTCTGTCCAGGCTGTAGCAGAGCAGGACAGATGGGTCAGGGAGGAGGTGACAGGGGGAGGGGGCCCTACAGCCACAGGTGAGTAGGGGTGGGGGGCCCACCTGAGATCAGTGTCGCCCCCAGGCGTCCTGTTCAGCATCGAGGTCATGTCTTCCCACTTCTCTGTCTGGGATTACTGGAGGGGCTTCTTTGCATCCACCTGCGGGGCCTTCATGTTCCGGCTCCTGGCGGTCTTCAACAGCAAGCAGGGTGAGCCCCCTGGGCTTCCTGACCCTGGCCCCGCCTGGGTGCTGGGGCGAGGTGGCCCCCCCTTCTCCCCTGTGTACACCCCTTGCTCTCCTCTTCCCTCTCTCTCCCTCTTTTTCCTCCTCCCTGTTCCCACCTCTTTGGGAGGATGGAAGGGGCTGACCTGTGCTGAACATGAAGGGCAGGAGCCCTGAGGGTAGAAGGGATGAGGCTGGGCAGGGAGGCAGGAGCCTGGTTGTGGGGGCCTGGAATGCCAGGACACACATTCCGGGTCAGGACCTGGCACCCCCTCCACCCTGGGCTGTTAGTCTGGGACTTGTGTTTGGGTGGGGTGGGAGCGCCATCTCGACTCCCCACTGCTCTTCTTCCCCAGAGACCATCACCTCCCTCTACAAGACCAGTTTCCGGGTGGATGTTCCCTTCGACCTGCCGGAGATCTTCTTTTTTGTGGCACTGGGGTGAGTGGGTGCCTTGGGCCCCTGAGAGTCCAGTATGGCATTCCCCCCAGGCCTGGACTGTGGCCCCTGGCACTGGGCTCAGGCTCTGGTCTTACCTCCCTCCACCCCCGCAGTGGCATCTGTGGTGTCCTGAGCTGTGCTTACCTCTTCTGTCAGCGAACCTTCCTCAGCTTCATCAAGACCAATCGGTTCAGCTCCAAACTGCTGGCCACCAGGTAGGCTCCGGGCCTAGGGGCTGGGGACATCTCAGCGAGCCCCTTGTGGGCTCCAAACCTTATGTAGAAAGCCCCACCCCCATCCTCCAACTGAGCCCCTAAATCCTTCCCTAGCCCATGGAGCACCTAACACCCCTCTCCAAGTCCCCACAGTCACTGTCCCCCCTTCCTTACTGGGCTACAAACCCCCCATTGAACTCCCATCCCTCCTTCAGTCTACACTCTCTCAGCAATCCCCCATCCCCTCACTGAGCCTCAATCCCTTGCCCCTTCAAATCTTGTGTGGCCTCCGGAGTTGGCCTTAGCATTGGCCAGCCCTCCTGCCCCGAGATGCACATGGCCTGCCCCGGCGCAGCCCACTCTCTCCTCCCTCCCAGCCTGCCTCTGCCCCAGTTCTCCTCTTAATCTCCTGTGTGATTCCTCTGCCCTCAGTCATACCCAGTAGCGAGGGGCTCACCTCACGGGCTCCACCCGCTGGAGGGGGCCATGTTCCCTGCTCCCGCCCCTCCTCCTCCCCAGTCCTTGCTCTGCTGCTGCCTGGGCCAGGCCCTGCTTCCCTCTCCTCGGGATGTGGGAAAGGGAGGGCCAGCCCTAGAGCTCACCCACCCTCCACAGCAAACCTGTGTACTCGGCCCTGGCCACCTTGGTTCTCGCCTCCATCACCTACCCGCCCGGTGTGGGCCGCTTCCTAGCTTCTCGGGTAAGGGGCCCTGAGTGGGGGTGGCAGGAGTGGGAACCCCCATTTGTTTTCCCCTTTACATGTGTCTCACGTAATCCCCTCGGCACCCCACAAGGGCAACACCTGGGCATCATTCTACAGATAAGGAGACCATAGCTCCAGGAGGTCAGAGCCCTGCCCAAGGCCCCCTGCTGGGAAGTGGCAGAGGAGGATTCCAGGCAGGGTCAGGCGGTGCGGGGACGGCGGGGGCCTGCCACTCGGGGCCCCTCAAGTCCAGTTCCCACCTGCCCCACCACAGCTGTCCATGAAGCAGCATCTGGACTCGCTGTTCGACAACCATTCCTGGGTGCTGATGACTCGGAACTCTAGCCCACCCTGGCCCGAGGAGCTCGACCCCCAGCACCTGTGGTGGGAATGGTACCACCCGCGGTTCACCATCTTTGGGACCCTTGCCTTCTTCCTGGTTATGAAGGTGGGCCCCCTGGTCCCCAGATGAGCACAGAGCCAGGACCAGCTCTGGTGGGTCGGGGGGTGCCTCCCTGCACCTGGTGGCATGGAGCCCAGGCCTTCCACCCATACTTTCTGATGTGCCCCCTGCCCACTGCATGGTCCTGGGCAAGTGACTTCAGCTCTCTGGGCCTCACTCTTCCCATCTTTAAAATGGGGTGGTTACTGGGAAGGCTGAGGAGGAAGAAAGGAATGTACCTGGCACAGTGCCAGGCACACAGTGGGCATTTCTCAGGGTGAGGACCCTCCCCTAATGCCAGACTCTGGCAGTGGGCGCATGGCCGGGCACCCTCTTTCTCTCTAGGACACTCCCCTGTCCCCTGTCCTGTCTTCTCTTGTCCATGCCTTGCTCAGGGGCCTCTAACCTCTGCCCTGGGCTCCCCACTCCCACAGTTCTGGATGCTGATTCTGGCCACCACCATCCCCATGCCTGCCGGGTACTTCATGCCCATCTTCATCCTTGGTGAGTCAGGGGTCCTGAGGTTCTGAGAGTTTTGGGGTTCTTGGGGCAGGGCCATGCATCCTGGTTCACCTTCTTCCTGGGTGGTACTGAGGATGGTCCTCAGGGATGGAGGGCTGTGGGGGCTGGGTCAGCCTGGCTTCCCCTCACCCTAAGTCTGGCCAGGAGCTGCCATCGGGCGCCTCTTGGGAGAGGCTCTTGCTCTCGCCTTCCCTGAGGGCATCGTGGCTGGAGGGGTTACCAATCCCATCATGCCCGGGGGCTATGCCCTGGCAGGTGAGTGGGTCAGGGCCCTGCTGGGTGGGCGATGTCGTGGGGCTGGGCTGGACCTGGAGAATTGGCCAGTGGCTCTACAGGGCACTGAGTCCTCTAGTGAACCCCCCACCTATCATGGGGGTCTGTCCCTCCTGAGCCCCACCATTCCCGGGGGCCCATCACTCCCTCATGGCTCCTGTCCTATCCCCAGCCCCATGGCCTCCCTTATCCCTCTCTTCTCACAAGCCCAGGCCTTGTGGCGCTTCCCACAGTGCCCAGGCTATGGCCTCTTACAATTCCCACCTTAGGCCCTGGCTGCAGCCAGGCCAGTTATGCCCTCACGTGAGGCTGGCCCCTGGCCCCTGGCCCCTGGCTCCTGGCCTGAGCCGAACTGTGTGGCTCTGCCCCTGCAGGGGCTGCAGCCTTCTCAGGGGCTGTGACCCATACCATCTCCACGGCGCTGCTGGCCTTTGAGCTGACCGGCCAGATAGTGCACGCACTGCCCGTGCTGATGGCGGTGCTGGCAGCCAACGCTATTGCACAGAGCTGCCAGCCCTCCTTCTACGATGGCACCATCATTGTCAAGAAGCTGCCATACCTGCCACGGATTCTGGGCCGCAACATCGGGTGAGTGGCGCACACCTCAGGCTGGCTCAAGGGGGTCACAGTGTTTGGGCTTGGCTGGGGGTGGAGGGCACCTCCAAAAAGAAATGCCACCGCAGCTGACCTTGGACATGGGGGCTGGGAGGGGCTGACACACAGCCGTGCTCTGGTCTCCATTCTCCCCAGTGCCCTGGGTGACCTTGGGCAAGTCATTGGCCTTGAGGCCTCAGTGTCTGTCTAGGGGTCAGCAGGGCTCCACAGCAGGAGGATGAGTATTGCCCCGTGTACAGGTTGAGGAAACCGGGGCTCAGAGAGGTGCTGTGTCTTGCTCCAGGTGACACGGAGAGTCAGCACCAGATTCGAGAGGTCTCCTCCCCTCTCCCCACTTCTGCTGTCCTTGCTGGGACTTTGGGAGTAAGAGGTGGAATGAGAATGGAAATGGGCTTTGAGGTCCTCACTCAACCAGATAGGACCAGAGCAGCTTCTGGCCCCAGAGAAGCAGACCAAAGAGGCTCTGAGAGTCCCTGGGTCCGAGGCCCCGCTCCAAACACAAGCAAGCTGCTGCCTTGCTCTGAACCTGTTTCCCCATCTGGAAAATGGGGCTGTTTATACCAGTGGTTTTCAGACTTCCAAGTTTTTCCTTGGGGGTGACATACCCTTTTAAATCAAATGGAGCTATGCAGGGAAGGCTGCTGGGTCTGTACTCCAATCTCGTTATCCGTTAATGTGATGGCCACTCACTGAGCACCTGGCAGATACTGGTTTTCCGTCATCTCACACTCAGCTCTGTCCAAGCTGGGACAAGACCCAAGTGGAGCTGGTCTGGGGGACATGGGGGTCCAGGGGGCTGGAGATTTGGAACGGGGCCATCAGTAATGTGGTCCCCAGGTTTCCTCCCACCGTGGGTTCTAGGAATCCCTCATTCCACGAACCTCTCTGGCCCTGCCCACACTCCAGAGCCGTGGGTCCCCAGTTCTAGCAAAGCTCCCCCCAGATCCTCCTGACAGCCTGGGTCTCACATCCCCGACTCCAGGACCTGATGGGAGCCCCTCTGCCTGCAGCTCCCACAGCGTGAGGGTGGAGCACTTCATGAACCGCAGCATCACCACACTGGCCAAGGACATGCCGCTGGAGGAGGTGGTCAAGGTTGTGACCTCCACAGACGTGGCCAAGTATCCCCTGGTGGAGAGCACAGGTGCCCAGCCGGAAGGGAGGGGGAAGTTGGGGGTGGGGGATGCCCTCTGCCTCCTTCTTGGACCTGTCAGGCAGACAGGATCTGCATCCAGGCTCTGTGACTTAGCAACCAACCGTGTGACCTTGGGCAAGTCACTTCACGTGAGCCTCAGTTTCCTCATCAGTAAAATGGAAATCATGCCACCCTCCCTTGGGATGGTTGACGTGTCTAAAGAGAGTCAGCCGAGTGCTTGTAAGGCATCCCCTGGGCAGCTGCTGGGGTAGGAGCGTGGCGACACCACCAGGGTGTTCCGGAAGCTTGGCCTCAGGCCTGTTTCTTCGTAATGTGCCTTCCTACCTCTCCCTCTCCACTTGCCAGAGTCCCAGATCCTGGTGGGCGTCGTGCAGAGGGCCCAGCTGGTGCAGGCCCTCCAGGCTGAGCCAGCTTCCTGGGCTCCAGGACACCAGGTAGGTACTCCTGAGGGGCGTGGGGATGGGGCAGGGATCGGTCAGCAGGGATGGGAGAGGAGGGACCCACTGATCTCCTGAGGAAGAGGTGGTCTGAGAGAGGCATCCTGGGGAGGCCGGCCCTGCACCCATAACCCTAGCCCAGAGGGAGTTTCCCGTGGTCATGTGGACACTGCAGGCTAGGGCCCCTGGGCTCCTCCTCATGCTCCACTTCTTGGCAGGAAGATGATAGAGAGAGAGGGTCTCCACCAGGTCTATGATGCTTGTCCTCATGAATAAGTGGGACGCTGTGTCACTCAAGCCCTAGTCTCCTGCTTGGCTGAGCCACAGCTTATAAAGCCAGGACCCAAGTGTGGTTCCTTGGGGAGTCCACCGAGCCTTGGGCATCCTCCATGAGTCTTCTAAGCCTGGGTGGCCCAGGTTGCCTGGTTGTGTATGTGTTGGGGTTCAGGGTCCTCCCTGACTCCCTCTGGACTCTGTCCAGGGGCCCAAGGTCACATCTTCTCCAGCAGAGACCAGGCCAAGAGAGCCAGCAGTGTCTCCAGGACATCTTGGCTGGAGGCTGCCCCATGGAACCAGTGACCCTGACGCTATTCTCAGAGACCACCATGCACCAGGTAACAAATATTGGGGGGTGTGACGCATGAGGCCCCTGGGGCAGGGCAAGAGCTGATGAGGAGTTCAGGCTCCAGCCTCCCGTCCCAACCTGCCCTGCCCACCTTATGCTGCTTCCTGCCCCTCCTGGGCCTGTGTCTTCATCAGCTGTCCGGGCAGGGAGGCTCCCGCCCTGTCGCCCCTCATTGCCAGGGTTGCAGGGATGATGCAGAGAGACAAGGGAAGTAGGGGGCTTGGCAAATGGAAGTCTCTGGGTGGAGAAAGACAGTGGAGTTGCACCAGGGCACACGTGCGTTTCAATTTCAGGTCCACCACATTCTCCCTGTGTGATCTTGGACAAATTATGTAGCCAGTTGAGACAGAGCCTGGCACATGGGCGGGGAAGGGGCAGAGGCCCACAGGGAACCTGGAGATGGCCCTGCCCCCTCTGTGCTGCTGGAGGGTGCTGGATATTGGGTCCTGTTCACCTGTGGTCTCGCCTAGACCCTTGCATGGACTCTGGCATCCCCCAGTGGCCATACTGGACATTGCAGGCCTGGATCTCTTGCCTCCCACACACATCAGGCCCGGCCCCTCTTCCCGGCTCAGAGGCGTGGCAGAGTGGGCCAGAGGGTGGGCTGGGCGCCTTCTACCCTCCAGTGTTTCCTAACAATCCCCCATCCAGGCACACAACCTCTTTGAGCTGTTGAACCTTCAGTCCCTCTTCGTGACATCGCGGGGCAGAGCTGTGGGCTGCGTGTCCTGGGTGGAGGTACCAGGGTCCCGGGGCAGAGCAAAGCAGGGGACCCATGCCTGAGAAGGCTGGGGAGGTGGGGGGGCACCGGCATGCTCCCTTCCAAACCTGGGGGGATTCAGAGGATACTGATGAGTCCCTCTTCCTGGCTCAGATTGGCCACTGGGCCTGGCTCCCCTACCTTGTTTCCTGGCCAGTGGCCAGCCTGCCCCTCTCTGCCTCTGTGATCCCACCTGTGCAATGGGGTGACATGGGCTCTACTATTCACCCAGAAACCACCCTTAGGGGACTAAAAATGCTGGTGCCGCCCTGTCAACCTCCTCTACATCCCCCTTCCAGCCCCCTCCCCCTTTCTCTGTTCTAGATGAAGAAAGCAATTTCCAACCTGACAAACCCACCAGCCCCAAAGTGAGCCAGTCCAGCAAGATGAAACGGCACCCCAGCTGCCCTGGTACTGAGGTTGGGCTGAGACCCTGCCTCTCTTCCCCCGTCACCCCTTACCCCCACTCCAACCCAGCTCCATTCCTTGGCATAACAGACAACTCTAACCTAGCCCAGAAGATGGCTCATCCTGGGTGTGACAATGGCTCCTGCCTTGAAAGACAAATCCCACCTTGGACAGAGCTGAGTGTGAGATGACGGAAAACCAGTATCTGCCAGGAGCTCAGTGACTGGCCATCACATTAATGAATAACGAGATTGGAGTATGCTGTCACCAAGGGCAGGCACAGATGCTCTCTGGGGTTGTCTGATTCCCATTGAGAAGCTCCAGAGAAAAATAAAGCTGGTTCCCAGAGCTGCTGTCCATCCCTCATCTCAGCTGCAAGGTTACTGGCCTGGGACTGGAGCTCCTCACCTGCGCTGGCCCAGAGTGAGTTTCCCGTGGTCATGTGGACACTGCAGGCTCAGGCCCCAGGGCTCCCCTCCTCATGCTCCACTTCTTGGCAGGGAGATGGTAGGGAGAGAGGGTCTCCACCAGGTCTATGATGCTTGTCCTCATGAATAAGTGGGACGCTGTGTCATTCAAGCCCTAGTCTCCTGCTTGGTTGAGCCACATCTCATAAAGCCAGGACCCAAGTGTGGTTCCTTGGGGAGTCCACCGAGCCTTGGGCATCCTCCATGAGTCTTCTACACCTGGGTGGCTCAGGTTGACTGGCTGTTTATGTGTTGGGGTTAAGGGTCCTCCCTGACTCCCTCTGGACTCTCCCCAGGGGCCCAAGGTCACATCTTCCCCAGCAGAGACCAGGCCAAAATCACCAGGGTGAACCCACCACTTTAATGTCCTCAGAGAACCTTGAGTGAGATGGGAGGGAGCTGTAAGGAACGAGAGTGGGCTCCCGGGGGTGAGGAGCAGGGGACACTGACGAAGCAGGTTCAGAGAGGGAGGAACAGACAGACAAACACTCCAGAGAGACAGATGTCCTGGTGAGGACAGCCGAGGAGCAGGTGCTTAGCTACCAGAAGTGGCCACCCCACCTTTGCTGGGGGGCAGACACACAGAGAGAGTGGGGAGGGACTGAGCCCCAGGTACAGGCAGGGTTCCCAGACTCCCCTCTAAGTGGGTCTCAGTTCTCTCCATGGCTGTCCTCTTGGGGGCCTGGCTGTTGCTCCTCTGGGCCAGGCTGCCCTGGTGTCTCTGAGAGTCCTTGAGTTCCCTGAGGGCAGACACCCTGCAGGGGAAGGTGCCCACCTGAGTGAAGTAATGAAGGAGGAGGGGGTTATGGCTGCCACTGCTGGGGCAGGTCCGCCGAGGCACAGAGAGGCCATGATGAGCGCTGGCCCCATCCCTGCCACACCTACCCTGTGCCTACCCGAGGGGTCAAGAGATGCCCTGCCCTGGACCCCGGGATCCAGATATGCCTGGACTGCCCACCAGGCGAGGTCATGGTGTGAGCAGGTGCTGGACCAGCACAGCCCCCGCCTCAGTTATAGAACACCTCGTCCTCCTCCTCCCAGACGGAACCGCTGTCCACAGAGGGGAGGGAGCCCGGTAGGTGTGTCCCACCCTCGGGTCCTTGGTGCCCGGGCCGCCGCCGCCGATGCTGCAGCTCTGGGCTGGGGGGCTGTGGGATGCCAGCGGTGCTGGGGGGCTCCTCCGGTGAGGGACAGCTCTCAGGGGAGAGGCTGGGCGAGGAGAAGGCCTGAAGGCTGTCATCCTGCGAGGGGCCACTGGGAAGGCTGTCCTCAAGGTAGATGCTCTCCAGATCCGGAAAAGCAACAGAGCAACAGGGTGACGGGGGAATGGCATCCCGAATCTGGCTCTTTGCCCTCTCTGGGGGTGTGAGAAGGGGCAAGGGGCAGAAGACCTGCCTCTAAATCCAGCTGTGTGACTGGTGAGCATTGTGACCTTGGTCAAGTCACCAAAATCCTCTGAGCCCCAGGTTCCTCCTCGAGGCAGTAAACAGAGGAATCAAGAGTGGGCTTGGAGCCAGCCTGTGCTCTCTGAGAACTGGGACAACCAGTGCTCCCCTGGGCCTCTGTCCCCTCCCCGTTCCTCTCCATCTGTCAGGGAGGATTAAGCGCAGGCTTCCCCCAAGGCCAAGGCTCCTTGAAGCCCTCAATAGTAACCTGGGCTTCTAGAAAGGCGGTTGCTTGTGTCTGGTGCTAAGTTTCAGATCCAGCTCTGACGCTTCTAACTGTGTCATTTGGAGTAAGTTTCTGAACCTCTGTATGCCTCTGTTTCCTTATTTGTAAAATGGGGACAACAGGACCCCCCTCCCTAGGGCTGCTGTGAGGATTCTGTGAGATGCCTCATGCACAGCCCTCAGTGCGGTAAGCACTCGATTCCCGCCCCCACTGTGCTCATTCTCTCCTTCCTGCTCCTGGCACTGCCGGGCAATGGGCAGGGCAAGGATCACTGCCGCATTTTGCAGATGAAGAAACTTAGGCTGAGAAAAGGAAGGGGCTTGGCCGAGGTCACACTGCATTTGGTGGTGGGCAGGCATCCAGCCTCAGCTCCGCTCTGCTCACCCCTGCCCCCGGACCTCCTGGGCTGTACCTTGGAGCTGGACGATGCCCTGGGGGCTGTTCTCGGGGTGCAGTTCCTCGTCGTCCAGCGAGGACCAAGCGCTCAGTGTGGCCTCTGTGATGGCAAACTGCTCGGCGACCCCTGGGGGGACAGCGAGATCTGGCTCAGAGGGGAATGGGTGGGGACAGCCTCAGTGCCCAATGGAGCTGCTCCAGGACAGGCCGGAGGGTGGCCGCCTCTCAGCGCTGCCAAACCATGCCCAGTGGTCAAGAATGCTCACTTAATAGCCCCCCACCCTATGCCATTATTTTTTCCTGCCCAGACAATGTCCATGCAGTGATCTGGGCCCCCCAAGGTCCCAGCTTTACCCCCACAGAGCCCTGGCCAGTCCCCCTCCTCACTGACCTGCCGCAAAGCGGGCCTCACGCAGCTCGTCTGGGAGGCAGCAGTAATGCTCGTCCTCAGCTGGGGACAGCTCCCAGCCTGCCCGCTGGGCACTCCAGCCCTTCCACTCGATGAGGTGGGCCACGCGGCCTCGGGCCATGGCCGTGGGCTTTGTGATGTGGTCCTTGATGCTCTGCACCACCCCTGGGGCATGGAGGGCATCTGGGCGACTGTCCTGACACGAGGCCCAGCCCAGGGCCTGGCCTCCATGCCTCAGGCCCACCTGGTGGCCTGTACCCCACATTCCCTCAGTGTGCCACAGTCTCCATCAGTGCCCCACACCTCCCCAAGGGCTTATACCCATCTAATTCCTCATGCCCTCCAAAGCCTCCTCCTCACTCCTGCCCTGAGGCCTCTGAGCTCTGCGGCCCCCTCCCCTCAATGCCCCCACCCACTGGCATCAGCATTTCCTCCCAGCATCCTACTCCTAGTCTGTGTTCCCGCCCACTGGGTGCCTCTTCCCCAGATTGCCCACACCCCTCACTCCCTTTGTGACTAAGTTCAGACCCTTCCGCCCAAGGAGATCCACCCGAGGACCACTCATGAGCCCCCAGCTTTCTCCATGATCCATTAAACACATTCTGAGAGAGCATCTCTGTGGCCTCCAGCTCTGCTGGAGGTGAGACCTGGGTGGATGGAGCAGGCAGGGAAGGCTTCCTGGAAGAGGGGACCTGGGATTGGAATTTGAAGGTGGGTTGGGTTTGGACAGATAGAGGCAAGACTGGAGGTTTCATTTCAGAGATGAGACGAGGATGAAGGCATGGAAGAGTCTGGCATGAGTCCAGGACTAGCTGGGGTGAGACATGGGGTCCACATTAGGACTGGCCGACAGGAGAAGCTGGGAGCTGATCAGGGCCAGAACAGGGTTGGAGAGAACCAGGTGGAGGGCTCAGATATTCTCCTTGTGCAATGGGGAGCCCCAGCAGAGTAATGAGCAAGAGAGTGAGTAGTTAGCACAGCTGTTTAGAAAGACACCCCAGTTGGAAGATTAGGGGTTACTGCAAGGACCCAGCAACAGACATGGCAAGGGCTGGGCAGACAGAGAGGAGGGGTCGGGGGCTTTAGGAGGAGAGGAGTTGTGTGTGGAAGATAGAGAGGGGCTGTCAGCAAAGGTTCAGGATTGTCATTAACCAAGTCTGACAACACAGATCTGGGAGTCACCAGGGTCTCCGAAGCCATGATGTGAGGAATGGTGATATTTAAGAAAGACGAGGCTTGGTGTGGTGGCTCATGCCTATAATCCCAGTGCTTTGGGAGGCCAAGGCGGGAAGATCACTTGAGGTCAGGAGTTTGAGACCAGCCTGGCCAACATGGTAAAATCCTGTCATCCTGTCTCTATTAAAAATACACACACACACACACACACACACACACAGAGTAGCTGGGCATGGTGGTGTGTGCCTGTAATCTCAGCTGCTTGGGAGGCTGAGGCAGGAGAATCTCTTGAACCTGGGAGGTGAAGGTTGCAGTGAGCGCAGATCGCACCACGGCACTCTAGCCTGGGTGACAGACTGAGAAGAAAGAGGAGGTATCCACAAAGGAAATTAGAGAGCTGGGAAAATGGGAAAGATGGGTGTGTGGAAGCAAGGGGAGAATCTCGCTCCCAATTACTAAAGTGGGGGGTGTTGGGTATCTAAGAAGGTGTTTTGAAGAAGGCGGGGGTTCAAGTGGCTCTTGAAAGGTAGGTGCAGCGGTCTAAGGTGCTGCGGGTGGAAGAGAAAGGCACAGGCCAATGTGGGGAGGGAGGGCCCCAGGGGTCCCGGGGGAGCTGGGCGGGCTTTAGTGAAGCAGAGCCTGCAGGGCATGGAGCAGAGCTGGGTATGCATAAAAAGGTGAAGGCCACGCTGGTGCCACCTGATGCCGTGGTGATCACCGACACCTCCTTTACTGTGCCAGGAGCCTATCCCCATCTGCTTCAGGTGCTGCTGCTGTGAGCTCACACCTACAACCGTATCTGCAGAACCGCCCTGAGCCAATGGGAGCTGCCTCACCCAGATATGCCCGGGAGGCTGCAAATTCCTCCCCAGGGGCAGCCAGTGAGGCAGCAGTGGGAGAGTATAAAGTCCAGCCCCTGGCCAGGCGCAGTGGCTCAGGCCTATAATCCCAGCCCTTCGGGAGCCTGAGGCGGGCAGATCACTTGAGGTCAGGAGTTCAAGACCAGTCTGGTCAACATGGTGAAACCCTGTCTCTACTAAGAATACAAAAGTTAGCTGGGTGTAGTGGCGCATACCTGTAATCCCAGCTACTTGGGCAGCTGAGGCAGGAGAATTGCTTGATCTCAGGAGGTGGAGGTTGCGGTGAGCCAAGATCACACCACTGCACTCCAGCCTGGGTGATGGAGTGACACTCTGTCTCTCAAAATAAATAAAATAAAATAAAATAAAATAAAATAATAAAATAAAATAAAATAAAACAATAAAATATAGTCCAGCCTCTTGCCATAGCGTGCCATCAATTCTGGGGTGCTATTCATGCCCCCAAGCTGCGGTGGGACCAGGTGGGCAGGGCTAGACTCCTGCTGAGCCCCTTTCCAGCGCGCTCTGCCTCCCCCACTGACTGCTGGTTTCTCTTGAAGGCCAGTCTCCAGGGAATCACCTGCACAGTCATGCCTATGTCAGGCTCTGCCTCCAGGGAACCTGGATTAAGGTGATGTGACTGGCAGAGAGGCAGGGAGGCCATGCCAGACAGCCATCTGAAAAACTCTGCCCCACCCCCGCAGAGCTTATTAAGAACCCAGCAGTTTAACTCGTGGAAGCAGAACCCTGAGCCACTGGTCCCCCGGTGACCTGTGGCATTTAGAAATGGAGAATCCAGCAAGGCTGGCATTTAGAAAATGGGACTCTGGCATTTAGCAAATGGAGAATCCAACAGGGCTGCCGTCTTCCCACCTGCAACTCAGCTGTGCCCTTCCCACAGCCAGGGTCTAGGGTGGGACCGTGCATTCTCCAAGGGCAGGAGAGTTGCAGCCAGAACCTACCCACAAGGGACGAGGTGGCCAGGGCTGCCACATTGTAGTTGCTGGGGCAGGACCTGGAGTCGGACAGGTAGCCGTTGGTGGTCTGGAAGCACCTCCAGAGGAAGGGGCAGGAGGAGTGAGCAGGGTGGGCCAGGCTGCTGGCCAGACATCCCTCCAGTCCCACCCATCCCGTCTCCCAGCCCACCAGGTCCTCTGGCCAGTGGGCAAGAACAGGGCAACTAAAGCCAGAAAGATTCTACCAACTCCCACGGGACCACCCCTACCCACTGTTGCATCAGATTCTTGTCTTAGGGCTGGTGGGACTGTGTGCCTGGGCTGGGCACAGAGGATAGAGGGGCGATGGTGTCAGCTGGGGCTGGCTGGACTGGGGGACACACAAGTGCACTGATTTGCCAAGGATCCCAACAGAAATCCATCTGTTTGTCCTAAAACAAGAGGAGAGAGAGGATCAGGCAGGGCCTGGCATGCTGTGCTGGCAGATGGCCCGAGTCGTGGGGCCCTGGGCGGGGAAGGGGGTCAGCCTTCTGGTGCTCCGTGAGGTCGGGGTCTGCCCTCTCATGGGTCATGCTCTGGTGTCCCCTGGCATACAGAGTAAGAAGGAAGAGACAACAGTGGTGCTGGGAGGAGAGGCAGCGGGTGCAGCTTATAGAGCAGGCTTGGGTGTGGGCTCTGACTTTGCTGTTTCCCAGCTGGTATCCCTAGCCTATTCCTAACAGCTCTGAACATGTCTCCTCCCCTGCAAAATGGTGACAATGTCATTCACCTCACGAGTTGTGGTGAGGCCTAGATAACATAACGGAGGCTAAGAGCTGAGTGCGGTGCTTAGCAGGAGGTGAGGGCCGCTGGGGAGAAGGTAATTATATCATCCAGTGGGTTCATGCCACAGACTCTGGAGCAAGGGTGGAAATTATGCACCAGGATGTGGGGCCTCTAGTGACCCTGAGTGACATCTTCCAAATATATCTAGATGGAGAATTCTTTTTTTTTTCTTTTTTTAATTCTTTCTACCCCAAATCACCACCCTGCCTGCGCCTTCGCTCACATCACCTCCTTTCCGTTCTGCAACAAAGGAAGAGCTGTTTCTGCTGCACCCAAGACCTTCTTGCCCATCCATCCCGGACTGGCTCCCATCCCTGCCTGCCCCTCCGGAGCCTTGTTTTCTCTGCTGCGGCATCACCGTGCCCTCTCCGCTCCATCAGCCTGGAAGTATCTTGCCAGCATCACACTTGCCGCCACATCTCCTGGGCTCAGGACTTTCTCCTGCAATTTCTCCCCTCTGTCCCCTTACCACTGGGTCGGGCTGTCAGCACCCCAGCAGCCCAAACGTCTTCTGTCTCTTTTTTTTTTTTTAATCTTTTTGTTTTGTTAGTTTTTTTGAGAAGGAATCACACCCAGGCTGGAGTGCAGTGGCATGATCTCAGCTCACTGCAAACTCTGCCTACTGGGTTCAAGTGATTCTCCTGCCTCAGTCTCCCAAGTAACTGGGATTACAGGTGTGCACCCCCCTGCCCAGCTAATTTTTGTATTTATGGTAGAGACGGGGCTTCGCCAGGTTGGCCAGGCTGGTCTCAAGCTCCTCGTCTCAGGTCATCTGCTGGCCTCGGCCTCCCAAAGTGCTGAGATTACAGGCATGAGCCACTGTGCCCAGCCCCGCATCTCCTGTCTTTTCAGAACCTTGTCATGACCACTGTTTCCCTCCAGCATCCCTTCTCATCGGATGTGCAGAGGGCTGTGTCGGCCCCAGCCTCTCGGGATGACTTTAGCAGGCGTCTCTTCCTCTCTGGCCTCTGTCCCGTGCTTGGTGGGTCCTCAGCCCACTGGCCAGTCCACCTGGGCTGAGACCCCAAGGCGCCTGGCATGGGGTGGCCAAGCGAAGGGGAAGGGACGTGGTCACTGAGGAAACACTCAGATCCCCTCCACCTGGAGCTGGTCCCAGTCAGAGACTGCCTGGAACCTTTGGGGTGTCTGGAGCCACCTTCGGACTCTGGGAGCCTGGCGTTCCTAAAGAACCCGCAGCACTCCTCACTCTTCAACTCCCTTCCCCTCTCGCTGAAGACAGTGGGACCAGGTAAGGCATGGGAAGGGGCTGTGGGGGGGAGCTGGTAAGGCCTGTGTCTTGGGGAGTGGTGGGAGATGGGGGATCTGCTAGCTCCCCAGCTTTCCCCACAGTTCCTCTGGGAAGTCAGGAATAACCAGAGCCTCCCTCCCCTCCTAGGCACCTGACAGTAGGGGTGTAACTGTTGGAATAAAAGCAGGGCAGGGGACCCTGCTTCATGTCACCTGCCAGGCTGCAAAGTAGTGTGGGGACTCAGTGACCTCTGCATGTGGGTTCTCTGCACCGCCCCGCTCCCACCAATACCCGCCCTGTCTCTTTCAGGGTGCCCTGTCCCCCATCCCCTGTCCTCAGCTGCTCTGAGGCGAGGGGGCTGTGTGGGTCCTGGGCACCCGACTCCCACCCTTATCCTGTCATGAGACAGAGACCCAGGTCTCAGGCTCAGCTCATTTGACAGAGGAGGAAACAGAGGTGCTCGCGTTAGGGTCCCAGAGCCACACTGGGTTCTCCCCTGCTGTCACTCTACTGAGCCCCCGCTACTGCTGCCAGGCGACTGATGTGTAAGGGGAGAAATTAGGGCTGATGTGGAGGCAGTGGGTTTGGGAGGGACCTGCACTGGGTCCCGCGCCCCCTGGCTGTGCTCTTCTCGGCCTCCTGGTGCTCACAGGGTTGGGGGGTGAGTGTGGATACGAATGTGCGGTGCTGGATGTGGGACCGTAACCAGCAGCTGCCCCAGACCAGACACTGGGGATTAGGATGTCAACAGGGCAGCCAGTTCTGGTGCTGTGCAGAGTCAACAGGTTGGGGTGGCCAAGGTGAAGGCGGGCTCGGGTCCCACCTCCTACAACACACACCTTCGATTTTGATTTGACTTGCCTGGCATCTAGAGGCAGAGGGTAGCCCAGGGTCCCAGGTTTTAACAATCATTCAAGGGCCATCATGTTATTCAGAGGGTGGCTCTGTCTGGTAGGAGTGGAGGCAATTGCCCCCAGCCTCTTGCCCAAAATTGGCATCAGACACAACTCTTCTGTTCTGTGCTCAAACCATTGCCCTGGTTCAGCCTCAGGAGCAGAGGAGATTGTGGCAGGGAAAGAGTTGCACAGTGGAGGGCTGGGTTCAGCCTCTGCTGTGTGACCTTGGATGAGTGACCCACCTCTCTGATCATCTACAAAATGGCAATGCTCTCCCCATTCACAGGGTGCGGGGAGGAGGACTTGAGTTGCAGATCGGAAGCTCCTAACACGTAGCAGGCACACGGCACATGCTTGTTCCTCGCCATGTCCCCTCACACCTGTGCTCCCATCCTCTGTTAGGGTAGGACAAAGTCTGTGGAATTACCCAGAAGTCCCCAGATAGAGCCGCTGGCTCTTGGACGTGTGCTTTGAGAAGCATTTCCTGAGCCTGGAGGGTCTGGACACAAGGCTCGAGTCCCAGTTCCTGACCCCAATTCACTGCCTTGCCTCAGGTGTCAACCTCCTCGCCAGCCCTGGACAAGATGGCTCATCAGGACGGGACCGTTCGGCACAGCCTGCAGGCTTTGGAGCCAGGCAAACCTGGGCTGGGAATCCCGGTTCTGCCTCGGCCTCTGTGATCTTGGATAGGCAGCCTCGCCTCCCTGAGACGCCATTTCTCTACAACGGGATCACACTGCCTGCCTCGTGGGATTTCTGTGGGCACTCAGGGTAATTAATCTGGGGAAGGCTGACTCTCTACCTGGCACACAGGGAGGCTGTGGTCATGCTGACCCCACTCACCTTTGCCGGCCTGCCTTCTCCTTCCCTGCCCAGCCTCCTCCCCTCTCCCTCTGTGCTTTTCCAAACCTTCCATGTCCAGTTCTGAGACTCCTGGGCCCTGACCCTCAGCCCTGGCAGATGGCCCCTCGCTGTCCTGCTGTGTGTGTGCGCTCCCCCTCCCCAGCCCCTGTCCAGCAGCACCCAGGAGCCTGAGGACAGCCGGGCACCACCCTCTGTGCCGCTGTGGTGGGTGGAGAGGCTCCTGCTCCCCTCCCTCTTGGCAGGTCTGCTCTGCTCCGCTCCGGCCTGGGCAGTTCTGGTCGGTTTTCAAGGACATTCGAAGTGTTCGCCATAAACCCTGGGCCCGGCAGCAAAGGGGGGAGGATGTTGATTGTTGGAACACACACCTGTCCAGGTGCAGGGGAGCTGGAGGCTCTGTGAGAAGAGGGCCAGCTCAGTCACAGCAGGAGGACTGACAGGTGAGGGGTCGCTGCAAGGAGCTGGGGCCTGCCAGGGCCAGGTAGGCAGGGCGGAGTGTGGGGTGGTAGGGCAGAAGCCAGCGCCTCACTGTGGCCCTGGAGGGATCTCCTCCTGGGCTTGGGGTTTTCCTGCCTCTGTGGCCTGGGCTGGGGTGGGGGGTGCTCAGCGGTGGACAGGGAGAGTCAGAGCCATCCATGGGACTCTGCAGTGAGAGAATCACAGCCCTGGGCAGAGACTGCTTCCAGCAGCGGAAGTGCCAAGCAACCCAGAAGGGTGGGAGCAGCGGCCACAGAAGGGGAAGGGGCTCTGAGCAGGGCTTAGGCTCCGGCCTGTGCCCAATCTGCTGCTAGACAAGGGGGGATACCTAGGAATCCCACCCCCATCCCACAAAATGACACACACAGGTACACACCCTCAGTGATGGAATCTCAGGGATGAGGGCACACACAGACCTAGTGTGGTAACTTCACACACACACACACACACACAGACACACGAAAGCACAATCTTTCCTCTTGATTTGGTGGAGAGAGCACTGGAAGAGCCTAGAGGCAGCGCGAGGACGTGCAGCAGCTCACCCGGGTCGCTCCCTCTATCTGCTTCCCCAGGGGCCTGATGCAGGAGTTGGTGGGGCTGCGTGAGGGCTCCTCAGGGGACCCTGTGACTCTGCAGGAGCTGTGGGGCCCGTGTCCCCGCATCCGCCGAGGCGTCCGAGGTGAGAGCCAGGTCCTCTTCCCTTCCCCTTGGAGGACCACTCAGGACATCACTCCTGCCCAGCTCCCACCCCACCTCCCTGCCCAGAAGCCACCCTCCTCCTGGCATTTGTCCAGGACATCACTGCCCAAAGTCTCCTGGGTGGCAGGGAGAGAAGGGGTCTGTCTGTCCCACTGTCTGTGGGTCAGATGGGTCAGGCATCTGCCCTCTGCCTTTCGGGAGATATAGCCCAAGGCCTGGTCACTGTGCCCATCCTCCACCCAGGCCTCTCCCTCACCTACCTGTGCCAGTGAGGGGACGTGGGGGTTAGCTGCTGAGACAGCTGGGGCCACAGCAAGGGGCTGGGGCAACCTGCACTTGGCACCTTTCCTTGGAGCCTCATGTGCCTTGTTCACTTTGAGACCTGACTGTCCCCTCAGCTACAGGGCAGAGCAAGTAGGGACTCCAGAAGGAGGCTAAGTGCAGCCCCAGGGGCTGGTGCCCACAGCCAGTGAGGGCCAGCTCCCAGGCTGGGGTGGTAGCCAGCTGGCCAGGGGCATTGCTGTGGACCCAGAGGATACCTGGTGCCACAGGCCCTGGGACACGCAGGAGTCTGCTAGACCCTGGTGCTCTGTCAGCTACGGACTCTGCGGGGATACAGGTGAAAGCTGTAGCTGCCAGCCTCCTCCACACTCCCTGTCCCCCAGGAACCTCCCAGTACAGGCAGGGATGGGGAGGGTGGACAGGTCAAAGGCCTTCCGGCAGGGGCAGCAGGTCTGGCACCCACTGTGTCACCACTGTTGCCTGCCACAAATCCTGCCCGGCTACTTATGTGAGGCAGGTCCCCCTCAGGACTACCCAGAGTCCACCACCAAGCTCCACCCCACTGCCCCAGCCTCCCTGCCTGGAACCCAGCAGGCCTCCTAGGATGGGACTGCCTGTGCCTCTTGCCCCACCCTGTGCCATGACCCCACGCCCTGCCCCAGGTGGCCTGGAGTGGCTGAAGCAGAAGCTGTTCCGCCTGGGTGAGGACTGGTACTTCCTGATGGTCCTCGGGGTGCTCATGGCCCTGGTCAGCTATGCCATGGACTTGGCTGTCGGGAGTGTTGTCCAAGGTAACCCCTCCATGGCAGGTGCTGCTCTGGGCCAAGGGATCCTGAGCTCGCTCTGGGGATGCCAGGTGGATGTCGCCAGGTGTAGCAGAGGTGGGAGGTGGGCTCTGGGTGGGGATCTGGTCCTGGCTTTACTCCTGACTTGCCGTGTGATCCCGGGCAGGCTCCTGCCCCTCTCTGGGCCTCAGTTATCTCATTTGAACAAGGGAGAGAGGCCTGAATGTTCCCAAGAGCGCTTCCTCCTCTGACCTCTCTGCCTCCTCTTCCAGCCACCCCGTTCCTTCTCCTTCCCTTCTCCATGCCCTGGGGTGGGAGTGGGGGCACTTGCCTATAACACTAAGCTTGGAGCTTCCTTCCCAACCCCCACTCCCTCAGCAGCCTGCCTCCACCCTGAGGCCTCCCTGGAAGAGGGGGTGTGGGCCAGGAAGGGTCTAAGACACTTTCTCTGGAGACCCTCAGCTGCCAGAAGCAGGACCTACTATGGTGTTTGGTGCTTCACGCCTGTGTCATTTAGTTCTCAGTGGCCCTCTTTAGTCTTCAATGAGCCTGTGAGGGAGAGCCCATCACTAGCCCACTTGACAGATGGGGAGACTGAGGCTCAGAGAGGCTGAGTGGCTTGCCCACGGTCACTCAGCTAGGCAGTGGAAACCTGGGATATGGACCCAGGGTCATACTCCTGCCTCTTCTTGGGGGTCTACCCCTCACTGGGTGGCCTGGTTCTTCCCTCTTTGTGACTCCATTTCTGGTCAGTAAGTGGGCACCACAGTGTCTAGCCCCGAGGGCTGCAGAGGCTATGGGTGGCTCCTGATACACAGCTGTCCCCAGCACATGAGTGGCTGTACAGAGAGATTGGGGACAGTCACCTGCTCCGGTATCTCTCCTGGACTGTGTACCCTGTGGCCCTCGTCTCTTTCTCCTCGGGCTTCTCCCAGAGCATCACGCCCTCCTCTGGAGGTGAGTCCATGGTCACCACGCCAGTCCCCACTGGCCAAAACCTTCTCAGATCCCAGGGGGCTTCTGATGGGGGGAGTCGGGAAGCGGCAGCCTCATTTCTCAGACAAAGGCCCAGAAGACTCACGTTGCTTGCCTGAAGGGACACAGGAGGAAGGCCAGATCTTGAGCTCTGGGTCACTGCTGGCCCTACCCGCTTTCCAGGGGCTCCTCTGGGACTTGATGGGAGGCCTGGTGGGAGGTTCTTCTGTGAAGCCTGTTGCAGTGGCCAGTGCCAGGGAGGAGCTGGTGGAGGAGGCACAGCTCCACCTGGCCGCTCAGCCCGGCCTCCAGCTCCAGGCTAGCAGAGGGGAGCTCAAGGCTCACTCAGTGGTGGCCTGAGATTTCATCCAGGCTTCCCCTATCCTACCACAGCTTTCTGCCAGGTCTGGCGGGAGGAATGTAAGCAACTCACATTCCATCTGTGACGCTCAGCGTCCAAATCTGCTAAATGAGTTTAAGGACCTTACCCTAGGCTGGGTGCGGTGACTCATGCCTGTAATCCCAGCAATTTAGGAGGATGAGGCAGGAGGATCACTTTTTGCCTAGAGTTTGAGACCAGCCTGGGCAACACAGGGAGATCCTGTCTCTACAACAAATAGAAAAAAATCAGCTGGGCGTGATTGCATGTGCCTGTGGTCCGAGCTACTCAGGAGCTGAGGCGGGAGGATTGCTTGAGTGGGGGAATTTGATCCTGCACTGAGCTGTGTTTGCACCACTGTACTCCAGCCTGGGTGATAGAGTGAGACCCCTGTCTGAAACAAACAAACAAACAAAGGAATCCTAACCCAGCTGGGCACACTGGCTCACGCCTGTAATCCCAGCACTTTAGGAGGCAGAAGCGGACGGATCACTTGAGGTCAGGAGTTCTAGAGCAGCCCGGGCAACATAGCCAGACTCCATCTCTTTAAAGAAGTAAGGCGGGCGAAGTGGTCTCTACCTATAGTCCCAGCTATTCAGGAGGCTGATAACATGAGCCCTGGCATCTGAGGCTGCCGTGAGCTATGATCCTACCACTGTATTCCAGCCTGGCCAACAGAGCATGACCCTGTCCCCAAAGGAAAATAATCCTAACTTCAGAGGGTTCTGCTGATCTGGCGAGATCGTAATTTGAAAACACTTCGCGGGTACACTGTTGAGATTTTTAATCTAGAGATTGTCCCTCTCCTGGCCCTGCCCACCCCCGCCAAGGTTCTGGAATCCCGGAGGTGAAGACCATCTTGTCGGGTGTGGTCTTGGAGGACTACCTGGATATCAAGAACTTTGGGGCCAAGGTGGTGGGCATGTGTTGCACCCTGGCCTGTGGCAGCACCCTCTTCCTGGGCAAAGTGGTATGGGCAGGGGTGAGGGCACCCCAACCACCCTACCCACCCCAGCCACCCCAGCCTCACCCCCATCACCCCACCAAAGCTGGGTCAGAGGGGACTTGGGCTTGTCCCTGCCTTTGAGAAGCTCAGTCTTGGGGAAAGAGCCAGGCCAGGTCCCCAGAGTGTGACAAAAGCCATCTGAGGACAGCCCTGGGGGTTGGAGAGATGGAGGAGGGGGCGTGGTGGGGAAGCCGTGCTGCCTCTGGGTAAGGCTGTCTGTGCTGCCCTCACCTGGGCCCTGGGCCCACCCTTCCCTCTGCAGGGCCCTTTCGTGCACCTGTCTGTGATGATGGCTGCCTACCTGGGCCGTGTGCGCACCACGACCGTCGGGGAGCCTGAGGTTAGGGACTCGGGGGCTTCCTTGGAGGAATGGGAGTGGGGAGGGAGGGGGCTGATGCTGAGCCCCGGACTCGGATCCCCCTAGAACAAGAGCAAGCAAAACGAAATGCTGGTGGCAGCGGCGGCAGTGGGCGTGGCCACAGTCTTTGGAGCTCCCTTCAGCGGTGAGACCCCCTCATGCCCCGCCCCCTGGGTCCCTCAAGCTCCTCCCCTCACTCCCTGGGTTCCCTCGGCCCAGCTGAGAGCCTGGAGGAGGGGGTGGGTCTCATTCTAGTTCTTACTTCGGCCCCGCCTTGGGCATAGCCACCGCCCCCCAGATGTGATTGGTGGTGCTGAGAGGCTTCAGGGTAACATTACACAGACTTGGGTTTGGAATCCACGTGTGACCCTGGCCCGCTGGCCTCTCTGAGCCCGGCTTACTCCTCTATAAAATGGAGATCGCAACCATCCCCACCCAATAGTGAGAGGACACACACCCTCATTCCAGGCTGGATGGGTCTCTGGGCAGCTGGCTCCTCCTCGCCCAGGGCGCATGCCCTGCCCTCCCCTCCTGTCTGTCTCTGTCCAGGCTGTAGCAGAGCAGGACAGATGGGTCAGGGAGGAGGTGACAGGGGGAGGGGGCCCTACAGCCACAGGTGAGTGGGGGTGGGGGGCCCACCTGAGATCAGTGTCGCCCCCAGGCGTCCTGTTCAGCATCGAGGTCATGTCTTCCCACTTCTCTGTCTGGGATTACTGGAGGGGCTTCTTTGCAGCCACCTGCGGGGCCTTCATGTTCCGGCTCCTGGCGGTCTTCAACAGCAAGCAGGGTGAGCCCCCTGGGCTGCCTGACCCTGGCCCTGCCTGGGTGCTGGGGCGAGGTGGCCCCCCCTTCTCCCCTGTGTACACCCCTTGCTCTCCTCTTCCCTCTCTCTCCCTCTTTTTCCTCCTCCCTGTTCCCACCTCTTTGGGAGGATGGAAGGGGCTGACCTGTGCTGAACATGAAGGGCAGGAGCCCTGAGGTTAGAAGGGATGAGGCTGGGCAGGGAGGCAGGAGCCTGGTTGTGGGGGCCTGGAATGCCAGGACACACATTCCGGGTCAGGACCTGGCACCCCCTCCACCCTGGGCTGTTAGTCTGGGACTTGTGTTCGGGTGGGGTGGGAGCGCCATCTCGGCTCCCCACTGCTCTCCTTCCCCAGAGACCATCACCTCCCTCTACAAGACCAGTTTCCGGGTGGACGTTCCCTTCGACCTGCCGGAGATCTTATTTTTTGTGATACTGGGGTGAGTGGGTGCCTTGGGCCCCTGAGAGTCCAACAAGGCATTCCCTCCAGGCCTGGACTGCAGCCCCTGGTACTGGGGTCAGACTCTGGACTCCTATCTCCATGCTCCTCAGGGGTCTCTGTGGCATCCTGAGCTGCGCCTACCTCTTCTGTCAGCGAACCTTCTTTGGCTTCATCAAGAACAATCGGTTCAGCTCCAAACTGCTGGCCACCAGGTAGGCTCTGGGCTAGGGGCTGGGGACCTCTCAGCAAGCGCCTCCCCCACCCGTACTCCCAACCTTATGTAGAAAGCTCCACCTCCCACCTGAGCCCCTAAAGCCCGTCCTAGCCAATGCCCCACATGTGGAGCCCCTAACACCCCCTACAAGTCCCCACAGTCACTGCCCCCCTACTTTACTGGCCTCAAACCTCCCCATTTAATCCCCATATCTCCTTGAGTCTATACCCCTTCAGTGAACCCCAACCCCCTCATTGACCTTTAACCCCTTCTTGGTCCCTCTCTCCCTTTAAACCGTGTGTGCCCGTGGCATTGGCTAAGCCCTCCTGCCCCAGGTGCATGAGCCCTGCCCTAGTCTGGCCCCACTCTGTCCTCCCTCCCAGCGTGCCTGTGCCCCAATTCTCCTATCAGCCTTTACCCCTAAAAATGCCCAGGAGTGTGGGGCTGACCCCACAGCTGCTGTCCCCTGGAGCTGGCTCAGTTCATGTCCCCCATTCCTGCTCTTCCTCCTCCCCAGTCCTTGCCTCGCCGTACTGCCTTCTCGAGGCCCTGCTTCCCTCTCCTGGGGATGTGGGAAAGGGAGGGCCAGCCCTAGAGCCCACCTACCCCCACAGCAAACCTGTGTACTCCGCCCTGGCCACCTTGGTTCTCGCCTCCATCACCTACCCGCCAAGTGCAGGCCGCTTCCTAGCTTCTCGGGTAAGGGGCCCTAAGTGGGGTGGCAGGAGTGGGGAAGTCCTATTTGTTGCCCCCTTTGCGTGTATCTCACTTAATCCCCCCAATACGCCATAAGGGAGATGCTGTGGCATTATTTTATATATGATATTACAGCTCCGGGAGGTCAGAGCCTTGCCCAAGGCCCCCTGCTGGGAAGTAGCAGAGGAGGATTCCAGGCAGGGTTAGGCAGTGCGGGGGTGGCTGGGGTCTGCCACTCGGGGCCCCTCATGCTCCCACCTGCCCTGCCACAGCTGTCTATGAAGCAGCATCTGGACTCGCTGTTTGACAACCATGCCTGGGGGCTGATGACCCGGAACTCCAGCCCACCCTGGCCTGAAGAGCTTGACCCCCAGCACCTGTGGTGGGAATGGTACCACCCGCGGTTCACCATCTTTGGGACCCTTGCCTTCTTCCTGGTTATGAAGGTGGGCCCCCTGGCTCCCAGATGAGCACAGAGCCAGGACCAGTTCTGGTGGGTGGGGGGGTGCCTCCCTGCACCTGGTGGCATGGAGCCCAGGCCTTCCACCCACACTTCCTGATGTGCTCCCTGCCCACTGCATGGTCCTGGACAAGTGACTTCAGCTCTCTGGGCCTCAGTCTTCTCATCTTTAAAATGGGGTGGTTACTGGGAAGACTGAGGAGGAAGAAAGGAATGTACCTGGCACAGTGCCAGGCATAGAGTGGGCATTTCTCAGGGTGAGGACCCTCCCCTAATGCCAGACTCTGGCAATGGGTGCATGGCCGGCACCCTCTTTCTCTCTAGGGCACTCCCCTGTCCCCTGTCCTGTCCTCCCTGGTCAATGCCTTGCCCAGCGGCCTCTAACCTCTGCCCCGGGCTCCCCACTCCCACAGTTCTGGATGCTGATTCTGGCCACCACCATCCCCATCCCTGCCGGGTACTTCATGCCCATCTTCATCTATGGTGAGTCTGGAGTCCTGAGGTTCTGATAATTTCGGGGTTCTTGGGGCAGGGCCATGGCTCCCGGTTCACCCCCCCCCAGGTGGTACTGAGGATGGTCCTCAGGGATGGAGGGTTGTGGGGGCCAGGTCAGCCTGGCTCCCCCTCACCCTAAGTCTGTGGCCAGGAGCTGCCATCGGGCGCCTCTTTGGGGAGACTCTCTCTTTCATCTTCCCTGAGGGCATCGTGGCTGGAGGGATTACCAATCCCATCATGCCCGGGGGGTATGCCCTGGCAGGTGAGTAAGTCAGGGCCCTGCTGGGTGGGCAGCATCGTGGGGCTGGGCTGGACCTGGAGAATTGGCTGGTGGCTCCACAGGGCACAGAGCCATCACTGAGCCTCCCAGTGAGCCCCGCACCCCTCATGGGGGTCTGTCCCTCCTAAGTCCCACCATTCCCCGGGGCCCATCACTCCCTCATGGTTCCTGTCCTGTCCCCAGCCCCGTGGCCTCCCTTATCCCTGTCCTCTCACCAAGCCCAGGCACTGGGCACTTCCTACAGTGCCCAGGCTGTAACCTCTTACAAATCACATTTAGCCGCTGGTCGCAGCTATGCCAGTTTTGCCCTCACATGAGGCTGGCCCCTGGCCTCAGCTGCCCTGCCTGATTCTGCCCTTGCAGGGGCTGCAGCCTTCTCAGGGGCTGTGACCCACACCATCTCCACGGCGCTGCTGGCCTTTGAGCTGACCGGCCAGATAGTGCACGCACTGCCCGTGCTGATGGCAGTGCTGGCAGCCAATGCCATTGCACAGAGCTGCCAGCCCTCCTTCTACGATGGCACCATCATTGTCAAGAAGCTGCCATACCTGCCATGGATTCTGGGCCGCAACATCAGGTGACATATACATGCCCATCCACATATACAGGTGAGCGGTGCCCACCTCAGGCTGGCTGAAGGGGGTCATAGTGTCCAGGTAGGGCTGAGGGTGGAGGGCACCTCCAAAAAAAAATGCCACCGAAGCAAACCTTGGACATGGGGGCTGGGAGGGGCTGACACACAGTTGTGCTCTGGTCTCCATTCTCCCCAGTGCCCTGGGTGACCTTGAGCAAGTTGTTGGCCTTGAGGCCTCAGTGTCTGTCTAGGGGTCAGCAGGGCTCCACAGCAGGAGGATGAGTATTGCCCCGTGTACAGGTTGAGGAAACCGGGGCTCAGAGAGGTGCCATGTCTTGCTCCAGCACCGGATCTGGGTCTCCTCCCCTCTCTCCACTTCTACAGCCTTCACTGGAACTTTGGGAGCAGGAGGTGGAATGAGAATGGAAATGGGCTTTGAGGTCCTCACTCAACCAGATAGGACCAGAGCAGCTTCTGGTGCCAGAGAGGCAGACCAAAGAGGCTCTGAGAGTCCCTGGGTCCGAGGCCCCGCTCCAAATACAAGCAAGCTGCTGCCTTGCTCTGAACCTGTTTCCCCATCTGGAAAACGGGGCTGCTTACCCCAGTGGTTTCCAGACTTTCAAGTTTTTCCCTGGTGGAGGCATATACTTTTTTTTTTCTTTTTCTTTTTTTTAGATGGAATCTTTCTCACTCTGTTACGTAAGCTGGAGTGCAGTGGCACAGTCTCAGTCACTGAAACCTCCACCTCCCAGGTTCAAGCAATTCTCCTGCCTCAACCTCCCAAGTAGCTCAGACTAGGCATGTGCCACCATGCCCAGATTATTTCTGTAACTTTAGTGGAGACGGGTTTCACCATGTTGGCCAGGCTGGTCTCGAATTCCTGGACTCAAGTGATCCACCTTGTTTGGCCTCCCAAAGTGCTGGGATTACAGGTGTGAGCCACCATGCCCATCCACATATACTTTTTATTCAAATTAAATTTTCCAGGGAAGGCAGCTGGGTAAAACAGGACAAAGTGGAGCTGGTCTGGGGGACATGGGGGTCCAGGGGGCTGGGAATTAGGAACTGGGTCATCGTTGACGTGGTCCCCAGGTTTCCTCCCACCGTGGATTCCAGGAGTTCCTCATTCCATGAACCTCTCCGGCCCTGTCCACACTCCAGAGCCGTGGGTCCCCAGTTCAAGCAAAGCTCCCCCAGATCCCCTTGCCGGCCTGGGTCTCACATCCCCGACTCTGGGACCTGATGGGAGCCCCTCTGCCTGCAGCTCCCACCGCGTGAGGGTGGAGCACTTCATGAACCGCAGCATCACCACACTGGCCAAGGACACACCACTGCAGGAGGTGGTCAAGGTCGTGACCTCCACAGACATGGCCGAGTATCCCCTGGTGGAGAGCACAGGTGCCAGCCAGAAGGGAGGAGGAAGTCGGGGGTGGGGGATGCCCTCTGCCTCCTTCTTGGACCTGTCAGGCAGACAGGATCTGCATCCAGGCTCTGTGACTTAGTAACCAACCGTGTGACCTTGGGCAAGTCACTTCACGTGAGCCTCAGTTTCCTCATCAGTAAAATGGAAATCATGGCCACCCTCCCCTGGGGTGGTTGACATGTCTAAAGAGAGTCGGCTGGGTGCTTGTAAGGCAGTTCCTGGGTAGCTGCTGGGGTAGGAGCATGGGGACACCACCAGGGTCTTCTGGAAGCTTCCCTACAGGCCTCCCTTTAAGCATGCCCCAAATGAGACCCCTCCCCCAAATCCCTGTTGCCATAAGGTAAACATCTCCTTAAAGACAAAAGCATGGTGGCCCTTGTTAAAAGGCATGGAACCCGCTTCTTGCGGAAACCTTAACTAGAGCATCATTTCCTGTGGGTACAACTCCAGTATCTGCATTCAGAAGATAAGGCGGGGTTGGGGGGTAACCCTGCTCACTCAAGTCTGCTGTCAGCCCATGTGTCCCCCTGTGCAAATGAGATAAGGTGCACACCTGGCAAGCACATCACAGCTGGATTTTGGTCTCCACTTGCACTTTGGGTAGGCACCTTCTGCAGTGAGCAACCTGTACAGTAGTGGTCACCCCTATGCCCACCCCAAGAGGGATAAAGCCATTTATGAGCTAAATAACTGTGAGTATACCACTTAAGCTCTATGTACTGCATTTTCATCATCTTGAAAGTAGGGATCAAGAGAGTATATGATTGCCAGACATTCTCACTCCAAATGCTAGGCCCTTCTTTCCCCACTAATTGGAAGACTGTTAGCATTATGCAGTGGAACATGCCAAATATCTCATCTGAAAATGTTTGCTTTCGGATGAGCCCCCCAAGAGTCTTCACCTCCTGGAGCAAAGAAAGAATTAGCCTCGAAGACAAAGTCCTCTTTTACCCTTAGAGCCATAGCAAAGTGCTCCAACCAACACAGGCCCAGGCTGTGGGACCCCACTGCTTACCCAAGAAATAGCCTTCATTGTTCATTTAAAAGGGAAGGGGGACATTTACATGTCTAAGTGTCAAGTTTTTATTCCACTCAACAGAAAGCAAAAACACCAAGCTGGGCCCTCAAAACTAAATATCTGACAATGCCATTGATACCCCAGGGCCAGAGTGAAGCTTGCCAAGGCCCCAGCACACAGTAGGACCTCAGAACACAGGGTCCTCCTGGGTTCGCACCTTCACTGGGCTGCGCCAGATGTGAGCCTCTTGGGAAACAAAGGAGAAAGCCCAGCCCTGACACACAGACTTCATCGTGCTGGCGTCCCCAGCTTGCTCCTGTCTTGAGACCTTGCAATGTGGGGGATCTCAGTGGTGGCCAGGGTCCCTCCTGGCCCCCTGGTAGCCTCACTCAGCCACCCTCAGCTACCACACCTGAATGACCTGGGGCAAGACAATTAGCCTCTCTGTCTCTGAGCCTCAGTTCCTGTCCTTTATAATGGGAGACAATAGTTACAACAGCCCCATAGGAACACTAGCACAGTTCTTGGCTAAGTAGGTGCTCAGTAAATGTGAGTTCCTGTTTCCTCCTAATGCGCCTCCCTCCCTCTCCCTCTCCACTTGCCAGAGTCCCAGATCCTTGTGGGCATCGTGCGAAGGGCCCAGCTGGTGCAGGCCCTCCAGGCTGAGCCTCTTTCCTGGGCTCCAGGACACCAGGTGGGTACTCCTGAGGGGCGGGGGGATGGAGTGGGGGTCGGTCAGCAGGGCTGGGACAGGAGGGGCCTGCTGATCTCCTGAGGGAGAGGTGGTCTGAGAGAGGCATCCTGGAGAGGCCGGCCCTGCACCTGTAACCCTTCCCCTGTAACCCTTCCCCACTCCCAGCAGTGTCTCCAGGACATCTTAGCTGGGGGCTGCCCCACGGAACCAGTGACCCTGAAGCTGTCCCCGGAGACTTCCCTGCATGAGGTAACAGGGAGAATTGGGGAGTGTGACATATGAGGCCCCTGGGTGGGGAAAGAGCTGATGAGGAGCTCAGGCTTCAGCCTCCCCTCCCAACCCGCGCCCCCGCCCGCCTTATGCTGCTTCCTTCTCCTCCTGGGCCTGTGTCCTCATCAGCAGACTGGGCAAAGCAGCTCCTGCCCTGTCGCCCCTCACTGCCAGGGTTGCGGGGATGATGCAGAGAGATGAGGGAAGTGGGAGAGTGGCAAATGTTTAAGTATCTGGGTGGAAAGACAGTGGAGTTGAACCAGGGCACACGTGCACTTCAGTTTCAGGTCCACCACATTCTCCCTGTGTGATCTTGCACAAAAGACTTAGCCACTCAGGACAGAGCCTGGCACATGGGCGGGGAAGGGGCAGAGGCCCACAGGGAACCTGGAGATGGCCCTGCCCCCTCTGTGCTGCTGGAGGGTGCTGGATATTGGGTCCTGTCCACCTGCGGCCTCGCCCAGACCCTTGCATGGACTCTGGCATCCCCCAGTGGCCACACTGGACATTGCAGGCCTGGATCTCTTGCCTCCCACACACATCAGGCCCGGCCCCTCTTCCCGGCTCAGAGGCGTGGCAGAGTGGGCCAGAGGGTGGGCTGGGCGCCTTCTACCCTCCAGTGTTTCCTAACAATCCCCCATCCAGGCACACAACCTCTTTGAGCTGTTGAACCTTCAGTCCCTCTTCGTGACATCGCGGGGCAGAGCTGTGGGCTGCGTGTCCTGGGTGGAGGTACCAGGGTCCCGGGGCAGAGCAAAGCAGGGGACCCATGCCTGAGAAGGCTGGGGAGGTGGGGGGGTACCGGCATGCTCCCTTCCAAACCTGGGGGGATTCAGAGGATACTGATGAGTCCCTCTTCCTGGCCCAGATTGGCCACTGGGCCTGGCTCCCTACCTTGTTTCCTGGCCAGTGGCCAGCCTGCCCCCTCTGCCTCTGTGATCCCACCTGTGCAATGGGGTGACATGGGCTCTACTATTCACCCAGAAACCACCCTTAGGGGACTAAAAATGCTGGTGCCGCCCTGTCAACCTCCTCTACATCCCCCTTCCAGCCCCCTCCCCCTTTCTCTGTTCTAGATGAAGAAAGCAATTTCCAACCTGACAAACCCACCAGCCCCAAAGTGAGCCAGTCCAGCAAGATGAAACGGCACCCCAGCTGCCCTGGTACTGAGGTTGGGCTGAGACCCTGCCTCTCTTCCCCCGTCACCCCTTACCCCCACTCCAACCCAGCTCCATTCCTTGGCATAACAGACAACTCTAACCTAGCTCAGAAGATGGCTCATCCTGGGTGTGACGATGGCTCCTGCCTTGAAAGACAAATCCCACCTTGGACAGAGCTAAGTGTGAGATGACGGAAAACCAGTATCTGCCAGGAGCTCAGTGACTGGCCATCCAATTAATGGATGACGGGATTGGGATATGCTGTCACCAAGGCCCGGAGCAGATGCCCTCTAGGGTTGTCTGGTTCCCGATGAGAGGCTCCAGAGAAAAATAAAGCTGGTTCCCAGAGCCGCTGTCCATCCCTCATCTCAGCTGCAAGGTTGCTGGCCTGGGACTGGAGCTCCTCACCTGTGCTGGCTCAGAGTGAGTTTCCCGTGGTCATGTGGACACTGCAGGTTCGGGCCTCTGGGCTCCCGTCTTCATGCTCCACTTCTTGGCAGGGAGATGGTAGGGAGAGAGGGTCTCCACCGGGTCTATGATGCTTGACCTCATGGATAAGCAGGACCCTGTGTCGCTCAAGCCCTAGTCTCCTGCTTGGCTGAGCCACAGTTCAAAAAGCTGGGTCCCCAAGTGTAGCTCCTTGGGGAGTCCACTGAGACTTGGGCATCCTCCATGGGCCCTCTCTGGCTAGATGGGAACAGGTTGACCAGCTATGTGAGCGTTGGCAGTAGGGACCTTCCCTGACTCCCTCCGGACTTCGTCCAGGAGCCCAAGGTCACATCTTCCCAGCAGAGACCAGGCCAAGGTCATTGAGAGTGAATCGACCACTTTAATGTCCTCAGAGAACCTTGAGTGAGATGGGAGGGAGCTGTAAGGAGTGAGAGTGGGCTCCTGGGGGTGAGGAGCAGGGGACACCGAGGAAGCAGGTTCAGAGAGGGAGGAACAGACAGACAGACACTCCAGAGAGACAGATGTCCTGGTGAGGACAGCCGGGGAGCAGGTGCTTAGCTACCAGAAGTGGCCACCCCACCTTTGCTGGGGGGCAGACACACAGAGAGAGTGGGGAGGGACTGAGCCCCAGGTATAGGCAGGGTTCCCAGACTCCCCTCTAAGTGGGTCTCAGTTCTCTCCATGGCTGTTCTCCTGGGGGCCTGGCTGTTGCTCCTCTGGGCCAGGCTGCCCTGGTGTCTCTCAGAGTCCTTGAGTTCCCTGAGGGCAGACACCCTGCAGGGGAAGGTGCCCACCTGAGTGAAGTAATGAAGGGGGAGGGGGTTATGGCTGCCACTGCTGGGGCAGGTCCGCCGAGGCACAGAGAGGCCATGATGAGCGCTGGCCTCATCCCTGCCACACCTACCCTGTGCCTACCCGAGGGGTGAAGAGATGCCCTGCCCTGGACCCCGGGATCCAGATGTGCCTGGACTGCCCACCAGGCGAGGTCATGGTGCGAGCAGGTGCTGGACCAGCACAGCCCCCGCCTCAGTTATAGAACACCTCGTCCTCCTCCTCCCAGAGGGAACCGCTGTCCATGGAGGGGAGGGAGCCCGGTAGGTGCGTCCCACCCTCGGGTCCTTGGTGCCCGGGCCGCCGCCGCTGATGCTGCAGCTCTGGGCTGGGGGGCTGTGGGATGCCAGCGGTGCTGGGGGGCTCCTCCGGTGAGGGACAGCTCTCAGGGGAGAGGCTGGGCGAGGAGAAGGCCTGAAGGCTGTCATCCTGCGAGGGGCCACTGGGAAGGCTGTCCTGAAGGTAGATGCTCTCCAGATCTGGAAAAGCAACAGGGTGACGGGGGAATGGCATCCCGAATCCGGCTCTTTGCCCTCTCTGGGGGTGTGAGAAAGGGCAAGGGGCAGAAGACCTGCCTCCAAATCCAGCTGTGTGACTGGTGAGCATTGTGACCTTGGTCAAGTCACCAAAATCCTCTGAGCCCCAGGTTCCTCCTCGAGGCAGTAAACGAAGGAGTCAAGAGTGGGCTTGGAGCCAGCCTGTGCTCTCTGAGAACTGGGACAACCAGTGCTCCCCTGGGCCTCTGTCCCCTCCCCGTCCCTCTCCATCTGTCAGGGAGGATTAAGCGCAGGCTTCCCCCAGGGCCAAGGCTCCTTGAAGCCCTCTATAGTAACCTGGGCTTCTAGAAAGGCGGTTGCTTGTGCCTGGTGCTAAGTTTCAGATCCGGCTCTGACGCTTCTAACTGTGTCATTTGGAGTAAGTTTCTGAACCTCTGAGTGCCTCTGTTTCCTTATTTGTAAAATGGGGACGACAGGACCCCCTCCCTAGGGCTGCTATGAGGATTCCGGGAGATGCCTTGTGCACAGCCCTCAGTGCGATAAGCACTCGATTCCCGCCCCCACTGTGCTCATTCTCTCCTCCTTGCTCCTGGCACTGCCAGGCAATGGGCAGGGCAAGGATCACTGCCGCATTTTGCAGATGAAGAAACTTAGGCTGAGAAAAGGAAGGGGCTTGGCCGAGGCCACACTGCATTTGGTGGTGGGCAGGCCTCCAGCCTCAGCTCCGCTCTGCTCACCCCTGCCCCCGGACCTCCTGGGCTGTACCTTGGAGCTGGAAGATGCCCTGGGGGCTGTTCTCGGGGTGCAGTTCCTCGTCGTCCAGCGAGGACCAAGCGCTCAGTGTGGCCTCTGTGATGGCAAACTGCTCGGCGACCCCTGGGGGGACAGCGAGATCTGGCTCAGAGGGGAATGGGTGGGGACAGCCTCAGTGCCCAATGGAGCTGCTCCAGGACAGGCCGGAGGGTGGCCGCCTCTCAGCGCTGCCAAACCATGCCCCAGTGGTCAAGAATGCTCACTTAATAGCCCCCCACCCTATGCCATTATTTTTTCCTGCCCAGACAATGTCCATGCAGTGATCTGGGCCCCCCAAGGTCCCAGCTTCACCCCCACAGAGCCCTGGCCAGTCCCCCTCCTCACTGACCTGCAGCAAAGCGGGCCTCACGCAGCTCATCTGGGAGGCAGCAGTAATGCTCGTCCTCAGCTGGGGACAGCTCCCAGCCTGCCCGCTGGGCACTCCAGCCCTTCCACTCGATGAGGTGGGCCACACGGCCTCGGGCCATGGCCGTGGGCTTTGTGATGTGGTCCTTGATGCTCTGCACCACCCCTGGGGCATGGAGGGCATCTGGGTGACTGTTCTGACACAAGACCCAGCCTAGGGCCTGGCCCCTATGCCTCATGCCCACCCAGTGGCCTGTACCCCGCATTCCCTCAGTGTGCCACGGTCTCCATCAGTGCCCCACACCTCCCCAGGGGCCTATACCCATCTAACTCCTCACGCCCTCCAAAGCCTCCTCCTCACTCCTGCCCTGAGCCCTCTGAGCTCTGCGGCCCCTCCCCTCAATGCCCCCACCCACTGGCATCCGCATTTCCTCCCAGCATCCTACTCCTAGTCCATATTCCCACCCACTGGGTGCTTCTTCCCCAGATCGCCCACACCCCTCACTCCCTTTCTGACTAAGTTCAGACCCTTCTGCCCAAGGAGATCCACCCGAGGACCACTCATGAGCCCCCAGCTTTCTCCATGATCCATTAAATACATTCTGAGAGAGCATCTCTGTGGCCTGCCAGCTCTGCTGGAGGTGAGAGCTGGGTGGGTAGAGCAGGCAGGGAAGGCTTCCTGGAAGAGGGGACCTGGGATTGAAGTTTGAAGGTGGGTAGGGTTTGAACAGATGGAGGCAAGACTGGAGGCTTTTTCAGTGATGAGAAGAGGATGAAGGCATGGAAGAGTCTGGTGTGAGCTCAGGAGTAGCTGGGGTGAGACATGGGGTCCACACTAGGACTGGGTGACAGGAGAAGCTGGGAGCTGATCAGGGCCAGAACAGGGTTGGGGAGAATAAGGTGGAGGGCTCAGACATTCCTGTGCAGTGGGGAGCTCCAGCAGGGTAATGAGCAAGAGAGTGAGCAGTTAGCACAGCTGTTTAGGAAGAGCGCCCCAGTTGGAGGATTAGGGGTTACTGCAGGGACCCAGCAACAGACATAACAAGGGCTGGGCAGACAGAGAGGAGCGGTCGGGGGCTTTAGGAGTAGAGCTGTTGGATGTGCAAAATGGAGAGGGGGCTGCCAGGAATGGGTCAGCATCACCATTAACCGAGGCTGAGAACAGAGCTGGGAGTCACCCAGGTCCCCGAAGCCATGATGTGATGTGAGGAATGACAATATTTAAGTAGGAGGAAGTATCCACAAAGGTAATTAGAGAGTGGGGAAAACAGGAAAGATGGGAGTGTGGAAGAAAGGGGAGACTCTCTCTCCCACCCACTTAGTTGGCGAGTGTTGGCAATTGGAGAGGATGTTTTGTAGGAAGTGGGGGTTCAAGTGGCGCTTGAAGGGCAGTTGAGGTGGAGGAAGGTGCTGGAGATGGAGGAAAGGTACAGGCCAATGTGGGGAGGGAGGGCCCCAGGGGCCTCAGGGGAGCTGGGTGGGATTTAGTGCTGGGGTCACCCGATGCTGTGGTTTGGCCACCGAAACCCCCTCTACTGGCCTGGGAGCCCACACCCAGCTGCTTCAGGTGCTGCTGCTGTCAGCTCACACCCTTATCTGGAGAACCACTCTGAGCTCCTGGGAGCCTCCTCACCTGGAGATGCCGGGAGGCTGCAGAGTCCTCCCCAGGGACAGCCAGTGAGGCAGCAATGGGGGAATATAAAGTCCAGCCCCATCAATTCTGGGGTACTATTCATGCTCCCACGCTCCTAGTGGGACCAGGTGGGCAGGGCTAGACTACCGCTGAGCCCCTTCCCTAGCCCCCTCTGCCTCCCCCGCTGCCTGCTCGCTTCTCTTGAGGGCCAGTTTCCAGGGAATCACCTGCACAATCAGGCCATGTCAGCCTCTGCTTCCAGGGAACCTGGACTAAGGTGATGTGACTGGCAGAGAGGCAGGGAGACCATGCCAGACAGACATCTGAAAAACTCTGCCCCACCCCCGCAGAGCTTCTTGAGAACCCAGCAGTTTAATTCGTGGAAACAGAACCCTGAGCCACTGGCCACCCCATGACCCGCATAACCCAGCATGGACTCTGGCATTTAGAAAATGGAGAATCCAACAGGGCTGCCGTCCTCCCACCTGCAATTCAGCTGTGCCCTTCCCACAGCCAGGGTCTACAGTGGGACTGTGCATTCTCCAAGGGCAGGAGAGTTGCAGCCAGAACCTACCCACAAGGGACGAGGTGGCCAGGGCTGCCACATTGTAGTTGCTGGGGCAGGACCTGGAGTCGGACAGGTAGCCGTTGGTGGTCTGGAAGCACCTCTGGAGGAAGGGGCAGGAGGAGTGAGCAGGGTGGGCCAGGCTGCTGGCCGACGTCCCTCCAGTCCCACCCATCCTGTCTCCCAGACCACCAGGTCCTCTGGCCAGTGGGCAGGGACAGGGCAGCTCAAGTCAGGGAGATCCTACCAACTCCCACAGGACCACCCCCACCCACTGTTTCATCAGACTCCTCTCCCCCAGGGCCAGCAGGACTGTGTGCCTGGGCTGGGCACAAAGGATAGAGGGATGGGGATGTCAGCTGGGGCTGGCTAGACTAGGGGACACACAGTGCACTGACCTGCCAAGGATCCCAACAGAAATCCATCTGTTTGTCCTAAAACAAGAGGAGAGAGAGGATCAGGTAGGGCCTGGCACGCTGTCCTGGCAGATGGCCCGAGTCCTTCGGCCCTGGGCGGGGATGGGGGTCAGCCTTCTGGTGCTCCGTGAGGTCGGGGTCTGTCCTCTCATGGGTCATGCTCTGGTGTCCCCCGGCATGCAGAGTACGAAGGGGGGGCAACAGTGGTGCTGGGAGGAGAGGCAGCGGGTGCAGCTTATAGAGCGGGCTTGGGTCTCTTCCTCTGCAAAATGGTGGCAATGTCATTCACCTCACGAGTTGTGGTGAGGCCTAGATAACATAATGGAAGCTGAGAGCTGAGTGCGGTGCTTAGCAGGAGGGGTGTGCTGGTGGGGGGATGGTAATTACATCAACTGGTGGGTTCATGCCACAGACCCTAAGGCAAGGGTGGAAATTATGCACCAGAATTTGGGGTCCTTTATGATCCTTAGTGACACCTTCTAAATCAATCTGGACTGAGAAACATATGTAAAATTTTAATATATATTATATATAAATTATATTCATATAAATTATATATAATATAGTATACAAAAATTATAATATACAATTTATATATAATATATAACATATTTATATATTATATATTTTTATATTTATATTTTATATATACTTATATATTATATTTATATTTTATATATACTTATATATTATATATTTATATTTTATATATACTTATATATTACATATTATATTTATAGTTTATATATACTTATATATAATATAATAGATTTTTAAATATAATTTATATAAATTATAATAGATAATTATATATATTACATAACATATATAACATTCGTGAGGCTGCTCAGGAATAGTGGGCTGGTAGCAGAATGTGTTGTCTGCAAGGCAGCGTTAATTTGTGCAGGAAGACCTTCAGGATGGATGGTCTTCTAAACAAGCCTGGTCCAGCCCCTGGATGCTCAGCCCAGTCCAGCCTCTCATGCTGCTGAATATCAGGCCTTAGGGCCCCTGGTCCCACAGGGAGAAGAGGGTTTGGCAGGGAAGGAAGGAGACTGGAATGGATTCTGCTCCCTGCGGGGAGCTGTAAGGGACAGGCCGGGAACTGGGGCACAGGCAGCACAGGGATGAGGAGCAACCAGTTACCTTGCCAGTGACAGGGTCTACAGCCATGGTGGGAGTGCGGCCGGAGGGCAGGTCTGGGTTCAAGGGGTCCGTGCCCTGGGGCATGGGGCAGTCCTTGTGGGCACTTGTGAACAGGTCTGGAAATAAGAGCAAGAGGAGGAACTCAGCAAAGCCCAGCTCTCTCTTGCTTACAAGGCGTGTTCAAGGCCCCCCCATAAGATGGGTGTGGCCTTATTTTTATCCAGCATCATTGTAGAAGAAGCCGACTCAAGTCCACAGCAGGGGAGGGGTCCAGCCAGATGCCCTCCTGCCTGTGCCCCTCAGCGGGAATCACTGGCCTCATCTTCTTTTTACCCCCTTTTCACAATTTCTAGCACCCACACTCCAGCATGTTTTTGGCCTCTTGGAGACGTTTAATCCATTTGCCCTGGTATTTCCCGACTAGCTCCTCTTTTGCTCCTGGCCCAGCTGACCCTCAGACATGGCCTCTGAGCTCTCTCTCGCAGACGCCCTTACCTCTCACCCGGGTTTGAGTCTGACCCTCTTGCCCTGTGCCTGGATCTGAGGAGCTAAATGTTGCTGGAGAGAGTGACTGCTACGTGCTAGATTGTAGCCCCAGCCTCCTGTGGGATGCTGCCCGGATCCTTCCCTGTTTCTCCATTTCCTGCTGCCTTTGTTTCCTGCCAGGCTGACAACTTCACCCCAACCTTCCTTCTCAGACATGAAACACACTCCCTCCCCTACCCCACACACTGCTGGGGGCTTCTGCCCCTCCCTCACTGGGTCCAGGATCCTTGGAAAGGTGTCACCTGGATCTTTCCACCCAAATCACCAGAGCCCGCCTGCACCTTTGCCCACATCGTCGCCTTTCCCTCCTGCAACGAAGGAAGAGCTGTTCCTGCTGCACCCAGGAACAGCTGGCCCATCCACCCAGGGCTGGGTCCTGCCCCTGCCCTCCCCTCAGGGGCTCTGCTCTCCCTCCTGTGGAGTTACTGCTCTCTCCACTCCGTCCGCCTTGAAGCATTCAGCCAGCACCGCATACGCTGCCATGCTTCTTGGGCTCTGGACCTTCTCCTGCATTCTCACTCCTCTGTCCCCTTACCACTGGGTGGGGCCATCAGCATCCCAGCATCTCCTGTCTTTTGAGAAGCTTGTGACCACTGTTTCCCTCCAGCGACTTAGCCGTTCCTTTGCTCCCTTCTCGCGATGTGCAGAGAGCTGTGTCCCACCTCTACTTCCTTGTCCTCCAGTTCTCCTCCACCCATTCCAAGCAGGCTTTCATGAGGCAGCCCTTGCCAAGCTGCCAGGAACCTCCATGGGGCCAACTACAGTGGGGGCCGCTCCAGCCTCTTCTTGGAGCTAGAGCTGTGCAGCCTGCCTGCCCTCTTGAGCCTCGCTCTTATCCTGGCCTCTGGCCTCTCTGGCTGCTGTCCTGGGTCCCCTCTGTGACTCCTCCCTGGCTCACCCCTGCCCATTGGCTGGCACCACACTTCCGTCCTGGCCCTTCACCACCCTCTCTCAGACCCAGGAGGCCTCACCTTCGTGTTTCCGCTGCCCACTGCCCATATGCACACCTCCAGCCCTGACTCCTCACTTGAGCTCCCAACTGAGTTTCCAGCTCTCTACATGGATGCCCAAGGGGCACCTCAAGCACACCTGGGCAAAAGAGGACTCCCAAATCCAGGTCTACCTTCCCCGGGTCCCCCACTGCACCAACTACAACCCTAGGAGTTTCTCAGGGTCCTGCCTTCCCCCATTCTCCCGGGGACCACCCAGTAAACCGGCAAATCCTATTAGCCCTCTCCTAGGTCTATCCCAGGTCTCCCCGCTCCCTTCTCCCAGGGCTCCCCTGCTGCAGGCATCCTCCCTCCCTGGAAGACAATGGTCCCTGCGCTCACTCGCTGCCCGCCAGCGGAGGGACTTTATGCTCTAGGCCAGATTGTATCACTGGGGTTAGGGGACCCTGTGGGTGCTGCCCCCAATTCCCCTGGATTCCTTTTTCCTGTTTTTGCCCCCATGCCCTGCATGGCTTCTAAGAGGCACCACCTGTGGCTCTTTCTACAGGGGCTGCCCTAGGTAAATTTCTGTTGGCCCCACCTGGAGCAGCCCCAAGCCAATGACTGCCAGGTGCAGGACTCCTTTGTCTGGGATCAGAAAATTCCCCTTCACTTCCCCTCCAGAGTACCCTGCAGGATGAGGCTGAGGCCAGGCCTGAGACCACCCCACTGCCTGGTTGGCCTCCTCTATCCTCCTCTCGCTCCGTTCCCTACTGGCTTCCTCTGGAAGGTTCACCTCATATCAGTTGTACCCAAATCCTCATTTCAGGGACAGCTTCTGAGGAGCTGCTCCAAAGCTCTCCGGGTCAGGGCCTGGAGCCAGACTGTCCTGTCCAAATCCCAGCTCCACCCTTTCCACCTACGAGACCTGAGCAAGTGCCTTCCCCTCACCCATTTCCTCATCTGTAGAGTGGGCCATTGAGCGAGACTGTTCTTGTTCTTCAGGAATTGTCTAGTGGGATCCAAAACTGAGAACACGGAAGCCTTGAAGCCCCTGTGTTTCCAAGCAAGCTACTGTCGCCAGTGGGGAGGGAGATGACCCCATCTCTAATGTGGCTGAAACGGGCTCTGCAACCCCAGCCAACAACCATCCTTCTGACTCCAACCAACCACATTTCCCCACATGCTAACAGGAGGTTCCCAGAGGATCACGTGCAGAAATGTGGGATGCCTGCAGAGGCAGACGTGGCCCCAGTTAAATGTCTCTATAATCAGTGAGAGACAGCAGGCGGGGTAGGTTGGGGCAGTGTGGGCCGGGAAGCAGCCAGCCCTCCAGCCTGTGCTATGGCAAGGATCGTGAGATGTTCAAAGCAAAGCAGGCAACTAGGAAGGAGTCCTGGCTGGCCCTCACTGGGACCGCTAAGAGAGCTGGTTGCAGGGTGAGGGGACCACAGCCCCCATGCTGCAGGGGGAGCACTTTTAGGAGGAGAGGGAAGTTGGGCAGGGAGTGGAAGAGGTCAAGCCAGGTCAGGCCTTCCATGACAGGGGCTCTATAGTCAGCAGCCCCCACCCCCCCACACCCAGATGGCTCCCCAGAGAACTCACACACGCTAAGCTGGGAGATCCAGGCCCCCATTCCACCTCACCCCCACCACTGTCCCCTCTCACTCCCCTCCAGCCACCCTGATCCCTCTCCTGGGGCGTCCTTAGAGCTGCCCAGCCACACCTGCCTCAGGGCCTCTGTACTGGCCATCTCCTCCCCACGCCCGGAGCTCCCTCCTCCTAGACACCCAGCGGTTCACTCCCTCACTCCACGCAGCTCTCTGTTCCAATGCTGGGACCTCAGTGAGGCCTCCCCCAGTGGTCTGATTTACAGCCAACCCTTTCTTGGCCCCCATCCTGTTTGGGACATAGCTCCCATCTCCCTCCTCATCGCGAGTGTCCATCTCATTCATTGACTCTCACTAGGATATGAGCTCTGCAAGGGCTGGGCCCTTGTCTGTTTCCTTCACCACAGCCGCCTCAGCACCTGCCATAGGGCCTGGCACACATAGGCACTCATTGCATATTTGGGTAAGAATGAAGGCATGAATATTTGGGTGCCTGCCACACAGACGTCTCAACAGTGAGCCGGTGTTGGTCAAGGGAGACCCTAAAGTCCCTGATAAAATAACCATGTCTTGACCCTTTCTCTGAAATCCCTCATGCCACACCCCAGCATGCCAGAGGAAAAAGGAATGCCAAGAGGGGATAGAGGTCAGCAGGGTAGAGATCCCACTGTGGCCCGCAGGTCACCAGCCCTAGCTGGCAGGGGAAGGTGGGCATTCAGTTGGAGGTGAGATTAAGGATTCCTTTTATTTTCTTTTCCCTTCCTTCTTTCCTTCCTTCCTTCCTTCCTTCCTTCCTTCCTTCCTTCCTTCCTTCCTTCCTTCCTTCCTTTCTTTATTCTTTCCTTCCTTCCTTCCTTCCTCTCCTTCTTTCTTTCCTTCTTTCTTCTTTTTTTTTTCTTTCTTTCTTTTTTTTTGACAGAATCTCGCTCTGTCACCCAGGCTGGAGTGCAGTGGCGCGATCTCGGCTCACTCTAACTTCTGTCTCCCAGGTTCAAGCGATTCTCCTGCCTCAGCCTCCCGAGTAGCTGGGATTATAGGCACTCACCACCACACCCAGCTCATTTTTGTATTTTTAGTAGAGACAGGGTTTCACCATGTTGGCCAGGCTGGTCTCGAACTCCTGACCTCAAGTGATCCGCCCACCTCGGCCTCCCAAAGTGCTGGGATTACAGGTGTGAGCCACCGGTGGTGCCCAGCCTGAGATTAAAGTTTTCATCCCAACTGGATTAGATTTAGTTTGCAGAAGAGACCATAGGTTTCTGGGATCTACCCAAAGGTAAGCAGGTGAGCTAGTCAGAGAAGCTGGAGGCAGAGACTGGAGCCAAGGAAAGATCTTATTGAGCACTCCATCCATGACCCAGGCAGGCCTAAGGAGGTGAGAGGCCTAAGGAGGAGATCCCACCACATGGGGTCATGTGGGCTGAGCCATGTGCCTGCACACCATAGCACTCAGCTCATCTTGTTCTTTTTCCTGAGTCCCTGCTGTGTGACTCTGAGCTAGTCCTGCCCTTCTCTGGGCTCCAGGGCCTCCATTTCTACAAAGGCCATGTTGTCCAGGCCCTTCAAAGGCAATGTTCAAACTAGGGGTGCATCTTTCAGTGGGTCATGCAGCCATTTATTGATTAGGCCTTATTTTAATGGAATAGAATGGAAAATATCAGAGCCCACTGCAAGTCACATTAAGTATTACTTTATGAAGCTTCTGTTTATGCAGACACAAGTCTGTGCAGATGTGTGTGCACAACACACACACACAGTAAAAATTTTCTGGGTCATGATGCAAAATATATTATTCCTATGGGTCCAGTCAAAAAAGTTTGCAAGTTGCCAATCTTGAGGTTCCGGAAATTCTGCACGTCTTGGACAAGCCAGGGCCCGCCAAGGTACAGACAGGTGGTACTGGCCATAGGCTGACCCTGGGAACTTGAGAGGTGTTAGGGTATTTCTAGGACCCCTGGCCACCCCCTGAAGCTTTTTTACAACTCTCCAGCCACAGACCAGGGAGCAAGGTTGATGGGGAGGGGAGCCGGGCACGGAGGAGGCTGATGGTGCTGCCAAAGCCTGGCAGAGGCATGACTTGAACAAGGTCATTCCTTGAGATGGTTGTGGGCTTGGAGGACTCCTGGCTCCCACCCCCTCCCCAGTCCGCCTGGCTCCCCACCTCAGTTGGGGTTCGGGTGTCTCCGCCAAAGCTGCCTGCTCCCCCTGAGGACTTTGGCCCCATGATGTCACAGGCTGGTTGCCATGGGGACGTCAGGTAATGAACCAGCCCAGGGTGAAATCACAGGCTATTCTTCGCCCAGCTGGGACTGGTGGCCACGTCACCACTGGCAACTGGAAAAACACAGAGTGTCATGTGGCGTGGGGGCTGGGAGGCAGCCCGAGGGGACCGCTAGCACCTGCTCCTGTGGCTCCCTCTCCCAGAAGGACACCCCCTTTCTTTCAGTCCACATCCTACTCTCCTGACCTCAAGGTCAGAGATCCCTTCTCAGACCTGCTCCCTCCCCCACCTCCTCTGTCCACAAGAGTGACAGGCTTCTGGTTGCCATGGCAACCTGAAGAGGGCCATCTTGATCCTTCAAGGAGAGGGTGTCAACCAGATTTCTCCTCCATCCCTCTGTCTTCAACCAGAGCTTCTCCTCTGCATCTTGAGGGTGCTTCCTGCCTTCCTATGCCAGCTCCTCTTCAAACTGCTTTAGAGTCTAACCTCCCAGACAGTTCCTCCTGATGTCCAGCCTAAACCCCTCTTGTTGCAGTTCCCATACTCGTCTTCTCTACTTGATCCTTGGGTGAGTCTGCAGCACAAACCCTCAGGCTCCTATCATCTGCTTCAGGGTCTTCCAACTCCTTTAAGCCGTTCTTTGGGGCTCTGTGTCCCAGCCCATTAGTCACCATGGTTTCCATCTACCCCAAGAGTGTCTCCCAGGGCTCTGTACCCCAGAGGGCAGAGAAGGACCACGTTTGACTCTGCAGCAGCCCAGGGAGGGTAAACATCCTCTTGAAACCACACAGGAACTGAGCAGCAGCCTGGGGTCAAAGTGTCCCCTGATGCTCCTCCCCGGCCAGCCTCAGGCTTCTCCGCTCAGCTTCTCAGGGCACCTGTAGCTGATGCGGCCCCTCCAGCCAACCATTGCTCGGGTATGTACTGCTCAGCTGTGACGTGCCGGGCTCTGCCCTTGGCTCTGAAGAGAACATAAGCGGCCAAGGCATTCCTCTTACAGTCCCTGAGCTGGGTTTAAGTCCCAACTTCTCACTTTCTGCTCAGGGGGTGGGCATGCGACTTAGCCCCTGTGAGCCTTGGATTCTCATCTGTGAAATAATACCAGCCCGGAAAGGGCTGCAGCAAGGACGAAGCACCTACCACAGCAAGCAGTCTGTAGGCAGCAGCTGCTCCAGCCCTCTCCCCTCAGTGTCTCTCTCTGGACAAGGGACACATCTTAGTCAGCCACTCCTCTGGTCCTGTCCCCAGGGCTGGAGCTGGCCCTGGAGGCTCTGCAGAGGGAAGCCCTTGAGGGTGAGTCCTTGGCCTCTCTGCCTGTTGAATCACTGCCAGGGGAGCAGGCCACAGAGCTTGGCAGAGGCCAGGCCTTGAGTGGACTGAGTATCCCCTCCCTCCCTAGGATGTTTGTTTACGGGTCACCTGAGCCGTGACAGTAGCTCATCCATGCGTTGGCTCAGCTCAGAGCTCTCCAAGGGGGTCCCTTTCCCTCCCTGTGCAAGGATGGAGAGAGAAAATGGGCTCCTCCCCGGAACTTCCACACACTCCAGCTCCTCCCTACTTCCTTCCCCAGGCTCCCTCCCATCCTGTGACCTGGTCTCTGGGAACATCTTGCTCTAGCCTCACCTCTCCCAAGCAACCTGCCCAGATTGGCCTCTGCTGGATTAGGTGACTCCCTCACCTGTGGCCCTAATGGCCAAAGTCTGGCCTGCAGTGATTTGCTGCCACTGTTTACTGAGCAGGTGCGACAGTACCGTGTCAGGTACTGTCCTAGGCCTATTCACCCATGATCTCTCATTTAACCCACACAACAATCCTGCAAAGTAGGTATTATGCCCATTTTACAGATAAGGAAACAGAGGCTCAGAGAGGATAAATCACTTACGCGAGATCACCCGCTAATAAGCAGCAGAGATGAGGGTCACACTTTGGCCCGTGTGGAACTCCAAAGCCTGTGCCCCAACCACTAAACAGGGCTGATCTCCAGACAGGGTCCTGGGGTCATCCTTCCAAGGGTTCATGCATCCTGCCTCCCCCATTAGGCTACTCCACGGACAAAGCTGTACCTCTCTCATCAGACTGTGAGCTCCTGAAGGGCAAGGTCCCACCTACCCTTTCCTCAGTCCCTGGTATAGGACTGCTTGGAAACTATGGGTGGCTCTGGTGGGTCCCCTTAGAGCTTGTGCCTTCACCCAGACATGACCAAATGTCTGATTTTCCAGAAGAAAATTCTCGGTCTCTCGTTTCTACTCTCACCCCTGACCCCACCAGCCCCCAGTGCATTGGAGACCCCCAACGTGGGGCCAGGAGGCTGATCACTTGGCCTGGAGGAGAGGGCTGGGGCATGAGTGGGCAGGCAGAGTGGTTATGGCACCAAGGGCATGGAGTGGGTACTGAGCCCCTGGAACTGGAGAGAAGCAGGGCAAATATTCCTCTCTGTTCCATACAGACTGCCACTGGTTGCAGAGCCCCAAGCAAATAGGGACCATTCAAGTTTTCCAAGAGGTTGTTTTTCTAAGCACTGGCCGTATACTGAGCACCTCTTTTTGTTTTTGAGACAGGATCTTTGTTGCCCAGGCTAGAGTGCAGTGGAGCAATCACAGCTCACTGCAGCTTCAACCTCCAGGGTTCAAGCCATCCTCCTGCCTCAGCCTCCCAAATAGCTGGGACTACCAGCGCACACCAACACACCTAGATAATTTTTTAAAAGTTTTTTTGTAGAGATGAGGTCTCACTATGTTGCTCACTGCAGCTTTGACCTCCCGTGTTCAAGCTATCCTCCTGCCCCAGCCTCCCGAATAGTTGGGACTACCAGCGCACACCAACACACCTAATTTTTTTTTAAAGTTTTTTTGTAGAGATGAGGTTTCACTATGTCGTGGGCTCAAGTGATCCTCCCACCTCAGCCTCCCAGTGTTTAGATTATAAGCGTGAGCCACAGCACCTCTCTATAGGGACATAAGAAAGCAAAGGACAGGGTTTCCACACTCAGGCTCTGGGGTCGCACTGACCTGGATTCAAGTCCTGCCTCTCCATGCCCTGGCCATGTGACCTGAGGGAAGACCCTCCCGTTCTCTGAGCCCCGTGTCCTTTGTCACAGGGTTGAATGAGAACTAACTAGGTCAGGAGAGCAAAGGCCCAGCCCGGCTCAGGATAAGCGCTCAACAAACGGTAGCTTAAAAATAGATAATGAACACAAAATAGCTCCTGGAAACAGCATTTGTTCCCTTAATCTGGTCCCAATCACTTTCTCAATGTCCTCAGCACCTCGAGTGCCTGCCACCCACTGCCTTTCCCATGAGGCAGGATGCGGCTAAAAACCTCTGTAGGTTTCCCCTTTCAGCCATGAAGGCCTGTATTAGCTGTCTGCACAGACAGGTAATAAAAATTAAAGGCTGGGCGCAGTGGCTCACACCTGTAATCCCAGCACTTTAGGAGGCTGAGGTAGGAGGATGGCTTGAGGCCAGGAGTTTGAGATAAGCCTGGGCAACATAGTGAGAGCCTATCTCTATTATAATATACACAATATTAACATTAAAAGTAAAAATGAGAGCGATAGCTAATATGTACGAGTGCTTACTATGTGTTGGGTACTGGTCTGAATGCCTTACATGAATTAAGCCATTTAGTCCGCCCAGCAACCCTATGACATCAATAATATTATAATTCCCATTTTAGAGATGGGAACACTGAGATACACACACAAGGTCAAGTCACTTGCTGAGGTCACAGAGCTAGTAAATGGTGGAGCCCTGCTTCCTATACTGCACTCCTAGCCTCTCTACCAAGTATGCAGATGCTAACTGCTGCCGATGCTGGGATGGGGTGATTTTCCCAGGTGTGGCCTGACCTAGGTTTTGGGGTTTGGCTGGATGGCCCCGACTGGGTGCAAGCTCTGGGCTCAGTATGGGCATCAGCCTGAGGCCTGCAATCCTTGGCCTTGGCCAAGGGTGGACGCACTCCCTTCACCCTTCCTTCTGCAGCAGTGCCTACCTGGCCTAGGAGGCACTCAGCACTCAGAGGCTGCCATTAGCAATCGATTGCCGGTGCAGGGGCCAGGTGGGGGCACAGGAGCCCACAGGAGCCTGCAGCTCCAGGAGAGTAAACAGGTGCAGGCACCAGGGCCGAGGGCTGGCTGTGAGTGCAGAGACTGAGGCCCCAGCCTGTGGAGTCAGCATGCCGTGGTTTAAATCTTGGCTTGGCCGGGCGCGGTGGCTCAAGCCTGTAATCCCAGCACTTTGGGAGGCCGAGACGGGCGGATCACTAGGTCAGGAGATCGAGACCATCCTGGCTAACACGGTGAAACCCCGTCTCTACTAAAAAAATACAAAAACTAGCCGGGCGAGGTGGCGGGCGCCTGTAGTCCTAGCTACTCAGGAGGCTGAGGCAGGAGAATGGCCCGAACCCGGGAGGCGGAGCTTGCAGTGAGCTGAGATCCGGCCACTGCACTCCAGCCTGGGCGACAGAGCGAGACTCCGTCTCAAAAAAATAAATAAAAATAAATAAATAAATAAATAAATAAATCTTGGCTTATCCTTTCCTAGCTGTGTGGCCCTGGACAAGTCTCTCCACTGCCCTCTGCCTCTGTTTTCCCACTCGTAAGACAGGGACTGTGTTCATATATAACCCAAACTAGCTTTATCTGCCTAAAACTTTCAGACTAGTATGCGCTCGGAGAGCATCAGTGAGGAGGAGAGAGCTGGGTGGGTCAGTGATGCAGCCACCCAGAGTCTCTGGGACCCTGGCCGTCCCCTGCCCACGTGGCTCCCCATACTATTTTCACCTCAATCCAACTTTTTGGGTGCATGTTGAGACTGTCAAGGGCCCCATCTTCTCAGGAGGGGGACAAGGCTGGACTATACAACTAGATCTGGGGGGCACTGGGGAAGCCCAGGCTGCAGAAGGAAGGGTGGAGGGAGCGCATCTTGGCTGCTGTGGCCCCAAAGAGCCCTGGCAGAGGGGGCAGTGGAGGGACCCCCAGGTGTGGGGTCAGAGGACATGGGCCCCAGCCTCTCAGGGTGACCTTAGCAGGCGTCTCTTCCTCCTCAGCCTCTGTCCCGTGCTCAGTGGGTCCTCAGCTCAAAGGCCAGTCCACTGGGGCTGGGATCCCAAGGTGCCTGGCATGGGGTGGCCAAATGAAGGGGAAGGGACCTGGCCACTGAGGAAACACTCAGATCCCCTCCACCTGGAGCCAGAGACTGCCTAGAACCTTTGGGGTTTCTGGAGCCTGGTGCTCCTAAAGAATCCTTAGCACTCCTCACTCTTCAAACTCCCTTCCCCTCCCTCTAGGCTGCAGGCCTCATGGACCAGGTGCTGTGCTGGGTTCCTTGCTGCTGGATGCCCAGCATGCACATGGTGCCTGGCACATGGCAGCTATCATGTTAATATCAGCTTAATGCATAGATAAGTAAAGGAACCTCACACAGCCTAACCCTGTACCTTCTCCTTCCCCAGCCGCGATTCCTCCCAGAGACATCCTGAGCCACTTACCTGAATGCCCACAGGAACTCCTGAGGGGAAGGGCGTTATGCTCCCTGCTCAATACCCCCAGGACAAGGTCCCCTCTATTCTGGGTAAGCTACTAGGGTTGATGGGTGTGGTGGTGGTCAGTGGGTTTGGCCTCAGCCTGCAGAGCCTGAACCAAGGCCAAAGCCACCCCCACTCCCAGCCACACCCCCCTGATCCCACTGTGGGGTGAACAGACCAAGGTGGGAGAAGAGCTCAGCCCAATCGCTTGTCTAAAATGTTGCCCAGCGGCCTGTTGGAAAGCTGGTGGTGATGGGTGGGGGTGGAGGTAGGGGGCTCCAAAGACCAACCTGCCCATCCCCCAATCTCTGTGCAAGACTCTGTGTCCCCTACTCACCGATAGAAGAGGCCAGGGCCTGCCCTGGCCCCCCAGGCAAGGGCAGGTCCCTCCACCTCCCTGGGTACCACCTCAGGGAGAGCAGAGGGTGACAGGTCAGACACAAGAGAGAAAGACCCAGGCGGTAACTGGGAACATCAGCTGTGCTCTGGCCCTTCTGTCCCCTGACCAAGGATGGGGGTGGGGAGGAGGATTAGGGATAAGGGTGGGGGCAGGGGAACCTTCTTTACAACCTGTTCCCCACCATTAACCCTTTCCTGACAACAGCGTTCAGGGACTCTGCAGATGGGGGCACCCGGTAAGACGTGGGAAGGGGCTGTGGGGGTGAGCTGGCAAGGCCTGTGTCTTGGGGAAGGGTGGGACGGGGAGGGTCTGCTAGTTCTCCCCGTGCCCCGCAGTTCCTCCGCGAAGCCAGGAAGAACCGGAGCCTCCCTCCCCTCCCAGGCACCCGGCAGGGGGTGTGTGGCTGTAGGGATGAGAGCGCGGCACTGGACCCTGCTTCGTGTCACCTGCGGGGCTGCAAACCGGGGCGGGGATGCAGTGAGCTCTGCACGTGCACTCTTTGGGCTGCTCCCCGCCCCCCACCGTCCCCAGCCCTGTCCCCTTTAGGACGCCGCGTCCTCGGGGGTGCGGCCGGGCTGTGAAGGGCGGGTCACCAGCCCCACCCCCCAGGTCTCCCAGCGGCGAGGGGACTGTACCGGTCCCCGGCGCCCGATCCCCCCACCCCCGGCCGAGCCCCCTCACCTCGCGACACGCAGGAGCCCATCACGGGGCCGCGGGGCCGGGCCGCTGCGCCCGGGGTGCGTGAGGCCGCGGGGCGTTCATGTCTCCGCGGGCCCGGAGCTGAGCACTGCGCAGCCAGAGGACGCGCCGGGCGGGGGCTCGGGCGCCCTTGGCTTGGCCTCAACTACAGCCCCGGTCGTCCCCGCTGCCGCCGCGCCCGGCTAGCCTCGCGCCGCCGCCTCCCGCGCCGCTGCCTCCCGCGCAGCGCCCGCCGCTGCCAGGGGAGGGCGACACCGCGGGGCGCGGCGGGCGGGGCCCGGGGGAGCGCAGCCCGGAGGCCTGGGCGCACCTGTGGCCGCGGCGCGCGGGAGGGCCACTTCTGTCCCTTCGGGCCTCCCGCACCTCCAGGGATTGCCCGGGCTGAAGGTCAGGGAAGGGGAAGGAGGGGGCGGGGAGACTCCTGGCATTTGGGGCACAAAGTAAACAACATGAATTTAACCACAACAGCGACGACTGGGCACGAGGGCTTGGGGGCGAGGAGGGGTGTGCACAAGAACAACAGTTCCGTTGGGCCCATTTTGCAGAGGATGAAAGTGAGCCTCACAGAAGTTAGAGGCCTTGCCTGAGAGCCCTAAACTGTGAGTTCAGCGACTTTTGACTGTCAACGCCTCATTCAGAGCGAATGAAATTAACATACGCAAAATAATATATGCCCAGAGGTGGGGTAGAGAGAGTGGGGGTAGATAGTGCGCTGGCGGCCTGGCAGCTGGATGAAGGTCTCCAGCGATGGTTGAAGAGGGGGGCAAGGCTGCTTCTCAGGGCTTGTCTAGGGCAAAGTAAACTGAGGCATGGGTTTTTTTCCCAGCCCTGGACGGCCTCTGTAGTTATTCACACTCACACGCACATGCCTACACACACACTCTCCCATGTGTACATACCCTCATTCACACACTGATGGTCATACACACACATATATATGCACACTTGCATTCACACACAGGCACGCACACTCACATACCTACACATGAATACACACAGTCTCCCATGTGTACATACCCACTCACACCCGCACAATGACAGTTATACACTCACATTGAAGCACCCTTGCTTTTACACACACACACATCCCAGCTCCTAAGGTGTGAACATCCTTTAGCAAAATTTCCCATGTGCACAGCACTCAGTGTCAGCATCTGAGACCCTCACTCTCACACGGCATCTCGCTCTCTCCTTCACGCCCACCTGTGCATCAGGCAGGGCAGGCACTCTTGTGTCTGTTTTCCAGTTGAGGCAGCCAGGTTCGCTGGTGGCGGCAGAGAAAGGTTTTGAAGAATGAATAAGGAGGGGCCAGGCGCCGTGGCTCACGCCTGTAATCCCAGCACTTTGGGAGGCCGAGGTGGGCAGATCACCTGAGGTCAGGAGTTTGAGACCAGCCTAGCTAATATGGTGAAACCCCGTCTCTACTAAAAATACAAAAACTAGCCAGGCATGGTGATGGTGGGTGCCTGTAATCCCAGCTACTTGGAAGGCTGAGGCAGGAGAATCGCTTGAACCCAGGAGGCGGAGGTTACAGTGAGCCAAGACCATGTCATTGCACTGCAGCCTGGGCTATAAGAGAGAAACTCCGTCTCAAAAAAAAAAAAAAAAAAAAAAAGCTGGATATGGTGGCACAAGCCTGTAATCCCAGGTGGAGAGCAGTTCTGTGCCTGACCCTGGTATCAGCAGACCTGGGTGAATGAGGGCTTAGCTCACACAAGCTGTGTAACCTCGGGTAAGTTGCTTCGCCTCTCTGAGTCTCAGTTTTTTCATCTGTTCACTTAGGGTAAAAATCTCACCTCATGGGATTGCTGTGAGGGCTAATGAAATTAATATATGCAAAATGACTGGCATGTAGTAGGTACTCAACTTAGGACTAAGACTAAATAATAGTGATAGTGAACACAAACAGGTGTGATGTGTTATTACTCCACCACAGCTTCCTGACAACCACAGGGAAGCCTGAGAACTTCCATTCAACAGATACATATAAAGCATCTACTGTGTGCCAGTGTGAACAAGACAGATGTGCCAATCCTTGAGTCAGCGCTGTATTCAGTCACAGTGGCTCAGAGCCTCCCTAACCGTACCCTCCAGGTCTGGCCTTGGAGGGGGTGGCTCAGAAGGGATGGCCTTCTATCACCTTGGATGCTCCAGTGCCAGGTGTGTGCCTGCCCTTGTGCGGAGAGGGAAAGGTGGATCTGCCTGTGCCAGGCTCTGGGGTCCCATCCTGTTTGGCCCGGGCTTGGAAAGGCAGCGGTGTCCTTCTCTTCTTCCTGTCACAGAGTGACTGGATCTGGCTTGGAAGGAGGGCTCTGACTCACTATGACGCAGGATGCTCCGTCATGGCAGCTGATGCTCCCTGCTGGCAGCCTGACAGCTTTGGGGATAGATGGGACAGGGAGAGGGACCCTTGAGAAGAGGACAGGGCAGTTCACAAGGGAGAGGATGCCTGGGCACTCCACTGTGCCTTGTTTAGCCTAAGCCAGGGACAGGAGGGAGGGCTAGGCAGTGGCCCCACCTGGAGTCCCTTGCTGACCCACTCAGAGATGTGGCTGGGCTGGAGATCTGGCTCTCCAGCCTCTGGTGTTCATGCTGGTCAGTTCCACACTGACTCAAGCCTCTCCTTGTACACATTGGCACGCAGAGAGGGGCAGGGGCTTGCCCAAGGTCACACAGCAAATCAGTGGGAGAGTGGGGACTAGAACCCAGGTCTCCTGCCTGTCAGCCCAGCCCTGGCACCAGCCTGAGACCAGGCCACGCAGGGGCGGTGGCTCTCCTTGCATACTCACATTCACCTTGGAATTCTGCTGAAGCAGACGATGTCCAGACAGCTCCAAGCTGTGTGGTTGTCCTCCCCGGGGCCACACTGTCCTTTCCCAGTTCACCGCACAGCTCATCTGCCCTGTGACCTTCCACTTTCCGCCCCCAGGGCCCTCTTTGCCATGCCCGCTGCTGGGGCAAGTGGGGAGGACAGAGTGTCCATGCTGTGCCCTTCGCACCTGGCAGCCCATTCTCCTGTCATGATTTTGGGGATCCAGGCAGAACCCCCACTCCTGTGGCCTTGCTCTGAGCACGCACCAGCCCTGAGTGCCCGGCCCTGGTTGGCTGGGCGCTGCAGCGTGGAGAGGAGCTGCTGCAGGGTTTGACCAGAGAAAGATTAATCAAGGCCAACCGTTACAGTGATGAATCAGACCAGGCCCTGCCCTGGCAGCCCTGGGGGGTGGGGTGGGGATGCTGCAGGAGCCACGTGCATAAATAGCGCAGGGTCAGGGTGGACAGTGCTGCATCTCCATGCCAGCCAAGTGTGTGACAGGAGAGTCACTTCTGCCAAGGGCTGTGGGGATGGCTTTCAGGTGATCGTGACCCTAGAAGCGGATTTTGAAGGTCAGATGGGCTGTTGGTGGTAGAAGGCTCTGTGTGCACAAAGGTTTGGAGGCAGGGGGCCACAGCAGACTGGCATATATGACATCCAGGAACCAGTGGGAGAGGGTGGGGCTGGACCGCTTCCCTGGGCCCCAAACATCGCAAGAAAGGCAGAGGTTAAAAAGCAGCAAGAGAACAGCATCGGAAGCCAGTCAGATCTGGGGTTTGGATCCTGTGCCAAAACCAACATGCAGTAGATTGATGCTCAGTAAGTATTTGCTGAATGAATGCAAGAAAGTGAGACTCTTCCAAGGTCCCACATCTAGAACGTGGGACTGATTCAACTTTCCATTCATCCAGCAATTGCTCACTGAGCACCTCCTGTGTGACAAGTGCAGTCTGTGCCGAGATTACAGCATGAATGAGACAGACAAGGGCCCTGCTCATTGGAGCTTACGGTTCTGATGCGGGAGGCAGGTGTTAATCCAATAATGACCCAGATACACTTACAATCACGGCGCTGGAAGCGCTCAGAAAGGAGCCCTTGAGAGTGGAGAAGAGGACTTCATCTGGTCCTAGGCATGAAGGGCACATCCAGAGAAATGACAGTGACAGAGCCCACAGCTGATGGATGGGTGGGACTTAGCTAGGCAGAGAGAGGGGAGGGCCTCCAAGGCAGAGGGGCTGGGCACAGAGGCTAGGCCACGGTCACGGTCACGGACTGGAGGTGGGAGGGAGGGACCAGGTCCCAGGAGGAGGATAGAGATGGCAGTTCCTGCAGGGCCTCGCAGTGGAATCCGGTCTTTGTCCAAAGCACATCTCTTGTTTCCTCATCTGTGAACCAAATCCTGCTCCATTCATTCTCGGTGAGATGGAGGCGCAAATGAGTTTCCAGGAGAATTCCCTGCTTTCTCTGGAGGTTCGGCCCTGCCTGGGGGTTCCAGGGACCAGGACTTGGGGCCTTTTGGTGGAGGCTGAGAAAGAAGGCCACAGGCTGACCTCAGAATGGGCCCACTTTCAGCTCCAGGCTTGGGCCCAGAGGCTGCTGACTGGAGTTGGGTGTTACGTCATCTCTCTGCCTCACCCCCAGGCAACCAGCTGGACTAGGGAGAGAGAGAGAATGGTAAGTTCTCAGTCTGATGGGGGAGACAGAGCCCTCAGGGAGCTCCAAGTCTAACAGAGGAGACACAGCCACTGTGCCGGGCACGGGCATGAGGACACTGGGGTGAGACCAGCCCGCTCCCTGGGAGCCTCCAGCCTGGTGGGTAAAGAGGTGTTCCGGGCTGGGCACGGTGGCTCATGCCTGTAATCCCAGCACTTTAGGAGGTCGAGGTGGGCGGATCACCTGAGGTCAGGAGTTCGAGACCAGCCTGGCCAACATGGCAAAATTCAGTCTCCACTAAAGATACAAAAAAATTAGCCAATGTGGTGGCACGTGCCTGTAATCCCAGCTACTCTGGGGGCTGAGGCAAGAGAATCACTTGAACCCAGGAGGTGGAGGTTGCAGTGAGCCAAGATCACGCGACTGCACTCCAGCCTGGATGACAGAGCGGGACTCTATCTCAAAAAAAAAAAAAAAAGTGCCCTGAGTTCATCTCTAAGATGCCCGGCCCTGTCCTGGCCCATGGTGGCTGCTCTGTGATAGGGTCCCTTCCTCAAGGTTCAGAGGGCTGGTACCCCAATTCCTAAATCTCAGGATCTCTGCAGGTGGGGAGGAAGGCCCCCTGCTAGAACCACTGCTTTTCCAGAGCTGTGAGTGTGAGGCAGCCGCTGGCCATCAGGGGGCAGCCTGAGACAGCATCATTCTCTGTTGCCGTCCTTTCCTTCCTCCTGCGGTCAGCTGACCCAGAAAGTACCCCGCTGGTAACTCAGCCCCAGTCATGGCTCCAGGTGGTGCATGCTGCACCCTGCACAGAGGTGCCTGGCTGAGCGGGAGGGGACCAAAACCTGCCCATGCTCTGGTCCCAAAGCCCTGAGCTCTACCATTGTGTAGAGTTCTGTGTCTGCCCCAGGACAGGGCGGGTTTTTTCCTAGCACAAAGGTGTCACCTCCGCTAAGCTGTGCACTCACAGGGTGCATCTACCCAGAGGGAAGACCTTTTACAAACCTGCACAAAGTCTCTGTATAGCCTAGCCAGGCTCCTGAAGTCAGACGACATGTGGTCCTGACAACCCATTGCACAGATGCGGAGACTGAGCCCCAGGAAAGGAACCAAGGCCAGTTAGGAGCACAGCTGGGACTGGACCCCCACAGCCAGCAGGACCCCCTGCTCCAGTCTGGAGGGGTCAGGTGCTAGGTGTCACTTCTCGTGTCCTGGCCCTGCCTGGGGGTTCCCTGGGGCTGGGGCTTGGGCCCTTTCTGGGGAGCCTGAGAAAGTCACAGGCCATTCTTGGAATATGCCCACTCTCACTTCCAGGCTCTGACTGGAGTTGGATGTCAGGTCAGAGCCCTTCCCAGGCAACCAGCTGGACTAGGGGGGATAGGGAGAGACAGAAAAGTTAAGCCCTTAGTCTGATGGGGGATACAGAGCCCTTAGGGAATTCCAAGTATGATGCAGGAGACACAGCCATGCTGCCAGGCCCTGTCCTGAGCACTGGGAACATGGATGAATCCAGTCCCTGTGTTGGGAAATCTCCTAGCCTGGTGAGTAAACAGGTGTCCCCAGCTCCTCCAGAGACATTTCATGGCCATTATGAGGGCCCGGCCCCAGTGTGGCGAGAGCCCTGCTCACCAGGTCAAGCCATTGGTGGCAGCTTGAGGGGCAGTTTCAGGTGTCTGGGTTATTAACAGTACCAATAGCTGACCAGGTGAGGTGGCTCACACCTGTAATCCCAGCACTTTGGGAGGCTGAGGCAGGCGAATCACCTGAGGTTGGGAGTTCGAGACCAGCCTGACCAACATGGAGAAATACCATCTCTACTAAAAATACAAAATTAGCCAGGCATGGTGGCACATGCCTGTAATCCCAGCTACTCGGGAGGCTGAATCAGGAGAATCGCTTGAACCCGGGAGGCGGAGGTTGCAATGAGCCGAGATCGCGCCACTGCACTCCAGCCTGCACAACAAGAGCGAAACTCTGTCTCAAAAAACAACAACAAAGAAACAAAAGAGTACCGATAATCATCATGGCAGCTGAGGCCTTTCTGTGTGTCGGGAGCTTTCTGGAGACACCCTCCCTCCTGTCCTGTTTCACCCTCCCAGTAACCCTAGGAGGGGGAGAAGGTGGTCCAAGCCATCACCATGCTGGGCCAGCCCTTAGACTCTTGGCATTCCCCTCTATCTTGACCTTGGGGGTGATTCTGAGCCTGGTAACGCCTGGGGCCTGAGCGTCGCCCCCCATTTCTGCCTTTGGACATTTCACCCTGTCACGATCAGTCCATACCTCACACATCCTTTGAGTCCCACAGAAGTCTTGCCTGTTTCACTCTCCGTTCACACCTTTATTCATCAAATATTGATTGAAGCAGCACCTTCAATGGGTTACAGCTGACAGTGAATAGCCGTGCTCGGACTCCAAGGCAGAGGGAACAGCTCAGGCCACACCCATGGTCTGGAGGTGGTCCAGCTGTCCTGGAGATAAGAGCAGGGGCCAGCAAACTATGGCCCATGGGCCAAATACAGCCAACAGTCTGTTTTTGTAAGCAAGGTCTTGTTTTATTTTATGTTATTTATTTATTTATCTGAGACGGAGTCTCACTTTGTCACCCAGGCTGGAGTGCAGTGGTATGATCTCGGCTCACTGCAACCCCTGCCTTCCTCGTTCAAGCAATTCTCCTGCCTCAGCCTCCTGAGTAACTGAGACTACGGGTGTGTGCCACCAATCCTGGCTAATTTTTGTATTTTTAGTAGAGATGGGGGTTTCGCCATGTTGGCCAGGCTGGTCTTGGAACTCCTTACCTCAGGTGATCCGTCCACCTCAGCCTCCCAAAGTGCTGGGATTATAGGCATGAGCCACTGCGCCCGGCCTAAACAAAGTTTTATTGAAACATATCTACACTTATTTGTTTATCTGTTGTCTCCGGCTGCCTCACCCTCCCCCGGCAGAGTGGTGTAGACAGAGATGGCAAGACCCTCAAAGCTGAAAATAGGCTGGACCTGGTGGCTCATGCCTATAATCTCAGCACTTTGGGAGGTCAAAATGGGAGGATCACTTGAGCCTAGGAGTTCGAGACCAACCTGGGCAGTATAGTTAATACTTGTCTCTAGAAAAAAATGTTTTAAATTAGCCACACATGGTGGCATGCGTCTGTAGTCCCAAATACTCTGGAGGCAGAAGTGGGAGTGTCACTAGAACCCAGAAGATTGAGGCTACAATGAACTATGGTGCTTACAGTGTGGCAGAGGAGACAACATTAACAAGTCCCTGGCCAGGCGCGGTGGCTCACGCCTGTAATCCCAGCACTTTGGGAGGCTGAGGCCGGTGGATCACAAGGTCAGGAGATCGAGACCATCCTGGCTAACACGGTGAAACCCCGTCTCTACTAAAAATACAAAAAATTAGCCGGGCACGGTGGCGGGCGCCTGTGGTCCCAGCTACTCAGGAGACAGAGGCAGGAGAATGGCGTGGGCCCGGGAGGCAGAGCTTGCAGTGAGCCGAGATCGCGCCATTGCACTCCAGCCTGGGCGACAGAGCAAGACTCCGTCTCAAAAAAAAAAAAAAAAAAAACAAGTCCCTGGAATAAATAAGTTGACAAATCCGAAGTGCCAGGAGGGGTACAACAGGGGACAGGAACTGACGCTCAGGGTCACACTGCTTGACCATTTATTTTCACCTTTGATCCCCGACCAGGTCAGCCAAGGCAGGGTTGGGTAGCAGAGAGTGTGCTGGCCCCTCTGAAAGCAAAGCCTTGGAAGGGGGCCTCCTCCTGGGTCGTTGTTTATGCCAGGCAGAGTGAGGGTCCCGCCCAAATCTGCAGTAGGGGCCAGTGTTCTCATCACCACCTCACCTGGCCTCACCTGGCCTCAACTGGCCTTGTGGCACTTCGCTGTCAGTCATCCCCTGGGAGGAAGGCAGGAGCGGGAAGTACAACGGGACAACAGAGGCTCCTTATGTTTTGGTTTTGTTTTGTTTTGTTTTGTTTGAGATGGAGTCTAGCTGTGTCGCTCAGGCTGGAGTGCAGTGGCGTGATCTCGGCTCACTGCAAGCTCCGCCTCCTGGGCTCACACCATTCTCCTGCTTCAGCCTCCTGAGTAGCTGGGACTACAGGCGCCCGCCACTATGCCCGGCTAATTTTTTTTTTTTTTTTTTTTTTTTTTTAGTACAGACAAGTTTTCACCGTGTTAGCCAGGATAGTCTCAATCTCCTGACCTCATGATCCGCCTGCCTCAGCCTCCGAAAGTGCTGGGATTACAGGCGTGAGCTACCGTGCCCAGCCGAGGCTCCTTATGTTTGATGACTTGGCCAAGGCCTTGCTCCTTGTCTCTGCAGGCAGAGATCTTGATGTCGTGGGAAAGCCCTGGATGGCATTTAGGACACCAGGGTTCTAGCCCAGGACTCATTCGGGCAAGTCTGTTCCCCTCTGAGCCTCAGTGTGTTCATCTGTACCCTAGAGGGCTGGATGAATGGACCTGTAAGTTCTTTTCGGCAGCTGCCAGCAGCACGCTGGGGCTCGTCCCATCACTCTCCAGGCCTTGGTTCGTCTCTGTAAAATGGGGAGATGAATACTCGGCCCTCCCACACTCCTGGGGTGGGTCCCAGGCCAGAGAGATCACAGATGGGAAAGTGCTTTGAGCTCGGTGGGAGAAAGGAGCTCTATAAACCCAGGGGTTTATTAGATGATGCGGGATCAAGCAGGGCTGATGGCCTGGAGGCCTTGGGGCAGTGTCTGGTCTGACCAGCAGAGGGCACTCTGGGGAAGCTGGGGCTGGATCTAGGACTGGAATCCGCTTTGTTCCTCTGTGAACACAGCTGAGGCCCTACTGTGTGCCACGTCTGCTGTGCTGGGCATGGGGACGTGACCATGAATGAATGGGACCCAAGGGGGTAGGGTGGGGTCATGGAGCAACTAGGCCGAATGCAGAGTGAGATGGGAGCTATGGTGGGGGCTAGGCAGGGATGGTGCCCGGGGCACCTCTGCCACCATAGCTCCCATCTCTCCTTAGTTGGGAGAGCCCAGGTCAGAGGTCTAGGCTGGAGAGCCAGAGGGGCAACCTGGAGAAGCAAGTGTGTGGGCTCTGGGGCCAGGCTGCCTGGGTTTGAATAGAGCTCTGCCACCTATGGTCAGTTTCATCCCCTCTCTGGGCCTCAGCTTCCTCACCTGCAAAGCAAGGATAAGAAGACTCACCTCCCAGAGCTGCTGTGAGGAATGAGCAGCTAATTTTGGGTAACGCCTTTTAGGACAGAGCATGGCCCATGCAAACGCCTGAAATGGCATTGTTATAACCCGGTGTCAGTGGTTTGGATGTTGCCACCAGGGGCTTATGTCCACACTAGGAAGGATGGATGAGGGCAAAGCTGAGGATGGAGCTGCCTGGAGAAGAAAGAGCGAGAGGCGCAGGCTGGGAGATTTGGGGAAGGAAACACGACTTCGGGGGGAGGGTGCAATGAGGGGAGAGAGGGAGTTTGAAGGAGGAGAGGGTAGCCAAGCACCCAGTGCAACCCCAAAATAAGCCCTCCTGCTGAGACACCCCCTGCCAGCCCCTTCTCAGCTGTCACTGGGTGCATCACTGGGCCTCTCTGAACCTCAGTCTCCTCCTCTGTAAAATAGGAAAATAGCACCCATGTCACTGGGCTTCAAATGTTCCCTAAGATGACATGGCCCTGGGGGACTCTAAATGCCCCCTCCCACATAATCTTCTGTTGGAACCCTCTTGGCCCCAGGAGGGGCTGGGGCTGGCTCTGTCTCCACAACCATCCAGGCCTTTTGTTTAGAGAACCAGTCTAAGAGGAAAACCCCAAAAACAAACACAGCCCAGCTGGTCTCCCCTGCCCAGCCCTGCCCAGCCCTGCCCAGCCCTGCCCAGCCCATTCCTGCCTTCCCAATCCGAAAAGTGGGTGGGAAAGTGGGGGAGAAACTCACATTGTGGGAAAGTGTTTTTCCCAGCAGAGGTGTGAAGGGGACACAAGGCCAGGTCAGGGTGGTGCCAGCTGAGGGGTGAGCCCCAGGGCTCACCTGCCTGCAAGATGTTCCTTCCTGGGGGAAAAACAGTGGGCAGAAGCCCCCCAGCAAACTCACTGAATGTGCAGATTCTACAGTCCTGCCACCCCCACTCCTCACCACCAGGTCCTGGTTCCTTGAGTTGGTAGGAACTCTGAGCTCCCTGCTGGGGTGGGGGAGAAGGGACTGATGTAGGAGGTCCCCAAATGGGACTTTTTTCCCTTCTTGTAAAAAAAATTCCGGCCAGGAGTGGTGGCTCATGCCTGTAATCCCAGCACTTTGAGAGGCTGAGGCAGGCAGATCGCTTGAGCCTAGGAGTTCGAGACCAGCCTGGCCAACATGATAAAACTCCATCTCTACAAAAATACAAAAATTAGCCGGGCCTGATGGCTCACACCTATAGTCCCAGCTACTCAGGAGGCTGAGGCAGGAGAATCTCTTGAACCCAGGAGGCAGAGGTTGCAGTAAGCCGAGATCACACCACTGCACTCCAGCCTGGGCAACAGAGCAAGGCTCTGTCTCAAAAAAAAAAAAAAAATTCCCCAACATCCCACTTTTTTAAAACACAGGTCTTGCTTTGTCTCCCAGTCTAGAGTGCAGTGGCACAATCATAGCTCAATGCAGGCGCGAACTCCTGGCCCCAGCAATCCTCCTGCCTCAGCCTCCCGAGTAGCTGGGACTACAGGCGCCGCCGCCACACCTGGCTCCCCGAACTGGGCTTTAACACCTGCTGGGAAGGACAGAAGCCAGGTGGGGAAGGGTGAGAGGAAACAGGCTCCAGGACACGTTTTATCAGGAAGTGGGAACTTCCATACACTTAGAGGCCAAAGAGGAGGCAACAGTGGAAATTAAAAAGCCGGATGTGTGGGAGAGAAGGGGCTGGGTGGGAGACACAGAGGGCGGGTGAAACAATTAGAAATAAACAATCATGGCCACGCACGGTGGCTCACGCCTGTAATCCCAGCACTTTGGGAGGCCGAGGAGGGTGATCACCTGAGGTCAGGAGTTCGAGACCAGCCTGGCCAATGTGGCGAAACCCCATCTCTACTAAGAATACAATAATTAGGCTGCACACGGTGGCTCACGTCTATAATCCCAGCCCTCTGGGAGACTAAGGCAGGTGGATCATCTGAGGTCGGGAGTTTGAGACCAGCCTGACAAACATGGAGAAACCTTGTCTCTACTAAAAATACAACATTAGCTGGGCATGGTGGTACATGCCTGTAGTCTCAGCTACTCGGGAGGCTGAGGCAGGAGAATCACTTGAACCCAGGAGGCAAAGGTGGTGAGCCGAGATCGTGCCATGCCACTCCAGCCTGGGCAACAAGAGCGAAACTCCATCTTAAAAAAAAAACAAACAAAAAAAGAATACAAAAATTAGCCAGGCGTGGTGTCGGGCGCCTGTAGCCCCAGCTACTCAGGAGGCTGAGGCAGGAGAATGGCGTGAACCCGGGAGGCGGAGCTTGCAGTGAGCTGAGATCGCCGCCACTGCGCTCCAGCCTGGGCGACAGAGTGAGACTCCATCTCAAAAAAAAAAACAAAAACAAATAAACATGCATATGATTCTGTACCTCTTGGGTGAGGCTCTTCATGTACATTGTCCCTTTTTGTCCTCGCAACCAGCTGAGGAAGTGGGATTATTTAGAGGATGGTTGTGCAGATAAGTAAACTGAGGCTCTGAGAGGCAAGTGCTAGGATTCCAAATTCCATCACCTGAGAGGGCATCCAGAGCGCAGCTCTCCGTATCTCAATGTGGAGATAGGAGGAGAGGAGGAGAGCGTGGGTCAGCTGGGCTGGAGCAGGTCCCTCTGTGGACCCCGGGGTTCAGGGTTGGATTTCTGCTGACACTTCTCAGGGCTAGGCAGCAGCAAGGTCAAGCTTTCTGACCCTGGAGGACTGGGGGTGGTGGGCTTCAAGCGTGTTTGCCAGGCCTCAGACTGAGGAGGGGAGAGATGTGGCTCTGGGGACAGTAGTCACTTCCTCTTTCCTTTAAGGGAGCCTCCCAGGCCCTGCCAAGGAAGGACTGCTCCTCCCCATCTCCCTGGTTCTCACCAGAAACCTCAGCGGTGCTCTGAGGAAGTCCCACGTTGGGGACCTACTTTTCTGGGGACACACCATGGCACTGTCAGGTGGAGGGTCTGGGCTGGGCCTTTGTTTGTTTGTTTGTTTGTTTCTGAGACGGAGTCTCGCTCTGTCGCCCAGGCTGGAGTGCAGTAGCGCAATCTCAGCTCACTGTAACCTCTGCCTCCCAGGTTCAAGCAATTCTGCCTCAACTTCCCAAGTAGCTGGGACTACAGGAGTGCACTACCATGCCTGGCTAATATTTGTATTTTTAGTAGAGATGAGGTTTCACCATGTTAGTCAGGCTGATCTCGAACTCCTGACCTCAGGTGATCCACCAGCCTTGGCCTCCCAAAGTGCTGGGATTACAGGCATGAGCCACCAAGTCCGGTCACTTTTTTTTTTCTTTAGAGACAAGGTCTCACTATATTGCCCAGGCTTGGTCATAAACTACTGGACTCCAGCCATTCTCCCACCTCAGCCTCCCAAAGTGTGCTGGAATTACAGGTGCGAGCCACCATGCCTGCTTGCTTTTTTTTTTTTTTTTTTTTTGGCTTGGCTTCAGCTCACCGCAGCCTTAACCTCCCAGGCTCAAGCTAGCCTCCTACCTCAGCCTCCTGAGTAGTAATGCCACCAGGCCCAGCTAATTTTTTTAATTTTTTTTAGAGATGGAGCTCGCTATGTTGCCCAGGCTGGTCTTGAACTCCTGAGCTCAAGCGGTCCTCCCACCTTAACTTCCCAAAGTACTGGGATTACAAGCCTAGGCGATTGTGCCTGGCGCCTTGTTCTTTTTTTTTTTTTTCTTTAGCAACAAGAATCTGTTTTATTTTTTCCAAATACAAACACAGAAGCTTGCATGTTCTGCAAATATTGCTTCAAAGCAACATTTCTATTTAGGGTGCCTTCTGTTCCAATAGCATGTGGACATAGAAATGTATCCACAGTGCAATGTTGGCTCACCCAGGACCCACACTGCATACACTTACTGCTTAAAGAAACAAAATGCGGCTGGGCGCGGTGGCTCAAGCCTGTAATCCCAGCACTTTGGGAGGCCGAGGCGGGTGGATCACGAGGTCAGGAGATCGAGACTATCCTGGCTAACATGGTGAAACCCCGTCTCTACTAAAAATACAAAAAACTAGCCGGGCGTGGTGGCGGGCGCCTGTAGTCTCAGCTACTTGGGAGGCTGAGGCGGGAGAATGGCGTGAACCCAGGAGGCGGAGCTTGCAGTGAGCCGAGATCACGCCACTGCACTCCAGCCTGGGAGACACAGCGAGACTCCGTCTCAAAAAAAAAAAAAAAAAAAAAAAAAAAAGAAACAAAATGCGAGGCCGGGCACGGTGGCTCACGCCTGTAATCCCAGCACTTTGGAAGGCGGAGGTGGGTGGGTCAGGAGTTCAAGACCAGCCTGGCCAACATGGTAAAACTCCATCTCTACTAAAAATACAAAATTAACCAGGCATGGTGGTGCATGCCTATAAGTAATCCCAGCTACTCAGGAGGCTGAGGCAGGAGAATTGCTTGAAACCGGGAGGCGGAGGTTGTAGTGAGCCAAGATCACGCCACTGCACTCCAACCTAGACAAAAAGAGTGAAACTCCATCTCAAAAAAAAAAAAAAGAAAGAAAGAAACAAAATGGGCCAGGTACAGTGGCTCACGCCTGTAATCCCAGCACGTTGGGAGACCGAGGTAGGCGTATCACCTGAGACCAGGAGTTCGAGACCAGCCTAGCCAACATAGTGAAACCCTATCTCTATGAAAAATACAAAAAAAAAAAAAACTAGCCAGGCTTGGTGTCCAGTGCCTGTAATCCCAGCTACTCGGGAGGCTGAGGCAGGAGAATTGCTTGAAACCGGGAGGCGGATGTTGTAGTGAGCCAAGATCACGCCACTGTACTCCAACCTGGACAAAAAGAGTGAAACTCCATCTCAAAAAAAAAAAACAAAAAAAAGAAACAAACAAAATGGGCCAGGTACAGTGGCTCACGCCTGTAATCCCAACACGTTGGGAGACCGAGGTAGGTGTATCACCTGAGGCCAGGAGTTTGAGACCAGCCTAGCCAACATAGTGAAACCCTGTCTCTACGAAAAATGCAAAAAAAAAAAAAAAAACAACCCAAAAAACTAGCCGGGCTTGGTGTCCGGTGCCTGTAATCCCAGCTACTCAGGAGGCTGAGGCAGGAGAATCGCGTGAACTTTGGGAGGTGGAGGCTGCAGTGAGCCAAGATCGTGCCATTGCACTCCAGCCTGGGCAACAAGAATGAGACTCCATCTCAAAAGAAAAAAAAAAAGAAAGCAACAAAATGATCAGTCAAACCAGAATTGTTTTTGTCAAGGTAGTTTTTTATAGGTGGAGAGTTTTCTTGAAAGACAAAACAGGTCGTGCACATATTTCTAAATGGTAACAATAATATTTGCAAATAACAGTTTTCTCGTGCTCCAATTTGGGATTAATTCAACTTCACCCAGGACTTGGGAATGGAGCCCATCAACATGGCTTTACACTGGGGAGGCACACTGAGGTTGTGAGAACTTGGGGAGTCCTCCCTGCTCCCTGCTTGTTGATACGTCCTGGGGCAGTGTCACTCTGGGGAGGGTAGCCCTCTCCCTCCTTCCCACCATTGAGAGGCCCTGGGTCCCAGGCTTTAGGTGGAAGAGGAGTAAGAGGTTGTTCGGGTTGAGGACGGAAGCAGGAGGGCAGGGAGGCAGGAACAGAACTCTGTAGGGCCACTGACTCAGCCTCTGAACCTCCCTAGTCCCTCTCCCTCTTCCCTGTGCCTCCCCACATCAGCCTCTTTCCCCACAGCTCCCAAACCTTCTCCTTCCCACCAGCCAGCTGGGGCAGGCAGACCAGTACCACCTTGGTCCACGTGCCCTCTGATCTAATTTGTACTTTCTAATACTTCCTCCTATTTCTCTGCACCCGCCCGGGCTGGGCACCCCCTGGGAGGAAGAAGGGGATGGTACGGCAGGGATGGGGACAGGGAGAGCAGATTCCCAAACAGGAGACAAGAAGAAGCTCTGAGATGTTGGACAGAAAAGGGAGATTCGGCTGTGGCCAAGTGAGTTAACCTCACTCTGTCCTGGCCCCCGCCCCCCTCCGCAGGCTGGCGGTGAGGACGTGGGGATGCTGGGCCTGGCGTGGGCTTGGTGCTCAGGGAAAGGTGGCTGTTACTACTGGAGAGCGGCCTCCCATGACCTCGCCTCACCTCCTCACTTCTCAGGAGGGAAACCAAGGCTCAGAGAGGGCGTGGGCCCAGTCCTGGGACACACAGCACTCACAGACTGCTGGGCTGGCGCCTCCCCGGGGTGGGTCCCTTGGGGCGGGCTCCATTGTACTCTCCCCAGCAGGAAACCGCTGTGCTCAGCAGCCTGGGCAGTAGGAGAAGAGGAACGAGTTTGGCTACGTGACCGGCAGGCCCTGGAGGCTGAGCCAGGCCCAGCCAGGAAAACAACCTGCTGGAGGCCGCCTGGGCAGGGCCAGGAGGGTGGGCACCAGGGTGGAGACCTCGCTGCCTGGAGAGGGGGAAGTGGGCCAAGCTGCAGGCTTCCCCCGGGACAGAGTTGGGAGGAGTCCTCAGGGGCCTGTGCCCCAAACCTGCCTGTGAAGCGTAGCTGGGCTTGTTGCTTCCTTGATATGCATGGCCCCGGGGAGCAGCAGGCGGGCAGGCGGGCAGCGGGGCCAATGGGTACACACAGCACTGAGGGTGATTTGCGCAGAATGCCACCCACTCTTCACCTCTGACTTATGGGGATTTGGGAAGCCAACAGGGCAGGAGGAGAGCTCAGCCTTACCCATGGGCCACTTGGCTCCCAGGGGCCCAGTGCCCACAGGGGCAAGACCCAGGGGAAAGGGCCTCTGCTGAGCTTCCCCACCGTGGGACTTGGAGCATGGGACTTGAGGCCCCATGTTTTAGGGCCTCAGTTTCCCCAGCGACTCATGCAGCCGTTGTCTCCCTCACCTCCACACGCAGGGCTGACTCAGCGCTGGACACTGGCTGTCAGGAGAAGGCCCCGCAGGCCCACGTGGTTCACCGCTTGGCCAGTTTCCGCAGGGCAGGCACTGAAGGCCAGAGCCACTAGTCGGGACTTCATCAGGTGGCAAAGGGGAGCTGTTGAAGGATTCAGCACCGGGGCGGGAGGTGATCAGATGAGGGTGCAGGAAAGGGCCAGGCTGGAGGCTAGAGGGAGGTGGGTAGAGCCCAGGTGAAAGGAGGAGGCCACAGCTTGGGCCTCAGTGAGATGATAGAAGAGGGATGAGGGAATAAGCTTTAATGGATGCCTATGACTGACGGAGAGGAAAGAAAAATAAAGAAATTGAAGGCCGGACACAGTGGCTCACACCTGTCATCCCAGCACTTTAGGAGGCAAGACTCACTTGAACCAAAGAGGTGGAGGTTGCAGTAAGCCAAGATCGCACCACTGCACTCCAGCCTGGGTGACAAAGCAAGATTCTGTCTCAGTCTCAAAAAAAAAAAAAAAAAAAAAAAAAAAAGGAAGGGAAAGGGAAGGGGGGGGAGGGGGAGGGGAGGAGAGGGGGCGGTGGCTCCCAGCACATTGGGAAGCCGAGGCACAAGAATCGCTTGAACCCAGGAGGCAGAGATTGCAGTGAACCAAGATTGTGCTGCTGCACTCCAGCCTGGGTGACAAAGCTAGACTCTGTCAGAGAAGGGAAGGGGAAGGGGAAGGGGAAGGGGAAGGGGAAGGGGAAGGGAGAAGAGAGAAGAAAAGAAGAAGAAGGAGGAGGAGGAGGAAGAGGAGGAGGAGGAGAGGGAGGGAGGGAGGGAAGGAAGGAAGGGAGGGAGGGAGGGAGGGAGGGAAATTGGAGGTGCAGGCACTGGAGTCAGGAAGCCCCTCCTCTTCCTGGTGTTGTGGCCCACTGTGTACCTGATGGGGTGTGAAGTCCATCCCTCTTGTCTTTTGAACATAACAAAAGTGAGGTTGGAACTGAGGCAGAACAAAGAAAGCCTCCTGCCTCTCTTGACACCATAGCACCAAACAACCTGGGCCACGGATGCCCGGAACCCAGAAACCGATGCAAGGAAGCAGGAACTACCCACAGGGCTAGAGAGTAGCACTCTTGCCTGGACAGCGGAGGGGCCGGCTGTGAACTGAGCCCTGTGAGCTGAGGACAGCAGGCACGGGGACCTACTTGCCAGTGCTCCCACATCCTTATTAGGGAAGACCAACTCTGCAGCTGTGACTCATTGCTTCAAGAAATGAAACTCTGGGCCGGGCGCGGTGGCTCACGCCTGTAATCCCAGCACTTTGGGAAGCCGAGGCAGGCGGATCACAGGGTCAGGAGATCGAGACCATCCTGGCTAACACGGTGAAACCCCATCTCTACTAAAAATACAAAAAATTAGCCGGGCGCGGTGGCGGGTACCTGTAGCCCCAGCTACTCGGGAGTCTGAGGCAGGAGAATGGCGTGAACCCTGGAGGCGGAGCTTGCAGTGAGCCAACATTGCGCCACTGCACTCCAGCCTGGGTAACACAGCGAGACTCTGTCTCAAAAAACCAAAAAGAAAAAAAGAAATGAAACTCTGGAAGGCGACCAGGAAAGAACATCCTGCCTGGAAAACAAGAACTCCCCAAGCCAGAGCCAGCGCAAGCTCAAGCTGAGCTGTCAGCCTCTCCTGCATACCACAATCCGAGAACCTGCCTCACTTGCCTGCTCTCTGGAAGAGGACAGGAACCCACGGGAGGGACATCTCCTGCCCTACCCGGTGTCTCCTTTGGACTCTAAGCCCCAATTTCCTTATCTGTAAAATGGGTCTATAATGGTGCCTGCCTCAGAAGCAGCAGCCAAGGGCATCATGTACAAGGGTGCGTGGCACATATGAAGAGCCCAGTACACTATGCGTGGCATATATGATGTGCTTGGTACACTGTGCATGGCACATACGAATTGCTTGGTACACTGTGTGTGGTACATATGATGTGCCTGGTACACCGTGCATGGCATATACGAAGTGCCCGGTACACTGTGCGTGGCACATATGATGTGCCTGGTACACTGTGTGTGGTGCATACGAAGTGCCTGGTACACAGTTTGGTCTCACCCAGGCCCTGAGAGTCAGATACATGCTGCCCATCATACAGAAGACGAAAACTCTGGGGCCAGGGAAGTTAAAGGAGCTCGCTCACGACCTCCCTACAATTCTAACAGTGCAACTCCTAGGCCTGGGTTCTCTTGGCTGGCAACGTGGAGGGAAATGGGTGGGTGGGTAGGTGGGTGCAGGCTCCATATGCTCTTCACTTGGCAAGAGGGAGAGGGGACCTACCCCCTTCCACCATCTGTCCTGGCCTCTCTTCTTCTACCTCCCAACCCCACCATAGGCACGTCCTGCAAGGAAGCATCCGTTTCTGACTCCAGAACTCCTCTATGGCTTCAACGACTCTCTCGGGTCTAACCTGAGTCCTCCCTACTTCGGGTGCAGACTACTTTCTCTTCACCCGCCTGCTGGGCTGGCAGATGGCAGCCACCTCTATCAAGACCCCCAACGCTTCCCTGATGTGGAAAAGAGGGGCCACCAACCCCTCTTGCAGGGCATCATCCTTTCTGGGCCAGGGATGCCCTAAATCTCTGCCAACCTCCCCCGCAAAGGGAACTGCAGCTTCTCACACTCCAGGGCTGCTGTGGGCACGTGAGAGAAATCAGGCAGAGAGGAAATCAGACATCGGGTTCTAAGCAGAGACCTGCAGTCATCCCTCTTCTGGTCACCCCTTCAGTCTCGTGCCTTCTCCCAGCGGGGCCGGAACCTTGAATGCTGACTGGGGCCAGACAGGAACAGCCAGCCTCTCCTGGCACACCTGGCCAGGTGAGCAGGTGATGAAGCCAAGAGCCAGCTCATCACTTGGGTGTAAACAACTGCCCAGCGGGAGGTTGGCAGCCACCTCCTCTGCTCTATCCCCAGTCCCCCGCCCCGTGAGCCCCGCCCACCCAGAGAAAGAGGGTGTCCCAACTTGTTGGAGGAGTTTCCATCCCACGTCGGTGCCTGGTGCCTGTACTGGGTGTGTGTGGGGGACTCTGATGGGGGCCAACAGAGGATCTTTGTCCTCCAGACCTGCGCCCCTCCACTGTCCAGAAGCGCCCAGCTCTTTGGAATGCCAAGGCCCCTGTCTCACCCACCCATCCCAGATGCTTTCGCCATTCCTCCCAGGGCCCTCGCCAGCACAACAGAGCAAGGGCCGTCTGGGAACTGGGTCGTGCCTTAAGTGGAGGGAGCTTGGCTCCTTCTATCCAGCAGCTGAGAGCTGTGTCCCTTGGAAGAGGGCATGCAGTTCCAGGTTTCCAGAAGGAGGAAGAAAACAGACCTCCACTGAGCAGTTGGCCCCCCATACCCTGCATTTGACAGATGTTGCCTGGAAGTCAGATATTGCCACCCTCACTTTAAAGATGGGGAAACTGAGGCAAGACCACCAATTGCATGAAGGCTTGGACCTTCTCTGCCTTGTTTGCTCCCTGCACACAGCAAGATCTCAAGGTGTACTTGTGGAAGGGATGAATGGGGTTCAGAGAGGGCAAGTGACCTGGCCAAGGTCACACAGCCAGAAAGGAGCTCAACTGGGGATAACTCAGGCCAGTTTGAACCCTAAACTCAGGTTGCTTCTGAGACTTGTCCGAGGTCTCAGAAGGGGCATCACACCTGCCCACACGAACATGCACCCACCCCGCTGTCAGAGTCCTGCTCACACACATATACACATCTACACCCATGTGGGTGCACCCAAGCACACACCCCCACCCACACCACTCAAGTCCACGTAAAGGGCCCTCCCACTGTCACCTCCCAGTCACACTCTTAGACACCCCTCGCTTTCCTGAGGTGTGTGTCTTCCTTCGTATCAACGAGCAGTAAATCCAGCTTTGTCCGGGTGTGTTTCTGGTGGTCTGTGGGTACACAGACTTCCTTCTGTGCTGTTCTCACAGCCTCCTTGTCACGACCCCCTCCTCCACACCTGAGAGGCAGGATGGTACATGCCCTCTTCCACCCCCACAGCCCTGGTGCCTTCTCTGCCTTCCCAGGCCCAGCAGCTGCACTGGCACCACTGCTGCTCCGGAGAAGGCCAGAGAGTCACAGAATGTCACTTCTGGAAGGGCATCCCCCTAACGTAGGGAGGGTCAGTCTCAAGCCCAAGGAACAGGCAGCACCGTGCCTGCGGAGGTGGAGCTGACACCTGGGCGGCGTCAGGGGAACGAGGGACTCGGCTGCCTGCAAGGCGGGGATCCCACAGTGCAGGACCGGCCCCCTACTGTGTCACGTGGTCCAGCCTCCGGTGCAGCTGGAAGTGTAGACGGGAGAGAGAGGCCCAAACCCCAGAATCTCCTCCTCCTGCTTTGTGCACTCCCAGATCTGCCTGGGGACCAGCTACAGTCTCAGGTCCCTGGGCTGTGGGGCAGGGGTCTTGTTCTCCAGAGCAGGCTGAACCTGGAATGGGCCCTGGTTCTCTACTAATAAAGGACCACTAGGCAGAGGTGGTTGAGGAGGCCCAGAGGACCCCTGGGAGGTCCAGGTGGCATGTACAGGACTCTGTGCCTGAGCCTCTACACTGAGTTTTCCATTTGACTTCATGGCAACCCTGGGAGTAAGCACTAATTTGTTTTAGGTACCAGCAATAGTCTCATTTTCTTTCTTTCTTTCTTTTTTTTTTGTTTTGATTTTTGTTTTGTGTGTGTGCATGTGTGTGTTTTATTTTGTTTTGTTTTGTTTGAGATAGTGTCTCACTCTGTGGCCTGGGCTGGAGGGCAGTGGCGTGATCACAGCTCCCTACAGCCTTGACCTCCTGGGCTTAGGCAATCCCCCCACCCTAGCCTCCTGAGTAGCTGGGACTACAGGCATGCACCACCACACCTGGCTAATTTTTTTTATTTTTGTTTTTGTAGAGATAGAGTCTTGCTTTATTGTCCAGGCTGGAATAGTCTTATCTTCTAGAGGGATAAACTGAGTCCCAGGGAGTTAAGGCACTGGCCCAAGGTCCCCAGAACCTGGCATACAATGGCTGTTCACTAAATATTTGTTCAAAGAATGAAGTTGCAAAGGGGAAAGTGACTTGCAAAGTGACCAAAAGCATGAGCAGTCAGTCAAGATTAGGACCCATCTGATGCCAAATGCTCTTCAGCTTCCTGACCTCAGCAGAGCCTCCTCTGCAGCCTGAGGGCTCGCGAATGACACCTGGCTGAGATTTGCCCCTCATGAGCACCCTGTGCCATGCGGCCAGCTTTCCGGGCTCCATGCTGTTTGCTTTCAAATGAAGAAAGAGGGAAGCGACCCCTGACAGCCTGGGGCTGCCTGGCCCCCCCAGCTAACCCTTGGTGTGATCCTGTTAGACAGACTCCATTTTACAGATCACCCGCATTATACAAGGTCACCCTATGACCGTGATGATCAAGACAAAAAACAAGACCATTTCACAATTATATCCGAACACAGACAAAAAGAAACAAAGGCGACCAGAATCACAAAAATGAGCAAACGTCCCTCTCTCCTGGCTAAACAAATGACGATGGTTTCTTTGCCAATTACAGTTTTGGTTTCAGCTCACTCCTCTCCCCCTGTAGATAAAAATTCCTAAGATCTCCAATCACAGAATGACCTCCCCCTTCGTGACAGAATAAAATTCAGAGCAAACTCCACTTCCCTGAACCCTCCTCAAAAGCATCCAACATGAGCCCGAATCCTCTAAGTCCTTCCTGCACCCTCTTAGACACCCCTCGCTTTCCTGAGGTGTGCGTCTTCCTTCGTATCAATGAGCAGTAAACTCAGCTTTGTCCAGGTGTGTTTCTGGTGGTCTTTGGCTAGAAGGCATTAACAAGGTCTTAGAACAACTGAACGAGACGTGTTTTGTTCAGCCCATTTTGTTGATGCCTCTGGAGCCAGGGGCCAGGAAAATGTCAGCCTCCAGTGAAGCATGACAAGGTGAGAAAGGGCCTTGTCATCGCCAGCTGTTCCCAGGAGGCCGCATTTCCAGGTTGTTGGGTGGAGACGGTTAACTCCTTGCTGGCCCTGCAACTCCATTCACCACAGCCCAAATGCAAGCCTTGACACACCCACCACCACCACCACCACCATCACCACCACCACCACCACCACCATCACCACCACCACCACCACCATCACCACCACCACCACCACCATCACCACCACCACCACCACCATCAACACCACCACCACCATCACCACCATCACCACCACCACCACCACCATCACCATCACCACCACCATCACTACCATCACCGTCACCACCACCACCACCATCACCACCACCATCATCACCACCACCACCATCACCACCACCACCATCACCACCATCAACACCACCACCACCATCACCACCACCATCACCACCACCACCATCACCACCACCACCACCACCATCAACACCACCACCATCACCACCGTCACCATCACCACCACCACCATCACCACCACCACCACCACCATCACCATCACCACCACCATCACTACCATCACCGTCACCACCATCACCACCATCACCACCACCACCACCACCATCACCACCATCACCATCACCACTACCACCATCAACACCACCACCACCATCACCACCATCACCACTGTCACCATCACCACCACCACCATCACCACTACCACCACCATCACCATCACCACCACCATCACTACCATCACCGTCACCACCGTCACCACCACCGTCACCACCATCACCACCGTCACCACCATCGTCACCACCATGAACATCATCACCACCATCGTCACTGCCACCACCATCACCATCACCACAATCACCACCACCACCACCACTGTCACCACCAGCATCACCACCACCATCACTACCATCACCGTCACCACCATCACCATCACCACCACCGTCACCACCGTCGTCACCATCATCAACATCATCACCACCATCGTCACCACCACCACCATCACCATCACCACCATCACCACCACCACCACCACCACTGTCACCACCAGCATCACCACTACCACCACCACCATCACCACCATCACCACCATTATCACCACCATCACCACTGTCACCACCACCACCACCATCACCACCATAACCATCACCACCACCATCACCACCATCATGCATCTGTGTGGAGAGGATGGCAGAAGGCGGCAAGCACTGGGCCAGGAGTCAGGAGATCCAGGTTCAGTCTTGCCTCTGCAAGTGGGATAAATGATTGAAGGGAACCCTTCCCCAGTTGAAACTACTCACTCAACTCCCTGCTATCGGCCAGGTGCAGTGGCTCATGCCTGTAATCCCAGCACTTTGGAAGGTTGAGGTGGGCAGATCATCTGAGGTCAGGAGTTTGAGACCAGCGTGACCAATATGGTAAAACCCCATCTCTATTAAAATACAAAAATTAGCCGGGCATGGTGGCATGTGCTTGTAATCACAGCTACTTGGGAGGCGGAGGCAGGAGAATCACTTCAACCTGGGAGGCAGAGGTTTCAGTGAGCCGAGATCACGCCACTGCACTCCAGCCTGGGTGAGAGAGTGAGACTCAGTCTCAAGCAAACAAACAAAACAAAAACCTCCCTTCTGTCAAACTTTGAGTGGTCAAGACAGGAATCTTCTAGTCTCCTCTATCAAGCCCTGGTTCCCTGAGGGTTAACCAAGCCTTTTCCTTCCAGGTTTGACGCTGGGGTAACCTGAGGAGCAGGTGAGGTCCAGGGATCCCATGTGTCCCCAATCACTACACTGTTGGCCGGGTAGGAAGAAGTGTTACTTGTGGCCATTTCCAAGGGTTCAAGGTCAGGGCTCCGTACCCTTCCATTCCCATCCCTCCTCGTTCCCTGGATCAGGGACCACATCCAAGTCAAACAGGATGGCCAGGACAGAGCCGGAGGTGCCACAGGAAGGGCCCGGCGGAGCCTCGGGGCTTATAAGGAGGACGCTGGCAAGCAGTTGAGGAAGACAGTCTCTGTAGCTCCATTCAGCCTCAAATCCTGCCTCTCATTCGCCAAGGGGATGTGGCATCCTCTGTTCTGCCCTGGGCAGAAAGAGAAGGTGGCAGAAGCTGAGGACTGATGTGTGTGCCAAGGGCAGTGACCTTTCCAAAAAGGGATCATTTCACATGGAAGATCCAGGGAGGTCGCTTTCCCTCAAGTGTGGGATCCTCCAGGCTTCCAGCCCCATCTTTTGGAGGGGAAGAGGGAAAAGGGGAATTCATGCTGGGCGCGGTGGCTCACGCCTGTAATCCCAGCACTTTGGGAGGCCGAGGTGGGAGGATCACTTGAGGTCAGGAGTTTGAGACGAGCCTGGCCAACATGGTGAAAGCCTGTCTCTACTAAAAATACAAAAATTAGCCAGGCATGGTGTCGGGTGCCTGTAGTTCCAGCTGCTCAGGAGGCTGAGGCAGGAGAATCACTTGAACCCAAGAGGTGAAGGTTGCAGTGAGCCGAAATTGCGCCATTGCATTCCAGCCTGGGCAACAGAGCGAGACTCCATCTCAAACAAACAAACAAACCGAAAAGAGGAATGCATAAAGCCTGACAAGGGTGCTGAACCCACCTCCCGCTTCACCCGTCAGTGCCCTCCTCCCTCACACTCCACTCTGATTCACTACTATTCACCTTCACAGATGTCCTTCGCTCTGCTTAGAACGCCCTTTGCTCCCATATTCCTGTTTGCCTGATAATTGCTACACATCCTTCAAGCCTCAGCTTACATATCACCTCCTCCAGGAAGCCTCTCCTGGTTGGACTTCCTTGCAATGCATCCCGTGGCTCTATTTCTCCCTCCCAAACTTGGGCACACGGGGTTGTCGCCTACTGTCATTCCCCTCCTCAAGGGTAAGAACCTGCCTCTGTCCTGTTCACAGTTTAATCCTCAGTGCCTGGGATGGGCCTGGCGTAGGTGGGTGCCACATAAATGTTGGATGGTGAATGACCACAGTGATGGAGACGTACACCCTCGGGACCAGAATTGAGAGCAAGGGACCTTGACTTAGGGTGGCTTCTGGTGGCAAAGGTCTGTGCAGAGCTTTGAGATTGGAGATAGGTAGAGAGAGGGTTCATCCTGGGCTAGGCACAGCCTGATGCCTGTGAGAAATTACAGCTTTGCAGGGGCTTCGGCTTTGAGTCATGATAGGATCTGTAATTTGAACCAACACTCCTTCTGAGGACAACTAAAGTCCCTTGATCCAGTTTCTTAAAAACCATCTTCTGGCTGGGCTCAGTGGCTCACACCTGTAATGCCAACATTTTAGGAGGCTGAGGTGGGAGGATCGTTTGAGGCCAGGAGTTCAAGACCAGCCTGGGCAACATAGTGAGAACCCCATTTGAACCAAAAAAAAGTGTGTTTTGTTTTTGTTTTTGTTGTTGTTGTTGTTGTTTAATTAACAAGGCAGTAAGAATCCTTTATCAGACAGGCTAGGTGCCTCACACCTGTAATCCCAGCACTCTGGGAGGCCAAGGTGGGCAGATCGCCTGAGCCCAGGAGTTCAAAACCAGCCTGGCCAACATACAAAGACCTCCATCTGTACAAAAAATACAAAAATTATCCGGGCATGGTGGCATGCACCTGTAGTCCCAGCTACTCTGGAGCTTGAGGGAGGGAGGATCATCCGAGCTCAGGGAGGCTGAGGCTACAGTGATTGTACCACTGCACTCTAGCCTGGATGACGGAGTGAGACCCTGTCTTAAAAAAAGAAAAGGAAAAAGAAAGAATCCCTTATCAAACATCTAGGCGAGGAGAAGGTAAGAATCCAGAGAAGAAAGCCACATTTTTCCTGAGGGCATTTGCCAATCCGGAAGAAACAGCTTTGAAACTGAGCTGTAGCTTTGATGGCCTCATGGGGGCTGAGAGGGGCAGGATAAAAGGCAAGCCCAGCCTTCTGTCTGAGGTGAGGAGCCTGATACCCCACAATACCTTTGAGACATCCTCAGAACAAGGATGAACCAGATGAAAACCAAATCTTGAGTGATTCAAGAAACGCAAGCCTTGAGACCGGGCACGATGACTCACTCCTGTAATCCCAGCACTTTGGGAGGCCAAGGCGGGAGGATCACTGGGGCCCAGGAAGTCGAGACCAGCCTGGGCAACATGGTGAAACCCCATCTCTGCAAAAAATTAAAAAATTAGCCAGGCCTAGTGGCGTGCACCTGCAGTCCCAGCTATTTGGGAGGCTGAGGTGGGAGGATCACTTGAGCCAGGGAGATGGAGGCTGCAGTAAATTACGATTGTGTCACTGCAGTGCACTTGAGCAAGACCCTGTCTCAAAAAAAAAAAAGAAAAGAAAAGAAAGAAAGAAAGAAAGAAAAAAAGAAAGAAAAAGAAAAAAGAAAAGAAGAATGAGATGAAAGTCTTGAACTTGAATTAAAGTGGCCTTGGATTCGTAGTAGTGCCCCTAAGTGCTTGATAGAAGCAAACAAAACACTTGTCTGAAGGGACAATTTGGGTGTCATCATCCTAGGCCTCAAATTATTCTCACAAATAATTTTCAAATACAATGAGCAGGTCAGTCAAAAATAACCAAGCAGGCTGGGCACAGTGGCTCCCGCCTGTAATCCCAGCACTTTGGGAGGCTGAGGCGGGTGGATCACCTGAGGTCAAGAGTTCGAGACCAGCCTGGCCAACATGGTGAAACCCCGTCTCTACTGAAAATACAAAAATTAACCAGGTGTGGTAGTGTGCACCTGTCGTTCCAGCTACTTGGGAGGCTAAGGCAGAGAATCGCTTGAACCCAGGAGGCAGAGGTTTCAGTGAGCTGAGATCACACTACTGCACTCCAGTCTGGGTGACAGGGTGAGACTCGGTCTCAAAAAAAAAAAAAAAAAAATCAGTGGGGAGGTGGTTTTCAAGAAATTGTATTGGGAAAACCGGATTTTATTTTTATTTTTATTTTTTTTTGAGACGGAGTCTCGCTCTGTCACCCAGGCTGGAGTGCAATGGCACGATCTCGACTCACTGCAACCTCTACCTCCTGGGTTCAAGCGATTCTCCTGCCTCAGCCTCCTGAGTAGCTGGGATTACAGGCACACACCACCATGCCTGGCTAATTTTTTGTATTTTTAGTAGAGTCATGGTTTCCTCATGTTGGCCAGACTGTTCTCGACCTCCTGACCTCAGGAAATCTGCCTGCCTCGGCCTCCCAAAGTGCTGAGATTACAGGAGTGAGCCACCACACCTGGCCAGACTGTCTTTAAAAAGAGGAGAGGAGAGGGGAGAGGAAGAGAGGGGAGGGGAAGAGAGGCAAAGGGCAAGGTGTGGTAGATGGGACACAGAGCTTCCATGCCCTCCCTGGGTGAGCGCCCCCTCTGGTAACCTCCACCTGTTCATCTGTCTGGAAGCTCTCTAGGTCTGGTCCTTTGGGTTTTTATGGAGGCTTCATTATGTAGGTATGATTGATTAAAATATTTGCCATTGATGAGAAATTTAAGCTTGAGTACCTCTCTCCTTCCCAGAGATTGGGAGATGAGGCTGAAAGAACTAACCACTTAATCATGCCTTGGTTTTTCTGGCGACCAGCCCCAGCCTAAAGTTACTGAGGAGCAGCTAGCCATTAGTCCACTTATTAACATACACAAATATGTCACTTTGGGGATTCTAAGGGTTTTAGGAGCTGTGTGCCAGGAAATGGAGTTGGAGACCAAATACTTGACATACAAATAAAAGCAAAAAAAAAAAAAAAAAAAACGTGAATTGCACTTAATCAAAATACAAATACGTGTTTCATAGTAGCATAGACTTAATGTTTGTGTCTCCCCTGCCAAATTCATAGGTTGAAATCCTAACTCTCAATGTGATGGTGTTAGGAGATGGGGGAGATGAGGTCATGAGGATGGAGCCTTCAGGAATGGGATCAGTGCCCTTAGAAGAAGATAAACAGGAGCTTGCTCTCCCTGTCTCTCTTCCCTTTTTCTTTTATTTTCTTATTTATTTATTTATTTATTTATTTATTTATTTATTTAGAGACAGGGTCTTGCTCTGTCACCCAGACCGCGGCACTGTGGCACGATCACAGCTCACTGCAGCCTCAACCTCCAAGGCTCAAGAGATCCTCCCACTTTAGCCTCCAGAATAGCTGGGTCTACAGGCACATGCCAATACACCCAGCTAATTTTTTATTTTTTGTAGAGATGGAGTTTTACCATGTTGTTCAGACTGGTCTTAAACTCCTGGGCTCAGGTGATCCTCCCGCCTCAGCCTCCCAAAGTCCTAGGATTACAGGTGTGAGCCACTGTGTCCAGCCTGCTCTCTGCATTTTCTGCTCTCTATCCTATGCTCTGCTGTCTATCTTGTGAAGATACAGCAGGAAGTCATCTATGAAGCAGGCAGAGAGCCCTCCCCAGAACCTGACCATGCTGCACCTTGATCTCGGACTTTGTGAGGAACAGATTTCTGCTTAAGCCACCCAGTCTATGGTATTTTTGTTATAGTAGCCTGAACTAAGACAATATTGTTAGCAATTAGGGAAATACAAATCAAAACCACAGTGAGACACTCCTTCACACCCACTAAGATGGCTACAACCAAAGACAGACAATAACAAGCGCTGTTGAGGATGCAGAGAAATTGGAACCCTTACACATTGCTGCTGGGAATATAAAATGGTGCAACCACTTTGGAAAACCGTTTGGCAGTTCCTCAAAAACCTAAACGAGGCTGGGCACAGTGACTCACGCCGGTAATCCCAGCACTTTGGGAAGCCAAGAGGGGTGGATCACCTGAGGTCAGGAGATCGAGACCAACCTGGCCAACATGGTGAAACCCCAATTCTACTAAAACTGCAAAAATTAACTGGATGTGGTGGCATGCACCTGTAGTCCCAGCTACTCAGGAAGCTGAGGCAGGAGAATTGCTTGAATTGGGGAGGCAGAGGTTGCAGTGAGCCGAGATCATGCCACTGCACTCCAGCCTAGGCAACAAAGCAAAACATCATCTCAAAAACAAACAAACAAGCAAACTACCTAAATGAGCAGTTACCGTATGGTCTAGCAATGCCACTCCTAGGAATACCCCAGAGAAGGAAAAACAGGTGATGTTAACAATAGCACTGTTCATAATAACCAACAAGTGGGAGCAACCCCAAAGCCCATACAATGGTGAATGCTAAATAAAATATGGTTGGCCGGGCGCGGTGGCTCACGCCTGTAATCCTAGCACTTTGGGAGGCCGAGGCGGGTGGATCCCCTGAGGTCAGGGGTTCGAGACCAGCCTGGCCAACGTGGCAAAACCTCATCTTTACTAAAAATACAAAAATTAACTGGGCATGGTGGTGCATGCTTGTAATCCCAGATACTTGGGAGGTTGAGGCAGGAGAATCACTTCAACCTGGGAGGCAGAGGTTGCAGTGAGCCAAAACCAAACCACTGCACTCCAGCCTGGGTGATAGAGTGAGACTCCGTCTCAAAATAAAATAAAATAAAATAAAATAAAATAAAATAAAATAAGTTCTATCCTCTCAGAAAAAGGACCATTCAAAAGAAAATGTTCATAGTGGACCAGGGTGGTTGCAGTCAGACACGTGGGTAATAAAACCTGGACCTATCATCTAATGCTCACCACTTGCCTGCATGACTGGAGTTTGTGAAATATTTCACTGAAAGTTGCTGGCTGTAAACCTGTTTATCAGATGCAGAACAAAGACAAGATGGAATCAGTTGCCCTCCACCAGACCTTCCGCCAGACCCTAAGACGCCTAACCTTTCATCTCCACCCGCTCGCTCGACGGTATGTTCATCGGATCTTACACAATAGTGTCACTTAGCTGAGATCAGAATTGCAGGAATGCAGCCGTTGCTTCACGCTGCTTCTGCCACTTTCTGTGCTATGCATATCCCTCTGTGAGAAAATTATACACTGTGCCTCACAGAACCTACTTCTGGACATGTTCTCGGTCTATACTCTCTGTACTGAGTGCCTATTATTTCACTTTTTGATCAACAATCCTTGCCGTGAAACATTATTCACGTTAAAAAAAAGAATAAAGTTCTGATCTGTGCTACATGCGTGAACCTTGAAAACATTAGGCTAAGTGAAAGACGCCAATCACAAAGGCCACATACTGTATATTCAATTTTTGGGTTTTGTTTTGTTTTTAAGATGGAGTCTCACTCTGTCGCCCAGGCTATAGTGCAGTGGTGCAATCTTGGCTCATTGCAGCCTCCACCTCCCAGGTTCAAGTGATTCTCCTGCCTCAGCCTCCCGAGTAACAGGCACGAGCCACCACCACGCCTGGCTAAAGTTTGTATTTTAGTAAAGACGGGGCTTCACCATGTTGCCCAGGCTGGTCTCGAACTCCTGAGCTCAAGTGATACGCTCACCTCAGCCTCCCAAGGTGCTGGGATTATAGGTGTGAGCCACCGCCACAGCCTGTATATTCCATTTATATGAAATGTCCAGAATAGGCAAATCCTAGAGGCAGAAAATGGATTACTGGTTGCCAGGGGTGGGGGACAGAGAATGGGGAGTGGCTTACAGGCTTCATTTTGGGATGATGAAAATGTTCTGAAATGAGACCATGGTGATGTCTGTGCAACCTCGTGACTATAATAAAAACCACTGTTGTATATATTTTAAAAGGATGAATATTTTGGAATGTGAATTGTATCTCAATTTTATAAAGATCCTCACAGATGATGCTAGCTAATAAGAATAATGACTCACAGGCCGGGTGCAGTGGCTCACACCTGTAATCCCAGCACTTTGGGAGGTCAAAGCTGGCAGATCACTTGAGGCCAGGAGTTTGAGACCAGCCTGGCCAATATGGTGGCCCCTAGTAAAGAACAGCAACCAAAATGGGGGAGGGGTCACAGTAAGGACATCAGGAAGTGCTCACCAGGAAGCCATGGTTGCAAGTTGGGCAGCCCTTGCTGTCTGAGATGGGGGAGGAGCTTGGAAGTCTTCCCAGAGCTGTTTGCTGACCCCGTTCCCAGCCAGGAGGCCCCTGCCGGCCCAGAGCCCACTGACTATCCCTTTTCATCCCCTTCTGCCCCTCTGCCAGGACTGGTATCTCTATGACTCTCCCACCAGCTGCACGGTCCTGTCCCAGTCGCCCCAAAACTTTTTCTTTTTTTTTAAGAGACAAAGTCTTGCTCTGTTGCCAGTCTGGAGTGCAGTGGTATGATCGTAGTTTACTGCAGCCTTGAACTCCTGGCCTCGACGGACACCTAAACGAGGACAGGGAAATAAGTTTTGGGGAGGCTGCACACAGAGCCTGATTCCTGCAATCCCAGTGCTTTGGGAGGCAGAGGTAGGAGGATGACTTGAGTCCAGGAGTTTGAGGCTAGCCTGGGGGAGACAGGGGCCCTCCTTAGCTACTCCGGGTCCAGGTGCAGGACTGAGCACAGCCCTCAGACTCACTCCAGTGCTCAGCCTACCCTGCCCTACCCAGGGGGCATGAGGAAGGGGCGCACTTCTTCCCAGGCCCCTCCTGCTCAGCTCTGGGTCTGGAGGAGGGCAGGGCTGTCACAAGCTGCTGTCTCCAGTGCCTGGGAGAGTCAGCAGTGACTCGGTGGTTGTAGCCCCACTGAGGTGACTAAGACCTGGGGCTCCCTCCCCACACCTGGATCCCTAAGTCTCCTCATCGTAGGGACCTGCCAAAAAGAGCCTTAGCTCCCTGCTGACCTGGAGTGAAGAGGCCCCCTCTTTTTTCTGGAAGCCACAGCTCTGCTGAGAGCAGAGCTTCAGGCCCAGAGTGGGGAGGCTTTTCCAGGGAGAGGGAGGGACAGGGACCTGGGTTGCAGGACATGCTTTCTGATGGCGAGACATACATTCAGCTCTCTACAAGGCTGTCGTGTGGTGGTGAGGGAGTGAACCTGGAGTCAGCGTGCCTGGGCATACATCCCACCTCAGGCATTGACTAACTATGTCACTTTGGGCAAATCACTTGCTGTCTCTGAACCTCAGTTTCCCCATCTGTGAAATGGGCATAACTACTGTGCCTGCCTCACAGGACTGAAACGAGTTAACAAGCAAAGTCTCCTAAGCAAAGCTTCCTGGCTGTTCTAAGTGAGGTCTCGATCTTGTCACTTAATACTCGGTGTGTGCGGGTGCTACCAAGAGCCAGACAAAGTCCCTGGCCCTCAAGGAGCCCAGAGCCAAGTGGAGGATAGATAAACTGTAAATAAGGATTTAAATGAATTAACAAGATTCTTACAATTCGGGGATGAGTGCTGCGAAGGAAAGAGCCAGAGGTTTGGAATGGAGAGTGCAGGAAGGCTGGGGGTGTCAGGAAAACCGCTCTGAGGAAGGGACTTTTGAGCAGATTCTCAAAAAGTAAGAAGGAAGCAGCTGTGTGATGATCTGAGGGGAAGAGCATTCCGGCCAAAGGAAACAGCAAGTGCAAAGGCCCTGAGGCAGAAATGAACGTGACATGCATGACATGCGCTAGGAACAAAAGATAGGTGAGTGCGCCGGAAAATTGTTTGTTGCAGGATGATTATAGCTTCCCTAGCCTCTGCCCATCAGATACCAGCAGTGACATCCCTCCAACTGTACCAAAGAAAAGCGTCTCCAGAGAGAGCCAAATGTCCCCTGGGTGGGCAGTGGGGAGGGTTATTGCCCCTGGTTGAAGACCACAGGGTCGGGGAGAGCACAGATGACAAGGCAGACAGATCATAGGGCCAGCAGGGCCTGGCAAGCCCCTTCCAGGGGTCAGATGATGGGAAGATCAAAGAGGGTCGGGGACATGACTGAGGAGAAGGGGACACCTCACTCCTACCCTAGGCCTGCCCAGATGGGGGCTCTGTACTGGCCTCCCCTCCACCGCAGCTCCTTTGGAAGTGTCCCCAGGGCTCCCTCCCCAACCCACACCAAGCCGGGGGGCCATCCAGGGGCCACCCCTGGCCCCCACTGAGCCTTTGCTCCCTAGGTAGACTCACCCTGGGATGCAGCTATCAGGGTGTCCAGAAACTGCCCTCAACCTGAAATACAAATAACCATAAAGGGTCCTCCCTCCATCTTCCACTCAGGGTAGTGGGGGTCGGGAAACCCCTTAGACTGAACAGCTGCCCTCCCCTCTGGGGGCCCCTCTTCCCTCTTCTCAGCTCTCTGGGTCTCTGGGTCCCTATTTCTCAAGCTTTTTGTTTTTTGAAACAGGGTCCTGCTCTGTCACCCAGCAGTGTAGTGCTGGGTAGTGAATCACAGCTCACTGCAGCCTCGAACTCCCAGGCTCAAGCAATCTTCCCACCTCAGCCTCCAGAGTAGCTGAGACCACAGGCATGCACTCTTTAAAAAATTATTTGTAGTAGAGACAGGGTCTCACTCTGTTGCCCAGGCTGGTCTCGAACTCCTGCGCTCCAGCGATCCTCCCACCTTAGCCTCCCAAAATGCTGGGATTACAGGCATGAGCCTGGCACCCCCTTTCACAAGCATGCTCTCTCTGGGCCTCTCTTGGGCCTCTCCTTGTCTCCCACCTTATCTGCCCCCTTATCCTCCATCATCCTGTCTGTCTGTCTGCTTCACCCCTACTTCGTCCCTTGCCCGGTCCTTGGCTGCATCTGTCCTCTCTGCCTTGATCTCTTTCCCGCCCTCAGCCTCAGTCTTGGTCTCTCCAGCCTCATCACCCACTGCCCCCCTTCCCGAGTCTGTCTCTCTCCCTCGGTGGCTCCAGTGGTTTGGACAAGCTCAGCTCCCTTCTGCCCAGATGACCTCATTCCCCACCACGTCCACAAACACACACACACACACACACGCACGCGCTCACTGTCACACACAAATCCACACAAACGCACGCACTCACACAAAGACACAGTGACACATACACTTACATACACATGGAAACACACTTACAGGTGCACACGCCCAGGGACACCAGCACACACTCTCATATGCTCAGACCCATGCACACGGGTCCCTGGCTGGGTTTCACTCTAAATCTGACGTGGCCCTGCCCATTGTTGGCCTCTGTGCAGGCTTGGCCCATCTAGTCAGGTCCCAGGGAGGAGTGAGCAGAGCCACAGCAGGGAGCCCAGGCAGGGTTTGCAGAAATCAAGCTCTCTGCTCAGACACACCCGGCCCACTCTTGCCAGTGTCCCTCCCATCTCCCCCTGGAGCTGGGGGTTACTCATGGCTCAGGGTCCCCTCACCCCGCCCCATGTGGACGGACCATCTCCTCTGCCCCCACACGCTAGTCTGCCTTCTGCAAAGGCAGCCAACCCTGGCCGGAGACCCAGAGACCCGGGTCCAGCCAGCTCAGCCACCATCACTCTGGGAGACCTTGGGCACGTGCCTCAGTTTCCTCCTCTGTCAACAGGAACCTTTACATCCGTTCTGCAGTATTACTGACACAAAGTGGGCACCGGACAGTGACAGGCATGAAGATTCTGTGGACAGCCTCCCACCCTCCTCTAGGCTCTCGGGCCCCCCTAGTCTCCCTCTGAGGTTGGCTCCTGCTGGCAGCCTGTCTCCAGGAGAACTTCCCGGCAGACTCGGGGGGTCAGAAGGAAGGGGGAGCCGACCTCCTGCCTTCTAATTTAGATTCCTGGGTTTATGGCAGGAAGCGCAGCAAGGCTGACGCTGTAATTAAGGCGATTCCTGAGGCTGCAGGAGGAGGCAGGCAGAGGAGCCCGCCACAGGGCTGGGCCCCCACTTCTTTCCTCCCCCTGCCAGAAGCCCCAACCTCAGAGCTTCAACAGGCTCCTCTGCCTTAGAGCCCAGGCTCTGGAACTCCACTTGGCATCCCAGGAAACCAGAGATGGGCAGCTACATCCCAAGGGTCACACAGCACACGATGGCACGTGCCTGAGCCACCCCTGCGGGCCTCCCTCTGCCACCTGTGGTCCAGCTGGGGGTGCAGAGAGAGCGCAGACACGAGGCTTCTTTGTTCCGTCCAACCCGGACCCCAGGTCCCTCTTCCCTGAGTCCCCCTCCCCCTGCATTCCTGAGGTGTCTGGGCAGAGTCCGGCAGGGCTGTGGCAGGAGGGGCAGCTCCCCCACTCAGGGGTCAAGGCCAGGGCAGCAGCCGGGCCTGAGCACCGAGCAGTCTCCAGCTGAGGCCTGGAGCTGTGCTGGGTGTGTAGTACCCAGGGGGAGACCTGGGGGCTCACTGTCCCCCTCCCTATCCATAGACTGGAGCTTTAATTTTCACTCTGCTCCTCTGGGAGACCCTGGACCTCTCTTCTTGGAGTCCCAGTGTTCTCATCTACACAAAGGGTGCCACCATCACTGGGGAGGCCAGTTCTTCTTCCTGCCCTGGGCTGAGCTGGGGGTGCGGCCCCACCAGAGCACTTGGGTGGCCTTCATCAGCCTTCCCCGATTCTGGTCCCCGCCCAGTCAGGCTCTGTGGCCTTGGGCAACCCCTGCTCTCTAGGTCTCCACACCTTCCTTGGTAAAAATGAGGGGCTTGGACAGAGCCAGGGTCTCCCGCTCTGGAATTTCTCAAGCCAATACTGATCCAAAAAATCAGGGACAGGCTGGGCGCGATGGCCCACACCTGTAATCCCAGCATTTTGGGAGGCCCAGGTGGGCAGATCACTTGAGGTCAGGAGTTCCAGACCATCCTGGCCAAAATGGTGAAACTCTGTCTCTACTAAAAGAACAAAAATTAGCCAGGTGTGGTGGTGCATGCCTGCAATCCCAGCTACTGGGGAGGCTGAGGCAGGAGAATTGCTTGAACCCGGGAGGCGGAGGTTGCAGTGAGCTGAGATCACGCCACTGCACTCCAGCCTGGGCAATAGAGTGAGACCTCATCTCAAAAAAAAAAAAAAAATCTAGCCTAGGCCAGGTGCATTAGATCATGCCTATAATCCCAGCACTTTGGCAGGCCGGGGCAGGTGGATCACTTGAGGCCAGGAGTTTGAGACCAGCCTGGCCAACATGGTGAAACCCCATCTCTACCAAAAATACAAAAATTAGCTGGGTGTGGTGGGGCATGCCTGTAGTCCCAGCTACTCTGGAGGCTGAGGCATGAGAATCGCCTGAATCCAGGAGGTGAAGGTTGCAATTAGCCAAGGTGACAGAGTGAGATTCCGTCTCCAGAAAAAAAAAAAAAAAAAAAATAGGGCTGGGTACGGTGGCTCACGCCTGTAATCCCAGCACTTTGGGAGGCCAAGGCAGGGGGATCACCAGGTCAAGAGACTGAGACCATCCTGGCCAACGTGGTGAAGCCCCGCCTCTACTAAAAATACAAAAATTAGCCAGGTATGGTGGCGGGTGCCTGTAATCCCAGCTACTCAGGAGGCTGAAGCAGGAGAATCGCTGGAATCTGGGAGGCAGAGGTTGCAGTGAGCCGAGATCATGCCACTGCACTCCAGCTTGGCGAACGAGTGAGACTCCGTCTCAAAAAAAATAAAAAATAAATAATAATAATAATAATAATCAGGGACAGGTGTAGGTGGGCACTGACCACATGGCTTCCATGGGCCCCTCTTGGTTCCCAGCCAGCTGGGGACAACTTTGCCCTAGATTGCTTTGAATGTGGGTGGACCTTGGGGCGGCAACCTGAGGGCCAGGCTGTTTGGGGGGCCAGGGCTGCATGCCCTCATGTGTGCGTGTAGTGGGACATGTGAAGGTGGGGGGAACCGTGCTGAGGAGGGTGGTGGTGCTCCCACCCCATAAAGGGCCATGGCTGCCTCTCGGGCTCCAGCCTGGGCTCCACAGAGTGAACACTGGGGTCTGCGTCCGGGGAGCAGATATGGAACAAGGCAGGGGCGGGAGGGGTGCCAGGCATTCCTTCAGCTGGGGAGAAAGGGGGCTTTGTTGCCCGAAACTGAGCCGCCCCCGGTCTCCTTGCATGCCCAGGCACTCGGCCAAAGATAGAGAAGCCCGCACGGTACAGGCGGGGCTGCCGAGGCCTCTCCTGAAACTTCAGCCTGCCCCGGCCCGCGTGCCCCTGGTCAGTCGCTCCCTCCTCCCAGCCTAGGGCCCAGACGGGTCCATTAAACGGTGCCGATGCCAGCCTGGGAGGGGGCTTGGCTGGGGGCTGGAGTCCAAGGAGACACAGTGGTTGGAGTGTTGGTGTCAGGACTAGGGAAATACCCGCGCCCCAGCTAAGGAAGGGGTGAGGCGTGAGTAGCATTCCGGGCACTCACGCACTCTCATCCAGCCTTCCCTACACCCCGCGAGGAAGGTACCGTCAGGCCCATTTTACAGACGAGTAAACAGATGCTCAGCAAAGGGAGGGCATGCAAGTTCATGGCAGAGGAGGAGCTGCAAATCAGTCCTGTGCCCCCAAAGCTCCAACCTTGGAGACTCAGGGACACCTGGGAGAAGGAGGGGCTGCCAAGTTGTCCCCAAGCTGTCCCCGTGAGGGGCTTCCCTCTCTGAGTGCCTGCACAGAGCAGCCAGGCTTGAGGCTGATGCCAGACACCACCTTCCAGGCTTGCGAGATTAAATGACCCCAGCACAGACCAGTGCAGTTCTCAGCAGGTGTTTAATAAGTGTTCATTGGTGCCCTGGGTGACAAGTCCCTGTCTCTCTCTAGGCCTCTGTCCCCAACCTGTGCCCTGAGGCTACTTCCCCCAGGCCTGCCTATCAGGGATTGGGATCTTCTTATCTTCCAGCAGATTCATGGCCTCCTTCTCCTGGCCCATGGCTCCCAGCTGGGAGGCCCCCCAGGGCTCTCCTCCTCACCCCACAGGTTCTGCTTGCAGCCTCCTCTGCCTGGGATCTGGCCCTAGATTTGACAGTGGTGCAGGGCAGGAGGCAGGGGGTCTGGAGCTCCTTTATCTCTGTGGTCTCCCTAGCGGGGGATGGGAAGGCAGGAGGGCTGGGGCCTGGAGACAGCCACGGGGGTGGCAACAGGGTCTCCAGTCTGACCTGGAGGCCCAGCTGGTGGGGGCTGGGGGAGGGGGCTCTGGAATGCACAACCTCTTGCCGTCCCTTCCCTCAGACATGGGTAAAACACAAAGCGCCTTCCTTTGTCCCCAGCCCGTGCTTAATAGGATTGGAGGCTGGGGGTGGGGAGCCGGCCTCTGGTGGGGGACACCCTCCTGTGCAGCCACAATGGGGCCCTCTGACATCATGCTGCCCCCTGCTGTGATGTCAGAGGCCGCCACAATGGACCTTCCCAGCCGCCCAGACTGGGGGTGGGACAGATGGCTGGGGCGGGGGTCGTGGGGGGCGGGGCCAGGACACCTGCGTCCTCGGTGGCTCAGTCCCTGCCAGGCCAGCCGTGGTTCTGAAGAACAGGCCGGCAGGGCCAGGCAGCATTGGCTGCAGTGCCACTAAGGACAGGCAAATAGATTGACTTTTCTTTGGTGTGAGTCAACACTTAGACCATTTTTTTTTAAAAGGGAACAGCGCCGTTTTGAAAAAAGTAAAAGTTGAGATATTCTTGCCCTTTATCCTGGCTCACCACCACCACCTGTCAGTTAAGGAGCATTGAGCGGCTTCCTGGTGCCCACCCTTAGGATAAAAATAAAATCCTCAGCAGAGCAACAAGGCTCAGACCCTGCCCACCCCTCCAGCCTTGTCCCTCCCTGCCACCCGGCCCCCTGCAGCGAGAGCCTTCAGCCACGCTGGCCTTCCTTCCACTTCTGAGCCTAACAATTGCTGTTCCCTAGTCTTCCCTACTGTCTCTTCCTTCAAATCTCAGCTTAGACACCACCTCCTCCAGGAAGCCTTCCTGACTCTCCACAGGCTGAGCATGTTGTTCAATTCCTGGGTCCCGCAGCCCCCACGTCTGTCATATCACAACGTTTATCTTTGGAGTATTCTCTCCGACAGAGTAGGAGTTCTGTGACAGTGCCGCCTGGGCTCTCCCGCCCCTTGCTATCTCCCCAGCACGGAGCAGCATTCATTGAGTCCATTGACTCCTTCATCAAATATGTGGGGGTACCCACTGGGTGTCAGGTCTGGGAATCTAAGGGAAAAACATGCCTGTCCCCATCCTCATGGAGCTGGCCACTGAGTGGGAGGCAGGGATCAGTGACAGAAAATTATCTCACCACGTGGGGCCACAGCAGCAAAGTCCAAAGTGGCACAAATGAAACATGGTACAGGTTGGATGCACCTTTAAGATGGGTGATGGGAGGTGGGACGCGGTGGCTCAAGCTTGTAATCCCAGCACTTTGGGAGGCCAAGGTGGGCAGATCATGAGGTCAGGAGCTCGAGACCAGCCCAACCAACATGGTGAAACCCCATCTCTACTAAAAATACAAAAATTAGCCGGGCATGGTGGTGCGCACCTGTAATCCCAGCTACTCAGGAGGCTGAGGTAGGAGAATCGCTTGAACCCGGGAGGCAGAGGTTGCGGTGAGCTGAAATCGCGCCACTGCACTCTAGCCTGGCGATACAGTGAGAGTTCGTCTCAACAACAACAAAAAAAGGGTGATGGGGGCACCCTCTTCCCGGGTGTTGCTCATGAGCTGGTAAGATCGTGCTGAGGATGTGGGGAAGAGCTCCAGGCAGTGGGTGGCATTTAGCAGATCTCAAGGATCTTGTGTAGAGACTGAGTCAGATGTGAAAAAAATAGAAAAAATAAAAAACAACAAAAAAAGAAAGAATCTTGCAAAATAAAAGGAGGGTGGAGAGAAAAGCACAAAGAGACCTAGGCTCACTCACTGGGAAATTCACTGATAGCTTAGAGCAAAGCCCTGCGGCAAGGGGCTGGGCTCAAATCCTGGCGCTGCCACTTGCTAGCCGTGGAGTTCTGGGCAAACCCTTCACTTCTCTGTACTTCATGGTAGGGTGACTGGATCAGTTATTGTCCAATTAAAGACAGAAGGTGAAAGGGGGAGCTATTACAGCCAATTATACCAGGACGACAGGCCAAAGCCAGGACTGACCTGGACGGAAGGGAGAAACGGCCCCCAGCCCATGGGGTAATAGTAGGACTAGGTCACAGAGTTGTTAGGAGGATGAAATGAGTGAATCCATGGGAAACACTTTGAACAGCGGCAGTACATGTAATGCGCTTAATAATTGTTAGCTATTAGCATTTTATTACATACACGCGCACACACACACACATACACACACACAGAGAATCTCAGGGGAGAGGCTCAGACAGACAGACACACCTGAGTGTCATTCAAGTCCTATGTGATCCATAGCCGGCTGCGATAGGAGCTTGGGGGAGGCAGGGTTGACGTGTCCCCATCGCCTGGCAGCAGAGTGTTCTCTGCAAAGGTCTCTCTCTCTCTTTTTTTTTTTTTTTTTTGAGATGGAGTCTCGCTCTTGTCGCCCAGGCTAGAGTGCAGTGATGCGATCGATCTCAGCTCACTGCAACTTTCACCTCCTGGGTTCAAGCGATTCTAGTGCCTCAGCCTCCTGAGTAGCTACAATTACAGGCACGAGCCACCACACCCAGCTAACTTTTGTATTTTCAGTAGAGACAGGGTTTCACCATGTTGGCCAGGCTGGTCTCGAACTCCTGACCTCAGGTGATCCACCCACCTTGGCCTCCCAGAGTGCTGGGATTACAGGCGTGAGACACCGCATCCAGCCTGCAAAGGTCTCTTGGAGAACGGGTGATTTGATTTGAGCCTGGAAGGGTGGGTGCATTTTCCACAGACAAAAATAGGGAGGGATATGTGGGGGGGTGGGCGAGGGCTCATGGTGAACTGAGGGCAGGTCCAGGAGTCTGGACCACATTAGAGTACAGGGGAGGGGTGCAGAGTCTGGGGAAGTGTGTCCTGTGGCCAAATGCTGGAATTGGTTGGCGGGGCCCATGAGGCCTGGTCCTGGGGGAAAGGCCCCTCCGCTCAGCAGGAGACCTGATCATGCAGCCGCCTGCTCTGCCAGCCCAGTGTGGAAACTGCATCCGTCCATCCATTAGGCTGCTGAGGCCGTGGGGAATGTGATGAGGCTGCTGAAATGGGGCCCGGGCCCAGCGGGAGAAACGAGGCCCCCACCCTGGGCAGGGGTGGAATGTGGCTGCAGCTTCCCAGAAACTAGGTCTGGTTCTGCCGACAGAGACTGGCTGACGGTTTGAACTGAAAAGCCAGACCCAGAGGGCTGGAGTGGGGCCTGCTGGCCGGGCCACCTGGGGCTGCCCAGGGCTGCCTGGGGAGAGGGTGCCAGGAGTGAGGAGGGGGCAACTCTGTGGTGGGGGCAGGGGCCCCTCATCTCAGCCAGGACAGACTTCCTGGAGCCTTCCTCACTACAGATGGACAAACTAAGCCCCTGTGACACCAAGGGACATGCCCAGGAGTCCACAGCCAAGTCAATAGGAGGCGCCCAACCGAACCTCTGTCTTCCCTTCCCAGTCCAAGGATCTTCCTGCCATTTCCTAAAAAGAAGCCCAAGGTTCCCAAGTGTCACCGAGCAGCAGGCAGTGGGATGAGCTGACTCTTGTCTCCTGTGCCGCTCTGTCACCTCCTAGCTGTGGGAACTTGGTCTGAATACTGTAACCTTGCTGAGCCTCAGGGTCCCCCAAATGGGGATAAATGTATAACTCTCAGGGTCACTGTGACCTTGCATAAGACAGTGTGGGTCTTGGGCTGGGCACTGGCATGGCAGAGTCACTGGCACCATGGCAAGTTAAAACCGTGTTGCCAGGCATTAGCCTTAGATTTCCTAATTTGTTAGCAACTCCTCTAGGAACAGGCAATGCTAAAGCAACACCCACCACCTACAATGGTAGGTGTTGAGAAACACTCAACTGCTTCTCCTTACCAGCTTTTGAGGTCCCTCCTGGCCAGCCAGAGGGAACCCAGGACCATTGCACAGCACTTACCGTGTTTCCAGAACCCATATCCGGCTCCACAGGGCCCTTGGATCTCAAAAGCCCAGTTCTTGTCCCCCCAGTTCATTTGTTTATTGAACAAATGTTTATTGAGGGCCTACTGGGTACCAGACATGGTTCCAGGGAGGGGCGATGGAGGCACGACGCACAGAATGGGTGAAGGCACAGAGGGCCCGAGCCAAGGACTCAAGCACTTCCCACACACATTCATTTGCCCCTGTTCTAGCAGCATCTATGGTGCCCCAGGCCCCATCCCAGGCCCTGGGCTGCAGCTGGAGCTGAGGAGGTGTGAATGGGGAGGCGAGCAGAGAGCTTGCCTGTCCCTCCAGAATTTGCTAATGAATTAGGAAATCTCAGGCTGGTGCCTGGTGACATGGTTTTAACTTGCCATGCAGACTGGGAACAGCAGAGAAAGCAGGCACCTCCCTACCCAATGCCCCCATCACCACTGCCTTTCACCTCCTTCGGGGCTTTGCTGGATACATCAAAGGCCTGCCAAGGTTCCTGCAGCTCAGAGCCCAGAAAGGGCTGCGGGCCCACTTCTCAGCAGAGAAAACTAAAATCGGAAATGAAGGTTTTGGTCAGGGTGGGAATGAGGGCATGGTTGCTGTCTTACACTGCTCCTGACACAACAGCCAGGGGTTAGGGTGGCATAGGAGGTGGAGGAAGCTTGTCTTGGTCAAATGGGACCCAGATGTTAGAGGGGAGACTCAAGCCCCACCCACAGAGGTCTGGAGTCAGAGCCAGGCTCTTTTGGGACACTTCTTCCCCTATCTGGTGGACTCCCACTTGACCTTGACCTCAGCTTAGATGGCTTCTCCTCCAGGCAGCCTGCCCGGACTTCCTAGGCTGGGTCAGGTGCCCCTCCGCCCTAACCTCTGGCTCCTATAACACCCAGCTCTGCCCCTTCTTAGCCTGGGTCCTACTGTATTACCATTGCTGCCCCCACCAGACTAAGAGTCCCATGAGGGCAGACAGAGGCCTTATCCATCTTTGTGGACCTTGTGCCCAGCCTGGCATAGAGCAAGAAATGGCCACTGAGAGAAGGGACAGAGGAGCAAACCATCTGGATACCTGGGGTGTGGGATGTGGTGGCATTTGGAGACCATGGGCAGGTTATGGTGCCTCAGTTTCCCCAGATCCAGTGCTTCTCAGACCTTATCTAGGGAAGTGTCCATGATGGCGGAGAGGGGAGAGGACGTCTCTGGCCAGTTATGTAACCTCCCTCCCCTTGGTGTTCGAATCTGTAAAATGGGATATTAATAATATCTACCTTGAAGGACTGTTGGAAGAATTAAATAAGTAAACACAGGCTAAGTGCTTAGAACAGTGGGTGGTGCCCAGAAAGCCTTGTGTAAGTGTTTGCTGATACCTGATCTTCAATTCAAGCTCAGTGTTCCTTCTGCTCTGAGTTGGTTTGTTTGTTTTTTCTCTGATGATATTAACTTTGATCACTTGGTTACGGTGGTGTTTGCCAGGTTTCTCCACTGTAAAGTTGCTTTTCGTTTTCTTTCTTATTTTTTTAACCCCTTCTATACTTCCCTACTGCCTTTCTTTGGAAGGGTGTCCAGTCCACAGTCCAGGCAGTGGGGAAGTAACTTTACCCGCTAGAGGGAAAAGAATCCACCCCTTTGAAACTCATCTGTAAGGAAGAATTGTCTAGTCTCCCCCGACTTATTTATTTATTCAAGCTTTTTTTTTTTTTTTTTTTTTTTAAATGAGATCTCATTCTGTCGCCCAGGCTGAAGTGCAGTGGCACAATCTCGGCTCACTGCAACCTCCACCTCCCGGGCTCAGGCGATCCTCCCGTCTCAGCATCCTGAGTAGCTGGGACCATAGGCGCGTGCCACCATGCCTGGTTAATTTTTTGTGCTTTTGATAGAGATGGGGTTTTGCCATCTTGGCCAAGCCGATCTCAAACTCCTGAGCTCAAGTGATCTACCCACCTCGGCCTCTCGAAGTGCTAGGATTACAGGTGTGAGCCACTGCACCCAGCCTTTAATCATTTATTTATGTCAGTATGGACTCGTGAATATTTATTTTCGACTTCTGATTTAATCTAATACCTCATCGTTTTGTTGCTCAGCTTGTTCTAGGTTTGGCCCTTGGGAGTTCTTTAGGGCTGGCTCCTGTGTCCCTCTGGCACAGCCCCACCTGTTTATTTTTGAGCACTTCTTTACGCTCTGATGCTCCAAGATGCTCCCAGCTCATCTTGTATTTTCCCTGCTTCAGCCCCAGAATCAGCCATTTCTCTAAGGAGCCCTGGTTCTTGTATTAGAGAATGGTTTTCAGGAACCAAGATCTGTGGGCTGGGTGTTCTTATTGCTACAGGGGTGTTCCTGCATTTAGGCCCTCTAGGAGACAGCTCTGGATTTGCTTTCATTTAAAAATAAAGTTTCCCCTCCTGCCAATTGCAGGGTCCATTGGAGACTGCAGACAGCTGCTCACTGGGTTTTGAGCATCGGACCTGTCTGTGGCCCACAGGTTTATGCGTTCTCACATGCCCTTGAAGGGCCTTATGTCCAGGACTTCAAGGGAGAGAGCACACGAGGCCACCTCTCCCAATGCTGAGCCACTTCCTGCGCTCATTCCTGCTCATCAGCAGGGCCATGGCCGAGTTGCTTTGGGAATGGGACTCAAGCCTGGTCTTGACGTGCCCTCATAGCCCAGATTGCTGTGGGTTTGCAAGCTGCAGGCTTACTCCCTACTGGGCCAACAGCTTTGTCAGTGGTAGCGATAGTAGCCATAGCCCAGCCGCAGAGCTACTGTGGCCACCTGGGTCAGGCCAGGCCAGGCCAGGGTCAGGCACCAGGAAGGTCTGACTCAGCAATCATGCCCAGTACACTCAGGTGGCCCAACACTAATGGGAGGAAGGCCCAGCCAGGTGCTCCCTGCACTCCCAAGGCTCACCCAACCCCAGCCACACCTGACACAGGCGGTCAGATGTCTCATGGATGCCCAGTGGGCCAGGACCCAGAGGGAGGCAGCTCTCCTGCAGCAGCGGGGGTCAAGGCAGAGCGTGCCAGCCTTGAGACCCCAGGGCAGGCCGAACACCCTCCCGACTTCGCCAGCGCCTCTCCTTTATCTCCCCGAAGCTCCAGGCTGAGAGTCAGGAGCTCTGGGTTCCAGACCTGCCTCTACCAGTGACAACAATCATGCCACTCCCTGCTTGAAACCTTCAGTGACTCCTTATTGCTCTCAGCTTGAAATCCCCACTCCTGGGCCTGCTTTACAAGGCCCTAGAGACCTCTCCAGCACCTCACGTCATGCCTTAATAACACCAAATTGCTTGTGGTTCCCTTGCACAACCATGTGGTTTCACGCCCCCGCGCCTCACTCTGCATCACCCTCCCTTGGCTTCGCTGGTTAACTCCTAGTAGTCCCTGAGGTCTCAGCTCTGGGACCACCTCCTCCAGGAAGTCTTCCTCCTGGGCCTCAGATCATCTCTGCTCCCTGGTTACGTTCCTGGTGACCTGTGTTTTGACACCTTCCTAACTAACCCCCGATATGAATGACCTCTGACCTGCAGGGCTGCAACCCAGTAGAGTGGAGAAGGCTCAGGTTTGAAATTAGGACACTGGTGCCGGGCGCAGTGGCTCACGCCTGTAATCTTAGCACTTTGGGAGGCAGAGGTGGGCAGATCACAAGGTCAAGAGATCGAGACCATCCTGGCCAACGCGGTGAAACCCCATCTCTACTAAAAATACAAAAATTAGCTGGGTGTGGTGGCACGCGCCTATAGTTCCAGCTACTCAGGAGGCTGAGGCAGGAGAATTGCTTGAACCCGGGAGGCGGAAGTTGCAGCAAGCCAAGATCGCGCCCCTGCACTCCAGCCTGGCGACAGAGTGAGACTCCGTCTCAAAAAAAAAAAAGAGAGAAATTAGAACTCTGACTTTTCTTGAGACTGCTGTGTGACTTTGGGCAAGTCGCTGCGTGTCTCTGAGACTCCATTTCCTCATCTAAGAGAAAAGCATCCCACTGAGATTTCTGACCCTGCTTTCAATTCTGGCCTCTGCCCCTAACTTGCTGTGTGGCCTTGAGCAAGTCCAGTTGCTGGGCTCCAGCTTGATTTTCCTTTTCTGTGAAATGGGGCCGCCCACAAAACTCATAACAAAGTGTTGAGGTTCCAACAAGCCGAAACCTGTGAAAAGCTTGTGTAAACCTCAGAGCCATACGTGGATGGTTGAAGGATCTATTTCGACAGCTCCAGGGAGCCGTGGGAGGGAAGCTGATGGCGGCTCTTGCTTTCTCCTACCTCCCAATCCTCCAGAAGACTGAGCAGCCTGGCGATCAAAGGTGATTGGGGCCTGCTGGCATGGAGGCCGGGCTCGGCAAAACCTGCTTCCTGGCCCCCTGCCCACCTCCCACCCACACCTGCTCCCAGGGTTAAGTGATATGTCTGCCTTGTGCACGAATCTCTGTTTAAACACTCGGTGTTTGGGGGGAACCCTCAACCCCTCAACTCCCACTCAGGAAGCTCTGAGACCCCACTGCTTTTCCCAAGACTGACAGCCAAGATCAGTTTGAATCATCTGCAACTTTATTCCAGAGCAGAAATAAGTCATTTTCTAACAATAAATATAAAAAAAATAATAAATTAAGATTCGAAAAAAATTTTCAACAAAACAAAATCATTAACACTGACAGAATAGAACCTGCTATCTACAGGGATGAGAGAAGGGGCCAACTGGGGCATGGGCAGGACACTCCTGCAGCACCGGCCCCCGGGTCCCCAGCTCAGGAATGTTTGACACAGGCCACCCTCTGTCCCCAGCCCTGACGGGAGCCCCTGCCACACACACACATTCTCTCCACAAAGTACAAAATATATATTTAAAAACCTCAACACAACCAAGCATCTTGCAAAGGCCCAGGAAAGCAAGGGTTTGGCCAGTCAGGGATGAGGACGGGGCCCGAGTGTCTAAAGAAGGCACTAGAGGGACGGGGACCGCTTTGGGTCTCGCCCAGTCAAGTTCACGGTCTGCCCTCTTAGTGTGAGAAAATGGAGCTTGAGGTACCCTGTTCACTTGGCACTGGGCCAAGCCCCCCCATCTCCTGAGATGGCCTCATGTGGGAGAAGACGAAGGGGAGGTCGGCTTGGGAATATCCTCTGTCTGTCCGAAGGCTGTGGCGGGGCTCCTGCTCCAGGGATGCTGGGGCGTGGCGGTGCCTGCTAAGTGCTCTGCTGTGTGTGCCTCGCAGGGAAAGAGGGCCCGGCCCAGTATCCACGGTCGTCTCCTCAGTTCAGGCCACGGTGTCATCCGAGACCCCTCAGCACAAGTTGCAGGGGGTATCAGTAGGAAAGAACTAGAAATAAATAAGGTCCCCAGTGGCCCAGCATGGCACAGCAGGAGGCCACTCTGTGTCTTCAAGTATTCTTGGCCGATGGGGCTCCAGGCCCTGTCGAGGCTCAGATGGGGATCCCCACCGTGTTCACCTGGTCCTTGAGTCCCAGCAGGCTGTAGGCGATGCGCTTCTGGTGGCCGGGCAGCCGCACCCCAATCCTCTTGATGTCGCTGTGGGCCCGGAGGGAGAGAGGGAGAGTTAGGGGCTAGAGCAGGGGAGGGGGCCGGGCTGGGCAGGGACAGGACTCGGTGGGCGGCAGGGGAGGGGAGTGGAGGGAAGCAGAGGAGGAGGGTGGAGAGGGGGCCTTGGGGACCTGTAGGGCAAGAGAGCTCTGGTTAGGTAGGCCTGGGAGAAGGAGCCACAGCCTAGAAGCTTGCCAAGGTGGCCCATCATCAACAAAGTTAGGAAAACGACAGAAGCCTCAACTCTGTACGATGCTTTAAAAAATAAAAATAAATCAAATCTTCTGAATTATCTGTGAGGCAGGTGCTCTTTTCATCCCCATTTTGCAGATTAAAGAACTGAGGTCAGAGAGGTGAAGTGACTTGTCCAAGGTCACACAGCTAGGAGGTGGAAGAGCTGGGAATCAAACCAGCTATGAACAAATGCCTCCCCTCCCCTCACCCCCAGTCTGTCCCCAGTGCCCCCAGCTCAGGCCTCCTTCCCAGGAACTCTCTAGGGATGTCACTCAAAGCCTCTCTGCCCAAGGTCTCTTCCCACCCGCTGCCTCATTTCTCCCCCACTCCTTCCAAGTTCCCACTGCTGGTCATGAAGGAAGGACTCGGGAAATACTTGAAGGGTTCAACTCCGCGAGTCTCCATGGGTGAAGCTTGCAGGTCACCAGATCCAGTGACTAGGAAGATGTCTTCCCTTGGGGGAACCTCAGTCTCCTCCCGTGTCAAATGGGAGCTACTGTCCATCTAGAGGGCGAGAAGCCTCAAAACCAGCGGCCGAAGGAGAAGGCAGCATCAGTTCCAGGTGGACAGATGTGCCCAGGAGCCCACAGCCCAGCTTTCCCACCCCCACAGGGTACACACTCTCCTGGGCCCCCCTTCCATGCCCCTCCGTCCCCTCATGAAATCACTTATGCTCCCAGGAACCTGTGAGGAGGGCATTTATTACTCACTTTGGGAGCTTTCTCCTCCACCGTCCTCACCCACTAGCCCAAACCCATGAAAACACCCAGGTTTTTACGGGCCGTCTTTTGGCTGTAAAGGGAGCTAATTATATGATGCAAGATTCTAGTTGCAGTTCTGCAGACATGACTTTCCCACAGGCTCCGGGAGCCCCGGGACAAGCGCAGAGCAGGGAAGGGCAGACCCAGGTGAGTGGGGGGGACTCCGGGACCTCCAGCAGAGGCTAGTGCTCCCTCAGCAGCAGGAAGGCCGGGACACTTGGGAGAACTTCCTATGCTACCCGCACGGGACGTTTCTAACCTGTTGGAGGTGCTGAAAAAGCAGCATTTTCCCACACACTTGAAGGTCTTGAATTATGGCCCCTGGACAAGCGCTCAGACCATGGAGAAGGAGACAGGACCCTGGCCCGACCCCAGATTTGCAGTTCCACAGGTGGAGCAGGGAGTCTGCATTTGGTTGAATCCCAGAAGAAACCTGACATCCGGTTGAAGAACCAGTGGGTTGTAAGCTCCAGGAGGACAAGTGCTGAGACCTCGTCATCTGGGCCCATCACCCCCACAGCCCCTGCTCCCGCCCCCACCCCTGCCCAGGGTCCAGGATAGACCTGGCACATAGTAGGTCCCCAAGGAGTGTCTGCTGCATGAATGAATGAGCGAATGAATGCTTTAGCAGAGATTGGGCCGTTGCTGGGCCACCTCTGGTCCCTCTTGCAAACAGCAGTGGTTAATCTCACAGGACGGGAACACAGTTTGCTTCTGAAGCCCTGTGTAGAAAACTCCAAGGCCATATACTCGGTGAGTTCCTACTGTGTTCTGGCCCTGGGTGCAGGGAGACGGGAGTGAGAAATGGCTCCTAGAGCCTCACGCATCAGATCATTCATTCATTCAGCAAGCATTCCTTCAGTACCAAGCCTATGCCAAGGACTCTGGAGACCCTAAGATCTACAACCTGTGCCCTCGACCCCCACACAGGATGCGGATGCTGCAGTCCCAGCTCTAGACAGAGCCTGGGATTGGGCTATTTTTCCGGGGTGCAACATCCACCCCTTTCATCAGCTGCTCACAAAACATCTGGGACCACTAGTCTAGCTAGAAACCCAACTGACTCCAAAATAGCACAAATGGAGAAGAGACAGTGGCTGTGGGACCCCAGAGGAACAGGCAGCTGGTCCCCTGGGAGGGACTCAAGGAGGCAGGAGGTTCAGAAGGGGAGGGGATGGGACACTGAAGCCTAAATCCTGATCCCAATGGGAAGGGCACACATTCCCCTGCAACCAGCTCGAAGTCTCCCATTGGGACCCATGGCGTGTGTAGACCCAGGCTTCAGGTTTTAAAAAGTCCTTTGAGATCCCCATTTATTTGAAAAGAGGCAGAGGAGAAGGAGGAGGCCTGCAGGCCCCAGCTCTGAGCACCAGCGGCTGGTGGGGGGGAGAGCGAATGACTTCCTGCCTTTATCCAGGCCCTTTCACAACAACGCACACTGCAGCACTCACATACACACACACAGCCTCCCTCCGTCCAAGACCGCCCCATCCCTGCTCGTGGGAAAGGAATTGGCGAGGAGCACCCCGAGCTATTTAGGGAAGCCTCTAAGAACATGTGTTTCCTATAAGCACTTCTCCTTGCCCTCAGCTCTGGTCACCAGAAGAAGGCTGTGTTGTCCTTGGTGGGAGCCCCTGGAGGGGCAAAGGGTCTTGTGGATGTTCCCAGGGAAAAGGAGAAAAGGAGGGGTCATTTGCACAGCACTAGAGGAGGAAAGCAAGGGAGTGGAGGAAAAGAGGAGAGCAACAAGGATTTAGCGCCTACTGTATACCAGGTGTGTCATCTGCACTGCACCCATGCAATCCCATCAAACTTGATCAAGGTCACCCACTAGGAAGTGGCAGATGCGGGACTTGAACCCAGGCATGTGTGCAGAGCCCAAGTCTGTAGTCCTGCTGCACTGGCTGGCAGCAAAAGATATCCTGTGATCCATCTCCCCTCCCTACGTCTCCCTGCCTCCCTCTGGTCAGCTCTGTCCCTGCCTGCTTCCCATCACGGACTGTCCCCTGAGAGGGACTGTGGCCTTGGCTAGCAGGTTGGAAGCCCAGCTGAGCAGTTTCCAAAGGCCCTAGAGAATGTTCATGAACAGGCTCAAATCCCAGAACTTCTGTGACCCAGAACCATGGGAGGCCCAGGTCATCCCATCCATACAGTTCCCAAAACCTCCCAGCCTCGGGGTCTGCTCCCACCATGACCTTGGGCCATGCACAAGCTGGGTTGTTGAAACCCGCCACTATTTTTAGAGGCACAAAAGGCTAAGAGGATAGTGTCTTCCCCCTCCTGGGACAGGAGGAGGTGTCTGTGCCAAGGCCATGCCGGGAAAAGTCTCAGTGCTGGAGCTGGGACGGAGAGAAGAAAGAGCTCCCATGGGGCAGCTAGACAAAGGGCCAAACCCAGGGCCAGCAGGGAGTACGTGGCACTTCTCAGCAGGTGGGACTGCAGGCTGAGAGCCAACCAAATGGAGAGAGGTGCCAGGGGTAGGCCAGGGGTTCAACTCTCCCCTGGGCAGCAAGTAGGGCATCTTGGAGAAGACTGCCCCAAGCTGGCCGTGTGACCTCAGGCAAGCCGGTAACATCTCAGCCTGTTTGTCTACCAGTGACCTCTCTGATCCCTGGGCTCTGGGACCCCGACTGACTGGGGCTGGAATCCTGCTCTGCCCCTAGTGGCTGTGGGACCCTGGGCGGGTCACTGCACTTCTCTGCATCTGTTTCTCACCTGCACCTGTTTCTCACCTGTTAACAGGACTCACCCTGCTGGGTTCTCATTCAAAGTGCTCAAGCAGAGACGGCACACAGCCCTCAGTAAACAGTAGCTACCATTATGATTACGGTTACTATTATTTCCCCACTCTGGTAAAGGATGTAGGAAGAGGAGGGAGCTGAGAGTGGGCGCCCAGAACTGCCAGCTGCTGGCAGAGTTCTGCCCTTGCCTTCCAAGGAGCCTCTTACCAGAAGAGAAAGAACGAAGAGAGGAGCATTGAGGGGCAGGGAAGAGGGTTGGGGGGCGTGGAGGCAGCCTCTGGAGTGGGAGGCAGCAGGGGTGGTGGGGGAACAGGAAGGGGCCTGACTCACTCGTTGGTCATCTGCACCACCTTCTCGATGGCAGTGTAGCCGGCCGCCATGAAGTGCTCCGTATACTGCTGCATCTTGATGGACTCCAGCCACTCGGACACCGTGCGGAAGGGCACCCCCTCCGAGCCACTTGTGCTGGGGAGCCGGATAGACACCCTGCAACCGGAAGCACTGCAGGTGAGGGGCTGCAGAACCCAGTCCACCCTGGGCCCCGCGCCTGCTGCTCCCTAACCTGGATGATTGACTCAGCTGCCCCGTGCCTCGGTTTCCTTATCTGGGCAACGGGGAAGCCCAGTCACATAGGGTTCAATGAGGCCTCCTGGCATGTTGGGAGCGCTCAGCATCTGTAACTACTGCTGCCCCTCCACTCCTACTAACAGGACCACCACCAATAACTACCAGATCATAAAACGCTACGAGCGGAGATTCCAGATCCCGAGGTCACGATCCCAGCCTGACCACTTCCAGCTATGTAAGATATTCAATCACCCTGTGTCTCAGTTTCCTCTTCTACAAAATGAGGATAATTTTGTAGAAGAGGACTCATCTCGTACGTTGTTTAAATGAATGAAAATGTATTAACTGTTCACACAGTGCCCTGCACCCTCAACATAAGCTGGTTGCTCCTATTAGGATTTCCGGGGTCATCGTGTCCAGTCTAAGTCAAGTCCACACATAACCTCTGAGCCCCCAGCACCCCTCAACTTCCCCTGGGTGGCCACTCTACCGAAGTGGTTCAGGAGTCTGCAGAAGGGAAATTGGGGTCATCATAGGCAGAGGGCACAGAACTCACCGGGGGTCGAAGTCAGCCAGGGTCTTGAGGGAGTCAGGGGCACGGATGAGCTTGTCCAGGATGCTGACGATGTCAGCAAACTTGGGGCGGCGGGCACGCTCCTGCTGCCAGCACTGCATCATGAGCTGGTAAATGGCGGAGGGGCAGTCCATGGGCGTGGGGAGCCGGAAGCCATCGTTGATTGCTTTCATCACCTGGCGGGGCATGAAGGTCAGGGGTGTTGTTGCAGAAAGCCACTGAAACCCTATACAGCCTCCAGCCTACGGAAGTGGGCTTCGGAGGGAAGGGAAACAGGAACATCCCAGAAACAGATGGGAAGGGTCTTTCTTGAGCTGACACCCAACCTTCAGAGCTGCCCAAAGGGCAAATGCTTAAGAGGCTGTGGCCAGAGTTCACTGGAAGGGACTTTTTTTTTTTTTTTGACTGAGACAGGGTCTCAGTCTGTCACCTAGGCTAGAGTGCAGTGGCACTATCAAACCTCATGGCAGCCTCAGCCTCCTGGGCTCAAATGATCCTCCCACCTCTGTCTCCTGAGTAGCTGAGACTACAGGCATGTGCCACCACGCCTTGGCTAATTTTTAAATTTTTTGTGCAGATGGGGTTTCATCATGTTGTCCAGGATGGTTTCGAATTCCTGAGCTCAAGTGATACTCCTGCCTCAGCCTCCCAAAGTGCTAGCATTACAGGCATGTGCCATGGCTCCCAGCTAGAAGGGACCCTGCTCCCTCACAGGGCACCAGGTAGCAGCCATACTGTGTGCCCTCAGCCCAGCCTCCCTCCCATCTCTCTTCTCCTCCTTCTCTTCATCTGGCTGCCTTATAGTGCCCTTGGTCTTGGCAGAGACGTGACCTCTTCTGAGAAGCTTCCCAGGTCACCAGGCTGAATAAGGCACCAAGCACACAGACACACACACACATGCATGCATGCACATGTGCACACACATGGATGCACACACACGCATGGACACATGGATACACACGCACACCCCACTCCTTGTTTCATCTCTGCACTCTCTGACCCAGCTCCTGGAACCGAGCACAAGGCCTGGCACGCAGTAGATCCTCAAGAAATATTTACGGGGCTGGGTGCGGTGGTTTACGCCTGTAATCCCAGCACTTTGGGAGGTGGAGGCGGGTGGATCACTTGAGGTGAGGAGATAGAGACCAGCCTGGCCAACATAGTGAAACCCCACCTCTACTAAAAATACAAAAATTAGCTGGGTGTGGTGGCGCATGCCTGTAATCCCAGATACTCGGGAGGCTGAGGCAGGAGAATTGCTTGAACCTGGGAGGTGGAGGTTGCAGTGAGCCGAGATCATGCCATTGCACTCCAGCCTGGGTGACATGAGCAAAACTCTGTCTCCAGAAAAAAAAAAAAAAGAAACATTTATGGAGCAAACCTAAGAAGGTTTGTCTAAACTCTCCTCTGCCCAGCCCCTGGAGTTTCAGATGAGTAAAGGCTTGAGTTCAGGTCCGGGCAGGTCTGGGGAGGGCAAGGGCACCCACCTCATGGTTGGACAGCTCCCAGTAGGGCCGCTCGCCATAGGTCATCACCTCCCACATGACAATGCCAAAGCTCCACACGTCACTGGCAGAGGTGAACTTGCGGTAGGAAATGGCCTCCGGAGCCGTCCAGCGGATCGGGATCTTGCCACCCTGCAGGGAACCCAGGCCTAGTCACCACTATCCCCTCTGGCTGGCCCCAGGACCATTGCAACCAGGCCCCAGGACCCCTCCCTGGACTCCTACAGGTGTTCCACCTCCTGAAGCCCATGCCCAGAAATACAGGCGAGAGGACACCAGGCAGGGCGAAGGCTGCTTCTCCCTTGAGGTCCCCTTCCCCAACTCACACTGGTGGTGTAGGTGGCCTCGGGGTCGTCCTCCAGCACGCGGGACAGGCCAAAGTCAGACACCTTGCAGACCAGGTTGCTGTTGACGAGGATGTTGCGGGCAGCCAGGTCACGATGCACATAGTTCATGTTGGCCAGGTACTTCATGCCAGCTGCGATGCCCCGCAGCATGCCCACCAGCTGCAGCACACTGAACTCGCCATCCTTCTCCTGCCGGAGCATGGGCACTCAGTTGCAGGCCAGCCCTGAACCTGCCAGGCCAGCCCTAGGCCCCATGACCAGGCATGCCCGCCCCATAACCCACATCCTTACCCGAAGGAACTTGTCCAGGGCCCCGTTCTCCATGAACTCAGTGATGATCATCATGGGCTTGTCTGTGGGGGGGGCACAGGTGAGAGGTAAGTGCGCCCGGGCATGTGGGAGAGGTGGGCACAGGTGAGAGGTAAGTGGGCCAGGGCGTGTGGGAGAGGTGGGTACAGGTGAGAGGTAAGTGCACCCGGGCATGTGGGAGAGGTGGGCACGGGTATGGGGCAAGGTGGGCACAGGTGTAGGAGAGGTGGGCACAGGTGTGAGAAGAGGTGGGAACAGGTGTGGGGAAGGGTGGGTACAGGTATGGGGAGAGGAGGGCACAGGTGTGGGGAAAGATGAACATGGGTGGAGGAGTGGGCACAGGTATGGGGAGAGGTGGGCACAGGTGTTGGGGAGGAGGTGGGTGCAGGTATCAGGGACAGGTGAGCACAGGTGTAGAGGAGGTGGGTACAGGTATGGGGAAAGGTGGGCACAGGTGGAGTGGGCACGGGTATGGGGAGAGGTGGGCTCAGGTATTGGGGAGGTGGGTGCAGGTGTAGAGGAGGTGGGCACAGGTATAGAGGAGGTGGGTGCAGGTGTAGAGGAGGTGGGCACAGGTATAGAGAAGGTGGGTGCAGGTATGGGGGGAAGGTGGGCACAGGTGTAGGGGAGGTGGGTGCAGGTATGGGGAGAGGTGGGCACAGGTGTGGACGAGGTGGGTGCAGGTATGGGGGAAGGTGGGCACAGGTATAGGAGAGGTGGGCACAGTCACAGACAGAGCCTCTGCTAGGTGGCCCCTCTCCACCCCATGTGGGCAGGCCCCAAGCCTCACATTTGGAGACGACGCCCTCCAGGCGGATGATGTTGTGATGGCTGAACTGGCCCATGATGCCAGCCTCACCAAGGAAGTCCACTCGCTGCTTCTCTGTGTAGCCAGCTTTCAGCGTCTTGATGGCCACGGGCACCTCCTTCTTCCCCGAGGATGTCTTCAGCGTGCCCTTGTACACCTCCCCAAACTCTCCTGTGGGCAGGCAGGGTCAGGGGAGCGCCCCAGTCAGGCCCGGCACGAGGGCTCCCACCCTGTGTCACCACCACTGCCTCCTCAGGGCCCCTCGGCAGCGGGCCGACCTCACCTGCTCCGATCACCTTCTGCCGAGTGACACAGGACGGATGGATCTCGGTGGTGAACTTCAACACAGCTTGGTTGGGGTCCTCATATGTGTGTGGGTCCACGTATGTCTTCAGGGGTTTCAGTTGTTCTGGAAGGAGAAGAGGTGGGGTCACAGGCAGCTCAGGAGGGGCCCCATGGGGGGTGCCCTGGAGTCAGAGAAGGTCATGTGATCTTCAGAGACTTAGACGAGGCTGTGGGGGATGGACCCCTCAGAGCTGCCCACGGAAGCCTGTGGCCCAACCTCAGTGAGCTGGGAACATCCTGGCTGCCCCCACCTCCCCCACAGAGCTGGGGACAGTGCCGGCAGGGCTGGGCCTGGAGTGGGGGCTGCATCTCACCTGACTTGGAGAAGTAAACGTCCTCCGGGGACTGGCGGGCACGCAGGTTCTTCCTCCTGAAACAGCCCCACAGGGAACCAAATGCAGGGAGGTCAGTGAGGTCTGCTCCGGCCAGGGAAGCCTCCTGACCCTACTTTGGTCCGAGGGGGACCTGGGTGCTCAGAACGCAGCCCAGTCCCCGCTGTCGCTGCCCAAGCTCCACTCTCAGGGCTGAGGGTGCAGAGAAGGCAGGTGGAGTGAGCCAGGACTCCCTCCCCGGGATCTAGGCCCCAGAATGGCCCCTTAAGCAGCGGTGAGGAAGGCATTCCCATTACAGCTACCCGGGGTTTCCTGCCTGCGTGTCCGGAGGAAGTGTGGACACATCATTAAAAACAAGAGCAGAGGTAATGAAGCCCGTGTCCTGGCCCCGCTGCGTGCCAGGCACTTCACTCTGGCTCGTATATCCTCGCACCATCCAGAGGCAGGGATTAGACTCGACTAGCGTCCTATGGGCCCCATGGTTCAGATGAGGAAACGGAGGTTCCTGCCCCATTTTCCCACCCAAGCCCATGAGGAGCCAGGGTATGGGCTCTGACGAACCTGCGGTGGATAAAGAAGCCAGCTCCTGCCAGCAGCAGAAGCAGGACCACACAGACAGCCACACCGCCAATCACCGCCAAGGAGCCAGATCCCTCCGGGGCTGGTGGAAGAAATCAGGTGATGACAAATCACAAATCTCAGCAACACCCGCGCTGCACCCAAGACACCTGGGCCCCCACTGTGTGCTGGGTGCTTGCACTTTTGCACTTGGGAAGGCTCCAGAGGGTACTTAGTCCCATTTCACAGACGGTCAAGCGGAGGCCTTCCCAAAGGTCTCACAGGAGGTACTGCAGGCGTGTGAGGCTCAAAGCTCTGGCTCTTTCTGCGATGCGGATTTGAACTTCCTCACATCACTGTCGTGAATTCACATCCCAGCTCCTCCACCCCTCAGCCCTCCATGCTTCCCTGTCCCCAGGCCTGGGGGCAGTCCCCGAAGGGCTGACAGAGAAAGGGGCATTTCTAAGTTCTTTGATTCACTTCCTTTCCCAAGATGTCTCAATTACTTGGTTCTGGGCCCTGGCCCAGTCCATGCCCAGGGTCCCCCAACTCACACAGTGTCTGGAATTCGTGCACCTTGCTGCCGGCCCCCTGGCCCTCCTGCGTCAGTGCCTGCACCTGGACCAGGTAGGTGGTGTCCGGAGCCAGGTCGTCCAGGGTCACGGAGAAACCCTCGGTGCGGCGTACATTGTAGCTGTTGGAGTCTCCCTGTGGGTGGGTGGCAGGCAGAGGAGCAGGCAGTGAGGGCAGGGCAGGGCAGGGGCCTTGGCTCAGCCCACTGGAGACCACCCTGAGCTAGCAAGGTGGCTTGCCTTTGTTAGCAAACTTGAGGCTCTTCTTACAGAGGAGGAAACTGAGACTCAGAATTAAGTGACTCACTCAAGGTCAGAACCACTAAATGCATGACCCAGGACTCAAACTCAAACCGAGCTGTGTGGGGTCCCCAAATTCTGCCCCTGTCCTCACCCTGACTGCCTCTTCCAAGGACACCATGTCTTCTCTCCTACAAATCTCTGCTGTGCTGCCTTGGGAGATGTAACCCCCTGGCAGACCCCAGGTCTCAGTTTCCCCATCTGCAGAAGAGTGCTTCTTCAGATGGCTGGGTGGTTTGGTGAGCATCTATGTGACCAGCCTGTCCCCTGCTCTCAGCCCAGCTAGAGCCAGCCCTGACCCTCTGGGAGTTACCTTCTTGCGGTAGGTGACCTCGTACTTCCACACGCGGCTCTGCTGCGGCGGGGGGATGCTCCAGGAGACGCTAAGCGAGGTGGTGCTGCGGCCCTCCAGTCTCACCTTGGGGGGCTCTGGGCAGGACAGGCAGTGGGGGAAGCAGGTAAGAAGCTGCCTGCGGGCAGGCAGGGTTTGTGGGGGACAAGTGGACGTGGAGCCAGATCCTCCACAGCCCAGATTCTTTTATTTTTTTGAGATAGGATCTCGCTCTGTCACCCAGGCTCGAGTGCAGTGGCACGATCTCGGCTCACTATAGCTTCGAACTCCTGTGCTCAAGTGATCCTCCTGCCTCAGCTTCCTGAATAGCTGGGGCTACAGACACATGCTACTGTACCTGGCTAATTTTTGTATGTTTTGTAGAGATGGGGTCTCCCTATGCTGCCCATGCTGGTCTCAAATGCCTGAGCTCAAGCAATCCTCCTGCCTCAGCCTCCCAAAATGCTGGGATTATGGGCGTGGTCACCACACCCAGCTCCCAGGCTCTTTAGATCCCAGTCTAGGATCCTAAACTTCCAGTTCCGGAGCACAGGACCTGAGTCCCAGGCCTCCACCCTGTCCCCATCACAGGGGCTGGCACATCAGAGGCGTCCCATATTTACGAGAGAATAAATAATAATAATAATAAAAGGCCAGGCACGGTGACTTACACCTGTAATCCCAGCACTGTGGGAGGCCAAGGCGGGAGGATCACCTGAGGTTGTGAGTTCGAGACCAGCTTGACCAACATGAAGAAACCCCGTCTCTACTAAAAATACAAAATTAGCTGGGTGTGGTGGCGCATGCCTGTAATCCTAGCTACTCGGGAGGCTGAGACAGGAGAATAGCTTGAACCCAGGAGGCAGAGGTTGCGGTGAACCGAGATCGTGCCATTGCACTCCAGCCCGGGCAACAAGAGCAAAACTCTGTCTCAAAAAAAAAAAAAAGAAGAAGAAGAAGAAATAACTTTTGCTGAATGCTATCTTTTTTCTCTCTCTCTTAAAGAAGAACTAACTTTTGCTGCATGCTTGCTTTTTTTTTTTTTTTTTTCTTTTGAGACGGAGTTTTGCTCTTGTTGCCCAGGCTGGAGTGCAATGGTACGATCTCAGCTCACTGCAACCTCCGCTCCCCAGGTTCAAGTGATTCTCCTGCCTCAGCCTCCCAAGTAGCTGGGATTACAGGCATGTACCACCACACCTGGCTAATTTTTTGTATTTTTAGTAGAGATGGGGTTTACTCCATGTTGGTCAGGCTGGTCTCGAACTCTCGACCTCAGGTGATCTGCCCACCTCAGCCTCCCAAAGTGCTGGGATTACAGGTGTAAGCCACCATACGCGGCCTCAATCCTCAATTATTATCCCACTTTACAGGTGAGAACACTGAGGCCCAGAGAGGTTAAGTAACCTGCCCACAGTCACAGAGCTCAGAAGCAGCTCTAGAGCAGGGATGTCCAATCTTTCAGCTTCTATGGGCCATAATGGAAGAAAAATTGTCTTGGGCCACACATAAAATACACCAACACTAACGACAGGTGATGACCTAAAAAAAATAAACAAATAAAAATTGCAGGCTGGGCACAGTGGCTCATGCCTGTAATCTCAGCACTTTGGGAGGCTGAGGCAGGCAGATCACGAGGTCAGGCGATCAAGACCAGCCTGGCCAACATAATGAAACCCCGTCTCTACTAAAAATACAAAAAATTAGCTGTGTGTGGTGGCACGTGCCTGTAATCCCAGCTACTCGGGAGGCTGAAGCAGGAGAATCGCTTGAACCCAGAAGGCAGAGACTGCAGTGAGCTCAGATCAAGCCACTGCACTCCAGCCTGGGCAACAGAGCGAGACTCTGTCTCAAAAAAAAAAAAAAGGAAAAAAAATTGCAAAAATAATCTCATAACGTTTTAAGAAAATTTACGAATTTGTGTTGGGCCGTATTCAATGTCGGCTGGGGCTGCATGTGGCCCACGGGTTGGACAAGCTTGCTCTAGAGACTGTGCCTTTAACCACATACTCTGCTGTCTCTCTCTAAACACACCCGAGCCCCAGGTGGCCGTCCTCCTTAAGCCCCACCTGGGCAGGCCCCATAGGGCACAGCTGCCACCCCTGGACCTCACCTGTCTGGTTGATGCTGACACTGGCAGTACGGAAGCTGCGGCTGGTCACCAGGCCTGAGACGCCGTTGCGGGCCTCTACGGTGAAGGTGTAGTTCATGTGAGGCTCCAGGTCGCTGACTGTCACACTGGTGCGGGTCAGTCCGTGTGGAGGCTCTGAGTAGCGCACACTAGACTCACATGGCCCACACTCCCCAGACTCGGGCCAGCACTGTTCGCAGGTGACGCTGTAGACGATGTCCTCGCGGCCCCCACTGTCCTGAGGGGGTGTCCAGCGCAGCTCCACCTTGGCACCCATGCCCACGGCCGTGAGGTAGTGTGGGGCGGAGGGGGGTCCTGCACAGACGGGAGGAGTCAGTGCTCTGCTGGACCCAGGCGGATATGTCACACGTCACCCTCAGTCACGCCACCCTGACCCACTGCAAGACTCACGTGTGCAGGGCATCGACATTGGGTCCTGAGGTGCCCGGAAGAAGCCTTCCTCACACTCGCAGGAGGTGGCACCCTCAGGGGATGGCAGCGTGTGCTCAGGGCACTCCAAGCAGGGGCTCTCAGACACCTCAAACTTAAAGAATCCAGGCGAGCAGGCTGGTGGGCACAGGACAGACAGAGCACGAGGACATCAGTTCAATCTGCTTCCACCCCACGTGACTGTCTCATTCCCTCACCAGGGACCCCTGCCCTGCAAACAGGTCAATAAATCTCTATGGACCTGTTTTCTCGTTGGCAAAATGTCTTGTGATGGAAAAATGCATGGCAAGAGCCTAGCATGTAGCAGGCACCCAGGAAGTGCTTCACACACATGCTGCATACCTTTGCTTCACTCCCCACTGGCTCCTGCAAGAAGCACCACACCCCTGAGCCTGGCATTTAAGGCCATACCTTGCCTTTCAGCTAACCAAGAATCCCATCACAGCCTAGCTAAGCACTTCACCAAGCACGCTGCCCACCGGCCTCATTCCCATTCATCCGTGCAGACTAGCCTGTCAGGTCCCCACCTGGGTAGCTGAGAGCTGCCCAGGGCTATGACTGCCTCTTCTTGACCGTGTGTATTTGTTGACTGTCACCACCACCCTGACTCACTGGCCAGCCTCATCAATTCAGGATGCCATTCCTGCAGGTGTTCCCTCCAGCCCAGGACCTGCCCGCCTTTCCATTCGGGGCTGACCAGGAAGCAGGAAAGGCCAAGCCCCCCGGCATTTTCTCTGGCTCTGCTTCCAGGACCGAGTCATATCCGCCACTCACAAGAACAGCCAGGAAGTGACTCTTCCTCCCCCAGTGGCCAGTCCTGTCCTGGCCCAGCAGTCTGGGGGCTCAGACACCTGACTCCGGGGGCTTCTTCCTCCCACCACCCTATCCTGTCTCATCCCACCGCTGCCCTAAGCCCCTTCCTGGCCCTACAGGCAGGAAGCTGCCCAGACACAGGGCTCATGGTGCAGGGCTGTCCAGGGCTTGGGCAGCTGCTGAAGTGGACAGGGTGAGTAGAGGCCACCCTAGGGAGCTCCCCCAACAACCCTACAATACTAATCCTTCAGATTGTTCTGGTGAGAGGGTCCCGAGACACCTCCAACCTCAGCACCACGTTCGCCACACACACAATGATCCTCTGCTCTGTGTCTGGCCCAGCCCCAGTGCTGGGTATGCACCAAGATGAAAACAAACCCCTGATCTCAGGGAGCAGAAGCACCTGACAAGGTCTGCAAGACAGAGGGAGGAAACAAGCTAAGAGCTAAGGGGGTGGAGGAGGGGAAACAACCTTGGCCAGGAAGTCTGAGAAGTCACAGGGGACATTTTGGTTGGGGTTCAGAGGCTGCATAAGAGTTCAGCAGGGGAGTGATAGCTATTGGGAGAGGGAGTTAGGAGTGAGAAAGAGCATGACTAATACGGAAGGTATGAGTGGGTTTGTGGGCACAAATGTGGGGAGCAACAAGCAATAAAGCAGTTGAGAATGCCAGGCCAAGCAGCTGGGACTTTATCCTGGAGGCAATGGAAAGCTGCTGGAGGTCTGATGTGGGGAGGTCAGATTCCTGCCTTCAGGAAAAATCTGTGCCTGGAGGCAGCTTTTGTCCAAGACCCTGGGGACAGCCTGGCTCCTAATAGCCTAAGGACAACCCTCTCCAGGGAAGCCAATTTCAAGTGCCCTGGCCCAAGCAGGCCGGGTAACTCTCAGGAGCAGAGTCTGGAGCGAAGACTCTCTTTGTCCAGTCCCCTGTGTGAGCAGAGGTGGGGAGGGGGACCAGGAGTCAGGGCAACAGGACTCAAAGGACACCCAGCTCCGTAAGGTGCCAGATTGTGACTTCCTGCTAATGACTCTGCTCTCAGAACCAGGCTGCATCCCTGTCCCCTCCCCACCCTGGCCCAGGGACCACACAAACAGCCACTCTCACCTCCTCGGCCCATCCTGCTTCTGCAGACCCTCAGCATTGGCCCTGCGAGAGCTCAAGCACACAGCCAGGGAAGGGGGCTTGTCCTGGGTCACGCAGCAGGACAGAGGAGGCCCGGGGCCCGACTCCTGCTCTGCACAGAGCCTGAAGTCCCAGTGACAGTGACCGCAAATAAGCACCTACTGTGCGCAGGGCTCGGGCTGAGCATTTTACACTCATTTAGTCCTCACAATAGACCTGCTATATACAGGCACTATTAGCGCTCGTTCCACTTTGGAGGTGAAGAGAGACAAAAAACCTTGCCTGAAGTCACCAAGCTCCCAAGACAGGAAATCAGAACTCAAACTTAGGATGTCTGATTTTCAGCCTCTCTCCTCTCCCACTCCTTTTTCTTTCTTTTTTTTTTTCTTTTCTTTTTTCTTTTTTTTGTTTTTGAGATGCAGTCTCGCTCTGTTGCCCAGGCTGGAGTGCAGTGGTGGGATCTCAGCTCACTGCAACCTCTGCCTCCTGGGTTCAAGCAATTCTCCTGCCTCAGCCTCCTGAGTAGCTGGAACTACAGGCACCCGCCATCACGCCTGGCTAATGTTTGTATTTTTAGTAGAGATGCAAGCTGGTCTTGAACTCCTGGCCTCAAGTGATTCACCCGTCTCGGCCTCCCAAAGTGCTGGGATTACAGGCGTGAGCCACCGCACTGGGCCTCTTTTCCCACTTCTGTTCTTAGGAACACTTCAATTTGGAGCAAAGAGCAATCAACATTCTGAAACAAGCCTGAAGAGACAGGAGATAAGGCCTGATCCACTTCAAAAGCCAGACGCTCCCCACTAATCTCAGAGCAGCTGTGGGTCTCTGTGTTGTGGAGGGAGGGGGAGGGCATTGCCCACCACAGATCTGGGCACTTTTGTGTCTGTGAGCAGAGAAGTGTAGAATCCAGCCCAGGGGGTTGGTTGGGTGGCTAAAGCGGTCTTCTTCAAGCCCCAAATGTCTTTCAAGTCTCCTATTGTATTTGTGAAACCCATGAGTATATTGCATCCCTCCCCATAACATACCTGCATGATACAAAAATAGCTCTCTCCTCCCCCAGATCTTTGAGCAAAACTGAGACTCCAGAAAGCCGGGCCGTGTTTATCCTGGGGTTTCAATTCCCCCAAATGCCCTGACTTGTCTGCTGAGGAGACTTCACCTGGCTAAGTGCTGGCTCCAGGTGGTCCAGGGCCAGCAGACTTGGGAAGCTCGGGGGCGTTCCCAGCTCAGGCTCTCAGGCCAGGCAGGGGCCATAAACCCCCACAGCCCGGCTCGGACCCACTGAAGGCTTTAGCAAACCCTCACAATGCCCCGACTCCCCACCGTGCGGCTGCTCCTATGCCAAGAGGAGGAAGTGGGGGAAGAGATGGGCTCTTTGGCCCCAGCGCCCGGGGGTGGCTTGCCTGCTGCCGCCAGGAAAGAGGGAATTTGGAGAGATTTCCGCTGCGGATGTGCCAGATAATACAGTGGAGAGGCAGCGTCAACAGGGCATGTGCCTGCCCGACGAGATGTGCTTCCCCTCCTCCAACCACAGAGCTACCAGGGCCTGTCTCCAGGACCCCGCCAGAGTTTCCAAGTACTCAGGGGTCTCAGAGTTCATGAGTAGGACACCAGCAAGCCCCTGTGTTCTTCCTGACTTTATCTAGTTGGATTTCCTGGCATTCTGGGCGGGCAAGTGGGGACAGGGGTCACACACACTCAAACACACCCATATACACCAAATACCTACTGTTCCTTAGCCAACCAGCAAACTCCTATGCATCCTTTAATACCCAGCTTAAGCTCCTCTACACAGCCCTCCCAGACTGCCCAATTCCTGGCCCCCCTGACCCCCATTAGGGCATCTATTAATCTTATGTTTACCAAATAGAAATGTGCACTTCATATGTGTCTGGCACAATGTTGGGTGCTAGGATATGATGGTGAGACAGATAAAGGGGAATTCATAACTTGGCTTTCATGTTCCATTAGAAATTATTCCTGCATGTATCAGGAGCTTCTGTGAGAGTAGCAGCTCCTGAGGAGCAGGAATGGAGACCAATTTATCTGTATCCCATGGCCCAGTGGTGCTCAGTTAATGTTTGCTGAATGGAAGGACAGACGGATGGATGTGGATGGATGGATGGATGGATGGATGGATGGATGGATGGATAGATGGGTGGGTTGGTGGGCGGATGGGTAGATGAGTGTGTGGATGGATGGATGGGTGGATGAATGGACGAATGGCTGGAGAGGGTATGAGTGGGTGGATGAATGGACAGATGAATGGACAAGTGGATGTTTGGGTTGGTGGGTGGACGGGTGGATGAGTGGGTGGGTGGATGGAAGGATGGATGGATGGGTGGAGGGGTGGACGGATGGATGGATAGATGGGTGGGGAGGATGGACAGATGAATGGACAAGTGGATGGGTGGGTTGGTGGGTAGACAGGTGGATAAGTGGATGGATGGATAAGGGATGGATAGGTGGGTGGGTGGGTGGAGGGATGGATGGATGGATGGATGGATGTGGAGGATGGACAGATAAATGGACAAGTGGATGGGTGGGTTGGCGGGTGGACAGGTGGATGAGTGGGTGGATGGATGAGGGATGGATAGGTAGGTGGGTGGGTGGAGGGGTGGATGGATGGATGGGTGAGGGGATGGGTGGAGGGGTGGATGGATGGATGGGTGGAGGGGGGTATGAGTGGGTGGATGGATGGATGGGTGGAGGGGGGTATGAGTGGGTGGATGGATGGACAGATGAATGGACAAGTGGATGGGTAGTTTGGTGGGTTGGCAGGTAGATGAGTGAATGGATGGATGATGGATGGATGGATGGATGGTGGATGGATGGATGGATGGTGGATGGAAGAGTGAGTGGGAGAGAGAATGGATGGCAAACCTACCATGTACACATGAAATATGCACTCCAGGGCCAGAGAAGTGAGCAGTGTTTCAGCGCCCAGAGAGACACTGTGGAGAAGGTCCACCAGAATGCCTACTTGCCTTGCACAAGAGCCTAACTTTGGCACACCTGTGGCACACCTGTGGAGAGCTGTTCTGGCCCCGGTTGTCTGGCAGGCCTGGGCCACTCCGAGCAGGGGAACTGGGGCACAGTGGCTGCACCTCCGGCTATACCCTGGTTTTTCCAGTTCCTGATGCCCGCCCCTTAGGTGGCAGCATGAAGTGACTCAGGGACAGACGCCCTTATCATGACGCAAGTCCAGCCCCCAGTGGAGCCCCTCATCCCAAGGCACAGCCACCTCCCAGGCTGGCAGTGGCAAGGTTGTGAGGTCAAGAGGTCATGGTGGCAATTTACCTAGGGCTAGTCACCGCCCAAGCCCGGCCCAGCAGGCGACTGCAGGAACCACCTTGGCCCAAGGATGTGGAGCTTGGACTTTGTCTCTGGGCCCTGACAGACGGCAAATGGTGACCTATGGGTTACTGACCCAGCAAATAAGGGAGCTGACAACCTCAGGCCCTGGTGGCTTCTTGTTCCCAGCAGGCCCTGTCGTCCCTGCAGAAGGGGGGCTGCCCCCAGGGCCCGATGGCTGCCAGCACCCTGTCCCTTCCACACACACCCTAAGGAGCTATCTGCAGGCACATTCCTCCACCATTGATAAGCACCGCTCCCCACCCCAGCCCCCGCTCCCCACCTCAGCCCCCGCCTCCCGCTCCCATCCTGCCACCAGCCTTTCATCTTCTGTTTGCTTTCCCTCGCCTCCTTCCTTCCGTTCTGGGGACCCACTTACCTCCAGGAGGGAGAAAGGGAGGGTGAGAGGGAGGGAGAAGCCGGTGCCCGCCCAGCGGAGCTGCCAGCACCTAGCTTTGCCCTCAGTGTGAGCTGAGGGTGGGGCAGACAGGGCACGGAGGTGAGAGATACCACGGGGGGCTGGGGGTGCTGCCACCATGGTCCCACCTCTGTAGGCCAGAAGAAACATCACAGAAATAAGGCCCAGTGAGACTTCCCAAGGAGGGGACAAGCCTTCGAGCCACAGTCAGCAGCTCCCAGAGTCCCCCACCTGGGGAACCACCCATGATGTGATGAAACAGGAATCCTGCCACGGCCCCCACCACGGCCCGAGACCACCCTGTCTAAAGACCGCCTTCACCAGAGCCATACCCTGGCTAGGGGCTCCTCCCTGTCAGCTCTGGACCTTAGGCCACTTGGGCTGCAAGCAGTGAGACCTCTCCTCACCACACTTGAGTCACACAGTCAACAGCTTCCCCGGGGTTCAGACTGAGCCCCAGTGGGAAACCACAGGAGGGAAGCTCAGATCACCAGGTTGGCAGCATCCTTCAGGGCCACAGGTCCAGCCCACTCATTTTACAGATTGGGGTGGGACCCCGAGGGGACGTGCTATGGTCATACAGCCTGTGGGTGGAAGGACACACATCAGGGGCAACTGCCTTCCTGTACCAGGCCCCCGTTCTTTTGGTGACTGTTCACTGCTTCCTCTCTGGACCTCAGTTTCCTCATCTGTAAAATGGGGATCAAGTCCTCATCCTCTTCGGGTTGTGTGTGAAGAAAGAAGAAAGCCCTGATTATGAGATGTTCAACATGGTGCCTGGAATGGGGTGTCCCTATGAACCGGGGGATCATGAAACAGTAGGGAGGGGACATCCCCAAGGGGCTGGGCCCCCTGAGGGAGCAGGAGCCTCTCAGGAGGGAATCTCCAACCCCCCACAACCCCAGTTCTGGCCTCCCAGCTGTTCAGCTGAGCTGCTGGCCAAGACCGCTGGCCACCTGCTCACCTGGCCAGCGGTCCCCAGGGCTGAGGCGCCAGCAGGGGCCCCGCCAGTTCAGCTGCTGAAGCCAGCACAGGAAGCGGAGACAGGGAGACAAAGCAGCCCCCAGGGACAGCGGTCAGCCCGAGTGACTCCACTGTCCGTCCAGCAGGCAGGGCCAGAGGCAGGGAGGGGGAACCAAGGGAAGCTGGCTCATTCCTGACATAGTTCACGGGAGCGCTCCGGGCAGCGTGCCCACCTGCCGCACACAGCACCTGGGAGGTGCCTCCCTTCCTCTGTCCACTTAACTCTTTCCTGAGCTCCAGGCTTCCTGGGGAAAGAACCCTGAGGAGAAACGGACAAGCTGGGAATAACCTAGACAAGGTGTCAGGTGACCTCAGGGTGCCCCGCCTTGCTCTGGGTCTGGTTTGTCACCAGGAGGAGCCCCAGTGAAAGAATCTGGGTCTCCAGGCCTGGGGAGGGTCCAGCAGGGAGGGCAGACCCTGTGCCTCCCTCTGGTTCTCCCTCAATGTGCCCAGCAGTGCCCTCTCCAGGACCCCTGCCTCCAACAGAGCCCCCAAGCCCCTGCAACAGACCCTGCCATCCCCAGGACTGGCCAGAGAGCCTACCCCAGGGCCAGGAGCTGAGTCAGGGATTCCAAAGGAACTGGTCACTTCCCGCCCCGTTTCCTGACCCATCCTGCAGCCTGGGCACCGCTGCGCTGCCTGGATTCAGATCCTGATGCAGCCACATCTTAGCTGTGTGACTTCAGGCAAGCCTCTTTACCTCTCTGAACCTCAGTTTCCTCATCTATCAAATGGGATTGATCACAGTCCCTGCCGCACAGAAAGGCAGTGTGGATTCCACTCGCACGTCTGATAAAGTGCTTGCTTGGCTCAGCGCCTGCCCCTCCGACGGCTCCTGTCTACGGTAGCGACTGTCATCACTTCCCGCAGCAGCATGGCCAGGGGCTGCTGAGAAAAGTCTAGAGGCATAAAGAGGAGCCAGCTGGGCGTTCCTGGCATCTCACGCACCGGCACCCATCCACACTGAAAGGAATTTTGGTGGGAGGAGCCTGAGGAGGAACAATCCGGCAATAGGTGACTAGCGATTGACAGGGTCCCACCAACTAAGTAGGAAATTTCGCTCTTGGAAACTTGTCCTCCTGCTGGGCTGATCTTCCAACAGGGGGCTGCTTGGCTCTCTGCAAACAATCTGCCAGAACCCCGACCCCCCACCTCTAGAGGAGGGAAGGCTGCCCCCCTTCCTGGAGAGACACCCCCACCCCAACCGTCCGCTTATCTCTATGGGGCCTGTCTCACCAGCCTGTGGAAAGTTTTCAGCTGCCCCTCACCCCCACCCCCGCATTCTTGTGCGAGGATGTCATGTAGGAGGAGCCTGCTCGCCCCACTGGGCTGCCTCGTCCCGGGGCCCCCCCAACCCGCAGTCATTGTCTGAAACTGGGAGTGTGCATTCGAGGTCACCAAAAGCAGGGGCCGCTTGGGGAAGGGGGGCTCACTCAGCAGAGGGGAGCTGGGAAGACAAGGGGGCAATGGGATGGGCCGGAGCAGAGCTTACACCACAGGCTTATGGCCAGAAAGGCTCGTAGGGAACTTCTCATCCGGGGTTTACAAACCGTGTTAAGTAAGGTTCTGAGGACTTGCTTTGGGAGGCAAGTGGGGCCTATCACAAAGGGCTTCAGGGTCCTCCAACCCTTCAACCCCCTCCAAGGGCTGCGGGATCCATGGCTAGAAAACAAGCATAAAGTCTGCTGGTGTTGTTGAACTTTCTCATTTGACTCAAAGGAAACCCAAGGCCAGAGATGAGGGGGGATTTAGCCAAGGTGTGTGCATCGCAGCCACTAAACCTCCAATTCCTTAATGTCCCGCTTATCTCAGCAAAGAAGATGCCAGAGAGAGGGGATGAGCCAGCCCTCCAAAGGTCCGCCTGCATTCCACAAATGCTCTGCCTCATGGCAATTTCCAGAAAAAGTCACCCATTGAAAATCCACATTGCTGTGGAGATTTCCGCTGTCACTGGCCCTGGCCACACCACGCCACAGCTTCCTCCACGTGAACTCACTAATGCCCAAGCCTCATTCCCCAAGGAGAGTCTGATTTAATTGGCCCTTTTCTGGGCCCAGTGTGTCATCTATAGAGGCCCCAATGGAAAATCAATAGAGGCCCCAATGGGAAGTTTGTGGCCCTGGGGAGATTCAGACAAGAAAGGCAGACCCTTGGCCCCGCTCCAACCTCTCCCTCAACAAAAGCATTTCCCAAAAGCTCCGCTGGTGATCCTGAAATGCAGCCAGGGGATGTGCACCCCGGGTCCAACTCAGTCACTTCTATGTACAAAAGAGGAGTTTGAGGCTAAGTACCTTGCTTAAGGCCACATAGTGAGTTGATAACAGACATGGAACTCGCTCCTGGTACTCCATTATGGGACCACAGTGCCGCTGCACAGGAGCTACTTAGTATACATTCGTGGGATGAATAAAAAATAACAGCCACATTTAAAAGTACTTACATGGCAGGCACTGACCTAAGCACTTTACTATTAAGTCATTTGATTATCACAGCCACCCTACGAGATAGACGCTATGATCATCTCCATTTCACAGATGAGGAAACTCAGGCACAGAGAGGTCAAGGAAATGGCCTAAAGCCACACAGCTAAAAATGTAGACCTGGGATTTGAACACAGCCATTCTTGTTCTAGAGTCAACAGTCATAAAATCCACATTCTACTGTTTCTCAATTCATTCATTCTTTTTTTTTTTTTTTCAGACAAGAGTCTCACTCTGTCACCCCAGGCTGGAGAACAGTGGTGGGATCTCAGCTCACTGCATCCTCTACCTCCCAGGTTCAAGCAATTGATTCTCATGCTTCAGCCTCACAAGTAGCTGGGATTACAGGTGCATGCCACCACACCCGGCTAATTTTTGTGTTTTTAGTAGAGACGGGATTTCACTACGTTGCCCAGGCTGGTCTCAAACTCCTGGGCTTAAGTGATCCACCCACCTCAGCCTCCCAAAGTGTTGGGATTACAGGCATGAGCCACCACACCCAGCCACAATTCATTCATTCTTAATGAATGAGTTAATCCAGCCTTAACAAGGAAACTGATGTCTGGGAAGGATCTATAATTTGCACTAACAGAACTAATGTGTGTCAAAGCAGGGATGAGCCTACCAAGATCCCACGATTCCAAAGCTAAAGACCAGAACCCAGGAATGCAACCTGTCCCTCCAGAACCCCTTCCCTGCCACCAGAACCGTCACTCACCCTGGCAGGCATCCTCCACTTTCTCGTAGCCTGCCTGGCACAGGCACTGCCCAATGGGCACCAGCCACTCGCCATCCACTGCGCAGTGCATACGGGGCTCTTCACCCCCTGGTGGCACCACAGCATGGTCCACACAGGTGCCGGCCACAGTGGCCAGGGAGGGTGCATCAGAGCCGGCGATGGTCTCAGGAAAGCGGGCCAGGCTCTGCAGCAGCTCGGGGCACTTCTTGTAGTAGACACGGACGGAGAGCAGAGCCACACAGGCACCGATATCCTGGAAGGCCAGGTAGAAGCCTTTGCGGGTGAGCGGCCCCACGGAGCGCTCCTCCACGTTCAGTTTCACGTGGCGTGCCTCGAAGTCGCTGCTGACGGTGATCTCATCGGGCGCAATGGTGTCAATCTTGGTGAACAGGCGCTTCTGGAAGTTGGTGCCATAGTCCAGGTCCGACTCGGCATAGTAGAGGTTGAAAGTCTCCTTGCAAGAGCTGGCGCCGCCAGGGAAGCTGTTGCAGTCGCGCACAGTAAACTTGAGTTCAATGAAGATGCGCTCGGCCTCTCCTCGGTACACCCAGTTGGTGCGGAGCCAGTTGTCCTGGTCACCAGACATCACGTTGCACACGGAGTACATGTAGATCGGCATGTCATTCATGATGTTTTGCATCAGGTCCCACTGTGAGGGGAAGACACAGGTTAGCGTGCGCAGGTGCCTAGGGAAACTGAGGCCCAGGTGGCACAGCGGGGCACTAGGAAGACACTTTCTGGTACGTGCTCTCCCGGTTCTAAAGTGAAGGAAACTGAGGCCTGGGGCGGGTAGGGGATGTATCCATAAGTGGCTGAGCCAGAATCTGGCCCCTGGTCTCGCTCTCACATATCTGGAAGCTGAACCTCCCTATTAGACTGTGAGCCTGAGGGTGGAGTCCGGGGCTCCATGTGACCTCAGGTGGGTTATGCTCTCTAAGCCGCCATTTCCTCATCTATACAATGGGAGCAAGACCCCCTACCTCGCAGAATTGCTGTGAGGATAAAGGACAGAATATCTACACTGGCCGAGCACAGTGCTTGGCACAAGGTAATAGGCATATGGGCAGATAGTATGATTATTGTTACCGTTAGTATTATTCAATGCACACGCATGTGTGTTGACAAGCACAGGAGTGGCATGAAGTCAAAAACAACGGATGATCCTCTCCATCATTTAGAATCTGGCTTTGGAGCAGATCAACACGTTCCTCCCTCCCTGGATCACAACTCAGCCTTCTCTGGAAAGAATTCCCAGCTTAAGCCACAGTTGGGCCAAGTGCCCCCTGCCATCCAGCTCCCACAGTTGCCCATGTTCCCCTTGCCCTGTACCCCTTGCCATTTATCAAGGTGCACTTGGTACGGCACATGGGGACACCAACATCTGGGCTCCCACACAAGATTCTGAGCTCCTTGGCCAGGGTCTGCATCTAATTCACCTGTGTCCCTAGAGCCTGCCTGAGACAGAGTAGGTGCTCAGGGAAGCGTTTGTTGAATGAATGAACAAAAGAATGGATGAAAGCACAGGGGAGGAGGAGAGAGGCCCAGGCTATACTGTGGGACATTGGCCAAGGCCCTACATGCCCTTGGGCCTCAGTTTCCCACTCTGTATAATGCCTGGGTTGTATTAGGTGACCCATGTTCCCTCTCGGCTAGGCTTCCAGGATCCTAGGAACCTGCTCAGGGCTACACCGCAGCCAAGCCTGCCCAGAGCTAGGGTGACTAGGGACAAGAACCCGACTCATGCAGATCTGGCCAGCTGTGGGGACTATTCCAAGTAGTCCCTGGGAGACAGTCCCCTCTCTCAGCTCAGGGCCCCAGGACGAACTCAGCAAGGGCCCACTGTATAGAGAGGGAAAGTGAGGCCCCAAGAGCCGCAGCATCTTCCCCAAGATCACACAGCAGACACACACAGCTGGGGGGAAAAGCCTCCAGCCCCTGCCCCCACTCCTGGTCACATCAGGACAGCATAGAGGGGAAGACCTGGGTGAGAATGAGGCAGAGAAATGCAGCCCCCTACAGGAAGGGGAAGCAACAGCTGGAGGTGGGAAAGGGGCGGGCAGGAAGGAACTTGATCAGGTTTTCCTGTTCCCTGTCTCTTCTTCACCTCTCACCTCCTGGGCTGAGATCTCGAGACAGGGGACACCTTTAACCCCTTCCCTCCCAAGAGGTGGATGGGGGGTGTCAGAGATCCCTCTGACTGTCAGCCTTTCTGGAACATGGAAGGCCCAGCTCCACTAGGGCCTTCTCTGTCTCCCCAGTTCCCCCCACCTTTCAGGCTTACACCTACCGCCCCCAGTACCTTCCCATGCCCATCCAGCCCCAGCCTGGGCCGGCTGCCTCTGAGTCTGGTGTGAGAAGCTGGACCCTGAGCCCGAGACCTGGCTGAGCTGCTGAATTGAAGCCATGCCCCATGCTCCCTGGGCCTCAGTTTCGCCATCGCTACAGGGGACCAGCAGCTCCATTCCCACACCCCTCCCCACCCCGAAGGCTTACGTACCCCTTTGCCATACGGGTGTGTGAGCCAGCCGAGCTCCCCTCCAGCTGCAGCAAAGTCCAGCAGTACCACTGAAAGAGAGAAGGGAGAGGGGGTGAGCCTGACTTCAGGAGTCAGACCATGGCAGAAAAGGTGAGGATCCCTCCAGGAACCCCAACTCTTAGAGAGAGACCCCACCACACAGGGTCACCATATCCAAGAAAACCAGCCCTTGACTCATGAGGGAAACAGGGCCAGAATGTTTCCCTCATGAGAACCATGAGGGATGGAACCCAGCTGAAGCCACATAGCAGGTTGGGGTCAGGACTGGGCCTCTTGTCTCCCAGGCCAGGATTCCAGCCATGCTGCCCTCCTCTGTTAGTCCCCAGCTGGGCAGAGCAGGCCAGGGAGCTCAGCCCAGCAGGAGAACAGCAGCTGGGCAGAGAGCTTGACTGAGCAGGGTATTAAATGACACCACACCGCCCCGTCTGCTTCCTTGAACAAGGCCCTTCGGCAGCACTTCACATGCATGTGGGCCTTGGGGACACTGGTGTCTGCTTCTGCCACATTCCCCCCAGCAGGAAACACACCAAGCCCACTCAGGTCATGTGGCACACACATATGCACCCATATGTACACGTGCATCTTGTGGCACTCCAAGAAGAGAGTCCTGTTAACAGGTGGGAACAGCTCCAGGGTGGAGGAGGGAAGGGGGTATCTGGAAACCGATCTTCTCACCACAAAAGCCACAGAGCAGGCAGGATAAATCCCTGAACCCATAGGGCCCCTAAGAGGGGCCCAAAGATACACACAGCTGGCGAGGTCCCCTCCCTGGGAAAGTCACTCCCACCGCCCCTGCCCCTCACATCCTGACCACTGCCCTGCCAGGGGTGCCAGAGTTTCCTGGGGAATCAGGGATGAAAGCCCTTGTAGGGGACATTCTAGGCCCAGAGGGACCAGGTATCAGGACCATCCTGTTCCCAGAGAGGCAACTGGAGCCTGGCGGAGGGATGCACTCCCAGGGGCTTCCCTAGACCAGTCCTGCCCTTGGGCTCCTCCCACTGATCCACCCCAGGTTCTCCGCCAGGCTCAGAGGCCATAGCCAAAACCTAAGACCCTAGGTACTGCCCCCGCTCCATTTCCAAGTAAAGTCCAGGTAGCTGCCAATAAGTGCTGCCCTCCCTAGAGGGTAAGGAGATGGAAAAACTGAGGCACAGAACCCATGCAAGATGGATTCAGAGGGTAAAGCCCTAAGGTGGGGGTAAAGAAACCAAGTCAGTGCTTCCTTTGGGCCCTGGAGCATGAGGGATCTGCCTCAGAAGCCCCATTCCTCAAGGCCAGCACCGGAGAAGGACTCAAAGGGTGGACAGAGCTCCAGGCAGGCTGGAAGCAGGGATGGACTGGTTTGGGGAGATGGGAGCTGGGCTCTGAGGGTGGTCTTGGAAACCCCTTCCTGAAGTGACATGGCCCTCCTACCTGGGCTGAAGGCCCCAGGCTGGGGCGTGAAATGCTGCCACCCCCACTACTGACCAGGCCAGACCTCTCTAAGAAGGGTCAGGCAGCCCAGACAGGCAAGAGGAAATCCAATGTGGCACCGGCCCCATGGCAGAGGCTGTGGGAATAGGGGAGGGTGGCTGGGGGCAGTGAGGTGGGCAGGGGCAGGGATTTGTTCAGACATGCCCAGGGCCGGGGCTTTGAAACTCACTAACCCCACTAGCAAATGGAATGTTCCAGCTACACAGGAAGGATTCTGGAGGCTCCTGATTTCAGCAGGGTGGGTAGGACAAAGGTTCCTCACAGTCCTGCAGCCCCCCCTCAGATTGACAGGAGGCTGAGGTCTGTGCCCAAGTGAGAGGGCTCACCGCTACCAGGCTTCTGAAGGGTTAACCTGGCATGGAGGGCCCTCCCTTTCCAGCCTAGGCCTGGCTCTAGAAGTAGCACAGGGCTCAATCAGAGAAGAAAAGAAGCCCTCACGCAGGAAGAAGCCCCCCCCCCCAGCCCCGGGTTTCCAACCCCGGCCCCCTCCCAGGGAAATTCCCTCAAACCAACCACCAGGAACAGGAGGCGCCCAGTGCTGGGTCCCTCCGCCCTGACGCGGGCGCGGCTCTTTCCCCAGGTTCTTCCAGGGACAGAGGCTCCCACTTCCCTGGAAAGGGTGGGAGCCTGGGAGCCCCTCAGCTGCCCCAGACAGCTTCCTGGAGAAGCTTAGGCTAAGCAGGGCTTATCCATGAGCCCTCTATCCCCTTACCTTCCCATTTCTGTGGGGGAAAAAAAGCAAAAAACACCTCCTTCTTTGCCATGAGTTCCATCGTAAGTGCCATCTTTGTGGGTCCACATTGCTCCACAGTTTCCTCCACAAATGCAGGACTACCACCCACTGCCCTGTGGTTCCCTCCCTGCTCCCCCCATTCCTCTCTAACCAAGACTAGCTGAGCCCTATAGGAAGTGGGGAGGTGGGTGCTCTGGGGAAAACATGAAAGAAAAGGGGAAGGGGACAGAGGGCAGACTGGGCCCCAGCAGAACCAGAAACCAAGGACTTTCTGGCACTCTCCAGCCCTCTTCCCATCAGCAGCACCCCAGCTCAGCACCCCCTGCCACCCACCCAGGCCTCTGCCCAGCTATGCCAGGAAATCTACCATGACACCAACCACAAGGCAGGCAGGGCCTTGGCTCCAGCAGCCGAGAAGCGGGATGCTCAGGTCTGGTCCTCTGTTCAGAGGTCCCTGGTTGGCAAGGACTTGGGCCTCCCTCAGTTTCCCCATTTGTAAAAAAGAGGGCAGATTCAGTAGCTGTTGACGACCTAACAGGAGCCACATGGGCAACCAAGTACAGCCTAGGGGCAAGGGGGCAAGAAAGAAGTCCACAGCAGCCTGGGGGTAGGTGAAAAAGGCACCTGTGTCCTCCTGCCTGTCCTCTAAGCCACCCCCAGGCCGTCACAACGCATCCAGCCTGGTTCCCAGGAACTGAAACCAGCAGCTGCCAGCTGGGCCATCATGCCCACACCCACCTAAGCACACTTCTCTAGGGAGTCTTTCACGGGGACTCAGAGTCAAGCAAAAATGTACCCCTACCCCAGTGCAATACACAAGCCTTTCCCCATGCACCCCACGGGGTGTGGGGGTGGGGTTTAACCACAGGCTGGGGAGAGGTGGACGCAGGGAACAAGAACAAGGCAGCTCCAGGCTTCCAGGCCAGCTCTGGGCTGCAGCAGCAAAGCACCCGCCTAATCCCCCACTCCCCATGGGCAGCCGAGGAGAAAGGCCTGTAGTGATTCCAGCTGTCTCTCCCCTTCTCTCCAACCACAGTCCCTCAGGAAGGGGGAGGACCAAACGTTGGTGGGGCGGATATTGAGGGTGGCAGAAATCCCTACCATGAGTGCCTCCTGCAACCAGAGGTCCCAGTTGAGACCCGGGTCCTGTCACTCCAGAGACTGAGACAGGATGCCACCGCCAACACCTGCCACTGCACAATGGCTCCAGATCTGGCCTCTTTTTCTCCCAACACGGAGCAGCAAAACCTTCAAACCCAGTTTGGGAGGCAGAAAAAGAAGGAAACAGGCCGGGCACGGTGGCTTATGCCTATAATCCCAGCACTTTGGGAGGCCGAGGCAGGTGGATCACCTGAGGTCAGGAGTTCAGGATCAGCCTGGCCAACATGGTGAAACCTTGTCTCTACTAAAAAACACAAAAATTAGCCGGGCATGGTGGCGGGCGCCTGTAATCCCAGCTACTCAGGAGGCTGAGACAGGAGAATCGCTTGAACCCGAGAGGTGGAGGTTGCAGTGAGCCGAGGCAGCCCCACTGCACTCCAGTCTGCAGTCTGGGCGACAAGAGCAAAACTCCGTCTCAAAAAAAAAAAAGGGGGAACTTCTCACCCGCTTCCCCTTGTGGAGCCTGCGGAAACCTCGCTCTGCCCAGGCAGGCGGGGAAACCTTGCCCTCACTGTTGGAAATTGAAGCTGGCCTCGGCTGGGTGGACAGGAAGGTCCTCGGCCAGGGCAGGAGCCCCCATCCTCACCGCGACCTTAGCGGAGGGACAACACCCCCACTACACACCCGCCGCGCCATAAGCAAAGTCTTCGGCCCCTCACCCTGCGCGGCTCCGGGAACACTGGGGCGGGGGTGGATGATTCAGTCCCCCACCCCCGGGTGTCCTGACTCCCTGGTGGCCCTGGGCTGACAGCTCCACACGTAGGGAGGCCGCGCCCCCACCTGCCGCATTTCCTCGTTCTGAGTCACCCTTGCTCAGAACGCTTGACTTTGGGACTTCCTGTCCGCACTCGCTGCCCCTAACCTGCCCCGGGAGCCCGGGAGTGCGGCTTGGGAAGGAGGGAAAGTAGTGTGTGAACAGGGATTGGCCCGAACCTTCCTCCACGCTCTCCCCCGGCACTGGAGGTGAAGGGGGGCATGGAGAAAATCTCAGGGAACACGGGCTTCGCCAGGGGGCTCCCGTCCGCCCGAGCCCCCTCCTCAAACTGCAAGGCCTGCACAGTATGCCTTCTCCGCAAAACCCCGGCAAGTGGGTTAGTAAATTCAGGTCACTAAGAAGCTGAGCCCGCGGAAAGCCTCCCAAACACCCACTTCTCTAGGGCACTCCCCACGCCCCCCGCCGGGACGCGTTCCCAAAGCCGCCGCCTGGACTGCAACCGCGTGGCCTGCGCCGCGTCCTCTTCTCCGCAGCCTCCGAGGCCCGTGCGACCAAGTTGAAACCCCTTATTCTCCGGAGCCCCTATGACCCCGGTTGGGGGCCAGGGCTCGCCTCGATCGCAGCCCGTGCGCCCTCCGGACTCCAGCTCGCCGGGACTGGGCGGCACCAGGTCGGTTTCCAAAGTTGAGCGAGTGAAGACGCGCCGGGCCCTGGGGGGCACTGGGGCCCGGGGGCCAGGGGGCCAGACGCCGCGCGCACTCACCTTCCTTGCCCTGCGCTGCCGTGGCCGGGGCCAGCGCACAGCCCCACAGCAGGACGAAGCAGGCGCGGGCTGCCCAGAGCTCCATGCCGCGCTCCTTGCTCTCGGTCCGATTCCCCGAGCCCGGCGCCCGCACACCCGCACGCCTGCACGCCGGCCTGGGTGTCCGCTCCCGCCAGCCAACCCGCGCGCAACTTCTGCCCCTCCTGCCCAGAGTCCTTAATGGAAGTTGGGTGAGAACCGACTCCTGTTCATTCATGCCCCGCGTGACGTCACCGAGGCCACGCCCTCAGGAATGTCTTTAAAGGGGCCGGGCTGGCACCCGGAGGAGAGGGAGGGGAAGTCCGAAGGGGTTTGGAGGAGGACCCTGGGGCCCTCTGCACTCGCGGGATCTCCGCAGGCCCTCCAGAATTTGAGCGTCTCAAAGCGCCAGCGCCCCTACGGGTTAGTCCCCAGGGATCTCTGAGCCTGGGATCCTCGTTGCAAACGTGGAATGGTTTTGCGCTGAGCCGTACCCATTCTGTCCTTCACCTCTGAGACTGAGCTCAATGCGACTGAGCTCAACGCTGGCCTGAAGGCCTGAGCTGAAATGGATTGGGGGTCCAGTAAGCAGTTGCCTTCTAAGCAGCAGGCCTGGGAGAGTGGCCCAGAAATAGACCCGGATGCCCTCCTTCCTAAAACCCTTGAAGAGTGTACCAAGCTGTTAATGGTCAAGAAGAGTATCTCTGTTCAGAAGCCTCTAAGCCTACTATGATCTAAGAGTAGGTTCATTTCCTCTGGCAATGGATCAGACATGCACTATCTTATTTATTAATCATTCTCATCTGGGAGGCAGGGGTCATCAAGAGGAAACTGAGGCTCCAAGAGCAGAAACAACATGCCCAAAGGGTGTACAGTTCATGGGTAGTAGAAGTAGGATTTGAATCCTGGTGGTCTCTGCTTGAACCATTGCTTCTTTTTGGGGAAGGGGGGAAGGGGCGGCCGTGCAGAGCACCCCTAGCCCCCAACCCTGGCATGGCAGGATTGGTTGATAGGTTTTGACACTTTGGAGGACACCTGCCTACCACCTGCCCCTTGATAAGGCCTCTTCATAAAACTTCCTCAGACATGAGCTCATCTCCCTTCCTGACAGAAGCGGCTAGTGTGAGTGAAACAAACGGCAAAACCGGCCACCCACGGCTGCCTGTTGGCCAATCACCATTTGACTAGTCTAGGAAGAGTAACTGTGGCAGGCCTGATTTCCTGGGAGGCCCCAGACTCCCTTTGCCTACCTCTTCCTCTCTGACCCCATCCTTGCTTCGATGTCCGGGACCTGCTACCCAGGCACCTGGGTCCTCTCTGCCGGATGTGGACATCTTGGCCTCTTGCCTTAGTGCCTGTTCTTGGGAAGCGGGTCCAGACGTCTCTTCTGCAGGAGGAGAGGAAGGGTTAATTACAGGTGTTGGGGTTAACTAAAGCCTTTGACCAAGAGGATAGGAGGAGAGCCTTGGTCCTCTGAGAGCCTGTGAGTGTGCAAGTGCCTGTGAGAATAAGTGCATGTGTGTGACGGTGTGAGATTGTGTTGAATGTGCATGCATGTGTGTAGACATGAGAGTGTTGATGTATGTATGACTGTGTGTGTGTGTGTATGGACATAAGTGTTGTATGTGACCAGGCATGGCGGCTTACGCCTGTAATCCCAGCACTTAGGGAGCCCGAGGCAGGCAGATCATTTGAGGTCAGGAGTTCGAGACATGCCTGGCCAACATCGTGAAACCCTGTCTCTACTAAAAATACAAAAAAATTAGCTGGGCATGGTGCCACTCACCTGTAATCCCATCTACTAAGGAGGCTAAGGCTGGAGAATCACTTGAACCCCCGAGGCAGAGATTGCAGTGAGCGGAGATTGCACCACTGCACTCCAGCCTGGGCCAGCAAGACTCGGTCTCCAAAGAAAAAAAAAAAATTGGTATATGTGTGTATGAGTGTGTGTGCATGGGCATGAGAGGATTTAGGTATGAGTGTGTGTGAGTGTGTATTTGAATGTGTGGATTGTGTGGATGTGTCTAGATGTGTGTATGAATGTGCATGTGGGTGTGAGAGATTTGTGTATGAGTGCATGCGAGTGTGGATTTGTGTATGCATGTATTTGTGAATGTGCCATACTTCGCAGTAGTTGTGGAGTGAGTCCGCGAGTTTCTGAACAAGTTATTTCACTTTTCTGAGTCTCAGTTTGCTCACTGGGAAGATGTAAAGCCTATTTCGGAGAGTTACTGTAAAGATCAAATAAAGTCAGGCATGTAAACTCCGGGGGCCAGAACTACAGAAAGCACGCATGAAATCTCAGCTGTTACTGGGTTACACACAGTTCAGCAACAGGAAGCCACATCCGTGGAGAGCCGGGCATGTGTTGTGCCCGGGGCTCTGCGGACAGGCACATGGGGTGTGTGGATGAGTGTGAGCATGTGTGTAGTATGTGGTTTGGATAAGTGTTTTGCATGTTGTATTGGAGCCTCTGAGCTAGGGGTACTGGTGTGTGTAAGACTCCATGTGAGTTGCGTGGAAGCCACTGCTTGTACATGTATGTTATATGCCATTTGCAGGCTCCATCTGTCAGATGTGTCACTAGAGGACACACTGCAGGAGGACAGGGATGTTTGTAGAAAACAGGCAGTTCCTGGGCCAGATACGGTGGCTCACGTCTGTAAACCCAGCACTTTGGGAGGCCAAGGCAGATAGATCACTTGAGGTCAGGAGTTCGAGACCGAGCTTGTCATCATGGTGAAATCCCATCTCTACTAAAAATACAAAAATTAGCCAGGCGTGGTGGCGCACGCCTGTAATCCCAGCTACTCGAGGTGGAGGCTGGAGAATCGCTTGAACCCAAGAGGCGGAGGTTGCAGTGAGCCAAGACCGCGGCACTGCACTCCAGCCTGGGTGACAGAGTTAGAGTCAAAAAAAAAAAAAAAAGAAGAAGAAAACAGTCAGTGCCTGATACACACTAGATATTCAGCAAGCCTCCGCTGAATGAATGAACTGAGTGAATGACAGTGTTGCAAGTTCTGTGTTGCGTGAAACTCTCTGTACGTAGTGTTGGTCGGTCCTTCCGGTGACAAGTGTGGGTTTCCATGTGTGGCCTCAAAAGGTTGGATCCAAGCACACGCACATGGCGGGGTGCAGGCAGGCCCTGATGGCTGTGGGCCACATGCCCAGCAGTATATGCACAAGTTGAGGGCCGAGAGCACAGGGCAGGGTGTCGCTCACCTGCAGTGTGTGACGTGAGCAGAGGCCTATGGAAAGGAGTGGTATGTCAGGTGGCAGCAAGAGGGTATGGGGTGGGGGCCGTTCCCTGGCTTTTAGTCACCCATCTAATGACACACCCTTCCCTCTTTTCCTGTCCGACTCAGAGTCCTTCCCGCTCTAGGTGACTGGGTGCTAAGGAGGAAAGTTTTTCAGTGAGTCTTATAAAGCGGCACCAAAACGTGGCATTTACAGCGATACAATCAGCCCTAATGGAGATGGAATTACCCCATAAAGGCCCCAAGGAGCCCTCAGGGCCTCAGCGCCACTGCAGCAGACAAGGTTCCTGTACAGGCAGGTGGAACTCGAGTGAGTGTGTGTTTGTGTGTGACTGCCTCCCCTGCCAATCCCTGCCTCCAGCCCACCAGTCTGCTTAGGGGCCCACCTTTGCTAGGACTTAGCTGGGGCTGGGGACTGGGGTCAAGGAGATAACAAAGGTGAATGCTGAAGCCATGGCCTCACTTAACCCACCTTTGATCTGTGCCTGCCTTTGGCCAAGAGCATCAGAAAAAAATAATGTGGCCTGGGCAATACAGTGAGACCCCATCTCTACAAAAGAAAAAAGAAAAAAAAATAGCTGGGCATGGTGGTGAGCACCTGTGGTCTTAGCTACTCAGGTGGCTGAGGCAGGAGGATTGCTTGAGCCTAGGAGGTCAAGGCTGCAATGAGCCGTGATTGCACCACTGCACTCCAGCCTAGGCAACCAAGTGAGAACCTGTCTCAAAAAAAAAAAAAAAATTTTTAAAGAAAAGAAAAGAATTGTAGCCAATACTTATAAAGCACTACTGTGTCCCGGACCCAGTTCTAGGCACTTCTCTATAGCGATCCACTTAGTTCTCATGTCACTTTCAATGAGGTGGCACTGCTCCTGTACACATTTTACAGAACAGCAAATTTGGAAGTAAAATTTGGAGCTGGGATTCTGGCCCAGACAGGCTAGCTCCAGCACACACTGTCATGGGTACGTCTGGATCATTGCCTCTGAATGGTCTCAGCCTCTCAAAGTGCCTCAGCCTCCCAAAGTGTGAGCCACCGAGCCCAGCCCCCTCCATTCATTTCAATCCACATTTCTTGAAGGCCTGCTCTATGCCAGGCCACTTCACCTCTGTGAACTCATTCAATCCTCTCAAGCCCTGGAAGGAAAAACTAATATTTCTTCCATTTTTGCAGAAACAATGTGAGGCTCAGAGAGAAGAAATGACTAAAATTACACAGTGGTACGTGGCAGAGATGGAACTAAGAAGTGAAGTGTGTCTCCCCCAGAGCCGAGTCGACTTGCTCTTTTTTGAACACATCCTGGGCTTTCATGCCTTTGTCCCAGCTGTGCCCTCTCCCCGGATGCCCCTTCCATCTGGGCAGCTCCTTCTCGACCTGCCTTGGCATACATAACACAGGAGAACGGAGTGCCAAAGGGTAGGAAAGTGCCTGGTCTATAGTGCGAGCCCAACACAGATTTGGTGAATGAATGAACAGTGGGTCCAGCAGACCTGGATTCTGCCATGTAACCCACTGTGTGGCCTTGGTGGAGCCACGTGGGTGCAATAATCCTGGTTTCCACCCTTCAGGGCTGCTGCCTGGGACTCAGTGAGACCATCATGTATCTAATGCCCTTCGCTCAGTGCTGGGCACACAGTGAATGTGCATTGAATCTTAGCTATCTACCTTTACAATCCATGGAAAGTCACTTCTGAAGAACCGACTGGGTTCCCCCAGGCCAAATAAATAATTCCAGCTCTCACTCCCTCCTCTTTAGCCAGGGGGATCCCTGAAGGACAGAGGCCTGATTTTATTCCATCTTGCCATCCCCCATGGTGCGGGGCATACAGTGGTGCTCAGTAAACGTGTGTGTTACACACACATGCGGTAACTAGGGCCCCATCTTTTTCAAAAGAAAACACTCCCGGGTTGCAGCCGCAAAGAGAGACTGTTCAGCTTTTCAGGTGAGGTTCTGGGGTGAACTGGTCTGAATAAAAGTTTTGCTGAACACCGCCTCACCCCCAACAAGGAGGCAATTTGAGGTGGGGGCGGGGAGACTTAAATGTGGGCTCCCGGGTTTTAAAGGGGGTAGCGCGGGAGGAAGCCCCCCAATAATTGCGGGGCTTCCCCCACCCCCAGAGCTGGATTAGAGGCTGCGCCGCTTCCTTTGGGGCTCTCTCGCGCTTCCTGGGAGCCTTTGAAGTGGGTTCTCGGTAAATCCTGCCCGCGGGGCCTGGATGCGGGCGGAGCCTCCGGGCGAGGCGGGGCCTCAGCCTGGGCCCGCATTGGGGAGGCGGTCGCCCGGTAGCTTCGGCGGGTTCCGCCCACCTCCCGCCTGTATTCTCAGCCCCCTTCCAACATCCCCGATTCCCTGAGGGCGCCTCTCATTCTGCTCGGCCTTGCCTTCCCCATCCGGCCACATCCTCCTCTCTCCCAATTCAGCTTCGACCCCCAACGCCTTTCCCTGACCATCGGAACCACAGGCTTTTCTCCGGCCTCTGAGTGCCAGTCTTCAACGAGGTGTTCTTTAAAAAATCAAAAAGCATCTCATCCTACGGAATGTGTGTGAAAAAATAAAAATAAAATAAAGAAAAAGCGGGCCGGACGCGGGAGCTCACGCCTGTAATTCCAGCACTTTGGGAGGCCTAGGCGGGAGGATCACCTGAGGTCAGGAGTTGGAGACCAGCCCGACCAACATGGAGAAACCCCGTCTCTACTAAAAATATGAGATTAGCCAGGCGTGGTGGCGCATGCCTGTAATCCCAGCTACTCTGGAGGCTGAGGCAGGGGAATAGCTTGAACCCGGGAGGCGGAGGTTGCGGTGAGCGGAGACCGCGCCATTGCACTTCAGCCTGGGCAACAAGAGCAAAACTTCATCTCAAAAAAAAAAATTTTTTTTTTTTCGAAAAATAGGCCAGGTCTGCTGCAGTGCTCTTACACGTACTGTCCCCTCTGCCTGGATCCCTTTGTGCCCCTGCCCCCAAATTTTCAGGGCTGGCTCCCTTGCCTCCTTCAGATCCCTGTTTGAAGTTCAGCTCATGTGTGCCATATGTCCTGACCACCGTATTTAAAATAGCAGCCTCAGGCCGGGCACGGTGGCTCAAGTCTGTAATCCGAGCACTTTGGGAGACCGAAGCAGGTGGATCACCTGAGGTCGAGAGTTTGAGACCAGCCTGACCAACATGGAGAAACCATGTCTCTACTAAAAATACAAAATTAGCTGGGCGTGGTGGCTCATGCCTGTAATCCCAGCTACTCTGTCTCAAAATAAAATAAATAAAATAAATAAATAAAATAAAATAAAATAGTAGCCTCTCACCCCACTCCACCCCTGGACTCGCTGTCCCCCTTCCTTGCTGTATTTTTCTCCATAGCAATTACCACCACCAGCTGCCACACTCCAGAGATTACTGTTCATTTGTCTATTGTCTGTCTCCCCTTGCACCCACCACCCCCATTTGTGTGTAAGCTCCAGGAGAAGGGCTGGAGTTGCTGCTGCTCTGTGAGTCGTGAACCATCCCCAACCCCCGTCTGTCCTACAAATTTGTTAAATGAATGAGCAAATAAACGTGGTGGCTTCCCAGCTGACGGGTGATGAATGCTTACACTGCGTGATCTAGGCTAGTCACTGGTGTCTTTCCCTTCCTCTCCTCATCAGTGCTTTGGGAGATGACAGTAGCTCAGCCTCTTAGAGCAGTATGACGATGGCACAAGTTACTATATGCCAAGCACAGAGCATGACGTCATGCCCAGAGGCCCAGGATACAATCCAGAGACAATGACAAAGAGGGATTCCCGCTGCTGCAGAAGGTGGGGCGACCGGTGCCCAGGGGCCCCCAGGAAGTGCCCTTACCTCTGTCCCAGGATCCTCCTCTGTGACCCTGGGGCCTTCCAACCTGCCAGGTACTTTTCTTATATTACCTTATTTTATCCTCCCAGCAGCCTCTGTGAGCAGCACACTCCCCATTTCACAGACAAGGAAACTGAGGCTTACACAGGTGAAGTGACCTGCTCGACATTGCACAAGGAAGTGGCAAAGTCAGGCTCTGAATCCAAGCCATTGAGCTCTAAAGGTCCTGATGCTACTCAGCTAACCACGTGGCCTCTGGACATCACTGCTAACTTTTCTCTACCCTCCTCTCCTCCTTTCACTGTGTTCTGAGGGTCAGCCTGACAACCCGTGTCCCCGTGGCAGATGTGCAGAGGAAGATCAAGCTGTTGTCGGCCAGGGGCTGAGGGCAAATTTCTGGCTTCCCAGGGCCACCACTTACTGGGAGATTTGGATGAGGTGCTTTACTGCCCTGAGCTCTTCTTCTCGGTCAAGTGGGGATAAAAATAATACAATACCCACCTTGTGGGGAGACATGGGAGCCTGAAAAACCTGGCAACATGCCTGGCACATGGCAAGTAGTCCGTAAATGTCAGCTAGGATTATTTTTATCACTGACACCATATTTGGGGGCCCCAGGCTGGCAGGGTACCTGTCAGGTGCCACCCCCTTCCTGAGTCCTGACAGTTTGGCTGCAGGCCTGGGTGGAGGCTTGGAAGGAAGAAGGGAAGAAGGGAGGAAGGGGTCAGGGAAGCCCCTCTGTTTGTTTTCTGTCTCTGAGAACCTCCCAGTCTGACTCTAGCCCCCTCCCCTCCCTGCAGGCACTAACACACAAGGCCCCCATTCACCAGAAATCTGCCCCAGGCCCCCTGGCTGCCATGCTCCCTGGATAAACCCACCAGGACCCCCTCAACCCCTGAGGGAAGGGGAGAGAGCTTACACTCCTCCAGGCCCCTATTTCCACGCCCATCACCAGGCCTGGGCCCTCACAAGGCCACACACACCAGGAAGTACCAGGAACACAGCCACGCCAGGGCACCCACAGATGCCTGTGCGCACGCTCGCGCACACACACACACCTGTCCATGCAAACTCGCATACACTTTCCTAATGGCCAGGTCTCAGGGGCTCTGTAAGGACCACCTCGGGACAGGACATGGTCTTCCCTCCCCCAGTTCCCATTCCGCTTCCTGCTCTGTTTCCCTCTGTCTGTCCATCCATCTTCATCAACCAGTCCCAGCGGGCCCCTGCTCACTCCCTCCCTGTTCCCCCTCCATCCGTCTGCCCATCCGTCCATCCACACATGGGTCCATCTGTCTGCCGTCTGCCTGTAGCTAGCCCTGCAGTGAGCAGTCTATCTCCACCCAGCCCTGTCCATCACTTCTGCCACAACGCCCCTGCAAGACCCTGTCCCTGTCCTCAGCAGGGTCTCTCATCATTTGTCCAGACCCCACCCATCTATCCCCCAACCCCTTCAGCTGTGTCCTTCATCTGTCAATCTGTCCTTCCTTCCTTCCTTCCTTCCTTCCCACCTTGGCCCAGCCCCTCTGAGCCCTCTTTGCATCCCATCCATCACTTCCCAGACAGCCCTCCCCAGCCAGGTAGTCACCTCCTAGCAGCTCCATCTGTCTGTCTGTCTACCAACCCATCCATCCATCTGTCTGCCAGCCCATCCATCATGCCACAGGTCACTTGTCCATTCTTGTCACTGTTGACATGTTCCCTAGTTGGGCCCTTGTGGTATCCCCCAGCCAGTGCTGTGTAGGTGGGGGCATGTGTTCATGTCAGTAGATATGTCTCTGGCCACCAGCATGCCTTGTGCTGAGCAGAGGGCCAGGGACCTGGATGAGGAGCTGGGGAGGGATGGGGGACAGGGAGACTGGGAACCTCTTGGTAGGGGGCACACTGCGGCCTGTTGCACCGTAGGCATCAATGGCCTGCTCAAAAAGAAATATACGACTGGAAAATTCTCCCACCTCCATTCTTTTTTCTTTTTTGGCGGTGGGGAAGAGGGGGACAGAGTCTCGCTCTGTCACCCAGGCTGGAGTGCAGTGGCGTGATCTCAGTCCATTGCAACCTCCACCTCCCGAGTTCAAGCGATTCTCCTGCCTCAGCCTCCCAAGTTGCTGGGATTACAGGCCTGCCCCACCACGCCTGGTTAATTTTGTTTTTTGGTTTTTTTTTTTTTTTTTTTTTTTGAGACGGAGTCTCGCTCTGTCGCCCAGGCTGGAGTGCAGTGGCGCGATCTCGGCTCACTGCAAGCTCCGCCTCCGGGGTTCACGCCATTCTCCTGCCTCAGCCTCCTGAGTAGCTGGGACTACAGGCGCCCGCCACCGCGCCCGGCTAATTTTTTGTATTTTTAGTAGAGACGGGGTTTCACCGTGGTCTCGATCTCCTGACCTTGTGATCCGCCCGCCTCGGCCTCCCAAAGTGCTGGGATTACAGGCGTGAGCCACCGCGCCCGGCCTTGGTTTTGTTTTTTCTTTTCCGAGATGGAGTCTTTCTTTGTCACCCAGGCTGGAGTGTAGTGGCCAGATCTTGGCTCACTGCAACCTCCACCTCCCGGGTTCCAGTGATTCTCCCGCCTCAGCCTCCGGAGTAGCTGGGATTACAGGCACCAGCCACCACGCCCGGCTAATTTATGTATTTTTAGCAGAGATGGGGTTTCACCATGTTGGCCAGGTTGGTCGCGAATTCCTGACCTCAGGTGATCCACCTGCCTCGGCCTCCCAAAACGCTGCAATTACAGGCGTTAGCCACTGTGCCCGGCCTCCATTCTTACTTCCTGATTCCTTAAGAGGGGCCTGACTAATGACCAGCATGGCTGGGGACCCAGGCTCCCCCAGCCCTGGAAGTCCCTTGCCTGGGGTCATCCAGTCTCCTCCCTCAAAGGGCTCTCACTCCCCACCACCGCTCCCTCTCGTCTTCCTGCTGCTGAGAGACAAGAGACCAGCAGAAAGAGACTTGGAGAGACAGAGACACAGTGGCAGATGAAGAATGCTGGGCGCCCAGGAAAGCCCAGGAAAGAGCCCGGGCCACGTGGAGGAGAGGGAGGTGGGAGGAGGCAGGAGAGAGCAAGGCTGCCAGGACAATGGAGCGGGACTAGAGGAGGGACGCGAGCCGGGGGTGCGGTGGGGGGCAGGGGGTGGAACTCCGGGTCCTGCAGGGCTAGCGGGGAGTGGGTGGGGGGGTGCCCCACCTGCCCTGGGAGCGGGTCCTGGGGTAGCCAGGGTCCCAGGGTGGGAAGTGCTGTGTGGAAGCTAGCGCAGGAGGCGAGAGGAAGCGGGGCAGGGCGGCCCCTGTCCCAGCCTCACCCCCATCCCCCAAGTCTCGCACCCCGGTCCGCCCCAGCTTCCAGCTCCGCAGGTGCCGCCTTTGAGGGTCGCTGCTCGCAGTTTACCGTGGAGCCAGAGCCCCTTCCCCGCGGCGAGGAACTGCCTCTGCGTCTTGTAAAAGGGGTCCGGGCCTGGGGGGCGGAGACCTCCGTCGCCATGGAAACGGGATTGGGGAGCGGCGGCCCAGGGAGCCCCAAGCACTTTGCATACCATTGCAGGTTCCTCCCCTTGAGCCCCGCCAGCCTCGCTGGGCCCGCCTCTCTCTCTGCCCCTCCTCCCCAAACCCACCACCCTTGCCTTAATTTGTTTTAAATTTATTTTAAAATGTATTTATTTATTTTTTCGAAACAGGGTCTCGCTCTGTCACCCAGGCCGGAGTGCAGTTGTGCGATCATGACTCACTGCAGCCTTTCATCTCCCTGGGCTCAGGTGATCCTCCCACCTCAGTTTCCCAGTAGCTGGGGCCACAGACATGCACCACCACGCCTGGCTAATTTTGTGTATGTGTGTGTCGATGTCTGGCTCTGTCACCCAGGCTGGAGTACAGTGGCCAGATCTCGGCTCACTGCAACCTCCGCCTCCCGGGTTCAAGCAATTCTCCTGTCTTAGCCTCCCGAGCAGCTGGGATTACAGGCACACACCACCACACCCGGTTAATTTTTTTTGGTATTTTTACTAGAGATGGGGTTTCACCATGTTGGCCAGGCTGGTCTCAAACTCCTGACCTCAGATCCACCTGCCTCAGCCTCCCAAAGTGCTGAGATTACAGGCATGAGCCACTGTGCCTGGCAATGCTCGGCAATTTTTGTATTTTTTTTTTTTTTATAGAGACAGGGTCTTGCCATGTTGCCCAGGCTAGTGTTAAACTCCTGGACTCAAGCAGTCTGCCCACCTCCGCCTCCCAAAGTGTTAGGATTGCAGACATGAGCCACTGCACTCGGCCACCCCTGCCTTTAAAAGTCACCTCCTCCAGGAAGCCTTCAGCCACCACCACCATGCCCAGTGGCACCACTGACACTTCGTAACAATAGTAATTCATCATCACAGTCATCATAGCTAGGCTTGGCTGAGCTTTGTCTCTGTGCTTCCTTCACCCCCATCTTCTTCTGTCCTCATACCAACCCTGTATGGAAAGGCCACTTCTGTCGATACTTACAAATGAGAAAACTAAAGCTGGTGGGGGTCTGCTCAATGTCTCACACCTGGAAAATTCCCTCCTCATTCTGGTCTCAGTGTTCCCATCTGTAAAAAGGGAAATTCGCACCAGGCGCTTGCCGAGTGGCCACGCAAGGGTGGGAATGAGAGCGTAGGTTTGTCTGAGCGGAGGCTGAGTGTGGCATTCTGACTCTGAAGGCCTGTAGTCAGGATATGCATGCTCTAGTTCACCTCAGCCCTGCTGCATCGCACCCCCCCCCCACTCTCTGTCCCCCCACTGCGTCCCCACCCTTGGGACCCTAAGTGAATCTCTCCAGACCAAGCTCCTAGTGACTCAAGAGACATCTCTAAGGGGCCTTCCAGCTCTGCCATGGTGAAATCTTAGCTTATCGAGAGGGTGACTTCTTGTGCTGTCTCCCTCCTCTGACTGGATGCTCCTGGGGGCAAGGGGCTGTGTGTCTCCTGTCAGACTGGACACTGCTAAGGGTTAGGACACCTCTGTTACTCCCCCAGGTCTGTGGTCACTAGAAATGCCCAAATCCAGGCTAAAGGCTGACCATGTCTCTCCAAGCACAAGCACACCCCAAGGTGCCCCAGTCCCTTGCCCTGATCCTGAGATCTGAGGTCTATTGGACTGGGTTCTCGGCAGGGAAACCTCCAGCTCTGCCATGAAAAGAGAGCCTCATCCTAGACCTTCAGACCCTTCCCAGCACTGGCTCAGAAGAGGAGAAAGGGGCCCAGAGACAACTTCCGGGGCAGCAGTACCACAGTCACCATCCCTTCTACTTAGTGATCTTGGCAATGTGCGACAGAGTATCACTTTGTCACCTAGGCTGGAGTGCGATGGCATGATCTCAGCTCGCTGCAACCTCTGTCTCCTGGGTTCAAGTGATTCTCCTGCCTCAGCCTCCTGAGTAGCTGGGATTATAGGCATGCGCTGCCATGCCCGGCTGATTTTTGTATTTTTAGTGGAAATGGGTTTTCACCATGTTGGCCAGGCTGGTCTTGAACTCCTGACCCCAAATGATCTGCCTGCTTCGGCCTCCCAAAGTGCTGGGATTTCAGGCATGAGCCACTGTGCCCAGCCATGTGCCCAAAACCTCATGAACATGAACAACAGTGCAGGGAGGTGGTTATTTCATGCCCATTATATGGAGAGGGAAACAGAGGCTTAAAGAAAGAAAGTCACTGACTAAGATTACCCCCTGGCAAGTGGCAACCCTATTCTTTGACCTGTGCCTTCCTGCCTTGCTGTGTCTCCCAACATATTTCTTTTTCTTTTTCTTTTTCTTTTTCTGAGACGGAGTCTCCCTCTGTTGCCCAGGCTGGAGTGCAGTGGCCGGATCACAGCTCACTGCAAGCTTCGCCTCCCGGGTTAACGCCATTCTCCTGCCTCAGCCTCCCAAGTAGCTGGGACTATAGGCGCTCGCCACCTCATCCAGCTAGTTTTTTGTATTTTTTTAGTAGAGACGGGGTTTCACCGTGTTAGCCAGGATGGTCTCGATCTCCTGACCTCGTGATCCGCCTGTCTCAGCCTCCCAAAGTGCTGGGATTACAGGCTTGAGCCACCGCGCCTGGCCATGTCTCCCAGCATATTTCACGCTGACTTAAAACTGGATGTTGACAACTTTCCAGTATTGGACAAGCATCTTCAGGGAAGGGACGGACCAGGCTTTGGTTTGCTTTTGCTTTGTTTTTGATCTGAGGACCAGTACTCAGCTCAGGTCCTGGAACATAACAAGTTTGTTGAAGACACCTGGTAATTATCTGTTTTCTTCCACACTCCAGAGAGGTCCTGCCTTCCCAAGTCAATCCAAGCAGCATTTAGTGAGCACTTACTATTTCCTAGGCACTTTATGTGCAACACACTTGATATAGATAATCTCACGGAATCCACCCCTACCTGCTGCCTCATGATCTCCCAAAGACTATTCATCTCCTCATTTTATAAATGAGGAAACTAAGACTCAGGGGCAGAGTTGGAGTTTGAAGCCAGATCTGCGTGGCTCTCACATGCTCGTACTCCCCCTGTTAACCTGGCATTTCCCCTGGAGAGAGGGTAAGGAAGGGGCACTGAGCCTGTAGATGTGGGAGGCTGCCCCAGAGACAGAATGCTGCTGGTGGAGGGGGTATGAGAGCTCCCTTTGGGTTCCTGAAGTCTTTGCCCCAATCCTCCACCTTTTTTTTTCCTTTTTTTCCTTTGGAGACAGAGTCTTACTCTGTTGCCCAGGTTAGAGTGCAGTGGTACCATCACAGCTCACTGCAGCCTTGAACTCCAGGGTTCAAGTGAACCTCCCACCTCAGTCTCCTGAGTAGTTTGGACCACAGATGTGCACCACCACACCCAGCTAATTTTAAAAATGTTTTTATAGAAACAGGGTCTCCCTGTGTTGCCCAGGCCAGTCTCGATCTCCTGGGCTCAAACAATCCTTCTGCCTTGGCAACTGTAAGTGGTGGGATGACAGGCATGAGCCACCATGCCCAGCCCCTCTAACTTCTTATACAGGTGTGTGTGCACTTGGGTGAAGGCATGCAAGCGAGGACATGTGTGCATGCTGTATGGGAGTTCCCAGGTGAGTGTTCAAGGTCGTATATGTGTCCATGTCTGAGACTGTGTGTCCTGTGCAATGGAACCTGGTAAGGGATGGAGGCTCTGGCATACACAGGTGTCACGTGTCCAGGCAAGCCTATGTTATTATCCTCCTTTTACAGATGAAGAAACTGAGCCCTGGAGAAGTGAAGGGATTCGTTGAAAATCATGCAACTAGTGAGTCTGCCCACGGGAGTGTGTGTGTGCGCAGGTGTGTGTGTGCGGTGGGTGGGGTGGAGTGAAGTGGGGGCTGCCTGCAGCTCCAACCCTGTAATAGACCCTCCCTGTCTCGCCAGCCACCGGCGGTAATAACTGTTTTGCCCAGCAGAACTGCCTCATGACACAGCCTGAGAATGTGCCTCGGGGCCTGTCTGCAGAGACCACCCCCCAGTCAGGGCAGCGGGGCCAGACCTCGCCCAAGCGTGACCCTAGGCTGATCCCTGGGAGGAGTGGGGATCTCTGGGCCCTGCCCTGCCTTCCTCACCTCCAAGTTGGCCTCAGCAGGCCCAGCAGGTGAAGGGCCCAGGCTCTGGGCAGCCCTGCCAGTCAGCGCTAAGTCTGCCCGCCTCTGCCTTCAGACCGCAGACTCCCCAAGGGAAAGGGGTGGTGACTCCTCTAGCAGATTGGAGGGCTCTTCCAGAAATTGAGTACATGTCCCTTCCTCAGAGGGCAGAGGCTGTGGTTTCCCCCATGAGAGTGGAGGCAGGACAGAGGCCAGGCCTCAGCTATCAGACTAGGAGCTCCCTGAGGACAGAGGCTGTGGGTCCTGCATCGGAGTAGGGATATTCCCAGGGCAGAGGTGACCTTCCCCCATCAGACTGGGACCTCAGCTCAGTCCAGCAGCTCTAGGGTGAATGTCTCCAAGGGAGGGTCATCTGCACAACAGACACCGCCTCTCTCAGCCCGGAGTCCCCAGGTTCATGTCATGTATTGGAGTCTTGCTGACTCTAAACCTGGGAGGGCAGCCACGGCTGGGAGCAGCTGGTCCTGAGACCTGGGTGGAGGCCCTGGACAGTGGGGCACAAGCGCTTGGCTGGCCAGGAGTTGGATCACTGCCCCCTCCCACCCCGCCCTATTCAGCCCTGTCTCCCACGGACTCTGACCACCCCTTGGTTCTCTTATCAAAAACCGCCAAAACCCGCCATCGAAACTCCCAGCCTCCTGACCCCCACACCCCACCCAGCTTCACCCGTCTTCCCACCCTGGCACCCAGTGCCCCAAACCTGCCAATTCTGTTCCTGGGAAGACCCAGAAGGGAGCAGAACTGGCACCAGGAGGCCAACAGCCCAGGCCCCCTCGGTCCCCAGCCCCTCCTGGCCCTGGGCCCTCTTGTTTCTCCTGGGCTGTGGCTTTCTTTGCCTTCTGCCTTGGCATCTCTAAGTGGCAGGGGATAGAGTGGGGTGAGGGCGGCAGGCTAGGGGCATGGCCCATAATGGAAAAGGAATCTGGCCAGGCGCGGTGGCTCACCCCTGTAATCCCAGCACTTTGGGAGGCCGAGGCGGGCAGATCATGAGGTCAGGAGATCGAGAGCAGCCTGGGCAATACGGTGAAACCCCATCTCTACTAAAAACACAAAAATTAGCTGGGCGTGGTGGCAGGCGCCTGTAATCCCAGCTACTCGGGAGGCTGAGGCAGGAGAATTGCTGGAACCCGGGAGGTGGAGGTTGCAGTAAGCCGAGATCGCGCCATTGCACTCCAGCCTGGGCCGATGACAGCAAGACTCCATCTCAATTTAAAAAAAAAGAAAGAAAGAAAAAGAAAAAGGAATCTGAGTATGGAGGGCACCCTCTGTGAGACTGCTGGAAGATCTTGCTGGGAGATCAATGTCTGACCTGGAGTGGGTGAGGCCAGCCAAGGTCACTTGTCCGTAATCAAGTATATCAGCCCTGCGGAGGAGGTCACGGAGCCTCTCCCTCTCGGCCGACCACAGCAGAGCTTGGAAACTGAGGCCCAGAGTGGGAGTCCAGGCTCACAGAGCCAGCCTGGCAGAGGAGGCGTGGGGGAGTTGTGTCCGCACCTTTCCCACCTGGGGCACGCAGAGCCTTTCTGAGCATCACAGGCCTGTCTGTCCTTTTGCAGAAGAACTAACCGCACCTCAGGTTCACCTTATGAAAGACAGAAGGTGAGGAGAGTGAGTCAGTTTTATTACATGAGATAAGGCGGCTGGACAAAGCAGCGACACAGGGCCTGGCACACAGACAGTGCTCAGCGGAGCAGCCGCCTTCCTTCAGGTCTGAAATCCTCACTCTGCTCCCCAGCTTCTCTGGGGGATGGATCTCCCTTCCCCTCCCTGGGCTCCTGGGCCTGACTTCCCCCATTACTCCCAGCCTTTGGCCCACTCCTGCCCCAGGCACCCCTCCCTCCTCCATGGGAATTGGAGCTTCCTCCTCTGGTCCTGCCACCACCTTCCTGGTGAGGGTCGGGCTCGGCTGGGAGTGCCAGGGCTGCCCAGCCTGCTGACTCAGCGCCTGGGGGTAGGGCTTGCTTTAGCAACAGCCCAGGCCTCGGGCAAACAGAGCCACGGCAACCACACCCCTGCCACAGGAATGCAGCAACATTCCTGGGGGGTGCCGTGGCACCGTGCCTGTGGCTGGGGGGCAGGTGGGGGGCAGGTAGGCACCTGCCTCTGCTACCTTGCCACAAGTAGAAAGAAGGGAGCCAGGAGTCAGGGCCCAGCATCCTGAGGGCAGGGGGATGGAGTGAGGTCGTGAGGCTTTGAAATCTGTACCAGCCATGTGACTTGAACAAGACCTCTCTGAGCCTCAGTTTCCTCACCTGTAAGGTAAGGGGAGAATAGCAGTAGCCTTCTGGTGGGCTTATGGGGAAGACTGAATGAGAGTGCGCCCGTCTGGGGCTCAGCATCAGCCTGCCTCGCCATGAGGATTCCATGAAGCAGACCCTAACCCCTATAATAGAATTAGGGGGTCTTCTGGTTCTGGGGCCCTAGAGTGGGGCTGAAGTCCAGAAAGGCAGTTGCACCTCCCCTAGGCCACACAGGTCTAGGCCCCAGGGTCTGAGTGCCCATCATGGCTGCCCTCCTCTCCACCCACCCAGAGCCTCACTAGCCAGACCCGCACTCCCCCATCCCCCCCGGCAAGTCTGTACCCCAGGTCAGTGAGGACTCCCAGATCCTACTCCCACCAGTCAGGGCCAGACCTGGTGCAGGAGGCTCCACAATTCCCCTGCTTGGGGCTCCGTCTGCCCGCTTCCTGGAGCTCCGTCCAAGCGGGGAACCCTGCCTATCGTCTGCCCCTCAAGCCAACCAGGCATTTACGGGGGACGGGGGGGATGGGGCGGGGTTGGGGGGTGGCAGGACCTGCATCCTTCCAACCCTGGCCCTCAGCGCCCCCGTCAGGCAGTCAGGGGAGGAGCTTCCCACAGGAAATCCCTCCATCTGTGTCTGCCCAGCCAGGTTCTCCTCTCTGTCTGCCTTTGTCTTTTTCTCTCTGTCTCTTCATCCCAGGAAGAGGCCACAGGACAGGGTGTCCCAAGCACAGAAGAAACTTGTCTGATGAAAACAGGCCTTGACTGGGAGCAGGGCCATCTGGATTTGCACCCTGATTCTGACTTGCTGTGTGACTTTGGGCGAGTCCCTTCCCCTCTCTGGTCTTTCCCATTCTCATCTACCCAGCACATAGTAGGTTCTCGGAAAAGGGGAGTCCCATATGCGTGTCCCCAGCTCTCCCCCAACCACCCCCAGCCCCTCACTGCCTCCTTTAATCCCTGCAGATCTGCCAGCCTTTGATACTCCTGTGGGTGGCTGAGCCGGGGTTCTGAATAGGAAGCTGAGGGCTCATGGGCTGCGGGGAAGCAGGCAGGGGCTGAGCCTGCCAGGCCTGCCCAAGGGAGGGGGCTGCGGGCCCCTCGCCATTCACTGCTAAGCCTGGATCCGGGCGCCTTTGTGCCAAGAACAAAACCCGGGGGATCAGCTGTTCTCAGGCCTGCCTCTCTCAGCTCCGGAAGGGATGGAAGCCTGGGCCTGAGGGGTGGCCACACTACGTCCATGGACTCTGGGGTGCCGGGGCTGGCCACATACCCCAGAAGCTCCCCGCTAACCCCAGGTGTGGGGCTATGGTGGGCGAGCGAACCTGGGTTCAGATCCCACATTCTATTCATCATGAGACTTGGGCAAGTGTTTTAAGCCCTCGGAGCCTCAGTTTCATGATCTGTAAAGTGGACGTTAGAATCGCTCGGGGTGCGGGAGGCTTGAATGAGATGATGCACTCAGCACGTGGCAGGGCCTGGGGCAGCTGCTATTAGACCAATTGCGGCTGCTATTAGACCAGCTTCCTTCTTGCCTGGGTATGTGGGGCTTAGACCAGAACAAATCTTGGGACTGAGTGTAAAATATATGTGAGGGGGTGGGAGGGGGTGGGATGGGGCTCAGTGCGGGCCTGGCAGGTGTGCTGAGAGGCAAGGCCTATGACTCCCACGGGCCTGCTCTTCCTCCCATCCCACCCTCCACAGTCCCCACCTTGGGGGCCCTGGGCCTGGGGCAGCAGGGGCCGGGATGTGTGTCTCCAGAGCAGGAATGGAGGGGCCTCCGAGCTGGTGGGGGGGCGGGGAGGGGTGGATGCTATCCCCCTGCTGATTAGGTCTCAAATTAAAGCCGAGCTTGCGCCTGTCCCTGCTCAGGCAGGACCTCCTTCTGGCCACAGTGCCCTGCTTGGCCCTCTGCTTCGGGCCTCATGGTGGCTGGTCGCTTCCAGCCTCGAACTGCCAAAATGCTCCCATAGTGGGTAGGAGGCTTGGGGGACCTGGGAGAGGCTTCGGGGCCCTGCTTGCACGGGAGTCTCTCCTATGACCCTCAGACTTGAGCCAGTGTCTGGGGAAAAGTCACCGTGTCAGAGGCTGCGGAGAGCAAACCCCAAGCGGTGATGACTTGAGTTTCCAGGCCGGGTGCCAGGAGGCCCGCGGTCACACTCCGCCTGGGGCCTGGGCTCCGGCCAACCGTCAGCAGCAGAGATTGTTGGGTTGGTTTTATTTTAAACAAAAAAGAACTTTGAGTGGAAACATGTGTTCCTTTTTTCTCCCCCTTCCCTCTCTCCCTATCTTTCTCCATCTCATTGTGGAATATTTCTCTTTTTGTACCACCTTTTCTCTGTTTTTCACTCTGTCTTCCTCTATTTCTCTCTGCCTCTGTCTCTCTCTCTCTCTCCCTCATTCTTTCTTTGTTTTCTTATCTCTTGATTTCTCTGTCTCTTTCTCTATTTCTTTTTCCGCAGCTTTCAGGAGCCAGGAGAGGTACCAGACTGCCTCCCTCGGGGTGTGGCCCAGGCCCCTGCCATAAAATCTCCAGGCATGCCACGGCCCTATGTCGGGGGTCTGCCGCTCCAGGGGAGGGAGGGGGTGTCTCCAGGGCCTGACTGCTCTGTCCTCCGCTGTCCTCCTCCTCCAAGCTCCCACTGCCCCTGCATCTGCCCTTCCTGTGTCTGTTTTCTCTACTAAGCATCTAGAAAATAATTCTGCATCTTAAGACAAGTTTTAAAACACTGGTCTGGCCCAAACCACCCATCTACAGCCAGAGACTGGCGCCGAAGAGGGGGTCATGGCCTGCTCAACACTGCGCAGAGGGTTAGGGGCAAAGCCAGGCCAATCCAGGTCCACCACTCCCAACTGACATTACTGACATCCCCAAACCCACAGTCACCGCACTTCTCAGGTCCCTGCGTCTTTCAGAGGGATGGTTTGCTTCCTAGGAGGTGATGTACCCTCTCCTAAGGTGGTCACCCAGCGCAAGGGTCACCCTGGAAAATGTCCTGCCTTGGCTGGTCACCCCTCCCCCAGGACAGCCAAGTTTTTGGGCCCCCACCTTTTAGCCCCTTCTGCCAGGCAGTAGAGAGAAGAGAGACTGGTGGGCACAGTGGCTCAAGCCTGTTATCTTAGCACTTTGGGAGACCAAGGCGGGCAGATCACAAGGTCAGGAGATAGAGAAGAGACACTGGCCACCCATGCACTGGGCCCAGGTCTTAACTCGACCTCTGAGTCCTTGTGTGACTGTGACTATGACTTTCCCCCTGGCTGTCCTCAGTTTCCCCATCTTCGTAACAGAAGCCTTGCCTTTGCCACGGAGCCCCTTTCTGCTCTAATATGTTATGGTGTTCTCCTCTCCTTCCATGGAGACGAATTCTGGAACATCAGACCATGAGTGCCATCTCCTCTCCCAAAGTGAGAAGGACTGTCCTCAGTGTGGCCTTGATAGGTCAATTCCCCTTCACTTCAGGTTCCCTGTCCCCTGTGTGCAAGAGCCCCAGATGCCACCACCAAGGGGAGAGGTGCCACCATGACCTGGTGCCCCATTGTCAAAGGTGCACTTTCTTGGGTGTCTGGGGTCATGCCAGGGTTCATGCAGGGATAGGAGGGGCTGCCTGGGTGGCAGGGGCCCATTCCACCCCCATCTCCCACAGCCCCACGAGTAAAGTCAGGGTAAGTGTGCGGGATTAGTGAGGTAGGGACAGGAGAGCCTGTCTTTCCAGATTTGGGCAAACTCTGTCACCAGCGCCTGGCTACTCCAACCTCCCCACTGTGTGGCTTCTGAAAGCGGCCCAAAGAGAAGGGCAGGGAGCCACATGGTCACCCCTGCTGGTAGGGGAAGAAAGACATGCTCCCAGGAGCCTCCGGACCACGAAGGGTGAGGCACCAGCCCCATTTCTGCCATCCCCTGACGCACCTCCAAGGGCTGCAAAATGTGACCTTCCCCTGTCCTCACCAGTCCCCGAAGATCCTCCCACCTCTAGTTTGGAACATGGAAATGACGCCTTATAAGAGCCTTGAAGGTAGCAATCATTACCACTCACTTTACAGACGGGGAAAATGAGGCACAGAAAGAGGAAGCATTTGTTTGAGTTTACACTGAGCAGTGTGCCCAGTTGGCTCTTGTGGGCTCAGGGAGAGTAGATTGTTCCATTTTCATGCATTTTGCAAGGCAAGTTTCATTGACTGCTTGAAGTCAACTGTAGTGGGAGTATTTACACCACAGCAATCAGCAGTGACACTCTTCTTTTTCCTTTTTTTGAGAGTGAGTTTCACTCTGTCAGCCAGACTGGAGTGCAGTGGTGCAATCTTGGCTCACTGCAACCTCCGCCTTCTGGGTTCAAGCAATTCTCATGCCTCAGCCTCCCAAGTACCTGAGATTACAGGTGCCTGCCACCATGCCCAACTATTTTTTTTTTTTTTAAATTTTTAGTAGAGACAGGGTTTCACCACATTAACCAGGCTTGTCTCGAACTCCTGACCTCAAGTGATCCACCTGCCTCAGCCTCCCAGAGTGCTGGGATTACAGGCGTGAGCCACCACACCCGGCCTTCTTTTTACCTTTTTCATTTTTTTTTCTTTTTTCCTTTCAGAGAGCAGGTTGTTAAACATTTACCAGCTCACCACTGGCTGGAGGCCACAGCATTTATAGCGTCTCAGAAGGGTCTGGAGCTTAGAAAGTTTAAGAGCTTAGTAAGACTCCTCCTGTGGCTCAGAATCTGTGACGGATCTGAGCCTGTCTAACACCAAAGCCAAAGAAATGCCTTCCTTCCCTCATGAGGCCAAGAGTTAGCGTCTCTTTCTACTCCATCATGACAACTTCCTGTCCAGGGCAAGAAACTGTCCTGATTGTCCCTCGGGGGCAGGGATTAAAGGTACTACAGGTTCAGAGCCCCTGGCTAGCGCGCCCTGCCCTCTGACCATGTGTGATCAATTCCATAAATATTTACCAAGCGCCTCACTTAACCTCCCTCAGCCTGTTTCTTCAAAACTGCAAAATGGGGCCCTTCAGCCTGACTTCTTTCATTCGTCCATCCACCCATTCCTTCAGTTAGTGGCTCCCCTGTGCCGGGTGGTGTCTCCAAAGGATACTGGAATTGGGATGCCTGCTTTGAGTCCTGGCTCTGTCACTGGCTTCCTCGGTACCGTGGGCCTCAGCGTTCCCATCTGTACAATGGCATCCACATAAGGGTTCCTTCCAACTCCTTTCCCCATCTCAGGGGGTTGTTGCCGGATATCCGCCGGGGAACCTTGGTCATCAGGGTAACTAGGCTAGCTGACACACAAAGGACCGGCAACAGTTCACGCCCTGGAGACAGAACACGCCTACATGATTCACACCACAGCGGACTCTCTTTCTGTTGCCTTGATTGGGGCACTCTAGTCTTGCAGAGTTTAGAAAACAAGGAGGTGTGGAATGTTCAGGGAAGACTTCCTGATGAGGTAATAATAATACAGGAACAGCTAATGTTTGATGGGCACTTGCTGTGTGCCAGAGCTTGTGCTAAACACATGCTTCATCTCAGTTAATCCTTGCAAAGAATTGCCGGGTGGGAACGCATTTGCTACCCATTTTGTAAATGAAGAACCTGAAGCCCAGAAGCCCAGAGAGTGGAAATGATTTGACCAAGGTTATTTATTTATTTTTATTTTTTATTTTTTATTTTAGACAGAGTCTCACTCTTGTCACCCAGGCTGGAGTGCAGTGGTGCAATCTTGGCTCACTGCAACCTCCACCTCCTGGGTTCAGGTGATTCTCCTGCCTCAGCCTCCTAAGTAGCTGGGATGACAGGCACCCACCACCCCACCTGGCTAATTTTGTACTTTTTTTTTTTTTAAGTAGAGACGAGGTTTCAACATGTTGGCCAGGCTGGTCTCAAACTCGTGACCTCAGGTCATCCACCCTCCTCGGCCTCCCAAAGTGCTGGGATTACAGGCATGAGCCACCACGCCCAGCCAAGGTTATTCATTTATTCAGAAAACATTGATTGATGGGGAGCTTTTGTTGAGTAGAGTTTCAGTTTGGGATGATGAAAAAGCTCTGCAGATGGACAGTGGCGACGGTTGCACAACAATGTGAAAGCACTTCATGCCACCGACCTGTATACTTCCAAACGCTTAGCATGGTCGATTTTACGTTACATATATGTTACCACCATAAAAACACAAATGAAAAAGATTTACTGGGCCGGGCATGGTGGCTTACACCTATAATCCCAGCACTTTGGGAAGCTGAAGCTGGCGGATAACTTGAGGTCAGGAGTTCGAGACCAGCCTGGCCAACATGGTGAAACCCCGTCTCTACTAAAAATATAAAAATTAGTCGGGCATGGTGGTGCACACCTGTAATCTCAGCTACTTAGGAGGGTGAGGCAGGAGAACTGCTTGAGCCTGGGAGGCAGAGGCTGCAGTGAGCTGAGATTGTGCCACTGCACTCCAGCTTGGGTGGGTGACAAAGTGAGACTCCATCTCAAAAAAAAAAAAAAAAAAAGATTTGATCCCCAACTGTGTTTTAGGCATAGAGCCAGATGCTGTGGATATACTAATGAATAGAGCAGACAAAGGTCTCCGCCTCTGTGAAACTGACATTGGAGAACAGTGGTCTAGAAGAACTTGCTGTGGATGGAATGATGGATGGATAGAAAAGTTTCACATCTGCTCCACGCTGGCCACATGTGGCTGTTGAGCTCTTGAGATGCGTCTGGTGCACCTGAAGAGCTGACTTTAATTTTATTTCATTTTAGTTAATTTAAATTAATTATTTGTTTATTTGAGACAGAGTCTCGCTCTGTCACTAAGGCTGGAGTGCAGTGGCACAATCACAGTTCACTGCAACTGCAACTTCTGCCTTCTGGGCTCAAGCCATCCTCCTACCTCAGCCTCCTGAGTAGCTAGGACTACAGGTGTGCGCCACCACACCCAGCTAATTTTTTTTGTACTTTTCATAGAGATGGGGTTTCACCATGTTGCCCAGTCTGGTCTTGAACTCCTGACTTCAAGAGATCCGCCCACCTTGGATCCCAAAGTGCTGGGATCACAGGCATGAGCCACTATGCCTGGCCTCTAGATTTAAATAGTACCTACCGAACTGGCCAGTGCAGCTCAAAAAGTCAGCAGCATGTGAGCAGGAGAGCTGGGCCCGGCTGTGTGTTATTCACGCTCTTGAGCGTTGGTTTTCCACAGTTTGGGCCTCTAGCAGCAGAATCACCTGCGAAGTCAAAACTTCAGATCCCTGGGATCCCAGACCCACTGAATCACAATCTCAGAGGCCAGGGCTTGGGAGTCTGCCCTTTGACCACACACCCCAGGTGATTCTGATATACAAGAGGTCAAGTCTGAAACCCATCCCACTGCCCTAGTTGTTCGAGACTCCCAGTCGCTGGCTGGGTGCAAAGTCTCATGCCTGTAATCCCAGCTCTTTGGGAGGCCAAGGTGGGCAGATCACTTGAGGTCAGGAGTTCGAGACCAGCCTGGTCTACATGATGAAACCCCGTCTCTACTAAAAATACAAAAAATACCTAGGTGTGGTGGTGAGCACCTGTAATCTCAGGAGGTGGAGGTTGCAGTGAGCCAAGATCGCGCCACTGCACTGCAGCCTGGGCAACAGAGTGAGACTCTGTCTCAAAAAAAAAAAAAAGACTCCCAGCCAGGAAGAGAGCTTGAATGAAGTCTGACCTGCACCAGGCCTCCTGGGCCCAGACCAGGCCTGCTTAGGGGAATGTGCCCTGCTCGGAACTTCCCCATCCCAGCTAACCCAGAAGATAGCTGGGATGAAGATAGCTACTTCTGGCTACTAGCCCACAATTCTTCACCAGCCTGCACTGTTCCCTGAAGAGCAAAAAGACTTAGAATGTCCCTGCTTTATCCAGAGGGGCTGGGATGAGGGGTCCTGAGTTCCCTTATCCCATGTTCCAACAACCTCTGGGGCTCTCCAGTCAGCCAACTAGAGGCTCTGGCCCTAGCTGGTGGGCAATGGGAGGGAGAAGCTTGGCCCAGCACCCCACCCCACAGATCAGCCTGGTGTGGCAAGCGGAGGAAGGAAGCAGAGGCAACCAGGGCCAGCGGACACAGGGTTGGGGGTGACGCAGGCCTCAGGAATTTGAAAACAAACACTTCGCCAGGGAAGGAAGAGGCTGCTGTTGGCTGCTGAGCCCAGGCCGGCCCAGTTCCCTCCCTTTAAGGGCAGGGGTGAATCCCAGCGCCGCTGACCGTGGCCCCTGGCTGGACCCAGCGCCCGGGGAGTTTCCACTCCGCTGGTGGGATGGGAAGGTCATGGGAGGTGTGGGGGGATCCAGGCTCTGTCCAGATACTGGAGCATCCTGGCTGGGGTGAGGACAGGAAGGGACAAAGAGCTGGGAGAGCCACAAGAACCCAGGAGGAGGCTCAGCGACAACAGGATGCCTCCTCAAGCATTTATTGAGCACCCACGGTATTCCAAGAACTCAGAGCATAAGCACTGCCTAGCTGCAGGGGAAGGAGATGATATTGAGGGAAGCCTAGAGCCCTGTGGCCTTCCTGGAGGAGGTGGCATTGAACTGAGCCCTGAAAGGCAAACTAGGACCCGGGAGGACAGAATCTTGTCTCACCCCTTCACACTCCTAGAGCCAGCATTCAGTAAGTGGATGAATGAGTGAGTGGCTGACCAGCGACTATGCAGCATGAATGAATGATGGACTGAATGACATGAAGTCTGGAGTCTCAAGGCCGAAACTGCAAACAAAGAGTCCATCCTCCTATCCCCTCTGCTCTGAACTCTCTTCATAATCCTAAAGGTGCTTGGTACCTGGAGACTACGGAGCCAGCCTGCCTGGGTTCTAGTCTGAACTCAGTCACTTACCAGCTGTGTGACTTTGGACAAGTTACTTAACCTCTCTGTGCCTCTGATCCCTTCTCTGTAAAGTGTAGTAATTGGCCGGGCCGCGTGGCTCACACCTGTAATCCCAGCACTTTGGGAGGCCAAGGTGGCTGGATCACTTGAGGTCAGGAGTTCGAGACCAGCCTGGCCAACATGGTGAAACCCAGTCTCTACTAAAAACACAAAAATCAGCCAGGTGCGGGGGCAGGTGCCTGTAATCCCAGATACTCGGGAGGCTAAGGCACAAGAATTGCTTGAACCTGGGAGGTGGAGGTGGAGGTTGCAGTGAGCCAACATCTCACCACTGCACTCCAGCCTGGGCAACAGAGTGAGACTCAAAAAAAAAAAAAATACAGAAGTAATCACAGTGCCTCCTTCACAGGGTTTTTGAGAGGACTGAATGAGTTTTACACGTGAAGTGCTTAGAACAATGTTGCACATGTAGTGAGAGCTACACTGGTGTTGACCAATGCTATTACTGAAGTTCTAGCTTACGCATTCATTGAGTCACTCACTCACTCACTGTTCATTCACTGATTCGCTCCCACATGCCATCCGCCACTCACACACCCCTCCTTCTTCACCGTCATCTGTTGAGCAATCCTCGTGTGCCAGGCTCTCTCCTCCCGGCCCTCCCAGCTCCCCTTTGCCAGTCTTGGACTGTGCCAGCCATGCTGCCAGTTACCCTAGCAATTTCATTAATTCCTCCCAAGCCCAAAACAAACAAGAAGGACCTATCTGGATCAGAGGCCATGTGCTAAGACCAGAATCAGGGTGTGGGACAAACCCTCTAGGATGAGCTCTTTGACCAGAGTTCGTCACTGGAGCTGCTCCTCCTCATCTGCAGGTGCCCGGCCAGTGGCCCCCATCCTGGCAGCCTCACCCACTCCCCTCTTTGACAGGCTAAGCTCTCCCACATCCTGATCGCACCTGTCCACATTTCAGGCTTCATTCATGCAGGGAGCCCCAGACCTGCTCCATGTACCAGCTCTGCCCAAGCCCAGAGCCCCGGGCTGGCTCAGGTGAGAGCCCCAAAGCTTGAGCCCATTTCACCAGCGAACAATTAGAGCTGATGTGAACATGATGACTGCATGCTGATTAATGTAAGATGGCTGAGCAGAAGATCCCGCCACTTCCTTCCCCACAGGCCCTGGGAGAACAGGTCCCGCTGGGGAAGAGTCTGTTGCATTCTGCAAAAGCCATTTCGTGAGCAGGTCCTGCAGACCGGGCACTGCGCTGGGCACTTGATTCCTTTCAACAGCGTGACATGGTGGGAGGATAACTTGCCTCTCATTGACGAAGAAACGGAGGTTCAGAGAGGTCAAGGGACTTGCCCAAGGCCACACAGCCAGTCAGTGTGGTTCTGGAATTCAAATCCAGGTTTTCTCACGCTGTATCCGACCCCCAGGGATGAGCCAGTTTGGCATTTGTGGAACTGGAGAGAGGCTGGGTTTGGGCATAAGGTGATGTTTAGGCCAGAGGGAGGGGAAGGAGAGGAGAGCCAGAGAGGCAGAGTCAAGCGCCAGTCAGGAACAATGGTATGGGGTGGGTAATGGGAGCCCGGCCAGGTCTGGGGCTCCTGGGCAGGCCCTGCTGGGCCCTGCAAGCAATAGGCTCACCCTGTGGAGCTGCCAGGGTGACAACAGCCTCGATCTGCTGACTCAACGATTGCATCGGCCTTTTCCTGGAAAACAGCAGACACAGTGCGGGTGTCAGGGAGGGAGGCACCTGTTTGGGAAATGGGTGTGTGAACCCCGTCCTGCCCTGCAGTTCCCCCGAGTCAGTGCACAGGTACTTAGCTCTAGGTGCCGCCTGAGCCTCCAACTGCCTGCCCAGACCCCAGAAGCCACTGGATCCAGGAGTCCGAGCCAGCTGTGGGTTGAGTCCATGGTGCCACCAAGGCTCTGGGTGACCAGTGCTGCCAGCTACCACCTCAGCCAAGCAGCACAGCCTCTCAGGGCACGTTCCCACTTGCTGTCTGCAGAGCCTTGTTTTGCCCCACCCTGAAGGGGGCAGGTGTAGACGAGCATTGAGGCAAGGTCTATGTGACACCACTTGCTGTCACTCTTCTTTGGGAGGTTTCAGGGCCACTCTGCCATGGAGCACAGCTTAGGACCGCCATGGAATCTGGTGTGAAGGATCCCGCCGCCCAGAGCGGGGTCAAGAATAGGGAATGGGTTCAGGAGCACCCCCAGTCCTCAGGCTGCAGTTGGGGGAGGTCCCAGCAGGGCCAGTCACAGACACTTGTCACACCCTGAAGGGGATAATAGGATCTGGGGCTCAGCTTCCACCAATTTCATCACCAGACACCACACCCAGGCAAGGGAGAGCAGAGGCATCAGCAGGGCCCGGCCGAGGGGCTGAAGCCTGGTGGAGAAGCAGGGAGGGCCCCTGGGCCTCTCAGTCCTATCTCTTCCCAATCCAGGCCTCAGTGGACTCCAGGGCAGGGGTGCGGGAGCTGATTTACAGGTGCAATATTCATACCCACCGTGGCTGTTTCCAGCATCAGCCTGAATTTCCCAGTGTAATGCTGGGAAGAACTAGTCTTTTTCTTTTTCTTTCTTTCTTTTTTTTTTTTTGAGATGGAGCCCCGCTCTGTTGCCTAGACTGGAGTGCAGTGGCACGATCTTGGCTCACTGCACCTTTGACTCCTGAGTTCAAGCGATTATCTTGCCTCAGCCTCCCGAATAGCTGCGATTACAGGTGCCCACTACCACGCCTGGCTAATTTTTTCGTATTTTTAGTAAAGATGGGGTTTCGCCATGTTGGCCAGGCTGGTCTCAAACTCCTGACCTCATGATCCCCCTGCCTCAGCCTCCCAGAGTGCTGGGATTACAGGTGTGAGCCACCGCCCCTGGACTCTTTCTTTTTCTTTTAAGACAGGATCTTGCTCTGTCACCCAGGCTGGAGTACAGTGGAGTGATCATGGCTCACTGCAGCCTCTACCTCCCAAGCTCAAGTGATCCTCCCACCTCAGCCTTCTGAGTAGCTAGGATACAGTCACTCACCACCACACCTGGCTAATTAAAAAATATTTTTTTAGAGATGAGGTCTCACTGTGTTGCCCAGACCAGTCTCAAACACCTGAGCTCAAGTGATCCTTCTGCCTCAGCCTCCCAAAGTGCTGGGATGACAGGTGTGAGCCACTGTGCCCGGCCTGGGAAGAGCTCCTCCTGAGAGCCTGAGTGGGCTGGGGTACAGCACTGGCACACCCTCCCTGTCTTCACCTCCTGCCGTAAGAACCCCGGGGGCTGAGGAATACGCTTGCGCTTTGAGCTGGAATCACTGCAGAGCTAGGGTAGGGGAAGTTGTGATAGTCAAAGGCTTCAGGGAGTAGGCCTAGGTCTGGTGGGTCTAGGTTCAAAGAGGCTCTGCCTTTTACTTGCTGTGTGACTTCAGGCAAGTCACTTCTCCTCTCTGAGCTCCCATTTCCTTCTTAGTAAAGTTTGGCTGAGTTGAATAGAACCTGCTCCTAGCGGAGTTACAGGGATTAAAGGGCATAATTGGTGCCGCTGGAGTGGTAAACAACACTCAGTGCACGGTGGCAGTGATTTTTATTGTCCCCTTATTCAGTCAAGAACTTGGTATATCCTGGGGCGGTGGCTCACGCCTGTAATCCCAGCATTTTGGGATGCCGAGGCGGGTGGATCGCCTGAGGTCAGGAGTTTGAGACCAGCCTGGTCAACATGGCAAAACCCCGTCTCTGCTAAAAATACAAAAATTAGCCTGGCGTGGTGGCGCATGCCTGTAATCCCAGCTACTTGGGAGGCTGAGGCAAGAGAATCGCTTGAGCCTGAGAGGTGGAGGTTGTAGTGAGCTGAGATTGTGCCACTGCACTCCAGTCTAGGTGACAGAGCGAGACTCTTAAAAAAAAAAACAGGAGGCGTAGGAGACCAGGGGAGGGATAGTATTAGGAGAAATACTTAATGTAGATAATGGGTTGATGGGTGCAGCAAACCACCATGGCACGTGTGTACCTATGTAACAAACCTGCTCGTTCTACACATGTATCCCAGAAATTAAAGTACATATTAAAAAATTATACCAATATAAAGAATAGATACATTACGTGAGTTACTATGCTATAGGATAATGAAGTTCAAATTGTAAATACAATCACTATTTCTGTGATTAATATTTTTATATAAGAAAAAAAAAAAAAAGAAGAAGAAGAACTTGACATGAAGGAGTGGGACATGATAGGACCAAGGGGGTGGTCTCTCGGGCCTCCGAGCATGTTTCAGACTTAAGAACCCTCAGAGCTGAGGCCAGGACTGGCCATGTGCTCCTGTCTCCCGGGCTCTGTGCCCTCCCTTCCCTCTACCCAGCCCACTGCCCCTGCCCTACCCTCTACCTCCTACCCCTGCCCCACAGACACAGCAGAGCCTCAGGAGGACTGAACCCACAGGAATGTGGGGAATGAGCAGGCTGCGCTGGGAGGACTCCGCTATCCCAGCCCTGGGCTCTGCCGCCCTCTGGTGGCTGGGCTGGGAAGGCTGCTGCTCCCGTTACTACTGTTAGAACCGCAATTGCCGGCAAAAATAAAATGCTGTTGCTGCTACTCATGATGATGAGGACGGCAATGACGATGATGTCGATGATGATGATATTCATTGCTTTATAGTTTGCAAAGTACCTTCTCCGTCAATCATAGGCTGCACCAAACAGAGTGCAGGGTTCTGGACTGAAATCAGATGGGAATGTAAGTCCCTAGTCAAGTTCCAGCTGATTATGTGACCTTGGGCAAGTCATGTCACTTCCTTGAGCCTCAGACATCTCATCTGTGGAACGCGGATGGCAGAAATAGGGTTGTCATGAGGATTAAAAGACCTAACGCTTGGCCAGGTGTGGTGACTCATGCCTGTAACCCCAGCACGTTGGGAGGCTGAGGTAGGAGGATTGCTTGAGCTCAGGAGTTTGAGACCAGCCTGGGCAAATGGTGAAACCCTGTCTCCACTAAAAATACAAAAAATAACCAAGCATGTTGGCACACGCCTGTAATCCCAGCTACTCAGGAGGCCAAAACTCAAGAATCGCTTGAACCCAAGAGGTGGAGTTTGCAGTGAGCTGAGATCACACCACTGCACTCCAGCCTGGGCGACAGAACGAGACTCTGTCTCAAAAAAACAAAATACAACCAAAAAACAAAAAACAAACAAACAAACACCTATTGAATTAAATTGGCCTCCAAAATATACCCTTCTGGAATTTAGGTGGCTATTAAAAGACCTAACACCTGGCACTTGAGTTGGAAAGAATAACAAGGCTGTCGTTACATACTAATCCTTGGCTGGTCTGTCCCGGGAGATCACCTCCCCTTTGCATAGGGCTTTTTGCGAAGTCCTTTTCCAAGGCATCACCTTCTTTTAGCTGCATTATCATGCCTGTTTACCTGATGAGGAAACTGAGGCTCAGAGAGGGGAAGCAGCTTGCCTAGGGCATCATGGCTTGTAAGTTAAAGCAAGACTCAAGCCAGGTCCACCTGCCTCCAAACCCGATGCTGGACTTCCCCACACCCTGCTTTGGAAACTCTAAGGAGCCTTCCAATTCCCCGAATCCTATTGCCTCATTTAAGTAAAGCAGGCTTGGTTTCTGCCTCCTTCAGTGCCCCCTCCCACTCCCACAACCTTCCAGCAGTCGAAACACCAGACCCAGTAGGTGACCCCTTCCTCCTTCCTGACCAGCTCCCAGCCCTCAGGGCAGCTCATGAGCCAAGAGCTTGAGAGTGGCTTCCAAAGGTCATCCTGTCCACCCCCCTGTGCCCCACCCAAGCAGATGACTGTTCATCCTGTTCTTCACGCTGCTCAGGGGCAGAGATTCCCTAACTCCACTGCCTCCACTCGCCCAGGAGTCTGGGACAGTTCCCACAGCTGGCAAACTCTGCCTTAAGTCCCACCAGAGTCCCTCCTGCTGCAATGTCAGCCCATTTATTTTAGTTCTTTCTCCCAGTAGCATCAGAAGGACAATCTAGGGGACACACAGACCGGGAGAGTGGGATCCTGGGAAGGGGAAGGCACATTTGGGGACAGGAAGTAAGAGCGAACCCAGGTTCAAATCCCAGTCAGGGTGATAAGAGTGGCCAAGCGAAGCCAGGTGCAGTGATTCACACCTGTAATCTTAGCACTTTTGGAGGCCGAGGAGGGCAGATCACTTGAGGTCAGGAGTTCGAGACCAGCCTGACCAACATGGTGAAACCCCGTGTCTACTAAAAATACAAAAATTAGCTGGGCATTGTGGCAGGCACCTGTAATCCCAGCTACTCAGGAGGCTGAGGCAAGAGAATCGCTTGAACTCAAGAGGCAGAGGTTGCAGTGACCTGGAATGGTGCCACTGCACTCTAGCCTGGGCGACACAGTGAGACTCCATCTAAAAATAAAAGAGAGAGAGAGCAGCCCAGTGGGTCTCCTGGTGCTCAGGGCAGTCTCAGCCCAGGTGGGGGAGCCCCGCCCACAGCCTGAGGGCACCCAGATCCTCCACCCTGCCACACTGGCACCAAGTAGGTCAAAGGAGGGAAGAGAGCTGGGGTGGGACTCAGGAAGCAGAGTGGGTCTGAGGGGTGGTTATGAGCTCGGGCTCAGGGTTCATGCAGAGCCAGGCTCAGATCCAGCAACAAATATTCACTGAGCTGCTCCTGGGTTCCAGGCATGGCAGTTGGCAATGAGGCCACAGCACTGGGAAGATAGCCAGAGGCCCTGTCTTCATGGATTTCACGGTCCAGTGGGGGAGACAACAGAAAACAGGTCACCACATGAATCAACAAGGAATCCCAGAGTGGCCACTCAGCTCTGCACTGTCCCCCTCCTGTCACCTCCATTTCAACTCTCAGGATGTAGCTTCAGTGGCACCACCTCCAGGAAGCCCACCCTGACCGCCAGTGAGGACAGGCTGCTCCCTTATTTGTGCCCCCACAGCCCCACAGTTTGCACTGTGTAAGCTTTCAGCTGAAGTTTAACTCCCATGCAGAAAAGCACACAGATCTTAGGCACCCAGCCTGAGGGACTGTCCCAAAATGCACAGCCCTGTGTAAGCAGCATTGGCAGTCCCTCCCTAAGCAGTCACAACTTCAGCTGCAGGCGCTCCTCGCCCTGACCTCGATCCGTCAATTAGTCTGCCTGGTTTTGTACTTTATGCAAATCAACTAATTTGTTTTGTTTTGTTTTGTTTTTTGGCGTCTGGCTTCTCTCACGTTGTCTAGATTCTCTCATGCAGACATAGACAGTACCTGTAGTTGTAGATGGTTTATTCTCATGACTGTGCAGTGTTCCACTGTGTGAATATACCAGGATTTTCATTTTACTATTGATGAGCATTTGGGTAGTTTCTAGCATTTTGGCTATTAATGGATAATACTGCTGATGCAGGTCTTTTGGGGCACATATGCACCCATTTCTGTTGGGTGCACATCCAAAGAAGGCAGTGGAACGTCTGGGTACCATAGCGTCGGCATGTTCAGCTTTTGCAGATGCAGCCAAGCTGTTTTCCAAAGGAGCTGTGCCAATTCACACCCCACCGACAGCACAGAATTCCTGCTGCCCCACATCCTGACAACACTCTGTGTGGGGCCCTGCACTCCACCTGTTTACTTGTCTGTCTCACCGTTAGGGAGCGTCACCAAGGATGGGGATGCTGCTGATGTCCCTTGGTCCATAGGTGACACAATCAGAGAGGAGAATGAAGGGGATTGGAAAGATGGAAAGAGGGCTGGGCGTAGTGGTGTATGCCTGTAGTCCCAGCTACTCAGTAGGCTGAGGCACAAGAATCACTTGAACCCAGGAAGTGGAGGTTGCAGTGAACTGAGATCATGCCATTGCACTCCAGCCTGGGCGACAGAGCAAGAAAAAAGAAGGGAAGGGAGGGAGGGAGGGAGGGAGGGAGGAAGGAAGGAAGGAAGGAAGGAAGGAAGGAAGGAAGGAAGGAAGGAAGGAAGGAAGGGAGGGAGGGAGGGAGGGAGGGAGGGAGGGAGGGAGGGAGGGAGGGAGGGAGGGAGGGAGGGAGGAAGGAAGGAAGGGGGGAGGGAGGGAGAGAAGGAAGAAAGGAGAAGGAAGAAAGGAAGGAAGGAGGGAAGGAGGGAAGGAAGGAAGGAGAAGGAAGGAAGGAGAAGGAAGAAAGGAAGGAGAAAGAAGGAAGGGAGGAAGGAAGGAAGGGAGGAAGGAAGGGAGGAAGGGAGGGATGGAAGGAGGGAGGGAAGGAGGGAGGGAGGGAAGGAGGAGGGAGGGAAGGAGGGAGGGAGGGAGGGAAGGAGGGAGGGAGGGAGGAAGGGAATCAACAAAGAAGCAAGCCACACTGTCTGCCACAGAGCTGAAATGCCTGCTGGGCTGAAGCCAGAGCTCACTGGTTCACATGAAACCTCAGTGTGCCCTGAAAATGAACAATCAAATAAGTTTCTTTCTCAAAGGTTTCATTTCAGGACAAAATCTTCTAAACAACAGGCTCAGAGTCTGGGGACCAGGGGGAGTGAGGAGGGGTAGCAGGGTCCCTGCAGTCTGCAGAGCAGGGTTGCTGCAGAGAAGGGCATGGGCACTGGGTGGGGAGGAACTCCTGAAGGATCATGGTTTGGAGACTGGCTGGGCAGACAGCGTCAGGGGCCAAAACTCCAGCCCCAGACACCGCCTCCAGGTCCTGTCCTGCAGATACCACCTGCCAGCTTCCTCCTCCTTCTGTGGCAAGCAGGGGCAGGGCCCTGGATCCTTGGCCAAAGCCCTACCAGGACAGGGTCTGATGGGCAGAGGCAAGCATCACTGAGAGGGGCTCCCCCAACATGCCTGGCCTGGATCTACCCCTGGGCAGGTGGGCAGGGAGCAGGTGGTGAATGAGGAAAGTGAGCCCAGGGAGCAGCCCTGGCCTCCTTGCCTGGCAGCACAGCCCCAAAGCCTGCCCCCTGGCCCCCAGCAGTCTAACCCAGACTCAGGTGTCAGCCAGATTCCAGATGTGCCAGGGCAGGCTGAATGCAGGACAGCCTGCTTCCTCTGCTCTGCCAAGCTGCTGCCAAGTTGGGCACTCTTCAGGCAGACTCAGCACTGCAAGAAGCATGCAGGTCCCTTGGTCTCAACTCAGTACAGGAATCCCATTCCCAGACTGCCTGAGTTCCTTCAATCCTCAAGGGACAGGGGCCTCCCCACCTCGCAAGGGCCACCATGCTCTGGCTGTGCAGCTGTGACACAATAAAAGCCACCACTTCTCGTGACTAATTATGGTCCAGACACTTTGTCAACCACTTACATACTTCATTTCACGGTGGCTCCATGAGGCAGGAATCATTATCACCGTCCCCATTTTGCAGATGGGGCTTGGAGCCTTAAAGAGGCTTTAAAAAGACTTGGCGTCTTGCCTAAAAATCATATATGTACATGATGCATATATACACACACACATGTATGGTGCATATATATACACACACACGTATATATTATATATGTATACATGTATATTTATATATTTATATATGTATATGTGTATATAGACACATATTTGTATACATATAGAAACACATGTGTATACATATAGACACACATATATAAATACATGTGTGTGTGTGTGTGTGTGTGTATATATTTCCCACCTCTGTCTGATGAGAGGGCCTAGAAGCAGTGATGCCTCAGCAGTAATACGCACATCCAGTCTCTAAAATACGCACATCCAGTCTTGGAGAAATGGCTGATTCTAGCAGTGAGGCAGGAAAAAATGCAAGATGATTCCAGAGCATCTTGCATTGCAAGAAAGCAAGGAAATGCTCAAAAAACAGAAAGATGGGGGCATGTGAAACAGACACAGGAGCTCATCTGAAAGAGCTCCTAACGGCCAAAGCTGGAACTATCTGAAAAATAAAATAACAGTCTGGGCACAGTGCCTCATGCCTGTGATCCCAGCACTTTGAGGGCAGAGGCAGGCGGATCACCTAAGGTCAGGAGTTCAAGACCAGCCTGGCCAACATGGTGAAACCCTATTTCTACTAAAAATACAAAAAGTAGCCAGGCGTGGTGGCGCACGGCTGTAATCTCAGCTACTCAGGGAGGCCAAAGCAGGAGAATCACTTGAACCTGGGGGCCAGAGGTTGCAGTGAGCCGAGATCGCACCACTGTACTCCAGCCTGGGTGACAGAGTGAGACTCTGTCTCAAAAAATAAAAAATAAAATAAAATAGCCATGTATGGTGGCTCACGCCTGTAATCCCAGCACTTCGGGAGACCGAGGCAGGTGGATCACGAGGTCAGGAGTTCAAGACCAGCCTGGCCAAAATAGTGAAACCCCATCTCTACTAAAAACACAAAAAATTAGCCAGGCATGGTGGTGGCACCTGTAATCCCAGCTACTCAGGAGGCTGAGGAAGGAGAATGGCTTGAACTTGGGAAGTGGAGGTTGCAGTGAGCTGAGATCATGCCATGGCACTCCAGCCTGGGCAACAGAGCGAGACTCCGTCTCAAAAAATAATAAATAAATAAAATAAAACGAAATAACATAGTACTGGATTATAACTCAAAGTATAAAATAATAAATGCAGAGGTCCACGGTGATAGAAATACAGTCATATGCTGCATAGCAACATTCTACATTGCCAGTCAACAATGGACCACATAGATGATGTTGGTCCCATAAAGTTACAACGGAGCTGAAGAATTCCTGTTGCCTAGTGATCTGTGTTACAGTACAGTAATGTGCCTACAGTGTTCAGTACAGTAACAGGCAGCACAGGTTATAAACCTGTAGCCCAGGAGCCTAGGCTATATCACATAGCCTAAGTGTGTAGCAGGTTCCTCCATCTAGGTGCATGTAACAGAGCTCTATGATGGTCTCACAAACACCAAATTGCCTAACAGCGCTTTCTTTGAATGTATCCACCGTTAAGCAATGCATGACTGTAAATGACTAGCCAAATAAACAGAAGGAAAGGAACAAATCTTCCTTACAGAAGAATTCCAAATAATTGGCCCAAGTTTATCCGCCCCCGCCAACTTGAATGTGGGCTCAAATTGCTACCAAAGAACAGAGTTTGAAAAGGGGGCTGGGCATGGTGGCTCATCTCAAACTCATGGGAAGCTGAGGGGAGTAGATCACTTGAGCCCAGGAGATCAAGACCAGCCCGGGCAACACAGTGAGACCCTGTCTCTATAAAAAATAAAAATAAAATAGTTGGCCAGGCACAGTGGCTTATGCCTGAAATCCCAACACTTTGCTTTTTTGTTTGGTTATTTTGGTTTGCTTTTTGAGACAGAGTCTCACTGTGTCACCCAGGCTGACACAGGTGATCCGCCTGTCTCGACCTCTCAAAGTGCTGGGATTACAGGCATGAGCCACCACGCCTGGCCAATCGCAGCACTTTGGGAGGCTGAGGAGGGTGAATTGTTTGAGACCAGGAGTTCAAGACCAGCCTGGGCAACATAGCAAGACCTATTCTCTACAAAAAATAAAAATTAAAAAAATTGGCTCCCACGTGTAATCCCATCACTTTGGAGGCCAAGGCGGGCAGATCACTTGAGCCCAGGAGTTCAAGATGAGCCTGGAGAACATGGCAAAACCCCATCTCTACAAAAAAAAAAAAATTTAACCAGGCGTGGTGACATGTGCCTCTGGTCCCGGCTACTCGGGAGGCTGAGGTGGGAGGATGGCTTGAGGCTGGGAGGCAGAGGTTGTAATGAGCCATGATTGTACCACTGCACTCCAGCCTAGGCAATAGAGCCAGACTGTCCCAAAAAGAAAGTAAAAGAAAGAGAGAAAAAGAGGGAGGAAAGGAGGGAGGAAAGGAAGAAAGAGAGAAAGAGAAGAAAAGAAAAGAAAGAAGAAAGGAAGAAAGAGAAAGAAACAAAAGAAAGAGAAGGAAGGAAGGAAGGAAAGAGAGAGAGAGAGGGAAAAAAGAAAGAAAGAAAGAAAGAAAGAAAGAAAGAAAGAAAGAAAGAAAGAAAGAAAGAAAGAAAGAAAGAAAGAAAGAAAGAAAGAAAGAAAGAGAAAGAGAGAAAGAGGCCAGGCACGGTGGCTCACGACTGTAATCCCAGCACTTTGGGAGGCCAAGGTGGGCAGATCACGAGGCCAGGAGATCGAGACCATCCTGGTTAACACAGTGAAACCCCGTCTCTACTAAAAATACAAAAAATAGCCAGGCGTGGTGGCGGGCGCCTGTAGTCCCAGCTACTCAGGAGGCTGAGGCAGGAGAACAGCATGAACCTGGGAGGCAGAGCTTGCAGTGAGCCAAGATCACACCACGGCACTCCAGCCTGGGCCCCAGAGCAGACACCACCTTCACCAAGTCATCAAGGCTAGCATTGCCAGAGATGAGTCACGTGGACATCATGTGCCTCCTGGCATCACGTGATGAGAAACGCACTTTATTTACCTCTGTGGTATTCTTTCCCCAAACCCATAACTCCTGGCTAGTCATGAGAAAAACATCAGATAAACCCAAATTGAGGGATAGTCCACAGACCAGAACTTCTGAAATTGTCAAGGTCATGAAAACCAAGGAAACATTGAGAAACTGTCACAGACCAGAGAAGACTAAGACACGGCAACTAAATGCAATGTGGGATCCTGGATTGGATCCTGGAACAGAAAAGGACATTAGTGGGAAAACTGGTGAAATCCGAATCAAGTCTGGAGTTCAGTTAATAGCAGTGTACCAGTGTTGGTTTCTTAGTTTTGACTACTGTACCGTAGTCACGTAAGACGCTAACAATGGGGGAAGTTGTAAAAGGGGTGGATGGAACTTTCTGTACCATTGTTGCAACTGTTCTATAAACCTAAAAGTATTCCAAAACAAAAAGTTCATTTTTTTAAAATCACATGAGATATAGATGTCAGAAGCAGAATTCAAATTCAAGGCTGGAGGCCAGGCGTGGTGGCTAACACCTGTAATCCCAGCACTTTGGGAGGCCGAGGTGGGTGGATCACCTGAGGTCAGGAGTTCTAAACCAGCTTGGCTAACATAGTGAAACCCCGTCTTTACTAAAAATACAAAAATTAGGCAGGTACGGTGGCACACGCCTGTAATCCCAGCTACTCGGGAGGCTGAGGCAGGAGAATCACTTGAACCTGGGAAGCAGGGGTTGCAGTGAGCCGAGACTGCACCACTGAACTCCAGCCTAGGTGACAGAGCAAGACTCCATCTCAAAAAAAAAAAAAAAAACTTCAAGGCTGGGCATGGTGGCTCACACCTGTTTTCCCAGCACTTTGGGAGGCTGAGGCAGGAGGATCACTTGAGCCCATGAGTTTGAGACCAGCCTGGGCAACACATGGCAAAACTTCATCTAAAAAAAAAAAAGTTTTTAATTAGCTGGACAGGGTGGTGTGCACCTGTAGTTCCCATTACTCAGGAGGCTGAAGCGGGAGGATTGCTTGAGCCTGGGAGGCTGCAGTGAGCCATGATCACACTACTTACTGCACTCCAGTCTGGGTGACAGAGCAAGACTCTATCTAAAAAAAAAAAAAAAATTCCAATGTGTCTGCTTCCTAAGCCCACATGCTCCTCTGTCCCTATACTACACCATGATAGAAAGTCATTCCCAGAGACTTCCTCATGAATCTGAGCTTCTCCCCACCTGTCCCATGTTTGCCCTCTGGATCACCCTGACTCACCTGTTTTCTTTGCCCCATGACCTCCTTCGGAGGGTTGAAGGACGCTCCCATCCCCACAGGTGTTCACATCTCCAAGGTCATTATTCCTAGGCCCTTCCACTCTCTTGGGTGATGTAATAAACACTGGCCTCTCCAGCACCTGCCCCTCCTTTGCAGCAGCCACCAAGTTCCACTTGGGAATCCATGGGATTCCAGGGAAGACAACTCCCCAGCCTGGCTCCAGGGATAAGAGCACAGGACTTGGGCTAGGCTCATCTGCACCGCCATGATCAGCCCAGAGGTAGCCATGTGAGCCAAGCTGATCCAATCAGAGAGACTCCCAGGACTCTGGGAAGCCTGAGACAAGGACAATTCTCTTATTCCATGTTTAGTGTGAATGAAGAAGCCCCTGGAAACCTTAGGATAAAGCCAACACCAAGGACAGCAGAGTAGAAAAATGGAAAGATCTCGGTCCTCAGTGACATCACTGAGCCACTGGATCAAGCCTTGCCTGAAGCCTGCATTGGCTCTATACTTCTCAGTGATAAGAACTGTGGGAGGGGCTGGGCATAGTGGTTCATGCCTGTAATCCCAGAACTTTGGGAGGCCGAGGCAGGAGGATCACTTGAGGCCAGGAGTTCGAGACCAGCCTGGCCAAGATGGTGAAACCCCATATCTACTAAAAATATAAAAATTAGCTGGGCATGGTGGTAGACACCTGTAATTCCAGCTACTCAGGTAGCTGAGGCAGGAGAATCACTTGAACCAGGAGGCGGAGGTTGCAGTGAGCCAAGATTGCACCACACACTCCAGGTTGGGCTGAAAAATGGCCCCCAAAAGATATCCATGCCCTAGTCCTTGGAACTTGTGAATGTTACCTCATATGACCAAAAAAAAAGTGGGGGAGGGTGGGGGACGGTGGGCAGAGGGTTTTTGCAGATGTGATTTAAATTAAGGATTATGAGATGGGAAGATTATCTGGGTGGGCCTGAAAATGCAATCACTTGTTTATCAGAGGGAGGCAGAGGGAAATTTGGTAGACACACAGAGAAGGCAATGTGACCACAGAGGCAGAGATCAGAGTGATACAGTCGCAAGTCAAGGAACGCTGCAGCCACCAGCAGCGGGAAGAGGCGAGGAACCACTCTCCCTGACAGCCCAGGGGGGAGCACAGCCCCTGGGTGCGGGCCCGGTGCTGCTGATTTTGGACTCAGCCTCCAGAACCGTGACAGAAGAAAATATTGTTGCTTTAAGTCACTCAGTTTATAGTAATTCTGTTATAGAAGCCACAGGAAACAAATAAAGAACTAATCAAATCTCTTTGTTTAAGCCTATTTGTATCTGACATTTTGTTACTTGCAGCCGAAAGCAGCCTAGCTGATACACAATCGTCCCCCTGTCCCCTGGTCACCCTCTTACAGCTCAGAGGTGAACTCTAGAGACATGCAAAGCCCTAGTTGGGAGCCAGCCAGAGACTCTCCTGGTCTTTAGCTGGGAAAACAGGACTGTGGGGGTGGGGCAGCATCAGATGGATCACAGACTCCAAGCAAAGGCATGATAGGAGTTTATTTACAGACAAGACACAGCAACCAGGCACCGACTCGGGCTCTGGCCAGGGGAGGTGGTAGACAAGATGCCAGATATATCTAAATATATATTTAGGTCCCAGCACCACCAGCACCAGAACATTCCCCAGCCAGGTCCCTGCCAGAAGGACCAAGAGTCAGGCAGGATTGAGGGCACAGAAAGTAGAGGGCCCCAGTCCTTGCCAGATATCAGTGATCAACTGTTATGGTCCCCGCGTCAGAGGAAGAAACTGCCGTTGGCCTTGAAGTGTGGACACTGAGGAGCAGGAGGACAGAGATACCCTCTGGAGGTGCCCCCATTCCTGTGCCCACCCTGTGCCCTCAATGCCAAGGCCACAGAAGTGAAGTGCCAGCAGGAGCAGCTTGGGGCATGGAGACACTACAGGCCCCTCCAGAACCATCCGGGAACCAGGCATGGAGGTGCTGTCCCAGGCCATGGCTGCCCCTCACACAGGGGCCTCCCCCAGTTTGCTGGTGGCACTCGTGACTCGCTTATTCTCCCGGAGGTTTCGGAGGCGGGCGCTGAGGCTGCTGATCTCTTCCACGTAGGCCTGGGGCACCCACCCCTTCTCACCATCTGCCAGGCGGACCCCTTCCAGCCAGCCTAGGGACACACAGGCCAAGAACAACAGCATCAAAGGGGCACCAGGGCCAGGCCTGGAAGGGAACACCTCAGCCCTGATGCAAGCTTTGTTTGCACCCTTGGGGCCAAGGTGACATCATCTCAGCATCTCTCAGCTCCAGGAAGGACCCTGTCTCGAGCTGTCTTGTAGATGAACTTCTGACCTGTTTTTCCTGACATCCTCTGTAAGGGTATTTCCCACTCTCCCCCATCACTCTCAATCCTATATCTTTACAAGCAGGAAGTTCCTCTTCTTGTCTAACCTGATTCCCACATGCTGTGGCAGATCAACACTTGCAGAGTCTTTCTGTGTGATATCTTAATCATCTAGCCACCTCCTGCCCACCTGAGCCCCATCAGGGAGACTTTCCCAGGAGGCCCCCTCACCGTCACTGGTCCAGGTCCTCACTGCCAGGATGTCAGTCTTCTCCAAGGTCAGCTCATCTGGCTGCAGTGCCTTGTATGTTCTAACACACTGAACCTGGGGGTGATCTGACAGCCCAAGGGAGGCTCAGGGAGTCCCAAGGGTAGGATGGCAGGGAAAGGAGCATGAGTAGGGCAGGGAGGGGCAGTAGGAGGAAGTAAGGGGGTGGGAAGGTGGCCATTGAGGCTTCTATTCCTCTGCTACTCCCATGCCACAGGCCCACATCCAAGTAGGCGTACCCTCTGCCCACCCTGGCCTGTCTCCTCTCCTACCCTAAATACAAGTGCGGGATGAATCCGTTCCCTCCCAGCTTCGGTTTCTGCCTCTATACCAACGGTTGTCCCCTCCCCAGCTCAAGCCAATACGTTGCTTTTGTCCTTCAGACTCCAACGTCCAACTGCCCCCAGCCACCTCACACAAAACAGTAACGGCCCTGCAGTATGCCCCTAACATCGCTGTGGTGCTCCCTTTGGCCCATCCTTCCCAACTGGGATTAAGCTGCATCACTCCCCTGTTTAAAGCCCTCCAGGGCTTCCCAATCCTCTTAGAATAAAATCCAAACTCCTCCCGAGGCCCTACAAGGCCCTTCATGGTCTGGCATCACCCCCTGCTAGCCTCATCTTCTCCCCTCCACTTTCCCTCCCTACTCGCTCACAAAGCTCCAGTCACACCAGCCTCCCTGCTGTTCCTCACTCTAAGCTCCCTCCTTCCCCAGGTTCTTCGCACTGGCTCTTCCTTCTGCCAGATACTCTTCCCCAGATTGTTTCGTGACAACCTCTCCTCATCCTTCAGGGGCCAAATGTTAATTCCCAGGGACCTCCCCTGACCACCTGGGAGCTTACCCCAGCCAGGTGGGACTCCTCGCTCAAGCCAGAGCGTCTACCCCCTTCCTGGTCCTCAGCTCTTTTCATTAGAGCAGGTGGGCTGGTAGCATCCAAAGCCCCAGACCGGGGGGCCAGACCTGGCTTGAATCCCAGTTCTGCCACTTACTGGCTGTGTGACCAATTTACTTCACCTTCTGAGCCTCAGTTTTCTCAGATATGAAAAATGTCGCCAGGCGCGGTGGCTCACGCCTGTAATCTCAGCACTTTGAGAGGCTGAGGTGGGCGGATCACGAGGTCAGGAGATCGAGACCATCCTGGCCAACATGGGGAAACCCCGTCTCTACTAAAAATACAAAAAATTAGCCGGGCTTGGTGGCGGATGCCTGTAGTCCCAGCTGCTCGGAGGCTGAGGCAGGAGAATGGCGTGAATCTGGGAGGTGGAGCTTGCAATGAACCGAGATCGTGCCACTGCACTCCAGCCTGGGCGACAGAGAGAGACTCCGTCTCAAAAAAAAAAAAAAAAAAAGAAAAATGTCTACCTGGTAGGGTTGCCATGAGGATTAAATTAGATTTAATGAAAATACAAAGCCCCCAGCCCTGGGCCTGGCCTATGGCGGCGCTCAGTGGGCATGAGTGCCCTTTCTTTCCCTTTACTACCTAAAGCTCAGCCCTAACTCCTCTGCTCAAAAGCCTCCAATAAGGCCGGGCGCAATGGCTCACACCTGTAATCCCAGCACTTTGGGAGGCTGAGGCAGTTCAAGACCAGCCATGGTCAACATGGCAAAACTCTGCCTCTACTAAAAATACAAAATTAGCTAGGCGCAGTGGCAGGCACCTGTAATCCCAGCTACTTGGAAGGCTGAGGCAGGAGAATTGTTCGAACTTGGGAGGAGGAGGTTGCAGTGAGCTGAGATTGTGCCATTACACTCCAGCCTGGACGACAGGGTGAGACTGTCTCAAAAAAGCATAGCCGGGTGTGGTGGCAAGTGCCTGTAATCTCAGCTACTCAGGAGGCTCAGGCATAAGAATCGCTTGAACCCGGGAGGCGGAGGTTGCAATGAGCCGAGATTGCGCCACTGCACTCCAGCCTGGGGTACAGAGTAAAACTGTGTCTCCAAAAAAAAAAAAAAAAAAAAAAGGCCTCCAATAAGCCAGGCACGATGGCTCATGCTGTAATCCCAGCACTTTGGGAGGCTGAAGGGAAAGGATTGCTTGAGTCCAGGAGTTTGAGGCCAGCCTGGGCAGCATAGCAAGAGCCTGTCTCTACAAAAAATAAAAATAAAGGTGTGGTATCCAGGTGTGGTAGTGCATACCTGTGGTCCCAACTACTCAAAAGGCTGAGGCAGGAGGATCACTTGAGCCCAGGAGGTTGAGACTACAGTGATCCATTATCGCACCACCAAACTCCGGCCTGGGCAACAGAGCAAGACCCTGTCTCAAATAAACCTAAACAAACCTTCAATAGCTTCCTAGGGCCACTACAGGGAGGCTCTCTATGATTAGGTCGCACCCTGGCTTACCAGCCACCCCCAAAGGAGAAACCTTTATTCCAACTGAGCAGATCCCTCAGCTGCCACCACTACCCCCACCACCCCTCATACCCTGGCTCCGGCTGCTTCTTGTCCTGTTTGCAACTGATGCAAAGATGGAGGCAGACCCGGGCTCTGGTCTCAGCCCCGCTACTTACTGGCTGGGTGAACTTACACAAGTCCGTTTATCTCTGAACCTCTCTTCTAACTCGTAAAACAGGGGTGAAATGGGAAGCTATGAAGGCTTTGTGATCTCCAGGATGCTGCCTGTGGACACAAAGTCCACCTGTGCTCTGTAAGTTCTGCCCAGCCTTCAAGGTTCCTCAAAGCTACCCCTGACTGCCCCAGAAGTTGATCTCTCTCCCCATAGCCCTATGGGCAACACAGCACCCAGGATGGGAGGGGAGGAGGGCGGGCGAGGGTCCGGCCCAGGGATGTAAGCAGCAGGGATAAGCTACCTTCCCCCTCACTGATGACCTCCTTGTCCTCCTGGGGGCTGGAGGGGCACAAGGCTGAGATCCATCGCTGCTTCTCACTTCTAGGGAAGGGGGAGGCTCAATTGTCACAACATGCAAAGTGCAGTTGCCCAGGGCAGGGTGCCGAAACCAAGGCTCGGGGAGCCAGACATGATGTCCAGGCCCAGGACCCAAGTCATGTCTGCCCCACCCCAGGCCCACCCCACAACCCTGTTCCCAAGCCTGTGCCCCACCCAGCTCTGAGCATAACAGGCCCAGAACCCCTGGATGCCAGCCCTACCCCCATCCTGCCTAATGCCACAGTCCTGAAGCCAGAGATAGCAGGGTGTGGAGGTTTCCATCCAAGAGATGCCCAGAGGCTGAGGAGGAGGTGGCAGCCCCCCAACACCACCTGTGGGGCACGCGCTCCTGCTCTGGCCTCCAGCCCTGCCCTCTGCCCCCTGTGTCCTGCCCAAGCCAGGGAAGAGATGAGCACTTGGGGAGGAATAAGGCCAGGATGTCCCAGGGGTGCCCGTCATGGGGAGGAAGAGCCTCCTCTCTCCCCGTACCCAGGCCCACTCACTCCGTCCGGGCCCTCAGCAGGAACTGGTGCTTCATGTGCTGCCCGTGGAGGAGCTGGAGGAGGAACACGTGGCCAGGGATGCCCTGCAGCTTCAGGCTCAGGTCCCGCACCTGCAGCTCAGCCATCTTGGCATGGACGAAAACGGCAAACTTCCCTAGCCTGGAGGACCGAGGGAGGGGAGGTCAGCCTGGCCTGGGCCCTGGCTCCAGGCACCCAGCCTCGGGATCAGGTGGGGTCTGACCGGAAGCGGGGAGAAAGGGTTGCCTCCCTGCCAGCGTTCTCACAGGGTCCTGCTTCTCGACAGGGCGCTGCTTTCCTAGCAGCTGGCAAAGTCCCCACAAGGAACCAAGAGCTTCTTCCCTGCTGGCTTGCTGGGGGAGGCTGGAGGTGATGGAGACCAGTCCCTGAGGCCCAAACACGCTTTCAACCTTTCTCTCTCTTTTTTTTTTGTTTGTTATTTGGTTTTTTGTTTTGTTTTGTTTTGTTTCGTTTTGTTTTAAGGCAGAGTCTCGCTCTGTCGCCCAGGCTGGAGTGCAGTGGCATGATCTTGGCTCACTGCAACCTCCGCCTCCCAGGTTCAAGCGATTCACGACCTCTCTCTGAACCTCTCTCCCAAGCGTCTGTTCCGAAGAGCCAACTGGACAGCTCGCCTGCGGAGTGTCTCTCTTCCAGTATGTGAGCCCCATGAAGGCTGAGCCTCATCTCTTTGCCACTGTATCTCAGTGTCTGATACTGCCTGACTCACAATTTGGGATCAGTAAGTACTTGTAGGCAGGATGGGTGGAGGGGGTTCCATGGATGTCAACTCATTCAACAAAACTCGGCATCAAAATAATAAATAAATAAATAAAAGAACTCAGCTTCTCCCACTCCAAGCCAGATCCCCTTTACTGTTCTCCATTCCAGTGAAAGACACCACCAGTTTGCCCAAAAGGAAACTCAGACGTCATGCTCACCTATTCCCTTTCCATCCCCCCTACACCCACCTGGTAGCTATGTCCTGTCTTTCCTCCTTAATGTCCCTTGAATCCACGTCTCCTGAAGCACCCTGCCACTTCTGGAGCATCTACCCTCTCCTGAGCAATGCAGGACCCTCTGCCTCTCCCCTTCCAGTTCATCCTCCAAATTGGCCAGGAGCAATATATCATCCCTCTGCCTAACTCTCCACGCTCCTGGCTGCCTCAGAAAAAATCCAGCCTCTCTACCATGACCTTCAACATCCCAACTTCCCCCTGCTGCCCTTCTCCTTTACAAATCCAGCCACATGAGGCTTCATCATTCCCCAAACACACATGCTGCTCGTCTACACTACCACGACTCTGCTGTACTCCTCCACTCAAACTACCTTTCTACCTGGAAAATCCTACTCATCTTTCAAAACCCAGCTCAAATGTCCCATCCTCTATGAAGCTTTACTGATTCTCACCCCACACCAGGAACTACCGCAGTACACCCTTCCATCAAAACCCTGATGATCTGGTTATCAGGATGGATTTTCACTGGTCTGAGAGCTCCTGTGAGCAGAGAACAAGTCTCATTCATATTTATGTCCCTAGCACTGGCCTGCTACAGAATAGAGATTCAGTGACTCTTTACTAAATGAACAAACAAATCAGGAATGAATTCTTCTTATAGCATAACATGTCCATCCTTTTTTTTTTTTTAAGAGATGGGGTCTCACTATGTTGCCCAGGCTAGTCTTGAACTCCTGGACTCAAGTGATTCTCCTACCTTGGCCTCCCAAAGTGCTGGGATTACAGGTGTGAGCCACCATCCCACATGTCCATCCTTCATCCCATTCACCTTATCCAGGTAGTCTTCTACCTCACTCCTCACTTATAATCACAGTTAATACTGAGGGAGCGTTCACTGTGAGTGAGGCACGGTGCTGCCATCAGACAGAGCTGGCATCCTCCTGGCTCCCCCACCTACTAGCTCCATGATCTGAGAGTAACAGAGAAGCCTATTTCCCAGGGAGGGATTTGGAGGATTAAAGGGAATATTCCACATAGCATGCCTCGCACAGAGTAGGTACTGAGTAAAAGTTGGCTTCTGGCGTAGCTGTGACTCAGGGCAGAGTTGAGACTCCAGGGTTATGCTCTTAGTCTCTGCTCTAACTGGCTGAAGCTCACAGCAGCTCCAAGTCCTCGGCATATAGTCTAGACCTTGATTCTCCCTTCTGGAACACGGACTTGTCTCACATCTCTGCCTTTGCTTCAGGAGCCTCCAAGTCTCAGGGTGCCCTGGCAGCACCACCTGGCACAGGCAGGGGCTCCCAGGCCCAGGGATGGACTGGTCATAAGCCCAGTGGTAGGGAGGAAGAGAGCCTGGCTCCAGTTTACCTACCCACCCCCGACTGCCCCAACTCACTCCTTCCGCCGAGAGAGCAGCAAGCAGTCATTGAAGAGGTGGAGGTAGACTGCCTTGCTGGACAGCTTCAGCTTGGCAGGGGGTGCTGCAGGCAGTGGTGCCAGCTCTACCAACTCCCCATGCCGAACCAGCCAGCGGGCCTGAGAGATCAGCGGGAAAATCTAGAGGGATGGAGAAGGATGGGTCAGGCCCAGGGGCACCAGGCAGAGAGCACAGGATAGCAGAGGGGAGGGTGTGGGCAGCGATGAACTGGCCTGAAGCCCCTAGGGCAAGGAAGAAACAAGAGCTGCCCCTTGGAGTGCCCATCCCGCTGGCGGCAGACACACACCTTGCCCTCAAAGTGGATCTTCTTGCTCAGGTGGATGAGTTCCTCTGTCCTCTTCATGGACTGCACGCTAGCATTGCACTCCTGCACCAGCTGGGGGAGCCGTGGGGAGGTCACCTGCAGCCCCTCAGCCCTGGCTCCCAGAGCCCAGCCTCAGACTCTTGCCTGGGGACCGGAGACTCTGACAGCTGGGGGCTGTTTTAGAGACACGCTGGGGGCCCAGGGGGGCCCCAGGAGCCAAGCAGCCCCTGCCCTGCCCAGCTCACCTCCTTGAGCGCGTTGAAGGCCTTGGTGGCCATGTCTTCATCTTCAGAGCCCTGTGCTGTCCGCTTCAGGATGTTCTGGAAGGTGGGATCAGCACAATGAGGCAGGCCTCATACTCTCCTGAGACCCGGCCCGCCCACCCAGCCCTCACTGCAGCCTGTCCCCTCGAGGTACCTCCACCAACATCTTGAGGCGGGTGATCCTCTGGAAGGGCAGGATGAGGAAGGAGGTAAGGGGCAGACGCTGGCACACGGGAGACTCCTCCAGGCGAGCCAGGATGCCAGGGAACCTGGGGTTCTCCAGGCTGGAAAATGGGAAGGGCTCTGGAATCACAGGTAGGCCTGAACTCCTGGGATCCACAACCCTGGCCATCCACGGGGCCTTTAGGGACCTTCTCAGCACATCCTTACTGCCCCTTGGGGTTGCATCTCACCTTATCCTGGTCACAGAGACCCTTTCAGGGACCCGTTCCCTCCCAGAGTCACCTTGCATCACCCAGTCCTCAGTGCCTACACCTGCCTGAGACTCCCTCCACGCCCCCGCCCCTTTCAGAGCCCCCAGCCCTACAGCAGGCGCTGGTAGGTGCGCTCCTGGTAGGCCTGGTTGGTGACATAGGGCAGGTAGACTCTGCGGAAGGCCGGGCAGTGGTCCAACACCACGTCGCACACGCTGAAGCGCAGCACATCTGCCTCCAGCCGCTGCTCCAGGTCCTGTAGGAACCTGAGGAGTCAGAGCCAGGATGGAGACCCCAGATCTGGAAGCCGGCCAACCACAGGCTCGGTCCCCACCCTGGGCCAGGCCAGAGCACTTCTTCACCTCTCACTGGTGCTCTTGACCTCGGGCAGTTTGGAAAACAGCCACTGCTTGTCCTGCGCCCCTAGACACTCGCTCAGCTCGGCAGAGCCTAAGAAGTGGCCCACAGCCACCGATAGGCTGTGGATGTAGGAGGCCTCGGACGTGATCAGCTCAAACTTGGCCTGAGGGAGGGCGCACACGGGGTCGAAAGGGCCGGGCCGGTTCACCTCGGAGGCCCTGGCCTCGCATCCCCGGACCCCAGGCCGCCACACCTCGCGTCCTCGCCCCTTCTCCAGCCCCACTCCTAATCTGGCGCCGGGCAGGCCCAGCGACCCACCTCCCGCCACGAGCAATTGTGAAAACCCCGCTTGCCCTAGATCCCGCCCCTCCCCTTAGCCCAGTCCCGACGCGTTCTTCCCCGAGCCCGCCTACCCCCAGGTCCCGCCCCTGATTCTGTCCCCGCCTTGTTCCGCGCCCACCAGGCTTTTGCACTCCCAATGGCTCCGCCCCTCATCCGGCCCTGTCCTATCCTAGTCTTCGTCCCGCTGGCTCCGCCCTCTGCCCGCAGCCAAGCCTGGCTCCCCTAGCCTCCCGCTCCGCGGCTTGCTGTCCTCGCTTCCAGAGGGCCTCGTGTAGTCAGGTCCTAGAGCCAAGCTTCCGCGCGGACAGTCGCGCCAGCACTCCCGTTTGTGTGTCCTCCTCCCTCTATGGCCCGGTTCCCGCTAAGTACCCGGACCGCGTACTCCCCGGCCCGCCCCGCCGGGTCCCCGCGCGCGCCCACCTCCTGCAGCTTGCAGTCCCGCAGGCTCAGCGTGGCCAGGACGCCGCTGCCGCGTACGTCGGGGATATCCTGCCACAGCGAGAAGGTGGAGCCTCGAGCCGAGCGTTGCGCCCGGAAGGAACTGCTGGGGGAGAGGTTGGCGCGCGGCGGCCCCGGCCCCTCCTCTGCGCCCTCGGCCTCGTCCCCCGGGCCCTCCTCCTCGCGCTGCTGCCGCCGCAGTTCGCGGGCGCTGGCCACGTCGCTGTATTCCTGATAGAGGACGGCTGGGGAAAGACGGGCGGGCAAGACCGTGGGTTCCCTCAAGAGCCCGCGTCACTTAACCTTTGCTGCGGTTCGGATATCTGGACATAGTGAATTCATTCATTCATTCATTCATTCCATAAACAAATTGAGCACCTACTGCGTGCTAGATACCGATAGTTCCATTCTCCGTTTCTCACTTGATCCCTACCTCTCAACTCTCTAAACCCCCTTTTCCCCGTTTCCACACCGCAGCCCCTTCCTCCGTTACCTCCTCCCAGGGATCCCCTCCCACGTACAGTTAAGGAGGAATCGAGACTGGCGCCGCTCGTTGGTGCTCCTGGACCCCAAAGGCGGCTCTTCCTGCGTGTCTAGCCTAGGAAAGAGAGAGCGTCACGGCCCTTCTTCGCCTGCACCCTGTCTCGGACCCAAGCCCAAACAGGAGGTGGTACCTGGGCTCGGACCAATCGCCATGGCCCTCTCGTGAGTCACCAGGGGCTGGCCGCGACACCCGGTCCCTACACCCGGTCCCGACACCCGGTCCCGTCTCTACACTTCGAGACGATGCTTTCCCTGGAGAGGGCAAGAACTGAGGGTGGGGGATCCAGAGAGTGGGCCTGGGGCCTGGGCCCCGGCCCGGGCACCCTGACGGCCTCAGGCGGCCGGTGAGTGGGCATCCCCCACCCCCACCCGGCATCTAGCTGCCCTCAGGGCCCATGGGAGGAGCTGGTACCTTCCCGGGCTGCTCCGGTGCCTGACCCAGAGATGGGTGCCCGGGCTGCTGAATTCCGCCCCAGGCGCAGAGAAGAGTGCAGCCGGGTCATCAGCTCCGAAGCCGAGAGGCGCCTCCGCTCAGGACCCTCGAGACTCACTCGGGTGGATCCAGTCAGCTCCAGCGGCCTGGGCTCCTCTGTGCTCTGGGCCTGCTCTTGCACTACCTGGCCAGGCTCTAGGAAGACAGTGTGGGCCTGGGGGCAGCCGGGGACCTCTTCACGCTGGTACACCCGCATCTTGCGCCCTAGGGTTGGGGGGCAAGCTGTGAGAGCACGGGCTGGGGTCTCCCCCAGCCTGGCCCTGAGCACCTGGGGAGGTTCAGGCGCCATGCCCAAAGGAAGGGCCTGTGTTTCTGCTAGCGTCTGGTCCCCAGAGCCCTGGGGGTCCACGAGAGGGGTAAGGACAGCACAGGGCCTGACTGCAGTAGGCAGAGGGACCAGGCAATGGTGACTCACTCACTGCATAACCTTGGACAAGTCACTTGCCTTCCCTGAGTCCCGCTAGTTTCCTTATCACTAATCTACCACTTGTCCTGACTTTTGGGGGAACCTTGGGACATAAAGGTTAAGGAGCTGCCCAGCCCCTCCCCCATCCCCCCCACTGTGGCACCCACACCTGCCTCCCCAAGGGTGACTCACAGGCAGACTTCTTTTCTGAGCCGTGGCTGGCCCGGCGCTGTGGCTGTGTGTGCTGGGGACTCCAGGGTCCCTCCAGAGCTGGGGGCTGGGCACCAGGACAGTGTGGCCAGCTGCCAGCCCTGCTGGGCCTCATCCCCCCGCTGGTTATCTCTGTATCTGAGCTTCCTGGGGATGATGGCCATAGCAACCCTTGGAGAGGGGCAGGGGTCCCCAGGGACCAGCGGCTGCCAGGAGCCCGAAGCTCCTCGGGGGCAACAGGGAAAAGGTCCAGACAGACTGGGCTCGGGGGCTTCAGGGTGGGCAGCTCTGCAAAGGACAGACTCTCCTGCTGGCACACTGCTACAGGGCAGCGGGCAGTGCCAGGTGGCCCAGTAAGGTGGGGCTGGAGGGTAGCAGGTGGCCCACAGTCCATTCCTCTTTTGCTCTGCCACCACCTGGCCCTGCAAAAGAGAAGATATCAGATCTAGACAGAGGACAGCAGGGCTGGCCAGTAAGCTACCACCCCTGGAGGCCTGGACAAACCCCTGTGTACACTCATGTGCACACATCTCCACAAACGCACTCACATGTCTAATTATATAGAAATAGCTGATACTTGCTTGGCATTGCCTGAATGATAGACTGGGTACTTTACACATATTATTTAATCCTCACAACAACCCTGTGAGTTGATGCTCTTATTATCCCCATTTTATAGGTGAGGAAAGTGAGGCACAGAGAGGTTATTTGGTAAATAGTGGAGCCAGGATTCTAACCTGGCCATTCTAGCTTTCAAATCGGTGATTTTAACCACCTTGTACCTTCTCTAACACATACCGACCTGTCACCAGACATGCGAATACATACATCGTCACAAATCCATGTCCCAGCATATACATCCACACTACATTTTCTCCCTAGTATAGAATGACATGTGCACTTTCATAGATACAAACATTTCAAACTCAGGCTCACACAGTCACAGACACACACATTTTTACACAACCATATACATGAACAAACAATTCCTCACAAACACACTGACCCATCCGATATTTACACAGGCACCCAAGATTTCTCATCCTCCTGTTCCCTTCACACGCACACCCCAGGATGCAGACACACACCAGCCCACAGGTCCTTGCTTTGATATTTCTCCCCCCATCCCCCCGACCCTTGCCCAGAGTTGCGGCTTTCAGCGCTGAGTGGTGCTCACACCCATGCCAAGTTGGCTGGGAGGGTCATGGACTGGCAGGCGGGCCATCACCCAGATCAGGCAGGGGCCCTCCTGAAGTTCAGGGAGGTGCCCCAACCCCCCCGGTTTGGAGTGAAAGAAGGGCTGTTCCCCACCCCAGCTTCCAGCCCCTGGGTAGGCCAGGCTGGATGGGTCCTTTCTGGGCAGGAAGTTATCCCCGGGGAGCCAGCCCTTCGATCGGGGCAGACCTGATGATCTGAGAGGCTCAAGCCCCGGCAGCTCTTGCCCTGTGGCCTTCTGCCAGCCTCCCTCCTGCAGCCCCTCACCTCTCCGGGCCCAGGCCCGCTGCTGATGCTGTTTGGCTGTTCCGGCAGGGGAAGCCCTCTCTCTGCCCAGCTGGCTGGGGGAGATCCCACCCAGACAAAGAGTTTGATTCATCAAACCCTGTGGTGAGGCAAGCAGGGAGGGAGGGAGGGAGCAGGCAGCGGGCTGGGCGGGGGCCTACCCTAGCCTGGCCTCGCTGTGGGCAGGCCGGGCAGCCAGGACCCCCCAGAGGCCCCCTCAGGCCAAAGGGGCAGTGCCCAGCCTGGCAGGACCAGGAGAGCCAGGAGATGAAGACTGAGAGAGACCTAGAGAAACAGAGACCACTTAGCCAGTAACTCAGAAACCAAGACCCCAAGACATTCAAAAACAGAAAAACCACAGATGCTGAGACATTCAGGGACCCAGAGATGGAGACAGAGACACTGACAATTTCAGGCCAACCAGATCCTCAGAGACACAGATGAAGCCCGGAAAACCCAGGGAGACAGATGGACAAACATTTCATGCCCATGGGCTGCCAGTCTAGTGGGAAAGCCAAAAACGAAAACATTTACAATCCAGGTTGGCAAGAGCCAAGCCAGAGGAACCATCAGAGGAGGGTGCTGGGCTCAACTCAACCTGGGTATTCCAGGAAGACTTCCTGGAGGAGGTAATAGGTAACTGCTCCCTGGCTGAAATACCTAGTGCACTTTGAGAGAAAGCCTTGGCCTGAGCAGTGACAGTGTCAGTCACTGTTGGAGACAGGGAGGGAGAAGAGGACCCAGTGAAAGATAGCTGGGTCTGTGGCAGGCCCCAGTCTCTCTGCACAGCTTCTCAACTGCTTCCTCCCGCTCCCTTCACCCCGCTGCCTGGGAGGGTGGGAAGAAGAGGACTGGCTGCTCCAAAGGGACCGTCTCTATAGTGGCCACTCTGGCTTGTACCGTCAGCCTCTGTCCCTCTAGCCTGAAGAGTGCCCATTTGAGCAAATCTCCCTGAGACTGTCTCCTTATCTGACAAACAGGATAGTATTTTTATTACCATCAGTCTTTCTCTAGACAGAATGTGGCTCAGGCCTTCACACAGATGGGGAAGATGAAGGAGCGAGGCTGAGACACACATTACATTGTAGGAGTGTGTGGAAGGAGGCCCCTGCCCGCAGACAGGTCTCTTTCTCTGCAGGAATCAGGAGTCCTCGACACAGAAGTCCTGCTTGCTTCTGGGGGCACACATGTGCAGGCATGTACACATGCCCCCTGCCCCCTGGTATGCTGGGAGATTCTAGCACTTGGGTTCTGGAAGCCCCTGGAGGGCAGGGAGGGACCCTCTCTCCCATCATTCGCAGGGATAAGTCAAAACATTGAGGCTTTGCAGCAGGGGTACCGCCAGTTAAGACCGCAGAGGAGAAGGCTAGGTGAATGTGGGGAGGGGACATAGAAGTCTTCCCGGGGAGATGAAGCTGGAGGCGGGTCCCTAGCGGGGAAGTCAGGAGTGTGTCAGCCTCCACCTATGCTCAGGACAAGGGGTAATAAGAATGACCCATCTAGCTGGGATGCCAGCCCTGTGGCCCTCCAGGGGTTTGGCCCACCCAACCTCAATGCTGGGGAGCTAAGAGGGACAAGCTGTGTTCATATTGTGTGTAGCGCATCTCTGTTTAAAAAAAAAAAAAACACAAAAACCTCAGAAAGAGAACTGGCCCCAGACAGCAGAGACATTACCTTCCTGAGGCACAATCACAGGATAGAGACTCTAGTGTCTACTAGGCAAGGGCCATTCTGGAGCCCAAAGAGAATAACCCCCACCCAAGCTTCTAGGCCCAGTGTTGACACTGACCAGCTGTGTGGCTTTAGGCAAGTCATAGCCCGTCCCTTGGCCTCAGTATTCCCATCTGTAAAGTGGCTCCTAAGAGACCGCACCACCACCCAATGCCCTCTCTGAGAAACATGTCTCATCATAAATATATCTGCGCCAAGAAGGATGGGCAGGGGCCGAGGAAAGTACCCTTGGTGGGCGCTGCTAATTGCAGAGGGCAATGGGCCCATTTAGCAAGGCTGCCAGAGAGTCCCTGGACACTACCATGGTCAGAAAAAGCGTTTCTGGCCTCCTGTACCTAGCTTTTCCCTGCCCCCTCCCGGGTGCCCCTTGCCCTGCTGCCCAGAAGAGTGGAGACCTTGCCAGGGCCTCTCTGCCCTTTAAGGAATAAAGCCAAGTGGGAAGTCATGGCTGGAAAGGGGAACCAGGCCAAGTGGTTCACAGAGCCCCAGAAGGCCATAGTGGGTCAGGGCCAGGATCAGAGACGAGGCAGGCAGCACAAAGGGCTCACTCAGCGGGGAAAACTGGCGGGAAGAGAATGGGAGTGCTGGCACCCAGGTGGGGCCCTACCTCAGCCAGGGAGCTCCGTCCTGCTGCCAGCACAGTCCAGGGCTCCGGGACACCCTGGGGGCTCTGGGGCTGCAGCCAAGTCCTCAGGGGGCGATGTCAGCATGTCAGCATGGCCCCAGAGCCGAGCAAGGCAAGCTCCTGGGTATTGTGTGGGGCAGGGAGGGGGAGGTGAAGGAGGAGGGAACCTTGCAGAGAGAGGCAGGCGGCTGTCTCAACGTGCCTGCTCCCCGCCCCCCTTCCCCAGAACCGGTTTGGCTAGTCTGGGGTACAAGAGGGGGGCTGGAACAATGGGAGTCCTATGCCCAAGTGAAGCTCTAAAGGACCCTACACCCAGGTCCTCAAGATGGGGGAGGCACTGCTTCTGCTCCTAGGACACAGGTCACCACTCTTCTGGAGCTTCCCAAACATGGGCGTGTTCAGGGGACTTCTTGGAGCTGGGGAGCATCTGGGAGCTTCACAGAGAGCCTCCCAAGCCTTGGACTCCTTAGGGACCCTGAGAACCCTGATGACCTTCTCTGATCCTATTACTGCATCTATCAAATGGGAACACTCATCCCTATGGTTGGGAGACAGAAATCAATCCTGAAAGTTGGTGATGTGACATCTGGCATCATCCTGGACAGCCTCTCCTCATCTAGTACAGCCACTCCTTGCAAATGGTGACATCTGGCATCATCCTGGACAGCCTCTCCTCATCTAGTACAGCCACTCCTTGCAAATGGCCCATCCTTTCCCACTGGCTGGAATGACCTGCCCCACCATCTCCAGTGGCCACCTCCACCATGAGGCCTTCCCAGACTATACCAATTGAGCCCTCAATAAACCAAATCAAATAGCCAAGTCAAACCGCCTCCAGTAAGAAGGGCATGCTGTATGCCCAGCATGCAATCTTCCCAACCCTGTGGAAGGGGAAGCTGCATTTTCCCCTAATATTACCTGCCATCTGTTTGAGCTTCCAGCAATTGCCAGGCACTTAATATTAATGTGCAGATGTGTACACATACTAATACTCATGGGGCGAACTTATTGTTCACCTACTAAGTGCCAGGCACTGTCCTGAGCACTTCACATGTATCTACTCATTTAATCTCCACCATGACCCTGTCAGGTAGATACTGTTACTGCTACCACTTAGGTGAGTACAGTTGTCCCTTGGTACCCAGAATCTGTGGGGAATTGGTTCTAGAACCCTCCCATACCAAAATCCATGGCTGCTCAAGTCCCTTATATAAAATGTCGTAGTGTTTGCTAAAACCTTTGTACATCCTCCAGTAAAATTTATTTATTTATTTATTTATTTTTGAGATGCAGTCTCGCTCTGTCACCCAGGCGTGGTGGTGCAAGTGGCGGGATCTCAGCTCACCGCAACCTTTGCCTCCCAGGTTCAAGCAATTCTTCTGCCTCAGCCTCCCCAGTCACTGGGATTACAGGTGCATGCCACCACATCCTACTACTTTTTTTTTATTTCTAGTCAAGACAAGGTTTCACCATGTTGGCCAGGCTGGGTTTGAACTCCTGATCTTAAATGATCCACCCACCTCAACTTCCCGAAGTGCTGGAATTACAGACGTGAGCCACCGTATCCCGTCTATTTTATGTATTTATTGTCAAAAAAAAAAATGTACTCAAGTGAGAGGGTCTCACTCTGTCATCCACGCTGGAGTGCAGTGGTGCAATTACAGGGCTCACTTGCAGGCTCGTCAGCCTCCTGGGCTTGGGTAATTCGCCCACCTAAGCCTCCTGAGTAACTGGGACCGCTGCCGTGCACCACCACACCTGACTAATTTTTGTATTTTTTGTAGAGATGGGATCTCACCAGGTTGTCCAGCCTGGTCTCAAACTCCTAGGCTCAGGCGATCCACCAGCCTTGGCCTCCCAAATTACTGGGATTATAGACGTGAGCCACCATGCCTGGCCCTCCAGTACAGTTTAAATCAATTCTATATTACTTATAACACCTTAATACAGTGCAAATGCTATGTAAACAGTTGTTATCCTGTGATGTTTTTTATTTGCATTATTTTTGTCGTCGTTATTTTTTGTTTTTATTTTCATTTTCCATGCATGGTTGGTTGAATCCAAGGATGCAGAACCTGAGGATATGGGGGGCTAGCTGTTTAAAAGGCTTGTACAAGTTAAGTCATGAGCATTATCCCTTTGAAATCTCTCATCAGTTCTATGAAGTCCCTATTTTACAGATGACATTGAGGTTCAAGAGATTAAATAACTTGCCCAGGGTCACACAGCTAATAAGGGGCGGGACTAGTATTGAAACCCAGGTCTGGCCGGGCACGGTGGCTCACGCCTGTAATCCCAGCACTTTAGGAGGCCGAAGTGGGTGGATCCCCTGATGTCAGGAGTTCTAGACCAGCCTGGCCAACACGGTGAAACCTGTCTCAACTAAAAATACAAAAATAGTCCGGGCGCATTGGCTCACGCCTGTAATCCCAGCACTTTGGGAGGCCAAGGCCAGCGGATCACAAGGTCAGGAGTTTGAGACCAGCCTGGCCAACATGGTGAAACTCTGTCTCTACTAAAAATACAAAAATCGACTGAGCGTGGTGGCGCACACCTGTAATCCCAGCTACTTGGAAGGTTGAGGCAGGAGAATCGCTTGAACCCGGGAGGCAGGGAGGCAGAGGCTGCAGTGAGTTGAGGTCACACCACTGCACTCCAGCCTGGGTGACAGAGCAAGACTCCGTCTAAAAAAAAAAGAAAAGAAACCCAGGTCTGTCTGACCACACCACCAACCTGAGTCCTTCACCACTGCCTGGTACTGCCTCACCAGGCTTTTAGGAGGGTCTCGTGGTGAAAAGTGTGTGAAAGTCTAATAGGGGGTGTCTCGGCTAACTGAACTCTTATTGATCTTATTATTCATACACTACGGGCTTGGAATACACAGCAGAAGTTTCATGGCCCGTGCCCTAGTCCCCCAAAGTATTTTATTTATTTATTTATTTATTTATTTTTGAGACAGGGTTTTGCTCTTGTTGCCCAGGCTGGAGTGCAATGGCGCTATCTTGGCTCACCGTAAACGTCACCTCCCAGGTTCAAGTGATTCTCCTGCCTCAGCCTCCCGAGTAGCTGGGATTATAGGCATGTGCCACCACCCTTGGCCAGTTTTGTATTTTTAGTAGAGATGGGGTTTCTCCATGTTGGTTTAGCTGGTCTCGAACTCCTGACCTCAGGTGATCCACCCACCTCGGCCTCCCAAAGTGCTGGGATTACAGGCGTGAGCCACCGCGCCCGGCCCCAAAGTATTTTCCTTAGCTGCCAACCGATGGCCATTAAGTTCAGAGTGATTAGGGTTCCCCTGCTCCCCCATGTTCACTTCGACTCCCTAGAGCATTGCCACATAGTGAGTAGACACTGCACCGTGTGGGTGGGGACCAGGTGGCCGTGGAGAGGTGGCAGGCTGGGGCAGAGACAGGTTTATTGTCGGCATTGTACAGAGGCCAGGAGGCAAGGAACACGGAAGGGTAGCAATGCAGGTCTGGAGGTCTCCAGGGAACTCCAATCCTCAGGCCTTGAGACACTGCCCAGATGCGTAACTGGAAGCCAGAGGACCCCAATAGGAGGAGCATCCTGGGGAACCTAGGGTCCCGGAAGGGCAGCCCTGCCTCACTCGCCCCTGCGTCCTGGACTTTGGGGACGGCGGACATAGAGCACAGCTTGGTCAGGTTGAGCAGGCTGGCGCTCCAGAGAACAGCCCCCAACCCCAGTTTGCGGATAAAGTAGAAAAGGCGGCGTGGCGGGGGCGGAGCTTAATGATGGGCGGGAACAGGCGGAAACTACAGGGAGTCCAGCCAGTCCCTCCAATGGGCAAGGCCAAATAATGGGGCGTGGCTAGAGAGAGCAGAACTTGAGAAGGCTGAGCTAAGGCTTGAGGGCAGGCCAAGGGGCGTGGTCATTATGGTCATTATGGTGTGGGTGGGGCCGGGGTCAGCCTGCCTTGCTGACTGAAGGCAGCGCCTCCCTGTTGTCTGCCACCGCCTGCTTGGCCAGGTAGCCCTCGCGCGTTATCTTGGTAGCCAGGGCTGGCACATCGGGCACGAGCCGGGCGTTGGGGCACTAGAAGAAGAACACTACATGCTGGGGAGAAGGGGGCCAAAAAGAGAGAATGATTGCCTTAGCGATCTTAACTCATGGAGCACTTACCCTGCGCCAAACCCTAATCTGAAGGTTTTCCGGATATTAATTAATTTAATCCTCACAACAACTCTATGAGCTGGGGGTAACTTCTACTCCACAAGTGAAGAAACAGAAGCAGAAAGGGGTTGTCATTTGCCCAAAGACACAGAGCTATGATTCGAACCCTTAACAGTAGGAACCCCGTCAGGGGCAGGGCTTGTAAAAGAGCAAAACTGGTGGGCGAGTGCTTCCTCTCCTTTCTCCTTTCTCTTGCCAAGAAATAATGTTATTATTATTTGTGATATTAATTCATTGAGCACAACATGCCAGACACAGTGCAAATGCTTGACACCGAACCTTCATAACGACCCTATAAAGTAGATCCTATTATATAATATATCCCCATTTCCAGCCGGTTGGCGGCAGAGCCTGAACTTGGAACCAAGTCTGTCCAAGACAGATGGCTGAGCCTACCTCGAAGGCGATAATGAAGCCCAGATGCACGGCAGAAGATTCTAGTAGAAGAGGGCTTGGTTCACCCCCGCGTCGCGAAAGGCCTTGTATCTGGGTTGCGGGGTCTGGAAAGGCTCTCGGATCTTGATTCCGAACCCTGCATTTCCTCCCCTCCTCCTCCCTAGAATCTGGCCCTGCCCGTTCAGCCAGTACCCTAGCCGGCTCCGCGCATCTGTCCGGGGCAGACTCAGCTCACTGCACCCCAGCCAGGCCCCGCCCCACCCGTCCACAGTTTCGGCTCCTGGCTTCCCAGGCCCCGCCCCTCCCTGCTCAGCACCCGCCCCTCCCAGACAGGCCCCGCCCACCAAGACTCAGCACCCGCCCCTCCCAGGCCGGCCTCCCTCACCAAGGCTCCCCGCCGTGCTTCCTAGACAGGCCTTGCCACTCCCGCCTCAGCTTCCCGCCCACCAAGGCTCAGCGCCCCGCCTCTCCTACCTCAGCGTCACGCCCCTCACAGGAAGGTCACGCCCACCAAGGCTCAGGGCTCCGCCCCTCCCGCCGCGCCCCTCCTCCCCAGCCTGAAGGGTCTAACACCTGCAGAGTGTGTTTGCTCCGGGACAGGTAGGCAGGGAGCGCGGGTGCCGGCGTGAAATTCACAAACGTGCACCTGAGTGTGGTGTTCGTACTGGTACTGGAAATGCGGCAGGAAGTCCGAGGTGAAGGCGGGACGAAAGTCTGCAGAGCCAGAGGGCCTTCAGGGCCCAACTCCCTAACTCACCCCCACTCGGATCCAGACCTACTCCTGAGGCAGGATGAACCTTTGGCCCGGAATCCTTGCCTCCTGTCCCCTATTTCCCAACCTCTGACCCGGATTTCCTTCTCCAGCCTCGCATTTCCCTGTTTCTGAACCCCTTTCCCCAGTCCCTGAGCTCCATCTCCCCCGCCCCCTGCCCCTGTATTCCCTTCATCTGCCTCACTCCCATTCACGGTGACCGCAAGGTGTACCGTGACCTCCAGCAGGAGCAGTCAGATCCAGACGTCCTGCCGCGCCCAGCCATTGGTCGCTGGTACTCGCACAGGAACTTGTGGCCGTCCAGTCTGATTTCTACCCAGTTGTTGAGCAGAGCAAACAGGGGTGCCAGCAGGAATGCCCCCACAAAGATGGCGAAGAACCCAAACTGCAGCTCTGGCAGGCAGGGAGTGTCAGGCCCGGGGCCATCTCCCCTGCTCTTCCAGGCCCCCAAGGGCCCCACTCACACCCAGGGCACACGCTGCTGAGCAACTGCTCCTCCATACCTGGGTATTCATCAAACAGGCCCTGGCACTCGATGAGCTCATAGTCCTTCCTCCTCCCAGCGCTGCAGCTGCTGCCCGACCTGGGTGTCCCTCTGCCCTGCCAGCTGCCACTTCTGCCACCAAGCCTTCAGCTTCCTGGGGGCAGGAGGCAGGGAAACCAGATAATGGTCATAACAGGACCTTGCTCTAGGAACTGCCACTTCTATCACCAGCACCCCTTAGAGGCAGGCACCATGATGATTTCCACTTTACTGATGAGGAAACACACCTGGAGAACTTGCCCCAGGCTCCCCAAATTGTGAGTGGTGGAGCCAGTGTTCAAATCCAATCTGTTAGACAGGAGTCCAGTACTCTCAACTCTGTGCTTCCCACGTAGCCATTCTTGGTCTCTGGAATATCACTGCCCCCTGAAAAAAACAGTAATAGAAAAGCTCCATTAGCAAAGCTCTTTCCTGTTGAACGCCTCATAATCCCCTCAGCTCTCTTGGAGAGTTATTATTGTCCCCATTGTATAGATGAGGAAACTGAGGCCCAGAGAGACACAAAGCCATGCAGCTCACAATAAGCAGGGCTAGGACTTGTGTCTGTATCTTCTGTCCCAAGAAAGAGGTTTTCTGCTCTGCTCTTATAAAAGCCCTCCAAATGGCCTGATGAGGCCCAGCCCTGTCCCCCATTCTCCCCCCACCACTCACAGCACAGCGAACTCTTCCATGTGGCTGAGCAGCTGTTTGCCCACCATGAGGATGATGAGCTGTTGGGTGACCTCGATGTGGCAGCCACCAGGGCCGCGCTGTTGTTGGCAGGCACAGAGCACCTTACTCAGGGCTTTGGGGCTGCATAGGGGTTACCCCACCTCCTTGCTGGTGCACAAAGTTGGCCACCTGCTCCTCCTACCCACTTTGGAGGCCCCAGAGGCAGATCCTACCCCTGCCAGACCTGAGGTTGTGAGGACTACCCACTAACCCCAAGAGCTAGCAACCCAGAGGTACATAATCACATCCTCACTCTGCATGCCGAGCAATGTGCCATACTGACCGGGGTACCCCACAAACCTAAGGGCCCCTGCATCTGTGGGTAATGTGCTCTCCCTCTCTGGAGCCAGGCTGCAGCTAAACTCCATGCTGAGGCTGACCCCATCTCCCTACTCTGCTCCTAATCCTCTGGCTGCCCCCTGAATTGAGAGATAACCCTGCTGACAGAGCTGATGGGAGGCCTTGCCTACCCTACTAGGCCCCAGGGGTCTGCTGGGACCGTGGCCTAAACCTACTGCTCAACCTACGATCAGCCAATGCGGCATCTGTGGCCCAGGAAGATGGAGTCATTGTGCTGGGGAGTGGGCTCTTTTGGTGATCATCCTTCAATGACAATGGCAATTACACTATAACAGCACCTCCTGAGAGTCCAGCACTTTATGACTCTTAACCAGATCTCATTAAAGACTGGATGCTCCTAGGGAAAAGGACCAGCTCTGATTCATTTCTGTGTCCCTCGCATCCAACCAAGGGTGCACAGCAGGAAGGCTCCCAAAAGATGGTGATGAAGTCAAACTGCAGCATTGGGAGGTGGCATTGTCAGGCTTGGGGCGACCCAGTGAGGGCTGAAGGGCAGACTGAATGCAGGTGTTAGATTTGCACAGTTGTGCAATGATGGGCCCGGAAATTACAGTCGGTAAGACTCTAGCCCAGGGAAATCAAAAACCAGCTTTAAGATCAATAGCAAGACCTGGGTAGGGACAAATCTGGAGTCCAAAGGGTGCTGCTGCTTTGCTGGGCTGCTTCCTTGGGAAGCAACAGCCCCAAGGCTGGGGTTTGGGGAGTGGTCCTCACCTGCCTTTGAAGAATGCCATGTAGAAGGGCGAAGAATAGAAATTGACAAACTGAAAATGAAAGTGAAGGCATTTTCATGGAGGGTCTGGATTCTATGCATCTCTGGACAAAGGGCAGAGCTGGTCGGAATTCTACTGGGCGCAAGGGGGCAGGCATAGTCCATCAGGTCAGCCGCTATGCTCCTGTCCTTAACCTACCAACCCCTAATGTCAGCCATGTGTCCCTGGCCACTCTCACTTGAGGGTGACTGCAGACACCAGACTCCCAGTTCCCAGATGACACAAAGATAGCCCTGCAACTCATTACCTTCACTTACTCCATCTGGTGAGTCAGCCAGTGTGGTGTAGACCTGGTTTTAGAGGAAGACCAGGCCAGGCGTGGTGGTTCACACCTGTAATCCCAGCACTTTGGGAGGCCGAGGTGGGTGGATCACCTGAGGTCAGGAGTTTGAGACCAGCCTGACCCACATGGTGAAACCCCATCTCTACTAAAAATACAAAAATTAGCTGGGCGTGGTGGCAGGTGCTTGTAGTCCCAGCTATTTGGGAGGCTGAGTCAAGAGAATGGCATGAACCCAGGAGGTGGAGCTTGCAGTGAGCCGAGATGGCACCACTGCACTCCAGTCTGGGTGACAGAATGAGACTCTGTCTCAAAAAAAAAAAAAAAAAAAGAGGAAGACCAGTACCTGGTTGAGCACAGTGCTGCTGATGTTGGCAATGTTGCCAGCCTAGGCAGAGTGATGGGCCATTACCTGGAGCCACCCATGTGGTGGGATTAAAAAAACCTGAAGATGCCCACATTAGGTCTGGAGCCTGGAACAGTGCTCCCACCCTCCATTGCCCCAAAGGACATTCACTTGGGTCCTGAGCACAGAGTTGCCAGTGTGGAACATTGCAATGCTGATAATGCCATGGTAAATTATGACAGACAAGCCAGGTGCAGTGGCTCACACCTGTAATCCTAGTACTTTGGGAGGCCAAGGCGGGAGGATCATGAGGTCAGGAGATCGAGACAACCCTGGCTAACACAGTGAAACCCCGTCTCTACTAAAAATACAAAAAATTAGCTGGGCGTGGTGGCGGGCGCCTGTAGTCCCAGCTACTCGGGAGGCTGAGGCAGGACAATGGCGTGAACTCAGGAGGTGGAGCTTGCAGTGAGGCGAGATTGCGCCACTGCACTCTAGCCTGGGTGACAGAGCGAGACTCTGTCTTAAAAACAAACAAACAAACAAACAAATTATGACAGACACAGGGAAAATCATCACAACGCAAAGCTGAGAGCGGGGAGAGAGGGCTGTCAGAGCTGGAGAGTGGACAGCCAGTGTTCCAGTCCACCCACCCTGGAGGGGCCAGTCCTTCCAGAGCAAAGGCTCAGTGTCCCCTCACCACAGTGAGGATGGCTGCAGAGCTGGTGAGTAGGTGGGAAAGGCAGCTGTGGGGTGGGAAGTAGAGCTCCTTCAAGTCTGTCACTGGGTTCTGGATCATCTGCAGGGCCAGGGCAGCAAACTCTAGATGCGGGCACTCCCATCACAGGGGGCAACAGAAATGTGCATCCTAGGGCCAAGAGGCTGGTGGCATGATCCTAGGATAGGGGAAGCCCCCCACCTTTTCATGACTGCAGAGGGTGCTCTGGAAGTACAGGAATGGGTTCTAATTCATTTTTGGTTTTGCAGGGCCTTTTTCCCCAGGGCATGGTTAAAAGCCTGTGGATGGATGGCTACATGGATGGGTGGGTAGACGAAGAAGTAAACAGCAAATGGGTGGACATGTGGAAAAGGGCTACATAGACTGATGAGTGAGCAGGCAGTAGGCTGACAAATGGGTGGGTAAACTGGGCAAGCACTCAGTAAATCTCTATAGTTTATTCACAAGAAAGTGGGTAGGTAGGCAGGTGGGTGGAGGGATGGACGGATGGCTACGTGGGTGAGCAGATAAAAGTCTGGTGGGATGGTTGATGAACATGGGGAAAAATGGATGAATGGATGAGTGGGATGGGTGGATGAGTGGGATGGGTAGATGGGTGGATAAATGGATAAATTTATTAGTTTAGTCAATAACTATTAACTGTGTACCACTGTGCAATAGATATTGAACATGCCATAGTGAACAAACTGGGGAACATATATGTATATATCCTATGAAGGAAATTTTTTTCATAGATGGTCACTCTGAAGAAATGACACTCGGCCGGGCGCGGTGGCTCAAGCCTGTAATCCCAGCACTTTGGGAGGCCGAGACCGGCGGATCACGAGGTCAGGAGATCGAGACCATCCTGGCTAACCCAGTGAAACCCCGTCTCTACTAAAAAATACAAAAAACTAGCCGGGCGAGGCGGCGGGTGCCTGTAGTCCCAGCTACTCGGGAGGCTGAGGCAGGAGAATGGCGTGAACCCGGGAGGCGGAGCTTGCAGTGAGCTGAGATCCGGCCACTGCACTCCAGCCTGGGCAACAGACCGAGACTCCGTCTCAAAAAAAAAAAAAAAAAAAAAAAAAGAAATGACACTTTAGCTATGACCCAAAAGGTGAAAAGGTGCTAAAGGAACAGTAGAGAGAAGCTTTCTGGGGAGGGAACAGTGGGTGCAAAGGCAGGGCCACTCTTTTTCTTTTCTTTTTTTTGAGACAGTCTCACTCTGTCCCCTGGGCTGGAGTACAGTGGCGTGATCTTGGCACACTGCAACCTCCCCCTCCCAGATTCAAACAATTCTCCTGCCTCAGCCTCCCGAGTAGCTGGGATTACAGGTGTGCACCACCACACCCAGCTAATTTTTGTATTTTTAATAGAGATGAGGTTTCACTCTGTTGGTCAGGCTGGTCTCAATCTCTTGACCTCGTGATCCACCCGCCTCAGCCTCCCAAAGTGCTGGGATTACAGGTGTGAGCCACTGCGCCTGGCCGGGGCTAATTTTTGTATTTTTAGTAGAGATGGAGTTTTGCCAAGTTGGCCAGGCTGGTCTTAAACTCCTAGCCTCAAGTGATCTGCTTGTTTCAGCCTCTCAAAGTGCTGGGATTATAGGCATCACCCACCGTGCATGGTCAATTTTAATTTTAATTTAATTTTAATATATTTTTCAGAGACAAGGTCTTGCTGTGTCACCCAGGCTGGAGTGCAGTGGCACAATCATAGCTCACAGCAGCCCCAAACTCCTGGCCCCAAGTGATTCTCCTGCCTCAGCCTACTGAGTAACTGGGACTACAGGGGCATGCCACTGCACCCAGCTAATTTTTTATTTTTTAGTAGAGGGAAAGTCTCACTGTGTTGCTAAGGCTGATCTTGAATTCCTGGGCTCAAGTGATCCTCCTGCCTCAGCTACCCAAAGTGCTGCAATTACAGGTGTGAGCCACTGTGCCTGGGCCAGGGCCACTCTTGAGAGTCACCTGAGTTGTGTACTGCACTATCCAAAGGGTACCATTGACATTTACTTCATTGTCTTAGTGTTCCATTTCTGCTTTTTCAGTCCCCCAGCACCTGTTTAACCAATACCTTATGTTAAATTATCCCTGTTAAAATACCTTCTCTGGTTTTCTATCTTCCTATAACCCTGTTGAATGGATAAAGTGATGGATGGCTGGACAAATGGGTAGGCAGAAGATAGATTATTCACAGATTCACTCAACAAACATTTATTGAGCATCTTCTATATGCTAGAGACTATTCTGGGCACAGGGGTACAGCAGGCAACATCACACACAAGGTCTCTGCTCTCATGGAGCTCACATGCCAGTGGGAGAAGACAGATAATAAACAAATAAATCATAAAATATAGTGATGAATACTGCGATTAAATTAAAACCGTGACAGAGAGCCTCTCCGGATTAGTGATCAGGGAAGACCTCTCTAGGAAGGAAACATTTGAGACTTGAATGACAAGGAATAGGCCATATAAAATCTGAAGGGACTGGGCGTGGTGGCTCCTGTCTGTCTGTAATCCCAGCACTTTGGGAGGTTAAGCCAGGCAGATCGCCTGAGGTCAGGTGTTCGAGACGAGCCTGGCCAACATGGTGAAACTCCATCTCTACTAAAAATACAAAAATTAGCCAGGTGTGGTGGCACACACCTGTAATCCCAGCTACTCGGGAGGCTGAGGCAGGAGAATAATTTGAACCTGGGAGGTAGAGGCTGCAGTCAACTGAGATTGCACCACTGCACTCCAGCCTAGGCAACAGGGTGAGACTCCATCTCAAAAACAACAACAACAACAACAACAACAACAACAACAAGTTGAAGGAAGAGGATTCTGGCAGAGCATAGCCAATATAGCCAATGCCAAGGCTCCTGGGTAGAAATGAACTTGACCTATTTAAGGATCTGGTGGAGCCAGCTGGGGAGAACCAGACACAGGCCAGATGGTACAGGGCCTTGTAGGCCACTGTGAGGGGTTTGGATGATTTCCCAGGTACGTCTCAAATGAGACTGTCCTGGAAAGCTTTGAGGAAGGTAACACAGAATGTCACCGTACTGGCAGCTGAGAATGAATTAAGTGGGGCAAGGAGACCTGTTGGGAGGTCACTGCAGTGGTCCAGGAAAGAGGAAATGGTGACTTGGACTGGAGTGGGGAGAGCTGGGGTGTGGCAGGGGAGGTAGGGAGAAGCGAACTCAGGATCAATGATTAGATGTTTGGATACACAGGTAGGTAGCTGGATGGGTGGGTGGGTAGGTGGAATGTTTTCTCCTTCTCGGTTCTGGGGAGGGTCTCTTTCCAAGGTCCAGCTTATTATACAAATACTCCCAATGTTTCACCTCACCAAGCCTATAGCATCCTGATGTCAGGGGAGGGTGGAAAGTGACCCGGGAAAAGTGTGAGGAGAAGCCAGATTTGGATCCCGGGATGTTGGACTCCAAAGTCTGAGCTCTTCCCAGTACACTTTCTGGCCTCTGAGAACTCTGGGAAGTGTGGCTGTGGCCTGGAGGGCTGAGCTGGGCATCACCTCGTGGTCCTGGAAGTCGCTGCAGTCCCAGTGGTGGGCCAAGGTGGCACTCCCTGCTTCCAGTGCTCCAGGAAGGCCATGGCCCAGAAGGACATGAAGATACTGAAGAACACAGTTCCCGGGTGGTCAAAGAGGCAGCTCAGCTGTGAGGAGGGGAGAGAGGGCACAAGGTAGGGCCAGCATCCAGACCCAGGTTGGGTCCAAAATACCTACCTGTTATTTTTTCCCCTTTCCCTGGCTCACCTTGGCCATGGGGCAGATCCTGGAAATATTCCGCATGGCACAGGTATCACAGAGTGGCACCCCCACTGGCACAGATCTCCTCTCTAGGAGCAGAGGGTGCCTATCCTGGGAAGGCCTATCCTCAACCAGGCAGACAACCTGGCCCATCCAGCCCATCCCCCAACCCTTCCGCAGCCATCCACACTGGTGTGTTGGTCCCCACGGTGACAAGTCCAGAGATAAAGAGCAGGGTGCCCACCAGAGTGACAGGCAGCAGACAGGCCATGTAGAAACCTGAAGGGTAAGAGAAAGCTCATGAACCCCCATCTCTGCACTCAAGCCCCACTCCCAGACCCCACCCCAGCGCCAGACTCACCTAGCCAGGCAAAATGGATGACCACCTTCTCCCCAAAGTACTCTCATACGTAGTCCAGGGGCTTGTACTTGTGCCAGTATCCCCAGCAAGCCCAGTATGGGTACAGCAATTGGCGAGAGTTGAGATCTGAACCGGGTACCTGGTACCCAGGCAGTTCAAAGGGGCCCTAGGAGGACAAAAGGAGGCAGAGCTGCAGGGAGGTTTGAGAGTGCTCTCCAGATGCCCCAGCCACTGCTGCCATGCTGTCAGGCCTGGGAGAGATCTGAGCTTGGGACATCTCTTCCTCATGCTGTGGGAAGGCTGCAGTGTAGACACCCTCTGCCAGCAGGTGGGCGATGGCCATCTCTGTATGTTTCTTCTTCCCGGAGATTGTGCGGGCCAGGATTTCTGCCACTTGCCAGGGGAGTCCTGGTGTCAACTGCCCGCTTAAGGTCCCAGCTGGACTCGCCCCAAGCAGCCGTCTCACCACTCAGTGCCTCCACATGTAGGAGAAGTAGGAGTCATGGGAATCGCTGCCCAGGAATCTGTGAGAGGAACAGGGGTCAGAAGCCCAGCCCTCAGCCCGATCTGAAACCTAATACCAGTCCAGAGCCTCTCCGTTGCAGACAGGCAGGTGAGACACGCCAGCTGCCATTGGCAGAGAGCTCTTCTGCCCACAGAGCGCAGCCTGGGCTGCGTGTGTTCCAGTCAGGTGAGCACCAGATCGGATTGAACAGGTAGGAATCAGGGATAGTGGGCAGGGCCGGGGCTCCAGTTTGCGGAAAGGACAGAGTCGGAGACCTAAAGCGAGTGACGCGGGAGTTGCCTCTGAGGCACCCGGAGGAGGGGCAAATCAGCCTTGGCTACGCTAAGGCTTCTACTGGCTCCTGCCCCTCCGCGGACAGACCTCGCCCACTCGAGGCGCCACCCGGTCTCACTTGCCCGGCTCCGAGCTGCGGAAGGCGCACGTGTCCTACCGCCGGCTGCGCACCTTCTGCTGCAGAGGGTTGCGCAGGCGCAGGCGCCGTTGTGGCTCCCCCCCGAGCCCTCAGAGTAGGGGCTGGGCCGGGCCTGGGGTCAAGGACAGGGTTAGGGCCCCTGAGGAGACGCTGCCCCGGGCGGACCCGTCCCGCCCTTCTACCTGCGGCGGCGCGCGCAGGCTCAGTTCCTCGTTGTAGCACAGCGGCTCCCAGGCGCGCTCAGCTCGGCAAATGGTGCGGCGCTACGCGGGGCTGCTCTCCTGGGCTGCTTTCCCAGGAGAGGGAAAGACCCCTAAGCCCCTCCCCTCACGGTCCCGGGAGGTGACAGATCCCCTTTTTTTTTTTTTTTCCTGAGACAAAATCTCGCTCTGTTGCTCAAGCTGGAGTGCAGTGGCGCGATCTCGACTCACCACAACCTCCGCCTCCCGGATTCAAGCGATTCTCCTGTCCCAGCCTCCCAAGAGCTGGGATCGGCTAATTTTTGTATTTTTAGTAGAGAAGGGGTTTCACCGTATTGGCCAGGGTCTCGAACTCCGGACCTCAGCTGATCCCTCCGCCTTGGCCTCCCAAAGTGCTGGGATTACAGGCGTGAGCCACCGCGCCCGGCCAGGTCCCATTTTTCGCGTCGGTCCTTTCTGCCTTCAAAAGTGCTTTGACACGCGTTTCCTCGTTTAAATTTCAAATGAGGAAAACGAACACCCTGGTTTTTCAAACGCGGAGACAGACGCCGGGTGGGCCGCGTCGTATAGTGACTGATCTTGCCCCTTTCTTGGTCGCCTCCAATGTGCCAGGCCCTGGCCTGAGCGTTTTACACCCTTCGTCCGTGTAATCGTCACAGCCCCTGCATAGGGCTGACACTACAGCCAAACCCATTTGACAGATGAGCTGCTGAAGCCGCTTGTGCTGGTCTCAGAGCTGGCCAGGGGCGTCTGCGCCCGGCCTCGGGACCTGCAGTCCGTCGGCTCTGCGCTCACCTCCTCCAGGTTCCGCTGAAAATTCTTGCGCCATCGCCGCAGCCTGAGTCGCCTCTCTCCCGCCGCCGCGGGAGTCGCAGCTTCTCCTCCCAGGCGAGCACGAAGTCTGTCCCATCGCGGGGTCAGGGGGACAGTTAGGAGCGGTCTGACCCCGCTCCCGCTCTGTCCCACTTTTTTATTATTATTATTATTATTTTTTGAGACGGAGTCTCGCTTTGTCGCCCAGGCTGGAGTGCAGTGGCGCCATATCGGCTCACTGCAAGCTCCGCCTCCCGGGTTCACGCCACTCTCCTGCCTCAGCCTCCGAGTAGCTGGGACTACAGGCGCGCACCACCACGCCCGGCTAATTTTTTGTATTTTTAGTAGAGACCGGGTTTCACCGTGTTAGCCAGGATGGTCTCGACTTCCTGACCTCGTGATCCGCCCGCCTCGGCCTACCAAAGTGCTGGGATTACAGGCTTGAGCCACCGCGCCGGGCCCCACTTTTATCTGGGTGGAAAGGATCTGAGTTCATCAGTCCCTAGTACTTAGGCCAAAATTAAAGGAAATTTGAGTTTGTAGCAAAAGGTATTAGGGTTAGTTCGAGGAAGGAACTGCCCATTGCAAGAAAAAGACAAGAGACGCTGCAGGATTCCTCCGGGAAGGGAAAGGAGGTTTAAGGGAGAGCCTGTGGCCTGGTCACTCGGGCCTCGTGGGTGAGGTGGGACAAGAGTCCTGTCTGGCCCAAGTCTCACCAATGTAGGTTTTCCTGTCTCGGAAAATGTTACTCCTGGAGTCCAGGACATAAATGCTGCCGCAGGGCGCGAGATGCAGTTGTCGTCCCGGTTCCTGTCGGTGGCGTCATTGCCGTCCTGGGTGCAGCAGGCATAGGGGTGAAGGTGAGGGGATGGGGCACAGTTGCAGGTGCCAGAAGCTTCTCATTTGGCCCAGTTGGGCCACCCGTCCCTCCCCGCACCCCTGACTAAATCTGAAGTGTAACAATAGAGGCGCTGTTAGCGCGATCTGGGATGCTTCTTCCTCCCCTCCACCTGCTCTCAGACCAGAACCGCCGCTGCTACTGTAATAACAAGGACGATGATAACAGCCAACATTTATTGGGCTCTTAACTTGGTGCCCGGCACGTGCTAAACATTTCACATGCATTTACTTCTCACAACTCAAATAAGTGAGTGCTGCTATCTCCATTTTACAGATGTGTCAACTGAGCAAAAGAGAATTACAGAGGACTTCCAAGGTCACGCACTTCCCCTTCAACCTCCTTCTGGACCACCCCTAACAAGGCCTCAGTCCCACCCCTTGCCTCTCAGGATCCACCCCTTCTTTATAGAATAGAGCTGAACACCAGCTCCCCTGCTTCTCCCCACCCACCAGTGTTCCAGAGGTGGAAGGGCCTCCAACCCGCTCCTCCAGCTCATTTTTTGTTGTTTGTTTTGTTTTGTTTTTTTGAGACAGAGTCTCACTCTGTTGCCCAGGTTGAAGTGCAGTGGTGCAATCTTGGCTCACTGCAACCTCCGCCTCCTGGGTTTAAGCGATTCTCCTGCCTCAGCCTCCTGAGTAGCTGGGATTACAGGCACTTGCCACCACACCCAGCTAATTTTTGTATTTTTAGTAGAGACGAGGTTTCACCATGTTTGCCAGGTTGGTCTTGAACTCCCGACCTCAGGTGATCCGCCCACCTCGGCCTCCTAAAGTGCTGGGATTACAGGCGTGAGCCACTGTACCCAGTGGAGCCCAGAAGGTTGAGACCAGCCTGGGCAATATAGCGAGACCTTGTCTCTCAAAAAAGTTTTAACATTAGCTGGGTATGGTGGGAGCTACTTCCGAAGCTGGGGAGAAATGGGGAGTTCTCCCAGAGTTCGAGGCTGCAGTGAGTGATGATTGGGCCACTGCACTCCAGCCTGGGCGACACAGCAAGACCCTGTCTCTAAAAAAATAAGAAGGGCATCAGCAAGAGGGCAATGGCAGAGCATTAAACCAGGTGTGGGGCTCCTTGGAGTTTGAGGCCCTGTGTGACCGGACAGGTCACAGTCCCATGCCATCAGCCTGAACATGTGCATGTGAGAACACACTCTCCTCTCATCCACTCTCCACAGGGCTGCCCAGAGACCTCCCAGGAGGCACAGGCGTCGACTATTCAAAGCATTGTGGCTTCCAGTTCTGCACTGTGGTGATGGAGACCCCGGGATGGCCTACTAAATACTAAAGTGGCACCGGGGCTGTGCTGGGAGGAGCTGAGAAGGCAGCCCTGGATGGCTGGTGGAGGGGCTCTAAGCCCCAGCCCTGTTGCCCTCCCCACTTTGTCCTCACCCAGGGAGACACCTCTTGTTTGGTGTAAAGGTGGATGAGGGGTCAATTCTCTGACCAGAGCAGTGCCAGCCAGGAGACTGCCCTGCCTCGCCATGCGGGGCGGGGAGGGGGGATCAGGTTATGCTCCAGACAGCTTTCTGGCTTTTGGCTGAGCTGGTGCCCAAGAGGGACAGGAAGCCTCCTTTCCGGGGGTGGGGTTTATGCCCAGAGATGACCGGCTGGGATGTGGGGTAGGCGGTTCCTAAGCACAAATGCCTGTAGCTGGAGGCCCACAGTCAGGCCTGGGGCTGCCTTCTGGGCCCTACCCTCCACTACATTGCTGCTCAGGTGAGCTAAGGTCTCCTGGAGTTAAGGACAGAGGGGGACGTGGATAGATCCACCTGGAAGCAGGGCTGAGGGCTGCAGGAGTGGGAGCCGGCCTGCAGGCTCTGAGGCTGGGGTCCCGTCCAGGGACATTCCTTCTTGGGGTGTGGGTAAGTGCAGGGCCTGAGCTCTAAGCCTTAGTCAGCGGTGAGAAGGTGCTGGAATCAGTCCTTCCTCTGGCCCAGACCCTGGAAGGGTTGACAAACGTAGGTGGCAGTACCCAGGGAGGACAGGCTGGCAGTGTGGATGGGCATGTGAGCAGTGTGCTTGGGTGCAGGCATCAGGACAGGTGAGTCTGGACCTCCTGTGTGTGCCAGCAGGCAGGCGTGGAAAGTGCTTTCGTCCTAGCGCAGGTGTGTGTGAGCACAGGTCATACTGTGTGAGTGGGGCCTGGGCAGAGCTGCAGAGTTCCAAGAGTCAGCTGGCTTTGGGGACACTCTGCTTTGAGCCAGATGCAGGCCCGGCCTCAGCCCAGGGGTTCATCTATGGGGCTGGGCAGGGGCTCATTGGAGGGGATCGTATAAAGGCCCCTTTCCCTGGGGCCTTCCCCTCATCCTCCTAAGCCTACTTTCACCAGCGTCTCTGGCTTATGGGGCAGGGCCAAGACACAAGGCTGGGCCTACTCACTCCCCTCCCGGTTCCTGTCCTTGATGGCCTCCCATGGGACAGAGCTGCCTCTCAGGCCAGCTCACGCTCTGACCCCCACTGGGATGGTCCTTGACCCTGCATGGTGCTGCTTTCGGGTGCCCCTGGGCTGCCAGGACTCCTATCCTAAGCCTGGTCTGACAGCTTCATGATCAAGAAAGGCATTGTAGGCCAGGCACGGTGGCTCGTGCCTGTAATCCCAGCACTTTGGGAGGCTGTGGCGGGCTGATTATTTGAGATCAGGAGTTTGAGACCAGCCTGGCCAACATAGTGAGACCCCATCTCTACTAAAAATACAAAAATTAGCTGGGCATGGTGGTTGGCGACTGTAATCCCAGCTACTCGGGAGGCTGAGGTAGGAGAATCGCTTGAAACCAGGAGGTGTAGGTTGCAGTGAGCTGAGATCACACCACTGTACTCCAACCTGTGCCACAGAGCAAGACTCCAAAAAAAAAAAAAAAGAAAGAAAAAGAAAGGCCCTGCAGAGCGACGGGCTTGACTCCTGGACTCACAGGTGGACTCCATGTCCCAGCCTCCCCCGCAGCGCCACATGACTACATGACTGCTGGGTGCTGGTCTCTGGAACGTGGGCAGAATGAGGTGCCACCCTGGGCCTGGTCCACAGAAAGCTGGGGGCCACCTCCTGCCTGCATTCACTCCCTGGCTGCTAACTGGGTGCTGATGCCCTAGGGCAGCTGGACAGGGTCTCTGGGGCTGGGTCTCTGTAGGAGCGCCTGGAGCAGAGCCCCACGCCCACTGTCACCTACTTCCTAGCTGAGGCCTACGCAAGAACGAACACATGGAGTACAGCACTAGGATTTCGGAGTTTATCTGTTACAACAAATGGTGTCACCTCAACCAATAAAGGCTCTTGATTGAAGTCACTTGAGAGGCACCCCTTCTTCCAGTCACCCTCCACGGGTGCTGCCAAAGGGGGAAAGGCCGTGGGAGATGTTCGAGCTCAGGGCCTTGTTCCCCAACTCCCTGGCATGAATTCTGCAAGGAAAGTGCTGCTCGGGGGCGGGCCCTCTCCGGCCACATCCTCCATATCAGGTCATGCTGGCTAGTCTTCCAGATGGGACCCATGTTCCTGCCTCAGCCTCAGGCCCTATGTCGAGACCTGAGGGTTGGGGGTGGGATCACAAGCACCCACTCGTTTTATTCATTCAGGAGCACTCTCTGGGGGGTTGGGAAGCAGGCCAGCTGCCACCTGGTCCTGGTGCCACAGCTGCTCAGCAAGGCCGTTGAGTACGTGGGCAATGTCAGCCAGCCCAGCCCGCCCGTCCAGCGTGCACCCATCAGCCAGCCGCCGCCCTGGCACACTCTTCACCCGTAGCAGGGGCAGCTCCCAGGCCTGCCGAAAGGCTATGAGGTCCCGCTCAGGCACGTCTGTGTGCATGTACTGGTCAAATCTGGAGGAGGGTCAAGGAGCCTGGCTGGCTGCCTCTGCACAGCCCCCCATCAGACCCTGCCTCTCCTTCCTCCCTGGAGCCCACACCCAGGAGCTGGGGTAGCCATGCTGTACCCTCTAAGTAAAAGCCCAGGTGCTGAATTCCATGCCTGGGCAGAGGCTGGGCCCCTGACCCCCTTGCTCCGTGACTTGCTGAGGGTATCCAAAGGATACTTGGAGCCGATGACCATCCTGACGACACCAGGGGCCTCACCTGCTATGCGGGTCAGCTGTCCAGGGAGGTCTTCAAAGGAGGCACGGTCAGTGAAGGAGAAGAGGAAGAGGAAGGCATCTGTGTTCTCCATGCAAGCCTGGTGATGGAGAGGCATATAACCATATCACCTCCCATCAACTGCAAGGCCCTGAGAAGAATCAGGAATAATCCCTCCTTTCACAGATTGGGAAACTGAGGCCCAGGGCACGGAGCGGCTGGTCCTAGGACAAGCATGGGCTGGGACTCAGTCTCCAGTGCCAGCTCAGATCTCTGAGCAGTGCCTTGAGCTCACTACTACCCAACCAGCCCCTGGCAGAGCCCACCCAGGCCCACATGCCTGCTCACCGGGAGCATATGATCGAACTTTTTGAGTGCAGACTCTCCACAGTCCCAGAACTCAAAACGAAACATGACGACACGGCCGCTGGCCTGCAGCTTGGCTGGCCAAAATACCACGGTGGTCTGGATGCCTGAGGGGGAGCCAGGGTCAGCCATTCAGCATGGGAGAGGTGGGGGTGGAGGAATAGGTGGCCAGGAAGGAATAGGAAGAAGAGATACATCCCTGCCCTGATGGGTCCCCAGTTTGATGAGGGCAGCCCAGTCCTTGACCCAGGAGAATTCGCTGATGGGAGAAACAGAGACCAGCCCTGGAGGAGACTCTGGTATACCAGGAAGATGCAGCCCTAGCTATGGCAAAGCAGTTTCGTTTCTATGTCCAGGGAGACCCAAAGGGCCCAGGGCACTGGGAGATGTTTCAACATGGTGGAACAATCAGCATCCAGTGGTGAGAAACAAGAAAGCAAGATTAGCATTTCCTGAGCGTCTGCCTTGAGCATAGCTTGATGCTAGGCATGTTACCACCACTACCTCTGTTGGCAACCACACAACAACCCTGTGGGGTAGGTACAATTATTCCTTTGGGACCAAGGAGCCCATGTAGGCTCAGAGAGGTGAAGTGACTTTCTAAGGCTACAGAGTAAGAGGTGGAGCTGGGTATCAACCCTGGCTTGTGTGGTCCAGGGCCAGGTTCTTGCCTCCACCCCCAAGGAGGGCCTCCCAGGATGGGCAAAGGATTGAGGTCCCACTCACCGGTGGTCTCGTGGTGCACCACAGGCACCTCCAGGCCAGCCAGCTTGGCCACCAGCGCCGTCTTGCCCACACCACTCTTCCCAGACACAAAGATCTTATAGCTGGCAGTGTCGATGGACACAGGCGGCGGCAGCACTGGCCGCTCAAGCAGGCCTAGGGCAAAAAGGGAGCCAGGCAGGGTCGAAGGGTGCTGTGGTTTGAAGGAGTCCCCCAAAGTTCATGTGTTGGAAACTTAATCCCCAATGCAGCAGTGTTAGGAAGTCGGGCCTAATACAAGGTGATCGAGTGTTCTGCTCTCATAAATGGATTAATGTTGTCACTGGGGCAGTGGGTTTGTTATAAAAGCCAGTTTGGGTACCTCTTGCTGTCTTGCTGTTGCCCTTCTGCCGTCTGCCCATGGGATGACACAGCATGAAGGCCCTTTCCAGATGCCACTGCCATGTTCTTAGACTTCCCAGCCTCCAGAACCATGAGCTAAATAAACTTCTGTTCATTATAAATTACCCAGAGGAGGCCAGGCGCAGTGACTCACACCTGTAATCCCAGCACTTTGGGAGGCCAAGGCAGGCGCATCACTTGAGGTCAGGAGTTCGAGACCAGCCTGGCCAACATGGTGAAACTCCATCTCTACAAAAAAAATACAAAAAATTAGCTGGGTGTGGTGATGTGTGCCTATAATCCTAGCTTCTTGGGAGGCTGAGGCAGGAGAATTGCTTGAACCTGGGAGGTGAAAGTTGCTAAGCCAAGATCACATCACTGCACTCCAGCCTGGGCGACAGAGTGAAACTTTGTCTCAAAAAAATATAAATAAATAAATAACTCAGAGTGTGGTATTCTGTTATAGTAGCATAAAATGAACTAAGACGGGGGTAAATCCTGCACTTGCCCCATCAGATCCTGGGCTAGACAATCTCATTTATTTATTTTTATTTTTTTTCTTTACCTTCTATTTTTAATAGGGATGGGGTCTCACTGTGTTGCTCAGGCCGGTCTTGAGCTCCTGGGTTCAAGCAATCCTCCCACCTTGGCATCCGAAAGTACTGGGACTACAGGCACGAGCCACCACACGCAGCCAAGGACAACCTCGTTTCTAATGGCTTCTTCAGGGCTAAGCAACCATCTGTGGTTCTTTTTTTTTTTTTTTGAGATGGAGTTTCGCTCTTGTTGCCCAGGTTGGAGTGCAATGGCATGATCTCAGCTCACTGCAACTTCAGCCTCCTGGGTTCAAGTGATTCTCCTGCCTCAGCCTCCCGAGTAACTGGGATTATAGGCATGCGCCACCATGCCTGGCTAATTTTGTAGCCAGGGGGTTTCTCCATGTTGGTCAGGCTGATCTCAAACTCCCAACCTCAGGTGATCTGCCTGCCTCAGCCTTCCAAAGTGCTGGGATTACAGGTGTGAGACACTGTGCCCAGCCCCATCTGTGGCTCTTAATACTCAACCCAGTTTTACAGAAGTCTGGGATACAAAGAGACTGGCCTAAGTGATTATAGTCAGTCTGTTGATATTTATTTACTAGCTGCTCTCAACTAGCTGTTTCTTGTGGGGCCTGCATGACAACCACTGAATGATACATTCGGGTGCATAAACCCAGCTGTTAAAAAAAAGAAAAAAACCCAAATGTCTGTGGTTAAAGTAAAAACACAAAAATTAAAAGCCATCACTGCCATTCCTCTAAGTTATGGCTGTTTGATCCTATCTGTGGCATAGATAATATGGTCAGTGGATTCTATGATGTCCCCAGAAAATCAGCTCAACCTTCACTCAATTCTTTTCCACTCAACACAACTAAATGCAAAATAAATACAATAACAACCAACCTTCAGTGAACACCCACTGTATGCCAGACCCTGCTCAGTATGTTACAAACACACTCTTTATCAATTTCCCCAGGACCTCTATGGGATAAATACTGTGATTATCCCCATTTTACAGAAGTGGGACTTTAGGCTAGAGTTCACTTATCCCCAGTTATACAGCTAGCAGTGGTGGAGCCTGGGTCACTTACCTGGGTATGTGTAACCCCAAATACAGTGTTACCAGCCGTCATGGGATTAAAGGGACAGTGGCCATAATCAAGGGTTTGTTTTTTTTTTCTTTTGAAATGGAGTTTCGCTTTTGTCACCCAGGCTAGAATGCAATGGCTGGACCTAGGGTCACTGCAACCTCCGCCTCCTGGGTTCAAGTGATTCACCTGCCTCAGCCTCCCGAGTAGCTGGGATTATAGATGCGCACCACCATGCCCGGCTAATTTTTGTATTTTTAGTAAAGACAGGGTTTCACCATGTTGTCCAGGCTGGTCTTGAACTCCTGACCTCAGGTGATCTGCCCACCTTGGCCTCCCAAAGTGCTGGGATTACAGGCGTGAGGGTCGTATTTTGAATCTAGTGTAATTTTTTTTTAAACAGTTGACTTATTCACAAATTTTGGTTCTAGCTATCTCACTCTCTGGTCTTAAGCTTTCTGGCACCTTGCTTCTCCTGCCCAGAACTGTACTCCACAGCTGATTCCAGGCACCTTTGCCGGCCTGTCAGCCGGGCCCTGCCTGAGTTTCACTGAACTGACTCACCCAGGCAGTTCAGTGATGGGGAACACCAGTGTCTCATCCTAGAGACAGCAGGACATGGAAGAGGCTCACCTCTATTAGGGTGTGATATTAGCCAAGTCTGTACCATGTGCTGTTGAGAGGTTAAATGGGCGTGCACTGTGTAACGAGCCCAACAGAGGGCCTGGCAGCAGCGGAGAGCTCAATCAACTGCATCTCTGGTGACAGTGGTTGCTGGCAGGGTTTCTGCTGTTTCCATGTTCCTGGCTCTGACGAGGGAATTAGCTCTAAGGAGACTTAGGGGTGGGGGGTCCCAGAGGTAGGGCTTTCAGTCCCCCAGGCTGAAGACTGCAGCAGGCCCTCACTGCCCTGCCTCTCTGCTCTCTTCAGAGAGCAACAGGTGACACTGGCAGGGAGAGACAAGTGGCGGGCTGGAGGAAAGGGGGAGGCACTTACCAAACACCCGCCGGCGGTTCTTGCGCAGAATGCAAGCCAGGTACTCCTTGCCCTCAGCACTTTCGTGCCAGTTTGGGACAACCACCGAACCGGGCACGGGAGGTCTGGCCATGGCTGGGCACCGCGACGGGGTAGGGAAGTGGCAGAATGCTGAGACCAGGGAGTGCGAAGGGGGGTGACCGTACCAAGCCGGGCCTATGATCCCTCTTAACTGCTGACTCTCCCGGTGGGTACCAGAAAGTGCAGTCCCTCAGTTGCCTCTCTCCTCCGCAGTGCTCCCTGGGGATAGTCATCCCATTACTGCCTAGCGAAGGTATTTACCCAGCCCCTCTCCCCTTGTCACCTCCGGGGGTCAGACAGCCCTGCTTCTCCTCTACCTTCTAGATCCCAACTCCCGGGGCTACCTAGCCCTCACCGTCAGCATTCCCGGCGGCGAAACAACCTGGGTGCCGAAGGCCCCTTTAAACGCCCACCCGCGCGCCCATCGCCCCAGCCCGCCAGGCCCGCTTCCGCCCCGCCTGCGTCCGGCTTCTGCCCGTGCTGGCAGCTCAGGCGCCGGTGCTCGCGGCGCATGTGCAGAGGTTGTTGCCATGGAGACGCCGGAGGCTGGATTGGGCGGGTTCCGGGCTGCGTTAGTCCCTCCTACAACGTCCGCAGGCAGCGCCACGCGACGGCGCTGGATAAGGCCTTTTCCTCTGGGTCGTGGATCCTCTTCTCTGCTACTCCGTCTGATCCCCAGTTTTTCTTCCAAAACATCTTGAAACCCCCCCTTCTCCAGGAGCCTTCCATGCTTCTCTGTGTCTCAGTTTCCTCTTCCATAACGTGGATGTAACATGTCATTCCCTCCATAGCAGTGCTCCACGTTATGATTGTAGCTATTATTAATATTATTACTCTATTAATCCTGCTCGGCAGGACCTCGAGATGACTTAAACATCTCTAGCTTCACTGATGGGGACACACACCAGCTCAGAGAGGTCAAGGGACTTGGCTGAACTTTAAAAAAAAGAGAGGCCCGCTGGATTGTATTTTTCATTCATTCATTCATTCATTCATTCAACAAATACTGAGCACCTACTATGTGCCTGGCCCATTCTAAGGGCTGGGAATACAGTGGCCAACAAGAAGTCATTGCCCTCCTGGGGCTGACTTTTCAGCTCTGAAACTCTGAGCTCCCCTCCACCGTTCCAGCACTGGATTCCAGGTTTGTTACCCAGAAGGTGGGTGCTCAGTAAATGCCCATTGGTTGGAAAGGGTACAGGTGGGTCACTACTGAGAGTTTGTCTATTACATTTAATTTTTACCATTATCCTCCCGCAATGCCTTCAAGTAGGGCAAATCACTGTTTTGAAAGGAATAATCTAGGAGTTAAGCTTTACCGAAGGCCACCGAAATGCCAGACACTGGGAGCTTTACAGAGGTCACTGGATTTAATTCTATAAACAAATCTGTATAAGTAGTATTACCCTCTTGTACTGATGAAGACATTCAGAAACATAACATGACTTGTCTGAGGTCACACTGCACAGCTAGTCAGCGTGAAACCGACTCAGAACTCACAGCTGGTTTGGTGTGTGGCTCACGTCTGTAATCCCAGCACTTTGGGAAGCCGAGGCAGGCAGATTGCTTAAGCTCAGGAGTTCAAGACCAACCTGGGCAACATAGTAAGACCCTGTCTCTACAAAACAATACAAAAATTAGCCAGGCACAGTGGTGGATGCCTGTAGTCCCAGCTACTTGGAGGCTGAGATGGGAGGATTGCTTGAGCCCAGGAAATGGAGGTTGCAGTGAGCCGAGATCATGCCACTGCACTTCAGCCTGACGGACAGAGCCAGGCCCTGTCAAAAAAAAAAACCAAAAAACAAAAAACCCACGCTTCATGCTTACCTGACTCTAAAGTACCTATCTGTTCTACCAGTTTGGGTTTTGTGTTTTTAAAACTTTGCCCCTAGCCACTAGGAGGGCTGTTCCTAGGGAAGCAGAAAGCAGCCAGAGGTCTATGAACTCAGATTTTTAAGGCCCATTATGTCCTAAGAGAGGGGACAAGGATGTGTAAGGCCCATTATGTCTGAGAGGGGACGGGGATGTGTAAGACAAAGTGCTTTCTCTCAACTTGCTCACACTGTGGCTAGGCAGAAAAACAAGATGAATAAACATTTCTACAGAATTCTGCAGTTGAAATCCTTTGCCCATACTTCCGGGTCACATGGTTCCCGTTCCTACAGCTATCATCACATCTGCCCAGTCAGGGAGATTCACAGTTGTCTCCATGGGCCAGGAGTGACTCAGTGGCAGGGCTCAGATCTAAACTATCTCTGGATTTCCAGACTTCACATCCACCCCTGTCCTTGGTTCGTGGAGGGCTCAGTGAGCGTGTGAGAAGATGAAGCAACTTGGCAGAGTAACATGCCCATTAATCTGGAACCCAGAGAAGATGTAAAGTCCTCTTGGGGCCAGGTGCGGTGGCTCACACCTGTAATCCCAGCACTTTGGGAGGCTGTTTGAGACCAGCCTGGGCAACACGGCAAAACTTCATCTCTAAAAATATACAAAAAAAGGCTGGGCGCGGTGGCTCATGCCTGTAATCCCAGCACTTTGGGAGGCCGAGGTGGGCGGTCCACCTGAGTTCAGGAGTTCAAGATCAGCCTGGGCAACATGGTGAACCCTGTCTCTACTAAAAATACAAAAATTATCCGGCTGTGGTGGCAGGTGCCTGTAATCCCAGCTACTCAGGAGGCTGAGGCAGAAGAATTGCTTGAACCTGGGAGGTTGAGGTTGCAGTGAGCAGAATCACATCACTGCACTCCAGCCTGGGTAACAGAGCTGAATAAATAAACAAAATAAATTATGTATTTAGTGGAAGGCTGATCAAGGACTCAAAAGAATGCAATCTTTTGTCTCTTATCTACTTTTTTTTTTTTTTTTTTTTTTGAGACAGAGTCTGACTCTGTCACCCAGGCTGGATTGATTGGAGTGGCACAATCTCAGCTCACTGCAACCTCTGCCTCTGGGGTTCAAGCGATTCTCCTGCCTCAGCCTCCCAGGTAGGTGGGACTACAGGCACGCGCCACCTCTCTGTCTCACTCTGTCACCCAGGCTAGAGGGCAGTGGTGTGATCTCAGCTCACTGCAGCCTCACCCTCCTCAGGCTCAAGCAATTCTCCTGCCTCAGCCCCGAGAGGAGCTAGGACTACCGCCTGGCTAATTTTTTTTTTTTCCTTTTTTTGTATTTTTGTTTGTTTGAGACAAAGTCTCAATTTTGTTCCCCAGGCTGGAGTGCAATGGCGCGATCTTTGCTCACTGCAACCTCCGCCTCCCAGGTTCAAGCGATTCTCCTGCCTCAGCCTCCCGAGTAGTTGGGATTACAGGCGCCTGCCACCACACCCGGCTAATTTTTGTATTTTTAGTAGAGACAGGTTTCAACATGTTGGCCAGGCTGGTCTTGAACTCCTAACCTCAGGTGATCCACCTGCCTCAGCCTCCCAAAGTGCTGGGATTACAGGCGTAAGCCACTGTGCCTGGCCTTTTTGGCATTTTTTTTAGAGAGAAGGTTTTGCTATGTTGCCCAGGCTGGTCTCAAACTCCTGGCCTCAAGTGATCTGCCTGCCTTGGCCTCCCAAAGTGCTGGGATTACAGGCATCAGCCACTGCGCCCAGCCTTAATTACCTCTTTAAAGAAACTGTTTCCAAATATAGTCACATTGGGGGCTAAGGCTTCAATGTATGGATCTGGGTGGAGGGGGGCACAATTCAGTCCATAACAGGGTCCCTAGACCTCATGTAAACACTGCTGCTGGGCACAGGAGGCCAGCCGACTGTTGGGGCCTGAAAGTGACATGGTTAGAACTGCGTTTCAGAAGGACGCTTGTGGACCGTGTTGGTCTATGAGTTCTGCTCTCCTGCGCCCCTCTGACCACTAAACTATGTGTCTGCCTAAGCCAGCTGCTTCTCCTTTCAGGGCCTTAAGCAAAGCACGTAGAACATCTCCCTAAGGACCCTTCTAGTCTAGAGCCCTCTGATTTTTTTTTTTTTTTTTTTTTTTTTTTGAGACAGAGTCTTGCTCTGTCGCCAGGCTGGAGTGCCACTGGCTCACTGCAACCTCCACCTCCTGGGTTCAAGCGATTCTCCTGCCTCAGCCTCCCAAGTAGCTGGGATTACAGGCACACGCCACCACCATGCCTGGCTAGTTTTTGTATTTTTAGTAGAGACGAGGTTTCACCATGTTGGCCAGGATGGTCTCAATCTCCTGACCTCGTGATCTGCCCGCCTCGGCCTCCAAAAGTGCTGGAATTACAGGTGTGAGCTACTGTGCCTGGCCTAGAGCCCTCTGATTAATCCACTCATTTCTTCTTGGTTTGGTCTCCCCACAAATATTAAACATCTCTTGGACAAGGTCCCCACGAGACCTTAAGAGGACTCCACAAGGCAAGGACACAGTCACCAACTTGACAGAGTGGATAGGAGGCCCAGGTGGGTAGACACACAGGCTGAGCTGGGGTGAGAATGAGGCATGGAGAGCCCTGCTTGAGGATCCTGGGTGGGTGGGGGGTGGGAGGTCAGCTAGGACACCAGGCTTAAAATCCTCTCAGCACCTAGAATAACGCCCACCCCTCCCTCAGCATGGCCTAGCACCAGGAATGCTCCACTCACACCTGGAATGCTTGCTCTGCCTCCTAGCAGTCCTTCCGCCAGGCTCACCGGGCTTCAGGCCATTCTCCAAGCAGAAGCCACAGCCAGTTAATCAAGTCAGGTCAGGGCACCAACCTTGCCGCCAAGCTCAGCGGTCAATTCTCCGTCCTCAGATCACTGGTCCCCGGGATGATTCCCAGGTGACTGGATGGATGGTGGTGCCCCTAACTGTGGGGGAAGCACGGAGGAAGCGTACAGGGACAGAGGAGGAGCCCCTGGGGAGTGAGGGAGGGCGGGGGGCTGCCCAGAGAGGACACACAGCAGATGTTGGAATGTAAAACGCAGGTGAGCAGCCCGAGCAGAGCTGGACATTACCAACGGCGGAGGGACCAAGCTTGAAGCAATGGGTGTAGACGGATGAGAGGTCCGGATGCTGTGGACAGACAGCAGGGCCTTGAGCAATGACAACCACGAGCTCAGACCTGGGAGAGGCAGAGGAACCAGAAACCCCCTCCTCCAGCCCGCCCTGAGGCTCATGTTGCAGGCAGGCTTGCCCAAATTCCAGGGAAGCATGGCTGGGGAGGGATGCTACTCCTTGGACGCCATCTCTTGTGGGCCTTCTGCTGCAGAAAGTACTCTGCTCTGTGCCCCTGCCGTGGCCTCAGCCGTGCGGTCCTGTGTTCTCTTCCCACTATGGATTCCGCTCGGGAGCTCCTTTCCCATTACATCTGAGGGGATGACCTCTGGTCATCAAGTCCACATGGGTCACCCTCCATTGTCCTCAGCCCTGACCATTGGCTGCTGAGGCTTATAGGTTTATCGAGATCCTGCATTACTGACTGCCAGAATCAAGGCCTAGACCCCACCCATCTGGGATGCCCCAGATAGGCTCTATCCTCATCTGCCCCCCTGCCACAGGTCAGCAGGATGAGGCCAAGTGCCATGATCTGAACGTCCCGCCAGATTCACATGTTGAAGTTTAATCACCACAGTGACAGTATTAACAGGTGGGGCCTTTGGGGAATTATTAAGTCATGAGGGCAGAGCCCTCATGATGGGATTAGCGACGTTATGGAAAGGCTTGAGGGGCCAGTTTGTCCCATCCACTGTGTGAGGACACAGCCTTCGCGATGGAGCAGCAACAAGGCAACATCTTGGAAGTGGAGACTGGGCCCTCACCAGACACCAAGCTTGAATGGTGCCTTGAGCTTGGACTTCTAAGCCTCCAGAAATGTGGGAAATACATTTCTGTTGCTTATAAATCACTGTCTGTGGTATATAGCAGCACAAAGCAACTAAGACACCAAAGCAAAGAGAAGGCTAACTTCTTGGCTTGTGGCTTCCCGAAAAACTGTCCTGGCCCTGGGTGGCTGCACTGGTTGCAGATGGTTCTACTGACTCCATCCCCTTTGGTATCTTTTTAGTATGATACCTGGATTGTCTTTTGACCTTAGAAGCTCAGGATTTGTCATTTTTGTTTAGCCCATGGGACACCTCCCTGGTTTGTGATTAGGCTGTAAGCTCCTTCATGGGTGGGCCTCTTTTGTGTCTTCTGTGTGTCTCAGTGCCTCGGGGGTCACAGATGCTCAGGGAATGCTTGCTGAGAGTGAATAGTCTCCCAGTCAGTTCCAGGCTTTCTGGGCTTTGTCAATGGGCCACAGCCCATGTCGTCGGGCAGGAGCATCCTCCCTCTCCCCATGCTTCTGCTAGAAAGGAGCCCTCCTTCTCTTCCTTGCAGTAGGTGGGCAGACAGGCTCCCTGGTGGGTGCAGAACACACTGCTAGGACTTTTCGGCATTGACTTAAGACATGAACTTGGCTTTGTGCATGCCAACAGGTTCTGGACCCAGAGCCCAGCCCATGAGGAAGACTCATTTTCCCACGGTTGAGGGCTGGGGCAGGGAAGGCAGGTAGGCCAGCCGGGAGATGGTAGTTGAAACAAGGCAGAGGCCAGGGAGGGGTGCCCCCCAGGCTTAACTGACAGAGGGAGGGGAGAAACGGGCAAGCGTTTTCTTCTTCCTGCCCATCTGCTTTCCTTCTCAAGACTGCCTCCGACAGATCACCCAAGCACACTTGAAGCCTTTCACAGGGTGCCCTCAGGTGGCCTTTTGGGGAATCACACCCATCCAATGGATTAACGATTCTTGGCTGGTTCCCGCTAAATTGCTAACCTGTGAGGCTGGCTGCCATCATTGCCATTTTACTGATAAAATTGAGGCTCAATGAGGCAGGATGACTTGCTCCAGCTCAAAGTGACAGTCAGCTCTTGAACCTAGGTCTGTCCTGTCGTACCGCCTCTAAGTCCCTTCTGAGTCCACAGAACTATGTCTCATGGTTTCCTTTGTTCCAATCTTGATCTGATGCATAAATCATCTCTGTCATTTCTTTCCATGCAGGTAGTCAGACCCTGTTTGAACACTTACAGCCGTGGACAAATCATCACCTCACACAGCATCCACTGACATGCTGGCAGTGTTTGTGGGAAGAGGAGTAGTAATGGCCACTGAGACCAGAACGTGGAACTTAGCTGGGAGGCTCTCCTTGGACTGGGGGAGGTGAAAAGGCACAGAGCACAGGTAAGACACAGTCGTGTGCGGCAGCACCACGCAGAGGCCAGCCTGCGGGGTTTTCTTTTTTTTTTTTTTTTTTTAGACGGAGTCTTGCTCTGTCACCCAGGCTGGAGTGCAGTGGCCGGATCTCAGCTCACTGCAAGCTCCTCCTCTCGGGTTCACGCCATTCTCCTGCCTCAGCCTCCCGAGTAGCTGGGACTACAGGCACCCGCCACTTCGCCCGGCTAGTTTTTTGTATTTTTTAGTAGAGACGGGGTTTCACCGTGTTAGCCAGGATGGTCTCGATCTCCTGACCTCATGATCCGCCCGTCTCGGCCTCCCAAAGTGCTGGGATTACAGGCTTGAGCCACCGCGCCCGGCCAGCCTGCGGGATTTTCATGGGCAAAATTTTGGTGGATGCTTCCTGTCCTGCCTAGACCTGGGGTGCTCAAAGCCTACCACTTTCAGGAAACTTTCTCATGCTCACCGGAGGAGTAATGAAGGCAAAACCTTGGGCTGAGGTGCCGATTCCTGCACTGTCTCCCCTTCCCCAGCCAGATTTTTAATTTACACCCAAATGTGCATAGGCCTCTGGCCCTTTATTATTTATTTGTTAGGAGATGGAGTCTCGCTCTGTCGCCCAGGCTGGAATGCAGTGGCGCAATCTTGGCTCACTGCAGCCTCCACCTGGGTTCAAGTGATTCTCCTGCCTCAGCCTCCCGAGTAGCTGGGATTACAGGTGTGCACTACCATGCCCAGCTAATTTTTGTATCTGTAGTAGAGAAGAGGTTTTGCCATGTTGATCAGGCTGGTCTCAAACTCCTGACTTCAAGGAATCCACCTGCCTTGGGCTCCCAAACTGCTGGGATTACAGGCGTGAGCCACCATGCCCAGCCCACTGGCCCTTTTGTATCCAGAAAAACAAGAACCCTGGCTGGGGAGTGCTGTGCTGGCCCTGCAGTGGAAGGCAGTAGCTGCAAACTAACTATGGGCCAGGCACTGCGGTGGCGCTTTTCACATACAACTTCAATTAACCCACAGGCTCCTATAAGGTAGAAGCAACTACATTTACAGATGAGGCAACTTGTATCCAAGGTTAAGCAGTAAGTAGGGAAAGGCAGGATTAAGCCATAGGCCTTCGGAGCTTCAGGACTGTGTTCCAAACCATCATCTGCTGTGCCGTTTCATGCCCCTTGGGCCCTTTGTCTTCATCTTTGCTTAGGGGGCCAGAGAAGATGCAAATGTTGTCCTGGCCCCTGGGCCTCTCCTCCAAGCTCATGACCACTCTTAGATCTCCACTGCAGGTTAGTACTGAGACTCTGAAACACCAGGTCCTTCAAGCGTGATGGAGGAAGCTGCTTTATTATTAAATGGCATTGTCCCCAAGGAGTGGCAACTCTCCACCTCTCCCTGAAAACACAACCCCCTAGAGAAGGTATCTCTTTCCAACTACTGTGCCTTCAATCTCCAACCTCGATTGTTTCCCATCAAGACAATTTTTCTTCCAGTGTGCTCAACCTGTTTTTTTCTTTTTTTTTTTGAGACAGAGTCTAACTCTGTTGCCCAGGCTGGAGTGTAGTGGCGCAAACTTGGCTCACTGCAACCTCTGCCTCCTGGGTTTGAGCAATTCTCCTGCCTCAGCCTCCCAAGTAGCTGGGATTACAGGTGCCTGCCACCATGCCTGGCTAATTTTTGTATTTTTAGTAGAGACGGGTTTCACTGTGTTGGCCAGCCAGGCTGGTCTCCTGGCCAACTCCTGACCTCGTGATCCGCCTGCCTTGGCCTCCCAAAGTGCTGGGATTATACGCGTGAGCCACTGTGCCCGGCCAGACCTCTTTTCTTTTTCTTTTTTTGCTAATAAAACAGTTAAGACAATTGTCCATTTAATTTTATTTGTTAAATTGCTAAAAAGTCATCAGGGGAAAACATTAACAAAAAATGAAATTGACAGATTTAAATATCAATGAAATCCATTTCTCGTTCCTACACTGTTATGTGCCTAAAATGACTATCTCAGGGTAAGCCACCTGGCATCCCTGAGTTGTATGGGAAACATCACTCACAGCACCAGCTTCGCCAGGGCACATGGGTGTGCACGGACATGAACCCTGGTTGGAGGGAGGGGAGCAGAGCAAGTAGAGTGTACAATGGAGCCAACACCTAAAGTTTGCTCTCATTTGACAATGAACACGGTGAGAGGGAGCCACTTACTGGTAACCATGCAGAACATGCCTTCTGCAGTTCATGGAGAGGCTACATGGGACGCAGGCCTGGAAGTTCAGTTTCCTCACCCCCAGGCGTGTTTAGATCCTCCCCACTGACTTGTGCGCTGGTAAGACACCACGGATAATGCAAAGCAGAGCACATCACCATGCCAGGATCACCACAAGCACAAGGACAGACAGACCAACCAGGAATACCACTTTTAAGGGGGAAGGAAAAGAGTGAAGCAGAAGGAAACCCAGAACGACAAGGTGAAAGAAAGGAAAGGGAAACATCTCTTTGTTCTCCATTGGCTGGTGGCTTTCTGTCCTCCAAAGTCAAGGCTTCTTAAATTGGTTTTCTTTCTTCCTCCTCCTCCTCTTTTATTTAATTTAAAGAGTTCCAACACAGTTCCTAGAATAGTTCATGGTTTTCAGCTGTTGCTATAAAACTCGAACATTAAAATCAAATCAATCCACAGACGGCTGGGAGGAGAGTAAGCCCAGTATTGCCTTAAAATGAAATTTAAGCTTGTTTCAACACCAAATTTGTGCTCCCAAAGTGTGGGGCAGGGTAGGGTTGTGGAGTCTACCAACCAAGTGAAGGGTGGAAATACGAATGAAAACACAGAACCCTCTGTTGCATAACCTGTGAAATGAGAGGACAGGAAGCTCTGTCCAAAAGGGTAGGGAGAGACTAAAATTCTTACATAAGATGGACAAGGTGACCAGTGAAGTCACTAGGCCATGGGAGCTCTCAAAAGGCACACTTGCAGGAATGGAAGGGGTTAAAGCTTCAAGTAGAAACAAAACGAATTTTCAATAAATATTTGCTTCAGGTGCTCCTGAGGGTTAAAAAAAAATTAGTCTCATTTTTCTCAGTGAATTTTAAGACAAAATTGGTATCATGTGAAAAACGGAGTCATGGTTCAATCTGGCCTGACGGCAGCATCCACGGCGTTGTGGAAATGCTCATCTTGGCCGAGACACCTGAAGTCCCACTGCACAGGTGGCTTCAGGAGGCCTGAGGAGACAATCACTTTCACTGTGCTGAGTCACTTTCCCACGGTACATGCCCACAGTGCCCAGGAGCTACCAAGACCAACAATAATGGGGGCAGACAAGGCAGATTTTTCTTAAAAAGCTGTAAGCAAACAGTCCGGTTCCAGGTAGTGTGGGTCAAACTGGAATTCAATGGAGTTCAGAGGAAACAGATTACTTTCTAAGACAATCAACATCTCTGTTGCCTGCCTGCTTGGGGGAAGTGGAAGGAATCAACACGTTAACAGCTGGCTTAGGAAGGCCATAGGACTAAGGGAAAGACTATTAAGGTTGAGATTCTGTACTTTCAGGTTTCTAATATACTTTATATTTAGATAGGAACTACTGAGTTCGGAGGCACAGTCCATGCACAAACACAATGTCCTAACACAAGGTACAGCAATAGCGGTAACACCTGAATTGCTAACCTTCTGGCCCAGCTTTTCCTTGTAAGTAAGGACCCCACATGATCGAACAGTCTTTGCCAAGCAAGGATTGGCAACAGCACCAGAACCCCAGTCGAGAAAGGGAAGTGTGGAGCTCCGAGCAGTTGGATGCCACCTAAGTAGACACATGTTGTTTCCTCATTGAAGGGAAGAGAGAGAGTAGTTTCTGGAACACATACCTCCCCCTACAAGCTAGGCTTGGCACCAGGGTGGCTTTCCTACCAAGACCACATCGTAAAAGCTAATGGCTAAGGGAAAGGATTCAGCATATAACAGGAGAAAACACACTTATCAGTACACTTAGGCTGCTAGATGCTGGCTGAAAGCCAGGACCCAGGGCCAGTTGCAGCAGGCTTTGTGCCTGAGAAATGCTAATAATAAAAAGGGGAGTGTCAGGGTGGGAAAGGTGATGTTTTGAAATTTAAATACTATGGGCAAATGATGAGAAATCACCAAAAATCCCTACTTAAATGGTGCTATTTGAAATAAACTTATTTTGACATCTCCTATGCCCAGGCCATGGTTGAGACTAGTAACTTTCTGTATCAAGCAAAGAAATGCTCTACTTGGTTACACCTTAATCTCAGAAATGAAGTGAAAGTAAAAACCCAAGCCCTATTTGGGTGACACATGAACAAGACAAGTGCAAAGGATGGAGCTGTTCCTGAGGTCAGCCATGCGTCAAGAAGTCCAGTACATGATTCTCAACTCCATCACCTGCCAATAGCCAGGAAGAGGAATATATGTCACAACAAGGAAAAAAACATTTCTAAAAAGAACTGTTATAGGAATTCCCTTCCAGAATCAATTTCCACATCCTACAAAATATGGGATGAGCATGCTCAATGTGCTCTGGAAGTAAAAAGAAGCCTATAGGGAAAAAACAGTATCTTCTGATGCTTCAAAGATTTCTCACAATATTGACATCTTAGAATTCCCTCCTGGCCCCCTAGTGACACCAGGGAAAGGGTTCCACAAATATTTCTAAGCAGCTTCTGATTTCTGTAGGCACCTGAGCTTTGTAAAAGAAAAAGAAAGTTAGACACGTTTTAGGACTTCTAAAAAAATCCACATATGAAAAAAATAATAATAATAAGCAGAAGAAAAAAGCAGCCTGTAAGTGAATGGAAAAGGCAGTTTCCAAGTACCATGTTCTAAGGGAAGAAAGAGGAGAATAAATATGTTTTTTGGCAACTTGCAACCAAATATGATTGATTGTCAGAAATTTCCACAATCAGACACAAAATATTTTCTGAGACACATCAGAAGCACTCCAAAGACCAATGGACACTACTAGGCAGACAGATGTCGGCTGCATAAACATTATTTCACGATGACCCGGCACACAGATGTGGAATAAAATCCTTTGTTGGGTAACTTTCCTCAGCCATAAAGGGCAGGAGGGGGCCAGGCACTGGCATTTCTGCAGAGCTGTCACAGGTCCTCTGTGGTTTTAAGAGGAGAAGGGGAAGAACAGTTACTTTTACCCTGACAGCACCTGAAGCATGAGAGTCTAAAAACCTACACCTTTGCAACTTATATATGCCCTTTTATTTTTTAACTCCAAGAAGACCACATAAAGATTTACAGGGGGCTCTTCAGTTTCTTTTGGAAAGTTACTGATGTAAGTCTGTTCTAACTTCTTGGTCTAGTTACCAGCAAGGTAGAAAAAGGCAACCCAGCCCCTGTTAAAACACAGCAACAATTTTATCTGAACCAGGATGGAGATCTCTCCCTTTTTTTGTAAACAGAGTTGGCTATATAATATATATATATATACTTATATATAATTTTTTTCTTAATGGAGATTTGATCCCAGCCTGGAGTGACTTCGGTTGGGAATTAAAGAGTTTTGGCTTCTGGGAGTAATTTTGTTTTCCCAATTCTCAGTCCAAATGCTTACACACTGGAAAATTCCAAATTAAAAGCCACAGAAAAGGAAAGGGGTTTAGAACACATTATCTCTTTGCTCGTACAAAGTACAAGGCGTTTGTTTTTGGATAGTACTTCACATTCTGTTTCTTGTCCATGAGTCCTCCAAATATGATGAGTTCACCCCTGCCTTGTACCACGGTATGCAGGCTGGTTTCAGGAGGTCCGACCACAGAACTGCTATTAAATACTTTCCATTTGACCCGCCCCTTCTCCTTAGTGTCTTTAATGTCTAGCACGTACATCTGCATGGGCTTGCAGTTCATACTCTGGTATAGGGGTTTGCCAACATTTAGGGACTGTGGAGGGTGGTGGCCCAGGCGGCGGGCAATGGGAGGTAAGGAATGTCCATCTCCTTGGGCAGGCCCTGGGCGAGGGATGGGCACTGTTTCTCCACTGCTCAAACTCTGGCTCCCAGGAGAGCCTGGAGAAGACCCAAGAGGAGGACTTAGTGCTGCAGAGGCCGAGGGGCCTTTGGAGGACATCGCTTTGATGGCTTCCAGACTCCGACGCAGGGCACCTGGGGAGACGGCCCCTGCAAGGGCACTGGCCACGTGAGGTGGGGTATGCACACCATTTGTCTGTTCAGGAGGGTGTCTCATACTTCCAACTGTCCTATTGTCCGTGCCATCCATGGGATTGCTACTGGAAGCGGATTTCAGATCCCAATTCAGATCTATGGATCCTAATCTCAGATCTTTCTGATCTGGTAGTGATCCTCGTCGGGGGGCCAAAGAAAGTCCCATTTTTAGGTCATATCCTTCAGCAGCAGATGGAGTACTTGGAGATATGGCCTGTACTGGACTGTCCAAAGAAGAGCCACCCACAGCTGCCGTTCCTGGAGACAAACTCCCACCATTGAGGATAGGAGAGCCATCTCCTCTGGCTGGGGAAAGGCTCCCTTCCCGGGAACCCGAAGGAGTCTGCCTTTGAGCCCTGGGTCTCAGTGTTCCCCAGCGGCCGTTAACACAAGGAGCTTCATCCATGCTTCTTACTGGAGACTGAGAGCGGTACTCTCGGGTTTCAGGAACGAGAGCTGGAGGAGTGGCACTGATAGGTGATGGGCGAGAGTTCAAACTGGGGCTGAGTGGGGCTCTCCCACTAGGAGCCTGGCTGAAGACCACCACACACTGTCCCACCTGGAACACAAAGGACCAGTGCTCACAGACTCTTCTATGATTCTGACTGTTCATTCAGCTGTCAAACATTTTATCATAAGCAACTGTAATGTGCCACACATTTTGTAGGTACCTCAGATATGAAGATGAAAATGATGTAGTCTGCCCTCTAGGCTAGAAGTCAGACATGGCAACCACTGTTGCTTTGTGTGACATATGCTATCATTAGAGATATGTGTACAGAAGGGGTGGGGAGAATGGGGAGAAGGGAACAATTAGTTTTTGTTAGCAGGAGAAGGACTCCAGGGAAAGTTTCAGAGACAAACAGATGCTTAAAGTTGGGACTTACCGAATGAGTGGGGCCCCCATAAGTTTTCCCATTTAGTGAGAAATGCCAAAGGAGCTATGGCTAATGTTCACTTCTTTTGTGACACCAAGGTGTTTTCTATTTTTGTACAAATTTCTTTGAAACCTGACAAAGTAATGTGGTTTTCCAATTTAGGACCTATCCTGCTGCTGGCCTGTCAGCTGCCTGCTTACCCGGCATGCTGGATGACACCACAGTTCTGGGGCCCCATGCTCTTCATTTTCTACCTTGAGTGGCTGCCAGGCCCAAGGACCAGAATGCATGTGCAACAACCAAGCATCCTTGAACAGCTGTAAGAGAAAAAACCAATGACAAGACTCAGGTGTGATATGTGTTCCAAAACACACACACACACAGAGTTGTAGTCTCAAAGCTGTCCTGTCTGGTCTTGAAAGGATGTGGGCTCTTCAGAAGGAATAGCAAAATCCTCAGTTAATAATTCACTTGTGCATGCATCCACTTATGCTTTCATTCATTCATATATTACCACTGGCTTAGCATATGGAATTGTGCTTGTGACCCATGAATCAACTGTAAGTGGTTTTGACACTTGCCCATAATTTTATGTGTATGTATTGGGGATTGAAGGAGAGGATAAATAATACATATCCACAGCTTTCTGAATCTGCTTTTTTTTTTTTTTTTGAGACTGAGTCTCGCTCTCTCGCCAAAGCTGGAGTGCAGTGGTGTGATCTCAGCTCACTGCAACCTCCGCCTCCCGGGTTCAAGTGATTCTCCTGTCTCACCCTCCTGAGTAGCTGGGACTACAGGCACGTGCCACCACACCCGGCGGATTTTTTTAATTTTTAGTAGAGACAGGGTTTCACCATGTTAGCCAGGATGGTCTCAATCTACTGACCTCGTGATCTGCCCGCCTTGGCCTCCCAAAGTGCTGGGATTACAGGCATGAGCCACCGCGCCCGGCCCTGAATGTGCATTCTTAAATTCTGTGTGAACTCTGACAGTTATCAACCTGCTTTTTTGTTCCACTGCCCTCTCCCCTTTGAAAAAATGATAGCAGTAAACTTTATCGCCTAAAAAGGAAATAGGAATAGGAAGAATATAGATATGAATATTCAAGAGACAAATATCTATGATTAAAAGGATCCCCTCAACCCTAAAAAAGAGCAGAAACAAAGACCAGAAAATACAAAGGCTAAACCCAAAAAGCATTCCTTAAATTAAAATGCCATGGAAATAGTCTTGTATACTCCTAGAGAAGAAGACAGGGGAAACAGGTTTTGAACACTTAGCAGCATGCACATGGGAATGCCACAGAAGCAATACTCACAGCATTGGGACCGCCACACCCTCCGAGGATTAAGATAGTTGCATCATCTATGACAATCTGGGGAGGGGAAGACATTGAAAATAAACCTACAAAGACACAGGTTTCTGACTTTCTATGCTTCACTGGTATATGAAAATAGCCTACCTAGCTCCCAAATGGGAATGTTCTAGTTACCATAACCGCTCCATTCTCCTAAAAACATGTCAATTCTGATCCCTGTGAACAAATTACTGATAATTCACCTGAAAGGATACATTCTTTGTTGATCAAATATTAACATGAATGTCAACCACATAAAATGCAAGATTCTCTTGAGAAATGACACAGCAAAGTAAATGCTTTAGGGAGGAGCATAATATAAAACCACTATAAATAATATGACCAATTAGGAGTTGAAAAATAAATACCAGTAAAAAAGAATGATACATTTGCTTTGGCTTAGTGCATATTGGCATCTTACCTGACTCCCTCCTCCCTCTCCCGTCCTAACTGAAAGATGCTACAGTGTTTGCTGAATAGTTATTTTAATTCCTGAGCACCTGAGATTGGCCACCTCGAGGATGAGGACTGGGGCCGGAGATGTTCGGCTTGGACCACGCCCACTGCTCGAGGTCAAGGACCCAGACATCATTGCTCCTGTGAATTAAGGACAGAAGGATAAAGGGAGTTAGGAGCTCCCATGGACCATAATGGTGGCTGGGGAGTTCCACATGCCTGTGCCCATCTGGCAAACTTATACCATTTTCACTTTCACAGACTGTGTGGGCTGGAGCAGGTTTTAGAGATGGCCTATTCAGAGTTCAGGGGCTTCTGAACCAGAAAGACCATGTTGCTGAATCCCAGCTCTGTAGCCTGAACAAGTCACTTAATTTTCTCTAACTCTCGCTTTATCTATAAAATGAAAAGACTGTTACTACTCTCTGAGGAGCTGATATAAATGAAGGGACCTTTATAAAGATGCGCAGCAAAGTGTTATGCTCCTACTTAGCTCTTACACTGTATCTTTCTTCCCCTACTTTCCGTAGCAGTCATCCTGAGACCTTCCCTCTGCTCTTTCCACAAGGCCTCATCTGAGCTATGTCTGCGGCCAGACACTAGTACCTGACGAGATGATTTTTTAAACCATCTATTAACTGAAGTAAAAGCAGATGATTAAAAAAATAGTTAATTGGTGCAGCAGGAAATAGATACTGGTCAAGGTACAGTTTTCAAAAGCAAAAACCACAAAGAAGAGAAAAAATGATTCAAAAGGCAGCTTCATCATGGTCCAGGAGTTAAAAGCTTTATCGATTCTGGCTACAAAAAGTAATTTCACAATGACTAATGAAAGCTGCAGTTTTATCAAGGACAAACTGGCATCTCTAACCCTCAAGGGACCAACATGATGAGGATAGACTCCTGGATGGCAGTCTCTCTTTTATGGTCACTTAAGGTCATGGATTCACCCACAAAAATACAGGAATAATAGTTCCAACATCTGAAATCCTAAACTCTCTCACTGGGAGAGTAGCCCCTATCATCTCTCTCCATAATTGTTTTAAAATATGAAGATGGAAATGCCCTAAGGGAGGACAGGGGTGGGATGCTCTTGCTGCTGACAGCTCATCAACTTCTACTTCAGAGCACGGGGGAAATGACCACGACTGCTGCTACCGCTGAATCAGACAGTGATACAGATAGAATGTTCTGGCTCCTGACTATGGCTTGAGCTGTCCAGTATGGCCAGAAGTGGAGAGGACAGGAGGTAGGGAGAATGACATCACAGAAGTGTCACGCCTGACACAGGTTTCCTGCTCCTACCCAATCCACAACCCATCCCATTTGTTTTTCTTTCTTTTCTTTCCTTCTTTCTTTCTTTTCATGCCCTTTACATGTGGCTCAACCAACCTATCACATTTGGAGGGCCTGCCATTTCCACTTGTCCTGTCAATCTCCCCCTCTCCTCCTCTAAAGCCCAAAAGTGAAAGAGCTGAGTAATAAAGTAGAATAAGTAAAGCAATCTGTTTCTCAGAAGTTGGACTTCTGTAGGCACAGTACAGCAGGCAAGGTGGAGGTTCCATGAATTTGATCCTACTGAACAGAACCACGTGTCAATGAGATTCTATGTAACTATGATTTTACAGAGCAAATTTTTTAACTTATTGGTCTGTGATTAAGGGATCAGAAAACAGAATGCTAGGATGAGATAACTAATTCAATTAATCAGAGCCATGCTCAGGAATACTGACCCTAATTCACTTTTTTTTTTTTTTTCCTTGAAAGTCTCGATCTGTTGCTCAGGCAATGGCACGATCCTGGCTCACTGTAACCGCCACTTCCCAGGTTCAAGTGATTCTCCTGCCATAGCCTCCGAGTAACTGGGACTACAGGTGTGTGCCACCACGCCCGGCTAATTTTTCTATTTTTAGTAGAGATGGGGCTTCACCATGTTTGCCATGCTGGTCACGAACTCCTGACCTCAGGTGATCCACCCACCTTGGCCTCCCCAAATGCTGGGATTACAGGTGTGAATTAGGCACCTGGTCCCTAATTCACTTTTTAAGCCTGTTATTCCCAGGAGTATTTACCTTCAGGCTCATATGGAGCAAACCAAATGTACTTACATTTGCCGGGATCCTAAAGAGCCACCAAAGACAATCATTTTATCATCTATTACACAGGAGGAGTGGCCAGCCATGGGAGGTGGCCCATGGGTTGTCACAATGCAGTTCCACCTAATGTAAAAAGACAGAAGGAAGCCAAGAAGTCAGCACCACATGCTTTATTTAAAAATAGAAAGTAGGCCTCCATTTAAAATGATAATCCTATCACCTTCAGCAGAGATTTGTCGGGATAATAAGTAGAGGATGGCATAAGGTATTTATGCCTTTCCTGTAAGTTTGCTTAAAGTTATATTCACTTTCAAGTTCTGAATGTAAATAGTCTGGAGGGAGAGAGATGAGAAAACGATAACGAGACAAGATCATGGTTTGCTGACAGAGCACCACCTGCCACCTGCTACCTCTCCCTATGGTCCTGATCAGTAACAGCTAACAAGCGCCATGTACTAAGTATTCCATTACAAGAAACAGCAGTTGCTGTCATTAAGAAATATATGTTTGATAAACAATTCAGAGTAAGTCTTGGAGACACAGTTAGGAGTAAAGAATCATCTGGATCTACAACACTCCTGGAGTGTTAGCAGTCAAAGCTGAAGAGCTCACTGTTCTTCAACTGGCTCATTCATTTTTCTTGAAAGAGGAATAAATCTCTTCTATTTTTTCTCTTTAGAATAAGGGTTCTAAATGCAGAGTTCTAAGGGAGTCCTGTAAACTCTCTGAAACTGTTGGTAAAATCTGTGTATATGTACATTTTTCCCCTTCCTGGGAAAAGAGTCCACAGCTTTCCATCTAATTCTCAAAGGGACTCTTGACTCAAAAAAACAAAGAATCCACTGATTTAAGGTCTCTTTTCCCAGATTTAAAGAGTTTATCTTTGTGACTTACCAATTTTTAGAGGGTGAGTAAGTATGTATTTCATCAAAGAATCTCTCTGGCTGGTGTAGGGGATAAGGGCTTGGCCGCGTCCAGCCACCAAACAGCACTAGCAAGTCCTTATACACGACCAGAGTTGCTCCAGCTTTGGGGGAAGGATAGGACCCTAGGGAAAGTCAGTAACACCATGGTTAGCATTCAGGATCTCACAAATCTGTAGTTAGATCACCTTTCCCTGGAAGAGTAACAAAAGGGGAACTAATGCTACAAAGCACAGAGGAAAGGTGGAAAGAAAACTGGACTTGAGAGTCTGAGAGAAAATCATCACTAATTCACATATCTTTTATTATTAACACAGAGAAATCTGAATTAGAGGAAAGTTACTTAGCCTCTCTTATGTTTATAATTTGCTCACCTAAAATTAGGGATGACAGTACCTATCTCATAAGGCTGTTTTGAGTATTAAATAGTATATTCAAAGCACCTAACATAATGCCTGGCACATAGAAAGTGCTCAACAAATGAGCACCCCTTCCCATCCCCTTAACAGAGGTCACAAAGAAAAGAAAGAAGGTAGAGGATCAGGGAGAAGTATATATAGAGGCTGGATGCCTGGATGCAACTTAAAAATAACTTGTTACAAAACACAGGTTAAAAAAGGAGGCAGAACACAGTTCTTATTTGTCCTGTGAGTCAAATGTTAACATAGGGACCTCTAGGCCCCTAGCTATGGGCTTCACATAACCAGACAGCCTCAGCCTAGCACAAATGGGGCAAACTTTCAAGGCTTGGTGTGAAGGAATTCCAATGAAACCATGAGTCTTACACCAAACACCATCTAGGCTGGACCTCTGGGATACACTGATCAAATTCTGAAAAAAACAAAGTTTGGTTTATGCTGGAAAACTTGAGAGATAACAAATGTCTTACAGGAGCATAATTTTTCAAAATCTATTGTCTTTGAAATAACAATTGCTATTTCTCCCCATCCCTCACTCTACATATCACCTTTAGTTTGCTCAAGACCAAAGTAACTTGTCCCAGTATCCAGGTGTCAGTAAATACCAGAATACTTTTTTTTTTTCTCTTTGGAAACAGAGTCTCACTTTGTCGCCCAGGCTGGGGTGCAATGATGCGATCTTGGCTCACTGCAACCTCCACCTCCTGGATTCAAGCGATTTTCCTGCCTCAGCCTCCCGAGTAGCTGGGATTACAGGCATCTGCCATCATGCCCAGTTAATTTTTGCATTTTTAGTTGAGACCAGGGTTTCACCATGTTGGCTAGGCTGGTCTCAAACTCCTGACCTCAGGTGATCCACCCACCTTGGCCTCCCAAAGTGCTGGGATTAGAGGCATGAGCCACCATACCTGGCCGAGAATGCTTTTTTTAAAAAAATCTTTTTTTTTTCTTTTTGGTTAAAACTACAGGATTCATTTTTCACGGAGATCTTAAGCAGAAGGAATCCCAACACTACATTGACCTGACAGCAGTGGAGATGCTCCAATCTAGGTGGAGAGCTTTGCTTCCTCTTTCAGTAGCACGTTATGGGAACACTGAAAAGCCCTGCTCAGATTGCTTTAATGGTGTCACTTACAAAGTCTCAAGGTTCAGAAGGCAGAGCAGAGGACTGTCTTTCTTGTGATCTCACTTAGGGGAACAATACGATTTACTGAGAAGGCACCAGTCCTCAAGAGTACGGGGTGAGCATCTAAGAACACCATTTGGCATCAGCTATTTTTAGTTTCTTTTTCCTTTTCTTTGAGACAGGGTCTTGCTGTTGCCCAGGCTGGAGTGCAGTGGCACAATTATGGTTCACTGCAGCCTCGACCTCCTGGGCTCAAAGGATCCTCCCACTTTAACCTCCCAAATAGCTCAGAATACAGACAAGCACCACCATGCCCGACTGATTTTTTTTGTAGTGACGGGGCTTCCCTATGTTGCCCAGGCTGGTCTCGAACTCAGGCTGGTTCAAGCAATCCTGCTGCCTTGGCCTTTCAAAGTGTTAGGAATACAGGTGGGAGCCACTGTGCCTGTCCATGTCAGCTATTTTGAATACTTTCCTAAATAAAACCGACACTAATCCAGACCACAGGATCTGACTGTAGAAATGAGTCTTTAACTATTTATTATTTATTTTGAGACAGGGTCTAGCTTTGTCACCCAGGCTAGAGTGCAGTAACACGATCATGGCTCACTGCAGCCTCGACTTCCCTAGGCTGAAGCAATCCTCTCGCCTCAGCCTTTTGAGTAGGTGAGACTATAGGCACGTAATATCATATCCAGTTAATTTTTAAAATTTTTTGTAGTGATCAGGTCTTGCTATGTTGCTCAGGCTGGCCTCAAACTCCTGGCCTCAAGCGATCCTCCCGCCTCAGCCTCCCAAAGTGCTGGGACTATAGGCATTACCCACCTCACCCAGCCAGAAAACTTCTCTAGGAAGAGTTATCACATCAATCTGAAGTGCTGAGGTATTCTCTACCCCCAAATCCCACAAGAATAGTGACTAAGGAGGCTGTTGTCCTTCACATAGCCTTATTGTTCCTGGTCAAAAACGTTTACCTCCCCAAGGGGATCTATCTCCTAGTCCAATTAGAAAGCCTAAGTAATATAATAGTCTAGTTAAAACACAACTGTTGCTCTAAAATAAATTAATTTGTGAAATACCAAAGTTTCTAAGTTCTTGCCTCTAACTTGGAAATCATCAGTATTATGAAACAGAAAAAAGAATAAACAAACACATCACAGGCTTCGGCAAAGTAGTAATGTAAACTTTCTAGGCTAGAATGTGGATTTGGATTTGATATACTGAGCTTAAAGAAATTTTAAATGCAGTATAAGAATATATACCTCTTGCCAGGCGCAGTGGGTCACACCTGTAATCCCAGCACTTGGGGAGGGCAAGGCAGGCAGATCTCTTAAGGTCAGAAGTTTGAGACCAGCCCAGTCAACGTGGTGAGATCCTGTCTCTACTAAAAATACAAAAAGTTAGCCAGGCGTGGTAGCCCACGCTTGTAATTCCAGCTACTCAGGAGGCTGAGGCACGAGAATTGCTTGAAACTAGGAGGTGGAGGTTGCAGTGAGCTGAGATTGCACCACTGCACTCCAGCCTGGGTGAAAGAGCAAGACTCTGTCTCAAAATATATATATATATATATATATATTTGAAAGGGAGACATATTCATAGAATTTTAAAAAGTATTCATAAAACATAGCATATATAATGAAACTAGAGGAAAGACTACACTTTAGATCTGTACTGCCCAACAAAGTCACCATTGGCCACATATTGCCCATGGTTATCAAACTGAAGAGCACAGATGTAGGACATTTCTATCATTGCATAAAGTTCTATCGAACAGTGCTGTTTTAGAAGAAGGTTTTAACTTTGTCAACAGCGTGCCTATGTCTGGGGAGTATGGGAAAGTAGTAGGGATAGATGAATAACTTAACTCCAAGAGAAATGACAATTATTGTTACTATAACTCTTACTACTGCTACTGATAGTAATGACTAATATTTATTGAGCATCTACATCTATTATGTACTACGCAGTTTTTTTTTTTTTGAGACAGAATGTTGCTCTGTCACCCAGGCTGGAGTGCAATGGCACAATCTCAGCTCACTGCAACCCCTGCCTCCCAGGTTCAAATGATTCCCCTGTCTCAGCCTCCCAAGTAGCTGGGATTACAGACACACGCTGCCACGCCCAGCTAATTTTTTGTATTTTAGTAGAAACGGGGTTTCACTGTGTTGCCCAGGCTGGTCTCAAACTCCTGAGCTCAGGCAATCCACCGGCCTCGGCCTCCTAAAGTGCTAGGATGACAGTTGTGAGCCAGCGCGCCTGGCCCAATTACTACGCAGCTTTTTATGTGCTTTGCATGTAATAAATAATTTTTTTTTAGGCCGGGCGCGGTGGCTCAAGCCTGTAATCCCAGCACTTTGGGAGGCCGAGACGGGCGGATCACGAGGTCAGGAGATCGAGACCATCCTGGCGAACACGGTGAAACCCCGTCTCTACTAAAAAATACAAAAAACTAGCCGGGCGAGGCAGCGGGCGCCTGTAGTCCTAGCTACTCGGGAGGCTGAGGCAGGAGAATGGCGTAAACCCAGGGGGCGGAGCTTGCAGTGAGCTGAGATCCGGCCACTGCACTCTAGCCCGGGCGACAGAGCCAGACTCCGTCTCAAAAAAAAATAATAATAATAAAATAAAATAAATAAATATTTTTTTTTTTTTTTTTTTTTGAGACGGAGTCTGGCTCTGTCGCCCAGGCTGTAGTGCAGTGGCGCGATCTCGGCTCACTGCAAGCTCCACCTTCCGGGTTCACGCCATTCTCCTGCCTCAGCCTCCCGAGTAGCTGGGACTACAGGCGCCCGCCACCACGCCCAGCTAATTTTTTTTTGTATTTTTTAGTAGAGATGGGGTTTCACCGTGTTAGCCAGGATGGTCTCGATCTCCTGACCTCGTGATCCGCCCGCCTCGGCCTCCCAGAGTGCTGGGATTACAGGCTTGAGCCACCGCGCCCGGCCGGATTAAATTAATTATTACATGCGGCCGGGCGCGGTGGCTCAAGCCTGTAATCACAGCACTTTGGGAGGCCGAGACGGGCGGATCACGAGGTCAGGAGATCGAGACCATCCTGGCTAACACGGTGAAACCCCGTCTCTACTAAAAAAAATACAAAAAACTAGCCGGGCGAGGTGGCGGGCGCCTGTAGTCCCAGCTATTCGGGAGGCTGAGGCAGGAGAATGGTTTAAACCCGGGAGGCGGAGCTTGCAGTGAGCTGGGATCCGGCCACTGCACTCCAGCCCGGGCGACAGAGCGAGACTCCGTCTCAAAAAAAAAAAAATAATAATAATAATAATTAATTTAATCCTTCTAAAACTCCTAGTTTTATTCCTGTTTTACAGATAAGAAACCTGAGGACACAACTCTTTAAATAACTTGCCCAAGGTCATAGAAATAATAAGTGAAGAGCCAGGATTCTAATCCATTTATTCCAGATTTTAATTTTTAATTTTATTTTTTTGAGATGAGGTCTCACTCTGGCGCCCAGGCTGGAATGCAGTGGTGTGACTGATCATGGCTCACTGCACCTCTGACTTCCTGGGCACAAGGGATCCTTCTGCCTCATAAGCAGCTAAGACTACAGTCACAGGCCACCATGTCCAGCTAATTTTTTTTTTTTTTGTAGAGATGGGGGTCTCTCCATGTTGCCCAGACTGGTCTTAATCTCAAGTAATTCTCCCACTGCTGCCACCTCGCAAAGTGCTGGAATTACAGGCATGAGCCACCTCACCCAGCTATTCTTTTAAAAGAATGAGCTTTAAAGTCAGAATATATCATGCTGCACTTCATGCATACAGATACATTCCTTCTGAATAGTTGCCACAAACAAGTCTGATGCCTTAAAAGGTCTAGTGTTTCAAAGCTGAAGAAGTTCTTTCTTAAATCTTAATCCAGTAAAGCCAAAGATCTAGTCAGAGAGAAATAAATTAAACAGAAGGCTATTCCTAGAACCTCTTTTTCTCTACAACGCTCTGGAACACACTCCACCTCTAATATAGGACCATTTACTTATTCTCTGAACTCTCCAGGGAAAGGTAAGCTGAGGCCAGTGATAATGATAAATCAATATAAGAGATCCTCTAGGATTATCTTATGTAAAGGCTTTCCAAAACGATGCCTCAGGTATCTTGACCTTTCAGAAAGGCAAAATTTTTCCCTCTACTTTTTATCCCACGAAGAGGGAGAACTCCTCCATCTAGAATTTATCTCCACGGCCTGTTTTATGTCACAAAGTGTAGGAGCATCTTAGTTAAATACCTCAATTTCAGCATCTTAATTATCTCAACTAAGTAGGGGGAAATTAAATCAATTGTATACCCCCACCTCAATTTGTGGGTGAACTGGAAAAAAACTTACCATACAAGAACAAATGAGGGGCCAGAGATCAACATACAGCTTTTATACAGTGAGGTCAGCAACCAGAAGTCAAGGATACAGGTGTATCAGGTTTTTTGTTTTTGTTTTTGTTTTTGTTTTTTTGAGACGGAGTCTCACTCTGCTGTCGCCCAGGCTGGAGTGCAGTGGCGCGATCTCAGCTCACTGCAAGCTCCACCTCCCAGGTTCAAGCAATTCTCCTGCCTCAGCCTCCCAAGAGCAGCTGGGACTACAGGCGCCCACCACCAGGCCCAAGCTAATTTTTTTTTTTTTTTTTTTTTGTATTTTTAGTAGAGACGGGGTTTCACTGTGTTAGCCAGGATGGTCTCGATCTCCTGACCTTGTGATCCGCCTGCCTCGGCCTCCCAAAGTGCTGAGATTACAGGCGTGAGCCACCGTGCCCAGCCCAGGTATTTCATATTTTATGTGACCCTGATTACCCATAAAATATTTGGCAACATATTTATTGCAAATTGGATACTTTTAAATTATTGCTTCTTTAAGAATTGATATTGTGAAGCCTTTATAAAGAACTCCTACTTCCATTATTTCTAAAAATCTACGTATTTCATATATGTGTGTGTGTGTGTGTGTATATATAAATATATATATATATATTTTGAGATGGGGTCTTGTTATGTTGCCCAGTCTGGTCTTTAACTCCTGAGCTCAAGCAGTCCTCTTGCCTCAGCCTCCTGAGCAGCTGGGACTATAGGAGTGTACCACCATGCCTGGCTCATATTTCATACTTTGAATTTGTTTAAAGCAGATGGTCCTTAATTCCCTCTCGATGATCTTAATGCAAAGTCTACAAATCAAATGAATTTACGGTGAGATCAGGTGGGATGTGATGGCTCAAGTCTGTAATCCTCGCACTTTGGGAGGTTGAGGCGAGTGGATCACTTGAGGCCAGGAGTTTGAAACCAGCCTGGGCAACAAGGCAAAACCATGCCTCTACTAAAAATACAAACATTAGCCAGGTGTGGTGGTGTGTGCCTGTGGTCCCAGTTACTCGGGATGCTGTGGCAGAAGAATCGCTTGAACCCGGGAGGTGGAGGTTGCAGTGAGCCCAGACCGTGCGCCAGTACACATGGTGAGGTCAGAGATTATAGGGATCCATGAATTTTGGCAATTTCTTTTTCTTTTTGGGACAGAGTCTAACTCTGCAGTCCGGAGTGCAGTGGCGTGACTGATTTCAGCTAACTGCAACTCCGACTTCTTGAGCTCAGGTGATTCTCCCACCTCAGCCTCCCAAGTAGCTGGGACTACAGGCACGTGCCACCATGGCAGGCTAGTTTTTTGTGATTTTAGTAGAGATGGCATTTCACCATGTTGCATAGGCTCTTCTCAAACTCCTGGACTCAAGCAATCTGCCCGCCTCGGCCTCCCAACGTGCTAGGATTACAGGCGTGAGCCACAACTTTGGTAATTTCTATATCAAAGAATAACATTCTCTTTAGCCAAAGTGGAGTTCTGGAAAACAAACAATAAGTCTCTACTAGAACTTCAAAAAAAACATGAAAAGCCATATTCAAATTACATAACTTTATTCATTTTTTTTTTAAGTTCCAGGAAAAGCAAGCCATTTAAAGAGTGCCTAAGCTGGGCACAGTGGCTCACGCCTGTAATCCCAGCACTTTGAGAGACCAAAGCGGGCAGATCACGAGGTCAGGAGATCGACACCATCCTGGCTAAGACGGTGAAGCTCTGTCTCTACTAAAAATACAAAAAATTAGGCGAGCATGGTGGTGGGCGCCTGTAGTCCAGCTACTTGGGAGGCTGAGGCAGGAGAATCGCTTGAACCTGGGAGGCGGAGCTTGCAGTGGGCCCAGATTGCGCCACTGCACTCCAGCCTGGATGGCAGAGCGAGACTCCATAGAAAAAAAAAAAAAAAAAGAGTGCCTATAAACTTTCTTTAAAAACACACGGCTGGGCAGGCATGGTGGATCATGCCTGTAATTCTAGCACTTTGGGAGGCCGAGGCTGGTGATCACCTGAGGTCAGGAGCTCGAGAGCAGCCTGGCCAATATGGTGAAGCCCCATCTCTACTAAAAATACAAAAAATTAGCCAGGCATGATGATGCACACCTGTAATCCCAGCTACTTGGGAGGCTGAGGCAGGAGAATCGCTTGAACCCGGGAGGCGGAGGTTGCCGTGAGCCAAGATTGCACCACTGCACTCCAGCCTGGGCAACAAGAGTGAAACTCAGTCTCAAGGAAAAAACAAACAAACAAAAAAGAAAACCATGGCCATACATTATTAACAAAAACTTTTTTTTTTTTTTTTGAGACGGAGTCTCGCTCTTGTACCCCAGGCTGGAGTGCAATGGCACAATCTCGGCTCACTGCAACTTCCACCTCCTGGGTTCAAGTGATTCTCCTGGCTCAGCCTCCCAAGTAGCTGGAATTAGAGGTGTGTGCCACCACGCCTGGTTAATTTTTGTATTATTAGTAGAGATGAGGTTTCACCATGTTGGCCAGGCTGGTCTCGAACTCCTGATCTCGGGTGACCCGCCTGCTTCGGCCTCCCAAAGTGCAGGGATTACAGGCATGAGCCACCACGCCAGGCCAATAATAACTTTTATATGGAGTAGCCGTAGATAAAATGTCAAGTCTTGACTTTGAAGAACTGCCCCTATGTGCATGTAATTCATTTCAAACAGCAGTTACAGTTACAGCACATAGGTTTAATACATTTTTATTAAAACACACAGATCTGCCACACTAGCACCTGAGTAATTGGAAATCTTGAACAACATGGAGTACTCTGGGAATAGCTGACATCGATAGTTAAAAAGGCACATAACCACTATGGTGACATATGGTGAAATAAATACTCCTCCTGCAAGAACACTTATAAAATGAAGGTTTTATACTCATTAGGACATTTCTTGGCCTGCCTTCAAAATAATGAGGACACTGGGCTTCTAAATTCAGTCTAAGTGCCATTACTGCACAACAGTGAAGAAAGGAAGGGTGTCATTCCCATCAAGCACCACAGGACCAAATGTGCCCACATCAAGCACAGATGAATATGTTACTTGAGCCTCTTCCCCTAGAGCCAGGAGTCATCCTCATGAGCTTCATTCCCCAAACACACCAAAGGCCTCCTAAATCGCACAGCAGATATGATCAATGGAACAAATTTCAAAACAAAGCATGAGCCCAAAAGGCAGTTGTGGGAAACTGGATAATCAGATAGACATCCTATACAACAGAACTAACATTCCCTAAAACTGCTAATCAGTTCAGATGTTTCCCAAGGTTCCTATGAAATCAGAGGAAAATTTCACATGTGAAAGTGGTAGAATTACATGGCATTCTTGTTTACCTTTGCAAAGAAGCTGGTTAAACAGTGAAGCAGTTCCAAATCCTAGTTTGATTTCTACACCACTTTCCCACAATTGTAGTTTCTATTTCACAGAACCCAGGACTAAATAGAGCAGCTCAACTATTTGATAACAAGATAAAACAATCACCTGTTTTAATTGGGGATGCCTGTATTTTATGCATGATTAAAAAATATATGTATATACTTTTTGAGATGGAGTTTCACTCTTGTTGCCCAGGCTGGAGTGAAATGGCGCAATCTCGGCTCACTGCAGCCTCTGCCTCCCAGGTTCAAGTGATTCTCCTGCCTCAGCCTCCCTAGTAGCTGGGATTACAAGCATGCACCACCAAGTGGCTAATTTTGTATTTTTAGTAGAGACGGGGTTTCTCCATGTTGGTCAGGCTGGTCTCGAACTCTTGACCTCAGGTGATCCGCCCACCTTGGCCCCCCAAAGTGCTGGGATTACAGGCGTGAGCTACCATGCCCAGTCTAAAAAATATTTTTGTATCTCCATGGTATGATCATTTTTTAGTATTAGTTTATTGTTAAGGTGTTATAAATATACTGTTTGATGGCCTATTATGTGCTAACTACTGAGTACTATGAATTTTATATTTATTATCTAATTTAATCATTATAATCTTAAAATGCAGGTATCATTACTAGTCCCATTTTACAGATGAATAATAATAATGGTAGTTGAAGCTAATGCATAATGCTTATTACAATGAGCCAGAAACTGTTCTAGGTGCTACCTGAAAATTAAAAAAGAAAAAAAAAAAAAGCAAATTCCATTTTCTGAGTAACCAGAAATCCAACCTAAAGGGTTATTTAATGAAAGAAGAGTTAATCCCTTGTCTTTGGAAGTTTAGGTTCAGATAAGTCCCTATCCAAAAAATAAAAAATGCATTTCAAGTCCTCCTAAAGCCTTTTGGTCCTGATCTGCATACTACACAGTTGGCTCTGAGTACCGGTGTCTTAGGCAATAATAGCCAAATGTCACAAGATGAGAAGCAGGTTTACAATCCTAGCATTTTCTCAATATCACTTACATTCTCAACAAATAGAACTGTTACTCTATTCTTATACACTTCAGACTTTTGGGGAGAAACTGACTTATTTACTTATTTTTATTTCTTTAAGAAAATGAAAGTGCTTTAAAACACTTTCAAATAAAATAAACAATATAGAACTTTTAAAAGAAAAAGTCAGAACCCTTTCTACCCCATGGAAAATGGCTATTTTCATTGCTGTTTTCAAAGTATAGTATTTTTTTAAAAAACAGAAACATGTCTTTCACACATATATAGAGTATACATGTGTTAGGATATATTTAACTTATTAATAAGGGAGCAAGCAGGAAGTAGTGCTAATTCAAAAGAGAATCTGAGGAAAAGAGGCATGCTAAAATGCCTGCTAAGAGCCAGGCACAGTGGCATGCACCTCTGTAGTCCCCAGCTACTCAGGAGACTGAGGCAGGAGGATGGCTTGATGCCAGGAGTTCCAGACCAGCTTGGGCAACATAGTGAGATCCTGTCTCTACAAAATATTTAAAAATTAGCTAGGTGTGGTGGTGTGTGCCTGTGGTCCTAGCTATTTGGGAGGCTGGGATGGGAGGATCACTTGAGCCCAAGAGTCTAGTCTAGCCTAGGCCATATACAGCACCCCCTGTTTCTTAAAGAAGTCTGCTAAGTTAAGGACAAAACTAGTTAACATCTATGGGACAGTAAAACTGTAACCTTTGGGTTAATATTCCTATTTGACAGACATGATCTGTATCTTTTACAGGCAAAAATCTACAATTTACATGTAACTTCACAAAGCCTAAGCCCTAACTAATGATAAACAGCAAGTAAAAAAAAGCTACATTCCTCTAGGGTAGTTTTCAAACTGGCTATATCAGAAGCAGCTGGAGGACTTATTAAAAGATTGCTGGGCCTCACCTCTGAGTTTTGCTATTCAGTAGGTCTTGGGTGGGGCCTGAGAAGTGGCATTTCTTTTTTTTTTTTTTTTTTTTTTTGAGACGGAGTCATGCTCTGTCGCCCAGGCTGGAGTGCAGTGGCCGGATCTCAGCTCACTGCAAGCTCCGCCTCCCGGGTACACGCCATTCTCCTGCCTCAGCCTCCCAAGTAGCTGGGACTACAGGCGCCTGCCACTTCGCCCGGCTAGTTTTTTTTTTTGGTATTTTTTAGTAGAGACGGGGTTTCACCGTGTTAGCCAGGATGGTCTCGATCTCCTGACCTCGTGATCCGCCCGTCTCGGCCTCCCAAAGTGCTGGGATTACAGGCTTGAGCCACCGCGCCCGGCCAGAAGTGGCATTTCTAACAAGTTCTTAAGTGATGCTGATGGTTTGGGGAGTAGACTTTGAGAACCATGTCCTAGAGAGTTTAATAATCCTTGGGTGAGCCTGATAGATGATGCTCCAATAGGACAATAAAACGGTATCTAGTCATCTTTCTGCCTTATTTCCAAGTTCTGGATGATTTTTCTTAACACTGAACCTCTCCAGACTTATCTTCTGTGCATACACTCTGTGTATGAATATAAAGAACCCGGTTGGGCACAGTGGCTCATGCCTGTAATCCCAGCACTTTGGGAGGCTGAGCCAGGCAGATTACCTGAGGTCAGGAGTTCGAGACCAGCTTGACCAACATGGAGAAACCCCGTCTCTACTAAAAATACAAAATTAGCTGGGCGTGGTGGCTCATGCCTGTAATCCCAGCTACCTGGGAGGCTGAGGCAGGAGAATTGCTTGAACCTGGGAGGTGGAGGTTGTGGTGAGCCGAGATCGTGCCATTGCACTCCAATCTGGGCAACAACAGCGAAACTCTGTCTCCAGAAAAAAATATATATATATAGTTACTTGCCAAAAAGAACAGTAAAGAATAATGGGATGAATAAAGTATGAGGTTCAGGTCATACTCCCCATCTTAACCACTCTGCGCAGACTTGCTTTCTCAGGGTGGGTCCAATATAAAGCATTCACTTGTAACTCCAGCTCCATCAGCAGTATACCAGTCCTTCACACACAAAACTGGCCTTGAGAGCAAAGTAATGCCAGATAGACCAGTTAACTAAAACCCAACCCACAGATGCGGTGTTTTTTGTTTTGTTTTGTGGTAGTGAGGAGCCTCAAACTGGCGTGTGTATAATAGGGGGTGGGAAGGATGGATTTTGCTGATAAAACCAAAGCTGGGTCTTGGAAAGCTCTGACTAAGCATCTGGCTTGGTAAAGTTGTCATCATGGTAGTGTGTGAAGTGACTGACCTCGATAGCAGGAATTCAGAGATCAGGAGGAAGAATAATTTGGACAGATATTTCCCAGAATACCATATTAGCATCAGAATCAGAAAACCTAGAGGGCATTAGAGGATAGCCTGGCACATTTAACTTAGAAGGAAACAGATCCCCTAAAGAAAAACTGCTGGAGTTATAATTTAACTGCTTACTAAAAACTATTTTGATTTTACAGGCAATACTTCGTAAGGGGAACAACAGCAACAAAAGCATGTTTCATGGTTCTGTGGTTAGAGGGAGGGATAAAAGGATAATTGAGAAAAACACTTCAAAATTCATGAGTATAAAGTCTGTCTTGACCATGACCACCTTGAAGACAACTATTCAGAATGGTCTCCAAAATACTGCAGCCCAAGGACTAAGGGGGTTCTATCTGGAACAGATACTAGTTTCTCTTCTGGTAATAAAAATATTTCCAACTTAACATCAATGTGGCCAATAATAATTACAAGTCTTTGCATTTACGTAAATGCCCATAGAGGATACAAGTACATAATGCGTTAAAGAAAGAAATAGGAAGTAAATACAAAGTTACAGCACCCCTAAACTCCTGCTTCCAGGAGTGCTCTTTAATTGCAGTTCTAATCAGGCGTGTTGAAATTATCCATTTAGATTCTCCCCAATAAGATTATACTATCCTAGAAGATAGGGACTATTTCTTACGAAAATGTTTGCTGAATTGAAGCCATCCACGGAAGCCAAATGGTTACAGACCCCTCATGAGCTGAGATCAGAATCGGCTCCAGCGAATCATAACATACCCTAGAGGCATCAGCCGACCTTTGGGTAGGGTTAAAGTCAAACATTTCTTTGGGTTTCCCCCTCTACCCACTCCATTTTTTTTCTTCCTATTTTACTCCTCAATTGTAAAAAGGCCAGAAAAGTTATTGATTGACATCAACATTCACCGGTATTAGACAAAACTTGTCTGGATCTCAGGATGCAGGGTATACATTATTATTACAACTATATTCACATCTTTTAAAATATCATTCTATGGGTCATTTATGAAAAATCCAAATAACAGAACTTTTGTAATGGGCATGAGAAACTTTTAGATCTTGTCTATCTATGCCACAGGCATGAACTAAAGGAAATTCTCCACTGGCATTGTTTTCACTTCTTAACCGCATGAAAGACCACTTGATGAATAGGGCAGCACTTACCAGCTAAACATTAACAACAGGAACACCAGTAATAGTTCCTTGTTACCATTTCAAGTAGTCTTTTGATTCAATTTCTGAGGGAGGAGAGGAGGTCCAAAGTCTCAGTTTAATCTGATAATTTGTTAATTGCAGTTCTAATGGGGGTGGGGGGCATGGGGGGTACTCTTTCAAGTAGGGACTTTAAGAAGTGAAAACAATGTTACCAGTCATAAAGTTTCTGGCCTGGTGTCAAAACAGAAAAATCCCAGTCAGCCCTGAGAGTGAACCAAACTGAAATATGGTAAAATCTTACTTATTCTCTCCCTGGGAGGACCAAAAGTTACCCAGATCTGTGCTATGCAAATTTTCCCACTCTTCTCTTTAGCAGGAAGTAATGTGTATACACCTTAGAAAAGCATGTATTCTGGAAAAATGAACTTTCTAAATAAACAGGAAGGATTCCTTCCTTTTCTAAGGGAACCTACTGGCTCTGCTGTCATTCACATGTCCTGAGACCATCACAGGTCCAGTTTGTTACAGGACTGCAAAGGGCTAGAGGAAACAAGGAAGAACCACCACCTCACGAAGGTTAACCAGGAATAGGTCCATGGGTCAGGGAGGACCTAATATAATAACTTAAAATATTCTCTTAAATAACATCTTAACTCCTTCTTAATCAAAAGCACATCATTTTAATAAGAACAAACAGGCCAGGAGCAGTGGCTCACGCCTGTAATCCCAGCACTTTGGGAGGCCGAGGCAAGCAGATGACCTGAGGTCGAGAGTTCAAGATCAGCCTGACCAACACGGAGAAACCCCATCTCTACTAAAAAACAAACAAACAAACAAACAAACAAAAACAAAACAAAAAAAAAATGAGCTGGGCATGGTGGCGCATGCCTGTAATTCCAGCTACTTGGGAGGCTGAGGCAGGAGAATCACTTGAACCCGGGATTCTCCAGTCTCAGCCTCCCAAGTAGCTGGGACTACAGACATGCACCATCACGCCCGGTTAATTTTTGTATTTCAGCAGAGATGGGAGTGTTTCACCATGTTAGCCAGGCTGGTCTCGAACTCCTGACCTCATGATCCACCCACCTCGGCCTTCCAAAGGGCTGGGATTACAGGTGTGAGCCACCGCACCTGGCCTTTTCTTTTCTTTTTTTTTTGACAGAGTCTCTCTCTGTCACCCAGGCTGGAGTGCAGTGGCACAATTTCGGCTCCTGGGTTCAAGCGACTACAGGCACAAGCTACTGGGACTACAGGCACAAGCTATCACATCTGCCTAATTTTCTATATTTTTAGTAGAGATGGGGTTTCGTCATGCTGGCCAGGCTGGTCTCCAACTCCTGATGTCAGGTGATCTGCCTGTCTCAGCTCCCCAAAGTGCTGGGATTATAGGTGGTAGCCACCGAGCCCAGCCTTTTTTTTTTTTTTTTTTTTTTTTAAGACAGAGTATCACTGTTCCCCAGGCCGGAGCGCAGTGGCACAATCTCACTTCAAGCGACTCTCGTGCCTCAGCCTCCTGAGTAGCTGGAATTACACATGTGCCACCACACCTGGCTATTTATAATTTTTTTTGTTTTTTTTTGAGATGGAGTTTCACTCCTGTTGCCCAGGCTGGAGTGCAATGGCGTGATCTCGGCTCACTGCAACCTCTGCCTCCCGGGTTCAAGCGATATTCCTGCCTCAGCCTCCCGAGTAGCTGGGATTACAGGCATGAACCACCATGCCCAGCTAATTTTGTATTTTTAGTAGAGACAGGGTTTCTCCATGTTGGTCAGGCTAGTCTCAAACTCCCAACCTCAGGTGATCCGCCTGCCTTGGCCTGCCCAAAGTGCTGGGATTACAGGCGTGAGCCACCATGCCTGGTCTATTCTTTGTTTTGTTTTTTGCTTGTTTTGTTTTGTTTTTGAGATGGAGTTTCACTCTGTCACCTAAGCTGGAGTGCAGTGGTTCAATCTCACTGCAACCTCCGCCTCCCAGGCTCAAGTGATCTTCCCACATCAGCCTTCCAAGTAGATGGCACCACAGACATGCAAACCACACCTGGCTAATTTTTTGTATTTTTGATACAGACAGGATTTCATCATGTTGCCTAGGCTCATCTGGAACTCCTGAGCTCAAGTGATCCGCCTGCCAAGGCCTCCCAAAGTGCTGGGATTACAGGCGCGTGTCACCAGTCCCCACTCCCAGTTTAACCCATTAATCCAGGTTCGAATTAATCCATTCTGTTCTCATGACCCAAACACCTCTTAAAGACCCCACCTCTCAATACTGCTACACTGGGGATGAACTTTCAACACATGTTTCAGAGGAAACAAACACTCAAACCGTGGCAAGCCCCATCACTTCCAGTGTCTCTGCTAGATGGAGTCAGGCAGCATTAAAAGGAGAAAACAATTTAATTAGGCCTAACAACTGGACGCTGAAGTGCTTAGAATTTGTCCAGAAAATAATTCCCAAGGGAAGATTGGGGATGAATTCATAAATATAATCATGTCCCTTTCTTTTCATCATCCTTCACTTATTCACCATAGCCTTCAAGATAAAAGCCAGGCCAGGTGCAGTGGCTCATGCCTGTAATCCCAGTACTGTGTGAGGTTGAGGTGGGAAGATTACTTGAGGCCAGGAATTCAAGACCAGCCTGAGCAATACAGCAAGACTCTGACTCTCTCTAAAAAAAAAAAAAGAAAGAAGAAGAAGAAGAAAAAAAGATAAATTCCAAATCCCTTTCTTAACATGAGATACATACACACACACACACACACACACACACACACACACACACACACACACACACAAAATTCCATTCTTTAAGCAAGTACTATATGCCAGGTACTAGAGTCAGCAGTAAATAAAACAGACAAAAAACCCTCAGCCCCAGGAAGCGTATAGCTTGCTGAGGGGAAGAAAGTGTGTTATATGGTGATAAGTGCCGAGGGAAAAAACAAAACAAAACAAAACAAAAAATACAGGAGGAAAAGGAGTCAGGAGTCAAGGGAAGTTGTCCTTTCAAACTGTAGTTAGGGAATGCCTCATAGAGGGAGACATATGAATAAAGACATGTGAAGCAGGTAAAGGAGAGAGTCACAAGGACATGCAGGAAAAGTGCTCCAGGCAGAAAAAGCAAGAGCAGAGGCCCAATTGTGAGGTTAAAATACAGTGAGGGGCAGGAATGCAGGAGGCAGAGGTCAGAGAGATGAGGGGACAAGATGATTATGCAGGACCCTGTTTGGCCATACTTTGATCCCTAACTACCGTGTGTGTGTGTGTGTGTGTGTGTGTGTGTGTGTGTGTGTGTGTGTGTTGGCATCTAGCACTGTTGCCCAGGTGTGTGTGTGTGTGTGTGTGTTGGCATCTAGCACTGTTGCCCAGGCTGGAGTGCAGTGGCATGATCTCAGCTCACTGTAACCTTCGCCTCCCAGGTTCAAGTGATTCTCCTGCCTCAGCCCCCCAAGTAGCTGGGATTACAGGTGCACGCCACCACACCTGGCTAATTTTTGTATTTTAAGTACAGACAGGGTTTTACCATGTTGGCCAGGCTGGTCTCGAACTCCTGAACTCAGATGATCTGCCCACCTCAGCTTCCCAAAGTGCTGGGATTACATGCGTGAGCCACTGTGCCTGGCCCCTAACTACCTTTCTAATACCCACTTGTACCACTCTCCCCTCACATATCCTGGTTCAGGAAAACCCAACCTATTCGTTAAGTCCATGGACATACCAAACTCTCTTACCTTCATCCATAGCCTTTTTCCAATGGCTATCCATAGCCCTCTTCCTTTACAGAAGAAAGTGTTCGGTTTTCTTCTGCTAGATGGAGAACTACTTAGGATTAGGAACTCCTGTTACTTAGTACTATACCTGCATACCTAGCATAGTCATTGGATGTTCAATGGTCCTCTGTAGGCTGGGCGCAGTGGCTCATGCTTGTAATCTCAGCACTCTGGGAGGCTGATGCGGGTGGATCACCTGAGGTCAGGAGTTCGAGACCAGCCTAGCCAACATGGTGAAACCCCGTTTCTACTTTAAAAAAAAAAAAATGTAGCTGGGTGTGGTGGTGCGCGTCTGTAGTCCCAGCTAGCAGAGAGGCTAAGGCAGGAGAATCATGTGAATCTGGGAGGCGGAGGTTGCAGTGAGCCAAGATTGTGCCACTGCACTCCAGCCTGGGGGACAGCGCAAGACTCCGTCTCAAAAAGAAAAAAAAAAAGTACTCTGTAGACCGAAATGATTAATGTAAAGCATGAAGTCTGGCCAGATGTCCACAGAGACACAAGCTGTAAGGGTCACTGCAACTCTCTTTTCTTAGAGACAGAGATTCGCTCTTGTTACCTAGGCTAGAGTGCAATGGCACGATCTTGGCTCACTGCAACCCCTCTGCCTCCCAGGTTCAAGTGATTCTCCTGCCTCAGCCTCTCGAGTAGCTGGGATTACGGGCATGCACCACCACGCCCAGCTAATTTTGTATTTTAAGTAGAGACCGGGTTTCATCATGTCAGTCAGGTTGGTTTCGAACTCCTTACTCAAGTGATCCACCCACCTCGGCCTCCCAAAGTGCTGGGTAGGCGTAAGCCACCATGTCCGGTGGATCACTGCAACTCTCTAGTAGTTAAAGGCTTGGCTGAAGGAGCAAGAGTATGAACAGAGGTAGAGGTGGGGAGAGAGGAAGATTATGCAGGATCCTGTCAGCCACACTTTGATCCCTAACTACCTTTCCTATCCCTGAGACCCAAGGTGGCAGCAAGTAGGATTCTGGGTAAAAGGACATGTTAGTCATCAAAATTTGTGTACATAAAAATCCATAGCTTTTCCTGATGTTATAACTTCTAGCCTTTGCATGAACAATGGCTAGCATTTGATGAATTCTTATGAATATTTCATTTTCATGAAAATATCAATCAGGGTCCCCAGAACATGCAACTGCAAAAACAATCCTGTTGAATGGATGTAAAGTTCTTGTCTTGATTCTTTTTGTTTCTTTCAGATTCCCTAAAGACAAAGCCAGTTTGCCAGACCTCTCATCCAAAGAACCTGATTACTCCTTAGCTAGTATCTCAGTGTATATAAAGATGTCAACTTCGCCGGGCACGGTGGCTCACGCCTGTAATCCCAGCACTTTGGGAGGCCGAGACGGGCGGATCATGAGGTCAGGAGATCGAGACCATCCTGGCTAACACGGTGAAACCCCATCTCTACTAAAAAATACAAAAAACTAGCCGGGCGAGGTGGCGGGCGCCTGTAGTCCCAGCTACTCGGGAGGCTGAGGCAGGAGAATGGCGTAAACCCGGGAGGCGGAGCTTGCAGTGAGCCGAGATCCGGCCACTGCACTCCAGCCCGGGCGACAGAGCCAGACTCCGTCTCAAAAAAAAAAAAAAAAAAAAAAAAAGATGTCAACTTCATCATCATTTCCCAGAAACGCTCTCCAGCTGAGTACTGTATTGTATGTAATACGAACAAAAACTATGAAAGGTAGGTATTACCATCTCTACCCTAAAGGTAAGGCAACTGGGGTTAAACAACCGGTAACCAGGAAGTGACAGGGCTCAAATGAAAAAGTATGCTTGCCTGGCACAAAATCTATCATTTTTATGGTATTACTAACGAGCCTCCCTCCCTCCTACAATATCTTCCTCACATTACTTTAGGTCACTAGCCCTTAATAATTAGTATCTTTTATTATTAGCCAAGTGGTCTTTCCTCCCCAAACCTCTGTAACACTTAGTTATACCATCAGATCTTTCTAGATGGAGTAGGACTAAGGAAATGGAGAGCTCTGTGGGATGCTTGCCATGTCTAAAATATCTCTTAAAGTTGACAAGTAGGAAATGAGTGCATATATCCACTGAAACATACAAATAATGTTGATGGCAGCTATACTCAAAGTAGAAACAGCCCAAGTATCCATCAACAGGAGAACAAGTTTTTTTTAAAAAAAAAAAAAAAAAAAAGGCTGGGCGCGGTGGCTCATGCCTGTAATCCCAGCACTTTGGGAGGCCAAAGCGGGTGGATCATCTTAGGTCAGGTGTTCACAACCAACATGGTCAACATGGTGAAACCCCGTCTCTACTAAAAATGCAAAAATTAGCCGGGTGTAGTGGTAGGCACCTGTAATCCCAACTACTTGGGAGGTTGAGGCAGGAGAATTGCTTGAACCTGGGAGGCGGAGGTTGCAGTGAGCCGAGATAGCGCCATTGCACTCCAGCCGGGGCGACAGAGCAAGACTCCGTCTGAAAAAATAAATAAATAAAATAAAAAATAATAAAAAAAAAATTGGGGGCCGGGCATGGTGGCTCATGCCTGTAATCCTAGCACTTTGGAGGCTGAGGTGGGCAGATCTCTTGAGCCCAGGAGTTCAAGACCAGCCTGGACAATGTGGTGAAGCCCTGTCTCAACACAAATACAAAAATTAACCAGGTGTGGTGGTGCACACCTGTAGTCCCAGCTACTTGGGAGGCTGAGGTGGGAGGATCACTTGAGCCCAAGAGGTAGAGGCTGCAGTGAGCCAAGATTGTGCCACTGCACTCTCCAGCCTAGGCAACAGAGCGAGACTCTGTCTCAAAAAAGAAAAAAAGTGATATATTCATATTAAGAGACACTCACGGTAATGGAAGGGAATAAACTACTGATAGATGCAACCACATAGATGAATCTCAAAAACATGTTCAAAGAAAGAAGCTGGACACAAAATACTACCTACTGTAGACTTCCATTTACACGAAGTTCAAGAACACAGAACTATGCTTTGGGAATCTGAGGCAGGAGGATTGCTTGAGACCAGGCATTCAAGACCAGGCTGAGAGACATACCAATACCCTATCTCTACAAAAACTAAATTAGTCAGGCATGGTGGTATGCATCTGTAGTCCCAGCTACTTGGGAGGCTGAGGCAGGAGGACTGCTTGAGCCCAAGAGTTGGAGTTGCAGTGAGCTATGATAACCATGCCATTGCACTGCTGCCTGGGTGATAGAATGAAACTTTGTCTCAAAAAAAAAAAAAAAAAAAAAAAAAAAAAAAGAACAGAACAACGCCACAGTGTTAGAAGTCAGAATAGGAGCTGACCTCTATGGGGGTGGTAAAGACAGGAAATGGGCATGAGGGAGCTTTTCTGAGGTGAAGAAAGTTTTCGTATCTTGACCTAGGTAATGATGACATGACTGTATACATATGTAAAAAACAAAATTTCTGAGTTGTGCACTTAAGATTTGCTCATTTTACTATAAGTAATGTATGTCCCCCCCCCATGCAAATTATGCCCCTTTTTTTGTTGGGGGGGGAGACGGAATCTTGCTCTGTCTCCAGGCTAGAGTGCAGTGGCGCGATCTTGGCTCACTGCAACCTCTGCCTCCTGGGTTCAAACGATTCTCCTGCCTCAGCCTCCCAAGTAGCTGGGACTATAGGCGCCCACCACCACGCCCACCTAATTTTTGTATTTCAGTAGAGACGGGGCTTCACCATGTTGGCCAGGATTGTCTCGATCTCCCGGTCTCATGATCTGCCCGCCTCAGCCTCCCAAAGTGCTGGGATTACAGGCATGAGCCACTGCACCCAGCTATCAAATTATGTCTTAATAGAATAATATTGTTTTTAAAAAAAGAATCGCTAATGTAAAAGCTGGTGATAAACTGTAAACCATGTTCTTACTGGTGTCACATGGACCACCAACTACTTTAGCCAGTAAGCAAAAATATCAGCAATCCATTATTAGAATTAAAATTCATTATATGAGGTTTTTAAGAACCCATTCTTCACATAAAATGCATCTACCCTGTAACTCACATACGTAAATCAAACAGTAAGAAACATTTTGAGATTCAGCAGTGGGATTTCAGAAAGCTTACTAAAATGGGAGAGAAGACAAAAAAGGGACACAACATATAAGCCAACAAATCAAATATAAAACCCACAACTCATCATCACTTCTAGAGAGAACTACAGAAAAGAGGAAATTATCAGGGGCACAATTTATTTGAAAAGTAGAATCAATTAAAGCATAGTACACCAGGTGCGATGGCTCATGTCTGTAATCCCAGCACTTCAAGAGGCCAAGGCAGGGGGATCACTTGAGGCTAGGAGTGTAAGACCAGTCTGGGCATTATAGTGAGACCCTGTCTCTACAAATAATAAAATAAAATAGCCGCGCATGGTGGTACATGCCTGTAGTCCTTGCTACTTGAGAGGCAGAAGCAGGAGGATCGCTTGAGCCCAGGAATTTGAGGCTGCAGTGAGCTATGATCATGCCACTGTACTCCCCCCAGCGACAAAAAGCTAGACCCCGTCTCTTACCCAAAAACAGAAAAGGAAAAACAAAAAATAAAAAGCCATAATTCAAGAGTTCATCTCCTTAAGGAGGAATGAGAAATAGCTTCTGCGTTTTAAAAGGACAAAGGAGGCCAGAAGTGGTTGCTCATGCCTGTAATCCCGGCACTTTGGGATGCTGAGGCAGGTGGATCACCAGAGGTCAGGAGTTGGAGACTAGCCTGGCCAACATGGCAAAACCCCGTCTCTACTAAAAATACAAAAAATCAGCCAGGTGTGGTGGTGGTACATGCTTGTAATCCCAGCTACTTGGGAGGCTGAGGGAGGAGAACTGCTTGAACCCAAGAGGCAGAGATCGCAGTGAGCCAAGATTGCGCTACTGCACAGCCTTGGCAACAGAGCAAGACTCCGTCTCAAAATAAATAAATAAATAAGAGCAAAGGAGCCTCCTAGAATTCAAGGTGATATTTATAAGTCAATAAATGACTCATCACAGCTCTTACCCACCTAGGAGCAGCACATCTCCTCACAGTTATGACAGGAAAACTTGGCCAGATGAAGTGGCTCATGCCTGTAATACCAGTACTTTGGGAGGCCAAGGCGGGCAGATCACGAGGTCAGGAGATCTCATGTTCTAGCTATCCTGGTTAACACAGTGAAACCCCATCTCTACTAAAAATACAAAAAATTAGCAGGGCATGGTGGCGTGGGCCTGTAGTCCCAGCTACTCGGGAGGCCAAGGCAGGAGAATGGCGTGAACCCGGGAGGCAGAGCTTGCAGTGAGCCGAGATTGCACCACTGCACTCCAGCCTGGGCGACAGAGCGAGACTCCGTCTCAAAAAAAAAAACAAAAAAAAAACACAAAAAACAAACAAACAAAAAAACAAACAGAAAACTGGAAAACTTGAGAAAATGGCCTGATCCTAATTACATAGAAACTAAACAGCCAAACATTGAGTATGAGCCATGAATTGGTCCATGACACTAGTGAGTGTCCTTGAAACCAAGAGGGTCATTCCTGGGAGGCAGAAGTTAGAAATGACTCTTATGTTCCTCTCCCACTTAGGATTAGCCTTTTATAACTACATTTAGGACATAAAAAGTTAATCTATATAGCATTGGAGATATACAAGGATAAGGCATCATATGAAATGAAACTTGTTGTGGTAATAAAACATGAAGTATTGTTAGGAGGAGATTACATGAATACCTGAGAATAAAGAGAAACAATGCTAGATGGTTTGAGAGTTTTACTCCATGGGTGAACCCAAGAGTAAAAAAAAACTGTTTGTCCAGATGGTAGGCAGACAGGATCATAACACGTAGATTTGAAGGCTGAGAATTCCAAGAAAAGTCACTGCTTATTTTCACTGACACTACCGACTTCTCTATAAAATAAGAGGATTTTATTTTAGATGATTTTAAGAAAGAATAGAAAAGGCTCATGAGTTTGACCCAATGACAAGTTAAAGGAGACAGGATTTTCAACATGGAGGAGAAAGAGCTAAGGACAGATATTAATACATTTTGGTAATAAATACAAATGAGTAGAAATGGATTGTCTCATTCACAAAGAAAATATTAAAACAATGAGATCAATCACTTTGAAAGGCACGTGTGTCCTCTTGTTATATTGTCCGATATTCAGCAGTTAAACATCATCCACTTCTTCCCCAGGGCCACAGATTTGGCATTCTCCTAACACATATGCATGTTATAATTTTAAAAATTATTATAAAGTGTTTAGGTGCAAAACAATGTTAAAAAGCAGAGTCGAATAGCAACAAGTACATTGATACATTATTCTATTTTTTTTCTTTTTTCCTCCTCCCTGCCCCCGCTACTAAAACATTATTTTAAAAAATTCCATATCCAGGCTGGGCATGGTGGCTAATGCTTGTAATCTCAGCATTTTGGGAGGCTGAGGTGAGCGGATCACTTGAGCTCAGAAGTTTGAGACCAGGCTGGCGAACACGGTGAAACACTGTCTCTACTAAAAATACAAAAATTAGCCGGGCATGGTGGTATACACCTGTAATTCCAGCTACTCAGGAGGCTGAGGCAGGAGAATTGCTTGAACCCGGGTGGCGGAGGCTGCAGTGAGCCGGGATCGCGCCACTGCACTCCAGCCCCGTGACACTGTGGAACCCATCTCAAAAACAAACAAAAAAACACAACGAACCTCTCAATTCTACATCTACCTCCACTTAGCACTTTAGCTCCTTGCTCTCCTTCAGCAAAATTCCTCAAAAGAAAAAAAAAAAAATCAATGTATTGTTCATACTCAATGCCTTTAACTTCTGTCTTCCCATGCTCTGTCGCCCGTGCTGGAGTGCAGTGGTGCATCTTGGCTCACTGCAACCTCTGCCTTCTGGGTTCAAGCGATTCTCTTGCCTCAGCCTCCTGAGTAGCTGGGATTATATAGGCAGGTGCCACCATGCCCAGCTAATTTTTGTATTTTTAGTAGAGATGGGGTTTCACCATATTGGTCAGGCTGGTCTCGAACTTCTGACCTCCTGATCTGCCCGCCTCAGCCTCCCAAAGTGCTGGGATCACAGGCATGAGACACCGCGCCCGGACTGTCTTCCATTTTCTAAAATGTATTACAAACAGGTTTCCATCCTTATCACTCACCCCCATAAGCTCTCTTTACTAAATTTAAGGGTAATTCTCAGTCTTTACATGACTTGACCTCTTGACGCAGTTCATTATTTCCCCCTTTCCTGGAAATGCTTTCCTCATATGCTGGCTTCCCAGATGCCACATTCTCTGATGTTCTCCTTCCTTACTGGGTGCTCCTTTTCGAGTCCCCTGATTTCCAAATGCTGGCGTCTCCCAAACTCAATCCTTACACCATTCTCTTTTTTGTTTTTGTTGTTACTCTTTTTGAGATAGGACTTGCTCCGTTGCCCAGACTGTAGTGCAGTAGCACAAACATGGGTCACTGCAGCCTCAACCTTCTGGACTCAGGTGATCCCCTCCCCTCATCCCTGCCCGCCGGCATCAGCCTCCCAAGCAGCTGGGACTATAGGTTCACACCACGCCCAGCTAATTTTTAAAAATTTTTTGAGGAGACGGCCAGGCTGGTCTCAAACTCCTAGGCTCAAGCAATTCTCCTGCCTCAGCCTCCCAAAGTGCTGATTTTACAGGCGTGAGCCACCACGCCTGGCCTTTATACCATTCTCTGTCTTCACTCAGTCCTTTGGTAATCTCATGTAGTCTCATAGCTTTAAATCCATCTGGATTAGTCCATTCTCACAGTGCTATGAAGAAATACTCAAGACTGAGTAATTTATACAGGAAAGAGGTTTAATCGACTCACAGTTTGGCATTGCTGGGGAGGCCTCAGGAAACTTACAATCATGGCAGAAGGCAAAGGAGAAACAGGCACCTTCTTCACAGGGCAGCAGGACGGAGTGAGTGCAAGCAGGGGAAATGGCAGACGATTATATAACCATAAATAACTCACTCACTATCACGAGAACAGCATGGGCAAACCACTCCCATGATCCAATTACCTCCACCTGGTCCTGCCCTTGACACATGGCGATTATGAGGATTACAATTTGAGGTGAGATTTGGGTGGGGACACAGGGCCAAACTATATTACTATCTAACATGCTAATGAGCCCTACACGGCTAGCTCTAGCCTGTGTGTCTCCCTTGAACTCCATACACATATATCTCCACCTGAATGTCCTAATAAGCGTCTCAAACTCAATACTTTTCAAGTGGAATTTCTCATCTCTCCTGCCCCTTGCCAACCTTGACCACTCAGTCTTCCCCATCTCAGTTAATGATAATTCCACCCTTTCAAATGCCCAGGCTAAAAACCTGAAGAGTCATCTTGATTGCTCTCTTTCTCATTCCTACTCTACATCCAAACTATCAGCAAATCCCTTTGGCTCTATCAAATCCACCCAGTTCTTACCTTTTGTGAATACTTTACTCCAAGTGTCTATCATTTTCGGCCTAGATTATTGCTACCACCTTTTAACTGGTCTCCTTGCTTCCACACTTGTCCTCTTCTCAGAAACCTAAAAAACTAGCCATTCAATTCAGTGACTATGACAATATCCTTACAACAGCCAGAAAGCCTCACATATGTGATACATCCCTTTCATTATCTGTCCAACCTCCTCTCCTTGTGCACTCTCCTTTATTCACTCTGCTCCAGTCACAGTGGATTCCTAAATATCCCTTGACTATATCAAGCACACTCCCAACTCTAGGTCTTTGCACTGATTATTCTGTTTGGAACGTTTGTTTCTCAGATACCCACATGGCTCACTTCTTCTACCCATCAAGTCCTTATTCTAATGTTGCCTTCTCTCTGATTCCCCTAGTTATAATCCTCCTAGCCATACTGTAGTTTCTCGATAGCACTTTCCATCCTCTAACATACTGTTATATATTTGTCATTTTTAGAATCTGTCTTCCTTCATTTGAATGTAGTCTCATTAGGGCAGAGATGTTTGTCAGTTATTGACTCATGTGTCCCTGGCATATAGAATAATATCAGGCACATAGTAGGTAATCCATGAATATTTGTTACATGAACAAGTGAAGGATGAGAGAAGAATTTAACTGAACAGAAGGACTGTAGAGTCATTTATTTTTTATTATTTTTGTAGAGACGGGCTCTTGCTATGTTGCTTAGGCTGGCCTTGAACTCAAGCCATCCTGGCCTCAGGCTGGCCTGGCCTCAAGCCATCCTCCCACTCAGCCTCCCGAGGTGCTAGGATTACAGGTGTGAGCCACTGTGCCTGGCCTGTGCTGTCATTTAAGGGAAGTCAGGCCCTTTGTTTTAAGTGTCAAACTCTCGGCCGGGCACGGTGGCTCATGCCTGTAATCCCAGCACTTTGGGAAGCCGAGGCGGGTGGATCACCTGAGGTCAGGAGTTCAAGATCAGCCTGGACAACGTGATGAAACCCTGTCTCTATTAAAAATACAAAAACTTAGCTGGGTGTGGTGGTGGGCATCTGTACTTTCAGCTATTTGGGAGGCTAAAGCAGGAGAATTACTTGAACCCAGGAGATGGAGATTTCAGTGAGCCGAGATCACGCCATTGCACTCCAGCCTGGGAAACAAGAGTGAAACTCTGTCTCAAACAAATAATAATAATAGGACAGACGCAGTGGCTCATGCCTGTAATCCCGGGAGGCTGAGGCAGGCGGATCACGAGGTCAAGAGATCGAGACCATCCTGGCCAACATGGTGAAACCCCATCTCTACCAAAAATATAAAAATTAGCTGGGCATGGTGGCACATGCCTGTAATCCCAGCTACTCGGGAGGCTGAGGCAGGAGAATCGCTTGAACACGGGAGGTGGAGCTTGCAGTGAGCCCAGATCACACCACTGCACGCCAGCCTGGTGACAGAGCGAGACTCTGTCTCAAAATAATAATAATAATAATAATAATAATAATAATAACAACAACAAATGTCAAACTCTCATAACAATGAATTACTAGATAACACTACTTAAATGTTTAATAGGAACCAAAAACTAAAGCTCTCCCAAATATTTATTTTCCACTTCAGTAAATGGCCCCACCATCTACTTAGCTGTGTAAACATAAGTCACCCCTGATTGGCCTTCTCACGCTCCTAAATCTAATTCATTAAGAAGTCTTGGCCGGGCACCGTGGCTCACGTCTGTAATCCCAGCACTGTGGGAGGCCAAGGCGGGCGGATCACTTGAGGTCAAAGGTTCCAGACCAGACTGGACAATATGGTGAAACCCCATCTCTACTAAATATACAAAAATTAGCCGGGTGTGGTGGTACACCACTGTAATCCCAGCTACTTGGGAGGCTGAAACACAAGAATTGCTTGAACCCGGGAGGCAGAGGCTACAGTGAGCTGAGACTGCACCACTGTACTCCAGCCTGGGTGACAGAGTGAGACTCTGTCTCAAAAAAAAAAAAAAAAAAAAAAAAAAGTCTTGTCAGTTTTTTACTGATATATGCTCATCTGAGTCTTGTCAATATTGATGGCCTTCTATCTAGTCTGGTTTACTTTCTTCCCTTCCTTCATTTCCTAAATAGAAGCAAAATGTGCTTTAAAATGTAAATTGAAACAGGGAAGGGCAGTGGCTCATGCCTGTAATCCAGCACTTTGGGAGGCCAAGGCAGGAGGATCATTTGAGGCCAGGAGTTGAAGACCAGCCCAGGCAACACAGTGACATCCTAGTTCTACAAAAAAAAAAAAAAAAAAAAAAAAAAAAGAAAAGAAAGAAAAGAAAATTTCCCGACATGGCGGTGCAAACCTGTGGCTCCAGCTAAGCCGAGGTGGGAGGATCACTTGAACCCAGGAGTCTGAGGCTACAGTCAATGAATTATGATTGTGCCACTGCACTCCAGCTTTGGCAACAGAGCAAGATTGTTTCTTTAAAAAAAAAAAAAAAAAAAGTAATCCAGAGATGACATTCCTCCTGTTAAAATCTCAAAGGTTTCTGAGTCCCCACCTTAGTCTGTGAATAAGCTTGCTCCTGTCTTTATCTCAGCTCCACCTGTGCCACTCTCTCCCTTGCTCCTTAGGCTACATCCACAAAGGTCTGCTTTAAGCTCCTCTAACATGTCTTTTTCTTTGCTGCACCAGGCACATGCCATTCTCACTTCCCTCCACTCTTCATTCTTTAGGTCTCAGCCAAAAAATAAACAAACAAACAAACAACAACAAAAACAAAGTCTCCTGTTTAAAGTAGGGCTCCCTTAACAGCATGGGCAACATAGTGAGACCCCATCTCTACAAAACAGTACAAAAATTAGCCAGGCATTGTGGTGCACACTTGTATTCCCAGCTACTCAGGAGGCTAAGGCAGGAGGTTGAGGCTACAGTGAGCTGTGCTGGTGCCACTGCACTCCAGCCTGGATGACAGAGCAAGACCTTGTCTCAAAAAAAAAAAAAAAAAAAAAGGAGCTCTCCCCTTATTCTATACTTCATTCCATGTTTCCTTCATAATTTACAACAATTTGCTTACTTGCTTTTTGTTTCTTTCCCATTACAATATAAGCTCCATGAGAGCAGGAGCCACAAAAGCAGGTGTAAATGGGAGGAAGTGTTACCTCATTGGAAATGTCTGAGAAGTACTAGCTGTGGGTCTCTTTTAGTGTAAGATCTGTCACCCCAACATTCATCACCAACTCTACCTCCGATACCACTCTTCCTCCAGATACAGCATTTCTATCATTTTGAAAGGAACTAAAGACAAGATTTCACTGGGAGATCACATTAATTCCAACTGGTATAGATGGAGTTGTGTCCTCCACCAAATCCGTATGTTGAAGCCCTAACGCTAAGGTCATGTTATGGTGGAGATGAAGCCTTTGGAAGACAATTAGGTTTAGATGAGGTCATGAGGGTAGGCCCTCATAAGATGAATCCCCTTATAAGAAACACAAGAGGCCAGGTGTGGTGGCTCATGCCTATAATCCCAGTACTCTGGGAGGCTGAGGTGGGTGGATCACCTGAGGTCAGGAGTTCAAGATCAGCCTGGCCAACATGATGAAAGCCCGTCTCTACTAAAAATACAAAAATTAGCCTGGCGAGGTGGCACACACCTATAATTCCAGCTACTTGGGAGGCTGAGGCAGGAGAATTGCTCCAACCCAGGAGGCAGAGGTTGCAGTGAGCCAAGATCGCACCATTGCACTCCAGCCTGGGCGACAGAGTGACCAAAAAAAAAAAGAAGCACAAGAGACCCCAGAGCTCACTCTCTGCTACATGAGAACACACTGAGAAGGTGGCAGTCTGCAAACCAGGAGCTGGGAAGAGAGTCCTCACTAGAAGCCAACCATGCCAGACTCTCATCTTGAATTTCCAGCTTCCAGAACCATGAGAAATACATTTCTGTTATTTAAGCTACCCAGTCTATGGTATTTTGTATGGCACCCTGAGCTGACTAAGACCCAACCAACAGGAGAATGCTCTAGTCTCATAACCACATGACCAAAATACACATGTAAAAAGACATTTGATGCAGCAGTATTCTCTATCAAGACTCTCCACTCCCAACCAAAAGTGTTCCACTCCTTGCTCGATGCTTTTACTTCTCCAACAGCTACACTTTTGAAGTCTGAACACTGTTAAAGCAACTATTATCTTCCTGTACATACTCTGTTAGAAGACAACCTCACAATTGACAGTGCCCTACCCTCAGTCACCTTGATGCACTAAAATGAGTGAGTCAGGTACACTATGATTTATAAATAACTATGTTTTATTCAGAAGGACTCACTGACGTTTCAGTTAGGAAGTGATTTTGATTAGGACTCATGATAGCATACAGAAACTTGTCTCAGGGCATCTTACGTGGGGTTTCTGCCTAAATGAGAATCTCATACGACTGTTTTTTATTTTGAGACAGAGTCTCACTCTGCCACCCAGGCTCAGGTGCAGTGGTGTGATCTTGGCTCACTGCAACCTCTGCCTCCCGGGCTTGAGTGATTCTCATGCTTCAGCCTCCTGACTAGCTGAGGTTACAGGCGCATGCCACCATGCCCAGCTAATTTTTTGTCTTTTTAGTAGAGATGGGGTTTCACTATGTTGGCCAGGCTGGTCTGGAACTCTTGGCCTCAAGTGATCCTCTCACTTCAGCCTCTCAAAGTGCTAGGATTATAAGCGAGAGCCACCAAGCCCAGCCTATTTTTTTTTGAGACAGGGGCTTCCTCTTTCACTCAGGCTAGAGTGCAGTGGAGCAATCATCACTCACTGTAGCCTTGAACTCCTGGGCTCAAGCAATCCTCCCACCTCAATCTCTCAAGTAGCTAGGACTACAGGCACATGCCATCATGCCCAGCTAATTTTTAATTGTTTTGTAGAGACAGGTTCTCACTATGTTACCCAGGCTGGTCTCAAATTCCTGGCCTCAAGAGATCCTCCTGTCTCAGCCTCCTAAAGTGTTGGGATTACAGGAGTGAACCACCATGCCCAGCCAGGACTCTATTAAACAATTGTTTTTTATAAGTAGACATTTCAAAAAGCTCAGGTTTTCCTCCTTCTAAAACTAGCCTCTAACTGCAGATTAGGGTGAGGGAGTAACTAGATTCTTTGAGACATTTTTGTTAGAAAATTACTTTAAACATTCAGGAATTTGTACGTTTTATCAAAGGAAATATTCCAAAAGCTCTATTTTTAAAAATTCATATTCCATAGAGAATGTAAATGATTGAAGCCGTTATTTCTCCAACATTTCTACTTTGGGAATTTCAAAGCATAATCTTTTCTTTTCCCTCCCTCCCTCCCTGCCTGCCTCCTTCACTTCCTTCCTCCCTTCCTCTCTTCTTCCCTTCATCTCTCTCTCTCTCTTTCTTTCTTTTTTAAGACATGGTCTCACTCTCTCGCCTAGGTGCCTAGGCTTGTATCTGTGGGCTCACGCAATCCTCCCACTACCTCACCCTCCCAAGTATCTGGGACTATGGACGCATGCCACCATGCCTGGCTAATTTTTTATTTTTATTTTTCGTAAAGATGGGGAGTCTCACCATGTTGCCCAGGCGAGTCTTGAACTCCTGGCCTCAAGGCATCCTCTTGCCTTGGCCTCCCAAAGTGCTGGGGTTATAGGCGTGATCCACTTCACCTGGCCACAAAGCAGTCTTTAAACTTGATGGTTTTTTAAAAAAAGTCTTACTCCATATTACAGGGAGAAATAAGCACAGTAGTTGGCAGAGGCTATGAAGGTCCCCAAACCAGAGCTCCATTTTCACAAGAAAGAGCACCATCCATGCTAAATTATCAAAGGCATAAAGCTTGGTTACAAAATAAAGACAATAATAGTATTTTGTGACTGAAACTATCAAAGCTCCTCTGAAATAAGACCTGTACAAAATCCCAAGCACGGTGGCAATAGGATGCTTAGGCTGAGAAGATCTTCTACATTTTAGAATTCGTAACTCAGCTGAGACTTCAGTAAGCTGTGATCGTGCCACTGCACTCCAGCCTGGGTGACAAAGCAAGATCCTGTCTCAAAAAACAACACAAAACAAAATAGAAGCTGTAACTTCAAATATTAATCAATGTGCACTAAGTGCAGTATGGTACAAAGGGCTAGAAAAGGTTATTCTCCAAAGTACAAAATTCTCAGGGCCCTGAAATAGTTCTAGCTGTCAAACTTTTTATACGTTACCATTTATTATTCCAATAGTTTTTGTGGTTTTTTGTTTTTGTTTTTTTTTTAAGATGGAGACTTGCTCTATTGCCCAGGGTAGAATGCAAACTCCACCTCCTGGGTTCATGAGATTCTCCTGCCTCAGCCTCTCAAGTAGGTGGGACTACAGGCACCCATCACCAGGCCCAGCTAATTTCTGTATTTTTAGGAGACAGGTTTCATCATGTTGGCCCGGCTGGTCTCAAACTCCTGGCCTCAGGTGATCCGCCCCCCACTTGGCCTCCTAAAGTGCTGGGATTACAGGCGTGAGCCACTGGGCCTGGCCTGTAGGTTTGTTTTTGTTTTTGTTTTTTTATGAATGGCATAAATGGCCTTTATTGGTTGTGACAAGAAGTGGAAGAGAAGGGGATATAAGAGCTCCTGCTCCTGGAGTGGTCATCTGCAGATTGGACCACCACCCTTCTACCCTTCAAATGCCAATAATTTTGATAAAGAGGCCGGGCATGGTGGTTCACACCTGTAATCCCAGAACTTTGGGAGGCTGAGGCAGGTGGATCACGAGGTCAGGCGATCGAGACCATCCTGGCTAACACGGTGAAACCCCTTCTCTACTAAAAATACAAAAAAATTAGCCGGGCCTGGTGGCAGGAGCCTGTAGTCCCAGCTACTCGGGAGGCTGAGGCAGGAGAATGGCCTGAACCCAGGAGGCGGAGCTTGCAGTGAGCCAAGACTGTGCCACTGCACTCCAGCCTGGGTGAAAGAGCCAGACTCCGTCTCAAAAAAAAAAAAAAAATTTTTTTTTTTATAAAGAACTTCATCTACACAAAGCCCAGCTCCACCCATGGTATCCACTCAGTAGGCTCCTCCTATATTTGCCTAATGCAGGGGGAAGGAACAGGAACTTAAGTTTTAGGGAAGCAAAATACAGCTTCTTCTCATAAATAGGTTTAAGCCCCTGGCCTAGACATTCACAGTAGCGGTTATAGAAAGGGAAACATAAACTAGCCTTCTTAGCCCATTTAAAACAAGTCATTTAGTCCTACTCCACATTTCTCCCAGAGAGGTGCAGTAACTTATTCATAGTTACATGGAGAATTGGTGACTATGCCAGGAAATGAAACTCATGTCCCCTCACTCTTAGTCCAGTGCCCTTTCTAATATACCACGATGCCTCCTATCTGGTAATCAAAGTAGTAAGGCAAGGCTTAAATAAATAAGGAACTTGCCCACTGGAAACCCAAATGTCCTTAGTACTAAGACTGAGTCCTAATACTAAAAAGCCAAATGAATGTTTTGAGAAAAGCTTGCCAACAAACCTAGCAGAATACTTTATACTCAGTGGACTCTATTTCTCCATCACACCAACCTCTCCAATCTATGCCTCCTCAAATTGCCCTGCCTCATGAGTGCAAAAACCATTGTTTTTATTTTTTCCCCCAGGAGAGATTAGGTCAAAAATAAGAAAATAATCTAGTTTCTTTCTGCCAGATTTCTGGCATAGTGGGACTGGGCAGGAATGTACCTACTGTGGAATCTTCCCACACCCCTGGGTTGTTAAGAGTAACTAGCAGAGGCATGTCCCATACACTCCCCAAATATCTGAGCTGGCAACAACAAAAGATATTCAGAGACCTTAGCCCTGGGACAATAGCTTCTGTCAGTCAACTACAGTTCTCACGACTCTGTGTTTCTGTTCTCACTTCAACCTCATACCAAATGATATATCACACCTCTATGAGCATACCTGAGAAAACCATGCAAATGAATTCACACAGCAGTACAGCAATTACGGCAGGGCACCATTACTAATGATAAAGTATAATTTAACAAAAACCAAAGACTTACACAAGCATATTACTATTATCATTTACACGGCACATTAAACGTAAGGACCTGAGTCCCAGTAACCTATCCTTGAGACCAGCACCAAAAAGGATCAGGTAGAGTTTCCAAGCCAAGGGAGTCACCTAGTAAGGAGGCAAAGATCAGCATTTCATCTCTTACCTGAAGCCAAAGGTCGGATCCACTCTTTGCTGTTTAGGTCAAGTCTCCAGAGGTCATTGAAAGCAGCATTGCAGCTGCTCTGGGTACAGCCTCCAAACACATACATAGACTGATTAGCATCATAATAGCATGCGCCTAGAAAGAAAATACACAAATAACTGCTGTGAAAATTCTGAGGCCCTTCCAACATTTTAACCACAACCTATACCTTTCAAAACTCATTTATTTCACACATTCAGCAATTTTGTTACCAAGTACCAAATTTCTAATACCAGACTCTTGGCTTCAGGTGGATCAATATACTACCCTTTAAAACAAGGTCTAGAGGAAAGCTATGAAAATTTTATTTCTGAGCACACTAAGCAAGTTGACAATGATGTAACAGTGTAAGTCCAGCAAGAACACATAATAATTCAGATTAAAGGTGCTCAAATGAGGGAAATTTCAGCACAGCTACATAATCTAAATCTGCATCATTATCCTCTAGAGCTAAGCAAAGATAGTGCCAACACATGTACTCTGTCCTCCCATTCCTTTCCTACGGTCCTCCTATTGTTTTTGTTTTCAAATAAAACCTGAAGCACAAATCAATAAATGAATCTCTTTTTTTTTTTGAGACGGAGTCTGCCTATGTCAGCCAGGCTGGAGTGCAGTGGCACAATCTTGGCCCACTGCAACGTCTGCCTCCCAGGTGCAAGCCACCACACCCAGCTAAGTTTTTGGATTTTTAGTAGAGATGGGGTTTCACCATGTTGGCCAGGCTAATCTCGAACTCTTGACCTCAGGTGATCCACCCGCCTCGGCCTCCCAAAGTGCTGGGATTACAGGCATGAGCCACCAGGCCCGGCCAATAAATGAATCTTTTTATGACACACAATGAAACTATTTTAATCAATACTATGAAGTAACCACACAGAAAGTCCAATGTGATTGAAGAAATACAGTTTTTATTAATTCCAAAGGCCAGTGGGGGAAACTCAGTGGTAGAATGGCCTTGGACTAGTCCCAAAGCAACAGATTGAAAAAGCATGGAAATCATTAAGTCCCAATACGTATCCAAGAGCTACCAAGGCATGCTGGTCGGTGCTGACTAGAAAACCAGTACAGTAACATTTAAAAAGCACCAAGATCTCTAAGAAAAGCCTTTTTTGATTAGATGATTGCATACACATCACCAGGCATTCCTAAGAAAAAGAGGCAATGACTATGAGAAGGGCTGTTACCCTAAAACTACAAAGACCAAAGCCAGAGTCTAGACAAGATGCACGAGTGCTAGGTTCTGCCACCTTGCAGTCTCTATCCTTTGGAAATGACAATCACATTCCTTACAGTCTTGCATTTGCCGTCTTGGACTTCAGGAAGAGGCCCAAGCAAAGCTTTCCTTGCCATCCATTTCATGCATGCAGGAGGTAAAAATAAAATAAAATAAAATAAAATTAAATTAAATTAAAAAAAAAAAGACCTCTCAATGTTCATGTGAAACTAATGGTTCAGTGTCATATAAAAGGAAGGGGAAAGGAAAAAGAAATTCACAGATTTAGGCCAGGCGCAGTCGCTCACGCCTGTAATCCCAGCACTTTGGGAGGCTGAGGCAGGCGGGGCACGAGATCAGGAGTTTGAGACCAGCCTGGCCAAGATGGCGAAACCCCGACTCTACTAAAAATACAAAAATTAGCCAGGCATGGTGGCGCATGCCTGTAATCCCAGCTACTCAGGAGGCTGAGGCCAGAGAATCGCTTGAACCCGGGAGGTGGAGTTTGCAGTGAGCTGAGATCACACCACTGCACTCTAGCCTGGGCTACAGAGCAAGACTCCATCTCAAAAAAACAAACAAACAAACAAACAAACAAACAAGAAATTCACAGATTCATTACACTGTGCATGGCTTTAATGATCATCTAGCATATCTGTAGGTCAAATTCAGTTTAGCACACCAATATTTTTAAGGTCTGAAGGTCTCTTCTGAACTCTGGCACTAGTTACCCAAGTTCAGAAAAAGGGAAATGCTACTACTGCTGACTCATCCAATGCCACTGCTATAGTCACCTCTGTGATATGCACTAGCTCTGGGAATAACCTTCCCCCCTGCCCCCTTTTTTTTTTGTTGTTGTTTTTGAGACAGAGTCTTGCTATGTGACCCAGGCTGGAATCCAGTGCCACAATTTTGGCTCACTGCAACCTCCACCTGCCAGCTGCAAGCGATTCTCCTGCCTCAGTCTCCTGAGTAGAAGTAACTGGGATTACAAGCACATGCCACCACACCCAGTTAATTTCTGTATTTTTAGTAGAGACAGGGTTTCGCCATGTTGGCCAAGCTGGTCTCGAACTCCTGACCTCAGGTGATCCACCCGCCTCAGTCTCCCAAAATGCTGGGATTACAGGTGAGAACCAATGCGCCTGGCTCTTCACCATTTTTTTTTTCCTTAATTCAGTCCTCCTGTTAGACCTCTGGGACTCTCTACAGTAAGAAGGCCAAGTCAGAAAACTGAGCAAGTTAAGAGGTAATGAAAGCAGTATGTTTAGTGCCTTAAACCTCATAATCTCAGTCAGTGGAAGGGTTAAATCCAAATTATCTGACCTCTGACACTGTGGAATAATGGAGCTGCAGGCTTTTAAAATTACCAAATAAATTAGAGAAAACAGATGTGATGAAATAAAATACCATCTAGCCATCAACAGGCTCACACCTGCAAAATATTTACTGTATCCCCAGAACTCTATTAAGAAGTGAAGTGCAATGAATCCATGGCTCACATTTCAGATCTGTTAAGAACTACAAATAACAGGCTGGGCACAGTGGCTCATGCCTGTAATCCCAGCACTTTGGGAGGCTGAGGCAAGTGGATCACCTGAGGTCAGGAGTCTGAGTCCAGTCTGGCCAACATGGTGAAACCCCTCTCTACTAAAAATACAAAAATTGCTCTGGCATGGTGGCATGCGCCTGTAATTCCCAGCTACCCAGGAGGCTGAGGCAGGAGAATCACTTGAACCTGGGAAGTGGAGGTCACAGTGAGCCGAGATGGCGCCACTGCACTCCAGCCTGGGCGATAGAGCAAGACTCTGTCTCAAAAAACAAAAACAAAAAACAAAAGAACTACAAATAACAAAGGATCAAGTTAGAAGGCATTAGACAAACAAGAGGACAATTACTGGAGCCACATTTTAATCTCCACTAAAGGAGCTCAAATCCAGACATCCTGGTCCTTTTAGACCTATCTTGACCTAGTAATCCTAAAAAATGGGGCAATTTTGAAATGAGCCAACTGCTACCAGGTTGGGTCAGTAAAAGAACATTCTTCTCCTCTTGATATTCCAGACCTCCAGAAAAAGAAATTAGCTTCTATGACTTCTTTATGTATTTATTTTTTGAGATGGAGTCTCACTTTGTCACCCAGGCTGGAGTGCAGTGGCATGATCTCAGCTCACTGCAAGCTCCGCCTCCTAGGTTCAAGTGATTTTCCTGCCTCAGCCTCCCAAGTAGCTGGGATTACAGGCGCCCGCCACCACGCCCAGCTAGTTTTTGTATTTTTAGTAGATACGGGCTTCCACTATGTTGGCCAGGCTGGTCTTGAACTCCTGACCTCAGATGTTCCGTCCAACATCTGGGAGGCCAGATGTTTGGCCTCCCAAAGTGCTGAGATTATAGGCGTGAGCCACTGTGCCCGGCCAATGTCCTATGACTTCTGAAACCTTAACTAGTGTTCATTATAACATTGCTTAATAAAACAAATCCATGATTTCATAACTAAAAGAGTCAAGGGTTTGTTACATCTTTCCAGTTCCTCATAGATAACTTCTTGGCAGCTGCCTCCTTAGTGTAGCAAAAGAACACAGTGGCTTTATTTTTCAAAGAGGTAGCAAACATTTTTCCTTTTTTTTTTTTTTTTCCCTCGAGACAGAGTCTTGCTCTGTCGCCCCAGCTAGAGTGAAATGACACAATCTCGGCTCACTGCAACCTCCGCCTCCTAGGTTCAAGTGATTCTCCTGCCTCAGCCTCCCGAGTAGCTGGGATTACAGGCGTGTACCACCACGCCTGGCTAATTTTTTGTATTTTTAGTAGAGACGGGGTTTCCCCATGTTGGCCAGGCTGGTCTTGAACTCTTGACCTCATGATCTGCCCGCCTCGGCCTCCCAAAGTGCCGGGATTACAGGCAGAAGCCACCATGCCCAGCCCACATTTTTCTTCTATATTTGGACTGAAAACCCAGCCAACATGCTGGGCCCTGAAGTCCTTACCACAGGTATTTTACTCCCATACTAAAATAGGGCAATTGGCATTTTCCTGCTTCTCTTGAGCAAACAAAGGTTTCTGGAAGGAGAGGGCACAGCCCAAAGTCTGCAAAGCTAATGGCACTAAAATGGCAAGTTTCACACACTACTGTATTTTCAGTGACCAGCAGTCAATCATCAACAAAGTTGGGAGAGGAAGGGAGTCAATTTAGGCAGCTATATTTAGAACTCAGATATAATGGAATGAGAAAATAACTATCAATAACATGCTTAATTATTATTATTTTTTTTTGAGATGGAGTCTCACTCTGTCGCCCAAACTGGAGTGCAGTGGCAGGATCTCGGCTCACTGCAACCTCCGCCTCCTGGATTCAAGCGATTTTCCTGCCTCAGCCTCCCAAGTAGCTGGGACTACAGGCGCACACTACCACACCCAGCTAATATTTATATTTTTGGTAGAGACAAGTTTCACCATGATGGCCAGGATGGTCTCAATCTCTTGAGCTCGTGATCCACCCGCCTCGGCCTCCCAAAGTGCTGGGATTACAGGTGTGAGCCACCACGCCCGCCCCACCACTCTCAACTATTTTAAGCACCCTAGCCTACTGAACTTTACTTATTGCCTGTGTTTTATTTAAGACACCTATATATTGATCTGGGGGGGTGGGCAGGGAGGAAGACCCAACAAGTTCAAATGAACCTTTTAGGAAAAAGAATTTGAGCAACTCCCAGTACTCCAATAGTAATTTCCCTTTTCACAAGTTCTCCACCCAAACAGAACATTTTCCTTTCAGAACATCTAGACCATTAGAATGTGCTATACAGTTACAGCTCACAGTACAGTATGAATACGAGGCTCAGAAATAATACTGAGAATGTCTATTCCAACTGGTAAATCTCTTCAAGTTTTCTGAAATGGGCTTAGTTTACAAGATACATACTAATCATCCCTATTAAAATACAAGTCAAATGGTCACAACTTAATTACACACAGAGCAAGCAAACAGTTCTTCACAGTTCTGAATACTTCTCCGCTATTCTTTTTTTTTTTTTTTTTTTTTTTGAGACGGAGTCTCGCTCTGTAGCCCAGGCTGGAGTGCAGTGGCCGGATCTCAGCTCACTGCAAGCTCCGCCTCCCGGGTTTACGCCATTCTCCGGCCTCAGCCTCCCGAGTAGCTGGGACTACAGGCACCCGCCACCTCGCCCGGCTAGTTTTTTTTTTTTTGTATTTCTTAGTAGAGACGGGGTTTCACCGTGTTAGCCAGGATGGTCTCGATCTCCTGACCTCGTGATCCGCCCGTCTCGGCCTCCCAAAGTGCTGGGATTACAGGCTTGAGCCACCGCGCCCGGCCACTTCTCCGCTATTCTATAATCATCTCTAGTGCAAGATCTTCCAGTAGTTCCATCTTTTCCATGGTGTATGGAGCATTCGATAAATGCTCACTAAATGAATGATAAGCTTTAGTATTTTCAGACGTCAAATTCTCTTTTGTTTCTTCACCTGTCTCCAGGGAAAGATCCTGAGGCATTTATCCCATGCTTAAAGAGACTATGCTGCCATGTGTCTCACACCTACAAGCCAGAACATATTTGATAAGGTCTCTAATTACATAACTATGGAAGAAGCAAGGGTGGTTATCTAGTCTGGGCCTGCTGGCTCCTGCAGGAGCATGATGAGCATTGTGTATGGAACTACCTGACTGTATGTGATGCCTACGACACTGAAACATTTTTCAAAGCATGATGTTGGGGACTCAGGAGACCCCTACTGCAATCTGAAAAGGACATTCTACATTAATTAAAGCTTGCATGATTAGCTATGCACACATTCACCAAAAGGCTAGAATTGGTCTTTAATTTCTTTTTTTTTTTTTTTGAGACAGAGTCTTGTTCTGTCGCCCAGGCTGGAGTACAGTGGCGTAATCTCGGCTCACTGCAACCTCCGCCTCCCAGGTTCAAGTGATTCTCCTGCCTCAGCCTCCCAAGTAGCTGGGATTACAGGCATGCACCACGACGCCCAGCTAATTTTTTTATGTTTAGTGGAGATAGGGTTTCACCATGTTGGCTAGGCTGGTCTCCAACTCCTGGCCTGAAGTGATCCGCCTGCCTCGGCCTCCCAAAGTGTTGGGATTACAGGGGTGAGCCACTGCACGTGGCCCTAGAATAGGCCTTTTTACTTCACCTGCCTTTTTTGTCCCAGACTTTTCCATAGGGAAGACGCTGTACTGTGCATACCTTTGTTGCACTTAAGTCCACAAAAATTATTAGGTATCAAAATGTACTGATATCAAATTTATTAGATATCAACTATGAACAAGGTGTTGTGAAATGGTACAAGAGGGCTTGGCACGAAGGCTCACACCTGCAATCCCAGCACTTTAGGAGGCTGAGACAGGCAGATTGCTTGAGCCCAGGAGTTTGAGACCAGCCTGGGCAACAGGGCGAAACCCCATCTCTACTACAAATACAAAAATTAGCTGGGCATGGTGGCAGGCACCAGTAATCCCAGCTACTCGGGAGGCTGAGGCAAGAGAATTGCTTAAATCTGGGAGGCAGAGGTTGTAGTGAGCCGAGACCATGCCACTTCACTCCAGCCTGGGTGCCTGAGTGACAGAGTGAGACCCCATCTCAAAAATAAGAAAAAAGAAACAGTACAAAAATGTCTAAGACATGGAGCCTGTCTATCTTCTTCTTCTCCTTCTTTTTTTTTGAGACAGAGTGTTGCTCTGTCTCCCAGGCTGGAGTATAGTGGCCTGATCTCAGCTCACTACAACTTCCGCCTCCCGGGTTCAAGTGATTCTCCTGCCTCAGCCTCCCGAGTAGCTGGGACGACAGGCGTCTGCCACCACTCCCAGATAATTTTTGTATTTTTAGTAGAGACGGGGGTTTCACCATATTGGCCAGGCTGGTCTCGAACTCCTGACCTTGTGATCTGCCTGCCTCGGCCTCCCAAAGTGCTGGAATTACAGGCGTGAGCCACCGCACCCGGCTATAGCCTATCTATCTTCAAGTAGACAACAATCTTGTTGGGGAGACATCATCATCATCCTACCTTTTTACAGCTTAAAATATATACATATATTTTAATTTTAAATAGAGATGTTGCCCAAATTGGTCTCAAACAGCTGGGCTCAAGTAATTCTCCTGCCTTGACCTTAAAACATATTTTGACAAGTGTTTTCTTAAATGCATTTCTCAGCAATCTATGGCACAAACAGAATTTGTCATATCCATTTTTCAGGCAAAGAAACTGTGGGTCAGACAAGCCAAGAAACTTGCTTCCCACATCCAAAGGTCTTTCCTTTTTAGCATGCAGCCTCTCTCACACAGATAATAACAGCAAAAGACAGATGGTAATAAATAATGGAGGAAGGTATGAACAGTATATTAGGGAAGCAGAGAGGAAGAAAAGAGCTTAATATCTATGGTGAGGAATCTGAGAGAAGTTGGTTAAAAAATGTGGCTTTTGATTTTATCTTTGAGATGACTTTTAGAGAACAGGACACTTTCAGTCAATTAAGAAGGGCAGGCCGGATGTGGTAGCTCACGCCTGTAATCTAGGCACTTAGCAAGACTGAGGTAGTGTATTAGTCCATTTTCACACTGCTATAAAGAACTATCCAAGACTGGGTAATTTAAAAAGGAAAGAGGTTTAACTGACTCACAGTTCCACACGGCTGGGGAGGCCTCACGAAACTTACATTTATGGGAAGAAGGCAAAGGAGAATCAAGCACCTTCTTACAAGGCAGCAGGAGAAAGAGCACAGGGGAAACTGCCACTTTTTTTTTTTTCTAAACAGAGTCTCGCTCTGTTGCCCAGGCTGTAGTGCAGTGGTGCAATCTCAGCTCACTGCAACCTCCGCCACTGGGGTTCAGGCAACTCTCCTGCCTCAGCCTCCCAAGTAGCTGGGACTACAGGCACCTGCCACCACACCCAGCTAATTTTTGTATTTTTAGTAGAGACAGGGTTTCATCATGTTGGCCAAGCTGGTTTCAAACTCCTGACCTCAAGTGATCCGCCCTCCTCAGCCTCCCAAAGTGCTGGGATTACAGGCGTGAGCCACAGCACCCAGCTGAAACTGCCACTTTTAAACCATCGGATCTCATGAGAATTCCTTCACCATCACAAGAACAGCATGGAGGAAACCACCCCCATGATCCAGTTGCCTCCCACCAGGTCACCCCCTTGATACATGGGGATGGATTACCATTGGAGGAGATGATATTTGGATGGGAACACAGAGCCAAACCATATCAGTCAGGCAGATTGCTTGAGCTTAGGGGTTCGAGACCAGCCTGGACAACATGGCAAAACACCATTAAAATTTTCAAAAACTAATAGAAAAAAGAAAAAAAGGGAAGGGCTAATAGGGAAGGTTAAGACGTAACAAGGAGGTTCATGTGGCTGAAGTCTGGCTACCTAAGGATGCGGCAGTGAGTCAGGCTGAAAAGGTAAGCCAGGTCCTTGAAAGGCAGGCAGAATGAAAACTACATGCAGCACACTAATGCTGAAGCTTGCTGGTGGAAGAATGGAAGGCTAGCTGCACACTTCAGACTTGCAGTATTTCCCAACAGGAGCTCTTGTCATTTGGGGCAGGATAATTTTTTATTTATAGGACTGTCCTATGTACTACAGGATGCTATACATCTCTGCCCCTTGCCTACTTCATGCTTATACTGCATTTCAGTCAGTCAAGACAGTAAGCAACGACTTTACAGATTTCTTACAGATTTCCAAATGTCATAGGAGGAGATACTGTCCCCAGTTTTAGAGGTAGTTATTAATGGTCTTTATTCCAGGTTCACATGAAGAGAGAAGAAAAGCAAGAAGATCTTCTTTTTTTTGAGACAGAGTTTCGCTTTTGCTGCCTAGGCTGGAGTACCATGGCACGATCTTGGTTCACTGCAACCTCCGCCTCCTGGGTTCAAGGGATTCTCCTGCCTCAGCCTCCTGAGTAGCTGGGATTACAGGTGCCTGCCACCACATGTGGCTAATTTTTTATCTTTTTAGGAGAGACGGGGTTGCACCATGTTGGCCATGCTGTTCTCGAACTTCTGACCTCAGGTGATCTGCCTGCCTCGGCCTCCCAAAGTGCTGAAATTAGAGGTGTGAGCCACAACGCCTGGCCAAATTTGTTTTTTTTTTTTTTTTTGTCCCTGAGACAGAGTTTCGCTAGTGTTGCCCAGGCTGGAGTGCAATGGTGCAATCTCGGCTCACTGCAACCTCCGCCTCCCAAGTTCAAGCAATTCTCCTGTCTCAGCCTCCCAAGTAGCTGGGATCACAGGCACATGGCACTACGGCCGGCTAATTTTTTTTTGTATTTTTAGTGGACAGGGTTTCGCCATGTTGGCCAGGCTGGTCTCAAACTCCTGACCTCAGGTGATCTGCCCACCTCAGCCTCCCAAAGTGCTGGGATTACGGGCATGAGCCACCAAACCCAGCCCAAATTTGTATTTTACAATCGATACTTGTCACATTCAAAATTTTTGTATAAGTCCATTTAAATTTTGTATTTGCTGAACATATACTATGTTAAAATAGTCATGATATGATCTAGTACTAAAATCTGACTACTCTCTAAGCAAGATCTTAGAAATACCCTCATGTACAGCTTTCCTTTGTTTTCCTCTTAGATAATGTGAGATGTTTAAAATTCTAACCATAACACCTTGACCACTTTGGAGTAGAGAAAAATCCAATGAAAAAGCAGAGGGCTGGGTGCAGTGGCTCATGCCTGTAATCCCAGCACTTTGGGAGGCCAAGGTGGGTGGATCACATGAGGTCAGGAGTTCGAGACCAGCCTGGTGAACATGGTGAAACCCATCTCTACTAAAAATACAAAAATCAGCTGGGTGTGGTGGCACACACCTGTAGTCTCAACTACTCGGGAGGCTGAGGCAGGAGAATTGCTTGAACTCGAGAGGTGGAGGTTGTGGTGAGACAAGATTGTACCACTGCACTCTACCCTGGGCAACAGACTCCATCTCAAAAAAAAAAAAAAGCAGAATATAAAATTATTAACAAACTGCCTACAATATATTTAGGCTCACACTTTTCCCTAATTCGGGTTATAAAATTAATATAAACTCTCATTTTACATTCTCTTCATTAAAAAGTCAGATAATGGCCAGGCACAGTGGCTCACACTTGTAATCCCAACATTTTGGGAGGCCAAGGTGGGAGGATCGCTTGAGCCCAGGAGTTCAAGACAAGCCTGGGTAATACGGTGAGATACCATCTCTACAAATAATTTTTTAAAAATTAGCTAGGCGTGGTGGCATGCACCTGTGGGCCCAGCTACTCAAAAGGCTGAGGCAGAAGGACTACCTGAGCCCAGGAGGTCGAGGCTGCAGTGACACATGATCACGCCACCATATCACAGTCTGGGTGACAGAGTGAGACTCCATTTCAAAATAAATAAATAATTAAAAGTCAGATAAAATGCATGCTGTGGCCAAGTGCAGTGGCTGACGTATGTAATCCCAGCCCTGTGGGAGGCCAAGGCAGGCATATTGCTTGAGCTCAGTTCAAGACTAGCCTGGGCAACATGGTGAAACCCCATCTCTACAAAAAATACAAAAGTTAACCAGGCGTGCCCCAGCACTATCTACTATCAGTAGTCCTGATACTCAGGAGGCTGAGGTGGGAGAATCACCTGAGCCTGGGGAGGTGGAGGCTGCAGTGAGCTGTGATTATGCCACTGCACTCCAGCTTCGGCAATAGAGTGAGACCTTGTCTCAAAAACAAAGCAAACAAAAAAACATGCCTCCAAAGAAGTTTCTGGAAATATGACCACAGGCAGGGTAGAATCTGCTTTCACAGTAAATACTTACTGTGCGAGAAGCGCTGAGTGATTGGGGTTCCAGGATAAGGATAGGTACGGCTCTCCCACTGAATGTTTCCTTCCTGGACAGCCTTCATGAAACCATGATAACATTGATGGGCTACACCTAAGACAGAAAGAGCAAATCCTTCAGTCCAGACACTTAACTTATCCATCAAATTATTAAAACTGTGTCTATTACCTGTTTTTATCATTTTTATAAAACAAGCTTCTTTTTTTTTTTTTTTTGAGACGGAATCTCACTCTGTCGCCCAGGCTGGAGTGCAGCGGCGCGATCTTGGCTCACTGCAACCTCTGCCTCCCGGGTTCAAGCGATTCTCCTGCTTCAGCCTCCCAAGTGGCTGGGATTACACGCACCTGCCACCACACCCGGATAATTTTCTTTTAGTAGAGACGGGGCTTCACCATCTTGGTCAGGCTGGTCTTGAACTCCTGACCTTGTGATCTACCCACCTCAGCCTTCCAAAGTGCTGGGATTACAGGCATGAGCCACCACGCCTGGCCTATAGGACAAATTTCTTTGAGGAATTCCAAATTTATCTGATTTTCATTCAAAGGAAAGAAATTTTTTAAAACTGAAAGGCAATCCTTTCGGTTTATCAAAGTCCAGGGAGGTTAAGTGACATTAAAAATTACAAAATTAGCTCACACTGTAACTCTAGTCCCTTTTATGTTATGTTATCTCATAAAGCAACATATTAAGATAATTGATCTTATTTACTCCAAAGCAAAGGTGTTGGGGGATAATTTAGCCTTATGAAAGAGTATGATAAAACAATGTCTGGAACATAACAGGTGTTCAATAAGTATCTATAGTTGGAAACTGTAATAAAGCATTCTCTGTCTTAAATATAGAGATAATAATTAGTTTACAATTGATTATGTTTTGTTTATTTTTTTTCTTCAGACAGGGTCTTGCTCTGTTACCCAGGCTGGAGTGGCATGACTTTGGCTCACTGCAACCTCTGCCTCCCAGGCTCAAGCAATACTCCTACCTCCGCCTCCTGGGTAGCAGGGACTACAGGCGAGCACCACCATGTCTGGCTAAAATGGATTATGAAATACATAACTCAGGAAAGTTTTTTTTTTTTGAGACAGAGTCTCGCTCTGTCGCCTAGGCTGGAGTATAGTGGCTCACCGCAACCTCTGCCTCCCGGGTTCAAGTGATTCTCCTGCCTCAGCCTCCTGAGTAGCTGGGATTACAGACATGCATCACCACGCCCAGCTAATTTTGTTATTTTTAGTAGAGACAGGGTTTCACCATGGTGGCCAGGCTGGTCTCAAACTCCCCAGCTCAGGTGATCCACCCACCTCGGCCTCCCAAAGTGTTGGGTTTACAGGCGTGAGCTACTGCATCCAACCAGGAAAAGATTTTAAAAGACGAGAGGCCAGGCACAGTGGCTCACACCTGTAATCCCAGTGCTTTAGGAAGCCAAGGCAGAAGGATAGCTTGAAGCCAGGAGTTTGAGACCAGCCTGGGCAACACAGTAAGACCCTGTTTCTCTGCAAAAAACTTTAAAATTAGTCAGGCATGGTGGTCTGCACCTGTAGTCCTACTTGGGAGGCAGAGGAGGGAGGACCACTTGTGCCCAGGAGTTCAAGGCAGCAGCGATCATGCCTATGATCATGCCATGCCACTGCACTCCAGCCTGGGCAAGACAGTGAAACCCTGTCTCTTAAAAAGCTAACAAAAAAAAGACAGACATATAACAATGGAGAGGAAAGAAACCTGTCTTATTTCTAGAGCTAATAAGCAAGGTTGCAGGATACAAGGTTAGCATACAACAATGAACAAGTAGAATTTGAAATTAAAACACATAATACCATATACATTCACACCAAAACACGAAATACTTAGATATAAATATAACAAAATTCATACAAAATCTATATGAAGAAACCCATAAAACTATGATGAAAGAAATCAAAGAACTAAATAAAGAGATAGTCCATGTTCATGGATAGGATAAGAAGACTCAATATTGTCAAGATGTCAGTTCTTCCCAACTTGATCTATAGATTCAATGCAATCCTAGTCAAAACCCCAGCAAATTATTTTGTGAATATCGACAAACTGATTCTAAAGTTTATGTGGAGAAGCACAAGATCCAGAATAGCCAAGAAAACATGGAAGGAGAGGAACAAAGTCAGAAGACTGATACCATCTGACTTCAATACTTACTATAAAAGCTATAGTAATCAAGACAGTGTGTTATTTGCAAATAATAGACAAATAGATCAATGGAACAGAACAGAGAGCCAAGAAATAGACCCAAACAAATACAGTCCACTGATTTTTTTTAATAGAGGTGGGGTCTCACTATATTGTCTAGGCTGGTCTCAAACTCCTGAGCTCAAGCGATCCTCCCATCTCAGCCTCTCAAAGTGTTGGAATTACAGGCGTCAGCCACTGTGTCCAACCTTCACTGATCTTTGACAAAGAAGCAAAAGTAATATAATGCAGAAAAGACAGCGTTTTGCCAGGCTCAGTGGTGTATGCCTGTGGTCCTAGCTACATGAGCAGCTAAGGCAGGAGGATCGCTTGAGCCCAGGAGTACAAGGTTGTAGTGCACAATGATCCCACCTGTGAACAGCCATTGAATTTCAGCCTGGGAAACACAGTGAGACCCTATCTCTCTCTCTCTCTTTTTTTTTGAGCCTGGGTCTCACTCTGTTACCTAGCATGGAGTACAGTGGCACGGTCTCCGTTCACTGCAACCTCTGCCTCCTGAGCAATCTCAGCCTCTGAGTAGCTGGGAGTACAGGCACACACCACCACACCCAGCTAATTTCTGTTTTTTTTTTTTTTTCTTTTTGTAGAGATGGGGGTTGGCCATGTTCTCAGGCTGGGAGACCCCATCTCTGTGTGTTTTTTCTTTTTTTTTCTTTTTTTTGAGAAGGAGTCTCACTCTCTTGCCCAGGCTGGAATGCAGTGGCACAATGTCAGCTCACTGTAACTTCCACCTCCCATGTTCAAATGATTCCCCTGCCTCAGATTCCCAAGTAGCTGAGATTACAGGCGTGTGCTACCACACTCAACTAATTTTGCATTTTTAGTAGAGACTGAGTTTCACCATGTTGGCCAGGTTGGTCTCAAACTCTTGATCTCAAGTGATCTGCCCACCTCGGCCTTCCAAAATGCTGGGATTACAGGCGTGAGCCACCATGTCTGGCCAGGAGACCCCATTTTTGTTTTGTTTTTTTTTTGAGACGGAGTCTCACTCTGTCACCTAGGCTGGAGTGCTGTGGCGCTATCTCAGCTTACTGCAACCTCCAACTCCTGGGTTCAAGTGGTTCTTCTGCCTCAGCCTTCCGAGTAGCTGGGATTACAGGCACGCACCACCACGCCCAGCTAATTTTTTTTTTTTGTATTTTTAATAGAGATGGGGTTTCACCATGTTGGCCAGGATGGTCTCAATCTCTTGACCTTGTGATCCATCCACCTCGGCCTCCCAAAGTGCTGGGATTACAGGTGTGAGCCACCGCGTCTGGCCAACTCCATCTCTTAAAGAAAAAAAAAAAAGCCTTTTCCAAAAGTGACACAAATTAAAATCTACATGCAAGAAAATGAATATAGACATCTTTCATGAAAATGAACTAAAAATGAATCACGGTCCTAAATGTAAAACATAAAACTCCTTGAAGATAACAGGAGACAAACTAGATGACCTTGAGTTTGGGGATGACTTTTTAGACACAACACCAAAGACATGATCCATGAAAGAAAGAATGACCACACGTGGTAGCTCACGCCTGTAATTCTAACACTTTGGGAGGCCGAGGTGGGAGGATAACTCGAGCCCAGGAGCTCAAGACCAGCCTGGGCAACACAGGGAGACCCTGTCTCGACAAAATATTTTTTAAAACATTAGCCAGGTATGGCCGGGTCAGTGGCTCACACCCGTAATCCCAGCACTTTGGGAAGCTGACCGAGGTGGGTGATCACTTAAAGTCAGGAGTTTGAGACCAGCCTGGTCAACAGGGTAAAACTCTGTCTCTACTAAAAACAAAAATTAGCCAGGTGTAGTAGCATGCACCTGTAATCCCAGCTACTCGGGAGGTGGAGGCAGGAGAATTGCTTGAACCCAGGAGGTGGAGGTTGCAATAAGCCAAGATTGCACTACTGCACTCCAGCCTGGGCGATGAAGTGAGACTCCATCTGAAAAAAAAGAAAAAAAAAATTAGCCGGGTGTGGTGGCATGTGCTTGTAGTGCCAGCTACTTGGGAAGCTAAAGTTGGAGGATCGCTTGAGCCTGGGAGGTCGAGGCTGCAGTGAGCCCTGATCACACCACTAGATTCCAGTGTAGGTGACAAAGCAAGATCTTATCCCCTACTCAAAACAATTGATAAGCCAGAATTCATTAAAACTAAAAGTTTCTGCTCTGTGAAAACTACTGTCAAGGGAATGAGAAGATAAGCCATAGACTGAGAGAAAATATTTGCAAAAGACATATCTGATAAAAGACAGTTATATAGAATATCCAAAGAACTCTTAAAACTCAACAATATTAGGGCCGAGCGTGGTGGCTAATGTCTGTAATCCTAGCACTTTGGGAGGATGAGGCAGGTGAATCACTTGACATCAGGAGTTTGAGATCAGCCTGGCCAACATAGTGAAACCCTGTCTCTGCTAAAAATACAAAAATTACCCAGAAATCACTTGAACCCAGAAGGCGGAGGTTGCAGTGAGCCAATATTGTGCCACTGCACTCCAGTCTAGGCAACAGAGCAGGACTCTGTCTCAAAACAAACAAACATACATACAAACAAAAAAACTCAACAACATTAATAAACAAACAACCCAATTAAAAAACGGGTCAAGGCCGGGTGTGGTGGCTCACACCTGTAATCCTAGCACTTTGGGAGGCCAAGGTGGGTGAATCACGAAGTCAGGAGATCCAGACTATCCTGGCTAACAAGGTGAAACTCCGTCTCTACTAAAAATACAAAAAATTAGCCAGGCGTGGTGGCGGACGCCTGTAGTCCCAGCTACTTGGAAGGTTGAGGCAAGAGAATGGCGCGAACCCAGGAGGTAGAGCTTGCAGTGAGCCGAGATCGTGCCCCTGCACTCCAGCCTGGGCAACACAGTGAGACTCTGTCTCAAAAAAACAAACAAAATAAAGGGTCAAAGGCCTGGCATGGTGGCTCATAATTCCAGGACTTTAGCAGGCCCAGGTGGGAAGATCGCTTGATCCCAAGAGTTCAGGACCAGCCTGGCAACACAGTGAGACCTCACCTCTACAAAAATAAATAAATAAATAAATAAATACAAAAATTAGCTGGGTGTGGTGGTACACACCTGTAGTCCCAGCTACTTGAGAGGCTGAGGCGAGAGGACTGCTTGAGACCAGGAAGTTGAGGCCGCAATGAGCTATGATCATGCCACTGTGCCCTAACCCGGGTGACAGAGCAAGACCTTGTCTCAAAAAAAAAAAAAAAAAAAAAACCACACGCACAATAAAAATCAGTCAAAGACCTGAAACAGACACTTCACTGAAGAAGATACGTGGATAACACATAAGCACATGAAAATATGCTCCATATCATTTGTCATCAGGGAAACGCTAATTATAATGAAATACCACTACACATCTATGAGAATGATGAAAATCCCAACTACTACTACAAATGCTGGTGAGATTGTGGAGCAAAAGGAACTCTCATTCACTGCTAGTGGGAGTACAAAATGGTTCAGCCACTTAAAACAGTTCGGCAGTTCCTTACAAAACTAACCATGCTCTTACCATATGATCCAGCAATTGTGCACCTTGGTATTTACCCAAAGAAGCTGAAAACTTATGTCCATAGAAAAACCTGCACATGGATGTACACCAGCTTTATTCATAATTGTCAAACCTTGGAAGCAACCAAGATGCCCTTTCAGTAACTGAATGGGTAAACAAACTGTGGTGCATCTAGACAATGAAATATTACTCAGCACTAACAAAAAAAGAAATCATGAAAAGAAATGGAGGAAGCCGGGAACGGCGGCTCACGCCTATAATCCCAGCACTTTTGGAAGCTGAGGCAGGAAATCACTGGAGCTCAGGAGTTTGAGACTAGCCTGGGGAACAGCAAGATCCTATCTCTATAAAATTTTTTTTTTTAATTACACAGGCATGGTGGTGCACACCTGTGGTCCCAGCTATTCCAGTGGCTGAGATGGGAGGATCACTTGAGCCCAGGAGGTGGAGGTTGCAGTTAGCCAAAATCACGCCAATGCACTCCAGCCTGGGCAACAAAGCAAGACCCTGTCTCCAAAAAAAAAAGAGAGGAAACTTAAATGCAAATATTACTAAGTGAAAGAAACCAATCAGAAAAGGCTATATACTATATGATTCCAACTATATGACCATCTAGAAAAGGCAAAACTATGGAGACAGTAAAAAAATCAGTGATTGCCAGAGGTTGGTGGAAGGAAAGGATAAAGAGGGAGAGTATACAGGATTTTTAGGGCAGTAAAGCTATTATGATATTATAACAGTGGATATGTGTCATTATACATTCATCCAAACCCATAGAATACATAACACCAAGCATGAACATTAATGTAAACTATGGACTTTGGGATAATAACAATGTTTCAGTATAGGTTCATCAATTGTAACACATGTACCACTCTGGTGAGGGATGCTGATAATGGGAGAGGCTATACATGTGTCAGGACAGGGGGTAAATGAGAAATTGGTTTTGTTTCTTTTTTTTTTTTTGAGATGGAATCTCACTCTGTCATCCAGACTCGAGTGCAGTGGCTCGATCTTGGCACACTGCAACCTCTGCCTCCCAGGTTCGAACAATTCTGCTGTCTCAGCCTCCCGAGTAGCTGGGACTACAAGCACCCACCACCATGCCCAGCTAATTTTTGTATTTTTAGTAGAGATGAGGTTTCACCATGTTGGCAGGCTGGTCTTGAACTCCTGATCTCAAGTGATCCGCCCACATTAGCCTCCCAGAGTGCTGGGAATACAGGCATGAACCACTGTGCCCGCTCAGAGGAATCTGTTTCTCCTGCTGAATTTTGCTGTGAACCTAAAAGTGCTCTTAAAAAAAAAAAAAAGTCTATTAAAATTAAAAACAAAGAAACAAAACTATCTCATCAGAGACTTCTGCCAGAAAGATCGATTTAAGACTGTGAGTACTAGGGTAGGGTTCTTTTCTTAAAAAAATAAAAAAAGAAAGAAAAGGAAAGAAAAAAGAAAAGAAAAGAAAAGGATAGGATAGGATAAGATAGGGAGAAGAAGAGAGAAAAGAAAAAAGAAAAGAAAACCAAAATAAGACTGCCAAAGAAAACCTAGGATAAATTCATATATTTGATTAAATCACAGTCCCTTACCTGTGGTTTTCCTCCCTTTATTTGAGAAGTGAAAGCATGTATTTCCACAGTGCAGGGAGCCAATCTCTCCTGAAGAGCTCGTCAACTCAGAATATAGAAGCAGGCTGTGTGTGCCAGTATTAGCAGTTATAATCAAATAAGCACAGGGCCCATAGAGCAGTTTCAATAGCTGGCTGTTAGCCCTCTAGGTGGACTTTGGGAGTTGACAAGGACTTCCTTCCCCATGAGAACCACCTTGATGCAAGGAAAATATTTTAAAACTGATTGATTCTGATCTAAAGATTGTTCTCTGTTATATCTCTGGCTGTCTTGTTCCCCCAGGAAAGAACACATCGAGACAACCCTCGCTTGATCAAAAATTACTCAACTTGACTGATCATCTTCAAACAAAAAGCAGGCCCTTTCCCCTTAAGATGCAATGAAGCCACTAACTACTTTCTGCTAATTAAAAATACAGCATGTCTAGCAACCTAAACATTTAGCAAAAAGTTGAAATCTTGATTAGGAAAAGGATGAAAAAAGGACCAGAGTCTTGCTCGGTCGCCCAGGCTGGAGTCCAGTGGGTGATCTCGGCTCACTGCAACCTCCACCTCCTGGGTTCAAGCAATTCTCCTGCCTCAGCCTCCCCAGTAGCTGGGATTATAGGCACCCACCACCACGTCCAGCTAATTTTTGTATTTTCAGTAGAGACAAGGTTTCACCTTGTTGGCCTGGCTGGTCTCGAACTCCTGACCTCAGGTGATCCGCCTGTCTCAGCCTCACAAAGTGCTGGGATTACAGGAGTGAGCCACTGCGCCCGGCCAAGAAACACATTTTAAAAAGTAAAAGATGTACATAGGGTCTTTGCTGTTTAGAGATAAAATCAAATGACAAATGCTTTCAAGAAAGCACAGTTGCTAAAAGTAGCTACTCAGAGACAATATGCAGCCTTAATCAGAGCATGGACTCTAAAGCCAGATTGCCTGAATGTGAATCTTTAATCCTGTATTTACTACCCATGTAAATAAGTTAACTGTGCCTCACTCAGTTCTGTCATCTATAAAATGCAGTATGTTCTAGTCATAGTTTGCTATGTGAATGTAAAGCAGTTACAATAGTGCTTGACACATGATAAAAGCTATGCTCACATTGGCTATTACTATTATCCCATATCCATTTCTATTTTGCCCATTCAAGAACAATACTATTAATTCACTTGGGAGGCTGAGGCGGATGGATCAGGAGATCGAGACCATCCTGGCTATCACAGTGAAACCCCATCTCTACTAAAAATACAAAAAATTAGCCGGGCGTGGTAATGGGCGCCTGAAGACCCAGCTACTCCAGAGGCTGAGGCAGGAGAATGGCATGAACCCGGGAGGGGGAGCTTGCTGTGAGCCGAGATTGCACCACTGCATTCCAGCCTGGGCGACAGAGTGAGACTCTGTCTCAAAAAAAAAAAAAAAAAAAAAAAGAACAATACGATTAACCAGATCAACTCTAAGAATATGAAGCTTTTAAAAAGAATCCTCATTTTAAAAAATGCAAATGGGATTAGATACTTTAGTATTCAAGCTGTTCATTGAACTAACCAGGGTAAGAAAAAAAAGAAAAACTAGTATCGTCTAATACCAGATTTTATAACCATAATACATTTAAGGGAGGAAAAAAACTAAATTTGGAGTCTAAAAATAAATCAATGAAATTTGAAATCAATAAATAAACCTTTCTCCTATCCACAGTACCTTTGATAAGTCGATACCACTGTTTGCAGACAAGGGCCGCAGTTTTGTGTTCCTGATATGGTGACAGAAAGGACAGGATATACTCCAAAACCTCTTCTGGCAGCTCCGACATGGACCTATTATGTCTAGTCTCGTCAGCCTCCAATACTGGGTGGGGCTCCTCATCTTGCTCCATTGTCCCTTCCAGCACAGTTTCTTCCTGGTCCACAGCCATGAAACTGTCATCTTCACTGTCTGAGGAGCTGGCCATGACATCCCACTCAACAGCTGTAATAGGTAAAATACAAATATCAGTATTGCACTGAAAGCAGCTCAAAAACAATTCAGGCATGCACATCTAAGCTCTTCATAATTTCGTTTCCACTCTCAGTATGAAATCTGCTCTTCAGCACTTTCCAACACCAGTTGTGAGCCACCTTAATTCGACAGGTACAGCTCAAATACCAAGCCCATCCCCAAAGGCTTCTGATTACATTTTTTCTCTTCACTGAAAACCAGAGTGGCAGCCAAGTTCTGGTATAACCATAAACCAGAAAACTTGTTCTCCAACAATTCCTCTAACTCAAGGATCTGACTGACTGACAGCAAAGAGAAGAGCAACTAGCCTCCTTGACCAGTAACAATTATCTAAGACCCCAAACTTTGAAGAAAAAACTAACTCTGGGTCCTGCAAAGAGTAACAACATTCTGAGAATATAGGTTAAGAAATAACGGGTTTTCAGCCAGGCACGGTGGCTCACACCTGTAATCCCAGCACTTTGGGAGGCCAAGGCGGGCAAATCGCCTGAAATCAGAAGTTTGAGACCTGCCCGACCAACATGCAGAAACCCCGTCTCTACCAAAAATTCAAAATTAGCCAGGCCTAGTGGCACATGCCTGTAATCCCAGTTACTCGGGAGGCTGAGGCAGGAGAATCACTTGAACTTGGGAGGCAGAGTTGCAGTGAGTTGAGATGGTGCCACTGCACTCCAGCCTGGGCAACAAGAGCGAATCTCCAACTCAAAAAAAAAAAAAAAGAAAGAAAGAAAGGAAAGAACAGTTTTTCTAAGCTTTTATGCAGGATGAGTTACTTAACCTTTTTCTTGTTTGCCCTGAGAATACTCGCCAGCAGTGCCTGCAACTGCGGCATTGACCCCGAGTTAACTTTGCCAGAAACAAAAGACATCATTCTATTTATAGAATTCTGTTTTTAGTAGTGGTTATTTCCATTTACAAAATATAGTAATTCTTGGTTGGGTGCACTGGCTCATGCCTGTAATCCCAGCACTTTGGGATTCCAAGGCGGGCAGATCACCTTAGGTCAGGAGTTCGAGACCAACGTGGGCAACATGGTGAAACCCCGTCTCTACTAAAAATACAAAAATTAGCCAGGTGTAGTGGAGCGTGCCTGTAATCCCAGCTACTCAGGAGACTGAGGCAGGAGAATCGCTTGAACCTGGGAGACAGAGGGTGCAGTGAGCCGAGATCATGCCATTGCACTCCAGCCTGGGCCACAGAGCAAGACTCTGTCTCAAAAACAAACAAACAAACAAACAAACAAACAAAAAGAAAGAAGATAGTAAATGTTCCAAGAATAGGCTTCACTTGCTAAAATACCAAATACAAGGCAATATTTACAATAGAAAATATCATAAGAGATCCAGGCAGTAAAAAACTAGAACATGAATGTCTATCAACAACAGAACAGATAAATTGTGGTACATTTGCCATGAAATATTATAGAGCAAAGAACCACAGGTTACATACATATAAATAAATATCTCAAACATAATGTTAAGCAAAAGAAGATAGAAGGCCAGATGCAGTGGCTTACACCTGTAATCCCAACACTTTGGGAGGCCGAGGCGGGCGGATTACCTGAGGTCAGGAGTTCAAGACCAGCCTGGCCAACATGGTGAAACCCCGTCTCTACTAAAAAATATAAAAATTAGGCCGGGCGCAGTGGCTCACACCTGTAATCCCAGCACTTTGGGGACCGAGGTAGGCGGATCATCTGAGGTCAGGAGTTTAAGACCAGCCTGGTCAACATTGGTGAAACTCCATCTCTACTAAAAATGCAAAAACTAGCCGGGCGTGGTGGCGTATGCCTGTAGTCCCAGCTTCTAGGGAGGTTAAGGCATGAGAATCACTTGAACCTGGAAGGCAGTGGTTGCAATGAGCTGAGATCATTCCACTGCACTCCAGCCTGGGCAATAGAGTGAGATTGTCTCAACAAACAAACAAAAAACCAAAACTTAGCCAGGCTTGGTGGCGCACGTGCCTGTAATCCCAGTTACTTGGGAGGATGAGGCAGGAGAATCACTGGAACCTGGGAGGCAGAGGTTGCAGTTAGCCAAGATTGGGCAACTGCACTCCAGCCTAGACAATACAGCGAGACTCCATCTCAAAAACAAAAACAAAAACAAAAACAAAAAACAGAACACAGAAGAATGGGCAAGCACAGTGGCTCATCCCTATAATCCCAACGCTTTAGTAAGCCAAAGCAGGAGGATCATTTGAGGTCAGGAATTTGAGACCAGCCTGGGCAACAAAATGAGGCACCATCTCTATAAAAAAATAATTAACCGGGTGTGGTGGCACTCATCTGTGGTCCCAGCTACCCAGGAGGCTGAAGAGGAGGATTGCTTAAGCCCAAGAGTTCGAGGCTACAGGAAGCCATGATCACACCACTGGACTCCAGCCTGGGCAACAGAGTGAGACCCTGTCTCGAAGAAAAAAAAAAAAAAAAAGAAGAAGAATATATATTGTATGATTACAATGATATCAAGTTCAAAATGAGGCAAAATTTATGCTGTTACAAGTGAGGTATCTGAGGTACTAGTAAAGTTCTGTTTCCTGATTGGGTACTGGTTACACAGATGTCTTTTGTTTGTAAAAAATTTACTGAGCTGAATACTCATGCATTTCTCTAAAGTTTGTTAAAATACTGGCTGGGTGCAGTGGCTCATGCCTGTAATCCCAGAACTTTGGGAGGCCAAGGCGGGGAGATCACCCCAGGTCAGGAGTTTGAGACCAGCATGGCTAGCATGATGAAACCCCGTGTCTACTAAAAACACAAAAATTAGTCGGGTGTGGTGGCACGTGCCTGTAATCCCAGCTACTCAGGAGACTGAGGCAGGACAATTGCTTGAACCCGGGAGGCAGAGGTTGCAGTGAGCTGAGGTCGCTCCACTGCACTCCAGCCTGGGCGATGGAGCAAGACTCCATCTTAAATAAATAAAGTTTGCCAAAATAAGCCATTATCAGCAGTTACTTCTAGTGAGAACATTATTGATAATTTTAAAAATGTCTTCTTTGTGTTTATCTGTAGTCCCTAAATTTTCTACAAAGAAAACATACACACAGAGACAGGCATCTCATTTATACTCCTATGACATGATACGCAAAGTCTGAGGTAAAACCAGTAAAATGAAGGAAATAGGGTGTTTTATGTAAGAACTGTGTTGCAGATTAGATTCTCCAAGAAGCAGATGCTAAACAGAATTCAGAATGAAAAAAGTTTAATGGTAAGTAACTTCTGGAAGAAGTGCAGAAAGAGCAGGATTGGGCAGGAGGAACCATCAGACCACAATGCAGACCTGACAAAGCCTGTCCAACAGAGAGCTTGGGAGCAAAGACAGCCACTCAGGGGAATGTAGTACTGGGCAGAAAAGGCAAAGCTCTTAATCACTGCTACGCTCAACCACTGGCAGAAGGCTCCAAAGCTGAGGCAGACACTAAAGGAGCTAACAGCTTCAGCTAGCCTCCTTACAGATGGACAGTCCTTTTGAAGGGATATTTTTATTATTTTTTAATACATTTATTTCCCTTGCTCCACACACATCTACCCAGATCATTTACTATGCCACCCTACTTTACAAATTTCCAGCATTCCCTCTAGCACTGATGAAAGTAGGGTCTTCTCTTCCCAGTTCTTCCCAGAATTGGGAAAAGGTGGATTGCGGGGGACAGAGACGAAGAGAAGAGTAATCTCGAAATATACTTTGGGGCTTTGAGAAAGATCTGAAATGTTCCAAAAAGTGACAGAGGGGGGAGAGCAGAGAACAGAAACCTCCTACCTCATCTCTACCACTGCAGTAATTCATGCACTAATTATGTGTAACATCTTTTAAAACTGGAAGGATCACATTAAGGAAAATGAAAACATGAACTCATAAAATTGCTTCCAAGATAATTTATCTACCAAACTGGCTGAAAGCTCATGATACTACAAATGTGTCCTAGCACAGTGGCTATTAGAATCTTAGTGATAATCAGCAATTGGTGGCTACTTGGAAGGACTGGAATGGCTTAAGTCCACCTGGTGGTGTGGGGGAAAGGCAGTGATGGTGAGAAGGGAGCAATTCCCTTCATTCCTCAAAAGCAGAAGAGTATTATAATGGGTTTCCTGAAAACTGTATTAAAAAAAGGATCCCAGGCCAGGTGTGGTGGTTCACGCCTGTAATCCCAGCACTTTGGGAAGCTGAGGCAGGCGGATGACAAGGTCAGGAGTTTGAGACCAGCCTGGCCAACATGGTGAAACTCCGTCTCTACTAAAAACACAAAAATTAGCTGGGCATGGTGGCGCATGCCTGTAGTCCCAGCTACTCGGGAGGCTGAGGTAAGAGAATTGCTTGAACCTGGGAGGTAACGTAGCAGTGAGCCTAGATTATGCCACTGCACTCCAGCCTGGGTGACAGAGTAAGACTCCATCTCAGAAAAAAAAAGAAAAGAAAAGAAAAGAAAAACGATCCTAGTTAGGCCTCCTTCCATGCTCACGGGGATAAGGTGTTTTTCAACATGACTGACTTGCTAGAGGGAGGCCTTTCAAACAACAGAGACCTCCATTTCCAGCCCAAATTCCTGTCTTAAAACATATGCTGAGTGTGGTGGCTCATACCTGTAATCCCAGCACTTTGGGAGGCCAAGGCGGGTGGATCACCTGAGGTCAGGAGTTCAAGACCAGCCTGGCCAACATGGTGAAACCCCGTCTCTACTAAAAATACAAAAAACTAGCTGGGCTTGGTGGCAGGTGCCTGTAATCCCAGCTACTGAGGAGGTTAAGGCAAGAGAATGGCTTGGATTGGAGAGGCAGAGGTTGCAGTAAGCCGAGATCATGCCATGCACTCTAGCCTGCGCAACCAAAGCAAACTCCGTATCAGGAAAAAAAAAAAAAAAAAAAAATCAAACCATGCCTTTTATTACTGGAAAAAATATCACTTCCCATAGTCCCCCTTACTTGTTCCCTTGTATATTATCATTTTCTACTGGCTAACTTCCCTGATTTATTAACTTTCTCATATATATATAAAAATATATAAACATATATATACACAGATATAAATATATATACATATATAAATATATATATACACACATATATATAAATTTTTTTTTTAAGTAGGGTCTCACTCTGTCACCCAGGCTGGAGTGAAGTGGCACGATCTCAGCTCACTGCAACCTCTGCCTCCCAGGTTCAAGTGATTCTCCCACTTCAACCTCCCAAGTAGCTGGCACGCGCCACCATGCCCAGCTAATTTTTTTTTTTTTTTTTGAGATGGGAGTCTCTCCCTGTGCCCCAGGCTGAGTGCAGTGGCATGACCACATTTTTGTATTTTTCGTAGAAACAGGGTTTCACCATGTTAGCCAGGTTGGTCTCAAACTCCTGACCTCAAGTGATCCACCCACCTCAGCCTCCCAAAGTGCTGGGATTACAGCCGTGAGCCACCGTGCCCAACCTAACTTTCTTATGTTTTTAACCTCCACTCAGTTCTAAAATTCACCAAGGAAAAGAGTCCAAAGAAATGGATTAGTTTGGCTGCATGGTTGACATTTAAGTTAAATACAGCATCTCAAATACAGTTGCTCCCTTGCACATTTTGACAGACTATAAGCCTAAGGTCTGTTGCAGAACAAAATGAATCAATGGAGGCTGCAAAAGATTATTTACATTACTATTTTTCCCAATCAGAATAAATTTGATTCAATAAAACTCACTCTTTCCAAATTGTCTTAAAATACAATAGCAAGCCAACATAAAGAGACTCATACTGCTGTAATAGCCAATATTAAGCAATTTCCACCATTCAACTGTTACACCCTCCACAAAAACATCAAACCCCACACCTTTGAGGGCATGTTTGCTAATTTGGCCCTAGGAACAGATGCCAAGGAGAACACACATGGGTGAGCTCAGATGCAACTCCTCTGTAATTACATGCCCAACACCAATTTGCATAGCACTTCTTTTTCACTTCCATGATTAGGTAACAAAATCATCACTCATATTCCCCCAAGGATATAGAGGCATTTTGAAACCCTGAGTTTTTCTTGTTTTCATGCCAAAAGAAGCCCTATAAACTTTTCACACGTAAGTATACTAACTCAGTGAATGTAGTTTTCATGAAACTGTTTAAAAGAAGTCCTTCTCACCTTTCACATTTGTGTTAGACCTTCTCAGCTTCCCCAACGGATTGAATGAATGTACTAGAATCTGAGCTCCCTGGGGACACGACCATTGGCCTAGGCATCTTTGTCTTCTTAGCACTAGGCATTCAAATGAGTGTACGGTTTATTGACATGTCTACTCAGAACACCTTTGTGCTGAGCTTGCATGGGTTTTGTTTTTTTTTAAGATAGGGTTCTGGCCGGGCGCCGTGGCTCACGCCTATAATCCCAGCACTTTGGGAGGCCAGGGTGTGTGAATCACCTGAGGTCAGGAGTTCGAGACCAGCCTCAACATGGAGAAACCCCGTCTCTACTAAAAATACAAAAATTAGCTGGGCATAGTGGTGCATGCCTGTAATCCCAGCTACTTGGGAGGCTGAGGCAGAATTGCTTGAACCTGGGAGGCAGAGGTTGCAGTGAGCCGAGATCATGCCATTGTACTCCAGCCTGGGCAACAAGAGCGAAACTCTGTCTCAAAAAAATAAATAAATAAAATAAAAAATAAAGATAAGGTTCTGCTCTGTCACCCAGGCTATAATTGTACAGTGGCACAATTATAGCTCACTGCAGCCTTTAACTCCTAGGCTCAAGTGATCCTCCGTCCCAATGTTCCAAAGTGCTGGGAATACAAGTATAAGTCACTGTGCCCAGTCGTTATTTTATAATAGAAATTACATCATTAGGCCAGGTGTGGTGGCTCACGCCTGTAATTCCAGCACTTTGGGAGGCTGAAAAGTAAAAAAAAAAAAAGAAGAAGGGACTGGACTGAATGGAGGCACCCACGGTCATCCCACAGCATGAGGGCTTCTGAGGTTTTAGGGACAAAGCAGCAACCCTGAACAGATGTCATTATGAACTCATAAAATTAACCACCTCAGCAGCACTAATGTAGGCTAAGTACTAAATGCTACTCTTGAAAATATAAAATACTGTTGAATGAGAGATATATAGAAGATCATAAAGTGATTCAATCTAAGACAATAAGCCTTCTTATGAATATACCACCATTATCATTGTATCAACTCAAATGAAAAAGTTATAGAAAGTGGAAAAAGGACAAAATTAAAAATTCTACCCTACTCCGTGCATTCAACAAATATCAATGAAACATTTGCTATATGTAAAAATACTGTGCTTATTGCAAGCTTGACTACTATCAAATATTTAAAAACACAAAAAGAAAAAAATATACTGTGCTCAGCTCCCACACAACATACAAAAAGAAGGTATGTCACTATTTGCTCTCAAACAGATTGGCCCACTAAGAGCCAAGGACACATAAATTAATAATAACAACACAGAACATTATATAATAAATGACCTATGAGACAAAACAAGAAGCTTTAGTGGTTCAAGGAAGAGATGGCTTCCAACCAGTATAAGGAAGGTTCACAGACAAGCATTTCAGCTGAATTTTAAAGATTAGGTAGAAGCCAGGTGTGGTGACTCACGTCTGTAATCCAAGCACTTTGGGAAGTCAAAGCAGGCAGAAAACTTGAGTCCAGGAGTTTGAGACCAGCCTAGGCAACATGACAAAACCCTTCTCTACAAAAAATACAAAAATTAGTTGGTCATGGTGGTGCACACCTGTAGTCCCAGCTACAGGGGGGTTGAGGTGCGAGGATCGTTTGAGCCAGGAGATTGATGCTGCAGTGAGCCAAGATCGCACAACTACACTCCAGCCTGGGTCACACAGCAAGACTCTGTTTCAAAAAATCAAAAAACAATAACAAAAATAAAGAATAGGTAGATTTCAGAGAATAAAATTGGAGAAGGTGAAAGTATTAAACATTGTCAAATTATTGTCCCTTAAACTGATATCCTTTGTCACTAACAGAATTACCTTTAGAGCTGGGTGCAGTGGCTCACACCAGTAAACCCAACACTTCGAGAGGCCAAGATGGGCAGATTGCTTGAGCCTAGGAGTTCGTGACCAGCCAAAGCAACAAAGGGAGACCCTGTCTCTATAAAAAACACAAAAATTGGCCAGGAGCGGTAGCTCACGCCTGTAATCCCAGCACTTTGGAAGGCCGAGGTGGGTGGATCACAAGGTCAGGAGATCGAGACCATCCTGGCTAACACGGTGAAACCCCATCTCTACTAAAAATACAAAAAAATAGCTGGACGTTGTGGCGGGCGCCTGTAGTCCCAGCTACTCAGGAGGCTGAGGCAGGAGAATGGCATGAACCCAGGAGGCGGAGTTTGCAGTGAGCCGAGATTGCTCCACTGCACTCCAGCCTGGTGAGACTCTGCCTCAAAAAAAAAAAAAAAATTAGCCAGGCATGGTAGTGCAAACCTGTTGTCCCAGCTACTTGGGAGGCTGAGGTGGGAGGATCTCTTGAACCCAAGACGTGGAGGCTGCAGTGAGCCAGGATCATGCCACTGCACTCCAGCTTGGGCAACAGAGCAAGATTCTGTCCCAAAACAACAACAACAACAAAACAAAGTTACCTTTAAGACAAAAAAACAAAACAAAACTGAAAAACACATTTTTTACCTAATTGTTTTTATCGTAAGTACACACTATTTAATATTTTAAATTCTACACTAACAAAGTGTATACTCTAGAGACTTCTTATTACTGACAGTCTGACCAAAAAAAAAAAAAGCCTAGAAACAGAATAATTTGGCACAACCATTGTTGCTATTAGCAGACTGAGCTATTACGACAAGCAAAGTCAGGAAGCTATTTTACAAAGCATACCAAATTTCATAACAGATATCAGCTGCAGTTTTTAAAAATGGTGAACTCATTAGTGTGTTACCCAATTAAGATTCCCTTAATAAAACAGAAAAATTTGTAAATGGAAAAATAAAGTATTCCCACAAACTACCCATCAATATACTTTCTTTTTTTGTTGTTTTGTTTTTGAGACAGAGTCTGGCTTTGTCACCTAGGCTGGAGTGCAGTGGAACTCACTCAAGTGATTCTCCTACCTCAGCCTCCAGAGTAGCTGGGATTACAGGCATGCACCACCACGCCCAACTGATTTTTGTATTTTAGTAGAGACAGGGTTTCACCATGCTGGCCAGGCTGGTCTCGAACTCCTGACCTCAGGTGATCCGCCTACCTCGGCCTCCTAGAGTGCTGGGATTACAGGCGTGAGCCACTGCATCCAGTTGAAAATTTCATATGGAGAACCATATGTTTTAAATTCAGCAAAACATTTTATTTGGTAGAAAGGTATCATGGAGGCCGGGCGCGGTAGCTCACGCCTGTAATCCCAGCACTTTGGGAGGCCGAGGCGGGTGGATCACAAGGTCAGGAGATTGAGACCATCCTGGCTAACCCAGTGAAACCCCGTCTCTATTGAAAATACAAAAAATTAGCGGGGCGCGGTGGCGGTTGACTGTAGTACCAGCTACTCGGGAGGCTGAGGCAGGAGAATAGCATGAACCCGGGAGGCGGAGCTTGCAGTGAGCCGAGATCCCCCTCACTGCACTTCAGCCTGGGCTACAGAGTGAGACTCCATCTCAAAAAAAAAAAAAAAGAAAGTTATGATGGAACTTTAATGCCCAAATTTATATGTATATGTGTGTGTTTGTGTGTATGTATATATACAGTGTGTATGTGTATATATATATATATAGTGTGTGTATATATATATCTTTTTTTTTTTTTTTTTTTTTTTTGAGATGGAGTTTCACTCTTGTTGCCCAGGCTGGAGTGCAATGGCACGATCTTGGTGCAACCTCCACCTCCCCAGTTCAAGCGATTCTCCTGTAGTAGCTGGGATTACAAGCATGCGCCACCATGCCCGGCTAATTTTGTATTTTTTAGTAGAGACGGGGTTTCTCCATGTTGGTCAGGCTGGTCTCGAACTCCCAACCTCAGGGGATCCACCTGCCTCAGCCCCCCAAAGTGCTGGGATTACAGGCATGAGCCACCATGCCCGGTCTCTTTATTGTTAATACAACTACTTGAGTTTTAAATTTTCTTCTTGAGGCCAGGTGTGGTAGCTCATGCCTGTAATCCCAGCACTTTGGGAGGCCAAAGCAAGTGGATCACTTGAGTTCAGGAGTTCAAGACCAGACTGGGCAACATGGTGAAACTCCCTCTCTACAAAAAATACAAAAATTAGCGTGCTGTGGTGGTGCACACTTGTAGTCTCAGCTACTCAGGAGGCCAAAGTAGGAGGATCACTTGAGCCCAGGAGGTAGAGGTTGCAGTGAGCCAAGATCACACTGCTTTATTGCAACCTGGACAACAGAACCAAACCCTGTCTCAAAAAAAAAAAAAAAAAAAAAGGCCGGGCGCGGTGGCTCAAGCCTGTAATCCCAGCACTTTGGGAGGCCGAGACGGGCGGATCACGAGGTCAGGAAATCGAGACCATCCTGGCTAACACGGGGAAACCCCGTCTCTACTAAAAAAATACAAAAAACTAGCCGGGCGAGGTGGCGGGCGCCTGTAGTCCCAGCTACTCGGGAGGCTGAGGCAGAATGGTCTAAACCCGGGAGGCGGAGCTTGCAGTGAGCTGAGATCCGGCCACTGCACCCCAGCCTGGGCGACAGAGCAAGACTCTGTCTCAAAAAAAAAAAAAAGAAAGAAAGAAAAAAGAAAAAATATATTCTTGCGTTAATTCTGATAGGTGATTTTTTTTAAGGATTTATAAGTCATCTAAAACACACAAGCCAGAATCATGTTAATTCTGATAGGTGATTTTTTTTCTAGGATTTATAAGTCATCTGAAACACATAAGCCAAAATCAACTACACCTTTCATTACTCACGTAATTTAAACAAACTAACAAAACATGGAGATGAGCTACACAAATGTCATCTGAGTAATGGCTAAAGGCCCTTAAATAAGATAGGCCTGCTCCGAAAACATTCAGTTTACTATGAACCATTTAATCTTTCTAATCCCAAAACGTGTCAACCAGGAAGCCTGCTCACTTACATAGCACCATCTCTCTCTATGACCCACTTCTTTTTTTTTTTTTTTTTTTTTTTTGAGACGGAGTCTCGCTCTGTCGCCCAGGCTGGACTGCAGTGGCCGGATCTCAGCTCACTGCAAGCTCCGCCTCCCGGGTTTACGCCATTCTCCTGCCTCAGCCTCCCGAGCAGCTGGGACTACAGGCGCCCGCCACCTCGCCCGGCTAGATTTTTGTATTTTTTAGTAGAGACGGGGTTTCACCGTGTTAGCCAGGATGGTCTCGATCTCCTGACCTCGTGATCCGCCCGTCTCGGCCTCCCAAAGTGCTGGGATTACAGGCTTGAGCCACCGCGCCCGGCCTGACCCACTTCTAAACGTCATTTTAACTTCCTTTTTTTCCCCATTAGACTATACACTACTTGAGAGCAGAGACTAAGCCATATTTATCTTTGTACGTCTGGCACATTAGTAGACACCTTATCAATATCAGTGATTTTCTGATGAAGATCATAAAGTCCCTTACTGATGAGGGGTGTTAATGACTCACTTCTGGTTGCAAAGTATACTCTTGAGGTGTTCAGTGTTGAAAGACTTCACTGAACCACACGTTCACATTGCCTTGCTTATGACCATAAGCACAAAGCCATCTGTAAGACACTTCATCTTAGTTGAGAGTAGAGCATAAAATCTATCCTTCTTCATTGACGAATTTACTGAAATAAAAATAAATCTTAAGCAAAGACATAATTACACTTTTATGTAAATCTGCAATACCGTCAGGAGCCCAGCTGAAAAACCAAAAACCAAAACAAAACAAAAATGCTAACTTTTAATTGTGATAAGTCCCAGAAAAAAAACATTAAAAGGAGTTCAAAATTAGAAAGATAAATAGATTCAGAGTTAAAGATAGAGCCTAAAGTATTTCGCCCAAACCATTCAATTCTTTAAAGCATTTTAAAATCCAAGTAACACAGAAAAGTGACCATCCTAAGAGCAGAGCTGGATGAATTACTGCAAAGTAAACACGATCTCTTTTATTTTAAGATGGGAAAGTTTTTGTTTAGTTTTTTAAGACGGAGTCTCACTCTGTCGCTCAGGCTGGAGTGCAAAGGCGCAATCTTGGCTCACTGCCACCTCTGCCTCCCAGGTTCAAGCAATTCTCTTACCTCTGCCTCCCAAATAGCTGGGACTATAGACACACACCACCACACCCGGATAATTTCTATATTTTTAGTAGAGACTGGGTTTCACCATATTGGCCAGACTGGTCTCAAACTCCTGACCTCCAGTGATCCACCCGCCTCAGTCTCCCAAAGTGTTGGGATTACGGGGGCGGGGGGATCCACCACGCCCAGCTAGAAAAGTTTTAAACAATCAAAATGATAGACATATCCAAGTCACTTAGCTTATACTGACAATTGCCACTATGAGAAATTCCAAGGTTTTCTATGAAACCAGTAAGACTCAAAGCTAACAATCCACATTTGTCAAAACCCACAGCATCAAAGAGTGAAATTTAATAGATGTAATTTAAAAAAACAAAACAAAACACATATTTAGGAGGCTGGGGGATCCCAGATTATGACAAAATAATCTAACTACATTACAAATATATGAGACCACCTTGGGTGGAGGAAAAGATGTTAACGTAACTTTGGAAACAAGGGGCATCTGTAAAACTATAAAGGCAAAAGAAACTGCATATAAGCACTAGTCTCTACTTAACAAAGTTGTTTCTCACAAAAGTAGAGGCTAGCAATACTAATCTAGCCATATATGTATACTGGTATTGAACGATTAAGTAAATAGTTGGCAGATGGCTAGACCCAAGTTTCTTATTGGAGTGGGAATTTACAGTCAGTCAAGGAAGGAGAATAGAATGATCCTGTGATAATGGATTAGAGTAGGAGACAGGATGAACTCATGTTTAAATAGATACAGATGGTTACATATAGAAATATTTACAATTGGGGTATAATACATACACACACATATATATACATGTGTTAGTATACACTCATCTACCACCTTGTTCTGTTAACTGAAAGGGCCTACAAGTAATAAGCATACCTAGCACCCAGATGTTCTTTCTAATGCCATTCTCCAATAAAATAAACCAGGGCTCCTTGGTGAAATGGCAGAATCCAGGAGAAGGACAGGAAATATATAAGAAGAGCCTGGAGAATCCAGTACTGCCACAAAGTAAGGAAGTGCCCTAAAAACAAAAGAAAATTGATGGGATTGTGTAAAAGGGGCAAAGGAGACTGATCAAAGAGCTCCTGATGGTCAAAACTGAAACAGCTGGGCCACAAAATAAATTGGTATTGGATTAAAACCCAAAGTAGAGGCCAGGTGCTGTGGCTCATGCATGTAATCCTAGCACTTTGGCAGACTGAGGCGGGTGGAGTGCCTGCACTCAGGAGTTCGAAACCAGCCTGGGCAACACGGTGAAATCCCGTTTCTACTAAAATACAAAAAATTAGCCAGGTGTGGTGGTGTGCACCTGTAGTCCCAGCTACTCGGGAGGCTGAGGCAGGAGAACTGCTAGAACCAGGGAGGCGGAGGCTGCAGTGAGCCGAGATCACACCACTGCCCTCCAACATGGGTGACAGAGCGAGACTCCATCTCTAAATCAATCAACCAATCAATCAATGAATCCCAAAGTACAAAATGAATATCCACAAATTCATATTGATATAACTGATTAAGAAAAAAAAAAAAAAAAAGGCCGGGTGCAGTGGCTTATGCCTGTAATCCCAGCATTTTGGGAGACCAAGGGAGGCAGATCATGAGGTCAGGAGTTTGAGACCAGCCTGGCCAAAATGGTGAAACCCCATCTTTACTAAAAATACAAAAAATTAGCCGGGTGTGGTGGTACACACCTGAAAGCCCAGCTACTCGGGAGGCTGAGGCAGAATTACTGGAACCCAGGAGGCAGAGGCAGGAGTGAGGCAAGATCTCGCCATTGTACTCCGGCCTGGGAAACAGAGCAAGACTCCGTCTCGGGCCGGGGGGGGAAGAGGGGACTCTCCCCTGCAGATTTCCAAATAATCTGTGCATGTACGTTTTCCTCTCACTTCCAGCAGTAGAGCATAATTTCCGCTACCTTCCTAACTTGTCTCCACCTAGGTGAAGTTATTATATTATCATCATACAATGTAGCTAGACACTAAGCTAGTTTTACAATGGATAGAAAGTAATTTCATTCCTGCATACCTTGGGTAAATAAAACTTTCTGTGTATCTATGACAGGAAATTCATAATGGGGAAATGAAGGTTAAAAATTTAAAGTAGGCAGGGTGCAGGGGCTCATGCCTGTATTCCCAGCACTCTGAGAGGCCAAGATGGGAGGATCACTTGAGCCCAGGAGTTCAAGACCAGCCGGGGCAACACAGACTAGGCCCCGTTTCTACAAAAAATTTTTTAAAATTAGCTGGGTGTGGTGGCAGCTACTTGGGGGGCTAGGGTGGAAGGATGGCTTGAGTCGAAGAGGTGGAGGCTACAGGGAGCTATGGTCTTCCACTGCGCTCCAGCCTGTGTGACAGAGTGAGATCCTGTCCACCACAAAAATTAATTAATTTGGCCAGACACGGTGTCTCACACCTGTAATCCCAGCACTTTGGGAGGTCAAGGCGGGCAGATCACAAGGTCAAGAGATTGCGACCATCCTGGCCAACATGGTGAAAACCTGTCTCTACTAAAAATACAAAAATTGGCTGGGTGCAGTGGCTCACACCTGTAATCCCAGCACTTTGGGAGACTGAGGAAGGTGAATCACCTGACATCAGGAGTTCGAGACCAGCCAGGCCAACATTGTGAAACCCCATCTCTACTAAAGACACAAAAAATTAGCTGGGCATGGTGGTGGGCACCTGTAATCCCAGCTACTTGGGAGGCTGAGGCAGGAGAATCACTTGAACTCCGGAGGTGGAGGTTGCAGTGAGCCAAGATCCCACCATTGCATTCCAGCCTGAGCAACAAGAGCAAGACTCTGTCTCAAAAATAAAATAAAATAAAATAAAAATACAAAAATTAGCTGGGTGTGGTGGCGTGTGCCTGTAGTCCCCAGCTACTTGGGAGGCTGATGCAGGAGAATCGCTTTAACTGGGAGGCGAAGGTTGCAGTGAGCCGAGACAGCGCCACTATACTCTGGCCTGGTGACAGAGTGAGACTCCATCTCAAAAACAAATAATAATAATAATTTAATTAAAAAGTAAAAACCGGACTGGGTGCGGTGGCTCACACCTGTAATCCCAGCACTTTGGGAGGCTGAGGCGGGCAGATCACCTGAGGTCAGGAGTTTGAGACCATCCTGGCTATGGTGAAACCTTGTCTCTACTAAAAATACAAAAAATTAGCCACGCATGGTGGCAGGCTCATGTGCTCCCAGCTACTCGTGAGGCTGAGGCAGGAGAACGGCATGAACCCGGGAGGTGGAGCTTACAGTGAGCAGAGATCGCACCACTGCACTCCATCCTGGGTGACAGAGCGAGACTCCGTCTCAAACAACAACAACAAAAAAAACCAAAAAACAAAAAAACAAAACAAAAGTAAAAACCGGCCGGGTGCGATGGCTCACGCCTGTAATCCCAGCACTTTGGGAGGCCAAGGCGGATGGATCACCTGAGGTCAGGGGTTCGAGACCAGCCTGGCCAATATGGTGAAACCCTTTCTCTACTAAAAATACAAAAATTAGTCCAGCATGGTGGTGGGCACCTATAATCCCAGCTACTCAGGAGGCTGAGGCAGGATTTTCACTTGAATCAGGGAGGCGGAGGTTTCAGTGAGCTGAGATTGCACTAGAGGGCAACAGAGCAAGACTCAGTCTCAAAAAATAAAAAAAAAAATGCAGCCAGGCGTGGTGGCTCACACCCGTAATCCCAGCACTTTGGGAGGCTGAGGCGGGCAGATCACCTGAGGTCAGGAGTTTGAGATCAGCCTGACCAACATGGAGAAACCCCGCCTCTACTAAAAATACAGAATTAGTCAGGCATGGTGGTACATGCGTGTAATCCCAGCTACTTGGGAGGCTGAGGCAGGAGAATCGCTTGAACCCGTGAGGTGGAGGTTGTGTTGAACCGAGATGGTGCCATTGCACTCTAGCCTGGGCAACAAGAGCAAAACTCCATCTCCAAAAAAAAAAGAAAAAGTATATTATATCAGTTGCTGGTTATATCTCATTAACTCTAATATTTAGTCACTTCTGATACAGCATATTTGTTCATTCTGGGGTAACAGATTTAGGACAGGGAAAAACAAGTGAAATAAAAATGTAATTCCCTCTTTGCCACCTTCAATAAATTTAATCACACACACTGAGAGCTTTGCTTGCACTTAAAATTTATAGCTTAAAAATTTTAAATTGCTGCAACACAGAAGGAAGGCACATTGTTATTATTACCATTGCCATAGTTGAATGAAGGAAGATTAAATATATCTATTATTCTCCAAAAAAAGAATGCTTATGGAATTGATGAAAAAATTTAATAAATGACATTGCTATATTGGGATTTAGTAAGCAAATAAAGTTATTCTCCTGGACCCTGAAAAATAAATCTTATTTGGTTTAACTACTCCTACCAACAATGTTTCAACTAATGAATTTCTTTTCTTTTTTTTTTTTGAGATGGAGTCTCTCGTTCTGTCACCTAGGCTAGAGTGCAGTGGCACAAACTCAGCTCACTGCAACCCCCGTCTCTAGAGTTCAAGTGATTCTCCTGCCTCAAGCTGCTGAGTAGCTGGAATTACAGACATGTGCCACCATGCCCAGCTAATTGTTATATTTTTAGTAGAGATAGGGTTTCACCATGTTGGTCAAGTTGGTCTAGAACTCTCGACCTCAAGTCATCTGCCTGCCTCAGCCTCCCAAAGTGCTGGGATTACGGGTGTGAGCCACTGTGCCTGGCCTCGACTAATGAATATTTTTGATAAAATGAATAAAATTATCAGGCAATAGTGACCAAAGCATGTCATGAATTTAACAATGAGAAGAGTAATGGCTTTTTCCAACAGATTTCAATTCAGTCATCTGAAGTACTTGTTTGTGAAATACCTTAAACTCCTTTCTCATTGGTCTCTGCTCTTGCTGGCCATCCCCTCTTGCTGAAATACCATACTCGTACTTGCCAGTAGGACAAATTCCTACTCTGTTACATAAGAGTTACCTCTTCTTGAGGTTCTTCTATCCCCTCCAGCCAATTAAGTATTCCTCTGACCTTCTATTTATTTTGTACAGTATCTTCATTATCTCAAAGTTATATAAATATTTGTTGAGTGAGGTGGCCTACAAGACTTTAGCCAACATTAGATAAATACTACAGATAGTTTCTACTTTTCACCACTTCATAAGTTACAATTTTGCTTATTAACCACTTGCCTAATTAAAACCCACATTAAGAGCCAGGAGTGGTGGCTCATGCCTATTATCACAGCAACTCAGAAGACTGACAACAGAGAATCGCTTGAGGCCATGAGCTCAAGACCAGCCTGGGCAAAATACTGAGACCCCCATCTCCAAGAAGAAAAAAAAAATGCCAGGTATGGTGGTGTGCACCTGTAGTCCCAGCTATGTGGGCGGCTGAGGTGGGAAGATCACTTGAAGATTGCACCACTGCACTCCAGCCTGTAACAGTATAAGACCATGTCTTAAAAAAAAAAAATTAACTGAAGTATGAAAAAATAAAATCTACAATTTACTTCTCATTGCTATGGTTCCAATAAAGTCACAACAGCACTAAAGCAATCAAGATGCAAAAATGCACAGCCACGAGTTTCCTTTAAGGAAAATATGCTTTAAGATGTGGTGTCCAGGCCGGGCGCGGTGGCTCAAGCCTGTAATCCCAGCACTTTGGGAGGCCGAGACGGGCGGATCACGAGCTCAGGAGATCGAGACCATCCTGGCGAACACCGTGAAACCCCGTCTCTACTACAAAATACAAAAAACTAGCCGGGCGCGGTGGCGGGCGCCTGTAGTCCCAGCTACTCGGGAGGCTGAGGCAGGAGAATGGTGTAAACCTGGGAGGCGGAGCTTGCAGTGAGCTGAGATCCGGCCACTGCACTCCAGCCCGGGCTACAGAGCAAGACTCCGTCTCAAAAAAAAAAAAAAAAAAAAGATGTGGTGTCCAGAAATGTGAAAATTGCCAGTACCAACTGTCTTCTTATGTGTGTTGAATCATACTGTATTTCAGATGGGCAGTGTTATGCCTGAAAACAGTTAATACTAGTTCAATTTTAAGAGTCAGCATTTAAAGGGATGGAATCCAGAAAACTAATTTCCATCTCTGACCTTCTATAAATTTGCTATGATATCAGGAAAATTGATTTTGCATACTGTATCAACTGTATGGAAAAAGTAATAATCCATCAGAAACTTCAAAAGGCTATGTTCTATACCATTTCTATGAAAACAAGTGATGACTGTGCAGAATACAAATATATTCAAAGATAGCTTATAATATGAAATTCAGCTACCAGACACAAATATGGGGAAGACAAAAGTGTTCACTTCATTTAAGACTGATTCTACAGATAAGACTAATGCCCTGAGAACACCTCCCTGGCACTTGGAGCAAAAGGCCAATGATATGGTCTATTTTAAACAGTCCACTTTTCAATAAAGTTTAAAATAACCCACAACTAAGAACATAATTTCACTGCTTCATGTTTACTAGTCTGTATCAGTTTACAAACTAAAATTAAACTGACATACACTTAACAGAATTCCCAACAACACAATAACATCATACAAAAGATAATACCAAGGTTGTTGTGAGTTATCCAGTTCTCTGTTACTTCCTAATGCTGCAAACTACAAATCAGAACCCCAAATAGGAGAAATGCTAAATAGTACATGAAGATGACTCATACAAGCAAACAGGTATGCAAAAACATTCAAAGTTCTTTTATTCTTAAACACTGAAATTCCTTAAAGCAAATACAAATTAAATGGAGTTTTAGAAGGGTAAACAGTGATCCTAAGATAGTATCAGGAAGAAAAAACTATTTTAATAATGGCCACATGCAGTGGCTCACTCCTGTAATCCTAGCACTGTGGGAAGCCAAGGTGAGCTAATAGCTTGAGCCCAGGAGTTCAACACCATCCTTGGCAACACAGTAAAACCTTGTCTGTACAAAAAAAAAAAAAAAAAAAAAAAATTAGCCAGGCTTGGTGGCTCTGTCTCAAAAAAAAAAAAAGAGAAAAGAAAATAAATAAAATTACCGACATGATGGCTTGTGTCTCTAATCCCAGCGACTCAGGAGTCTGAGGTGGGAGGATTGTTTGAGGCCAGGAGTCCACCTGGGATCACTCCTGCCTCAACCTCCCAAGAAGCTGGGAGTCCAGAAGCACACCACCAAACCCAGCTACTTTTTTTTATTTTGTAGAGCCAGGGTTTTGCCACATCACCCAGGCTGGTCAAACTCCTGGGCTCAAGTGATCCTCCTGTCTTGGCATCCAAAAGTGCTGGAATTACAGGTGTGAGACACCATGCCCCCAGCTCATATCACTTCTTAACTAATCTCTCGCAACAGAGAGAATTAGCTGGTTTCCCACTTCCTTCCTTCTTCCTTCTTCAATCTATTCTTAATTTTGCTGTAGTATTAAACTTCATGATGCAAATCTGGGTCAAAAACTTTTGACTGGGCCAAGCACGGTGGCTCACACCTGTAATCCTACCACTTTGGGAGGCTGAGGCGGGTGGATCACCTGAGGTCAGGAGTTCGAGACCAGCCTGGCCAACATGGTGAAACCCTGTCTCTACTAAAAATACAAAAAATTAGCTGGGCGTGGTGGTGGTCACCTGTAATCCCAGCTACTAAAGAGGCTGAGGCAGGAGAACCGCTTGAACCTGGGAGGTGGAGGTTGCAGTGAGCCAAGATCACACCATTGCATTCCAGCCCAGGTGACACTGCAAGACTCCGTTGCACCAAGGAAAAAAAAACCTTTTGACTGTTTTAATGCCTATTCTTGAAAATTCAAGTTTTGTCTTGTTTTGTTTTTGATACGGAGTTTCACTCTTGTTGCTCAGGCTGGAGTACAATAGTGCGATCTCAGCTCACTGCAACCTCACTGAACACCTCCCAGGTTCAAGCGGTTCTCCTGCCTCAGCCTCCCGAGTAGCTGGGATTACAGGCTCCCGCCACCATGCCCAGCTAATTTTTCTGTTTTTAGTAGAGATGGGGTTTCACCATGTTGGCCAGGCTGGTCTTGAACTCCTGACCTCAGCTGACCTGCCTGCCTCAGCCTCCCAAAGTGTGGGGATTATAGGCATGAGCCACCGCGTCTGGCCTAATCTCACTTTTTGTGTGCCTCTCCTCACTCTGGTCTATTCCTCTCTCCTTCAGCCAAATGATCGTAATATTCTCTCTTCCCACCTCTATGATTCTTTGTTCTTGTTGCATTTTTTGTTTTGTTTTGTTTTGTTTTTGAGATGTAGTCTAGCTCTGTCGCCCAGGCTGGAGAGCAGTGGTGTGATCTTGGCTCATTGCAACCTCTACCTCCTGGGTTAAAGCAATTCTCTTGCCTCAGCCTCCTGAGTAGCTGGGATTACAAGCGCACACCACCACACCTGGCTAAGTTTTGTATTTTTAGTAGAGAGGGGTTTCACCACGTTGGTCAGGCTGGTCTCAAACTCCTGACCTCAAGCAATCCACCTGCCTCAGCCTCCCAAAGTGCTGGGATTACAGGCATGAGCCACCATCCCTAGCTTTGCCAAGGTTTAATTTGGACATATTCATAGAAGGATGTCTGGGGTGGGTGCGGTGGCTCACATCTGTAATCCCAACACTTTGGGAGGCCAAGGCGGGTGAATCACCTGAGGTCAGGAGTTCAAGACTAGCCTGGCCAACATGGTGAAACCCCGTCTCTACTAATAAATAGAAAAAATAGCCGGGTATGGTGGCAAGTGCCTGTAATAATAGCTACTTGGGAGGCTGAGGCAGGAGAATCACTTGAACCTGGGAGGTGGAGGTTGTGGTGAGCAGAGATCACGCCAATGCACTTTAGTCTGGGCAATAAGAGCGGGAAACCCTGTCTCGAAAATGATAATACATATAAACATTTCTGCAATTGGACTGTCTTTCCAAACACATGTGCACATATTTTATCTAAAATAGTTTCAGCTAAGAGTGCACACCAAACCAACTGTCCAAAGATAAAAGAACAACCAAATCATTAGGTACTCTCATGATGAAAAGAGGAAAAGGAGGAAATCTCATTCAAAATCTCCTAAGGTTCCAATGCTTATCAAATTTTAATGTGAATCTAGTTCATAGATTCAGATTTAGTAAGCCTTGGGTGGAACTTGACATTCTGCATTCTCACCTTGATGATGCCAGCACTGCCAGTTTGTGGACCTTGAGTATCAAGGTCCTAAGGAACCACTAAAATGTAGCTGATGTCAACACTAGATGAGAAAATGGAATCAACAGGTATTGGGAGTATGTGCCAGGTGCCTTATGTCATTTAATCTTTACCTCAACTCTATGAAAAACATATTATCAATCCTGTTTTATCAGATGAGGATAATTGAAGCTCAGATAAATTAACGTGCCCATGATTATACAGAACCAGATTTGAACCCAATCATATGACTCCATTTATTCTTTTTTAAGAGATAGTATAAATCAGTCATTGCAATTAACTTTAAACCACCCTCAAAAGAATAATAGGCCAGGCCGGGCACAGTGGCTCACGCCTGTAATCCTAGCACTTTGGGAGGCCAAGGTGGGCGGATCACCTGAGGTCAGGAGTTCAAAACCAGCCTGCCCAACATGGTGAAACCCCGTCTCTACCAAAAATACAAAAATTAGCTGGGCACGGTGGCAGGCATCTGTAATTTCAGCTACTTGGGAGGCTGAGGCAGGAGAATTGCTTGAACCCAGGAGGCAGAGGTTGCAGTGAGCAGAGATCATGCCACTGTACTCCAGCATGGGTAAAAGAGCGAGACTCCATCTCAAAAAAAAAAAAAAGAATAGACCAGACACAGTGGCTCATGCCTGTAGTCTCAGGCGTGAGACTGAGACTTAGGAGGCCAAGGAGGGAGGATCGCTTGAGCACTGAGGTTGAAGCTGCAGTGAGCCTCTGCACTCCAGCCTGAGGAACAGAGCATGGGCCCTATCTCCAAAAAAAAAAAAAAAAAAAAAAAAGAATAACAACGTTGCATGACATCTTGTCTTGGATATATGGATATAGACTTTCACTTTCCTCTATTAGCTCTTTCTTCAAAATGTCCTACCTTTTATTGTTATCCCCCTGCTTTGATGCTGGTCATTGTCATCCACACTTGAACTACAATAGTAGACACCTACCTAACTGTTCTAACTCTAGCCTCTTGCCTCATCAATCTAGAGATTATTCTGCAGTCTCCAGGAATTCACTAAATGTGAGCAGACCAGAAGCATGGTAAAAATAGTGTTTCAAGAGGAATTCAAAGTACTTTATAATCCCACAATTCTCCTATCAAATCTCTCGGGTGGCATATAAAGCCAGCTTCCCCACTGATAAACAAAAATATTCTGCAAAGAACATAATACATTTTAACAAGATGCTGTGATGGAATGGAACGTTTTATTTCCATTTGTCTTTTTTCTTTTCTTTTTTTTTTTTTTTGACACGGTGTTTTGCTCTTTTGCCCAGGCTGGAGTGCAGTGGCACAATCTTGGCTCACTGCAACCTCCGCCTCCCGAGTTCAAGCAATTCTCCTGCCTCAGCCTCCTGAGTAGCTGGGATTACAGGTGCGCACCATCACCCCCAGCTAATTTTTGTATTTTTAGTAGAGACAGGGTTTCACCATGTTGGCCAGGCTGGTCTCAAACTCCCAACCTCAAGCGATTTGCCCATCTCAGCCTCCCAAAGGGCTGGGATTACAGGCTAAGCCACCCTGCCCAGCGGTCATTTATTGTTTTTCTAGTGGTGGTCAGGGCAAAGGAATGCTTTCCTGCTTCTGCCTCCTAAACACTCATTTCTCTAGACCAGAGGAGAGTACCTCCTTCCATCACAAGTCATTTTCTACTCCATTCCACATTAATCATTTCCAGAAGTCTATCTATACCATTACTTACTGACACAGTTTCATACTATTTCACATTGCTATAGTTTTGTTTGTTTGTTTTTTGAGATGGAGTCTCACTGTGTTGCCAGGCTGGAGTGCAAGGGCATGATCTTGGCTCACTGCAACCTCCGCCTCCCAGGTTCAAGTGATTCTCCTGCCTCAGCCTCCTGAGTAGCTGGGACTACAGGCACGTGCCACCACACCCAGCTAATTTTTGTATTTTTAGTAGAGGCAAGGTTTCACCCTGTTGGCTAGGATGGTCTTGATCTCTTGACCTCATAATCCACCCGCCTCGGCCACCCAAAGTGCTGGGATTACAGGCGTGAGGCACCATGCCCAGCCATAGTTATGTTTTTATGTAAATTTTCTCCATAACCAGATTATACATTTTTTATTAATACCTGCACAGCTGGAACAGATTATGAATTTATGAAAGGTAGATAATGTCTTGATTATATCTTATCCCCAGGAAACCTAAAGGACAGTGATGTATGTGCACACGAAGTAAATCTTTGCTTCACAAGCTCGCCTGATCATAAAAATCACCTGGCCAAGCACGCTGGCTCACACCTGTAGTCCCAGCTACTTGTGAGGCTGAGGTATAGGATCACTTAAGCCCGGGATATCCAGGCTGCAGTAGGCCATGATTATACCACTGTGCTCCAGCCTGGGTGGCAAAGCAAGACCCTGTCTCAAGAAAACATTTTAAAAGTAAATTAAAAAAAATTTAAAATCACCTAGCAGGTAGATTTCCTGGAGATTGTTTCAGAAAAATAGGCATGAAAGCAGAAATCTTAAATCTATCAACAAGCACTACAGATCCAAATTCAGAAAACTTTTGGTAGTTTTTTTTTTTTTTTTTTTTTGAGACGGAGTTTCACTCTTGTTGCCTAGGCTAGAGTGCAATGGTGCGATCTCGGCTCACTGCAACCTCCGCCTTTCCCAGGTTCAGGCAATTCTCCTGCCTCAGACTCCTGAGGAGCTGGGATTACAGGCGCCCACCCCGCCCACCTAATTTTTTGTATTTTTTTTTTTTTTTTTTGAGACGGAGTCTGGCTCTGTCGCCCATTCTGGAGTGCAGTGGCGCGATCTCGGCTCACTGCAAGCTCCGCCTCCCGGGTTCACGCCATTCTCCTGCCTCAGCCTCCAGAGTAGCTGGGACTACAGGCGCCCGCCACCGCGCCCGGCAAATGTTTTGTATTTTGTAGTAGAGACGGGGTTTCACCGTGTTAGCCAGGATGGTCTCGATCTCCTGACCTCGTGATCCACCCGCCTCGGCCTCCCAAAGTGCTGGGATTACAGGCGTGAGCCACCGCGCCCGGCCAATTTTTTGTATTTTTAGTAGAGATGGGGTTTCACCATGTTGACCAGGCTGGTCTCAAACTCCTGACCTCAAGTGATCCACCCACCTCGGCCTCCCAAAGTGCTGGGATTATAGGCGTGAGCCACCGTGCCCGGCCAACCCTCAGTAGGACTTCTAAAACTTAACCTTATGTTCTCGTTTATGATTTTCTTATAATGCTTTATACACTTTACTGAGCAATAGGTGTAAAACATGGTTAATAAAACTTGCAGAAAAATACAAAATAGTATAGCAGGAGATCTTAAATTATAGAGCAATTGAACCCTTATTTCACAAATGAGGAAACTAAGGTCAGAAAACCTAAATCGTACAGCTAATGAGTAGCAAAAATAGAAATTGTATCTTTTGTCTTTCAGCCCAATACTTCTATTGCACCATACCAAAATTTATTTATAAAAGATCAGCAGTAAAGCATTATTTACTAATGTCCATCAAAAACAGACCAGTTGAATAAACTCTGGTACATCCTCACTGTGTAGCTGTGGAAATGAATAAGGATTACCTCTATTCCAATATGGAATGATCTCCAAAATATTTTAGGTGAAAAGACCAAGATGCTGAGCAGTGTATACAGTAGGAAAACTTTTTGTGTCAGGGAAAAAAAGAATATATGCAGATATTGGCTTATCATTGCAAAATCCAACAGTTAAAGGATAAACCAAAACCATATAAATATTAGAATGGTTCAAGCACCAACCATGAGACAACCCTTGGCAATTCCTCCTCAAAGTGCCAGCTATAAAAGTGGCAGTTGGCCGGGCGCGGTGGCTCAAGCCTGTAATCCCAGCACTTTGGGAGGCCGAGACGGGCGGATCGCGAGGTCAGGAGATCGAGACCATCCTGGCTAACACCGTGAAACCCTGTCTCTACTAAAAAATACAAAAAAAAAACTAGCCGGGCGAGGTGGCGGGCGCCTGTAGTCCCATCTGCTCAGGAGGCTGAGGCAGGAGAATGGCGTGAACCCAGGAGGCGGAGCTTGCAGTGAGCTGAGATCCGGCCACTGCACTCCAGCCCGGGCGACAGAGCAAGACTCCATCTCAAAAAAAAAAAAAAAAAAGTGGCAGTAGGCCAGAAGCGGTGGCTCACGCCTGTAATACCAACACTTTGGGAGGCCGAGGTGGGCAGATCACGGGGTCAGGAGTTTGAGACCAGCCTGACCAACATGGTAAAACACCATCTCTACTAAAAATACAAAAATTGTCTGGGAGTGGTGGTGCGTGCCTGTAATCCCAGCAACTCAGGAAGCTGACACAGAAGAATCTCTTGAACCTAGGAGGTGGGGAGACAGAAGCTGCAGTGAGCCAAGATTGTACTCCTGCACTCCAGCCTGGGCAACAGAGCAAGACTCCGTCTCAAAAAAAAAAAAAAAAAAAAAAGAAAGTGGCAGTAAATTTGAGGGGTGGTCCCTACTATAGGTTATTCTTAAAAGTTCTGGGCCTGGTGTGGTGGCTCACGCCTGTAATCCCAGCACTTTGGGAGGCCGAGGCAGGTGGATCACCTGAAGTCAGGAATTCAAGACCAGCCTGACCAACACGGAGAAAACCTCGTCTCCACTAAAAATACAAAATTAGCCGGGCATGGTGGCATGTGCCTGTAATCCCAGCTACTTGGGAGGCTGAGGCAGGAGAATCCCTTGAACCTGGGAGGCGGAGGTTGCAAAGAGCCAAGATCACGTCATTGCACTCCAGCCTGGGCAACAAGAGCGAAATTCCGTCTAAAAAAAAAAAAAAAGGTTCTGGGCCAGGTGCAGTGGCTCACGTCTGTAATCCCAGCACTTTGGGAGTCTGAGGTGGGTGGATCGCCTGAGCCCAGGAGTTCGCGACCACCCTGGACAAAATGGCAAAACCCTAACTTTACAACCCAGGCACGGTGGGTCACGCCTATAATCCCAGTATTTTAGGAGGCCAAGGCGGGTGGATCACCTGAGGTCGGGAGTTCCAGAACAGCCTGACCAACGTGGTGAAACCCCATCTCTACTAAAAAACACAAAAATTAGCTGGGCATGGTGGCAGGTGCCTGTAGTCCCAGCTACTCAGGAGGCTGAGACAGGAAAATCGCTTGAACCGGGGAGGCAGAGGTTGCAGTGAGCCGAGATGGCACCATTGCACTCCAGCCTGGGTGACAGAGCAAGACACCGTCTCAAAAAAAAAAAAAAAAGACTTGCCTATAAGTCATAGGCTGTATTATAAGCTTAATGCTGGACAATTTTTAAATGACTTCTCTGTAAGTCATATCTTTGTACATGTAGCAAGCTGTCACATTATAGAAAAATGAACACATTGCCTTCACTTTTCCATCAACTGCAACCTTAGAGAACTCATTTTCAGTTAAGATACAGATTCCCTATGTTCAATAATACAGTGCCACATAAAAATTCCACTCAATCCAAAAATTCGAAGTTTTTGCAATATAGGCAACAACATGCTAAATTAATTGTAAAACAACTACAGCACTAAGGTGAATAACTTGTACTGGGATATAGAAGTTCAGTATCAAAGCTACTAGCAACACCAATCCACAAAGATTCTATAAAAGTTTAGTGTAATTTGCCGGGCATGGTGGCTCACGCCTGTAATCCCAGCACTTTGGGAGGCCGAGGTGGATGGATCACATGGTCAGGAGTTCAAGACCAGCCTGGCCAATATGGTGAAACCCTGTCTCTACTAAAAAAAACTACAAAAATTAGCCAGGCGTGGGGCAGGCGCCTGTACTCCCAGCTACTTGGGAGGCTGAGGCAGAAGAATCACTTGAACCCAGGAGGTGGAGGTTGCAGTGAGCAGAGATTGCACCACTGCACTCCAGCCTGGGCGATAGAACAAGACTCGGTCTCAAAACAAAATCAAAAACAAAAAAAACATGGAAAAAAAAAAGTTTGGTGTAATTCTCACTTAAGCGGTCACCTTCCATCAAAAAGGAATTAAGATCTTATTTATTGTTGGGAAAAAGGAGACAGTACTAACAACCACCTATAATCAACATTGTAAGGAATAACAATTAAATATTTGCTGTATTAATTGTCATTAAATTAAAAACACAGTACCTCTTGTACTAGTTTACAAAACAAAAACAAAAAAGCACCATCACTCTAAAGTTGTCACCACTTAGTAATCTGAGATATTTTAATTGCAGCTGCGGTATTTGTTTGTTGCCTGTGTGTATGACTCATATAGAAAGGTTTTCCCAACATGGCTGGATTTTTGAGAATGCAGAAGCCATAACTGGGGCATACTGTGTGGGAAGTATCATGACAGTGAATGAATAAAAGGGGAAAAGAACTCATGACATAATTTTTTTTAAGTTTTTATAAAAAGCAAGTCACTCACTAAAGGCAGGCTCTGCAGAATAAAAGGAAAGGCTGGGGAAAAGCCATCCCTGCTCTGAGAAGCCTTCCTTGACTCTCTTGGTTGGATTCAGTGCACTTCTTAGACTACATAGCACTTAACGGGTTTCCTTGTCTGGCTCCCCAGCCATACTGTATGCAACTTCAGACCAAAAGCTGTCTTAAATTAGTACCTACTTCCCAAAATGCCTGCCATATGGAGGGCCCTCAGTAGGTGGTTCATAAATAGGAATAATCAATTTTATATTTACATTTTATTTTACATTTCACTTTCAAAACACTATCTGTTTTGATCCACGCTAGCAATCATGGGAAGGGCTTTATTTAATCAAATGGCTTTTGATTTTATAAAGAATTAATTCAGGGCTGGGCACAGTGTCTCACGTCTGCAATCCCAGCACTATGGGAGGCTGAAGCAGGTGGATCGCCTGAGGTCAGGAGTTCGAGACCAGCCTGGCCAATGTAGTGAAACCCTGTCTCTACTAAAAATACAAAAAATTAGCTGGGCATGGTGGCGGGCATCTGCAATCCCAGCTACTCAGGAGGCTGAGGCAAAAGAATCACTTGAACCTGGGAGGTGGAGGTTGCAGTGAGCAACATCATTGCACTCCAGCCTGGGAAACAAGAGCAAAACTACATCTCAAAAAGAGTTAATTCAATGACTAAAACAATCCTGAAATGACAAAGATAATTATATATTTGTTCATCTTTGAGATAGCTTCTCCTTGGGACCTCAGTATTCTCATAAAATTCAGATGTTTTGCTAGCATTTTCTTTGCTTGCTCTCCATAATAGGTAGGACTCACCCTGCTCTGAATCTTACTAAGGGTTTAAACTACATAAAGCTATTATTAAAGACCCTTCTAGAAATCACACAAAAAGAAGCATCCTAAGTTATTTTTTTCTGATCCTGTTCTTTTTGTAACTAAGGTAAGGAATTGCAAAAGTCAAAATCTGGAGAGCAAGTGATGTCATGGATGTCATGAAGTTGCATCAATACCTGATGATGATTTAGCATAACAGTGCAACATATTATGCCAAGAAGCATGATGAGCCACCAGGATGTTTTACTGCATTAATTTCATGACTCTTTATTAGCAAATTGATATGCAAAGTAACTCTCCAATTTTCTACCGCAGAGAAGCTGCTGGTTCAGATTTACATCTTTACAAAGACACTAAGAAAATCAACAAATTTCTATGGAAAAGTCTTTGATTTAAAAATAGAAGAGGTGGCTGGGCGCAGTGGCTCAAGCCTGGGGTGGGGCAGGGTATCGCTTGACACCAGAAGTTTGAGATCAGCCTGGGCAACATGGTGAAACCCCATCTCTACGAAAATTTAAAAAAAAAAAATTAGCGGGCGTGGTGGCGCACGCCTGTAATCCCAGCTTCTCAGGAGGCTGAAGCAGGAGAATGGCTAAACCCAGGGGACGGAGATTGCAGCGAGCCGAGATTGTGCCACTGCACTCCAGCCTGGGTGACAGACAGAGTGAGAGACAACCAAAAAAAAAAAAAAAAAAAAAGAGAGAGAAAATGGTCAAATAATAACCTAAAACAATTGTCATTTTAACAGTGAAAAGCTTTTTAAGATATGCCACATGCCTATGGATCAATGTAGATTGAATCATGTATTTATATTGGCTTGTCAAAAGCAAACAGTTACTGGGTATAAAATGACAACATACAATAGAAAAGACATCCAATCAGATTACACATATGAATACACTGAAAGTTAGCAATTTAACACAGCATCACTAATGGCCGTAAGAGCTACAGACTTAATTCTAAATGTTCAATTCTAAATGACGGTACTTCCTCCAAATTTTCCTTGTCTCTTTAAATCCATGATGTCATCATTCTTAAGTACAAGTAAAGCCAATTTGTTACAAAAGGTATTTTCGTGTGTCCAAGCAAAAGCAAATGCCTCAACAATTTCCCATGCAAGTGCAATGAAGTCATCATTCCTCAAGGAAGAGACCACAAGGCTTCAAACCGACTTCCCTACATGACAGAAACACAATCGAAGTCTCCCAATTAGCATTTAAACAACAACAAAAGTTGTTCTCAAAAAGGAACAATATAGTTACAATGTCGCTGCCAGCAAGTATGAACTGGTAATGTATCAGAATTTTCATCTAGATCGATCAGAATCCCACCATAGAAAAATTCAAAGACGCTGGCAATTAAGAAATGAAGCTTTTATTTTCCTAATAGAAGTCGGGAGATTTAACAGACAAAACAATTGATTATTCTGAATCTTAACAATCCGAAGCTTTCAAACGAACTCAGCGCTGAAGTTACTCTGCAGCGACCATCAAGATCTCACAATCGTTTCCTCTTCGCTTACAAATTCGTTCCCACCCTCCACCGTTCCCTTTGCACACACAATTCTCGCCAAGAGAAGCCTTCCACATTCACAGCATGGATTGCTGTCTCAAGCAAGGAAATCCGCAGTTCCCATTCCTCTAGGGGAACATGCAGCAAGCTACGGGATAGGAAAGGCCTTTTGTGTTTTATTTAACGTAAACCAATTCCAAAATTATCCCTTTGCAGCTGCAGGTTCAGAGATGCTGGCCCCTAGCCGCAGCCCCAATTTTGATGCGCACCCGACCCCCGGCTCCCCTCTCGCATAGGAGTGAAAGGTTCGGAGGAGGAATGAAAGGATTATCTGACACCCTAAAGCCATCCTTGCCCGGGCCACAGACCCCTTCACTGCCTGGGTGAGGGGACGAGAACCACCCTGCTGAGGAGAGGGGGTGGGTTCGCTCCCGACCAAAAGGCTGGCTGGAAAGGACCTCTCCTCCTCGCCTCACTCGAGGACGGCGATAGCAAGGCACCCTACCCAACCAGGACCGACCCCCGCGCAGGATACGGGGCCTGCGCCAGACCCCGGGCGCCCGCTGCCCCTTGCCAGTCCCGGGCATAAAGGGCATGAGGCGCCGGCTCCCCACCGCGGCCCGGGGAGGAGAGGCCTCACCTGGCCCAGCCCGCTCCACGCTCTCGGGTTCGCTCCGCTGGCGAAGGTAATGAGGGAGCCAGGGACAGGGCCAGAGCAGAGGCGCTCTGCGTCAGGCCGCGATAGCGGTGCTCGGGGCTCCTCACAGCTGGCGGGACCCCGAGCCGCCCGGAGCCGCCATCTTCCTCCACTCAAACGCCGCCGCCGCCGCCGCAGCTGCTGCTGCTCAGGCCGGGAGAAGACAGCGCAGAGCGCGCATGCGCCGGGGCGGGCGCGGAGGACGCGCGCGCACTCACGTCAGCGCGGCGGCCTGTCGCGGGGCGGCCAGGCGGCGGCGCCATATTGAGAAGGGCCGTGGTCACAGACTGAGGTTCTCTGGAAGGTGGAAGGCGGTCGGGGTAGCCAGGCTTCCGCACCCGCCTTCGCCGCGTCTCTAGCGTCGCCTCATAGCCGCACCCACCCTCCGCTGAACTGTCTGGGGCAACTGGGTGGTTTTTCCAGTGGTTTGAGACTAACGTTTAGCCAGGAATTAACTCACTTCTACCCCGAGGGCCCGATGAGCACAGAGGGCTGTGGCCGATGTAAGTGCCCATGGATATTGCCAAGGGGAGGGAAACTCTGCCTGAGGTGTGCAAGAGAAGCCTCCCTTAAATGTAGCCTCATAGCAACCACTGTGTGAGTTCTTACTAGCTCCGCTTTTAAGATGAGGAAACTGAGGCACAGAAAACGATCAGTTATTTGACCAGAGTCACACACCTAGCAGTGAAGGTGGGCGGTGCGGGAAAGAGGATTTAAACTCAGGCATGTCTGGTTCCCAAGCTCCTTTACTTCCTACTGGCTATCACCAGGGGATAGGATCCAGCAAAGTCCCCCTTCTCAAGGGAGCAAGCTGGTGTGTAGGTGAGAACCTTCATGAGCCCAGCCCTACAGCATATGGTCTAAGGAAATGCCAGATAGAGAGTCGAAGGCTTCCATCTAAACTCTGTAAGCCAAAAAAAAAAAAAAAAAAATCTAAGGCCCCCCCCCCGCAAAACCATCCGAATGGACTTCCTCCTAGGCCAGGGCAGTCTAAAATGTAACCAACCTGAGACTGGTTCAGGCCATGACAGGAAGCGGGACATAAGACATGCCTCATTACACCCTCCAGCATTGACATCAACACAACAGACCTTAAGACTGTTAAGAAACATTTACAATCTATTCTCTCTGGAGCCTGCCTGCCACCTGGAGGTTTCACATGCATGATGAAACTTTAGTGTCCACAACCCTTATCATAACCCAGACATTCATTTCTATTGATAATAAGGTTTTTTTTTTTGAGACAGGGTCTGGCTCTGTTGCCCAAGCTGGAGTCTAGTGATGAGTTCTTGGTTCGCTGCAACCTCTGCCTTTCGGGCTCAAGCTGTCCTCCTACCTTAGCTTCCTGAGTAGCTGGGACTACAGGCGGGCACCACCATGCCTGGCAAATTTTTCCATTTTGTTGTAGACACAGGGTTCACCATGTTGCCCATGCTCGTCTCAAACTCCTGAGCTCAAGCAATCCACTTGCCTCGGCCTCCCAAAGTGCTGGGATTACAGGCGTGTGGCACCGCACCAGGCCTATTGATAACTCTTTCAACTCATTGCCAATCAGACAGTTTTTAAATCTGCCTATAACGTGAAAGCCCCCACTTCAAGTTTCCAGTCTTTCTGCACCAAACTAATGTAGTTTTTATTTATTTATTTATTTACTTATTTTTATTTATTTATGTTTTTTTTTTTTTGAAACAGAGTCTTGCTCTGTCACCCAAACTAGAGTGCGGTGGCACCAACTCGACTCACTGCAACCTCCGCCTCCTGGGTTCAACCAATTTGCTATTTGCCATATGTAGTTTTTGTTTTTTTTGAAATGGAGTTTTGCTCTGTCGCCCAGGCTAGAGTGCAGTGGCGTGATCTCTGCTCACTGCAAGCCCCGCCTCCTGGGTTCACGCCATTCTCCTGCCTCAGCCTCCAGAGTAGCTGGGACTACAGGCGTCTGCCACCACGCCTGACTAATTTTTTGTATTTTTAGTAGAGACAGAGTTTCACTATGTTGGCCAGGCTGGTCACCAACTCCTGACTTCAGGTGATCCGCCCACCTCGGCCTCCCAAAGTGCTGGGATTACAGGGGTGAGCCACAACGCCTGGCCTTATTTTTATTTTTTTTATTTCTTTCTTTTCTTTTTTTTTTTCTGAGACAGAGTCTCACTCTGTCACCCAGGCTAGTGCAGTGACATGATCTCGGCTCACTGCAACCTCCACCTCCCAGGTTCAAGCAATTCTCCTGCATCAGCCTCCTGAGTAGCTGGGACTACGGGTACGCATCACCATGCCTGGCTAACTTTTTGTATTTTTAGTAGAGACGAGGTTTCACCATGCCGGCCAGGCCTATCTTGAACTCCTGACCTCGTGCTCCACCTGCCTCAGCCTCCGAAAGTGCTGGGATTACAGGTGTGAGCCACCGCACCAGATCTAATTTTTGTATTTTTAGTAGGGGCAGGGTTTCACCATGTTGGCCAAGTTGGTCTCGAACTCTTAACCTTAGGTGATCCGCCTGCGTTGGCCTCCCAAAGTGCCGGGATTACAGGGGTGAGCCACCACGCCCAGCCTGCACATTTTCAATATTGGTAAGTTGCCATTTACGTATCACAACTATCTATATAGCTTCAGCTTGTGCATCAGATACAAAGTTATGATGGGCTTTGAGCTTGTATTCTGATTAGCATCAGTGTTTTATGTGGTGTACCGAAAGCACCTGAAGTTTTGAGTGCAGGTTTAACATACAGGCCCCAGAAGTCAGACACAGTGGCTCATGCCTGCAATCTCAACACTGGCAGGCCAAGGTGAGCAGATTGCTTGAGCCCAGGAGTTCCCTCCTGGGCAACATAGGGAGACCCCACCTCTTAAAAAAAAAAAAAAAAAATGCAGCCGGGTGCGGTGGCTCACCAGCACCTGATAATCTGGTAATCCCAGCACCTTGGAAGGCCGAGGCGGGCAGATCACCTGAGGTTGGGAGTTCGAGACCAACCTGACCAACATGGAGAAACTCCGTTTCTACTAAAAATACAAAATTAGCTGGGTGTGGTGGCACATGCCTGTAATCCCAGCTACTCGGGAGGCTGAGGCAGGAGAATCGCTTGAACACACGAGGCGGAGGTTGTGGTGAGCCGAGATCATGTCATTGCACTCTAGCCTGGGCAACAAAAGCAAAAATCTGTCAAAAAAAAAAAAAAAAAAAAAGCCAGGTGCAGTGGCTCATGGCTGTAATCCTAGCACTTTGGGAGGCCAAGGCAGGCAGATCACGAGGTCAGGAGTTTGAGACCAGCCTGGCCAGTATGGTGAATCCCATCTCTATTAAAAATACAAAAATTAGCCAGGCGTGGTGGCACGTGCCTGTAGTCCCAGCTGCTCAGGAGGCTGAGGCAGAAGAATTGCTTGAACCTGGGAAGCAGAGGTTGCAGTGAGCTGAGATCACGCCACTGCACTCCAGCCTGGGCGACAGAGCAAGACAAGACACCGTCTCAAAAAAAAAAAGTGGACTCTGTCTCAGGAAAAAAAAAAGAAAATCACCTAAGGTCAGGAGTCCGAGACCAGCCTGGCCAACATGGAGAAACTGTCTCCACTAATAATACAAAAATTAGGGCCAGGCGCGGTGGCTCGTACCAGTAATCCCAGCACTTTGGGAGGCCGAGACGGGTGGATCACCTGAGGTTGGGAGTTTGAGACCAGCCTGGCCAGCATGGTGATACTCCGTCTCTACTAAAAATACAAAAATTAGCCAGGCTTGGTGGCAAGCGCCTGTAATCCCAGCTACTTGGGAAGCTGAGGCAGGAGAATCTCTTGAACCCGGGAGGCGGAGGTTGTAGTGAGCCGAGATCCCACCATTGCACTCCAGCCTGGGCAAAAGAGCGAGATTCTGTCTAAAAAAAAAAAAAAAAGAGGCCGGGCGCGGTGGCTCAAGCCTGTAATCCCAGCACTTTGGGAGGCCGAGGCGGGCGGATCACAAGGTCAGGAGATCGAGACCACAGTGAAACCCCGTCTCTACTAAAAATACAAAAAATTAGCCGGGCGCGGTGGCGGGCGCCTGTAGTCCCAGCTACTCAGGAGGCTGAGGCAGGAGAATGGCGGGAACCTGGGAGGCGGAGCTTGCAGTGAGCCGAGATCGCGCCACTGCACTCCAGCCTGGGCAACAGCGTGAGACTCCGTCTCAAAAAAAAAAAAAAGAAAAGAAAAAAAAAATTAGACGGGTGTCGTGGCGCAGGCCTCTAATCTCAGCTACTCAGAAGGCTGAGGCAGTAGAATTGCTTGAATCTGGGAGGCGGAGGATGCAGTGAGCTGAGATCACGCCATTGCACTCCAGCCTGGGTGATGAGAGAAACTCCGTCTCCAAAAAAAATAAATAAGCAAAAAGCAAAAACTTAGCTGGGTGTGGAGGCACACACCTATAGTCCCAGCTACTCAGTACTCAGGAGACTGAAGCAGGAGGATCGCTTGTGCCTGGAAGGTGGAGGTTGCGATGAGCCATGATTGTGCCACTGTACTCCAGCCTGGTGACCGAGTGAGACCAGAAAGAGTGAGTGTGAGAGAGACAGAGAGAGAGAGAGAGAGACTCATGCTTTAGGGCCTCTGACAATACGTGTATGCCACGGCCTCAACCGCTTTTTTTTTTTTTTTTTTTTGAGATGGAGTCTCGCTCTGTCTCCCAGGCTGGAGTGCAGTGGCGCAATCGCCGCTAACTGCAAGCTCCACCACCTCCCGGGTTAACGCCATTCTCCTGCCTCAGCCTCCCTAGAAGCTGGGACTACAGGCGCCCACCACCACGCCTGGCTAATTTTTTTGTATTTTCAGTAGAGATGGGATTTCACCATGTTCGCCAGGATGGTCTCAATCTCCTTGATCTCATGATCCGCCCGCCTCGGCCTCCCAAAGTGCTGGGATTACAGGCGTGAGCCACCGCACTCCACCTTTTTTTTTTTTTTTGAGACAAAGTCTTGCCCTATCGGTCAGGCTGGAGTACAATGGCATGATCTCGGGTCACTGCAACCTCTGCCTCTTGGGTTCAAGCGATTCTCCTGCCTCAGCCTCCCGAGTAGCTAGGACTACAGGCGCGTGCCACCACGACCAGCTAAGTTTTGAATTTTTAGTAGAGAAGGGGTTTCACCATGTTGGCCACGATGGTCTCGATCTCTTGACCTCGTCTTCTGCCTGCCTCGGCCTCCCAAAGTGCTGGGATTACAGGCGTGAGTTACTGTGCCAGGCCGCCACTGCCTCAACTTTTTGGGTTTATCCCTGGAAGAAGAAACTGCCATTACTTTTTCAATTTTAGAGCTAATTTGGTTCCATCCCTGATTTTACAGATGAGGAATCAGACTGAGAAGAGACTTGCCCAAGGTCACAAGGGGTCTATGTGATTAACGAAGACTGACCTCCTGGTTACCCATTTTATGGAACAAAAACTATTTCATTTGCAGCATTCTCAGATGATTTCCAAGATCTCTATCTTTCTTGTCTCCTTGAAAATTCAGTCTCAGAAATGCCCAACCAATGCCTTTGTTAAGGGTCGTTGCCCAATATGGCAAAATTGTAAGAAACCACCTCCCTCTGCTGGTAATAAGGCATAACGACAAAGCTTAAATATAGGAGTCACTTGCATTTAGGAAAAACTATTGCTCCAGAACGAGGTTATGTCTGACAGTTTCAACCACTTTGCTGTTGGCAAGACTCAGTCAGGATAATTTACTTCAAAGAATGGGTTCACAGGAGAATGTATTCCAAGTAAATATAGTCTCAGAGAGTGAACAAGACAAAATCCATGAAATTGGTTAACTCAGCAGAATTACTGAGTTTTTGTGGTTTTTTATTGTTTTGTTTTGTTTTTTGTTTTTTGAGATGGAATATCGCTCTGTCACCGGGGCCAGAGTGCAATGGCATGATCTTCGCTCACTGCAACCTCCAACTACCAGGTTCAAGCGATTCTACTGCCTCTGCCTCCTGAGTAGCTGGGATTACAGGCATGCGCCACCACACCTGGCTAATTTTTGTATTTTTAGTAGAGATGGGGTTTCACCATGTTGGTCAGGCTGGTGTCGAACTCCTGACCTCGTGATCTCCCCGCCTTGGCCTCCCAAAGTGCTGGGATTACAGGCATGAACCACTGTGTCCGGCCCAGAATTACTTGAGTTTCAGACTTAGAGACTTAAAGCTGCTGGTGAAATATCCATGTGGAGATGGCAATAAGAAGCCTAGCTATAAAAATCGGAATCAGAAACACCAGGTCAGTTCTCAGTTAGAAGTCAACTTTGGCAGTCTTCAGCATACAGTGGATGGCTTATACCATGAGCATCTAGGTGAGAACAGTGGACTGAGGACAGACCCTGGAAATGAACAATATTTCAGAGTCAGGAAGTCGTCAAACCAGAGAATTAGTAAGCGTGTCACTTAAACTTCTAAATAAAGACCAGTAACATTTAACACATGGTTGCAGTTTATGATAATAATCATTAAGAATGCCAATAACAGGCCGGGCAGGGTGGTTCACGCCTGTAATCCCAACACTTTGGGAGATTGAGGTGGGCAAATCATCTGAGGTTAGGGGTTCCAGAGCAACCTGGCCAACATGGTGGTACCTGGTCTGTACTAAAAATACAAAAATTAGCTGGGCATGGTGGCAAGCACCTACAGTCTCGGCTACTTGGAAGGTTGAGGCAGGAGAATCACATGAACCCAGGAGGCAGAGGCTGCAATGAGCCAAGATTGTGCCACTGCACTCCAGCTTGGGCGACAGTGAGAGTCTGTCTGGAAAAAAAAAAAAAAAAAATACAAATTGCGAAATTTCCAACAGGAAGATTTTACTTCAGAAAGATTAATGGCATACTAAAAATATAAGAAAAAACACATTCCAAGTCAGATAACTTGGTTATAACAGCCAAATGCAACACTACTGAATGACATGTGTTTAAAACTGAGAGAAAAACAGGAACATGTCAGTAAGAATATAAACACATGGTGTTTGCTTATCTCCCCACCTTTTTATTTTTTTATTTTTTGAGACGGAGTCTCACTCTGTCGCCCAGGCTGGAGAGCAATGGCACAATCTTGGCTCACTGGAACTGCCACCTCCTGGGTTCAAGCAACTCTCCTGCCTCAGCTTCCCAAGTAGCTGGGATTACAGGTGCCCGCCACCACATCCAGCTAATTTTTGTATCTTTGGTAGAGATGGGGTTTCACCATGTTGACCAGGCTGGTCTTGAACTCCTGACCTCAAGTGACTCGCCCACCTCGTCCTCCCAATGTGTTGGGATTATAGGCGTGAGCCACCACGCCTGGCATCTCCTTGCCCTTATATTTTAAGAAAGAAAGGATGATTACAGAAGTCACAGTTACAGATCTTCCTCGGGCAGACGAGACACTCCCATAATGATAATAGCTAACCCTTATGACTCTTGTTCTAGGCATTTCAGCATAGTAACTGGTTAAATTCTTACAATCTACTTTCGAAGTAGCTATCTCTAATGTATACACTTGGGGAAACTGAGACATAGAATCCTTATGTAACTTGCGTAAGATCACACACCTTTTTTTTTTTCAGTAGAGATGGGCTTTTGCCTTGTTGCCCAGGCTGGTCTCAAACTGCAGGGCTCAAGTGATCCACCCGCCTCACCCTTCCAAAGTGCTGGGATTATAGGCATAAGCCACTGCACCCGGCCACATAAGTAACTTTTTTTGAGATGGAGTTTCGCTCTTGTTATCCAGGCTGGAGTGCAATGACGTGCTCTCGGCTCACCGCAACCTTCGCCTCCCAGGTTCAAGCGATTTTCCTGCCTCAGCCTCCCGAGTAGCTGGGATTACAGGCATGTGCCACCATGCCTGGCTAATTTTTTTTTTTTCTTTTTCTTTTTTGAGATGGAGTCTCGCTCTGTCGCCCGGGCTGGAGTGCAGTGGCCGGATCTCAGCTCACTGCAAGCTCCGCCTTCCGGGTTTAGGCCATTCTCCTGCCTCAGCCTCCGGAGTAGCTGGGACTACAGGCGCCCGCCACATTGCCCGGCTAGTTTTTTGTATTTTTTAGTAGAGACAGGGTTTCACCGTGTTAGCCAGGATGGTCTCCATCTCCCGACCTCGTGACTAATTTTGTATTTTAAGTAGAGACGGGGTTTCTCCATGTTGGTCAGGCTGGTCTCGAACCCCTGACCTCAGGTGATCTGCCCGCCTCTGCCTCCCAAAGTGGGATTATAGGCGTGAGCCACTACGCCCGGCCTCACATAAATAATTTCTTTTTTTTTTTTTTTGAGACGTAATCTCCCTCTGTCCCCCAGGCTGGAGTGCAGTGGTGTGATCTCAGCTCACTGCAAGCTCCGCCTCCCAGGTTCACGGCGTTCTCCTGCCTCAGCCTCCTGAGTAGTTGGGACTACAGGCGCCCGCCACCGCGCCCGGCAAATTTTTTGTATTTTTATTAGAGACAGGGTTTCACCGTGGTCTCGATCTCCTGACCTTGTGATCTGCCTGCCTGGGCCTCCCAAAGTGCTGGGATTACAAGCGTGAGCCACCGCGCCCGGCCTTTTTTTTTTTTTTTTTTTTTTTTTTTTTTTTTTTTTTGAGACAGAGCCTCACTCTGTTGGTCAGGCTGGAGTGCAATGGCATGATCTCGGCTCACTGCACCCTCTGCCTCCCTGGCTCAAGCGATTCTCCTGCCTCAGCCTCCCGAGTAGCTGGGGTAACAGGCGTGTGCCACCACCCCGTGTTTTTAGTAGAGACGGGTTACATCATGTTGGCCAGGCTGGCCTTGAACTCCTGACCTCAGGTAATCTGCCTGCTTCGGCCTCCCAAAGTGCTGGTATTACAGGCGTGAGCCACCGTGCCTGGCCAATAATTTTCAGAGGTAAAACTAACGTATTTATTATCTACCATTAAAGACCCAGGAGAACTTTAGTAGCTGGGAATCCCACTGGTTGTCCCAGCTGAGGTGCAATATTATCTTTTACCGTCTTTACCTTACGATAGCGGATATGGTGTTAATAAATGATTAGAATACTGCTTTATGAGCAGGAAATAATGTAATCATTTTCACCCTATCAGAAATAATAAAATGTTTTCTGCATGAGCAGATATTTTTCATGATTTGTTGGTGTTTAAAAATGTTTTCAGAATTATGAAGATACCATTATCTGTAGTTTAGGAAAACTACGACTCACTTTAAAAGAAAAAAAAAGTTTTAAGTGCCTGCCCTTAGAAAACATGGTTCCCAAGAACACACTTCCGGTACTCGAGATGATGACTTCCCTTGAACTCCCATTCTGTAAGACGGATAACGCGTTGGCCCTTAAGAAAGATGGCATATTTCCGCCTTCTCTGCCCCCTTCCAAGATGGCTGCCCCAATGTACTCTTGGGACCTTGCCTGGCGCCTCTTCCGGGCTAGGCAGCGGGCGGGGTCCATTGAGTAAAGCCTTGCGTGCCTGCGCCCGCGACGGAGGCGCGCTTCAAAGCGCAGGCGCGGGGAGGGGGTTGGGGAGGAGGGAAAGCGGCGAGTAAGATGGAAGATGAGGAGGTCGCTGAGAGCTGGGAAGAGGCGGCAGACAGCGGGGTAAGGAGGAGCCGCCGCCCCAGGGCAGGGCCGGGCGCGACCTGGCGTGAGGGGAGCCTCCGGGGAGCGGGTCTGGAGATAGTTCTCCCCAAGGAAGGGCCCCACAAGCCGGGCTGGGGGTGGAGGAGAGGCCCCCAGTTCCTGAGTGCCGTGAAGGCCTCTTAAAGGGGCCGCGATCCATTTCTCTCCTTTCCTTTGCCTGGTGCGCCTCCCTCCGCCCACTAACGCGCGCGTCACCCGGGGCGCTCCACCCGCCACTTGGGGCCTCCTTTCCTGACCCCCCGCGCCCGCTCGCTGGCCCCAGGCCTCTGTGACTCTTTCCGACGGGCCCTGTCGCCCGAGGCACCATTTTAAAGTTCATGTGGTCTGACGGGGAGGGACACACCATGTGGGTGGGTGGGGGGGCTTGCGCAGACCCGGGACGCACGTCCGGCTTCGCAGGAAAGCGGGAGGAGGCTGCCGAGGGCGGGGGGTGGGGGGAAGTTGAGTCCTCTTTGGGCTACTCAACTCTGCTAAAATCCCCCACCATCCGTCACGGTGGGCGAGTCTGGGTTTTTTTGTCTTTCACTTTTACTCCAAGAAGAGTTTGTGGGCAGGCAGGCAGGTCTCACGGGGACACTGCCAAAGCAACCGAAAGCTCTGCGGGCAGCCCCTCTGCCACTCAGCGATCCGAGGCCCTGGGAGGGTCTAGGAGTGCGCTTGTGGGAGTCCAGGGGGAGGGGTGTGATATGTAAAACAGCCGCATTCCTGGGAAAGGAGTGGGGAGATGGACCGTTCGACTTGTTTTGGGAGTTTTTGTTTGCCTCCAGAAACTGTAGGAAAATAGTTTATCTCAAACAGGATCTGTGAATTCTCTTAGATTCGTGAATAATTTGGTCTTTTCAAAGTTTGTGGTGAAGATGGGGAGATGCCTTTTTCGTCTCCTCGTGTTCGTGTCTGTTCAATGCTGGCTCCACTGACATCCACCTTAAAGGTTTACGTGTGTGAGGAGTCGAGTGTACCAGGGTAGAGTAGGCGCTGGGTTTTTTTTCCTAAGCGCTTTTTGAGGGTGCTTGTGAGCCCTGGAAGAGGCCGGGAAATTGACCCTGGCAGCAGTCAGTGGGTGTATCTAGCTCTACGGGAATGGGGAATGTTGAAACTTGACTTTGAAGTTTTTCCGCTGGTTCAGCATTTCTCTCACGGTTGTTTATGTTTTTCCATTTAGCATAATTGAGAATTTGAAGGATTAGTTCGTTCAGAGGATATTTAGTAGCGTTCTTAATGTGACAGCCATCTTTCTTGAGTTTTGGCTTAAGTAAAGAAAGTTAAAGATTTTATAGGGAGTAACAGGTGTCAGTTGGCTCCTTGTTCATTCAGCCCGCATTTTTGAGTGTCAGCTATATGCTAGACAGTGTTCTTACCAGTAACTTTGTGCCAGAAAATGCAACATTTTCGGCACAGGCGTTTACTGCCTACCACTAATCTGAGTGAATCATCCAGACACCCCTCATGTCATCCCCTATAAAAAAGCTTGGCTTACAATTTTAATGTCATGCAAATTATACGTTTCTTGGGCATCTTGGCCTTTCTTTGGTTTTCCCCACCTGTTTCAAAGGGTCATAAGTTCCTCATGTTAGAGAAGTTGGAGGCCAATGAACAAAGATGAATAGGATTCAGCAGAAATTGGGGCTTACTTTTCTTTTTCAGAATGGTGAAGTCAATTAGAAATTAGCTAGTGCAGTCCCCCATTTAACAGCTGAATAAGCCTAGAAATGTGAGATTGAGAGACTTAGGTCTTTCTAATGCTTGTCCCGTGTTCTTTCTTTTTTCTTTTGGTTCCCGTTTTATTTAATAACTTATATGAAATATTCCAGATAAATGAAATTTAATCCTTGTCTTCCTCCTCTTTGTCCTGGTTGATCTGGAAGTAAGGTAATTTGTAACGATCGTTGCTGTTAGCAACTAGGAGCAACCAATCACGTAGATTATTCTTCTTCAAATATTTTTTAGTGAGATATTTGAAATACCTTTTGGAGAAAGGCACCTCAGATGTCACGTTGATCTTGCTTCTTACTCCTTTCAATGGTCACCACCCCTCCACCAAAGTTCTCAGCTTTTCTGTTCACTTTGATCTTTTCTTGCAAAAACTGCTCAAAATTGGTAGCATCCATGATTCCATCTTCTACGGGGTGAGTGCGATCAAGAGTGAACTTGAGATTGAGAACCTGCTGCTTTTTTTTGCCCCCCTTCACCAGAGGCTTTTTCACAGGAACCATGGCAGCAGCGGAGGCAGAAAGCCAGTGTTCTTTCTACTATCCTTTACTTTAGTAATATCCTTTAAAAATGTACCACAGCCAGGTGCTGTGGCTCACACCTGTAATCCCAGCACCGTGGAAGGCTGAGGTGGGTGGATCACGCGAGGTCAGGAGTTTGAGACCAGCCTGGCCAACATAATGAAACCTCATCTCTACTAAAAATACAAAAATTAACCGGATGTGATGGCACATACCTGTAATCCCAGCTACTTGGGAGGCTAAGGCAGGAGAATTGCTTGAACCTGGGAGGCGGAGGTTGCAGTGAGCTGAGATCATGCCATTGCACTGCAGCCTAGGCAACAAGAGTGAAACTCCGTCTCAAAAAAAAAAAAAAGTACAGAAGTGGAACACAAACTTTGCCTTATTGGCATCATGAACACCTCTGCCAAAATGCAGGTTCTCTAATATATCTTATTTAATTGAATCCTTGAAACAACCTGTTGAGGCATTGTCCTCCTTTTATAGACAAGGAAATGGAGGTTTCGCACAAGATCACACAGATAATAAGTGGGGGAAGCTGGGATTTGATCCCAAGCCTATCTGATTTCAAGGCTGGGGTTTTTTTTCTCTAGCATTTTGCTGCTCCCTCTCTACCTGGGGACATGTGGAAATTTGCAAATTGGGTGTTCTTTCTTTTCCTTTCCTTTTTTTTTTTCTTTTTCTTTTTTTTTTTTTTTTTTTGAGACAAGGTCTTACTCCATTGCCCAAGCTGGAGTGCAGTGGCTCAATCTCATCTCACTGCAACCTCCACCTCCCAGGTTCAAGCGATTCTCCTGCTTCAGCCTCCCGAGTAGCTGGGATCACAAGGCGCCTGCCACCACGCCCAGCTAATTTTTGTATTTTTAGTAGAGACGGGGTTTCACCATGTTGGCCAGGCTGGTCTCGAACTCCTGGCCTCAAGTGGTCCTTCTGCCTTGAGCTCCCAAAGTGCTGGGATTACAGGCATGAGCCACTGCACCTGGCCTTTTGTTGTTGTTGTTGTTTGTTTGTTTGTTTGTTTTTTGAGATGGGGTTGCCCAGGCTAGGCTGGAACTCCTGGGCCTCCCAGTAGATCGTAGGCATGTGCCACTGGGCCTGGCAGCTTTCATTTAAGAAAATATATATATATTTATTTATTTATTTATTTATTTATTTATTTATTTATTTACTTTAGATACAGGGTCTCAGTTTCCTAGGCTGAGTGCAGTGGCATAATCATAGCTTACTGCAACCTTGAATTCTTGGGCTCTAGCAGTCCTCCCGCCTCAGCCTCCCAGAGTTCTGGGATTACAGGCATGAGCCATCGCCCTCAGCCACCTTTCATTTTTAACAGTTTGTCCGGGCTTATATTTGAACGCTGTCTTGAATTTGATTCCCTTTTCACATTTCACAAAGGTTCTTGTGAATATGCACTTTTGAAAGAGGGGAGCCGGGGAGATGATATGTCGACATCATTGGGAAACCAACTGACTGCAGGCTATACATGTCTTTCGTACATAGGCAATTGTATATGTAAGAGTCTTGGCTTCAGGTGATCCCCTCTTCCTACTGGTAATGAGCTTTGAATACCCTATTCCAAAAAACAAAAGCTGGGTGAAGACTAGTAACCTAAATGTGAGTATTGAAACTCCACAAAAATCTAGAGGCAGTTCTAATCCTTGAAAGTAAAGGATTTTGGAGATACCTGCCCTCCAACACCACAAGAAAATTTTTTTCTTTTTTCTTTTTCTTTGAGACAGGGTCTTGCTCTGTTGCCCAGGCTACGGTGCAGTGGAGAACACTCACTGCAGTCTCAGGCAATTTCCTCCTCAAGCAATCTCCGCCTGCCTCAGCCTCCCAAGGTGCTGGGATTACAGGTGTGAGCCACCATGCCCAGCCAAAAATTTTTTGACATCATGTAGAATTTCTCCCCTCCCTTCCCCTCCCCCTTCCTCCCCCCCTTCCCCTCCCTTCCACTGCTCCGCTCCCTCCCTTCCTTTCTTTTCTTTTTCCTTTTTTTTTTTTTTTTTGAGACAGAGTCTTCCTCTGTCGCCCAGGCTGGAGTGCAGTGGCACGATCTCTGCTCACTGCAAGCTCCGCCTCCCGGGTTCACACCATTCTCCTGGCTCAGCCTCCGGAGTAGCTGGTACTGCTAAGTGCCCGCCACTACGCCCAGCTAATTTTTTGTATTTTTAGTAGAGACGGAATTTCACCGTGTTAGCCAGGATAGTCTCGATCTCCTGACCTCGTGATCCGCACGCCTCGGCCTCCCAAAGTGCTGGGATTACAGGCGTGAGCCATTGCGCCCAGCCTCTTTCTTAATACAGAGGAGGGTCTTGCTCTGTTGCCAAGGTTGGAGCGCGGTGGTGGAAATACAGCACACGCCTGTGGACCCAGCTACTCAGGACACTGCAGCCTCAGCCTCCTGAGTAGCTGGGTCCACAGGCGTATACCACTATGTGCCTGGCTAATTTAAAACAATTTTTTTTGTAGACACAGGGTCTTGCCGTGCTGCCCAGACTGGAAGAATTTTTTTGTATGTGAGTCATCTGAGGTCATTGTTTCCTGTATAGCTTCCGAATTCTAAGTATCAAGTCCTATTGTGTCATTTAGAGAAAGATTGACTGAGAAGTCCCTCACATATTCTGTAAATAGGTTTTTTGCTTTTAGTTAGTATGGCAAACACTTTTTTCTTTTTCTTTTCTTTCTTTTTTTTTTTTTTTTTGAGACAGGGTTTCGTCCTACATCCCCCATTGTTTTTTTTTTTTTTTGAGACGGAGTCTCGCTCTGTCGCCCAGGCTGGAGTGCAGTGGCCGGATCTCAGCTCACTGCAAGCTCCGCCTCCCGGGTTCACGCCATTCTCCTGCCTCAGCCTCCCGAGTAGCTGGGACTACAGGCGCCCGCCACCTCGCCCGGCTAGTTTTTTTTGTATTTTTTAGTAGAGATGGGGTTTCACCGTGTTAGCCAGGATGGTCTCGATCTCCTGACCTCGTGATCCACCCGCCTCGGCCTCCCAAAGTGCTGGGATTACAGGCTTGAGCCACCACGCCCGGCCATCCCCCATTGTTTAAGACAATCAATAAAATATGCCAGGCGTGGCCGGGCGCGGTGGCTCAAGCCTGTAATCCCAGCACTTTGGGAGGCCGAGACGGGCGGATCACGAGGTCAGGAGATCGAGACCATCCTGGCTAACACGGTGAAACCCCGTCTCTACTAAAAAAATACAAAAAACTAGCCGGGTGAGGTGGCGGACGCCTGTAGTCCCAGCTACTCGGGAGGCTGAGGCAGGAGAATGGCGTGAACCCGGGAGGCGGAGCTTGCAGTGAGCTGAGATCCGGCCACTGTACTCCAGCCTGGGCGACAGAGCAAGACTCCGTCTCAAAAAAAAAAAAAAAAAAAAATGCCAGGCGTGGTGGCTCACGCCTGTAATCCCAGCACTTTGGGAGGCCGAGGCGGACAGATCACCTGAGGTCAGGAGTTCAAGACCAGCCTGGCCAACATGGTGAAACCCCGTCTCTACTAAAAATACAAAAATTAGCTGGGCATGGTGGTGGGTACCTGTAATCCCAGCTACTCGGGAGGCTGAGGCAGGAGAATCTCTTGAACCTGGGAGGTGGAGGTTGCAGTGAGCAGAGATCATCAAGCCTGGGCGACAGAGTGAGACTCTGTCTTAAAAACACACACACACACACACACACACACACACACATACACACAAAGAGGCCTAGTTCATAGTGCTGCTAATGAGCTAACCCAGCTAGGGGAAGGCAGCAGATGATACATACATGTAATTGGACCAGTGGTTATTATAAAGCATTGACAACCTCTCTGGTTTCCCTATATCTTGCAAGTTTCCTTTTATTCTTTTTCTCAAGGTCAAGGCATGTAGCTAGAAACTGCATCTTGAGTAAGTTAAAGGATGACTGGATTTCTGGATTAAGAATTGAAATTTATGTTTACTTCCTACCCCCATGAGCTAGTTATCCAAACATTGCCCCATCAGTGATGCTGGATGGTGTATGAGTCCATAGGAAGGTGTCATTAAACATTAAATAACTATTGCATACCAGGCATGGAGGCCCAGTTTAGTGGGGGAGTCAGATCCAGCAACACCTTCAGGAAGAGGCATAAGTGGGGTACCATGGCTGGATCAGAGAAGGTCTTATAGAGAAGAGGATGCCTAAGTTAAGATTTGAAAGATCAGTTGAATTAAGCAATGGTAAGTCTGGGAGTGGCAGGTAGAGTGTAGGGCCAAAGCAGGCATGGATGAGGAGGCCGAGAGACAAATATGCAGCATTGGGAGGGCTACAAGTATTTCCTTCTGGCTGAAGGGGAGAGGGTTGGCAGGGTTGAGTGGAAAGAGATGAGACCACAGAGGTATGTAGGGGCCAGACTGGGAAAGGCTTCTTGGTACTTGGTTCTGGAAGCTTGAACTGTGTTCTGAAAGTGCAAGGAGCTTTGAACTTTTTTTTTTTTTTTTTTTTTTTAGTAGAAGCATGATATAGCTAGAGTTATTTATTTATTTTTAAAATTTTTTGTCAGGCACGGTGGCTCACGCCTGTAATCCCAGCACTTTGGGAGGCTGAGGCAGGTGGATCACCTGAGGTCGGGAGTTTGAGACCAGCTTGACCAACATGGAGAAACTCTGTCTCTACTAAAAATACAAAATTAGCCAGGTGTGGTGGTGCATGCCTGTAATCCCAGCTACTCGGGAGGCCAAGGCAGGAGGATTGCTTGAACCTGGGAGGTGCAGGTTGCGGTGAGCCAAGATCGTGCCATTGCACTCCAGCCGGGGCAACAAGAGCGAAACTCCATCTCAAAAAAAAAAAAAATTTTTTTTTTTTTTTGAGACAGGGTCTCACTCTGTCACCCAGGCTGAGCGCAGTGGTGCGATGATGGCTCACTGCAGTCTCGACCTCCCAGGCTCAAGTGATCCTCCCACTTCAACCTCAACCTCCTGAGTAGCTGGGACTACAGGTGTGCGCCACCACACCTGATTATTTTTGATTTTTTGTAGAGACAGGGTCTCACCATGTTGCCCGTGTTGGTCTTGAATGTCTGGACATAAGCGATTCTCCCGTTTCAGCCTCCCAGAGTGCTGGGATTGCAGGTGTGAGCCACCACACCCGGCCCGTAGTTAGATTAAATTCAGGAGATCAGAATTTTGATTTTCTTCTCTTTCTTTGGAGAAGAGGCCATTCTCCCCAAAATGTGACTGCCACTTCACTCTGGGGTCCCCAGTGCTTCCTGTAGCTGCTGCTGTTTTGGAACATGTACAACAAAACAACAAAAAAGGCTATGTGTAGTGGGAAAAACAGATCAGTTAGTTTGAGGCTATCTGTGCTGATTTCTTTATGTCTGTCAGTTTAGTAAAAAGAAGGCATTTAAGATTTGTGGTATCACAGAAAGCACAGTTCCAGATATACCATGCCTAAAGGGGCCACCTTTCAGCTGGTGCTAGTCTTTTTGGAAAGGTTGAGCCTTATGGACTGTGTTGTCCTCAGAAGGGGCTTTCTGTGAAGCAGTTGGGCAATTTAGTCATGATTCTGCTGAGCAGTCTGTCCCTGGAACTCTGGAAAAAGGTTGGTTTCACTGTGGCTTCAAAGAAAGGAGGATAATGAGCTTTTCACTAGTAACTTCTCAGCCCTTTTTTCATTGTCTGCATGGGAGGGCCTGTTCCCAGCGTGCTCTGGGTATCAAGAGAGCTGCCATGGTTGCTGTGGGCTAGAAATTCCAGCAATCACAGGCCTTCTTGTTTTTACTTCTGTGACAGGAGAGGATTTAGCGCATCTTTCTAAAACTGTTGGTACAGTCTTGCAGAGAAAAGTCATGGTTGTCTAGGTCTGATGACTCAAAACATTCCAGGGGCCAGCCCTTTGCAGTTTCCACCTCCCCACTGCTGTGGGCCCCCAACAGCTAGCATCAGTTTCTGGCTGTATCAGGTAGCTAGCCTCTACAAGGTGTGTTCTGTCAGGAAAACTACTGACCTGTTGGTTTCCTAGGAGAAGGTTGAGTTTAGCTACTTAAATCTGTGGCCAAAGTATTAAAAAAAAAAAAAATTAATGTAGTAACCATAGAGATTTCTCTTCTTGAGTGTTTTTGTTTTGTTTTGTTTTGTTTTGAGACGGAGTCTAGCTCTGTCGCTGAGGCTGGAGTGCAGTGGCACGATCTCGGCTCGCTGCAACCTCTGCCTCCCGGGTTCAAGTGATTCTCCTGCCTCAGCCTCCCAAGTAGCTGGGATTACAGGTGCCCGCCACCACACCCAGCCAATTTTTGTATTTTTAGTAGAGATGGGGTTTCACTGTTGGCCAGGCTCGTCTCAAACTTGTGACCTCGTGATCTGCCCGCCTTGGCCTCCCAAAATGCTGGGATTACAAGCGTGAGCCACCGCGCCCGGCCTTTGAGTGTTTTTCTTTTTTTTTTTTTTGAGACGGAGTCTGGCTCTGTCACCCAGGCTGGAGTGCAGTGGCGCGATCTCGGCTCACTGCAAGCTCCGCCTCCCGGGTTTACGCCATTCTCCTGTCTCAGCCTCCCGAGTAGCTGGGACTACAGGCGCCCGCCACCTCGCCCGGCTAGTTTTTTGTATTTTTTTATTAGAGACGGGGTTTCACCGTGTTAGCCAGGATGGTCTCGATCTCCTGACCTCGTGATCCGCCCGTCTCGGCCTTCCAAAGTGCTGGGATTACAGGCTTGAGCCACCGCGCCCGGCCGAGTGTTTTTCTTAAAACTTTGCTCCTACCAAGCATCCTTCTCTTTAACATCTAGCTCTGTGCAGGATATTAAGGTAAAATCATGCCCCACAGAAATTAGCAACAAACCCCAATAGTCTGTATGGAGACAGATCATTTTTTTTTCTTTTTTTTTGGGAAGGAGTTTCTCTGTTGCCCAGGCTAGAGTGCAGTGGCGCAATTTCTGCTCACTGAACCTCTGCCTTACGGGTTCAAGCAATTCTCATGCCTCACCCTCCCAAGTAGTTGGGACGACAGGCGCGTGTCACCATGCCCGACTAATGTTTTGTATTTCAGTAGAGATGGGTTTCATCATGTTGTCCAGGCTGGTCCGGAACTCCTGAGCTCAGGCAATCTGCCCACATCAGCTTCCCAAACTGTTAGGATTACAGGCATGAGCCACCGCACCCATTCCGAGACAGAGAATCTTGTCCCTGACAGTGAGACACTTCAAAATGCCCCTCACAGTAGTAAGCCAGCCCCTCCCCCCAACAAACTCGTTCCCTTGTAAAAGGAATACAGGAAATAACAGTCATATCTTTCTAAAAGAAATAATAAATATGTACAGCTAAAATTGCATTCTTCAGGGGCCATGGTGATTAGATGAGATTGTATAGAAGGAAAGTATGACTTGAGTCTGGAAAGGTCAGGACTGTCACCACTCTTCATTGACCTTGAGAACAATTTCCAGCCCAGCCCTTCCTAGCTTATAAAAACATTTGTGACCTTCGATATGTCAGTAGTGTTTCTGCTATCTAGTTGTTCATCTCACTGGCAAGCAAGAGCTGAGCCTGTGGGAAGCTCCCAAGTCCCTCAGGCCCTTTTTGAAAGAGCTTCTAAGATATATGTTGTACGGCTGCGTACAGCCCAGAGGGAGTGCATTTTTACAGTCATTATCAGTGACCTTGCGAAGTGTAGGCGCTATTATTCCTGGTCCCGGGGAGGAAATGTGGGTCGGTCCAGCCCCCACTGTTAGGCCTTGCTGGCCTGAGCCCACACCCTTCAGGGACATTTTTTGGAGCAGTTTGTTTACATTTGCTTCTCACCAGATAATTAACTAGTTAAGTGCTTTAGGATGCTTAGTTGCTAGTTCCTTTGAAGCATTTCATTTGTTTTCACCTGGGATTGACCTCCTGCCTCCTAGCCTGGATGAGCTCATAAACTGTGCATCTCTGAGAAGTTTGAACTCAGTCCTCAAGAGCCAAGCGATAATCCTGCTGACAGTCATGATACTAAGAACAGTGACTACAAGTGAGATGCTGGTCGAAATCTTGATCATAAATGAGAAATAACTTTTTAACATTGGCCAAGTGGAAAAAGATAATATAAATAATTTTGGGTTGGGTCCATTGGGTCACGCCTGTAATCCCAGCACTTTGGGAGGCCGAAGGCTGAAGTGCAGTGGCACAGTCTCGGCTCACTGCAACTTCCGCCTCCCGGGTTCAAACGATTCTCCTGCCTCAGCCTCCCAAGTAGCTGGGGTTACAGGCATCTGCCACCACGCCTGGCTAATTTTTGTATTTTCAGTAGAGACAGGGTTTCACCATGTTGGCCAGGCTGGTCTGGAACTCCTGACCTCAAGCACTCCAGCCTGGGTGACAGAGCAAGACTCTGTCTCTAAACAAGCAAACAAACAAAGTTGCTCAGGATTTTTAGATGGAGGGGTCGGTGGTCTTTCCTTGTTACCCCGACTGATCTGGAACTCATGGCTTCAAGCGATCCTCCCACCTCAGCCTCCTGCTGAGTAGCTGGGAGTACAGATGCATGAACCATTGCACCCAGCCGGCAGGATTTTAAAATATTGAACTTGAATGCCTTTACTGGGTGTTGATTGTACTCTGCTGTCCTGTCCTCTGCTCTCTCCTGCAATCCTCATTTACCTATTGTTACCTCTTGTGTTCCATCCTGCCTGCTTTAGCCATTTGGGCTTGGAGGCATTGTGTTTGCCGCCCCTGCTGAGTGCTAGCGATTCTAACTGGGATTTGATGAGGGCACCCTTGGGTGTTAAAGTGAAATCTGGTGGATAAGGGTAATAGTGTCTTTGTTTCATCCTCCAGAGTCAGTAATGCCTGATATTTCCTTTGGGAGAGGAGCCTTGCAGTCATGATAAAAGGTAGCAAGAGTGGCTCATACCCGTAATCCCAGCACTTTGGGAAGCTGAGGCGGGTGGATTGCCTGAGGTCAGGAGTTCGAGACCAGTCTGGCCAACATGGTGAAACCCCATCACTACTAAAAATACAAAAAAATTAGCCAGACGTGGTGGTCTGTGCCTGTAATCTCAGCTACTCAGGAGGCTGAGGCAGGGGAATTGCTTGAACTAGGGAGGCAGAGGTTGCAGTTAGCCAAGATCACCACAAAGTGATACTCTGTTTCCAAAAAAAAAAAAAAAAAAGCAAGAAAGGTTAGGTTCCCTCTGCCAGTTAATGGTCTACTTTTCTCCATCAATGGCAATAGGCGAGAAAATTGGGATTTAAATGCCTGCTCTGATTTTTGGGCAAATCACTACCTACCCTTCTGTCCACATCATTCTCCTAATTTGTAAAACTGAATAGAATTTGCCTTGCCTGGTAGTGAGAGTTAAAACACTTAGTAAAGCGTCATTCACAGGTGGATGTTGGAGCCGAGAATGCCATTGCTGAGTGTGAAGGCATTGTTCCCGGCTCTCCAGCCACTCACAGTGTAGCCTCTGTCTGGTTTGGGTTCAGGGTTCCTAAGATTGGCTGAAGGGTTACTTTCTTGCTGCTCCTGAGGACTAACATACTCTCTCTTCTGAGAGTTGTATTGCTTAGTGTTGTACGAAAACCAATAGGGAGAAGCATTTACAGAAACACAGAGAAAGCAGGAGCCCCATTAGGTTGGACCCCATTTTATTTCCAGGGCAAGACTCTTCACCATTACATCTGCCTGTCCTGTTACTTTCAGGTATGGGCTGAATGTATCCCCCCAGCATGGAGACAGTTCTTGAAGAGGCACTCAAAACAATACATTGTCTCAAGATAGCATCTGCAAAGTTTTTGAGGCTTTCTAGCCTGGGATACATCTAAACTGCTAGGCCTGGTTGCTGCTGAAGAATTATTTCCCTTTGGCAACTCCTTTTTTTTTTTTTTTTTTTTTTTTTTTGAGATAGAGTCTTGCTCTGTCGCCCAGGCTGGAGTGCAGTGGTGTGATCAGCTCACTGCAACCTCCACCTCCCAGGTTTGAGCAAATTCTCCTGCCTCAGCCTTCCGAGTAGCTGGAATTACAGGCACCGGCCACTGTGACACTTGGCTAATTTTTGTATTTTTGTAAGAGATGGAGTTTCACCATATTGGCCAGTCTGGTCTTAAACTCTTGACCTCCGGTGATCCACCCACATCAGCCTCCCAAAGTGTTGGGATTACAGGTATGAGCCACCGTGCTTTTGGCAACTTCTTTATAGCTTTAAACTCGGAGCCTTGGAAGTCAGCTGTTTTTGTCTGTTACTGCTATAGGCCTTAGGAAACCTGGGCTTGCGCTGACCTGGCCTGAGGTGTAGCAGCAGGCGGAATGGTCAGCCCTTATCCTTTTTTATTTTTTGAGACAGAGTCTTGCCGGCTGGAGTGCAGTGGCACAATCTCGGCTCATAACACCCTCCACCCTCCGGGTTCAAGCAGTTCTCCTGCCTTAGCTTCCCGAGTAGCTGGGATTACAGGCACGTGCTACCACGCCCAGCTAATTTTTCTATTTTTGGTAGAGAGGAGGTTTTGCCATTTTGACCAGGCTAGTCTCAAACTCCTGACCTCAGGGGATCCACCTGCCTCGGCCTCCCAAAGTGTTGAGATTGCAGGCGTGAGCCACTGCACTGCTTTATTAGTTCCTGATACCACCTGTCTGCCATTCTCCTGAACTTTTTCGCTTCCCCTTCTTGAGATTTAGGGTTCAGTTCTATCACTTACTAGTTGTGCATAGTTGTGCAGTCATAGGCAAATCACTTAATTTCTGGGTATGCAGCAAGGCTGTTGGACCACCCACGGGTTGTAGCGAAGATTAGAGGTGGTAAAGGGAGGACATAATACCTATTTTTTGGCCAAGAAATGCCTAAGGCAGCCTTAGCTCTTATTTTGAATATGGATAGTGTCATTTGTCAACTGGATCCAGATATATCCAGTTCAAATTCTGGCTCCACCTCATTCTAGCTGTGGAACCATGGTCAAATTATATAACCTATCTGAATTGATTCCTCTTCATTTGTAAAATCGAGATATATCTATAAAATCCTGTTTCTTTAAGTTTTTTTTTTTTTCTTTTTTTTGAGACAGAGTCTCACTCTGTTGCCCAGGCTGGAGTGCAGTGGTGCAGTCTTGGCTCACTGCAACCTCTGCCTCTCGGGTTCAAGCAGTTCTCCTGCCTCAGCCTTCCGGTGCCAGTCACCACACCCCGCTGATTTTTTGTATTTTTAGTAGAGACCGGGTTTCACTATGTTGGCCAGGCTGGTGATTGTTCTTTAATTTGTGTGTTGGGTACTATTTTAGACACTGGACAAATGCAGTGAATGAAGTTTCTGCTCTCATAAGGCTGACTTTCTACTGGGGAAAGATGGACAATAAACAATAAGTGTTTTATGTACCACTCAATAATGAAAAGTAAAACAGATTAAGGGTCTTAGAAAGTGACTGTGGTGGAATTGCCATCTTACAAAAAAGGTCAGAGGCAGGCAAGGTGGTGCGTGGCTGTATTCCCATCTACTCGGGAGACTGAGGCAGGAGGATCGCTTGAGGACAGGAGTTTGAGACCAGCCTGAGCAACATAGAGAGATGCTCATCTCTTTTGTTCATTTATTTTTGAGATGGAATCTCACTCTGTCACCCAGGCTGGAGTGCAGTGGCATGATCTCAGCTCACTGCAACCTCCTCCCAGGTTCAAGCGATCCTCCTGCCTCAACCTCCCAAGCAGCTGGGATTACAAGCATGTGCCACCTGGCTTTTTTTTTTTTTTTTTTTTTGAGATGGAGTTTCGCTCATGCTTCCCAGGCTGCTGGAGTGCAGTGGCATAATCGCAGGTTACCACAACCTCCGCCTCCCAGGTTCAAGTGGTTCTCCTGCCTCAGCCTCCCAAGTAGCTGGAATTACAGGCACATGCCACCACGCCTGGCTAATTTTGTATTTTCAGTAGAGACGGGGTTTCTCCATGTTGGTCAGTCTGGTCTCGAACTCCCGAACTCAGGTGATCTGCCCACCTCGGGCTCCCAAAGTGCTGGGATTACAGATGTGAGCCACCGCGCTTGGCTACCTGGCTAATTTTTGTATTTGTAGACACGGGGTTTTACCATGTTGACCAGGCTGGTCTCAAACTCCTGAGCTCAAGCAATCCGCCTGCCTTGGCCTTCCAAAGTGCTGGGATTACAGATGTCAGCCATGGCACCCAGCACCTCACCTTTTTTTTTTTTTTTTTAAAGAAAAAATAGCTGGGCATGGTGGCACGTGCCTGTAATCCCAGCTGCTCAGGAGGCCGAGGCAGATTGCTTGAGTCCAGGAAGTCAAGGCTACAGTGAGCTATGATTACATCACTGCACTCCAGCCTGGGCAGCAGAGCCAGACCCTGTCTCATTTAAAAACAAAAAACAAAAAAGTCCGGGCACGGTGGCTCACGCCTGTAATCCCAACACTCTGGGAGGCCGAGACGGGCGGATCACAAGGTCAGGAGATTGAGACCATCCTGGCTAACATGGTGAAACCCCGTCTCTATAAAAATACAAAAAATTAGCTGGGCGTGGTGGCGGGTGCCTGTAGTCCCAGCTACTCGGGAGGCTGAGGCAGGAGAATGGCGTGAACCCGGGAGGCGGAGCTTGCAGTGAGCCGAGATCGCGCCACTGCACTCCAGCCTGGGCAACGAGCCAGACTCCATCTCAAAAAAAAAAAAAAGAAGAAAACGAAAAAACTAGCCAGGTGTGGTGGCACATGTCTATAATCCCAGCTGCTCAGGAGACCGAGGCAGAAGGATCACTTGAAGGATCACTTGAGTCCGAGAGTGTGAGGCTGCAGTGAGCTGTGATTGCACCATTGCACTGTAGTTTGAGCAACAGAGCAAGAACTTGTTTCTTAAAAATAATAAAAGTAAAAAATAATGTTGGACGTGGTGGCTCACACCTGTAATCCCAGCACTTTGGGAGGCCGGGGTGGGTGGATTACTTGAGGTCAGGAGTTCGACAGCCTGGCCAACATGGTGAAAACCCATCTCTACAAAAATACAAAAAAATTAGCCAGGCTTGGTGGCGGGTGCCTGTAATCCCAGCTACTTGGGAGGCTGAGACAGGAGAATCGCTTGAACCCAGGAGGCGGAGGTTGCGGTGAGCTGAGATCGTGCCACTGAACTCCAGCTTGGGTGACAGAGCAAGACTCCATCTCAAAACAACAACAAAAAAGAAGCTGGTTGAAGTGCGTTCTAGGCAGATGGAACAGCAAATGCTAAGGCCCAGAGGCTGCAGCATGATTGTTTTGTTTGAGGAACAATGGGGCCAATGTGGTGGCCATGCTTCATCGGGGGGAGAGGTAGGAGATGAGGTCAGAGGTAGTGGATAGCCAGACTTAGTAGAGACTAGTAGACCAAGATGGATATCACCTTGAAGTAGCACCAGGAGAGGGTGCTAAGCAGGGGCTAGCATGGGTGGATTTTTTTTTTTTTCTTTTTTGAGACAGGGTCTTGTCTGTCACCCAGGCTGGAGTGCAATGGCCTGATCTCTGCTCACTGCAGCCTCCGCCTCCTGGGTTCAAGCAATCTTCCTGCCTCAGCCTCCTGAGTAGCTGGGACTACAGGTGCACACCACCATGCCCAGCTAATTTTTGTGTTTTTAGTAGAGATGGGGTTTCACCATGTTGCCCAGGCTGGTCTGGAACTCCTGACCTCAGGTGATCCACTCACCTCGGCCTCCTAAAGTGCTGGGATTACAGGCATGAGCCACTGCGCCCGGCCTAGCTTGGTTTTTAAAAGGCTAGCTCTGGCTGCTAGGTGGAAAATAAACTAGGGGCAAGGGTGGAAGCACAGAGACTGATTGGGATGCTTGTCCACCTGTCCGTTCAAGGGCTGTTGGTGTTTTGGAGCAGGATGGTAGCAACAGAAGTGTTGAAGATGCGAGATATGTTTTGAAAGTAGAACTACTAAGATCTGATGAATTAGTATGTGAAAGAGGCATTGGAGATGACTCACTCCCAAGTCCCTGAACCACTAGAAGACTGGATTTGCTGAGATGGGGTGGGTGGAGGAATGAGAGAGGAGCAGGCTTGGGTGAGTGGGTGAAATTGTGAGTTTGGTTTTGGACATGATAAATCAGGTACCTTTTGAAATCCAAATGGGAATGTTGAGTCCACAGTTGTATATCAGTGTTTACAAAGCTGAGGAACTAGATGAGATCACTTAAGCCAGCGTAGACACAGAGGAGGAGGGGTCGGGTCCACCAGCCTCAAGGGTTTGGGAGAGAGTAGGGGAGCTATCCTGTTTTAGGAGAAATCACATACAGAGTGTGGGAAGGAGAAACACACCAGGAAGGTATAAGGAAGTCAGGGGAGTGGTGTCTGGGAGGCTGAGAAAGGAAATGCTTTAATGAAGAGGATTGAGCAGTGTCCGATGCTGCTGAGAGAGGTCGAGTGAAAATGAGGATTTGGAATTTACCATTGAATTTGGCAGCAGAGGAAGTCATTGGCAACAGGGTTAAGTGGGATGGTGGGGCTTAGAGAGCTGCATTGATGTGAGGTGGTGAATGTTTTTCAGAGCAGGGCCTGAGCAGAACACTGGACACTGGGTAACTGCTAGTTGCTGCTAATGCCAGCGTGACAAACAGGGCCTACCAGACCAGTTTTTGCACATCAGTAAACAGCCTGCACCTTGAGTTCTTAAGGTGCTCCATTGACAAAAGTCGTACAGCAGGGACACATGTTTTTGTTTTGTTTTGTTTTGTTTTGAGATGGAGTCTAGCTCTGTCGGCCAGGCTGGAGTGCCGTGGAGCCATCTCAGCTTACTGCAAGCTCTGCCTCCCGGGTTTACGCCATTCTCCTGCCTCAGCCTCCCGAGTAGCTGGGACTACAGGCGCCCGCCACCTCGCCCGGCTAGTTTTTTGTATTTTTTATTAGAGACGGGGTTTCACCGTGTTAGCCAGGATGGTCTCGATCTCCTGACCTTGTGATCCGCCCGTCTCAGCCTCCCAAAGTGCTGGGATTACAGTTGTTTTGTTTTTGAGTCGAGTCTCACTCTGTCGCCCAGGCTGGAGCGCAGTGGTGTGATCTTGGCTCACTGCAAGCTCCGCCTCCTGGGTTCAGGCCATTCTCTTGCCTCAGCCTCCCAAGTAGCTGGGACTACAGGCGCCCACCACCATGCCCGGCTAATTTTTTTGTATTTTTAGTAGAGACAGGGTTTCACCGTGTTATCCAGGATGGTCTCAATCTCCTGACCTCATGATACACCCACCTTGGCCTCCCAAAGTGCTGGGATTACAGGCGTGAGCCACTGCGCCTGGCTACATGTTTTCTTTTTATGGAGTCTTGCTCTGTCGCCCAGGCTGGAGTTCTGTGGCGCAATCTTGGCTCACTGCAACCTCTGCCTCCCAGGTTCAAGCAGTTCGCCTGCCTCAGCCTCCCGAGTAGCTGGGATTACAGGCACGCGCCACCACGCCCAGCTAATTTTTGCACTTTTAGTAGAAACACAGTTTCACCGTGTTGGCCAGACTGATCTTGAACTCCTGACCTCAGGGGGTCCGCCAGCCTTGGCACTCCCAGAGTGCTGGCCTCTGTGCCCAGCCAGAACACATCTTTTTCTAAGGTTAGACTCTAAAGCAGTGTTGTCTAACAGAAGGTATGATGTGAGCCACATGGGTAATTTTTTTTTTTTTTTTTGTGAGACAATCTCTATCTGTCCCCCATGCTGGAGTACAATGGTGCAATCTTGGCTCACTGCAACCTCTGCCTCCTGGGTTCTAGTGATTCTCCTGCCTCAGCCTCCTGAGTAGCTGGAATTACAGGCGACCGCCAACACATCTGGCTAATTTTTGTATTTTTAGTAGAGACGAGGTTTTACCACATTTCTCAGGTTGGTCTCGAACTCCTGACCTCAGGTGATTCACCCACCTCAGCCTCCCAAAGACACATAGGTAATTTTATATTTTCTTTTTTTCTCTCCTCCTTCCCTCCTTCCCTCCCTCCCTCCTTCCTTCCTTCCTTCCTTCCTTCCTTCCTTCCTTCCATCCATCCTTCCTCTTCTCTTCTCTTCTCTTCTCTTCTCTTCTCTTCTCTTCTCTTCTCTTCTCTTCTCTTCTCTTCTCTTCTCTTCTCTTCTCTTTTCTTTTCTTTTCTTTCAAGAAAGGGTTCCTCTCTGTCAGATACCTGGAGTGCAGTGGCACAGTCATAGCCCACTGCTGCCTCAAACTCTTGGGCTTCAGCAGTCCTCCCACTTCAGCAGCCTCCCAAGTAGCTGGGACTACAGGTGTGTGCCACCGTGCTCAGCTAATTTTTTATTTTTTGTGGAGCTGAGGTCTATTTTCCTGTTCAGGCTGGTCTTGAACTGCTGGTTTCAAGCAGTTGTCCTCTTTCAGCCTCCCAAAATGTTGCGATTATAGGCGTGAGCCACCGCCCCAGCCTTAATTTTATATTTTCCAGAAGCAACATTTTTTAAAGTACAAAGAAACAGATGAAATTAACTTTTTTTTAAAATTTTTTTTCCTTTTTTTTTTTTTTTTTTTGAGACAGAGTCTTGCTCTGTCATCCAGGCTGGAGTGCAGTGGCACGATTTCAGCTCACTGTGACCTCCACCTCCTGGGTTCAAGCGATTCTCCTGCCTCAACCTCCCAAGTAGCTGGGATTACAGGCACCCACCACCACACCCAGCTAATTTTTGTATTTTTAGCTGGGTGCGGTGGCTCACGCCTGTAATCCCAGCACTTTGGGAGGCCAAGGCGGGTGGATCATGAGGTCAGGAGTTCAAGACCAGCCTGGCCAAAATGATGAAACCCCATCTCTACTAAATATGCAAAAATTAGCCAGGCGTGGTGGTGGGCGCCTGTAATCCCAGATACTCGGGAGGCTGAGGCAGGAGAATCACTTAAACCTGGGAGGCAGAGGTTGCGGTGAGCCAATACTGTGTCAGTGCACTCCGGCCTGGGTGACAGAGTGAGACTGTCTCAAAAAAAATTTTTTTTTTTTTTGTATTTTTAGTAGAGACGGAGTTTCACCATGTTGGCCAGGCTGGTCTGGAACTCCTGACCTTGTGATCCACCTGCTTGGGCCTCCCAAAGTGCTAGAATTACAGACATGAACCAGCGTGGCTGGCCAATTTTAATATTTTTAATATAACTCAGTATATCCAAAATAGTATCATTGTAACATTATTATTTTAAAATATGTGAATTGTTTAAAAATATGTGAAGCATTCCTGTGGAGTCAAACCTGGGGTGATAGGACTTGGGGTATGTCCCTCTCTGGGGTTAGCCAGGGAAAGTGGAATAATTACAGGAGCATTGAAGGTGGCCAGTCCTAGTCCTACCAGGTCAGGACACTGTCACTGCTATGCTACTGACAGGGAAACAAGGCAGAGATGAAACATAATTAAACAAATGAACATAGATGTTGTTTGAAGTCCATGGTTTGTACATTTGAACTTGAAATGACTAGTGGCCGGGCACAGTGGCTCACACATAATCCCAGTACTTTGGGAGAGTGAGGTGGGAGGATCACTTGAGTCCAGAGTTTAAGACGAGCCTGGAGAACATAGCAAGACCCCGTCTCCACCAAAAAAAGGGAAAAAAAAGGCCCACATGGTGGTGTGCACCTATAGTCCCAGCTGCTCTGGAGGCTGATGCAGGAGGATTGCTTGAGCCCAGGAGGTTGAGGCTGCAGTGAGCCACAATCACACCACTGCACTCCAGTCTGCATGACAGATAAGGCCTGGTCTCAAAAAAAAAAAAAAAAAAAAAAAAAAGGAAAAAAATGACTAATGATGCGGGAGACGTTTTTATCTGATAGTTTTAGATCAGATTTTGCTGTTGTAGATTGTTTCTACCTGTGAATTCTTTGGCTGCATTCCCAAGTGAAATTGGGGCCTACACCCAAGGAGTCAGAATCCCATCCATATTTGTGGTATGGGAAACAAGACCCCTTGCTGGGGAGACTGGCCTGCCAGGAGACCCTGTAGCCAGGGGACCTGGGCGCCAGTGTGCCTCCCAAGGCCTGAAGACATGAGGCCAGCATGGGCCCTGGCCTGCTGCATGGGAGTTCAGGACCGGTCCCGCCTGCTATCCCTTCTTTCTTCTCTTTGCTTTTTCTAAAATGGTGGCTTTGTGTTACTCAGGGTCTGTGGGGCCGTGATTCTGGGAGAAATCCTGTTGTGCTCTCCAGGTTCCTGTCTCTTCTTCAGATCTCCCCGGGTCCACTTGTTGTAGACTTGTGCACCCCGATTCAGGATGAGATCAGAGGAGCCTGTGGGGCAGCGATTCATAGGGAGCTCAAGGCCATTGTTATTCCTTGAATTTGAGAAGAACATTGGAAATGTCATCTTCTGAAATGGAAACTAACAGAGAAAGGCAAATCATTTGGAAAAAGTTACTTAAATGGTAATCTTGTTGCCAATAAAATAGTATTTTCTAATTCAAAGTCCAAAGCAAAGGTCCCTCTTAGATCCCTGTTCAATTACAAGGTTGCTCTATGGACTTAAGTAGAGAATGTTGGCCAGGCGCTGTGGCACACGCCACTTGGGCAGGTCCAGGCGGGTGGATCACCTGAGGTCAGGAGTTCGGGTTTATTTCTTGGGAGTCATGTTGGTGACACTGGAGACCAGAGGATTCCGGTTCTCAGAGAGAGGGGTGCTGTGATGGAGCAGGACAATACACTCTTGGCTTGAATACTGAGGCACAGAGTGGGGAGGCCTGCTGGCCTTGGGGAGTGGATAGCAGCAGATCAGGCAGAGTGAGACACTCCCTCTGACCCTTGCAGTGTAACAGGTGTGGGTTTGTTCACTTTGTCGCCTATGAGCTTGGCTAGTTTGAATCAGTCCCCCAGAGCGTCATCACCCCGGGCTTTTTTGTAAACATTCATTTCTGAGAAAGTACAACTGTAATGGTGCTTATACTTGCTTTGCTTTACACTAAAACCCAGAATAGCCTATTTGTTTTTCTCTTCTGCCTTTCTTCCTCTCCTCTCCCTTTCTCACCTTTCTTTTTTCCTTTGTCATTGACCTCTTAACTACAGGAGTAAACCTGCCATTGTAATCTGCCTCACTTTGCAGACACATCTCTATCTTTTGTCTCCTTTGTTCCTTTTGTAGCTTGTGACAGAAACAAATTGGGTTGCTTGAGGTGACCCCTTCCCTGCTCTCCTCCTGGGGAATGATCTCATCCCCATTGTACTCCTAGGTCCCATACCCCAACTTTTCAGCCAGAGGCTCACACAAGCACATTCATAGCAAGGTTAAGGGCATCAGTAGCCAGAGAAGCTGAGCTTCCTCCTCTGGTAAGTTAAATTTGCAGATGTTGACATCTGATCCCATTCACCTTGTGGTTGTGGCTTCTCCTTTACCTCCCATAAAGGACCAGCCCTGTCAAGAACCACCTTCCTCCCTACTGTGCTTCTTCATGATTTCCTGCCTCCACTCTTTCCTTCTGGCTTTGCTTGTTCCCTGAGACCGAGAAGCTTGTGTCTCATTTCTGTAGATGTGTAGCCCCATAGGACAAGTGATACCAAGGTTTGGCAACAGTAGATCTTTTGCTTAGGATTTGGACCCAGAACACAGAATGTCACCTTCTGTGGGCTGCTTGGTGCTACTTGGCTGAAGAGCCTTTCCAGGAGGAGGAGGAGTCGGAGATCAGACTTTCCTGGCCACCGCCCTGTGGTATGCTTGTGCCCTAGCACTTGCCTTGTGCCCACTCACAGCAGTCACAGAGCTTATGGTTTTCTTTCACTAGCGATGGAGGTCAGGCCTCTAACACAGGAGCCTAGACCTTGGGCAGGACTCTACATCCTTGTCAAAAGAGAGGGTGCCCTTAGGTAATATGATTCCTTATTTCAGGCCTGCATCTAGATGCTTCCCCAAACAAGTTCTGAGGCCTGTTTAATTCCGTTGGGCTATTGCATCTCTGGGGGAGATGCGCATTTTCCTTGTAATGCACCCTGTAGGAAAGTTTTGACTTGGTCCAGCTTTTCAAAGCACGAGTCTGAGAGCAGATTGATTGCAAGGCCTTGTCTGAGAAGAGAATGGACTGACTCATGATACCTGGACAGACTCCAGAGGGAGATGCGATGCCCTCTCCAGCGACTGGCAGAGCACTCCTTTTCCCGCTTGGGCGGCTCTGAGCATGCTGGCGTCCAGCTGGCTATCTAAAGGTGACCAGGATCCACTTTCCACCAAAGCTGCTTAGGTTTCCATCCCATTCTGTAATCTTATGGAAGAATCCCTCTCCAGCTCTGATAAAGCCCTTCTCCCTTTCACAGTGGAGTTGGACGCGAGTTGTAGTTCTTGGCATGACAGGGAGCAGTGTGGAATTGGGGGAGATAATCAATATCTAATGGTTTATACCGGCGTTTCCAGTGGATTTGAGCAATTGTCGGGGGAGGGTGGTATGTCAGCATGGGGGCCTCAAAAGGTGAATTCTAGGGCTGTATCTGTGGTTTACTACCTTGTTACCTTGGGTAAGTTCCCAAACCCTCATCTGACAGAAGGAAAAAAGCTACTTTGTCTACCAAACAGGGCTGATGTGAGCAGAAAGTGAATGTCTGGGGAAGAATGTTGACAGCCATAATACATTATATTGATATAAGACATCATTTTAAAAGCCGTTAGTATTATATTACATGCCAAGTATGTTAGTCGTGTTCTAGTTTGGGGACAGAGGCGCATTTACTCAGACATGGCCTACAATGTCCTCTTGAAGGGCTTTTTTTCCACCCAGGCTCCTTGTGCTGGAACTGGGCAGATGGTCCATCTTCCTTAAACCCTAGAGGAAGAAGGAAGCAGTTTGCTTTCCTCAGAGGAAACCTGCATGGGACTTCTCAAATTCAGCTCTAATGTATGAGGCCCATTTCTCTGCCTTATTTGGCTCTCACAGCGATATGAAAGTGAAAGTTCACATAGTGAAGTTGGAAAATTCAGTGCATTGCCATAAAAATATTGATTTGGTTTCTTCTGAGCTAGGTCTGGCCCTGTCCGCCAAGGCTTGTTGGCCGTCATTAGGCAGGGCAAATGCTCTTTGGTGCCCTGCAGCCCCTTCACTTCCCCACATAGGCTCCCTGCGAGTGGCGTTTGGCTACTTGCCTGGTCTATGGAGCCATTTGCTCTCAACCCTCAAAGGCATCTAAATTCTGCAGCTGTCAAGGCTCTGTTTATGTTGGAGAAACTCGAATAGGCGGTTTTGTATTTAGAGTGGAGCAAAATGATACAGTATGAAACTTTAAAGCAAGAAGTTATTTGTGAGAAGCCCTTAAAAGGTAATAGGCAACAGACTAATATGAGATGTAGTACTTACTCAGGTAATAACACTGGTATTAATAAAATTAATATAATTCCGTCAATACAGTCACTTTCAGGACAGAGTACACAGTGGACATAGATTCCATGTGAGTGTCTGTGTTTGTCAGTTCACAGAAAACATCCAGGTTGTTCTCTTATTATTGGTGTACCTTTTCCATTCAGTCATTCCGCATTCTTTGGCACCAAGTATGTTCCAAGCTGGAGTGAGAGGTTTCCATTTTAGTGCCTTTCTGGCCCCTCCAGAGACTTGATGGTGCCTCAGAATACAGTAAGTTATAAATATATATATATATTTTATTTTTTCAGACAGAGTCTTGCTCTGTTGCCCAGGCAGGAGTGCAGTGGCATAATCTCGGCTCACTGCAACTTCCATCTCCCAGGTTCAAGAGATTCTCCTGCCTCAACCTCCTGAGTAGCTGGGATACCACACCCGGCTAATTTTTGTACTTTTAGTAGAGACGGGGTTTCACCTTGTTGAGGCTGGTCTCGAACTCCTGACCTCAAGTGATTCACCCACCTCGGCCTCCCAAAGTCAAAGTGCTAGGATTATAGGTGTGAGCTACCATGCCCAGCCAAATGTATTTTAAACACAAATTAGTACCAGTCAGAATAGGTGTCAGTGTTAGACTGGATTTAAATCTAGCTTCTTATGGTTGATCTAGTTCATATTTACAAGAGATAGAAATAAGGACATGGAAAGATGAGAAGAAATACGTTCTAGGAAATACTGACCAAAAGAAAGCTGGTCGACTTTATTAGTATTAAACAATACATTATAAGGCAAAAAAGATCACATCATAATGATAAACTGTCTAACTTACTGGAAAGAATAAGTCTTCTTTTTTTTTTTTTTTTTTTGAGATGGAATCTTGCCCTGTCGCCCAGGCTGGAGTGCAGGGGCGTGATCTTAACTCACTGCAGCCTCCCTAGTAGCTGGGATTACATGTGCGTGCCACCATGCCTGGATAATTGTTGACTTTGTTTTGTTTTGTTTTGTTTTTTTGAGACAGAGTCTCGCTCTGTCGCCCAGGCTGGAGTGCAGTGGCGCGATCTCCGCTCACTGCAAGCTCTGCCGCCTCCCGGGTTCACGCCATTCTCCTGCCTCAGCCTCACGAGAAGCTGGGACTACAGGTGCCCACCAACACGCCTGGCTAATTTTTTTTGTATTTTTAGTAGAGACGGGGTTTCACCGTGTTTGCCAGGATGGTCTCGATCTCCTGACCTCGTGATCCGCCCGCCTCGGCCTCCCAAAGTACTGGGATTACAGGCGTGAGCACCGCACCTGGCCAATTGTTGAATTTTTAAATATAAATGGGTTTTCACCCTGTTGGCCAAACTGGTCTCAAACTCCTGACCCTAAGTGATCCGCCTGCCTCAGCCTCCCAAAGTGTTGGGATTATAGGCATAAGCCACTGTCACTGTGCCTGGCCAATAATTCTTAATTCTTTACCTGGTCAGTAGATCAAATGAATCGGTAATAATTTACAAGATTAGAACAATATAGCTAACCAGCTTGAAGTGTACCCATCAACTGGAGAATAGTTATTTTCAGGACATACAGAGTGCTCATGAAAATGGCCTACACCCTGAGCCATGGAGCAGATCTCACCACATTTCTTTTCTTTTCTTTTCTTTTTCTTTTCTTTTTTTTTGAGACGGAGTCTCGCTCTGTCGCCCAGGCTGGAGTGCAGTGGCACAAACTTGGCTCACTGCAAGCCCTGCCTCCCGGGTTCACACCATTCTCCTGCCTCAGCCTTCTGAGTAGCTGGGACTACAGGCACCCACCACCACGCCTGGCTAATTTTTTCTATTGTTTGGTAGAGAAGAGGTTTCACCATGTTAGCCAGGATGGTCTCGATCTCCTGACCTCGTGATCTGCCTACCTCGGCCTCCCAAAGTGCTAGGATTACAGGCGTGAGCCACCGCGCCTGGCCAGATCTCACCAAATTTTAAAGCCTCCTCACTACGGCTATGGTTCTTCACATTTTACAAGTGATGGACTCCTTTGAAAACCCCATTCTAATAAATTAAGGTTGCCCAAACTCAGCTGTTGACTTTTGGGGTTAAATAGTTCTTTGTGTGGGGCTGTCCTGTACACTGTAGGACATTTAGCATCTCCCCTGATAGTGACAACCAAAAATGGCTTGACATTGTCCAGTGTCCCCTGAGGGACAGAATCTTATCTGGTTGAGAACCACCGTTAGAGATCTTCTCTCCAGAAAAACACAGAATTTTGCATACAGTTTCTTCCGTCTCCATTAGAGCTAGTTGATCTTGTCCTCACTGAGGATGGCTGAGGGAGTGGGACTTTTTCTAAGAAAGGCCGTAGGGCAGCCAAGCAGCCTGGGGGTTTGGTCTTTGTTCTGTGCAAGGCCTCTCCCCACACCCCTGTCCAGGAGATAGATGCTCACACGCGTGTGTGGAGGTGCCATAGGCATGCTGGTGCTGATGGGCTGAGGGCTCAGACTGCCATGAGCCCGATGTCCCGCTCAGGGCTTGAAGAGATGAGGCCAGGGCATGTTGGAAGGCAGTCCCGCCTGCTCCTCCTTCTCAGCCTCTTTCTTCTCTCCGCTTTTCTCTAAAATGGTGGCGTTGTTTTAATCAAGACCTGTCAGACTCTGGTTCTGAGAGAAATCCTTGCTGCACTCTCAGGTGTCCTGTCTCTTCCTCAGGTTTCCCATGTTCACTTGTAGACCAGGGACCTCCAGGGCCACAAACATAAGGCATAGGTTTTACTCTAAGCCTTTTGGTAGGTGTCAATCACAGAGAGTTCAAGTCCATAACAGTAAAAAATAGATTATTAAAATATTAGATAGATGTGACCATAAAGGAATGTAAAAGGGAGAGTTTATTCTGAGGACCAGGTGATGCACCATGCTGGTGGGATCAGAGGAGACTTTACAAAGGAGAGGTAGACATCCAGGCTGGGTCGTGCAGGATCAATGGGAGTTTGCAAGGGGAGAGGGCATGGCAGGCAGGTGGAACAGCATGCTGGGTTCTGGGGGCTAGTGATAGCAAAACAGAGACAGAAGGTAAAAGAAGGTATGGGTGAGGCTTGCTCAGAAGCTTTGACTAGGTCTGCAAGCAGTTGAAGTGACATGATCAGATTTATGGTTTTTTTGTTTGTTTTTTGTTTTTGGCCAACTCTTTATTTCATAAAATAGAGTAAGTGTTCCTAAATTTAGTTTTAGAAGGTGATTTGAATGGCTCTGTGAAAGACAGATTACAGGTCAGAAAACTAGTTGGAGGCTATGCAAAGAACCCAGCTGAACAATGAGGTTTAGAACTATCATGGGGCCATGGGGCTAGAAGGGAGATGGACCTGCAGAGGGTATCAGGTCCCCAAACCCCAGAATCTAGTGCACATCTATTATGTTGAAGGACACAGTCATGTCCCTGCCTAAAGAAAGGACACTGCCCTTAGCTCCAAAAATAAAGACTAAGTTTTTATTTGAGAGAGATTTTTTCCTCTTTTTATATACATTTTTTTTCTCTAGGAAATAGACAGACGGTTGGAAAAAAAACTGAAGATCACACAGAAAGAGAGGTAAGGCTGCTGTCTGGTCTGAGGGCTCGAGCTCTCTGTGGTTTGAGAGCTGGGCAGTCAGTGGTGTTCTCCAACTGGCCATTAGGTTTAGCAGGTCCTAGCAGGTCAGGCTCTGGGGCAGCAAACCCTTCCCTCCAAGTTGGAGACCAGGATGTGGTGGCTTGAGGCTTTAGGGGTGAGGCTGGGGTGTTGCACCTGCCTCTGACCTTTGTGGGTTCCCTGCGTGAGGTCATCTGATGGGATGTGAGGAAGTGACAAGTTGGAAGACTTGAGTTTTAGGCCTGGCTGTGCCCCAGTTGCTCTGAGATCTGGGGCAAGTCGTTTCCCTGCTCTGGACATCAGTTTCTTTCTCTGTGGCATGAGTAGTGTGGGCAGATGATTTCTCTGGGTCCCCAGTGACTTGGTGGTTTAGGGTATTATAAGGGTATCCTGGAAGAAAACATTCTAGGAAATTCTTGAAAAACCTTTAAAAATAGCTTTGTTCTCCACCAAGACGACAGAGGAGGGTGTTTCCAGAGTGGGTGAAAGTTGACTTCGGCTTTCTGTTTTGGGCTTAGGGAACCTGTTGGTTTTCCATAAGTACAAGGGACAGGAGGGAAGATAGGACCTCTCTGGATTTGCTTACTGGCCTGCACAGTCATTCCCCAGGAAACTCTGGGGTGCTCTGCCTGCCTGCCAGTTTTCCTGGCTCCCTGCCTCTTTGATCAGATTGCTGGCTCCTTGTCTGTCTGCTTATCTCAGCAACCACACTAACCCTGGGTTACAGTCCCCGTTCCATACCATTTGTGTCCTACCCAGGACTTGTTTCCATTCACCCTGACTCAGTTCCTCCAATCCCGACTCCTGACAGTGAAAGCTCTGAAAGCAGGCCTGTTTGGTTCTGAAGAGAAGCTGGTTGACTGCTCTGGGGAGGGTCCTGGTGGCTGTTGTTGGGTGGTCATTCCTGCCTAGGTTCCTGTCTCCTCCTGTGGCTTTTGTTTCTTTCCCTTCATGTGTTGTTGTCCCTCTTTGTTTTTTGTCATTCCACCTCTCCTTGTGGACACATCGCCTTGATGTACGCGTCCACCAGCCTTGGACAATGCTTTTCTTTTGAGCATTGCCAAGCACTGTTTCTAGGTGCATCCTTCACTCCAGCCCCGCCGCTGTCCAAAAGACCAGAAAGCCCTGGCAAGGGAGGTTTCTCTGTTCAGAAGCTCTTTTGAAGAGAATTCAGTTGTCTGGTGTAGCTTGTCTCTGGGAGGCACAGGCCACTTTCACTAGAAGGTGGCTTGGTAAATCTTGATGCCAGGCAGGGATGGCACAGTGGGCTCCTTTGTAGTGTTTGTCTGGTTTGAGCATGTGATGGAAGATTTGGCTGAGAGTGAACACTGCTGACCCCTAAGTTCAAAGGCTCCCACCCCACCAGCCAGTCCTACTCTGATCTGTGTAGGGAAGCTGGGATCTTAACTGACGTCATTCGATTCTGGACATAAACTGTTTTGCTGCAGGGCCAAATGGTGGTTGATGTGGCTGTGGTGAACACGGGGATAGAAGGAGGTGGCGTTCCAGCCCCCATGGCCAGGGGTTAGGGCTGAGGAGCAGTTCCTGTGGCCTGCCAGAGCTGGTCACAAGCTTGCTTTTTTGGGACACGCTTCTTGAGGAGTGGAAATTTTGCTGTCTGGTCAGAGGCCAGAGAATCATGGGTAGAATTAGTAAGGAGGGAGAGGAAAGTGATGAGAGGGTGGGTGTGGGACATGGACAGGGCTTCCTTAGGAGCATGATTTGTGAAGCTGTGTTTGCTCTTTGTCAGCAGGAAATCCAAATCTCCTCCCAAAGTGCCCATTGTGATTCAGGACGATAGCCTTCCCGCGGGGCCCCCTCCACAGATCCGCATCCTCAAGAGGCCCACCAGCAACGGTGTGGTCAGCAGCCCCAACTCCACCAGCAGGCCCACCCTTCCGGTCAAGTCCCTAGCACAGCGAGAGGCCGAGTACGCCGAGGCCCGGAAGCGGATCCTGGGCAGTGCCAGCCCCGAGGAGGAGCAGGAGAAACCCATCCTCGACAGGTGAGTGTGGCTGGCAGGACCAGCCAATGATGGCTCTCCCAGTCCACCCAGGAGGAGGAGAGCATCCTGGCTACGTGTAGAGTAGTGAGAAGCAAGCAGAGTCAGGGTAGGAACCATGCAGCTCCAGCCGCGGACCCCAGCCTGTTGGGGATAGTTCACTGTGCTTCATTGGCTGGGCACGGCTCTCAAAGTCTATCAGGAGGTGGCAGTTTGCTGGCATGCTGCCTCTGCGGTTGGTAGTCACCAGGGGGCAGTGTTGCATTGAGAGTAAAGGCATGGATGAGCTTGTGTCAAAATCTGCCTCTTACCTCTTCTTAATTTAGAACGACTTGACCTCTCTGGGCCTTAGTTTTCTCATCTGAAAAAATGGGATAATAATACCAACCTTATCAAAGTGTTGTGCAATTCATTGAGTAAATGAGCATAGGATGTCGAGAACCTGGGCTGGCAGAGTGGAAAGTGCCCAGATAAGTGCTTTGGTTATATTTTCTGGGTCTCCAGTATGCCCGCTGTGATGTTTTTGTGAATTTTCTAAATTCCTTTTTACTCTTGGCATTTTTTTCTCTGCAGTATTAGAGGTTGCATTATATAAGTTTGTCACTTCCTAATCAAGCAGTATGCATTAAGACGGCCTCCTTCTGACTTTGAGGGGCCACTATGGCATGGCATCCTGGGACTTGAAGAACTAATCTGCATACCTTCTTTCTAGCTCTTCATAATTTTGAAGAGATACCTGTTCTCTTTGTTGTTTCTCCTCTAAGTCTTCACCTTTCCAGGGTGGAAAATGCGTGCTTCCTTTAGTTTCCTAGAGTAATACGAGTCAACCATTAACCGCAGAGTTTGGAGAGGAGTGGGAGGGAAGAATTGGGGGGCAGGGGATGTGTCCCTCTGCTGAGCTCTTGATTCCAGCTCTTTACCTTGGCCTAACATCTGGAGATTCCAAATGGTTCTGCAGAGCATGTACTGTCCGTGGTCACGGCCTCTGGGCAGAGTGGGCCCTTGAGCACTCCCCCTGCCTACAAGTGAATGCTGGCAGCTGAGCAGGGGGAAAGAATGCTGTAGCTGCTGGAGGTGAACATGTACCACCGACCCTACCTGCTCACAGGGGCCTCTCAACTTGGAGGTGTCCTGAGTCAGCTTCCCAAAGAAGCAGACTTGTGGAGCCAGAGTGACTTGGGCCCCAGCTACAAGGACAGTTGATTTTAAGATGGGTGACATCTAAGCCAGGTGCAGTAATCCCAGCACTTTGGGAGGCCAAGGCGGGAGGATCACTTGAGGTCAGGAGTTCAAGACCAGCCTGGCCAACGTGGTGAAACCCCATCTCTACTAAAATTACAAAAATTAGCTTGGGTGTGGTGGCGTTTGCCAGTAGTCCCAGCTACTGGTAGGCTGAGGTAGGAAGGATCACCTGAACTCGGGAGGTGGAGGTTGCAGTGAGCGGAGATAGCGCCATTACACTCCAACCTAGGCGACAGAATGCGACTCCATCTCAAAAATAAATAAAAAATAAAGAAATGATGGGGGACATCTATTATATCCTTTTTTAGGCCTTCCTCTGCTTTTCTTCCTTTCAGGCCAACCAGGATCTCCCAACCCGAAGACAGCAGGCAGCCCAATAATGTGATCAGACAGCCTTTGGGTCCTGATGGGTCACAAGGCTTCAAACAGCGCAGATAAATGCAGGCAAGAAAAGATGCCGCCGTTGCTGCCGTCACCGCCTCCTGGGTCGTCTGCCACGGGTTGCACTGCCGTGGCAGACAGCTGGACTTGAGCAGAGGGAACGACCTGACTTACTTGCACTGTGATCCCCCTTGCTCCGCCCACTGTGACCTTGAACCCCATGCACTGTGACCTCCCCCCTTCTCCCCCTTCCCACTGTGATTGGCTCATCGACAAGGGCTGTCCCAAGTCAATGGAAAGGGAAAGGGTGGGGGTTAGGGGAAGGTTGGGAGGACCCACCAAGGACTCAGAGAGTCAGACAGTGCCACTTGGCCACTTGGGGTAAAGCCAGTGCCAGCAATAACAGTTTATCATGCTCATTAATTTGGGATTTCAAAACACAAATGAAAACTCACACCCACCCACCCCCAAGTGCATGTCTCCATCACTTAAAAAGTAAGTTCCATTTGAAAATATCCTTTCTTTTTTTTTTTTCTTCCTATTTTTGTTTGTTTATACAAATATCTGATTTGCAAGAAAAAGTGCATGGGAGGGGTTTTAGTGGTTTAACGAATTTTTAATTAAGAAAGGGTAGTTTGGTAGTCTACTTAAAAATGTTTCTGGGAAATTCACTAGAAACATTAACCAATAGGATTTTGGTGAGCTTAGCTTCTGTATTCCTACTGCCGCCCGGAAAAGGGGCAGGGCTCTGCAGCCGCCAGGACAGATGAGCACCCCATGCCTATACCTCCCTCCCCGAGCTGAGTCCCAGGGCATCTGGGCCTTGCCTGGAGACTGGGCTAGCTCTGTAGGCTCGGAGAGCCTGGGGAGGGTGCCAACCCCACCTCTAGTATTTTGGGAGATAGGGAAAGTGAACAGACTTCCCCTTCCCATACCCCTCAGGGTGGTTCCCTACCAGCCAGGCTTACTACTAGAAGAGAGCAGAGCGCCAGGGAGTGAGACTGCATCCCTGGGCTTGGAAGTGAAGGAGAGGAGACTTGTTTAGTATTTTGCCATCGGCACAAGGAAAACCAGGAGAGAGTCTGCCTCCAGGACTCTGAGCCTTCTGCTTCGTATGTTCAGAAGGTGGATAGGTCTTCCCACTCCAGCATGGCTTGAACTCTTAGGGGTCTGCAGTGCTCCATCTCCATTGATGGCCCCAGCTCAGTAACTATACCTGGTACATTTCCTGTGTGCAATCAGTACCTTGAAGGCAGAACATTCTGAATAAAGTTGGAAAAAGAACAGCTTTGCTTTGCAAAGATTGATGACAGACTGGTTCCTCAGAGGCCTAGGTTCCCATCACCCCTTTTTCCAGAGCGAGGGCCTGGAATGAAGGCAGTTTATCCTCTGTCCCTGGAGCCTGGGGTTTGCTTTGGCTCCTTGAGGTGGAAGAGACTAAGAGGGCAGCTGCCCAGAGCGGCTCTGTGTGTACCTGGTTCCTCTCAGGCTTCCTGATCCCTTCCATTGCACTGCGCCTTATCCCTCAGCCAGCCAGACGGCCTCCTTGCTCCTGACCAGCAGATACGTTTCGGGGTGGTTGGTGTGGTTTTGCGATGAGGGCAGCACGTGGTGGCCAAGGTGGCAAGCTGAGTCTCACAGGCTCACTCCACCGCTGGTTGCCTGTGGGAATGGTGGGCCAGGCCCAGCAAGCCATGCCCCACCACGTCCTCCCCTCTGGAGGAAGCGCCAGCTGCCAGCCAAGTCAGCAGCTAGTCCACAGCACAGCCTTATAACCGTAAAGCCAGGCATTGCCCACGAGCAGAGCTGGAAGCAGAGCTTCAGTCAGTGAGAGGGAGGATTACCTTCAGGAGAAGGCAAGGAAGAAAATTGGCTGCTATCTTTATAGTTCCACTGCCCTAACCAAGTGTCCACATTCTAAATGTATAGTGTCCATCCCTCATGTAATAGTGGTTTCCCACCCAAAGTGAGACTTTCCTTTTAATTGGAGAAGGGTATAGAGGTAGTCCAGGTGGGAAGGCCAGAAGTGCTGGTTGCCCAGCTATTGGGACCACCTGTTCTTGCCCCACTACCCTCTAGTAGGGGCCAAAGTAAAGGCTGGTTGGTGGGTGTCTGGATTGAGGATGTGGCAGGGACTGGTCCTCCCACCTCCCTCTGGCCAAAGATGGGCTTTGCCCGCTGTGTGCCTGTCACCACCCACCAGCAGTCATGCCCTGGGCTTCCCAAATGGAGAGGTAGCAGGCAACGTTTTTAAAAAGAAAGAAAACAGGAAACTGTATTGTGTTAGAGGGAGGCGGGAGGGGAGATGAGGAAACGGTTTGGATTTTGTGTGTGGGAGGGTATTTTTTGGGGGGTAGTTGTCTGTAACTTTCCTAAGTGCTTTTTTTCCTTTTCTTTTTTAAAGTAAGTTGCAGGCTTTGGCTTGGAAAACCCCAGGGGGATGGGGGGCAGAAACCTGAGGCTGCTGCCCCTTTATCTGCCTTCACAGTACTGTCCCCTTCCCCCAGCTCCTCCCTGACCCCATGGGCCAGGCCTCAGACCTTCCAGCTAACCGCTTCCCATGAGCCACTACTCTGATGTCAGCCTATAACCAAAGGAGCTGGGGGGTCCAGGCCTGGTGACCAACCTTTCTCAGCCCACTCAATCAGGGTGCTCCCCACCTGCAGGCAGGAGGCAACACCCTATCTGCTACCATCAGCCCCTTCCAGAGCCCATCTGCCCCGCCCAGCCCTGCCCTGCCAGCCCAGCCATACCCTGCTCTGCCCTATCTTGGGGGTGCCCTGCTCAGGGATGGGCTGGCAGGGCTGCACCCAGCCTCCCTGGTAAGCAGAGACTCAAGAAACCTCTGGGGTCCTGTTTTCTGGTTGTGTGATCCCAGGGGTGCACATGGGCCCCTTGGGTGTCTGAACAGAAGGGTATGGGAGGGAGGGCCGCACCCCTGCAGTCTTACTCTGCTGGTGTAGCGGGCAGCTGCCCACTCCCACCCCGTTGGCAGATTAAGCATTTTATAAATTGTATTTTAAATACATGTTTTAAACTTGTCAGATCTTTGTCCTCATTTCAGTCCCCGCCCTCTACCTCTTGCTGTGGCCGCTTATTTAACCCTGGGGGGTTTCCCTCTGCCCAGTTGCAGGGAAAGACTGTCTTTGGTAAAATACTAGGCTGGGTGGTATGTGGGGTGAGGGGAAAGGACCCACCCCTTAGGGCTCCCAGAGAAGTAGAGCTCTGGGTCCTGGGGCTCTGTTGGGGGACCATGGCAGAGGCCACCTCCTGCTCTTACACAGGGCCTATCTTGGAGCCAGTGGAGAGAGAGAACGGCTGCTTTTGTGGGGCTCCCAGTCCAGAGGGGGAAGCGCTCTTCTGAGGAGGGGCCTAGCCCGGTGCTTTGAGAAGGCACAGAAGGTCAAGACTTTGCATGCAGGGGCACCTGTAGCAGAAACCCCAACCCTGGGCAGGGCTTCGAGGTAGAACCCTACACCCTGAGAGCCCAGGGGTGGCTGGGGTGACAGCTTGAGGACCTTCCTTGGCAAGAGGCACAGGGGCTGAAGTTATTGGTATTTATTAGCTTACCAGGCCACAAAAGCAAATTCCAGCAGCAGCTCCTGTCTGGTGGCCCATCTGTCTGCAGGCCTTGAGCAACTGTCCAGAGTCAGGCCTCCAGAGGGTCAGTGGGTTCGAGAAGGCACAGAGCTGGGCCACTTTCTGCTGTCAGAGTTGTGTTCCCTGGGGAGGGCAATGGGGCAGAAGGGTGGGAAACATTTGGCCCTTTCCCTGTCTGCCAGTACGTGAACCATCCGTGCATGCCCAAGTGAGGAGAGAGAGGCGGCCTCCGCTCAGAAATGGTGGACCCAGCAGTCGGGCTTAGGGGCCTGATTCCAAGTCCAGGGCACCCTTCCCCAGCGGCCTGGAGGGGGACTGCTGCAGGAGACGCTCCCCTCTGCCCAGGTGCACAGTCCGCTAGTCCTAATGTTGAACCATAGGGAACTCGTAGCCCTCAGGTGCCACTGAGTCTCGGACACAGGAGAGCAGCAGCACTCTGGCTTCAGTGGAACAATCTACCGGGTACACATGCCCTCAACAAAGGTTTTTTTTCTTTGCCTTTCACCCTTTCTCCTCCCTGGAATAAGCAGCCTCTCAGGTATGGTCTCTTAGAAAGATGGATTCCCAGGCATTAGGCCAGGGGCCTCTTAAGGAAGGATCTGGAAGGGCCTAGGCTGGGGCCCTTTCTCTGGGCACCCACCTGTTTCCTTGAGATCGTGACTGGAAGAAGGGGCTACGGATGTCAGGAGCCAGGCCAGGGGTTGTGCACTGGTCTTGCACGTAGTGGTTGGTTGGCTTCCTGCGGACCATCTTCTTGTCCATCCGTGGGCAGAGCGGGATGCAGGGCACCTGGGCATAGGGGCTCTGCAGGTTGGGAGCTGGTGAAGAAGGAGGCAGAAGGGGGAATGCTTCAGAGCACGCCCAGCCTTGGGAAGCAGGCAGATTGAGGTGAAATCCTGGCTTTGCTACATAATGGACTAGGCACTTTGGGGCAAGTCACTTAACCTCTCTGAGCTTCTGAGCTGGAGGTGATAGTGGTACACACCTCACAAGAGTTGATGATGAAGATTAAAGGAGAAATATAGGCAAAGCACTCAGCTCTGTACTGCACACAGAATAAGAGCTGGTAACAGCTTAACAAGGAGCAGAGGTCTTTGTGACGGGTGCTGGCAAAGTCTAGTAGGCATACTCTAGAAAGACTGCAAAGCTCCTATCCTGTTACTTGGCACACAGTAGGAGTCTAATAAATGGTACCTGGGGAAGGAGGCAGGCTTGCCCAGTGGAAAGAGCATAGGTTTTGGGGTCACACCTGGATATAAACACCCCTTTCCAAAACACACTAGCTAGGGGCATTGGGCAAGTTGCTTAACTTCATCAGTTTCTTTTTTTTTTTTTTTTTTTTTTTTTGAGATGGAGTTTTGCTCTTGTTGCCCAGGCTGGAGTGCAATGGCATGATCTCAGCTCACTGCAACCTCCGTCTCCCAGGTTCAAGCGATTCTCCAGCCTCAGCCTCCAGAGCAGCTGGGATTACAGGTGCTTGCCACCACACCCGGCTAGTTTTTTAGAGATGGGGTTTCACCATGTTGACCAGGCTGGTCTCGAACTTCTGACCTCAGGTGCCCACCTCAGCCTCCCAAAGTGCTGGGATTACAGGCGTGAACCACCATGCCCGGGTCAGTTTCATTTTTCTAATCTGTAAAATGGGGTGAATACATGATTATGAGTATTAAATTCCAGAGCATCTGCAAAGAGCCTAGCTCAGTGGGCACTCAGTAAACAGCTGGGATTGCCAGTCTCTACAGCTGTTCTTTCTCGGTCCTGGCTCATGGGACCAACCTGTGCTCAGGCTAAGGCAGGAGGGGAGGAGTCCAATGCAGGAGGCCATTTTCATAGGCCTAGAAGGAAAATAGTGATTATCAGCCGTTTTCCGATGTACACAGTTAAGCCCAAAGTGGGAAACTGGCCTCTCAGCTCCCTGGGCCTGGCTGCCTGAGGGCCCAAGGAGAGGAAGCCAGATGGGCAAGAGAGCAGAGCCCCAACCCTGGCCCATCCCACCCTGCCCAGGGGCCTCACCATAGTTCTGCTGCTTCAGCCGGCTGAGGATACTGAGGACCTTTCGTTCTGGGACTTCTGAGCTCTCTTCTTGCTGGGGGTTATAGGGAAGCTGCTTCTGCAACCGCAGCCGGCCTATGGCCGCTTCCATCTCCTGGGCCTTGCAGGTGCCTGCCTTCAGCTTTTTCTGGTAGTAGCTGGGGAGGCAGTGCCCACCCATCTCAGCCTGGCTGTGTTTAATTCACCCTTCTCCTCCTTAGCCCCTGTCTCTCTGGCCTGCTCTGGAGCAGGAACACAAGCCCAAGAGTCAGGAAACCTGGATTCTAGTCCCAGCTCAGTCCTTAGCTTTCTGTGACCATGAGCAAGTCACTGCCCTGCTCTGGGCCTTAGTTGCCCTGTGTAAAATGGAGGAAAGAGGTTCTCTCTACCCTGTCAATGCAAGTGACTTGACTTCTCTGAGCTTCGAGTTTCCATTGGGTAAAAGAGATAAAACAGTTCACATGCCTTAGGATTAAATAACAAGGATGAATTAACACAGCCTCAAGCACGCAGCATGGTGTCTGGCTCACGGAAAATGCTTTGTACATGTTACCTATTATTTTGGGGAGGGGCGTGGCGGGGAGACAAGAGTCTCACTCTGTTGCCCAGGCAGGAGTACAGTGGCGTGAACATGACCTCACTACAGCCTTGAACTCCTGGGCTCAACTGACCCTCCTGCCCTAGCCTCTCGAGTAGTTGGGACCATAGGCACCAACCACCACGCCCAGCTAATTTTTTAATTTTGTGTAGAGATGTGGTCTCGCTGTGTTGCCCTGGCTGGTCACAAACTCCTTGCTTCAAACTATCCTTCCACTTTGGCCTCCCAAAGTGTTGGGATTACAGGCATGAGCCACTGCATTACCTATGATTACCTAATGATTTTATCATTGATATATTTACTTAGATGTGCAAGTACTTAGCTGTGCAATTAACTCCTGCTCATCTTCCATATTTCAGGTTAGGGACTCTGTGCTCCAGAAAGTCTTCTCTGTCCTATCCCCACTCCTACCCTACAGAGTAACTAGGCTCCTGCTGGAGGCCCCCTGCAACCTGTAGTTACCCAATTATATACCCCCTGCAACCCGCTTGATTTTCTTAACTCACTGCTTGCCTTTTCCCCCACTAGACTGCGAGATCATTCATTCAGTAAGTATTCACTGAGTGTTCACTGTGTCCTGGCCACTCTTCTAAGTGATTGGAAAAGAGTGAAGGAGACATCCACACAGTGTCCCTGTATCATAGCCTCAGCCCCACCTCTTACCCCAGCCATCTACTAACACCTTGGGCCAAGGGTGCTGCAGTGGCTCCTTTCACACAAGCTTCAACTAACTTTGCACAGGGACGACCCTACGGGTCCCACCTCAGACGTGAGCCTCTTGCTTCCTGCCCCAGGGATTCTCTGACACAGGGGATTCTCAGAAGTGCAGGGGAGTTAAGCACCTGTGGGGCACCCTTACTAAAGGTGTTAGTAGATGAGCTGTACAGGCTTTTCCCTTTCTTCTCCTGGCAGTTCTGAGCTGCCTTTTTTTTTTTTTTTTTTTGAGATGGGGTTTCGCTTTTGTTGCCCAGGCTGGAGTGCAGTGGTGCAATCTCGGCTCACAGCAACCTCTGCCTCCTGGGTTCAAGCGATTCTCCTTTTTTTTTTTTGAGATGGAGTCTTGCTGTGTCGCCCGGGCTGGAGTGCAGTGGCCGGATCTCAGCTCACTGCAAGCTTCGCCTCCCGGGTTCATGCCATTCTCCTGCCTCAGCCTCCCGAGTAGCTGGGACTACAGGCGCCCGCCACCTCACCCGGCTAGTTTTTTGTATTTTTAGTAGAGATGGGGTTTCACCGTGTTAGCCAGGATGGTCTCGATCTCCTGACCTCGTGATCCGCCCGTCTCGGCCTCCCAAAGTGCTGGGATTACAGGCTTGAGCCACCGCGCCCGGCCTCAAGCGATTCTCCTGCTTCAAATTCCCAAGTAGCGGCCGGGCGCGGTGGCTCACGCCTGTAATCCCAGCACTTTGGGAGGCTGAGACGGGCGGATCACGAGGTCAGGAGATCGAGACCATCCTGGCTAACACAGTGAAACTCCGTCTCTACTAAAAAAATACAAAAAACTAGCCGGGCGAGGTGGCGGGCGCCTATAGTCCCAGCTACTCGGGAGGCTGAGGCAGGAGAATGGTATAAACCCGGGAGGCGGAGCTTGCAGTGAGCTGAGATCCGGCCACTGCACTCCAGCCTGGGCGACAGAGCAAGACTCCGTCTCAAAAAAAAAAAAAAAACAAATTCCCAAGTAGCTGGAATTACAGGCATCCGCCACCACACCCAGCTAATTTTTTGTATTTTTAGTAGAGACTGGGGTTTCATCAGGTTGACCAGGCTGGTCTTTTCTTTTGAGACGGAGTCTCGCCCTGTCGTCTGGGCTGGAGTGCAATGGCGCAATCTCAGCTCACTGCAACCTCCGCCTCCTGGGTTCAAGCGATTCTCCTGCCCCAGCCTCCCGAGTAGCTGGGATTACATGCCCAGCTAATTTTTTGTATCTTTAGTTTAGACAGGGTTTCACCATGTTGGCCCAGGCTGGTCTCAAACTCCTGACCTTGTGATCCACCTGCCTTGGCCTCCCAAAGTGCTGGGATTACAGATGTGAGTCACCACACCCAGCCCTGAGCTGCCATTCTTAGTCTCCTCAGAAGATTCTAGGAGGTGCTTGACTCAGTAACACATCCTTGAATTGGCTCCTCCTTCTTTGCGGCACCCCTTCCCTTATTCCTGCCTCCTGGGATCGTTTCCCACATCAGAGTCAGTGAAGGGGTGGCCAGCCCCTCCACACCTGTGGGTGTTTCTCGTCTGGTGGAACGAGAGACTTGAGAAAAGAAAGAGACACAGAGACAAAGTATAGAGAAAGAAAAGTGGGCCCAGGGGACCAGTGCTCATACAGAGACCCATGCCGGCACTATTCTCTGAGTTCCCTCAGTATATATTGATCATTATCTCTACCATCTCGGAGAGGGGGATGTGGCAGGACAATACGGTAATAGTGGGAGAGAGTCAGCAGGAAAACGTGAACAAAGGTCTGTGTCATAATTAAGTTTAAGAAAAGGTGCTGTGCTTTGATGTGCACATACACAGACACAGCAGTGGTGGATTAAAGAGCAGTATTGCCGCTAGCACGTCTCACCTCCAGCCCTAAGGCGGTTTTCTCCTATCTCAGTAAATAGAACATACAATCGGTTTTACACCAAGACATTCTATTCCCAGGGACAAGCAGGAGACAGATGACTTCATCTTATCTCAGCTGCAAAGAGGCCTTTCTCTTTCACTAATCCTCCTCAGCACAGACCAGTCAGGTCTTTCCCTTCCCACGAGGCCACGTCTCAGGCTATCGCATGGGGAAAAACCTTGATCAATACCTGGCTTTCCTAGGCAGAGGTCCCTGTGACCTTCCGCAGTGTATTGTGTCCCTGGGTACTTGAGATTAGAGAATGGTGATGACTTTTAACAAGCATACTGCCTTCAAGCACTTTTTTAAACAAAGCACATCCTGCACAGCCCTAAATCCATTAAACCTTGAGTCAACACAGTACATGTCTCTGCAAGCACAGGGTTGGGGCTAGGGTTGCAGATTAACAGCATCTCAAGGCAGAAGAATTTCTCTTAGTACAGAACAAAATGGAGTCTCTTATATCTACTTCTTTCTCCATAGACACAGTAACAATCTGATCTCTCTTTCTTTTCCCCACAGTCAGACCATAAACAAATAAATAAAAATACAGGCCGGGCATGGTGGGGTTCATGCTTGTAATCCCAGCACTTTGGGAGACCAAGGTGGGAGGATCACTTAAGCCCAGGAGTTTGAGACCAGCCTGGGCAACACAGTGAGACACCCTATAAGAAATTTTAAAACTAGCCAGGCATGGTGACATGTGCCTGTAGTCCCAGCTACTCAAGAGGCTGACGCGAGAGGATTGCTTGAGCTGGGAGGTCAAGGCTGCAGCGAGCCGTCATCATACCACTGCACTGCGGCCTGGGCAACGACAGAGCAAGACCCTGTCTCAAGAAAAATGCCATTTTAGGAGTGCTGGGTGCCCTGAGGAAAAGTAGAAGGGTAGGAGGTAGCGATAAGGGACTATTTTGCTCAAAGTGGTAAGCAAAGGTCTCAGAGGTGACATTTGAACAGGATGGCGGAGGAAACAAACTGAATGGGTATCAGGAGGAAGAGTCTTCAGGCAGAGGAGTGGCCTCTGAAAAGGCTGGGAGGTGTAGGAAAGAGCTTGGGACAGCAAGGAGACTGGAGAGGCTGGGGCCTGATGTGTGAGTGGTGGAGAGGAAGAGATACGGGCAGTGAGATGGCAGGGCCATAGCATCTGGGGCTTTGTAGGCTGTGATGAGGGGTGGGCATGCTACTCAGAGTTTGAGAAGCCTTAGGGCTTAAACTGATGGCTCTGCTAGGGCCTTTGCCTATCTTTGGGGCCTAGGATTTGCGGTTTTAATGGGCCTCATACATAGAAGATAGAACACTAATTCCAGGGCCCTCATGTGGTGCAATGTTGGATCTAGATCACTTGTATAAAACTGAAACTCCCAAAAGGCAACACTCTGAGTGAAACAGATGGACTAGAAAATAACTTCACCCCTCAGGAGCCAACAGGACACAGCAGAGTGTGTGCAGCTTTCTCAGTCACAATTTCAGAGGAAATCCCTTGCTCTCTGCTTCCTTTTTTCCCCTTCTTGAGGGCTTGAATTCAGGTGTGTTGCTGATAAGCTGGTTTAGCATTGACTAGGGAATAGTGGAACAATGAATTGGAAACAAACTCGGTGCCTCGGTAACTTTCTCTTCCTGCCTGCTTCCTCTGAACTGTCAGTATAAGAGAGTAAACTCCTATCTTTTTGAACTACAGTGTATTGGGGTCTATTTCTTAACTAAGACACCAGCCTAAAATTCTATACCCAGCTAAACTGTCCAGTAAGTATGAGGATAGAATAAACACATTTGTCATCATAGATAATATTACCTCCCATGCGTCCTTTCCCAAGAAGCTACTGGAGGACATGTTCTTCCAAAGTGAGAACATAAACCAAAAAAGAAAAAGATGTGATTTCAGAAAGCAGGAGATCCTGGCCAGGTGCAGTGGCTCACACCTATCATCCCAGCACTTTGGGAGGCTGAGGCAGGAGGATCAACTGAGGTCAGGAGTTCGAGACCAGGCTGGCAAACATGGTGAAACCCGTCTCTACTAAAAACACAAAAATTAGCTGGACGTGGTGTGGTGCATGCCTGTAATCCTAGCTACTGGGGAGACCGAGGCAGGAGAATCGCTTGAACCCGGGAGGCGGAGGTTGCAGGGAGCCGACATGGCACCACTGCACTCCAGCCTGGGCAACAAGAGTGAAACTCGGCCTCAAAAGAAAAAGAAAGCAGGAGATATAATGCAGGAGAGAGGCGAAGGAAAAGGAAGATGATGAAAAGAGATTGTACGATTGCAGTGCAAATGCCATAAATCACACCTGGTCAAATAAAATTTCTAAACATGAAAACTACAATACCTGGCCAGGTGCAGTGGCTCACTGTTTCTTTAAATGACTGTGATTTTTTCCCTGAAAACTGGACATTGGAATCTGATAATGTGGTAACTATGAATATGAGATTCTCCCCCTTCCTCAGAGTTTGCTGGGTTTTGTTACTGTTTATTTATGTATTTATTTTTGTTGTTGTTGTAGGCTGTCTCTGTGCCAAAGATCAGCCTAACGTATAAACTTAAGGTCTTCTCAGGTCTTTTCTGAGCCCAGCACTTTGGGAGGCTGAGGCAGAAGGATTGCTTGAGCCCAGTTCAAGACCAGCCTGGACAACATGGCAAAACCCTGTGTCTACAAAAAATACCAGAACAGCAATACCCAAAGTGAAAAATTCACTGGATGGACTTAAGATCATATTAGGGGAAGATGGTGGAGTGGGAAGCACCAGGAATCTGTCTTCAAACCTACACAACAATTGCGCTGGCAGAATCTGTCATACTATTTTGGAACTCTGGAGTCTTGCACCATCCAGGGGAAGGTTTGGATTGCAAATTGCACTTAATTTTGGTCAGGTTAAGCTTTTAGCACAATATCAGCTATTTATCTTCCGTTTCCAGCCCCTGGGAGGCAGATGTGCATGGATTCCAGGAGCAGCTTGGCTTGCTGGAGCCAGGGTAGGCAAAAAGGACCCTGTCCTCCAAGATACTGGGAATTGTGCTCTGATCACAAATGGCTGCTTCTGAAAACAAAGGTGCAAAGCGATGGGCTTTGCAAAGGTGCAAGGAGGGGCTGTTGCACCTCCCCACATTGTTGCAAGCCCTTGCCCCTGTGTTTTTTTTCTGTTTGTTTGGTAAGCCATGCCCCCTTCCAGCTGAGGTGACTTCCAGGAAATGTAAAGGGCCAGTGCCCTTTTTCCCACTTCATTTTTCTCTTTTCACCCTTTTCGGAGGCAGACATTAAAGATTAAGACATTCAAAAGCAACCACATATATGGGGGAACGTTAGAAAGTAACCCCAGTTTCTAGGGAAAGGCACAGGCTCAGAAAAACCTGAGAAGACCTTCAATGTATGCCTTAGACTGCTCTTTGGCACAGAGACAGCCTGCAACAACAACAATAACAAAAATAAATAAGCAAACAATAACAAAACCCAGCAAACTCTGAGGAAGGGGGAAAATCTTATTTTCATAGTTACCACATTATTAGATTCCAGTGTCCAGTTTTCAGCAAAAAATCATAGTCATTCAAAGAAACAGGAAAGCATGGCCGTTTAAAGGAAAAAAACAGAAACAGTCCCTGAAAAGTACCTGACAGCAGATCTTCTAGACAAAATCTTTATAAAACAGCTCTCGGCCGGGCGCGGTGGCTCAAGCCTGTAATCCCAGCACTTTGGGAGGCCGAGACGGGCGGATCACGAGGTCAGGAGATCGAGACCATCCTGGCTAACACGGTGAAACCCCGTCTCTACTAAAAAATACAAAAAACTAGCCGGGCGAGGTGGCGGGCGCCTGTAGTCCCAGCTACTCGGGAGGCTGAGGCAGGAGAATGGTCTAAACCCGGGAGGCGGAGCTTGCAGTGAGCTGAGATCCGGCCACTGCACCCCAGCCTGGGCGACAGAGCAAGACTCTGTCTCAAAAAAAAAAAAAAAAAACAAAAAAACAAAAAAACAGCTCTCTCTTTTTTTTTTTTTTTTTTTTTTTTTTTTGAGATGGAGTCTCGCTCTGTAGCCCAGGCTGGAGTGCAGTGGCCGGATCTCAGCTCACTGCAAGCTCCGCCTCCCGGGTTCACGCCATTCTCCGGCCTCCCCCTCCCGAGTAGCTGGGACTAGAGGCGCTGCCACCTCGCCCGGCTATTTTTTGTATTTCTTAGTAGAGATGGGGTTTCACTGTGTTAGCCAGGATGGTCTCGATCTCCTGACCTCGTGATCCGCCCATCTCGGCCTCCCAAAGTGCTGGGATTACAGGCTTGAGCCACCGCGCCCGGCCAAAACAGCTCTCTTAAAAGATGCTCAGAGAACTAAAGGAAGACTTGGAGAAAGTCAAGAGAACAATATATGATCAAGATGGAAGTACAAAAGAGATTAAAAAAAAATCCAAACAAGAAACCAAAAAGATTGTGGAGTTGGAAAGTACAGTAACTCAAATGAAAGTTTCGTTAGAGGGATTCAAGGCAGATTTGAGCAGGCAGAAGAATCAGTGAACTTGAAGACAGGACAGTGGAGTAATTACTTTTCAGTCTGGAGTTGGAAAGTATAATAATTGAAATGAAAATTTTACTAGAGGGATTCAAGGTACATTTGAGCAGGCAGAAGAATCTGTGAACTTGAAGATAGGACAATGGAATAATCAAGTCTGAGGAACAGAATGAAAAAATAATTGAAGAGGCCGGGCACAGTGACTCACGCCTGTAATTCCAGCACTTCGGGAAGTTGAGGTGGGTGGATCACCTGAGGGCAGGAAATCAAGACCAGCCTGGCCAACATGGTGAAACCCTGTCTCTACTAAAAATAGAAAAATTAGCCGGGCATGGTGGTGGATGGGTGCCTGTAATCCCAGCTACTCGGGAGGCTGAGGCAGGAGAATCTCTTGAACCCAGAGGCGGAGGTTGCAGTGTGCCGAGATCGCGCCATTGCACTCCAACCTGAGTGACATAGCGAGACTCCGTCTGAAAAAATAATAATAAATAATCGAAGAAAAGTGAACCGCAAAACTTTGGGAGGCTGAGGTGGGCAGATAGGTTGATGTCAGGAATCTGAGACCAGCCTGTAAAACCCCATCTCTACTAAAAATACAAAAATTGGCCTGGCATGGTGGTGTGCCCATGTAGTCCCAGCTACTCCAGAGGCTGAGGCAGAAGAATTGCTTGAACCCAGGAGGCAGAGGTTTGCAGTGAGTCAAGATTGTGCCACTGCACTCCAGCCTGGGCAATGGAGCAAGACTCTGTCTCAAAAAAAAAAAAAAAAAACCAGGCACATTGGCTCATACCTGTAATCCCAGCACTTTGGGAGGCCAAGGTGGGCGGATCACCTGAGGTCAGGAGTTTGAGACCAGCCTGACCAACATGGTGAAACCCCATCTCTACTAAAAATACAAAATTAGCCAGGCATGGTGGCACATGCCTGTAATCCCAGCTACTTGGGAGGCTGAGGCAGGACAATTGCTTGAACCCAGGAGGCGGAGGTTGTGGTGAGCCGAGATTGCGGCATTGCACTCCAGCCTGGGCAACAAGAGCAAAACTCCATCTCAAAAATTAAAATAAAGTAAAATAATAAAAATATGCTGAGTGGGTACCAAAGAAATAGAAAGAATGAATAAGATCAACTATTAGCACAACAGGGTGACTACAGTCAATAATAATTTAATTGTATATCTAAAAGTAAAAGAGGCCGAGCATGGTGGCTCACACCTGTAATCCCAGCACTATGGGAGGCCGAGGCAGGTGGATCACCTGAGGTCAGGAGTTCAAGACCAGCCTGGTCAACATGGAGAAACACTGTCTCTATTAAAAATACAAAAATTAGCCAGGCATGGTGGCAGGTGCCTGTAATCCCAGCTACTTGGGAGGCTGAAGCAGCAGAATTGCTTGAACCTGGGAGGCAGAGCTTGTGATGAGCTGAGATCGTGCCATTACACTCCAGCCTGGGCGACAGAGTGAGACCGTCTCAAAAAAAAAAACAAAAAAAAACCCACATAAATATATATATATTCACAATGGATGCTCCAGCTTAGGCAATAGAGTGAGTGAGACTTCAAGGGTAACCATCCTCTGAAGCATTTATCCTTTATGTTACAAACAATCCAATTATATTGTATTGTATTGTATTGTATGCAGAGTTTCGCTCTCGTTGCCCAGGCTGGAGTGCACTGGCGTGATCTCAGCTGACTGTAACCTCCGCCTCCTGAGTTCAAATGATTCTCTCCTGCCTTAGCCTCCTGAGTAGCTGGGATTACAGGCACCCACCACCATGCCCGGCTAATTTTTGTATTAGTAGTAGAGACGGGGTATCACCATGTTGGCTAGGCTGGTTTCGAACTCCTGACCTCAGGTGATCCACCCGCCTCAGCCTCTCAGAGTGCTGAAATTACAGGCATGAGCCACTGTGCCTGGCTGGAAAAAATCTCTTGTCTTTGGAGTTGCTAAATTGTTCTTGCTGGAACAGGCTGCACTCATTCCCCTTTCTCTGGCCCATGTGGAAAAGGCCTAGTCTGTGGTAGGAAAAAAATTAGTCCAACTTACTGATTGGCAAGGACAAGCCTTTGTGTGATGCACTGAGAGGAGACCCCAGCAGGCTGAAAGCCTGGTTCCTACAGGCTCAGTTCTGTGAGATACGCTCCTGTCCTCATATCCTTCCATCACTTGCATTGAAGAGTTGAGGAAACATGCCCTTATTTTACAGATGAAGAAACTGAATCGAGAGAAAGCAATTTGCCCAAGGCTACTGAACTAGTAAGAGGCACAGACAGAACTCCAAATTCCTCTTTCTTTCTTTCCTTCCTTCCTTCCTTCCTTCATTCCTTCCTTCCCTCCCTCCTTCCCTCCTTTCTTCCTTTTTTTTTTTTTTTTTTTTTTGAGACGGAATCTCATTCTGTCCCCCAGGCTGGAGTGCAGTGGTGCAATCTCGGCTCACTGCAACCTCCGCCTCCCGGGTGCAAGTGATTCTTCTGCCTCAGCCTCCTGAGTAGCTGGGATTACAAGCGCCCGCCACCACGCCCAGCTAACTTTTTGTATTTTTAGTAGAGATGAGGTTTCACTGTGTTAGCCAGGATGGTCTTGGTCTCCTGACCTTGTGATTCGCCCGCTGCGGCCCCCCAAAGTGCTGGGATTACAGGTGTGAGCCACCACGCCTGGCTTTGCTTTTCTTTTTTTTTAAGAGATGGACTTTGTCACCGAGGCTGGAGTGCAGTGGTGCCATCATAGCTGACTGCAGTCTCGAACTCCCGGGCTCAAGCAGTCCTTCCCCTTTAGCCTCCTGAGTAGCTAGACTACAGGCACACACCACCTTGCCCAGCAACAAAGTGCCTTTTGGCTGGACATGGTGGCTCATGCCTGTAATCCCAGCACTTTGGGAAGCCATGCATGGTGGCACACGCCTGTAATCCCAGCTACTAGGGAAACCGAGGTGGGAGGATCGATCGAGCCCAGGGGGTTGAGGCTGTAGTGAGTCGTGATTGTATCACTAACACTCCAGCCTGGGCAACAGGCTTTCACCTCTGTTGAAAGCTAGCATTTATTGAGCAACAAGCATTAAAATATGTTCATTTCAAAGACAGGAAATGAAGGCTCAGGCTCCTCTGAAGCGTGAGGGCCTGAAACTGCTATTTGAAGATCAACTGGACTGTTCTGCCTTCACCCTTTGCTTCTAACCCTGGCTATCTCTTTCTTAGATGAACCACTACCTACCCACCCACCTGCCCTGGAGACACGTGGAGGCTTTTGTGTCTTCTGGCCCAGGTAGGGTCCATCAAATTCCTTTCCTGGGACTGCTCGATGGGTGCTGCAGGGAAGAATCCCTCTTGCTGCACTAGGAGGGTGTGAGCATGGGGCCGCCAGCTCCATGGGAATCCCTCCCTCTGTAGGGAGAGCCTAGCTGAGCTCAAAGCCAATGCATAGACATGGATAGGTGGAGAGAGAAAGCCTTACTGGTATCATTTGGTCTCTGGGATCCCGCCAGTCCTGAGGCCCCAACCAGTGATTTGAGCCATACATTCCCCTTTTGCTTCAGCCAGTTTTAGTCTAGTTTCTTTCACTTTTTTTTTTTTTTTTGAGACAGAGTCTCATTCTGTCGCTCATGCTGAAGTGCAGTGGTGCAATCTCAGCTCACTGCAACCTCCACCTCCTGGGTTCAAGCGATTCTCCTGCTTCAGCCTCCAGTTTCTTTCACTTGTGACTAAAAGTCATAACTACCAAAAGTTCTCAGTGCCAAAATGCTAGATGCCACCTCTGTGTCCACAACCCTTCATCCCCAACAACCAGCCCCACTCACTTTGTGATTTCCTCTAAGACTGCCTCTGGTAAGGCCAGCATCTCTACCAGCAGGGACAGGATCTCAAAGAGTAGAGTGTGGGGGTTGTGGGGAGCCATGTCCGTCAGGGCGTTCTGTTCTGGAGACAAGGGATAGTGGCTGCCATTACCACAGGGCAGTCCTGAATGCCCTCTCCTTTCCCCGCAAGCAACCTCCCAGCAGCTCCTCCTCCAGTTCTGACTACCCTGGGCTCATCCCTGCTCACCCACAGAGCAGAAGAAGCGCCTGGTGTCTGTCATCACAGCCAAGAAGTCTTTGAAATCCACATGACCATCTCCTGTGGAGGCCAGAGGAGTAACTGGGTGGGCAGGGACCTTCGGAACAGGTCCGTGCCTTGCAGCCCAGGCGTGGTTATTAGAAGTTACTCTCTGGGTCTGATGATCAAGCAGTGCATACTCAATGCAGACAACATGGGGCACACAGGAAAGTAGAAGCTGAAAGTGCTCACACCTGTAATCCTAGCACTTTGGGAGGCGAGGTGCGTGGATCACCTGAGGTCAGGAGTTTGAGACCTACCTGGCCAACATGGTAAAACCCCATCTGTACTAAAAATACAAAAATTAGCTAGGAGTGTTGGCGCACACCTGTAATCCCAGATACTTGGGAGGCTGAGGCAGGAGAATCGCTTGAATCTGAGAGGCAGAGGTTGCAGTGAGCCAAGATGGTGCCACTGCACTCCAGCCTGGGCGACAAAGCAAGACTCTGTTGCAAAAACAAACAAAAAAACAACAACAAAAAAAAAAATTGTTAAGAATTTATATGATGTTGGGCGCAGTGGCTCACACCTGTAATCCCAGCACTTTGAGAGGCTGAGGCAGGCAGATTCCTGGAGTCCAGGAGTTTGAGACCAGCCTGGGCAACAAAGACCCTACCTCTACAAAAAATAAAAAATTAGCCAGGCGTGGTAGTGCGCCTATAGTCCCAGTTAGGAGTCTGAGGTGGCAGGATTGCTTGAGCCTAGGAGGTTGAGGCTGTGGTGAGCAGGGATCACAGCATTACACTCAGCCTGAGCAACAGAGCCAGACGTCGTCTCAAACAACAAGAACAACAAAGGCATTTCTAGACTGTGACAGCAGAGCATTAAACCAAGCATGGAATCCTTTAGGTGCAGAGCCTCATGCAACTGCACAGGCTTCAAGCCAGTGAAGCAGGCCCTGCTTGGGACGCAGAGTGGAGCCCTCTGCTACTCACCATTGACATCAGCACTCATCAGGGCGTCCTCCACCTGGGCCGGCGTCACAGAGAAGCCCATTAGGAGCAGGATGTTCTTCAGGCTCTGTGCATCCACCTCACCAGGGCCATTGAAGATCTCAAAGTAGCTGCGGAAGGCTGTGGGGAGGGCAGGGTTATGTGGGGTGGGGGCGTTTCTTGTTTCTCTCGTTCATCCCATCACCCCAACCGCCCTCCTGCCAGCTGCCTCCACCATCAAAAGTGAAAATAAAAGAGCCGGATGCGTTGGCTCATGCCTGTAATCCCAACATTTTGGGAGGCTGAGGCAGGCAGATTACCAGCCTGGCCAACATGGTGAAACCCTGTCTCTACTAAAAATACAAAACTTAGCTGGGCATGGTGGTGCATGCCTGTTGTCCCAGCTACTTGGGAGGCTGAGGCAGGAGAATCGCATGAACCCGGGAGGCGGAGGTTGCAGTGTGCTGAGATTGTGCCACTATACTCCAGCCTGGGTGACAGAGCGAGACTCCAAAAAAAAAAAAAAAAAAAAAAGAGAAAGAGAGAGGGAGGGAAGGAGAGAGGGAGGAAAGAGAAAGAAAAAGAAAAAAGAAAAGAAAGGGCTGTGATCCCGTTGACTCACTCTGCTGTCTATTCCAAATCCAGGCCAAGGGTTTAGTTTGGGTGCCAACAGCTCAGCTAATTAGTGGCCTTCACTCAGCGCCAGTGGCCCACCCACTTTAGGGCACCCTACTGTGTGCCAGACACTGGACTAGACTCTTTATAGCCATGTTCTCAAGAGTAGAGTGCTTATTCCCGTTGTAACGATGGGGAGCCTCAGAACGATGTAACTGAGGCTCAGAGGTTAGATGACTGGACAGTTTTTCTGACTAAGTCTGTGCCCTGGTCCTTGGTCGATCTGGTCCTTGGTCGATCTGGTCCTTGGTCGATCTGGATGAACGCCGTCGAAAGGATTGCTGCCTTGTGTGGACCAGACCAGAGGATGGGAAGGGTCTGAGAACACCGCAGAGCAGCACCAAGTGATACAAAGGCCGTGTACTAGTCAGATTGTGTGTCAGGTTTCTCAGCCCCATGGCAAAATCTGGGTTGGAGTCAATAGAGGGTCTTACTCTGTTGATCCAGCTGGAGTGCAGTGGTGTGATCATGGCTCACTGCTTCCTGGATATCCTGGGCTCGAGGGATCCTACTATCTGCGCCTCCCCAGTAGCTCGGATGACAGGTGCACACCACCATGCCCAGCTTTTTTTTTTTTAATTTTTATTTTTAGTAGAGATGGGGTCTCCCTATGTTGCCCAGGCTGGTCTTGAAATCCTAGGCTCAAGCAATCCTCCTGCCTCAGTCCCCCAAAGTGCTGGAGTTACACGCATGAGCCACCGTGCCCGGCCTGGCTCTGCCATTTAATAAGCTGGATTGCTCTTATGTTGAAGCCCTAACCCCCAGTACTTCTGAACCTGCCTGTGTTTGAAGATAGGGCCTTCAAAGAGGTGATTAAGTTAAAAAGAGGCCTTTAGTGTGTGTCCTAATCCAATCCAACTGGAGTCCTCATGCAAAAAGGAAATTTGGGCTAAGTGCGATGGCTAACACCATCCACCCAGCACTTCGGGAAGCTGAGGCAGTAGAATCACTTGAGCCCAGGAGTCTGAGACCAGCCTGAGCAACATAAGAAACTTCATCTCTAGGCCGGGCGCGGTGGCTCAAGCCTGTAATCCCAGCACTTTGGGAGGCCGAGACGGGCGGATCACGAGGTCAGGAAATCGAGACCATCCTGGCTAACACGGGGAAACCCCGTCTCTACTAAAAAATACAAAAAACTAGCCGGGCGAGGTGGCGGGTGCCTGTAGTCCCAGCTACTCGGGAGGCTGAGGCAGGAGAATGGCGTGAACCCGGAAGGCGGAGCTTGCAGTGAGCTGAGATCCGGCCACTGCAATCCAGCCTGGGCGACAGAGCGAGACTCCGTCTCAAACAAAAAAAAAAAAAAAAAGAAAAAGAAACTCTGTCTCTATAGAAAATTTTAGAAATTAGCCAGGCACAGTGGCACATGCTTGTAGTCCCAGCTACTCAGGAGGCTGAGGTGGAAGGATTACTTGAGCCCCAGAGGTAGAGGCTGCAGTGAGGTAGGATCACACCACTGCACTCCAGCCTGGGTGACAGAGCAAGGCCCTGCCTCAAATAAGTAAATAAATAAATAAATAAATAAATAATGCAAATTTGGACACACACAGAGATACCAGGGTTGCCCATTCACAGAGGAAAGACCATGTGAGGACAATGAGAAGACAGCTGTCTGCAAGCCAAGCAGGGAGGCCACAGAAGAAAGCAACCTGCCGACACCCTGATCTTGGACTTCCAGCCTCCAGAACTGTGACAAAAGAAATGTCTGCTGTTTCAGCCATCCAGTCTGTGGTCCTCTGTTATGGCAGCCCGCTCTGACTAGGACGCTGGGCATGGGCAAGTTGCTGCACTTCCATCAGCCTCTATTTCCGTATATGTACGATGGCCGTAACAACAGCGCACCCTCTTGGAGGTATTGTATGAACTCAGTGCCTGGCACACAATAGCCTCTGTTAGCGTGGAAGTCTCTGACAAACATCGCTGAATGGTGGGAAAGAGGTGGGGCTAGGACTGGTGTTGGGGCATGTGGTGACCTGTCGTGGGCAGGCCCATCACAGAAGGAAAAACCAGAGCAACTCTCAGAAGCAAGTGTGATCACTCAGAATGCCTCGTGGTTTGAGCCATCGGAGCAGGGCAGTCGGCCCTTTATTACCAGACAGGGATTGGGAGTTGTGGGACCCTGAGTCTCTAAGTCAAAGTGGCACATTGTTCATGAACTGCTCAAGGAGGTGGGCAGGGAGAGCTGCACTTAGGAAGGTGGCTAGGGAGTTGTATATTATTATTATTATTATTACTATTTTTAAGACAGAGTCTCGCTCTGTCGCCCAGGTTGGAGTGCAGTGGCATGATCTCGGCTCACTGCAACCTCCGCTTCCCGGGTTCAAGCGATTCTCATGCCTCAGCCTCCTGAGTAGCTGGGATTATAGGCACGCACCACCACACCCGGCTAATTTTTGTATTTTTAGTAGAGACGGGGTTTCACCATGTTGGTCAGGCTGGTCTCGAACTCTTGACCTCGTGATCCACCCACCTAAGCCTCCCAAAGTGTGGGGATTACAGGTATCAGCCACCGCGCCCGGCTGGAGTTGTATATTATTTTATTTTATTTATTTATTTTTTTTAATTTTTTTTTTTTTTTGAGACGGAGTCTCGCTGTGTCTCCCAGGCTGGAGTGCAGTGGCATGATCTCGGCTCACTGCAAGCTCCGCCTCCCGGGTTCACGCCATTCTCCCGCCTCAGCCTCCCAAGTAGCTGAGACTACAGGCGCCCGCCACCACGCCCAGCTAGTTTTTTGTATTTTTAGTAGAGACGGGGTTTCACCATGTTAGCCAGGATAGTCTCGATCTCCTGACCTCGTGATCCACCCGCCTCGGCCTCCCAAAGTGCTGGGATTACAGGCTTGAGCCACCGCGCCCGGCCTATTTTATTTTTAAGAGAGGGTCTTGCTCTGTCCTCCAGGCTGGAGTGTAGTAGCATAATCATAGCCCACCATAACCTCAAACTCCTGAGCTCAAGTGATCCTCCCACCTCAGCCTCCTGGGTAGCTGGGACTACAGGCTCATGCCACTATGTATGGCTAATTTTTAAATTTTTTGTAGATATGGGGGTCTTACTATGTTGCTTAGGCTAGTCTTGAACTCCTGGCCTCAAGCGATCCTCCTGCCTCAGGCTCCCAAAGTGCTGGGATTATAGGCATGAGCCACTGTGCCCAGCCATGGTAGAGAGTTTTAATACTAAAAGGGGTGGACTTAAAGGATGGGGTCACAGGGAGCCAGTGAGAGCATCCAGGGAAGACAGAGGAAGGGACCACTTTGGCCAAGAGGGTTGCAGGCTTTGGGGAGGAGTGGGGGATGGAAGGAGGATGTACATCCATTCTTCTAGGGCCAGGGTGATGGGGGAGTGGGGTCACAGGACCCCGTCCTGAGGACAATAGAGAGCAGGGTAGGCATTCAGAACTTTTTAACTTTTTGGTGAAGGTGAGATGCAGTGGGAATGGGGGAGATGCTTAGGCTGGTGTCCTTGTTTAATGATGAGGGACTGTCTAGGATGGGCAGGGTTCCTGGAGCCCTGTCTCCTATCCAGGGTGCTCTGAAGAGGACCATGGAGCAGGCTTGGGTTAAGGGAAGCAGAAACTATTCCAAAACCTAAATCACTCCTCAAGGCTTCTGTCATTCTCTCAGAGAGGCAGCTCTGGCACAGGGAGAGCGCTGGACTTCGAGTCAGAAGACCTAGCACAAGGCCGGGCGCGGTAGCTCACGCCTGTAATTCCAGATTTTGGGAGGCCGAGGTGGGTAGATCGGTTGAGTTCAGGAGTTTGAGACCAGCCTGGCCAATATGGTGAAACTTCGTCTCTACTAAAAATACAAAAATTAGCCGGGCGTGGTGTCACACACCTGTAATCCCAGCTATTCAGGAGGCTGAGGTAGGAGAATCGTTCGAACCCTGGAGGCAGATGTTGCAGTGAGCTGAGATCGTGCCACTGCACTCCAGCCTGAGCGACAGAGTGAGATTCTTTCTCAAAAAAAAAAAAAAAAAAAAAAATTGACCCAGCATGAGTTCTGGCTCCGCCAACCCAGCAGCTTTGTGAGCTGGGGCCACCCCCTTACCCTGCCCTGCCCCACAGGCCAAGTGCAGAAAACCGCTGCTGGGTCTGCTACACGGGGCTGTGGTGGGCATGGCGGCAGCCGTGTGATCTGGAAAACACCCCAGTCTGCCCTGCACCTATAAACCCCCAAGGACCAAGGGTCCTGCCTGTGCTGGGACCTCCCTGGCCTCCCTGCCCTCACCTTCCTCTTGCTTCAGGGTCAGTTGCTCCTCGGACTTTTCCCGGTTTTGATACAGCTTTTGGAGGCTCTGCTCTTCCGGCTCCTGCCTGCAGAGGACAGAACCCCGGCCCAGGGCAACATCCGGCCGCCCACCCTGCTGATAGCTAGGGGAGGGGTTGGGGAAGCCTGCAGGAGGAGGTCGTTGGGGAGGCTTTGAGGAGCCAGGAGGGCTCAAGAATGGCAGGAAAAAGGAGACCCAGAGGAGGAGTGGGATAGAGGAGAGGGGGACTAGAGGGAGACCCCTTCGGGGGAGTTAGAAAAGGGGTCAGAAATGGGAGAGGAGGCAGAGACATGGGAGATGCGGAGAGGAGACACGTGAGGAGAAATGGAGAGTGGGGGACACACAAGGGAACAGGCAGGTACAGGGACCTGCATCTGGGACAAGGCTCTGATTTTGGGGCCTTTCAGGAGCGGGCAGGTGGGCAGCGGGGGCTCCTACCGTGCCTTGGCGTAGCTCAGGGTTCTCTCGCTGCTGTGGTGCGAGAGCTCCATCCTTCTCCAGCCCAGGTCCAGGGCAGGGCACAGCAGGACAGGGCAAGGCGTGGAGGTGGGGACCGGGGCTCCCACAGGGGCAGGCTCTGGCCCAGGAGCTGACAGCCTGGCCCACGATGGGCCACTGGCAGGGGCCGAGGCAGGGGTCTGAGGCAGGCTTGGGGATGAGGTGGGCACTGGGGTCAGGGTCCTGGGGGACTTCTGGGCTGTCAGGGACCGGGCCTTCAAGGCTCTCCGATGGGAGGCTTCCACTTTCTCCACCTCCAGCAAGCACTTCATGAAGCCCTGCCGGAATTTCCTGAGGTTCTGTGTCCCTGCAGCCACTACGGGCTTCTGAGGCTGCTGCTGCACACGGTCCGGCTCCCGCCTCTCTCCAATGTCCCTCACCTCCTGGGGATAGGGGAGGGGATCCAGGAGGCCTCTAGCAGGCCAGAGTGTCCCACAAAGCTCCTCCCTGCCATCCCATCTCCAGAGATCCTCAGACTGCCCCTTACTCTCTGAGCCTTTGGAGGATGTACCCCAAATCTCACATGCACCCCACTGTGCTCCTGCCCCACGTCCTCCTGCCCCACGTCCTCCCCAACACTTGACTTGCTACCTCCCAGTGAGCTGGGTTTGTTTTCTTGTTGTTGTTGTTGTTGTTTTTTGAGACAGGGTTTTGCTCTGTCACTCAGGCTGGAGTGCGGTGGCGTGATCTCAGCTCATTGTAGCCTTGACCTTCCAGGCTCAAGTGATCCTCCCACCTCAGCCTCCAGAGTAGCTGGGACTACAGCTGCGCACTACCACGCCCAGGTAATCTTTTTTTTTTTTTTTGAGATGATGTCTTGCTGTGTTTCCCAGGCTGGAGTGCAGTGGTGTGATCTTGGCTCACTGCAACCTCCACCTCCCAGGTTCAAGTGATTCTCCTGCCTCAGCCTCCTGAGTGGCTGGGACTACAGGCATGCACCACCATGCCCAGCTAATTTTTATATTTTTAGCAGAGACGGGGTTTTGCCACATTGACCAGGCTGGTCTCGAACTCCTGACCTCAGGTGATCTGTCTGCCTCGGCCTCCCAAATTGCTGGGATTACAGGCATGAGCCACTGCACCCGGCCTAATCTTTGTATTTTTTGTAGAGACAGGGTTTCACCATGTTGCCTAGGCTGGTCTGGAACTCCTGACCTCAAGTGATCCTCCGCCTTGGCCTCCCAAAGTGCTGGGATGACAAGTGTGAGCCGCCACACCTGGCTGAGCCATGGTCTTGAGTGAGTTACTCCCGGTCCCACCACTTGGCCTTGTTCATGCCTGTTGTCTGCCCTCCTGACCAGAAGGTAAGCATTATTGAGGGCAGGACCTTGGCTGCCTCTTTTATTCCTGTACACCCGCTTCTCATTCACTCAGCAACCCCAGGCTCTCTTGCACCTGTTCCCTCTCCTCAGAGGGACTGGCTGTCCCCATTCTGCCTCCTGCCAGGCCAGGCTTTTCTCCCAATCAAAGGCGCTGTGCTTACTACACACTCTCTCTTCCTAAGTTATCAACTTTGCTTTCCCCACCAGATTACTCCTATTAGCATGTAAATATATTATCATCTTCCCTCTTTTATTTTGAAAGAAATAGGGTCTCATTTTGTTGCCCAGGCTGGAATGCAGTGACACGATCTCAGCTCACTGCCACCTTGAATTCCTGGGCTCAAGGGATAATCCCACCTCAGCCTCCCAAGTGGCTAAGACTACAGGTGCTCACCACCAGGCCCAGCTAATATTTTAATTTTTTGTAGAGACAGGGTCTCGTCTTGCCCAGGCTGGTCTCAAACCCCTGGGCTCAAATGATCCTCCTATCTCAGCCTCCCAAAGTGCTGGGATTACAGATGTGTGCCACCAAAGCCGGCTAATCTTCCTTCTTTAAGAAAAAAACAGTCTCCTGATACCACCTCACCTCCATCATCCCAGTTCTCTGCTCCCCTTCTATTGAAAAATTCCTTGAAAGCGTTGGCTGTCCTGACTCCACACTTCCATCTCCAGTCACGCTCTGCCTAGCACTCCCTAAAGCTGCTCTTGCCATGCCACGGTCAGATCTCTGCCCTCATCTGAGTTGACCCCTTGGCAGCATTAGACACAGATGCCCATTCACTCTGTCCTTCTGGAAATGCCTCCTGCCCTAGACTCCTGCCCCTCACTGGTTGCTCTGCCCCTGCCTCTGGTGCTGGCTCCTCCTCACTCGTGCTCCATTTCTCAATGTTGTGGAGACCCGGGGATTTGTCCTCAGTCCTCCCCCTGCTCTGGGCTCCCTCCCTCCCTAGAAGTCGTCTTCCTGCCCATGACTCCATTTTCCTCACGTTTCTTTGTCCTTCCTAATACCAGACGTCCTCCTTGACATCTCTTCTTGGGTGTCTAGAACAGGAGCAAAGCAGAGACCTCAGGTTCCTCTCATCTGCTGCTATCCAGGCTTGTGTCTCACTTAATGACATCACCTGTGGCTCACGCCCCAGACCTAGAGTCCTTGTTTTTATTTTCCAACTTTTTTTTTTCCTGTGATAACATACACATAACATTTACCATCTTTGTTTGTTTGTTTGTTTTGAGACAGAGTCTCACTCTGTTGCCCAGGCTGGAGAGCAGTGGCTGGAGATCTTGGCTCACTGCAACCTCTGCCTCCTGTGTTAAAGCAATTCTCCTGCCTCAGCCTTCCAAGTAGCTAGGATCACAGGTGTGCACCACCACGCCTGGCTAATTTTTGTATTTTTAGTAGGGGCAGGGTTTCACCATGTTGGCCAAACTGGTCTCGAACTCCTGACCTCAGGTGATGTGCCTGCCTCGGCCTCCCAAAGTGCTGGGATTACAGGCATGAGCCACCACACCCGACCACATTTACCACCTTAATGATTTTCTTTCTTTGTTTTTTTTTTTTTGTTTTTTTTGAGATGAATTCTCGCTCTGTTGCCACGCTGGAGTGTGGTGGCATGATCTCGGCTCATTACAACCTCCGCCTCCTGGGTTCAAGCAATTCCCCTGCCTCAGCCTCCCGAGTAGCTGGGACTACAGGTGCACGCTACCAAGCCTGGCTAATTTTTTGTATTTTAGTAGAGACAGGGTTTCACCATGTTGGTCAGGATGGCCTCGATCTCGTGACCTCGTGATCCACCCGCTTCAGCCTCTCAAAGTGCTGGGATTATAGGAATGAGCCACTGCATCCAACCAACGATTTTCTTTTTTTTTAGAGACAGAGTCCTGCTATGTTGCCCAGGCTGGTCTTTTCATCTTGTAGAACAGAAACTCCATATCCATTAAATAATAACCTCCTATCACCACTCCCCCGAGCCCTGGCAACTACCATTTCCACTTCCTGTCTCTACGGATTTGACTAAGAATCTCATATAAGGCCAGGCGCGGTGGCTCACGCCTGAAATCCCAGCACTTTGGGAGGCTGAGGCAGGCGGATCATGAGGTCAGGAGATCGAGACCATCCTGGCTACATGGTGAAACCCCGTCTCTACTAAAAATACAAAAAAAAAAAAAAAAAAAAAATTAGCCAGGAGTGGTAGCGGGTGCCTGTAGTCCCAGCTACTCGAGAGGCTGAGGCAGGAGAATGGAGTGAACCTGGGAGGCAGAGCTTCCAGTGAGCCAAGATCGTGCCACTGCACTGCAGCCTGGGTGACAGAGCAAGACTCAGTCTCACAAAAAAGAATCTCATGTAAGTGGAATTGCTTTGTCTTTTTGTGACTGGCTTATTTCACTTAGCATAACATCCTCAAAGCTCATCCATGTGGCAGCATGTGGCAGCATTTCCTCCCTTTTTAAGGCTGAATAATCTATTGTACGTACAGACCACATTTGGCATATCCATTCATCTGTCAATGGACACTTGGGTTGCTTTCATCTGTTATCCACTGTGAATAATACTGCTATGAACATAAGTGTACAAAGATCTCCTTGAGACCCTGCTTTCAATTCTCTGGGGTATATACCCAGAAATGGAGTTTCAGCATCGTATAGTAGTAATTCTATCTTTAATTTTCAGAGGAACTGCTATCATACTCTTTTCTTTTCTCTCTTCTCTTCTCTTCTCTTTTCTTTCTTTTTTGAGACAGAGTTTTGCTCTTGTTGCCCAGGTGGGAGTGCAATGGCACGGTCTTAGCTCACTGCAACCTCTGCCTCCCAGGTTCAAGCGATTCTCCTGGCTCAGCCCCTGGAGTTGCAGGAACTATAGGCGCGTGCCACCACGCCTGGCTAATTTTTGTATTTTTAGTAGAGACAGGGTTTCGCCATATTGGCCAGGCTGGTCTTGAACTCCTGACTTCGAGCAATCTGCCCGCCTCGACCTCCCAAAGTGCTGGGATTACAGGTGTGAGCCACCATGCCTGGCCTGTCATACTGTTTACCACAGTAGCTGTACCATTTTCCATTTCCACCAGCAGTACATAGTGTTCCAGTTTCCTTGTCAACACTTGTTATTTTCTGTTTTTTGGGTTTTTTTTTCTTGTTATAGCAGTCGTCCTGATGAGTGTGAGCCTAAAGTCTTTTTTTTTTTGAGACAGAGTCTCGTTCTGTCTTCCCAGGCTGGAGTGCAGTGGCGTGATCTTGGCTTACTGTAACTTCTGCCTCCCGGGTTCAAGTGATTCTCACGCCTCAGCCTCCCAAGTAGGTGGGATCACAGGTGTGTGCCACCACAACCCAGCTAATTTTTTTGTATTTTTAGTGGAGACGGGGTTTTGCCATGTTGCCTAGGCTGGTCTCAAACTCCTGGCCTCAAGTGATCTGCCCACCTCAGCCACTCAAAGTGTTGGGATTACAGGCGTAAGCCACCGCATCCGGCCTAAACTGTATTTATTTGTTGACATGTAATGGTCTAGACTTTCCACCAACTAGGTCACAAGCTCCATTCACCATGAAGTCACCAGTTTCACAACTGTGTTTGGTATGCCGTCCTCAATATGTATGTTAACTAAACACTGATTATTTCACTTTTCTCAGTGACGTCTGAGAAGCAAGATAACGTAAATAAAGCACTTGGACAGAGTAAACGCTTAGCAAGCAGTAGGGTTGAAAATAATTATAGTTGATGGGTGCGGTGGCTCACGCCTATAATCCCAGCACTTTGGGAAGCTGAGGCGGGTGGATCACCTGAGTTAGGGAGTTTGAGACCAGCCTGACCAACATGGAGAAACCCCGTCTTTGCTAAAAATGCAAAATTAGCTGGGCGTTGTTCGCATGCCTGTAATCCCAGCTACTGGGGAGGACTGAGGCAGGAGAATTGTTTAAACCTGGGAGGCGGAGGTTGAGGTGAGCTGAGATCACACCATTGCAACTTCAGCCTGGGCAACAAGAGCAAAATTCCATCTCAAAAAAAAAAAAAAAAAAAAATTCTAGTCGAGTATTCTGAAGCCTAGAAAGGAGACCCAATTTTCCCATGCCAGAAACTCCTTTAATTGTTTTCCTGAATTAAAGGCAAATGCTCAATTTCTTTTTTTTTTTTTTTTTTGAGACGGAGTCTCGCTCTGTAGCCCAGGCTGGAGTGCAGTGGCCGTCTCTCAGCTCACTGCAAGCTCTGCCTCCCGGGTTCACGCCATTCTCCTGCCTCAGCCTCCCAAGTAGCTGGGACTACAGGCGCCTGGCGCCTCGCCCGGCTAGTTTTTTTATTTTTTAGTAGAGACGGGGTTTCACCGGGTTAGCCAAGATGGTCTCGATCTCCTGACCTCGTGATCCGCCCGTCTCGGCCTCCCAAAGTGCTGGGATTACAGGCTTGAGCCACCGCGCCCGGCCCAAATGCTCAATTTCTGTGAAGCCTAAAACAAACTAGCAATCAAAAGCAGTTCTGGGCCAGGCGCGGTGGCTCATGCCTGTTATCCTAACACTTCGGGATGCTGAGGCAGGTGGATCGCTTGAGCTCAGGAGTTCGAGAACAGCCTGGGCAACATGGTGGAACCCTGTCTCTACAGAAAAAACAAAAATTAGCCAGGCATGGTCGCTCGCGCCTGTACTACCAGCTACTTGAAGGGGCTGAGGCGGGAGGATTACTTGAGCCCAGGAGGCGGAGGCTGCAGTGAGCCAAGATTGTGCCACTGCACTCTAGCATGGGCGACAGAATATGACCCTGTCTAAAAAAAAAAAAAAAAAAAAAAAAAAGCAGTTCTGGGGCTCCTGCTCCATTGTGATATTGGGGGCCCAAGATGGTGGCCATGAATCCAGCCTCACTGTCATCTTGGCCCTCTGGCGACTACAGGGCTTCCAAAGTCCAAGGCCTCTGCCCCTGTCGCAGATATAGACTCTGAGCCCCAAGGTGGGTGGGGGTCTGTCTCAGAATATGTCCTATTATTTCAGGACCCAGCACCAAGCTCTGCTCCCAGCAGGTGCTCAGCCTGTGGGTGAATAATGGTGCCAAGCCCCTGACATCTTTCCTTCCAGCTTCTACAGCCCATACACACCTGGATTCCTCCTTCTGCCTTCTCTGAGCCCCTTCGACCTGGCACTACGTGTCCTGTACAGACTACTGGGTTGACCTCTGTGCAGCTCTTGTGTCACTGCCCTGCTACCCCTGAGCCTGCGGGGGCTCCCTGGGACCGTCACGCCCATCCCTTCATCCACCTGTGCCACACGTGCAGTCACGTGGATACAGGGGTGCCTAGTCCCCAGCCTCAGGGAGCTCTAATCTAGTATTTATTCTTCCAGCTTTGTGCAAGGTGTTAAGAGGGACGTTAGAGTGCCAAGGCCAAATGCTCCACTCTAGGACCGTGCAGGACGGGTCTCCGGGTGCAGGTGGGCCTTAGACCCACCTAGTTCTCTCTCGTTTTTCACTTGTTAAAAACGATTATATAGTTAAAGAATATGCTGGGAATGCAATATCCTAAGATAGGGAGGGACTGGTTGCAACACCCCCAGGATCTATCTGTTCCACTCCCCTGAGCCCCAGAAATAGGGCAGCCTTCAAGGCTTTAGCCCAGCAAAGCATGTCACCTTGAAGTATAAAACCCAGGGTGAGCTGCTTTCTGGGGTCCCTCAGCAAGTGGGGCACATGTAGACAAGACTCTCTCTGCCCCAGACAACTTTCCTGAGCCTTGGGGGCCAGGCTCACAGTGGATCCTATGCTTCTGTTGTCCTTTGCTGCCCATCTTATATAACATAATAAACCCATTTTATATAACATGTATGCGTGGATATTCTGCCTCACTGGACTCAGACAAGTTGGTAACCAGTACATGGTGAGCCTGCCTCACATACTGGATGCTTCATATCACAGCCAGCCTAGCTTTTCAGCTGCTCTGACCATCGTATCCAATATGCTCGTCCCATGAGGCCCAGATGATGGCCCTCTCCACCGTCAGTCTTCATTCACCTTCTTTCCTATCTCTGTAACTTTCCTTGTGATGGGTCTGCTGCTGCCTGGCTGCTCTTTCTTTGCTTTGCTTTTTTTTTTTGGAGACGGAGTTTCATTCGTTGCCTAGGCTGGAGTGCAATGGCACGATCTCAGCTCACTGCAGCCTCTGCCTCCTGGGTTCAAGTGATTCTCCTGCCTCAGCCTCCCGAGTAGCCGGGACTACAGGCACCTGCCACCATGCCCAGCTAATTTTTTGTGGGTTTTTTTTTTTTTTTTTGAGACAAAGTCTCACTCTTGTCCCCCAGGCTAGGGTGCGATGGTGCAATCTCAGCTCACTGCAGCCTCTGCCTCCCGGGTTCAAGTGATTCTCCTGCCTTGGCCCCCTGAGTAGCTGGGATTATAGATGCCTGCCACCATGCCTGGCTAATTTTTTTGTATTTTTAGTAGAGACAGGATTTCCCCATGTTGGCCAAGCTGGTCTCGAACTCTAACCTCAGGTGATCCACCCGCCTCGGCCTCCCAAAGTGCTCGGATTACAGGCGTGAGCCACTGCACCCATCCCTGGCTACTCCCCTTTCTACTCCCTGGCTCTGTCTGTATTCCGTTCCCTCTGTATAGTCTAATACCAGTCCTCCCTCTCCAGAAAGCTACCCAGTGGTCCCAGGGGTCCTCTGAGTGCCTGCAGGACTTCCTGTCCAGGACTCTCATCTCTTATGGTGCCACCAGCTCAGCTGCATCCTCCAGAGCAGGGAGCAGGAGCCCTCCCCGGCTTTCCTTGTCCTTTCCCTCCAAGCACTGGGCCTGGTATGCCACAGAGACTCAGTATGTACTTGCGGAGCCAAATTGTGCCCTCTCCCCTTCTCCCGCACAGTATCCAGCCCACTCTGTGCATGGGGTAGGGATGGGGGAAAAGGTGGAAACGCACAGGCAAGGAATAGTTCTTATTTCTCTCTCTCTCTCTTTTTTTCCAAGACAGAGTCATGCTCTGTTGCTCAGGATGGAATGCAGTGGTGCGATCTTGGCTCACTACATCCCCTACCTCACAGGTTCAAGCGATTCTCCTGCCTCAGCCTCCTGAGTAGCTGGGACTACAGGCACACGCCACCATGCCTGACTAATTTTTGTATTTTGGCCAGGCAGGTCCTGAACCCCTGACCTCAGGTGACCCACCCGCCTCGGCCTCCCAAAGTGCTGGGATTATAGGCATAAGCCACCGCATCCAGCCTAGTTCCTATTTCTCATCTGATTTCTCACCAGTTCAGAGAGGTACCTTGTCTTATTCCCATCCATTCATTTATTCAACACATTCCTGTTGAGTACCTACCACGTGCTGGGCATTGTTTGAGGCACAAAGCACAGAGGGTAAGTCAACTAGTGAGGCTGCCCTCAGGGAGCTTGCATTGTAGATGATGAATAGGTTGACAACTTAAAGATCATGTCAGAGGGAGAAAGTACTACAAAGACAATAAAACAGGGCCATGTGATAGGCTGAGTGTGGCTGACAGGTTCCTTGAGATCGGCTGGCCAGGGAAGGCCTTGTGGAAAAACTGATGTCGAAATTGAAAAGTGAATGACTCAAAAGAGTTAGCCGTTAGACTGTCTATGGGGAGGAGTTCAGGCACAGGCACACTCAAAGGCCCTGAGGTGAGACTAGGCTTAGTATATTCAAAGACTGGAGGTCAGACCAGAGTGGCTAGACGTAGGGCTTTATGGATCTTGGTGAAGATTTTGGATCTTATTCTAAGAAGATGAGGCTTGGACTAGGGTAATGAAAGAGGGGGTGGAAGGAAGGGACGGATTCAGGATTTATTTTGTAGGTAGCACTAAACAGGGCTTGTTGACACACGTGAAAGGATTATCGAGGGAAAAGGAGGAATCACGTGATTTTGAGCTGGGTTGCATGAGCCCCTTGGGTGAGAAAGGCAGTGTCTGGACTGAAGAAGACTACTGTGGTCATGTTTGAGAAGTGAATTAGCCAGCTAGAGGGAATTCAAGTAGACCATTGTATATATGAACATGGAATTTAAAGGCAAGGTCTATGGCTGGGCGCGGTGGCTCACGCCTGTAATCCGAGCACTTTGGGAGGCCGAGGCGGGCGGATCACCTGAGGTAAGGAGTTCGAGAGCAGCCTGGCCAAAATAGTGAAACCCTGTCCCTACTAAAAATACAAAAATTAGCCAGGTGAGGTGATGCGTGCCTGTAATCCCACCTACTCGGGAGGCTGAGGCAAGAGAATCGCCTGAATCTCAGAGACAGAGGTTGCAGTGAGCGGAGTCTGCACCACTGCACTCCAGCCTGGGCAACATTGACACTCTAGCCTGTGTCAATTAAAAAAAAAAGGCAAAGTCTCATCTGAAGATGTGGATTTGGGAATCATTAGAGGGACTGAATGAGATCATCCAGGCAGAGAATGGAGATGGGAGACCAGAGCGTGGAGCCCCGAGGGTGGAGAAGATGAGGAGGAACTAGGGAGGGAGACTGGGAAGGAGTCGCTAGTGACATGGGAGGAGAACCAAGCTGGGGCTGTCACAGAGCCTGCAGAAGGCAGCATTGAGAAGAAGAGAGGGAGCCTCTGTGTCTTCTGCTGTTTCAAGGTGGGCTCTGTAAGGACAGAGCTTTTCCATTTGATAAGCCAGATGGAGATTATGGAGACCCCGATAAAAGCTCTCATATGGGGACGTGTTGAGAAAAGTCAAGCGGAGGAGGTGAGGGGGACAATTATTGAGGGACGGTGCTGCAAAGGGGAGCAAAGAAAGATGGCTTTTGATGTCGGGCATGGTGGTGCACGCCTGTAGTCCCAGCTACTCAGGAGGCTGAGACTAGCTTGAACCCGGGAGGTGGAGGTTGCAGTGAGCCGTGATCACACCACTGCACTCCAGCCTGGGCAACAGAGATTCTGTCTCAAAAAAAAAAAAAAAAAAAGGAAAAAAAAATAAAGAAAGGCAGCTTTTGATATTGTGGAGGCTAAGCCATGTTTGTATGCTGATGGAATCATCCTGTAGTAATGCAGAGGGGGATCATGTGGTGGGGGAGGGGACAAGAGCTAATGAATAAATGGGGAGACAGCCATGGGACCTGGGGCCCATCTTCACAGCTCCCATTGCAGCCAAATCAAGGCAGGGAGTGTGGTGGGTTTGGGAATGCTTCTTCTCATCTGATGCTTCTGTTTGTTTGTCAGTGACACACGGGTGAGATGAGGGGCGTGGGGGATGCTGTTGTGAAATGATGACCTGGAACAGAGGGGAGGGCGATGTGGCCATGGAAAAGTGAGACTTGCCGGCAGCATCAGACATGAGTGGTTACTGCTTGAAAGTGAAACCCATCAGGCCGGGCGCGGTGGCTCAAGCCTGTAATCCCAGCACTTTGGGAGGCTGAGACGGGCGGATCACGAGGTCAGGAGATCGAGACCATCCTGGCTAACACAGTGAAACCCCGTCTCTACTAAAAAATACAAAAAACTAGCCGGGCGAGGTGGCTGGCGCCTGTAGTCCCAGCTACTCGGGAGGCTGAGGCAGGAGAATAGCGTAAACCCGGGAGGCGGAGCTTGCAGTGAGCTGAGATCCGGCCACTGCACTCCAGTCTGGGCGACAGAGCGAGACTCCGTCTCAAAAAAAAAAAAAAAAAAAAAAAAAAAAGAAAGTGAAACCCATCAATAAGACAGGATGTTCTCCAGCCCGCGTTGAGCTGCTTAACATGGGTACAAGGCTGGGTGGGTTTAGCCAGGGTGGGGTTTGCCAATGAACACAGCAGGATGAGACAGGGCAGGTGCTGGCAGGGCATGCTAGTGACTGGCAGGGCATGCTAGTGACTGTGTATTTGCAGGTTGCCCGGTCAGGTCAAAGAACTAGGAAGTGGCAGAGCCGGGGGAGGGGAGGGTGTCTAGGAGAGGTTGGGGAAGCCTCCCAGGTGTTCAGGGACACTTTGGATTGTGTGGCTGTGGCTGAGGGCAAATGGGTGGAAGAAATCCATGCTGATGTGGAAGAAGCCACCACCTGGGATGAACCCAAGGGCTCCAGAGTGTAAGAGCATTCTTGACGCCCACTCAGAATACACACACAGACACACACACACACGTGTGCACATCCATGTGCACTTTCACACAGCCACACACACCTTCCTCAGTTTGACTCCAAATAGGGGTTTGATGTGCCATATCTGCCTCTGCCCTCTTCCTCTTCCTGATCCCCCCTGCCCTACCCCTACACAGCCCGTCCCCATCCCCATTATGGCCCTACTTACTGGTGGAGGAAGAGGCCCCGGTGCTGGCTGGGTCTCCACAGCCTCACCCCTGAATAGAGGAGAAACCCGCAGGTGGGGGAAGGGCTCAGCTGAAGGTTTGCCCCCCTCCCCTCCCCTCTCAGCCCCGAGGACACCCAGTTCCACCCCAGCCTCATCTCCTTGGCCTTCTCATCTCAGGGGGCTCCTTATTTCCCCACATCCTCATGTACACAGGCTCACGGAACCAAGCATTCTGGTATTCCAGCCGTTACACAGGTGGGGAAATTGAGACCCAGGGGAGCATGACCTGCCCAAGGTCCTCTACCGAGTCAGGAGCAGTCTGGACTAGAATTCACCTCACCTGAAACTCAGCAGAAGGGCATCCTTGTTGGGGGCAGGGGATGGCACTGGAGGGTGACTTACCCTCCTTTTGTTTTTGTAGGTCCAGGCATGGATGGCAGGAAGGAGCTAGCTGTCTTTTCCTCTGGAGCCACCGTGGACGTTGGGGGCATTGCTTCCTGAGAGCTGTCCCCATGTCCCCCTGGGCTGGGCTCTGGCGGAGCCTCCTGTGGCCTGATGTGTGGGACATCTGCCTCCTTGGGGCGCTTGTCTCCCAGTGGCTGGCCACGGCCGGCCAAGGGGCAGGAAGGCACTGCTGGCTGCACCACGTCTGCCTGGTGACCGAGGGTGGATTGATATCCGGGGCCCTGCCGAGGACAAGGACACTAAGGCTGGGGAGCTCCATCCTGGTTCCCAGGTGAACCTCAAAGCTCCAGGTGAACTGGAGACCAGTAATGACACACTTACTAGGATCCCGGCACTTCAGGCATCATCTTACTTAATTCTCCCAGTGCTCCTAGAAGGCAGCACAGGTACTCCTACACTTTGAGGGGTGAAGAAATTGAAGCCCAGAGAAGGCGTGGCCTACCCAAAGAACCACACTTCCCTGTGGGAGTGGAATGAGAGCATGGAAAATTGAGAAGATCCCCTTTAAATAGGATTTTCTTGTGTGTGTGTGTGTGTGTGTTTTATTTTTTTCTCTTTTTTGAGACAAGTCTCACTCTGTCACCCAGGCTAGAGTACAGTGGCATGAACACAGCTCATTGCAGCCTTAACCTCCTAGGCTCAAGGGATCCCCCTGCTTCAGCCTCCCAAGTAGCTGGGACTACAGATACCTGTCACCATGCCTGGCTGATATTTTTAAATGTTTGGTAGAGATGAGGTCTCACTATGTTGCTCAGACTGGTCTTGAACTCCTGGGCTCAAGCATTCCTCCTGCCTCAGCCTCCCGAAGTGCTGCGATTACAGGCATGAGCCACCACACCCAGCCTTAAATGGGATTTTCTAAGGGATGTTTCAAAGAACAAGAATCCTTCACGAGGCTCCTTAAAAAGAGGGGTTTTGGCCAGGCGTGGTGGTACACACCTGCAATCTCAGAATTTTGGGAGGCCAAGGGGCAGGTGGATCACTTGAAGTCAGGAATTCACGACCAGCCTGGCCAATATGGCGAAATTCCGTCTCTACTAAAAATACAAAATTAGCTAGGCATGGTGGCTCATGCCTGTAATCCCAGCTACTTGGGAGGCTGAGGCATGAGAAACACTTGAACCCAGGAGGCGGAGGTTGCAATAAGCCATGATCACACCACTGCACTCCAGCCTGGGAGACAGAGTGAGACTCTGTCTCTTAAAAAAATAAATAAATAAAGGCCTAAGTGGGTGGATCACATGAGGTTAGGGGTTCGGGACCAGCCTGGCCAGCATGGTGAAACCCTGTCTCTACTAAAAATACAAAAATTAGCTGGGCGTAGTAGTGTGTGCCTGTAATCCCAGCCACTCAGGAGACTGAGGTGGGAGGATCACTTGAACCTCCCACCTCAACCTCCCACCTGAGGCAGAGGTTGCAGTGAGTCCAGATCACACCACTGCATTCCAGCCTGGGCAACAAGGCAAGACTCTATGTCCAAACAAAAAGAAAGAAAAGAAAACAAAGAAAAGAAATGTGGTATATTGTGGTATATCCATAGAATGCAAATATTACTGAGCAACCAAAAGAACAACATGTTGATACACACAATACACGAATCTCTTTCTTTTTCTCTCTCTTTTTTTTTTTTTTTGAGACAGAGTCTTGCTCTGTCCTTCAGGCTGGAGTGCAATGGTGTGATCTTGGCTCACTGCAACCTCTGCCTCCCGGGTTCAAGTGATTCTCCTGCCTCAGCCTCCCGAGTAGCTGAGATTACATGCGCCTGCTACCATGCCCGGCTAATTTTTATTTTTATTTATTTATTTTTTTTGAGATGGAGTCTTGCTCAGTTGCCCAGGCTGGAGTGCAGTGGCGTGATCTCGTCTCACTGCAAGCTCCGCCTCCTGGGTTCACGCCATTCTCCTGCCTCAGCCTCCTGAGTAACTGGGACTACAGGTGCCCACCACCACGCCCGGCTAATTTTTTTTTTTTTTTTGAGACGGAGTCTCGCTCTGTTGCCCAGGCTGGAGTGCAGTGGCACAATCTCAGCTCACTGCAAGCTCCTCCTCCCGGGTTCACGCCCTTCTCCTGCCTCAGCCTCCCGAGTAGCTGGGACTACAGGCGCCCTCCACCATGCCTGGCTAATTTTTTTGTATTTTTAGTAGGAGACGGGGTTTCACTGTGTTAGCCAAGATGATCTCGATCTCCTGACCTCGTGATCTGCCCGCCTCGGCCTCCCAAAGTGCTGGGATTATAGGCGTGAGCTACCGCGCCTGGTCTTTTTTTTTTTTTTTTAATATTTTTGGTAAAGACGGGGTTTCACCATGTTAGCCAGGATGGTCTCGATCTCCTGACCTTGTGATCCACCCACCTTGGCCTCCCAAAGTGCTGGGATTAACAGGCGTGAGCCACCACGCCCGGCCTGGAAACAACACTTAAATGCTTGTGATGTAGGCTGGGGGAATAGTCCAGTGACCCACAGACTGAGTGCTTGACATCTTCAGGGCACAGAGGGGAGCAAACACTCTGTAACCCAGGCTGGAGTGCAGTGGCCTGAACACAGCTCATTGCAGCCTTGACCTTCTGGGCTCAAGGGATCCCCCTGCCTCAGCCTCCCAAGTAGCTGGGACTACAGGTACATGCACCAGAATGGAGGGCATGCTGGGAGGGGGCTCTTTTACCTCCTCTGTGGTAGGTCATTCCATACCCTTCTTCCCAGATCTCCTAGGAGGGTACCTGGCAGCTCTCAGGAGGCTCATCCTCCCCGGTTCCCCGGTTCCGTTGCCTCCTCTGCTGGCCCTCGATCTCCTTTCCGGAGCCCAGCTGCTGCAGCCCTTCAGGTCCTTCAGGAACCCAGGAAGGCAGCAACCCTAGCTCACTCTGATCCTGGCCTGCTTGCAGCTCCTGGGACCCTTCCTGGGGGACCCAAGAGGACTGCTTCTTCCTGGAGAAAATAGACAAAGTGACACTTCAGCTCCCAGACTGGGGCACTGTTCTATGTTCTTATAGGGTTAGGCATACCATAGGTGCATACCTAACGCCTGGAGGGACAAATGGAGGACCCACAGGAATTCCCCAAATCATAGATACTTTCATGTCAATGTTTTGGGGAGTTAAAATTTAAACTTTCAAAATTATTTGTAGAGACAAGGTCTCACTGTGTTGCCCAGGCTGGTCTTGAACTCCTGGGCTCAAGCAATCTTCCCACTTCGGCCTCCCGAAGTGCTGGGATTAGAGGTGTGCACCATTGCGTCCAGCCTAGAATTTAAGGTTTATAGTATTTTTAAAACTATTTTTCAGAAAAAAAATGAAACAAAAATCAGAACTGGGATGCAGAGAAGACAAGAGATTTGAGCTTAAGGTCATAAAGCTAAAGATAACTGTTCAAAATTTGAAGCTGTGTCTATCCGATCTCACTTTAGTATTCTGGAGTGTTTCCTCCAAGCTTCTTCCTATGCATATGTATACTTATATTTTTTGAGACAGAGTCTTGCTCTGTCACCCAGGTTGGAATGCAGTGGCACGATCTCAGCTTACTGCAACCTCCACCTCCTGGGCTCAAGCAATCCTCCTGCCTTAGGCTCTCAAGTAGCTGAGACTACAGGCATATGCCACCGTGCCTGGCTAATCTTATCATATTTTTTGTAGAGATGGGGTTTCACAATGTTGTCCAGGCTGGTCTTGAACTCCTGGGCTTAAGTAATCCTCCCACTTCAACCTCCCAAAGTGTTGAGATTACAGGCGTGAACCATGGTGCCTGGCCATTGCATACATATATATAGATACACACACACACACACACACACACACACACACACATATATTTTGTTTTTTCTTTGAGATGGAATTTCGCTTTTGTTGCCCAGGCTGGAGTGCAGTGGTGTGATCTCGGCTCACTGCAACCTTTGCCTCCTGGGTTCAAGTGATTCTCCTGCCTTAGCCTCCCAAGTAGCTGGGATTACAGGCATGTGCCACCAAGCCCGGCTAATTTTTAGTAGAGACGGGGTTTTGCCATGTTGGCCAGGCTGGTTTCAAATCCCTGACCTCAGGTGACCCTCCCACCTTGACCTCCCAAAGTTCTGGGATTGCAGGTGTGAGCCACTGTGGCTGGCCTAGTCTACTTTCTTCAATTAACATCATAGCCTACATTTTTCCCATGCTAAAAATCCTTCAGAAACATGCTTTATATGTTTTTTACGTTCATTAAATGTATACAATTCCATATTTTATAGATAACCATCATTAACCATTTCCCTATTGTGTGGGCGCTTCAGGGGTTTCCAATTTTTTAGTATTTATTTATTTTTTTGTAGTTTTAGTAGAGGCAGGGTTTCACCATGTTGGCCAGGCTTCTCTTGAACTCCTGACTTCAGGTGATCCACTCACTTCAGCCTCCCAAAGTGCTGGGATTACAGGCATGAGCCACCGCACCCGGCCCAATTTATTAGTATTTAAGATAATGTGACAGTGAAAATCTTTGTGCATAAAACTGCCTGAATCACCAATTATTTCCTCATGGCCTATTTCCAGAAATGGGTGAGGATAAAGGTAGTTTCAAGGCAGTTTAAACAAATTGCCACGTTGATGAAACAGGTATGTCTAAATGGTTTCTGTTTCAACCAGCATGGTAGGCAGTAGTTGTCTCAGTGGGCCTCGGACCTGGCTTGAGTTCTCTCTCCTAACTTTTCTTGTACAGGAGGCTATTTAGGAGCTTCTGGTTATAGTCAAATCCAACTAAGCCAGCTAGCCTTTATTATTTCTATTACCCAAGCCTTTCACGTTGCCTTCTTTGGCTCGCTCTTGATTTTCTCTTTTTGAATATATTCTTGCTGTAGAAAAGGTTTAAAATATATACAAAATTTAGAAAACAATTACATGTATATCTTTTATGTGTTCCTGTGTTTCCCAACCTTTTTTTTGTTCATTATTCTATTAATTCAGTGAATCTATCTATCTATATATATATATGTATTTTTTTTTTTTTTCTAAGACAGTCTCGCTCTGTCACCCAGGCTAGAGTACAGTGGCGTGATCTCGGCTCACTGCAAGCTCCGCCTCCTGGGTTCACGCCATTCTCCTGCCTCAGCCTCCCGAGTAGAGTAGCTGGGACTACAGGCGCCCACCACCACGCCTGGCTAATTTTTTGTATTTTCAGTAGAGAGGGAGTTTCACTGTGTTCACCAGGATGGTCTCGATCTCCCGACCTCGTGATCCGCCCACCTCGGCCTCCCAAAGTGCTGGGATTACAGGCGTGAGCCACTGCGCCCGGCCTTAGTGAATCAATATTTATAGAACATTTACTACGTGTCAGGCATAGTACTAGGCACGAGGGCTTTGAGGCTGAACCAGGTACATGATACTCCTCAAACAAGACACATAAAAGATGTTTGTGGTCTCGTTGGGGGAGTTCAGACAAAAGGTGAACACGAACTCCTTAGTGCAACCGGTGCAGTGAAAGAGAAGGACAAGGTGCTGTGGCAGGTGGAGCTGCCTTGGCCTGGGAGTTCTCCATTCTCTCTCCCTCGCAAGTGGGCTACAGGGCGTTGTCTCCTGGACCTGTTCTCTGGAAAGCCCCTCAGCTCACCCTGGTTTTGCTGGAGGCCTCTGCTCCTGTGTCCTGAGCTCTGAAGGCCCCTCCTTGAATGTGTCTCTGTATCTGGGCCCCTTCTCTGGCCCTCCTGAAGCTGATGAGAGCTGCTTCCTGCTGCCCACTTCCGAAGCATCTGGAAACATGACCTGGACAGAGATATCCATGGCACTGGCTTGAGGGCTGGCATTGAGTAGCCATTCTGGAGTGATCCCTCCCACTCGTCCCTGGGCACTCTCCTGGCCTCAAGGACAGGGAGATCCCATGCCTGACTGGGGAAGCTGTTGGAGAGGGGTGAGCAGGAGCCAAGAGGCAGAGATGGGGGCTGGCCCTGCTGTTGCTGTTGCTTAGCACTTAAGGCTCTGGTATGAACTGGAGTCCAGATTAGTACCTGAGACAAGGGGATTGCCCTGAGGACAGCTTGAAAGAGCACCCTGGGGGACCCCAAGACTCTCACAAGGTCCAAGAGAGGCCTTTGACAATTCCCATGCTTTCAAAACACAGGCTGTAGTTTGAACTGAGTTTCTATTTCATTTTTTGAGAGAGTTTCACTCTGTTGCCCAGGCTGGAGTGCAGTGGTGAGATCTCGGCTCACTGCAACCTTCACCTGCTGGGTTCAAGCGATTCTCGTGCCTCAGCTTCCCGAGTAGGTGGGATTAGAGGTGTGTGCCACCATGCCCAACTAATTTTTGTATGTTTTTTTTTTTTTTGTAGGCCAGGCTGGTCTCAAACTTCTGACCTCAAGCGATCCACCCGTCTCAGCCTCCCAAAGTGCTGGGCTTACAGGCATGAGCCACCGTGCCTGGCCTGAACTGGGTTTTGATCACTATCATGGTCTGTCACTCTCCAACTGGGTGACCTGGAGCCAGTGATTGAGACCCAGCTCCAAGCATCACCAGAGTCAGCAAACTCCAAACAAATGGACTCGATTAATTGCCCTTGATATAATACAAGATTCTGATGTGAGCTAATACTAACAGGCACCTACTATGAGGCAGGGCCTGTGCTAGGTGCCTTCTAGGGATTTGACCCAGTTAGTCCTCACCGTAAAACAAATGAGGCTCAAAGGGGTGCAGTGACATGCCCAATGTCATACAGCTGGGTAAGTGGTGGGACTGGGACCCCATGACGATGCTTGTTGAAAAAATAAATGGGTGGGTGAAGGCAGCCCTGAATGTTCACCTCTAGCCTCTCTCCTAGTCTCCTCTTCCTAGCTTCCTGTCCTAGTCTCCTCCCTCCAGGCCCTTTCCCTGCCCCAGGGGAAGCGAGGATTTATAACAGAGGCTACAGGGAACATACCCAAAGGCATGTTGACTTTTTTTTGTTGTTGTTTTTTTTCTTGTCCTTTTTGTGGAGAATGGGGTCTCGCTATATTGCCCAGGCAGGTCTCAGACTCCTGGACTCAAGCTATCCTCCTACCTCTGCCTCCCTAAATGCTGGGATCACAGGTGTGAGCCAGTGCACCTGGCCTTTTTTTTTTTTTTTTTTCTGAGAGGGGGTCTCACTGTGTTGCCCAGGCTGGTCTTTAACTCCTGGGCTCAAGCAATCCGCCCACTTCTGTCTCCCAAAGTGTTGGGATTGCAGGCATGAGCCACGGCACCTGACTGACTTTTCATTTTAATTAATTAATTTGTTTGTTTATTTATTTTTGAGACGGAGTTTCACTCTTGTTGCCCAGGCTGGAGTGCAATGGTGCAGTCTCTGCTCACCGAAGCCTCCACCTCCCAGGTTCAAGCGATTCTCCTGCCTCAGTCTCCCGAGTTACTGGGATTACAGGCATGCACCACCATGCCAGGCTAATTTTGTATTTTTAGTAGAGACGGGGTTTCTCCATGTTGGTCAGGGTGGTCTTGAATTCCCGACCTCAGGTGATCCACCCACCTCAGCCTCCCAAAGTGCTGGGATTGTAGGCATGAGCCACCACGCCCGACTGGCTGATTTTTTAAATGGTGATATCTTTGGCCCTGAGGAAACTGGATGGGGAGGAGGCTCTTCTTTACGCTCTTCAGTTCATGCTACTTGGTACATTCAAAAAGAGGCTGGCAGGGCGCGGTGGCTCACACCTGTAATCTTAGCACTTTGGGAGGCCGAGGTGGGTGGATTAGTTGGGGTCAGGAGTTTAAGACCAGCGTGTCCAACATGGTGAAATCCCATCTCTTCTAAAAATACAAAAAAATTAGATGGAAATCGTTTGAACCCAGGAGGCAGAGGTTGTAGTGAGCCGTGATCACACCATTGCACTCTAGCCTGGGTGACAGAACAAGACTCTTGTCTCAAAAAAAAAAACAAAAAAACAAAAAAACAAAACGCTGGGCATGGAGGCTTACACCTATAATCCCAACACTTTGGGAGGCTGAGGCAGGCAGATCACTTGAGCCCATGAGTTCAAGACCGGCCTGGGCAACATGATAAAGCCTTGTCTCTACAAAAAAAATAAAAAATTAGCTTGGTGTGGTGGCACATACCACGCCTATAGTTCCAGCTACTCAGGAGGCTGAGGCAGGGGGATTGCTTGAGCCTGGGAGTTCAAAGCTGCAGTGAGCCATGATCATGCCACTGCACTCCAGCCTGGGTGAGAGAGTGAGAGCCTATCTCAAAAACAAACAAACAAACAAACAAACAAACAAACAAAGAAACATATTTGATGGAAAGAGGCTGAGAGGTGTGATGGAAGCTTAGGATGCAGGCTGGGCGCTGTGGAGGGGCATGGAGGGAAGCCCTGAGTAGCTGTCAGGAGAATAAAGCTGGGCTGGAGGCTGCAACGGGAGTTCGGAGGCCATGGAAGGCACCTAGAAGAGCAAGTAGGCAATTCTGGGTTTGCTCACCCTGTAGCTCTTTCCGTTACAGAAGCCAGCATTGTTTTTGGGAAGCTTCTCTTCTCCATTCAGCCCATGGGGCTCAGTGGAGCCACCTATCACCTCTGTCTCCATTGTATCAAGAGATCCAGACCACTCCCCACTGCCGTGGTGACTGGTTCGAGGGTGAGCATCTGACCACAATCTGGGCCAATGACAGTGATGCTAGAGACTTGCTTCAACTATTGCAAAGAGGCTCACTTCCTGTTGGAATGCTAAACCAGAGTATGTAAGATGGGAAGATGTAATCCTGGAGTGGCCAGGGCAATCCCTGCCATCTTGCAGGGAGAGCTTGCCTGAGAATGAATCCAACACAGAGCAACATAGAGCCAAGAGAGCCATTTAGCACCTTGATCTAGCCACACCTGAAGTCTATGAATGCATTTGTCAGTTACCCAAACTGATGTATTCTCTTTTCTGCTTAATCCAGTTTGAATTGGGTTTTGTGTCCATTTTTAACAGAGCCTTAATTAAAGCAGCTGGGGAGGAAGCCTGGGCAGGGGAAGGGAAAGGTGCCAGCTAGGAGTGAATGGATCAGAACATTGGGTACAGGTCCCTACCTGGCTGACTCCTGGTATGGTAGGCTCAACACCAGCCCGCTTTATGGTGATCCTCAGGCCAGGGCTTGGCTGGGTCCCTGGAACCTTGATTCTACCCTCTGTGTACATCTGGGTGTTTCTATTGTCCATGATGCCAGGGCCAACACAGCTGCCAAGGGAGGGGCATCAGCTACTGTGCTCCTACAGGAGAAATCCAGTCAAGCTTCCCACCAAGCCCATTACCTAACTGCTGCTTCAGGAGCCCATGTGGAGCCTGTAATGTAGACAGCGTGGCTGGTGGGAAGAGGCGGGGCCAGGCCTCGCAAGGAGAGGCATGCGTCAAAACCAGAGAGCTAGCCACGTGCCATTTACCCACATGCGTTTCCTAGTTCTCACAATGACCCTGAGGAAAAGGGGCTCTGGAAGGCACAAGACTTGCCCAAGATCCAACACCTGCTAGGTTGCAGACGAAGATTTGAACTATGGCCTGTTGAATCCCAAAACCCAGGCACTTTCCCCGTCTGCGACATTTCCTAAAGGATATTCTTTGGCATACTGGTCCCTTGAGATGCTCCATGGGGTTCCAAGGCTAAATGCCTTTGGAAAGTGCTGTGATAAGCAAAATGATACAGGCTCTTTCCTGTACAACTTCTCAGAGCCTTTAGAATACTAATATGCCTTTTAAAGAGAGTCCAAGAATGTCACAGCTGCTCCTGCTATAGATGAAAACTCCATGTTCTTAAATGGAGCTAAGGAACAGGAACTGGGGACATCTGTCCATCTGTCTCAGGGCCCCAAGGTCTCCAGTGGCAATCTGCAGTTCACCAAAGCACCCACACCCTGCCCTGGACACATCCTTTCTTTTTCTTTTCTTCTTCTCTTTTTATTATTATTATTTTTTTTGAGACAGAGTCTCGCTCAGTGGCCCAGGCTGGAGTGCAATGGCGCGATCTAGGCTCACTGCAACCTCCGCCTCCTGGGTTCACGCCATTCTCCTGCCTTAGCCTCCATAGTAGCTGGGACTATAGGCGCCTGCCGCAACGCCTGGCTAATTTTTTGTATTTTTAGTAGAGATGGGGTTTCACCATGTTAGCCAGGATGGTCTTGATGTCCTGACCTCATGATCCGCCCGCCTCGGCCTCCCAAAGTGCTGGGATTACAGACGTGAGCCACCGCGCCTGGCCTTCTTCTTCTTTTTGTTTTGTTTTGTTTTGTTTTGTTTTTTGTTTGTTTGTTTTGAGACACAGTCTTGCTCTGTTGCCCAGGCTGGAGTGCAGTGGTGTGATCTTGGCTCACTGCAACCTCTGCCTACCGGGTTCAAGCAATTCTCCTGCCTCAGCCTCCCTAGTAGCTGGGATGATAGGCGGCCGCCACCATGCCCAGCTAATTTTTGTATTTTTAGTAGAGATGGGGTTTCACCAGATTGGCCAGACTGGTCTTGAACTCCTGACCTCAGTGATCCACCCGCCTCAGCCTCCCAAAGTGTTGGGATTACAGGGGTGAGCCACTGCACCTGACCATTTCTAAAGGCTTTCTTACTGTCTCTCCTCCACCTCTTTCATCCAACCTCATATTCAGCTGTGCCACCACTCCCTACACAAATTTTCTGTTTTAATCCAGGCAGGCTCCTGCAATCCTAGTCCCACAGATCCCAGCCTCTGTGCCCACCTCCCATTTTTTCTATCTTTCTAATAGCCCCCCACCCAGTCTTCAAGCTCCTCCCTCTTCTCCAAGTTTCCAACCATCTCAGCTCTCTCTCCAGCCACTGAATTCCTTTGAGGCAACATCAGCGCCATTTCTATGGGTACATGGATCCCCTTTCACTGTTAACTAGTTTCCAGGAGTAAATCCTAACCCCACACCCCTTCCTCCCATAGTGAGACTGTATGACCTTGAAGATCTTGATGGTGCTTCTTCCACTTTATATCACGGCAGGCCCGCCAGCATCCATGGAGGAATCTTCTATGTGCTGGAAATCTTTGTAAACAGTATTCTAACAGCCCCTGTGAGGTCAGTGGGTTCAGCCCTGTTTTAAAGATAGGGAAATTAAGGCTCCGAGCAATGTCTTGTCCAATACCACATGGCCGGTCTGCAGAGGAACTGGATTCAAACCCAGGCCTGTCTGCCTCCCACGGCCGCCCATCTCACCATATCATTTTGTCTACAAAGAATGTCTACATTCATTTCCTCGTGCAATCAATAACCATTTAATGACATGTGCCCGTGCTAGGGACGTCAGGCCTTGGGGGATACACTGGGTGTCCTGACGGTTCCCACAGTTTACCAGGGACACAGAGGAGGTGCACTTAATAGCTGCTGACCCAAGTCCCCACTTCCTCTTCCTGTCCTCCAGGTCCTTCCTGCAGTTAGAGCTGCACCCCTACCATGCAAACCAGACCTCAGCTGGTTTGGTGGGGTGACCTCCCACCCCCGGTGCAGCTCTGGCCTCACAAAGGACCAGGCTCTCACCTGGAGCAGAAAAGTCAGGGCTGTGGCCAAGTCCTTCTCTCTTCCCTTGGAGTTCCTTGCCCCTCCCCAGCCTCTTTCCCATTAGGGTTCCCCTAACCTTTCCTGCTTCCTCTGAGTCTTCCTGTCTCAGGGGTGGATGAACCACCTAGGGAAAATCTCCCCCCACGCCCCTCAAACACCCCCGCTATTATCCATTGTCTCTGCCTGAGAATGTGCAGGCTCAGACTTGGACTTCTCAGGCCTCAGTATTCCACAATCTGAAGTTTTACTGAAGTTTTACTGGAGCCCAGAGGGGTTCCAGCCCCCATCTGTCCACATCTGGAGCTTGCTAACTGTGAGAAGCTAGACAACGAGGGGACGCCCCAATGCTAGTTAGAGGGGCTTGGAATCCAAGGGCAGAACAGGGAGAGAAGTTGACAAATATCGACTATGTCTCCCTTTCAGATCACTTGGGACCCTTTTTTGTTCACAGCTGTATTGAAATTTAACTCACATATCATACAATTCACCCATTTAAAGTGTTACAATTCAATGGCTTTTAGGATATTCACAGAGTTGTGCAACCCTCGCCCTAATTCTAGAATATTTCTATCACCCCAAAAAGAAACCCCACACCCCTTGGCCATCATCCCTAATCTTCCCACCCCAAACCCAGCCCTAGGTAACCACTGATCTACTTTCTGTCTTAGTGGATTTGTCTATTCTGGACATTCCATATAAATGGAATCATACAATATGTGGTCCTTGGTGACTAGCTTCTTTCACTTAACATCATGTTTTCAAGGTTCATCCATGTTGTAGCACATATCAGAATTTCATTCCTTTTTGTGGTTGAGTAATATTTCACTGTATGGATATACCCCATTTTGTTTATCCATTCATCAGTAGATAGAAATTTGGGTTGTTTCTTTTTTTTTCCTTTTTTTTTTTGAGACAGGGTTTTGCTCTGTCACTCAGGTTGGAGTGCAGCAGTGCAATCATAGCTTACTATAGCCTCAAACTCCCGGGCTCAAGTGATCCTCCCACCTCAGCCTCTGAGTGGCTGGCTGGGACTAGAGATGCATGCCACCATGTCTCGCTCGTCTTAAAATTTTTAAAATTTTAAATAGAGGCGAGGTCTCATTAGGTTGCCCAGGCTGCTTAAAGTCCTGAGCTTAAGTGATCCTCCCACCTTGGCCTCCCAAACTGCTGGGATTACAGGTGTGAGCCACCATGCCTGGACTGTTTCCACATTTTAGCTATTATGAATAATGCTGCTATGAACATTCATGTACAAGTTTTTATATGAACATACATTTGCACTTCTCTTGGGTATGTAGCTAGGAGTGGAATTGCTGAGTCATATGTCAACTCTATGTTTAGCTTTTTAGTAATTGCCAGACTTTCTCAAAGTGGCTGTATCATTTTACCTTCTTACCAGCAGCATATGAGTGTTCCAATTTTTCTGCATCTTCTCCAACACTTGTTATTATCTGTCTTTTTATTTTTTATTTTTTGAGACAGGGTCTTGCTCTATCACAGAGGATGGAGTGCAGTGGTATGATCATAGCTCAATGCAAACTCCGACTCTGGGGTTCAAGGGATGCTTCCACCTTAGCCTCCTGAGTAGCTGAGAGTACAGGTGCACACCACCACACCTGGCTAATTTTTAAATATTTTGTAGATGGGAATCTCACTATGTTGTCCAGGCTGGTCTTGAACTCCTGGGCTCAAGGGATCCTCCTGCCTCAGCCTCCCAATGTGTTGGGATTACAGGTGTCAGCCACTGCACCTGGCCTTACTTGTCTTTTTTATCATAGCTATCCTAGTGGGTATGAGTGTAAAGTGTTATCTCATTCTGATTTTGATTTGCATTTCCCTAATGGCCAATAATGTTGAACATCTTCACGTGCTTATTGGCCATTTGTCTATCTTCTTTGGAAAAATGTCTATTCAGAGCCTTAGCCTTCGTCCTTTTTTTTTTTTTTTTTTTTTTTTGAGACAGAGTCTTGCTGTGTTGCCCAGGCTAGAGTGCAGCAGCCTAGTTCCAGCTTACTGCAACCTCCACCTCCCATGTCCAAACAGTTCTCCTGCCTCAGCCTCCCTAGTAGCTGGGATTACATACAGGTGCGCACCACTATGCCTGTCTAATTTTTGTATTTTTAGTAGAGATGCAGTTTTACCATGTGGACCAGGCTGGTCTCAAACTCCTGACCTCAGGTGATCTGCCCACCTCAGCCTCCCAAAGTGCTGGGATTATAAGGTATAAGTCACCACACCTGGCCCTGTTTTTTGTTTTTATTTTTATTTTTTTTTCAGACAGGGTCTTTACTCTGTCCACAGGCTGGACTGCAGTGGCATGAACGTGGCTCACTATAGCCTTGACCTCCTGGGCTCAGGTAATCCTCCCACTTCAGCCTCCCGAAGTGCTGGGATTACAGGCATGAGTAACAGCACCCAGCCTCCCTTTGTCCATTTATATTGGGTTGTCTTTTTATTGTTGCATGGTAAATGTTCTTTATAAATTCTAGATACATGTCCCAAATCATATATATGATTTGCAAAATTTTTCTTCCATTATGTGGATTGCATTTTCACCTTTTTGTCTTTTGAAGCACGAAAGTTTTAAATTTTTGTAAAAGTTCCATTTATTGGCCGGGTGTAGTGGCTCATACCTGTAATCCTAGCACTTTGGGAGGCCGAGGCGGGCGGATCACGAGATTAGGGGCTTGAGACCAGCCTGGCCAACAAGGTGAAACCCCATCTCTACTAAAGATACAAAAAATTAGCTGGGCGTGGTGGCGCATGCCTGTAATCCCAGCACTTTGGGACGCCGAGGTGGGCAGATCACCCGAGGTCGGGAGTTCGAGGCCAGCCTGACCAACATGGAAAAACCCTGTCTCTACTAAAAAAACAAAATTAGCCGGGCATGGTGGCACATGCCTGTAATCCCAGCTACTCGGGAGGCTGAGGCAAGAGAACTGCTTGAACCCGGGAGGTGGAGGGTTGCAGTGAGCCAAGATCGCACCATTCCACTCCAGCCTAGTCGACAGGGTGAGACTCTGTCTCAAAAAAAAAAAAAAATAAATAAAAATAAAGACTACAGATAGGGTGCAGTGTATACTGCTCAGGGGATGGGTGGACCAAAATCTTACAAATCACCACTAAAGAAACTACTCATGCAGGGCAAGGTGGCTCATGCCTGTAATCCCAGCTCTTTGGGATGCCAAGGGGGGTGGATCACTTGAGGTCAGGAGTTTGAGATCACCTTGGCTAACATGATGAAACCCTGTTTCTACTAAAAATACAAAAATTATCTGGGCATGGTGGTGCATGCCTGTAATCCCAGGTACTCGGAAGGCTGAGGCAGGAGAATTGCTTGAACCTGGGAGATGGAGGTTGCAGCGAGCAGAGATTGCACCACTACATGCCAGCCTGGGCAACAGAGCAAGACTCCGTCTCAAAAAAAAAAAATTTACTAATGTAACCAAAAAAAAAACAAAAAACAAAAAACAAAAAACAAAAAAACCTTAGTCATGTAGCCAAATACCACCTGTACCCCAACACTAACCTATGGAAAAGTAAATAAATAAAAAGGTTTGAAATCAGGAAGTGTGAGTCCTCCAACTTTGCTCTTTTTCAAAATTCTTTGAGGATTGACTGCCCCTTTTATAAGTGGTTTCCTCATCTGAAAAATGGGAGAATTTCTCTTGGAAATATCTATGATGGCAGGAAAATACAGCAGAGAAAGGTAAGTGACGTATCATCTATACGTCTGGAGGCTGTCAGGGAAAGCTTGTTCACATCACACCCCACCTTGGCCCTGCACCTACCAGAAATCAGCTGGATGAGTCACAGTGAGATTTTCCACCCCTGCTCACCACCTCGTACACAGGATGGACTCTGTCTGAGCCTATACTTTGCCCGTTGGCTCGAATTGGATTTGTTTGGTATACAGGGTAGTTAAACTGGGAATAGATGGCAGGTCCAATTATTCTCAGCAGCAGAGGTTTAGGAATGCATATCAGGAATGTCCAGCCATGTGGTTAGGGTTTGAGAATAACGCAAGGGGCTGGCTGGCCTCCAACTACTAGACAGTGTCATTTCCCCCAGCTTGTCACTGGTTCAGTGGCCCCCATTACACAATGAGGATAACAATCGTTGCCTTGCCAACCTCACAGCGATTATTGTGCCAGGCTACTGTCTCCCAGAAAGCCTTCCCTGACTGTCCCCAGACTGTGTGGGGTTTCTTCTCTTTGCTCCCACAGCCCCTATGAATTTGTTTCATTATAGTATCTTTCATTCTGCGTTGCCAAAGACCGCTTTTCTCTCTGTCTCCTCCAGTCTGTGAGCTCCAGGATGGTAGGAGCTGGATTGGCTGCATCTCAGTGACCCCAGTACTCAGCATCTGGCATAGAGTATGGGCTTGATGCCTGTTTTTGTTAGACTGAACAGAACTGACAGTGCTCTGAATGGCTGCTTGTGGGGGCTCATACCTGTAATCCCGGCACTTTGGGAGGCCAAGGTGGGTGGATCACTTGAGGTCAGGAGTTTTAGACCAGCCTGGCTAACATGGTGAAACCCCGTCTCTACTAAAAATACAAAAATTAGCCAGGCATGGTGGCGCATGTGTGTAGTCCCAGCTACTTGGGAGGCTGAGGCATGAGAATCGCTTGAACGTGGGAGGCAGAGGTTGCAGTGAGCTGAGATCGATCGTACCACTGCACTCCAGCCTGGGTGATAGAATGAGATTTAGTCTCAAAAAAAAAAAAAAAAAAAAAAAAGGAAAATAAGGCCAGGTATGGTGGCTCATGCCTGTAATCCTAGCACTTTGGAAGGCTGAGGCAGGAGGATCTCTTGAAGACAGGAATTCAAGACCAGCCTGGGCAACACAGCAAGACCCCTGTCTCTACAAAAAGTAAGAAAATTAGCAGGGTAGGGTGGTATGCGCCTGTAGGCCCAGCTACTCAAAAGGCTGAGGCAGGAGGATCCCTTGAGCCTGGGAGTTTGAGGCTGCAATGAACGATGATTGCACTGTTGCACTCCAGTGTGGGGTGACAGAGAGAGAGATTGAGAGAGAGAGAGAGAGAGAGACCCTATCTCAAAAAAAAAGGAAAATAACCAATATTTGCAAAAATGTGAAGAAATTGAAACCCTTGTGAATGTAAATGGTGCTGCTGCTGTGGAAGACAGTTTGGAGGCTCCTCAAAAAGCTGAACAAGGCCGGAAATGGTGGTTCACACCTGTAGTCCCAGCTACTTGGGAGGCTGAGTTGGGAGGATCACTTGAGCCTGGGAGGTTGAGGCTGCAGTTCCAGCCTGGGCAACAGAATGAGATGCTGCTTCAAACAAAACAAAACAAAAGTGCTAAACATAGCATTATCCTATAACTCAGCAGTTTCACTCCTACGTATACATTCAAGAAAATGGAAAACAGGACTTGAACCAAGTGTTCGAACACCAATGCTCATAGAAGCCTGATTCCCAACGCCAAAAGGTGATAACATCTCAATTTTGACAGATGAATGGATAAACAAAATATGGTATATACATGCAATGGAATATTATTAAAAGGAATGAAATTCTGATCCATGCTACATGAATGAACCTTGAAAACTTGATGCTAAGTGAAATAAGAGACACAAAAGCCCAATATTGTATGATTCCACTTATAAGAGGTATCTAGAAAGGCAAATTCATAGAGACAGAAAGTAGAACAGAGGTTACTAAGGGATAGAGCAGGAGGAAATGGGAAGTTATTGCTAATGGGTATGGAGTTTCTGTTTGGGATGACGAAAAGTTCTGGAAAGCATGGTATAGTTGCACACTATTGTGAATGTACTTAATTTCACAGCGCTACACACTTAAAATGGTAAATTTTATGTTATGCATATTTTACAATAAAGATGTAAGTGATTAGATCAATCCTATAATAAAGAGCTTATAAAAAATGAGTAGAAATGGCCAGGTGCGGTGGCTCCTGCCTGTAATCCCAGCACTAGGGAGGCCAAATTGGGCGGATCACTTGAGGTCAGGAGTTCAAGACCAGCCTGGCCAACCTGGTGAAACCCCCATCTCTAACAACAACAAAAAAATACAAAAACTAGCCAGGCGTGGTGGCGGGCGCCTGTAATCCCAGCTACTCGGGAGGCTGAAGCAGGAGAATCGCTTGAACCCGGGAGGTGGAGGTTGCAGTGAGCCGAGATTGCACCACTGCACTCCAGCCTGGGCGATAGAGTGAGACTTCGTCTGGAAAAAAAAAAAAAAAAGTAAAAAGGAGAAGGAGAGTGAGAGAGAAAAGTAAAGAAGGGGTGGGGAAAGTTTGGGGTATTCAGTGAGTCAGAGATTTGGGATCAGCTGCACCCTACACAGGGGCTGGTACATTGTAGGCCCTCAACTGGAGGAATGAATGAGAGAATGGTGGGAAAGGAGGGATTTTGAGAATTTGGCTATGGTAGACATTGTATCTCCTAGAATATTCTGGGATAAATCTAAGACTAGAATTCTTCTTCTTCTTCTTTTTTTTTTTTTTGAGACAGAGTCCTGCTCTGTCGCTCAGGCTGAGGTGCAGTGGCACAATTTCAGCTCACCACAACTTCCGCATCCCGGGTTCATGCTGTTCTAGTGCCTCAGCCTCCCAAGTAGCTAGGACTACAGACATACGCCACCAAGCCCGGCTAATTTTTGTATTTTTAGTAGAGACGGGGTTTCACCATGTTGGCTACGCTTGTCTCGAACTCCTGACCTCAGGTGATCCCCCCGCCTCAGCCTCCCAAAGTGCTGGGATTACAGGCGTGAGCCACTGCGCCCGGCCTGGAATTCTTCGTAAATTACTTGCGTTACCAAACTTTACTTATTTGAATACAACTCGTTGTTGAGGTTTGGCCACACGGGGCTCTGAGCACATAAGTGGGTTCCCATAGGGGAAGCATGGAGGGTGGTAAGGTAAGGGCATCCCCTTACTCTGGTGGGTCGGGGGGCCAGCTGACCCTTAGTCAGGAGAGGGAAGGATATTCAGGCAGAGGAGGCGCGGCAGCAAAGGCTGGAGGACAGAGATGCTGCAGTGTGGGCTACGGCTTTGCCTCTCGGCCAACTGGGCCCCAGGCCTAAGAACTGAAGCGATGGGGATGATCCACACCCAGACCATGGGATATGGAGGGGTCCATCTATGGCCGGCGCCGGTCTCTTTCTCTGCGTCCGACGGTGTCCCGAGGGAGAGAGAAGCGTCTGGAGGGAGAGAGAAGCCTCCGAAGGTCTCCCGCCGCGTGTCTTGAGCGGGGTTTCCAGCAGAGGGCGCACAAACGAGGCCGTGCTGAGGCCCGCGAGCTGCCGCTCTAGCCGAAATCTGGTCACAGAGTCGCACCGCTTCCGTCCGTCGGACAGAGGAACGGTGGAAGGAGCCGGAAGTCCGGTGGGCTCCAGGCGTCGCGATGGAGGAGAGTGGGTACGAGTCGGTGCTCTGTGTCAAGCCTGACGTCCACGTCTACCGCATCCCTCCGCGGGCTACCAACCGTGGCTACAGGTGATTTCCCGCCGCCAGACTAGGCTAGCTCCGATTTAACTCTTTCTCCGCCACCCGGACACACCCACTGCGGGAACCGAGGACAGCCCTGGCCAGTTTTGGGGCGAGGGGGAGCTAATGCTGCTGCTTCTTCCAGTTCCAGGCCCGAGCAGGGAGGCGGACCCAGAGTTTCGCCCGTCTCAGTACGACGCGCGGAACTCCTGGCGGCGGGGAGGGCGTTAAAGCCGTATCTAGCGCTTAGGGACCCCGGTGGGCTGCCGGGTACCCTAAACTTGGTCGGGGGTGGTGATGTTACAGACGCTTCTCTTTCAGCGCTAACCGGTGGCCTTGAAGGGATCCTCGAAAAGCCTTAAGCGGGGAGGTACCCTATCACAGACGGAAATACCCGAGAGGAGGGGAGGGAGCCCAGAGCCGGCTGAAAGGACCGGTCCCGGGGAGCTTTAAGCTGACGGTCAAAGCCTGGGGATCCCTTCCTACCCAGATCCCTTCGCACGAATTTCACCCTTGATCACAGCCTGGAGCAGTTGGGAGGACCCCATCTACATTTCTCTGATCTCTACCTGAGACGAATAAACACACACGCTTGTAAACATACAGAGTATCTCTGCAAGGGAACACAGGAAACTGCCCTAGGGGAGGGGAACCGCCCTTGGAAGGAGACTTCCTTTCCCTTTTGTACTGTTTGCATTTTACTACCCTTTGTATGTGTTATCTATCAAAACAAGACGAAAAATATTAAACGAAGCAACGATACACTTCATACAGTCACCCTGGCCTATGGCTATTTTTTGCCACTGAGTGGTGGTGAGGAGTGTTCATATTTGCGGGGGCCGGGGTGGCTATTGAAGGCGATGGTTGTCCAAGTTTTTCGGAAATACGGGATTGGCCTGCACCCCAAGAATGATGGAGCGTCCACATATCCTCTTGTTACTTTCCATTGTGTTACCGTGGGCTCATAGCTGATTTTAAGGTGGAAAGATGTATTAGTGAACATTACATTCATGACATTTTAAAATAGTGTTAAAAACAACAGTAACCGAAATACATTTGTTTTCTGTCATCAAACTGTAGTTGGACCATCAAACCATTGATGGTCGTCTAGCCCTGTCCTCTGTTGGGTCTTCTTTTTTTGTTTGTTTTGAGACAGAGTTTCCCTCTTGTCCAGGCTAAGAGTGTAATGGCGCGCGATCTCGGCTCACTGCAACCTCCGCCTCCCGAATTCAAGCGATTCTCCTGCCTCAGCCTCCAGAGTAGCTGGGATTACAGCCATACACCACCACTACCGACTAATTTTGTGTTTTTAGTAGAGACGAAGTTTCTGCATGTTAGTCAGGCTGGTCTCGAACTCCCAACCTCAAGTGATCCTGATCCACTCGCCTCGGGCCTCCCAAAGTGCTTGGATTACAGGCATGAGCCACCATGCCCGGCCCCCTATTGGGTCTTTAGTAGGATGGGTTTGGTTCCTCTTGGTGCCCCAGAGAGTGAGGTTATGGATTGTCAGGGCTGGCTGGTTTAGCTTAGAGGAAACTACCAGTGCCTGCAATTAAGTCTTGGAGCTCTCCTTAGCCTGAATCTCAGGCCTAGTAAGAGGAACTGGAACTGAGTCTGCTGATTTGTGAGTTGACAATCAGCATTTGTGCAGCCCTCAAGATAGCCGCGTCCAGGGTTCTTGAGAACTGGCACAGGGACTTCCAAGAAAAGCCTCCTGGAAACACCTGCGGTTCTTGCTCTTTGGGGATTTTACTGACCTTTTCTTAGAACTAAAATGTGAAGTTAATGCTTTAAAAGAGTCAAAACAGCTGGCTGTGGTGGCTCACGCCTGTAATCCCAACACTTTGGGATGCCTAGGTGGAAGGATCTCTTCAGCCTAAGACCTCAGGACCAGCCTGGACAACATAGTGAGAGCCTATCTCTATAATTTTTTTTTTTTTTAAATTAGCCTGGTGTGTTGGTACACACCTGTAGTCCCAGCTCCTCAGGAGGCTGAGGTGGAAGGATCTCTTGGGCTCGGGAGGTTGAGGCTTCAGTGAGCTGTGGTTGCACCACTGCGCTTCACCCTGGGTGACAGAGTGAGACCCCATTTCAAACAAACCAGAGCCAAAAGAGGCATTGCTGTAAGTTCATGGTTTCTTGGGTTTCTTCCTAAGCTCCCATTCACTTTTCTGTTCTCCTTTTCTCTTCTGGTGATTGCTCCATGCTGACTTTTTCTTTCGAGATAGTCTCACTTTTCTCAAATGGTCACTCAGATCACTGCAGTCAAGCAATGTCAGAAACAGAATCAGGCCCCTGCAACTGCTGCTTCTATAGAAAGGAAACTGGAAGGAAGTCCTACTCGGAGGAGGACACTGTGGTCTAGAGAGGGGGTCACCAAGTGACAACCCACTGTATTTTTGTATGGTTCACACCTAAGAGTGGTTTTTACATTTTTTAAATAGTTGGGAAAATTTTTAAAGGAGAGTAATTTCATACTGGGAACATTATATGAATTTCAGATTTCAATGTCTACACTTCGATTGAAATACAGCTGTGCTCAGTAGAAAATAGTTGATACCTAAAGCATCACCACGTGCGTGTTCTGTACTGCTTTTACTCTACAGCAGCAGAGCGGCCTTGTTGTGACAGGCTGTGTGCCCTGCAAAGCCAAAGATATTTACTGTCTTACTCTTGACAGAAAATGTTTGCCAACTCTTGGGCTAGAATAAGCAGCCCTTTCCATCCCCAGCATTGGGGTCACGCAGCAGGAGCCTCTGGCAGAGGTTCAGTGGTGTTTGTCCCCTTAGGGCCGCGGAGTGGCAGCTGGACCAGCCATCATGGAGTGGCCGGCTGAGGATCACTGCAAAGGGGCAGATGGCCTACATCAAGCTGGAGGACAGGACCTCAGGTAACCGCAAGGGAGGCCGCACCTAGCTGAGGGGCTGCGCTCCCACTTTATGAAGGGAGAGGTGGTCTGGTCTGGCCAGGCTGCTCAGGGATCATGGGAACCTGTCCTGAAAATCAGAGACATGTGTGTACCTTTAAGCTGTACCTTTCCCCCACCTTAGTTGTAGAGAGTACTGTCTCCAGGTGTAAAAACAAGTATTTCATGTCAAACACCAGTTCCTTTTAGGAGTCCTCAGGAAAATGTGGAGGCCAAGGAGAGGAGACCACAGCTTGGTCCTGGTAGGAAGTAGGAAGCCCTGGAAGTGGCCTTGAAGACAGGCGGGTGAGGATGCACAGCTCTCTGCTGCTGGGCTCTGCTTCCTACTGAGGAATTGTTTATCAACGCAGCAGTAACTCCCAGAGCTGACCACACCCATTAACTGAAGAAGCTGGAAACTGTCTTACTCAGCTCTTTCTGTAGTGAGAGGACAAGCCGAGCTGGGTTGTGTTGGGGTCAGGTGGCAGAGATTGTCTTGGGGGAAACTTCAGAAGTGCTGGGCCACCAGTGCATCTGGGTAAGCTGTGGAAGGCAGTGTGCCTGAAATCCCCCTGCTGAGACCCCGAGTGGGGTCGGACACAGTGCCTGCTCAGTCAGGTGCCACAACATTCGGTCATTTATTTTTTGTAATGTGTAGAGATTTTCCTTTGTAGAGCAGAAGAAAGTGCAAAAGTTCAGAGACAGAACTGGCTGCCTCTTCTCAGAACTATGTTCTGCCTGAGCTGCTGGACGTGGGGTGAGCCACATGACCTCTGGAGCCTTGGCCTCCTTCTTGTTGAAATGGGGATCATATTAGTTCCTCCTTCATAAGACTGTTGGAGGATAGGAAGTGAGCGGATATTTCTCTAATTGCTTTATGGACTGCGAGGCAACCCAAAGCGTTGATTTGTTCTTTGGGAACTTGGGTATTGGCGGCAGAGGAATTTGAAGAGGCAGCTGCCATGGCCAGGCCAGAGAATTTTAGCTGGAGAATTGCTGTGACATCCCAGGTAGTGTCATAAGAGAATGGTACCACCTGTTGTTCTCTGGGGAGTTTGGTAACTGTGACTTTATTTATTTGAAAAAAAATTTTTTTTTCAGATGGAGTCTTGCTTGGTCATCCAGGCTGGAGTGCAGTGGCACGATCTCGGCTCACTGCAACCTCCGCCTCACGGGTTCAAGCAGTTCTCTGCCTCAGCCTCCCGAGTAGCTGGGATTACAGGTGCCCACCACCACGCCCAGCTAATTTTTTTGTGTGTGTTTTTAGTAGAGACGGAGTTTCACCATATTGGCCAGGCTGTTCTTGAACTCCTGACCTCGTGATGCGCCCGCCTTGGCCTCCCAAAGTGTTGGAATTACAGGTGTGAGCCACTGTGCCCCGGCCAGCTGTGACTTTAACATGACTCCCTAATGTAACAGCCACTGCCTAGGGCTGAGCCTCCCCTGTGGGACCCACCCCAAGGTGCTCTTAGCTCAAGGTCATGGCTGGGTCATGTTAGTCTCTAACTTTCCCATGAGGTAATGAGCATATCACTCTAGGCCAGGCTTTCTCAGCTTCAGCACTGTTGACACTTGGGGCCAGATGAGTCTTTGTTTTGGGGAGCTGTGGAGCCCAATGAGGATATTTTACAGCATTCTTGGCCTCTGTCTAGCAGATGTCAGTAGCACCCCCCAAGTTGTGACGATCAAAATTATCTCTAGACATTGCCAGATGTCTCTTGGGGACAGGGGAGCAAAATCACCCCGATTGAGAATTACTGCTCTAGGCTGAAGGCATCTTGGTAAGGTTGGAACAGAAGGCAGATAAATTGACAAGAAACTGCAGACTCTAGGGCTGTTGGTTTTGAATCAGTTCAGCCTTGATTACAAGATTACCTCTAGCCCCGGCACGTAGCTCATGCCTGTAATCCCCTCACTTTAGGAGGCCAAGACAGGTGGATCGCTTGAGCCCAGGAATTCCAGAGCAGCCTGGGCAATATGACAAAACCTTGTCTCTAATAAAAATGCAAAAATTAGCCAGGTGTAGTGGTGGACACCTGTAATCCCAACTACTTGGGAGGCTAAGGCACAAGAATCACTCGAACCAAGGAGGTAGAGGTTGCAGTGAGCCGAGATTGCACCATTGCACTCTAGCATGGGTGACAGAGCAAGACTGTCTCAAAAAGAAAACAAAAAGAAAATAAAACAGGCCAGGGCACGGTGGCTCACCCGCCTGTAATCCCAGCACTTTGGGAGGCCAATGCGGGCAGATCATCTGAGGTCGGGGGTTCGAGACCAGCTTGACCAACACGGAGAAACCTCGTCTGTACTAAAAATACAAAATTAGCCGGGCATGGTGGCGCATGCTTGTAAACACAGCTACTCGGGAGGTTGAGGCAGGAGAATCGCTTGAACCTGGGAGGCAGAGGTTGCAGCGAGGCGAGATTGTGCCATTGCACTCCATCCTGGGCAATAAGAGTGAAACTCTGCCTTGGAAAAAAAAAACCAACCAACCCAAAAAACAAAGTTCTCTCTAAACCACAGGATTCAATAGAAGATATTTGATTAAATACTTAAAGCACCAGCCAGGTATGGTGACTCATGCTTCTAATCCCAGCACTTTGGGAGGCCAAGGTGGGAGGATGGCTTGAGACCAGGAGTTAGAGACCAGCCTGGGCAACATATGAAGACCCTGTCTCTAACAAAAGAAATTGAGTGGGCATGGTGGCATATGCCTGTATTCCTAGCTACGTGAGAGGCTGAAGCGGGAAGATTACTTGAGCCCAGGAGTTTGAGGCTGCTGTGAGCTATGATGCACTGCACATTGCACTTCAATCTGGGCAACAGAGCCCAGACCCTGTTTCTTTTTTTTTTTTTTGTCACCTTGGCTGGAGTGCAGTGGCACAATCTCAGCTCACTGCAGCCTCCAACTCCTGGGGTCAGGGATCCTCCTGCCTCAGCCTCCCAGGGAGCTGGAACTAAATGTGCGTGCCACCATGCCTGGCTTATTTTTATATTTTTTCTAGAGACCAGGTTTCACCATCTTGCTCATGCTAGTCTCAAATTCCTGGGCTCGGCCGGGCGCGGTGGCTCACGCCTGTAATCCCAGCACTTTGGGAGGCCGAGGTGGGCGTATCACCTGAGGTCAGGAGTTCAAGACCAGCCTGGCCAACATGATGAAACACTGTCTCTACTAAAAATACAAAAATTAGCTGGGTGTGGAGGTGCATGCCTGTAATTCCAGCTGCTTGGGAGGCTGAGGCAGGAGAATCACTTGAACCTGGGAGGTGGAGGTTGCAGTGAGCCGAGATCGCGCCGCTGCACTCCAGCCTGGGCGACAGAGGGAGACTCTATCTCAGGCAAAAAAAAAAAGGGTATAAATCAAATTCCTGGGCTCAAGCAATGCACCCCACCTCAGCCTCCCAAAGTGCTGGGACCACACCCAGTCCATGACCCTGTTTCTAAAAAAAACAAAACAAAAAATACTAAAAGCAACAACAGACGTCAGCACATACGGAAAACTGATGCCAGTCATAAATGCTCGTGGAAATTTTATGTTGCGCTGCACCTGTCGAGTGCTGTAGTTGACAAGGTGATGTGTTTCACAAGGGCTCCTTTTAAAGCTAGTCATGCTTGCCCTGTCTCAGATTGAATGAAATCAGCCTGCTTCAGATTCCCTATGGGTGTGAAAACCTCCTCCCTTATTTCCTCGGGGCTTACTGGCCCCTCTTATAGTCCTGCCTCAGGTACTGGGCCTCTTCAGCAGGTGTGATTACCTAGGTCAGGGCTCACCTGTTCTAGGACACTCGGGGTTCAGGTAATATAAGTGGGTAAAGCAGATGGAATGGATGGGCTAGCAGCTCCAGCTGCTCAGGTTGGCTTGGAGGCTCAGCATTAATAGAGCTTAATTTTAAGAGAGACCAGGCAGAATACTAAACTGGGCTAGATTTGACCTGTAAGCTATCTCTGACTTAAGCCTTTCCTTAGTTATATTTTCTGTGTCTTCCTTTTAGCAAGAATGGATTTGATTTGAATTCCAGAGTAAGATTTGCCGATCTGTCCCAGCTGGCGAGAGATGCCTTGCGGGAAAAAGGCCCAGTAGTCTGGTAGAAACACCTGGCTGGAAGGGGGCTCAGGGCTCAGCGCTCAACTTAACCTGTGCTTTCAGGGGAGCTGTTTGCTCAGGCCCCGGTGGATCAGTTTCCCGGCACAGCTGTGGAGAGTGTGACGGACTCCAGCAGGTACTTCGTGATCCGCATCGAAGATGGAAATGGTAGGCATGGGTCCTGGTGCTTCCTCCTCTTGGGAAAGGTTTTCTCAGCCTGTGGAAGGTGGGATTGATCATGTGTTGTCCCCCAGGGCGACGGGCGTTTATTGGAATTGGCTTCGGGGACCGAGGTGATGCCTTTGACTTCAATGTTGCATTGCAGGACCATTTCAAGTGAGTGGTTCTGGGAGACACATGCTCATGCCCCTCCCTTCTTTCCCTGGACAGAATGATCTCCCAGGTTAGGATACCCAAGTGGTTGTGTGTGATTTGTCTGGTAACGGAGACTCAGGAGAACCCAGGGCAAGCCACCTGTCTGCTCTGCCAATGTTCATCTCTGCTGTAAAGCCTTGTCCTTTACCCGAGGCCCATCTCTACCATCCCAGCCTTCGGGCCTGCCACCTGTCTTCCCTTACCAGGCCCCTGAGCAGTCAGAGTCCTCATCAGCCTCCTGTGGCCTTTCTGGGCCTGCTCCTCCATGTCATCAGTGGCGCTTGGATTCCTAGGGCACCCAGCAGATGCTCTGATGTCCTTTTCTGAAGCTAAGAGATAGGGCAGGAAGTCCTCCTCCACCATCTGCAGGGCTTGAACTCAGGCTGCCAGTGAGTGGGCTGTGCCCGGCCACTCATGTGGACGCCTCTGGCTCTTCCCTGACCTGGTGCTGCTATGTGGTGTGGTATGGAGGGTGGGGGAGCTTTGTGTTGCCCTCTACTTCTGGGTATCTGTCTTGTCTCCCTGTCTACCTTCTGAGTGTTTGAGGATGTGTAGAGACCGCATCTTAGTTCTTGTGCCACATGCTGTAGAGGGAAGGGCAGGCTCTCACATGTGTCCTAGAGACAGTGTTAGGACCCTCTACATGAGTGATCTCACTGAACTCGTAGCCATCTTGAAGACCTATAGAATTGTGGGCATATTTTGCTGACAAGGAAACCAATGTGCATGCAGCTACTGAAGTGTCAGAGCAGGATTTGAATTCAGGCCTCCCAAGCCTGCACTCTTTTTGCCACCCCGTCTCACTACGAGGCTCAGCCTGGACTGATGGCAGGCAGTAGTGAAGTGAGCTAGTGATTGCAGGGCAGCTGGTCTCTTCCTTCCTCACCTTTTTCCTCATGTTCTCTCCCCAGGTGGGTGAAACAGCAGTGTGAATTTGCAAAACAAGCCCAGAACCCAGACCAAGGCCCTAAATTGGACCTGGGCTTCAAGGAGGGCCAGACCATCAAGCTTAACATCGCAGTGAGTTCCACCCTTGCTTGACTGTGGTGGCCATGGTCACGTGATACTTGTGGCCACCCAGAGCCCATCGCTCTTCTTATGGTTCAGCTCCTTCAGTTCAGCAGATGTTTAGTGAGCATCTGCCTTGTGCCAGGTCCTGCACCAGGGGTGAACGAGAGACCTCTATTCTTGTGGAACTCAGAGTTAAACTGAGACAGGCAGGTAAAAATGTAATTACAACATGGCAGGAAAGGTTCCATAACTAAGGGATGCCCTGGGTGCCATGGGCCCCTAGAGGAAGGGCATGCAGCCCATAGAGTTGGGAACCAAGTAAGGCTTACTGGAAGAAGGGACCTGTAGGCAAGGGAAGAGTGATCAAAGAGGACCAGCAGGTGCAAAGCCTCTGAGCTGAGAAGGAGCATCAGTCATTTGCTGCCGGAAGTGGTGCTTCTGTCCTAGCTATTAGAGTGCATCAGGAGGGACCCATGTGCTCATCCCAGGCTGTGTCTTGTATGAGGAAGATTTGGGAGAGTTCTGGCAGGAAGGCGTTGAGGTGGACACTGGGAGTCCTGGGCAGCTTCTGCTGATAGTGTTGTCCTGGCTCCTGTGTCTTTGTTCTGAGCTGCTCTACCTCTGGCTTCCCCCGGTCAGTTCCTGTTCATAGGAACAGGTTGGGCTGGGTTGCCTAAAGTTGACCTTTACCTGGCTGCAAGGGTGGAGAGGGGAGATGAGGTCAGACTTATGATTGGGGGCACCCAAGGACCAAGTGGATTGGTTTTTGTTTTTGCCAGGAATACTGTGTTGAGATGGATTTGTTTTTTGAAGAAGCTTTGTAACGCTAAAATAATGCTTTTCCTCTTTACTTACCATCTCTTTCTCCTCTTTTCTGCTTCGTGCTGGTGATTTGGGATCCTTGAAGTTGGCCAGCTGGCCCTTAAGAGAGAAATGCAAGTCCAATCCAGTGGACTGGTTGGGATGCGATTCTTTCTCTCGCTTGGAGGAAACTAACATTTAATGAGCACCAGCTGTGGGCCAGGTAGTGTTTTTAGGCGTTTCTCATGTGAATTAAACATCTCCCTTTCCTCTGTGAGATGAGGAAATGGAGGCTTAAGGATGGTTGGGGACTTGCCCAGGGTCACAGAGCTACAAATAACTGGCACATCTGTACTCACACTGAGGTCTTTGAGGTCTTTTGACTTCAGGGCTGGACTTATTATTCTATTAAGCTGCTGCTTTCCTTATAAGTAGGGAACATATTATCTTCATCTGTGTGACTTGTGCTGGTTTCTGGCTCATGCTTGGTGCTCAGTTTTTTTTTAAGCATTTTCTTGAAGTATAATATGCATGTAAAAAAGTGTACAAATCATAAGTGCAGAACTTAGTGAAATTTTAAAAACTTAATTTATAGGCCAGGAGTGGTGGCTCCTGCTTGTAATCCCAGCACTTTGGGAGGCCGAGGCGGGTGGATCACCTGAGGTCGGGAGTTCAAGACAACCCTTACCAACATGGAGAAACCCCGTCTCTACTAAAAATCCAAAATTAGCCGGGCGTGGTGGTGCGCGCCTGTAATCCCAGCTACTCGGGAGGCTGAGGCAGGAGAATTGCTTGAACCCGGGAGGCGGAGGTTGTAGTGAGCCAAGATCAAGCCATTGTACTCCAGCCTGGGCAACAAAAGCAAAACTCTGGATCAAAAAAACAAAACAAAACAACCCAATTTATAAACTTGCACCTCGCTCAAGATGCAAAAGATAGTCAGCACTCTGGAAACACCTCTCCTGGCCCCTCCCAGTAACTACCCTGAGTAACCCTATACTGACTTCACATACTGTAGGTTTCATTTGTTCTTAACTTTCTTTTTTTTTTTTTTTTTGAGACGGAGTCTCGCTCTACCGCCCAGGCTGGAGTGCAGTGGCCGGATCTCAGCTCACTGCAAGCTCCGCCTCCCGGGTTTACGCCATTCTCCAGCCTCAGCCTCCCGAGTAGCTGGGACTACAGGCACCCGCCACCACGCCCGGCTAGTTTTTTTTGTATTTTTAGTAGAGACGGGGTTTCACTGTGTTAGCCAGGATGGTCTCGATCTCATGACCTCGTGATCCGCCCGTCTCGGCCTCCCAAAGTGCTGGGATTACAGGCTTGAGCCACTGTGCCCGGCCTCTTAACTTTCATAAGTTGAATCATACACCTAATCCTGTTTGGGGATGATTTCTTTCTCTTACTCAATGTAATTTTTGTAAGAGTCATCCATGGTGTTGTGTGTAGTTTGTTCATTCTCACTGTTGTGGCATGTACCATTGTGAGAATTCATCCAATTTATTTATGTTTTACTGATGATGGACATTTGGGTAGTTTCCAGTTTGGGGCGATTACAAATAGTGCTGCTGTAGATGTTTGAGTTCATGTCTTTTGGTGCATATATGTATGATTTCTGTTGGTTTATATCTAGGAGTGGAATTGCAGAGTCATAAGTTTAAGTTCCTATGTTGAGCTTTATAGATCCTTTCAAGTAATTTTTCAAAGTAGTTTTACCAGTTTACACTTCGATCAGCAGCACATGAATGGTTACTCCATGTCATAGTCAATACTTGATAATCTACATTTTAGCCATTCTGGTGAATGTGTAATGGTTTATCATTATAGCTTTGATCTGCATTTCCCTGATGAATGAAGTGGGGTGCTGGGTTTTAAAATGGACCTTATTTGTGATAGATTCAGAATGATGATGCACTAAGTGTAGCTCATAACCATGCTAGGTAGGACCATCTTTTGGTTAGATGTTAGGGCTCTGGGGTCACCTTGGCCCTCCTCGTGGGGTTTTCTGGTAGCACTGGGACTGCAGCAGAACTGGCTGATTTGCATTCCTCTTCCCTGTTTAGAACATGAAGAAGAAGGAAGGAGCAGCCGGGAATCCCCGAGCCCGGCCTGCCAGCACAGGAGGGCTGAGCCTGCTTCCCCCTCCCCCAGGGGGCAAAACCTCCACCCTGATCCCTCCCCCTGGGGAGCAGTTGGCTGTAGGGGGATCCCTCACCCAGCCAGCAGTTGCTCCCAGTTCAGGTTAGTGCTCAGTGGGCGACTGCTGGATCGGTACCTGTGTGCTCCTCTTCTCACTGGCAGCTGGGCCCCATGGTTTTCCCCCCGTCACACATGTGGATTGGTAATGTAGTACCTGTCCATGTCAAAGAAGAAAGGCGGGCACCCAAAGCTGATTCTGCACACGCTGGTAAGGGGCTCCTTCTAGTTGGCCTTTATGGCGTCTGCCTTCCCCTGAGAGGCCGGGGCTGGGATTTGTTTGTTACTGTGAAATCATCAACATGTCAGTTCCTGGTTCCCAGTGTGTGCTCAGTGGGTACTGAGTGAGTGGGTAATGGAGACACTGTCTCTGCTCACGTGTAGTGTGAGAGATGAGTCACAGCACAGAGACCAAATGTGTAGGCCTAGACCCACCATCAGCTAGTGTGATCTGGAGAGGTTTCATGAAAGAGGTGACATTGATCTGGACCTTGAAGGAGGCAGATAGAGTGGGAGTGGTTGGCATTCCAGGCAGAGAGAACATGAATGAGGCCAAGACTTTTAGACACCTGGTGTATTTAGGGAGATGGGTACAGCATAAGGTATGCCAAGGTGAGTGGTGGGAAATGAAATTTCGTTTGGAGTGAGCACCTCGGGTGTGGAAAGCTGAGAGCATTTGCCCCGGCAGCTTGTGCTGAGGAGCCCTTCGGAGACCCTGGGATTCTGGAAGTGAGTGTCTAGTGTCAGCCTCTGACCACGCTGGGGTGCCAGCCCTTTGCCTCTACCTCCCCACCCTGCCCAGCCCAGCTTGATGCTCCTGGCCTTCCCCGGGCTGGGCGATTGTTACCAGCCTGCCTTCTGCCCACAGCTCTCTCCAGCTTGCAGGCAGGAAGCCTTCCTGCTGTGCTGATTCCTAAGCATCCGCAACATCGGCTGCCCTATCTGGAGGTCAAGCTTTAGGCTTCAGCCCTGGGGGGAATACTCTAACCTGGAGAGTGGCAGAAGGGGCAGTCAGAGAGCCCGCCTGGTACTGGGAACTGTTCTTTAAGCGTTATTTCTCAGAGTGGGGTCATAGGACCACTTGCCTTGGCATCGCTGGGGGATAGGGGCAGGAATCTGCATTCTTATGTCTATTCTTTTTTTTTTTTTTTGAGATGGAGTCTTTTTGCTCTTGTTGCCCAGGCTGGAGTGCAATGGCATGATCTCGGCTCACCGCAACCTCTGCCTCCTGGGTTCAGGTGATTCTCCTGCCTCAGCCTCTCGAGTAACTGGGATTACAGGCATGCGCCTCCACACCCAGCTAATTTTGTATTTTTGGTAGAGACGGGGTTTCTCCATGTTGGTCAGACTGGTCTTGAACTCCCGACCTCAGGTGATCCGCCCGCCTTGGCCTCCCAAAGTGCCAGGATTATAGGCATGAGCCACTTTGTCCAGGCCTTATGTCTATTCATGTTTGTGTGTTGACTAAAGTCTGAGAGCTACTACCTTAGGCCATCCCTTGGTTGCTGATGGTTATTTATTTATTTATTTATTTGAGATGGAGTCTTGCTCTGTCACCCAGGCTGGAGAGCAGTGGCATGTTCTCGGCTCACCACAACCTCTGACTCCTGGGGTTAAGTGATTCTCCTGCTTCAGCTTCCCGAGTAGCTGAGATTACAGGCATGCGCCACCACGCCCACCTAAGTTTTGTATTTTTAGTAGAGGCAGGGTTTCACCATGTTGGTCAGGATGGCCTCGATCTCCTGACCTTGTGATCTGCCCACCTCAGCCTCCCAAAGTGCTGGGATTACAGGCATGAGCCACCACACCTGGCCTTGCTGATTCATTTTTAACAGCATTTTAATTTTAATATGGTGTGCTTGCTGTGTGCCGGGTAAAGTTCTAGGCAACTGGCAGGTATAGCATCAAGTTTTAGTTCTCAAGGGCTTGTATTCTGGTGTCTGAGACAGGCAGTTAGCATGTCTACAAACAAAATGGTGTCAGATAATAAGTCATAAATAGCAACATTTATGAAGCACTTACTATATGAACAATATGGTTGGGTTCAAATTTCAGCTTACCAGCTTTGTGATCTTTATTAATTAATTTATTTTTATTTTTTTATTTTTGAGATGGAGTTTTGCTCTTGTTGCATAGGCTGGAGTGTGACGGCATGATCTCAGCTCACCGCAGCCTCTGCCTCCCAGGTTCAAGTGATTCTTCTGCTTCAGCCTCCTGAGTAGCTGGGATTACAGGCATGTACCACCACGGCTGGCTAATTTTGTGTTTTTAGTAGAGACGGGGTTTCTCTATGTTGGTCAGGCTGGTCTTGAACTCCTGACCTCAGGTGATCCTCCCGCCTTGGCCTCCCAAAGTGCTGCAATTACAGGCATGAGCCACCATGCCTGGCCTACTTATTTATTTTTAAGATGGAGTCTTACTCTGTCGCTCAGTCTGGAGAGCAGTGGCATGATCTCAGCTCACGGCAACCTCCGCCTCCTGGGTTCAAGCGATTCTCCTGCCTCAGCCTCCCAAGTAGCTGGCATTACAGCTGTGCACCACCATGCCTGGCTAATTTTTGTATTTTTAGTAGAGACAGGGGTTTCACCATGTTGGCCAGGCTGGTCTCAAACTCCTGACCTCAGGTGATCCACCTGCTTTGGCCACCCAAAGTGCTGGGATTACAGGCTGAGCCACTGTGCCCAGCCCAGTTTTGTGATCTTTAGAAAATCACTTCTCCATGCCTCATTTTTCTCATCTGTAGGATAGGGGAAGTAATGATACTTAAAATATAGGTTTCTTGTGAGGATCAAATAAACTAATCTATGTATAGCACTTAGAACAATTTTTGGAACATTCTAAGTGCTTACTGAATGTTAGCTCTCATTTTATTCATATCGTTATTGCCACTATATGCTGGACCTGTTCTAAGCATTCCATGGGTATTTAATCCTCACACCAGTCCTATGGAGTAGTTCTGTTATTTTCACCATTTTAGAGGTAGGAGAATGGAAACTGAAATGACCTGCACAGTCACATGGCTCGTCCCAATCTCTTTCCCTAGAGGCTGGGGTGAGGTTCACAGAAGATAATGTGCCTTGAGCACTTGGTGAGCATTGAGGGCCCTAGTTTTATCTGTTCTCCTGGCCCAGAGCAGATTAGAAATAGCAAATTAATGTGAAGGCGGAGTGTGGCAAACACAGGCCCTTCAGAAGGGACAGATGGCAGCACTGGGGGAGGTGCCAGAAAAGCACAAGAGCAGGCATTGTAGCCCCATGGTGTCACCCACCTTGGTGGAGAGATAGGAATGCGCTTCTGTGTGAGCTCTTGGGAACGCTCTTCCTGACCCCTAACCAGTTTGGGGCCTGGGACTCGGCACGTGGCTGGCACATAATGTTCTCAGCTAGTTGATCCAGACATGGTAGTGCAGGCTTGATATGAAGATGATCTTGCAGTTTTGTTGGACATTCTCCGTTCAAGAAGCTGAGCCAGGTTATAGTAAATTTTAAATAGATTTCAGCATGAACGGTTGATAACAAAGTCAGCTTCAGGTATGCATGATAGATGACGTGAGACTAACCCCAACTCCGCCGGCACCCCTCCTTCCACCTTGTATGTGGCTTTCCGCTTTTTCTCCAGAGCCCTCAAGGGCTGGTGGGAAGATGCTGGAAGTGTGGCAACCCAGTGGTGTTTTGTTGCCCAAAAACTTGTCTTCGTGCGGCTTTCCCAGCTACCTGGTGTCATGAGACTGTTCACTGAGTCTTATGATTTGGTCATGGAAACAACCAGAAAGAGAGGTCTCTGACTCCTCTGTCCCCTCTTCTCTTCCTGTGGGTCGGACTCGGGAACATCAGTAGGAGGCGCTCCTGTACCCTGGCCACAGCCCAAGCCTGCCACCGCTGACATCTGGGGAGACTTTACCAAATCTACAGGGTGAGGAGGGCCATGTTCTGTGGGGGACTGGGGCCAGGGCCATTGCTCTACAAACCTTGTATTGTTCCACATGCCTGCCTTCTGGTGTTAGGATTAGGAGTAACAGTTTTAATTTGGATGTTTTCTTTTCTTTTTTTTTTCCTTTTTTTTTTTTTGAGAGGGAGTTTCGCTCTTGTTGCCCAGGCTGGAGTGCAATGGCATGATCTTGACTCACTGTAAACTCTGCCTTTCAGGTTCAGGCAGTCCGCCTACCTCAGCCTCCCAGAGTGCTGGGATTACAGGCATGAACTACCATGTCCGGCCCAAAATACAGTAATTATTGATTGCTGAAAATGTCAAATCCTAGAAAACGCAGCATTCTTACACGTAATGTTAACATCGTTCTTAAACAGCTTTTAGCCTAAGATTCATTTGAGGAGTCCGATTTTTCCCACAATAGACAGTTCTGATGATTCAGATGATTCTGGAATAACTCCAAGAACAGTTTTTGTATTTTATATTTTATTTTCACATTGAAAATCAGTCAGATTTGCTTCAGCCTCAAAGAGCGTATTTATGTAAAATTAAATGAGGGCTGGCAGTGAGCTGCGCTCTTTTTTTCTTTTTTTTTTTTTTTTGAGACGGAGTCTCGCTCTGGCACCCAGGCTGGAGTGCAGTGGCTCTATCTCGGCTCACTGCAAGCTCCGCCTCCCGGGTTCACGCCATTCTCCTGCCTCAGCCTCCCGAGTAGCTGGGACTACAGCTCGCCCGGCTAGTTTTTTTTCTACTTTTTTTTTTTTTTTTTTTTTTTTTTTTTTTTTTTTGAGACGGAGTCTTGCTTTGTCACCCAGGCTAGAGTGCAGTGGCCAGATCTCAGCTCACTGCAAGCTCCGCCTCCCAGGTTCACGCCATTCTCCTGGCTCAGCCTCCCGCGTAGCTGGGACTATAGGCGCCCGCCACCTCGCCCGGCTAGTTTTTTGTATGTTTTAGTAGAGACAGCGTTTCACCATGTTAGCCAGGATGGTCTCGATCTCCTGACCTCGTGATCCGCCCGTCTCGGCCTCCCAAAGTGCTGGGATTACAGGCTTGAGCCACCGCGCCCGGCCTTTTTTTCTACTTTTTTAGTAGAGACGGGGTTTCACCGTGTTCGCCAGGATGGTCTCGATCTCCTGACCTCGTGATCCGCCCGTCTCGGCCTCCCAAAGTGCTGGGATTACAGGCTTGAGCCACCGCGCCCGGCCTGCTCTTTTTTTCTAGATGGGAAAGGGGTTAAGCCTCTTTGGCCAGGCGTGTTGGCTCACACCTGTAATCCCAGCACTTTGGGAGGCTGAAGCAGGCAGCTCACTTGAGGCCAGAAGTTCGAGACCAGCCTGGGCAACATGGCAAAACCCTGTCTCTACTAAAAGAAATACAAAAATTAACCGGTCATGTAGTTCCAGCTACTAGGGAGGCTGAGGTAGGAGGATCGTTTGAGCTCAAGAGGTTGAGGCTGTAGTTAGCCTTGAGTGTGCCACTGCATTGCAGCCTGGGTGACAGTGAGACCCTGTCTCAAAAAAACCAAAACAAAACAAAACCACACACAAAAATGATAAATACAGTTACATTATTTAAAAAAAAAATTGAGGGCCAGATTTGGTCTCTGTGCCAAAGTTTGCTGACTGCTGCTTTAGAACATTTAGGAACTGGCTTCTTAGAGCTTTTTCTGTCCAGAGAGAAACCACCTTTTATCTGCTTTGGATTTTCAAAGATCTGAACTCCCCCACCCTTCCCTGTCTTCTCTTTACAGATCAACTTCCAGCCAGACCCAGCCCGGCACAGGCTGGGTCCAATTCTGACCTGAGCACAATTTTTCCTCATGTGACTTCTGGGAAGGAGCTCCCTCGTCTGGGCCAAAGGAAGGAGGGAGAAGCACTCCTCAGCTGGCCTGTGTTTGGAGCATGAATCTCTCCTCTCCTTGTTTGGCTCTGTTGACAAACTGGGCATGTTGGGCAGTAAATTGGCACCATGTCACACTGTTTCCTGGGATTCAAGTATGCAACCAGAACACAGGAGAAGAAAAGCTCCAGGATCCTTGTCCCCATCTGTCCTCTTGACATGAGAGAGACTCTTGAGACTTCTTCCATTGCAATGACCCCTATTAAACACAAGCCCCCAAAGCAAAAGAATAGGTTAAGTTTGCTGCCTGGATTCAGACCAGCCCTTCCCAGGGTCTACAGGTGTCATGTGATCACTGTTCAGCGGGAGGCTTTCTGTACCCACACTGGCTGTAGCCACTTCAGTTCATCTGCCCTCCAGAGGAGGGGTTTCTTCCTGATGTTTAGCAGGTTTAGAGGCTGCAGCTTGAGCTCACAATCAGGAGGGAAACTGGAAGGATTAGCAGCTTTTGAAAATGTTTAAATATTTTGCTTTGCTAATGTGCTGATCCGTACTAACTCATCTTTGCAAAAGGAACTGCTCCTTCAGCGTGCCGCAGCAGGGGCCTCTGAAGGGATTCCTCACTGTGTGCAGCTGCCCTGAGCTTCAGGCAGCAGTGTTCATCTCTGGCCAGTTGTCTGGTTCCCATGTATTCTCGGCCAGGTAGGCAACACAGAGCCAGGGCGGGTGCTGGAAGCCAGACGGAACAGTGTTGGGGCAGGAAGGTGGAAGCTGTGGTCATGGGGCTGTGGGAGTCGGCACTCTGTCTGCTGGTGGCGCTCTCGGCTCGCAGGGTCACAGTGCCGCTCCTGGCAGACTTGCGTTTTCTCTTTGGTGGTTTCTAAAGTGCCTTATCTGCAAACAATTTCTTTTCTCCTTCAGGAACTGTGAATGACTAGCAGAAGGAGCTCAGTAAACTAGACGTCCAGGGTTGCTTGGTTTACTGGTTTATAAGAAATCTGAAAGCACCTCTGAAATTCCTTTTATTAACTCACCTCTCAGTTGAAAGATTTCATTTTTGAAGGGTCAAGACCATGAACTGAAAAAAGTGTTGGCCTTTTTGCGGGACCAGATTTTTAAGATAAAATAAATGTTTTTACTTCTGTCATTGTATGTGAAAGATGAATGTGTTTCTGGCCGCGTGGCTGCTATACTCTTCAGGGTGCCACAGCTAGACTCATGGCCACTCTCTCACCACTGACCAAGTGTCCAGATTGAAAGTTCAGGGCTGGGGTATGAGGCTGGCCCAAGTGAGGAAATGCAACCCTGTTGTCTAAGGCAATCGGTACCTTCTCTCCTGTGTTCTCTAGGATAGTACGGTCTTTTCATCATCCTTTGGGTGATGTGAAAGTACTTGCTTGAATCACTTTGTGTGGGGCTTAATTCTCCTGTGGAGTCTCATGATACAGGCTGTGCTAGAGAGCCTTGCCCCTTGTTTTCTGTCTTCCACCAAACCTACCCACAGAAGCATCTCCCTAAGAAGTAAAGGGGTGCAGATACCCAGAGGTCAAAAGTAAAATTAAGAGGCCGGGCGCACTGGCTCATGCCTGTAATCCCAGCACTTTGAGAGGCCAAGATAGGAGAATCATTTGAGGCTGGGAGTTTGGGACCAGCCTGGGCAACATAGTAAGACCCATTTCTTTCCTTTCTTTTCTTTTTTTTTTTGAGACACAGTCTCACTCTGTTGCCCTGACTGGAGTGCAGTGGAGCAATCTTGATCACTGCAATCACCGCCTCCCAGGTTCAAGTGATTCTCCTGCCTTAGCCTTTCCAGTATCTGTAATTACAGGCACCTGCCACCACACCTGGCTAATTTTTGTATTTTTTCAGTAGAGATGGGGTTTTACCATGCTGGCCAGGGTGGTCTCGAACTCCTGACCTCAAGTTATCTGCCCACCTTGGCCTCCCAGAGTGTTGGGATTATAGGCGTGAGCCATAGCACCCGGCTGTTAGACCCCATTTCTTAAAAAAAAAAAAAAAAAAATCAGCTGGATGTGGTGGTGGTACATGCTTATAATCCTAACTACTTGGGAGGCTGAGGCGGGAGAACTGCTTGAGCCCAGGAGTTTGAGGCTGCAGTGAGCTATGATCACGGTGTCGCACTCCAGTCTGGGCAGCACAGTGAGACCCTAGAGAATTCTCTAAAAGAATTACAAATGGAAAAAGAGCCACAACACTTCTTTTGCCTGAGGATTCTGTAAGAAGCAGTTTTTATTGTTACGGAAATAGCCACTCTGATTAAGAAACTGTAGAGAGGAGAAAGAAAATGAAAATTGAAGATTCTCTTGCCCATTGAATAAGGGTAAAGGAGATTGCATTAAAGGAACCTCAGGAGTAGTAACTTTTTTTTTTTTTTGAGACGAGTCTTGCTCTGTCCCCCAGGCTGGAGTGTAGTGGCGCGATCTCAGCTCACTGCAACCTCCGCCTCCCGGGTTCACGCCATTCTCCTGCCTCAGCCTGCCATGTAGCTGGGACTACAGGCGCCTGCTACCACGCCCGGTACAAGTTTTTTGTATTTTTAGTAGAGACAGGGTTTCACCGTGTTAGCCGGGATGGTCTCGATCTTCTGACCTCGTGATCCACCTGTCTTGGCCTCCCAAAGTGCTGAGATTACAGGCGTGAGCCACCATACCCTGCAGGAGTAGTAACTTTTTTGTGTCGATTTCACATACCATTGCTTCCCATCTAGAGTTACTTTTAAGTACTTGGAGGGTGGAAATCAGAAAGCTTAGATGTAGAGGAAACTTCATTAGAAGTATGTACCATGGCTGGGCATGGTACCCAGGGATTGCCCACAATCCCAGCACTTTGGGAGGCTGAAGTGGGGCGGCTCATTTGAGGTCAGGATTTCAAGACCAGCCTGGCGAACATGGTGAAACCCCGTCTACTAAAAATACAGAAATTAGCCAGGCGTGGTGGCGCACGCCTGTAATCCCAGCTACTTGAGAAGCTGAGGCATGAGAATTGCCTCCAGGAAGTGGTGGTTGCAGTGAGCTGAGATTGTGCCACTGCACTCCAGCCTGGGCAACAAAGCACGACTGTCTCAAAAAAAAAAAAAAAAAAGTATGTACCATTGAAGATCAGCACTTAGATTGTGGAGACAGACCTGGCCTTAGGATCTAGGCTATCCCCTGGTTAGATGTGCGACCACAGGCTCTTTCTTCACCTGAGCATCACTCAGATGAGGCACTAGCAGATGCTTATTGCATTGTTTGACCTTAATTACCTTTCTCTGTAGTCAGGTAAGTACCCAGAAGAGTTCATCATGGTAGGGAGGAGGAGGTGGCATAGCTGATGACATAGCCCTCAGGAATCTAGCCTGAAAAGCACCCTGTGGGGCTGCAGAAGCAAGGGACAGCTAGCAATTGGAATCCCAGCTGAAAAAACTTGTTACAGGACCCAGAACTTCCAGGAAAACTCAATCCCAAACCAGGCAATTACACCCCTGACAGGAGTTTACAAACTGGTGGGTGGATGGTAGAAGATGGGTGCTTTTTTGGGGGGTATGCTAGACCTCAGTTACCCTCTGCGCAATGGGAGAATTTGGATGCACTGGGAGGTGTGGTAGATAGACTCTCAGGTGGTCACCATGATCCCCACCTGCTGTTCACAGCCTTGTGTACTCCCTGCCCCTTGAGATGGCCTAGACCTGTGACTGCTAACCACAGTAGAGTGCCACAAAGGTGACAAGGTGTTATTTTCGTGGTTGCCTTATGTGAGACTGCAACATGTTCCTTACTGAAAAATTCTCTTGCTGGCTTTGAAGAAGGAAGCTGTCATGTGTGAGCTGCCCTTGGGAGAGGGTCAGGTGGCCAGGAACTGAGGGCAGCCTCTGGTTGACAGCCAACAAGAAACTGAAGCTCAGTCCAGCAATCTGCAAGAAAGCAAATGCTGCCAGCAACCACACAGACTTGGAGGCTGATCACTCCCAGGTAAGCCTTCAGATGAGACCCCAGGCCTGACCAACACACTGCAGCCTTGCAGAGGACCAGCTAAGCTGTGCCCAGACTCCCGCCCCATAGGAACAGATGGTAAATGGATTGTGTTAAGTCTCTTAAGTTTGTGGTAAGGTTGTGCAGCAATAGATAACCAATACAAAGGTGAGCAAAGGGAGTTTGAGGTGGGAATCAGTGTGGAAAAGAGAGAATCTGGATAGACTTAATAGCTGTAGGGCCTTGGGAGGTCCCTTATGATGCTCCTTTGGGCCTTCCTGTCGCCTTTAAGTAATGCTTATTGTTTATTGCTAAAAATGATGCTTAACTCTCTGCTAGGCACTATTCTATGCACTTATAAAACTCATTGCATCATCTCAACAACCCTATGAGGGAAGGACTTGTTTTTTTGTTTTTTGAGACAGTCTTGCTCTGTTGCCCAGGCTGGAATGCAGTGCCATTATCTCGGCTCACTTCAACCTCCGCCTCGTGCATTCAAGCAGTTCTCCTGCCTCAGCCTCCGAATAGCTGTGGTTACAGATGTGCACCAGCACTTCCAGCTAATTTTTTGGAATTTTAGTAGAGACGGGGTTTCATCATGTTGGTCAGGCTGGTCTCAAATTCCTGACCTCAAGTGATCTGCCTGCCTTGGCCTCCCAAAGTGCTGGGATTACAAGTGTGAGCCACCAACCTGGCCAGTAAGTACTTGTTTTAGTCTATTTGGGACTATGACAGAATAACAGCCTACGTAGTTTATACACAGAAGAAATTTTTTGCTCACAGTTCTGAAGGCTGGGAAGTCTGACGCACCAGCAGATTCGGTATCTGGTAAGGCTGTCTTTTTGCTGTAACCTCACATGGTAGAAGGGGCAATAGAGTATCTGGGGACTTTTTTTTTTTTTTTGAGACGGAGTCTCGCTCTGTTGCCCAGGCTGGAGTGCAGTGGCGTGATCTCGGCTCACTGCAAGCTCCGCCTCCCGGGTTCACGCCATTCTCCTGCCTCAGCCTCCTGAGTAGCTGGGACTACAGGCGCCCACCACCGCGCCCGGCTAATTTTTTGTATTTTTAGTAGAGACGGGGTTTCACCGTGGTCTCGATCTCCTGACCTTGTGATCCGCCCGCCTCGGCCTCCCAAAGTGCTGGGATTGCAGGCGTGAGCCACCACACCCAGCCTTTTTTTTTTTTTTTTTTTTAAGAGATGGAGTCTTGCTATATTGACCAGGCTGATCTAAAACCCCTGGCCTCCAGGGATCCTCCTGCCTTGGCTGCCCCAAATGCTGGAATTAAAGGCATGAGCCACCACATGGGGATGGCGCTGCCTTTTTTTTTTTCTTTTCTCTTTGCTTTTTTTTAAAGACAGTTTTGCTCTCGTTGCCCAGGCTGGAGTGCAATGGTGTGATCTTGGCCCACTGCAACCTGTGCCTCTTGGGTTCAAGCATTTCTCCTGTCTTAGCCTCCTAAGTAGCTGGGACTACAGGCACACACCACCACACCCAGGTAATTTTTATATTTTTAGTTAAGATGGTGTTTCACCATATTGGCCAGGCTGGTCTCGAACTCCTGACCTCATGATCTGCCTGCCTCAGCCTCCCAAAGTGCTGGGATTACAGGCATGAGCCACCACGCCCAGCCGGGGCTTCCTTATAAGGGCAATACTGTTTGTCAGGGCTCTACACTTATGACATAATTACCTTCCAAAGACCTCACCTTCAAATACCATCACACTAGGGGTTAGGTTTCAGTATGAATTTGGAGGTGGGGGGTTGACAGAAATGTTTATAGCAGTACTCATCCCTGTTTTGAAAATGAGAAATGCAGACAAATTATATAATTTGTTCAAAGTCACATGGTTGGTAAGTGGCAGAGCTGGGATTTGAACCCAGGCATTCTGGCTCCAGCATCCGTGCTTTTAGTCAGGGTGGCTGCTGCTTTGGAGCAGCGCTCCCTGCGAGGCCTTGGCACATAAGACCCTCTTAATATATGAAAAGTCCCATTCCCTCCACATGGCTTACAAAAGCCGTGGCAAGTAGGAATGACAGGCCAAGGGTGGGGCTTTATTCCATTGATGATTGAAAGCTACTGAAATGCATCATGGGCACACAGTAGGTGCTTAATAGTTGTTGATTTCTATGAGCTGGGAGTGAGAAGGATACCATGCTCTGTGGACTGAGTGGACTGGAGTAGGGAAAAGACCAATTTTTTCTCACTGCAGCTTGAATGTAGACAGATACTTTTTTTTTTTTTTTAAGCCAACCATACAAAGCCTGTAAATAGGTAGACATTTTATTTATTTATTTATTTTATTTGTGTATATATATTTTTTAACAGACAGAACTTTGCTTTTGTTGCCCAGGCTGGAGTGCAATGGCGCGATTTTGGCTCACTGCAACCTCTGCCTCCCGGGCTCAAGCGATTCTCCTGCCTCAGCTTCCTGAGTAGCTGGGATTACAGGCACCTGTAACCATGTCTGGCTAATTTTTTGTATTTTTAGTAGAGATAGGGTTTCACCATGTTGACCATGGCAGGTCTCGAACTCCTGACCTCAGGTGATCTGCCTGTCTCGGCCTCCCAAATTGCTGGGATTACAGGCGTGAGCCACTGCACCCAGCCTATTTATTTTTTTTGAGACAGAGTTTCACTCCTGTTGTCCAGGCTAGAGTGCAATGGCACAGTCTCAGCTCACTGCAGCCTCCACCTCCCAGGTTCAAGTGAGTCTCCTGCCTCAGCCTCCCAGGTAGCTGGGATTACAGGCTCCCGCCTCCATGCCTGGCTAATTTTTATATTTTTAGTAGAGATGGGGCTTCATAATGTTGGCCAGGCTGGTCTCAAACGCCTGACCTCAGGTGATCCGCCTGCCTCAGCCTCCCAAATTGCTGGGATTACAGGCATGAGCCACTGCACCCGACCAAAATGACATGCATTTGTCATCTCAGCTTCTGTGGTCAGGAATCTGGTGCAGCTCAGCTGGGTCACAGCCCTCTCACAGGCTGCAGTCAAGGTGTCAGCTGAGGCCACACTGTCATCTTAAGGCCCAGCAGGAAAGGGTTTGCTTCCAAGCTCACTCACGTGGTTGCGGGTGTGATTCTGTTCCTCGTGGCTGTTGGACAGAGGTCACCCTCATTTTCTTTCCACATAGGCCTCTGTGTAGTTCACATCTTTGCAGTTGCTTCCTTGAAGCCAGCAAATGTGATTGTGGCAAGACAGCAGTCGTAGTTTTAATTCCAGAAACGATCCCATCCCTTGGCTGGGTCTCGTGAGTAGAAGTCACAAGTCCTGTCCACACTAAGTGGAGGGTGTGGATAGCAGGAGGCAAGGATCGTTGAGGGCCATCTTAGAAGGCTGGGTGCAGTGGCTCATGCCTGTAATCCCAGCACTTTGGGAGGCTGAGGTGGGCAGATCATGGGTCAACAGATGGAGACCAGCCTGGCCAACAGGGTGAAACCCCGTCTCTACTAAAAATACGAAAATTAGCTGGGCATGGTGGCGTCAGCCTGTAGTCCCAGCTACTTGGGAGGCTGAGGAAGGAGAATCACTTGAACCCAGGAGGCAGAGGTTGCAGTGAGCCGAGATCATGCCACTGCACTCCAACCTGGCAACAAAGCAAGACTCCATCTCAAAACAAAAGAAGTCTACCTGTGTATTAGCTTGCTAGGGCTGCTGTAACAAGTGACCACACACTGGGTGGTTTAAACCACCTGAATGTATTCTCTCCCAGTTCTAGAGGCTGGAAGTCTGAAATCAAGATGCCAGTAGGGCCATGCTCCTTCCAGAGGGTCTAGGCCAGAATCCTTGCCACTTCCAGCTTCTGGTAGCCCCAAGCATTCCTTGGTTGTTGGGAACAAGCCCCCCAAAATTTGGCCATAAACTGGCCCCAAAACTGGCCATAAACAAAATCTCTGCAGCACTGTGACATGTTTATAATGGCCATAACGCCCACGCTGGAAGGTTGTGGGTTTATGGGAATGAGGGCAAGGAACACCTGGCCCACCTAGGGCGGAAAACCGCTTAAAGGCATTCTTAAGCCACAAACAATAGCACGAGCAATCTGTGCCTTAAGGACATGCTCCTGCTGCAGTTAACTAGCCCAACCTATTCCTTTAATTCGCCCCATCTCTTCATTTCCCGTAAGGGATACTTTTAGTTAATTTAATATCTGTAGAAACAATGCTAATGACTGGCTTGCTGTTAATAAATATGTGGGCAAATCTCTGGGGCTGTCAGCTCTGAAGGCTGAGACCCCTGATTTCCCACTTCACAACTCTGTATTTCTGTGTGTGTGTCTTTAATTCCTCTAGCACCACTGGGTTAGGGTCTCCCTGACTGAGCTGGTCTCGGCACGTAGTGTGTGGCAGCGTCACTCCAATCTCTGCCTTCTCCCTGTGTTTCCATGTGTGTCCTCTCCTTTCCTTATTAGGATGCCCATCATTGGATTTAGGCCCCACGCTAAATCCAGGAGGATATTCTCTGCAAATGTCCTATTTCCAAATAAGGTCACATTCACAGGTATTGGGGATTAAGACTTGAACATACTTCTTTGGGAGACAATTCACCCACTATGTCTACCTGCTACAAGGCCCATCAGTAAGAGATGGATTGTATAAATTTAGGCACATCTGGTGGAATACTAGATCTCTGGGGAAAACAATGAAAAAGAAGCTCTTTATATATTGATAAGGAATAAGGGATGGTCCCTAAACTATCAAGGACAGGTAGCAAGGTACAGAACAAAGTGTATATATAATATGTTCTATTTTGCATTAAAGAAAAGGGAAGAGAGGCCAGGTGTGGTGGCACACGCCTGTAGTCCTAGCTACTAGGGAGGCTGAGGCTGAGGCAGGAGAATCACTTGAACCTGGGAGGTGGAGGTTGCAGTGAGCTTAGATTGTGCCACTGCACTCCAGCAAGGGTGACATGTAGTGAGACCCCTGAAACACTGAAACAATTGCTACGGAATAAAAGATGAAATGCTCCTGATTATTGTAAATACAAAATTGCATGCAGTTCGTGTAAAGACAATGCCGGGTTGGACTGCCAGAATGAGACAACAGCACATGATGTGCTTCCCCCTGCAGAGAGCCTGTGAATGGAGGTGCAGTCAGGGAGGTTTCACATCACCAAGATTCCTATCCCGGAAAAGCAGGTGTTCATAGCTCTGGGAATGGAATGTGACCCTTGTGGAGAGCCTATAAATGGACACACGAGGGGCACCTGTTCATATTGGATAAGCTAGGGTTATAAATGCCCTCATCTTGCCACTGCTCTTCTAGGCCTCTTAGGGTTAAGGCATACTCCCTTCTGAGAATTTCTGGTCTAACCAGTTGTCTAGCTTCACGTCCTGTTTCTATGGATTGTTTGTAACCAGCTTTTGCTGCAACTGTTACTGCTGATTAATATCTTGCTAATCATAGGTTATGGAAAGACTGTTTCTGTCTTAAGGTTCTCTTAGAAATGACTGATGCACACACTATACTGTAAATTATTATCTCTGTACACTGTACTTCTGCATATAGATGTTATGTTAAAGAATTACTTCATCCCCATGTGACCATCTCACCTCATAATCAAATGACCCTCAATCCCTCACTAACCTACCCCTGCCCTCACTAAACTTAATAATAAATGCTGGTATATCCAGTACATTGGCGGCATCATGGGATCAGAAGGTGGTGACCTCCCTGTTCCCAGCTTTCACTATCTTGTGTATGTCTATTATTTCTTGACCTGCCCATTCATCTGGGAACAAGGAAAGAGCCCCGTTGCATTGTGGGCTGCTGGCCAGATCCCACAATTGTGACAGAGCAAGACTCCATCTCAAAAATAAATAAATAAATAAATAAATTAATTAATTAAAAAAAAAAGGCCAGGAGCGGAGGTCATGCCTGTAATCCCAGCACTTTGGGAGGCTGGGCAGGCAATCACCTGAGGTCAGGAGTTCTAGACCAGCCTGGCCAACATGGTGAAACCTCATCTCTACTAAAAATACAAAAATTAGCCAGGCATGATGGCAGACACCTGTAATCCCAGCTATTTGGGAGGCTGAGGCAGGAGAATCACTTGAACTTGGGAGGTGGAGGTTGCAGTAAGCCAAGATCATGCCATTGCACTCCAGCCTGGGTGATAAGAGCAAGACTCTAAAATATCCCTGAAAGGATTCATAGGCAACAGCATCCCCCAGATTTCCTAGAGGGTGAGACTGGGAGACAGGAATGGAAGAAATGCCTATTTTAACTTTATAACTTTCTGTACTATTTGAATTTTTTTTTTTTTTTTTTTTTTTTTTTTTTTAAATAGAGACGGGGCTCTCTCTTTTTTGCCCAGGCTGGTCTTGAACTCCAGGACTCATGCCTGGCCCTATTTGAATTTTGAACCATGTAAATGTACCATCTTTTCAGAGAAAAATACAATCTGGCTGGGCATAGTGGCTCACACCTGTGATCCCAGCATTTGGGAGGCTGGGGTGGGTGGATTGCTTGAGCCCAGGGGTTCAAGACCAGCCTGGCCAACATAAAACTCCATCTCTACCAAAAAAGTGCAAAAGTGATCCGAACGTGGTGACACTTGCCTGTAGTTCCAGCTCTTTGAAAGGCTGAGGTAGGAGGAGCGCTTGAACTGGGGAGAACTGATTGCTCTATCACATGTGAACAGTAGAATCAGCCTCATGGTGATCTTTGCCGTTGTTTGTGAAATCAGCATTTCTTCCTCAGTTTGTGCATGGTTTATTTAACCCTTTTCAATATGTTTTTGAAATGAGGTGGGTTTCATGGTTTTAGGATTACAAATGATGCTGCAATCTCTACTATACTTGTACACATATCTTTGGACACTCCTGCAGATATTTCTATAGTGTAGAGAACAGGATGTGGCATTTTTAATTACAGCATTTATTTAATGCTTCTAATTTGAGTACATTCTGCAAATTTATCTTCCATGGGAACGGTAACAGATCATATTCCAATTTGTTTCCCAGTTCTATCAATGTGTACAACAGAAGGAATCCAATACCAGATGAAAATCCAGATCTACACGAGGAAATGAAGAACACCAGAAATGGGTATTTTCTTATTTTGTAAATTTCTTTTGTAAAAATTTGACCATTTAAACAAAAGCAATTAACAATGGGTTGTGGGGTTTATAACATGCGTAAAAGCAAAGTACATGTCAGCAATAGCGTCAAGGCCAGAAGGCGAGGTTTAACATCACTTGAAGGTTGAGATCAGTTAAAAAGGTAGCTATAAGCCCTAAGGCAATTACTAAAATAACAAAAGAAAGAGTTAAAGCCAATAAGCCAACAGAGGAGAATGAAATGACATAAAAACCATGTGAACACTGATAGAGTAATTGCTCTTCCTATAGTAATTGCACCTCTATCCTACAGAAATACTTACACCAGTGGCTGAAAATGCCCCTACAGGAATGACTAGAGCATTATATGTAATCGTAATATCATAGAACCAATTTAACTTCAAAAGCGTATGGAAAGGGCTACATGAATGACAGTTAAAAAACAAAAAAAGAGAGAGAGAGAGGGCCAGGTGCAGTGGCTCAAGCCTGTAATCCTAGCACTTTGGGAGGCCGAGGCGGGTGGATCACGAGGTCAGGAGATCAAGAGTCATCCTGGCCAACATGGTGAAACCCTGTCTCTACTAAAAATACAAAAATTAGCTGGGCGTGGTGGAGCGTGCCTATAATCCCAGCTACTCGGGAGGCTGAGGCAGGAGACTCGCTTGAACCAGAGAGTCGGAGGTTGCAATGAGTCAAGATCGTGCCAATGTACTCCAGCCTGGTGACAGAGCGGGACTCCGTCACCAAAGAGAGAGACACAGAGAGAGCGAGATGGAGAGATCCCAGAACAGAATCCTAGCGGACCTTGATTTACGTCCTCATATGGTACGGTAGACACCGAGGAGAGGAGGGTAAAGTTGGTCTGGCTCTTCTTTTCTATGAGAGCGTGTGCTGGATGGAAGAAAGTTGCCAGCGGTTTAAGAATTTTTAAAATATAAAAAACACTTCATAGAACGGACTCAAACCAGCCAACTCCAGACGTGGAAGCAAGCACACCACTCGACTGAGACACACGGACAGTCAACCCCCCCTCCCACATCACCATGCAGAGCAGGCGCCCATCCAACGCTAGGCGGGGCCACCGCCTTTTGCAGAACAATTGTGCAGGCTCCAAAACCTCGGAAAACAGGAGAGACGCATCTTGCCGGCTACGGTGGAAACCCGTGCATTGGGTGATTCCGAAGCTAGAGGGGCAGCCGAATGGCCTTCGCCCCGTCCTGCCCCGCGTCCACTGTAAGCTCAGCGGGGAGCCGGAGCCAGGGAGGTGAAGTGCACAGACCGGGCAGAGGCGGCGGGCAGAACCGAGGGGGTGAGAAGGCGTGGTGGCTGCCGGGCGGGAGCCGCTGCTGAAAGGCGGCCTGGGTTGTCGGGTGGGTGACTGTCGGTGGAATCTTCAGTGGACAGTGGTTTGGAAGAAAGGCGAGGGGAGAGCAGAGGGGAAGGTGGTGACCCTGAGCGTCCGGCCAATGGAGAGGAGGCTGTGCTGTCCCTCCTTTCCCTTTACCTGGCGGGGTACAGACCGTGGTTAGGAAAGGGGTTCTCCCTGGACAAGGCTAGTCCACCGCACTTCGGCTGCGCTGCCCCCTGCAGTTTCCCCACAGGCAGGGCCCTCCTCTGCGGTGGCTTTCGCGCTACCGGGCGGTTGGGTTCGCGCACTCTCCTCACCTGCCTTGGCTCAACGCCCACGCGGATATCTCCGCCAGAGACTCTTCCCGCCCTCCTAGGCATCTTGAGTGTGCTTCCTTGGTGTTCTCACAGAAGCTCACGAACAGACAGACGTGAGCTCTCTTTTACACGCTGAATTTGACTATAGCAAAAAAGCACTGAACAAGACCTTGGGTCTCCTTCGGGACTCCCCAACTCCCGCCTGCAACCGCGCTCTTGGCTGGCGGGCAGGCAGCGTCCACCGAGAGCGTGGAACAGCCGCCGCCGCAGCCCCGGCAGGCTGGCGGGCAGACACTAGCAGGAGAAAGGACACCAGGCCTGCGTGGTAGGAAAGCATGGGAGACGTCGCTTTCCCAACGGGCAAGAAGGTCTCCCTACAGTCTTTGAGGACAAGATGGATGGAGGCACCCCTTCCAGGAACAAGGCGGCTGCTGCTGAGGCCTGGCTCCGCACGGAGGCTCCTGGGTCCCGTGGGCCCTCTCCCTACCCGCTGTAGCCAGAGCTGCTTCACACATCTCAGCTGGCTTCCTCTTCCGCCTCTGCCTCCTCTTCCTCCCCAGCGGTCCTTGGGACAGCAAGGCCCCCAGCCCGTGGGAAAGACCTAGCCTCCTCTCCAGCACTTGCAGAGGGGATTGGATGCACGTCTCTTAACTCCAGGAGGACAGAGACCCTGAGGCGGGAGGGGACCGCTTCCCTTGCTGCTTCTCTTGGCACAGCCGGTCCAGGGGGCTGGCTCAGGGCCCAGGACTCCTCGCTCCTCCTGGAGGGCCTGGGTCGCGTGGCCCGGGAGCTGGTCACGTGGGCATCTCCGGCACTGCTCCTCAGGGAACCGAAGGCAACATCCTGCAGGGCCCACTCTTACCCGTGAGAGACAGTTGGGAAATGCTCCTGAAGAATGCGGAGCTCTGCGCGTTTGACCACTTAGGGGTGAAGCTTCCGTCCGCCCATCCTTCCTCCGGAGGGTCTTGGGGAGAAGAGAAATGCTCGAGGACGATGCGCTTTGCAGCGTCTCAACCGAGACCAGAGGAAAGCAGGGCCGTCTTCCTGGAAGAAGGCAGCGGGAGACCTGCGGTCGCAGGGCGGCTTGCGGAGCAGGAGCGCCCTCTCTCCGCCGAGCTATCCCGCGCCTTCCAGCATCCCACCTGGCGGACTCCTCTTCCTCTCTCTTCTCCTACTGCGGGTCTTCTATCCTCGTGTTCCTTGAATGCCTATCTTCCTTTTGTGCCTCGGAACCTCTCACGCCCGCCACAAGTTACTCTTTGCCTTGGTTGTTCTGAACTTGAAATAAGGTCATGCAGGTAAAAGTGCCATAAATGCTCAATAATTGTCATCTGTGATTATTTTCATCAGTAACATCTGAATCATCAGTGTTGTCTACTTTTAACAGCTGCGTTTTTCATTGTCCGAATATAGTCACATACATTTGAACATTTTATAATTATTGAATAATAAATTCATTCTGCTATTTTACAATAAAAAATAATGCTGCAGAGAGCATTCTTACACATATATCTTGGCAGATGTAGGCCAGGGGCTCTTCTTTTATCCGTCCTGTGGCCAACCTATCAATGTATACACCTTTAATGAGATTTTGCCAGCAATCAAAGCCTTCAGGGAAAATGTCCCTAGTCTTTACTACATTGGATCAAGGACTCTGGACGATTGGCACAACGTCCTGGAATAGCTGAAACAGAGACATTATTCTCTGCTCTCCTCTGTTGTCTTTGTCTTTTCACAATGTCTTAACAAAAGTGCTGGCGACAAGAGTGTAACTATGTCAGTGTTCTCCTGCTGTCGCTGTCCTTGCCTGTGTGGGTCTTCTCCCAAACCGGACTTTCCTCCAAAGGCTTCACTGAAAAAGAGGAGGGGGCTGCGGGGGGGGATGGGGGGGGAGCGGAGAGGGGAGGAGGAAATAAAATGAATAAGGAGGAAGCTTCTCACAGGCCAGGAGAGGGTAAGGAAGGCAGTCAAAGACAGAACTTTCCTTCAGCAAACAGTAACGGGAAATCTGGGGATGCTGAGAGTTTTTAAACCCTTTGATCCATCACATAAGTAATCCATGATTTTCTGTTCTACAAATCAGGACTCATACTCCTCGCTCCCTCCCCACCCCCAATCCTAATTCCTGTTTACAAAGAATGTTCAAAAATAAGGAATTCTGTGTAACAGTACCCAGTTTACTCAGGAAATTCTCAGATTACAGAGACATTACAAATAAACAAGTGAAGAGAAGAACCTTGGTGGTTCCAACATAGTATGGCCATTGTTTTATACTCAAAATATAGAAAGACAACTTCAGAATAAGAAAACTTTTGGAATTGAATAAATTAAGTTTATCATTAAAATGCAAAGGAAAAAAACTCTCCAAATGTTGCTGATCTTCTGTTTTAAAGTACTGCTAGACTGGGGAGCCGGAGAGCGGGGAATCCACCAAAGATTTTTGGATGAAAATTAATCACCCCTTGTCTACCATAGTCACACCTCAATGCCCCTCAGACCCAATCCTTCAGAAAGAGTGTCCAAGAGGTATAAAGCAAAACTGGAAAAACAGTTCCCAAATTCTGGAGTTCGTTTTCTCTCCTTAAAAATATAAATATCAGGCTAACACCTGTGACACACAATAACAGGGACACAGAATCCCTCCTGGAAGACCGAGGGGCCCACGGACGCCGCGGATGCCACGGTGGTTGACGAGGTTAAGTAACTTGGTTCAGGGTGTCTGGGCACATCTCTGCATGAGACTCTGTCTCTGCTGCTCCCCTCATCTCTACGCAGATACCTCCCCACAATCCTCCCTTTTCCTTGGGCCGCCGACGCCTCTCTGAAGAACAAAGAGTCTCCCCGGCCTGCAGCTTCTCTCCTTCGGACCTTTACTTCTTGATCCTCACTCTATAGTGAGATGTTGCCTAATGGAGGGGAAAGTCCATCACGGGAATCCGTCTGATGGCCTTTGGGTTACCTAGGGGTTTGCCTGGAGACTAGATGAAAATAGCAAAGGCTTTATTTGGTTCCCAGTATTCCAGACTGCAGCAACCCACCGGAAACACCCCCACTTTCAAAGACAGGCTTTGAGCAAAGGAACTGTAAATTCGAGATTAGATCCAGCACAGAGAATACTCCAGAAGTGGCCCGCCACTCGGGTTAGCTTCCAGCCACCATAATCCAAGGCCCCTAAATGCAGTACAGCCTGTGTAGTATAATATAGAAATGTAACAGCCCTTTGAGCATGAACTTGGAGCATGAAGGGTAAGAAGGCCTGCTTTGGCTGGGAGTCCAACCCGGGTCTCCCGCGTAGGTGGCAAGAACACCACGGTTGAACTACCAATGCCCCACGGGGTGCGGTTTCACTAGATCTAATTTTGAAGAGTCTCTGGAAGGACTTTGAAGCGGTGTTTCTAAAATAGGTTTGTATAGGACTCTTGAGTAGACACAGCGAGCAAACAGGATACCCAGAGCAAAGCCTTGCATAGGAGACATATGTCAGGCAACATTATGAAGTTATTTATAATGCATTTAAATCAACATACCAGATTTGAAAGAGCCTAATTGTGAAACAGGCTCTATACAACTAGATAACAGACCTCTATAGAAATACACAGGAAGTTCATCCAGGCCTTTGCCTGTGGTCCCAGATTCAGTGAAAACCTCTGGAAATTTCATTTCCTCAATGATGGTGTAATCTTTTTGCCAACCCATGCCTTGGTGCTTCCCAAACCCTTTCCTCTCAACTTTGAGACAATCATGAATTCTTTCCCTAAACAGGCTTTCAAAGACCAGGATCTGGAGATTTAGGGACGCATCCAGGTTACTCTGGAAGATCTGCGGCATGATCGAGCTTCTCTTCATCTACACCTCTTTTGAGTCATGTGAAAAAGCCAAATATCTTGCTTCTAAACCCATATGTTTTTACCAAACCTACAAAAGTGGGAGTGAGTGAAAATTCACTCCAATATTTCTTTTCTTAACCACACTCTCTTTGGCCACTCCAGGAGTCATGTCCAGATGCATCTTTTGAGTCTCTAGAAAAGTCCAAGGATCAAAATGACTGTCTTCCAAGCTTTTAGGTCTTACAGAGATCTACACAAGAGAGGAAGTGAAAATTTCACTCCAAGCCAAGATTTCTTCCCTTGGCAAACAACAGAAGGTTTAGGACAAGCCTTTGCTTTAAGTGCATGTTGCTTTGTTGGCTCTCTTTTCCAAAGACATCTGTGTAAGCCTATTATAGAACATTCCCACCTCCATCCCCCGCCCCTTCATGCCTGCCCATAACACTAGAGTTGTTTTTTTGTTTTGTTTTGTTTGTTTGTTTTTACACCCATGAGAGGTTATAGCACATGGAACATTGATGGTTCAGTAATAGAACTGTCAACACCCACGCTGGAGACCAGGGTTCAACTTACAGGGTGAATGCATCTCATGTCTGAATCTCCTCTAGCCCCCTTCCCCTTTCTTTCCTCCCTCCCAAGCTTACATACCTTTGTTACTGGCTGGTGTTGTGAAGTCCCAGGTTCTTGGTATCTTAAAGAATTGGACATGACACACACAGCAAAGCAGCAAAAGACTCATTAAGCACAGTAACACTCTCAGAAAGGGGAGGATGGGCTGATCTCTGCAAAATGAGATCAGCGTAAGTTTGGTGAACTTTGGGCTTTGGGTCTTTTTACACTTTTTTTTTCTCCTTTTCCTGGGGCTGCCTAATCTCTACCCAGCATGTGCCCTCTGATTGATAGGTGGGTTGCTTAGTTACTTTGGCCCCTGTGAGCTTCCACATTGCCTCCATCCCATAGTTTTAAGTACATCCATTATATGCAGTGTATATGCATTAGCTTTAATGAGATGATTATCATCTGGGGTCATTTTAAAGCTAATTTTTCTCTCTCATACACATGCCTATCTCTGAGGAGCTGCCTCTTACTGGTTTGCTCTGGATCTTGCCAGCCATAAGCTTTTTAGTCACTACTCTTATCTCACTTTTGTTTTCGCTGTTCAACTTCTGCTTATTTTGTTTCATGCTCACCCACTTCTTTATCCTGCTTCTGCTCCTACTCATTTTGACCTTTATTCAATTCCCAGTTCCCTCTGCTATTCTCCTGCCTCACCTTGACTCCTTGTTGCTTTGCCTGCTGCACCTGAATTTACTGCAAATAAAACCTCTGAGGAGGATGCTGCTGCCCCCTGCACCCTGCATCCTCCGTCTTCTACTCCACGTGTGGAGTTCCAGGGTATGAGCAGTAGAGTAGCAGGAGCTGGAGCAGAGGTGGTGTTGGGTGAAACTCACACAGTGAAATTTCACTTATGCAAATGATCAAGCACTTGGTAGAAGTTTCTTTGGTTAGAATGAGCTATTTTGGTGAGATGTTAAAGTGTAAGCTCTTTCAGCCAATAAATTGATGTGCTCAGGGAGACTGAAAGAAAGGGGTAAACCAGAATTAGTGCTGCAGGGTCAGAGCTAATGACACAAGCTTCTCTCCTCAGGCCTATTCATTTGAGATGCATCTCAGGCAGTTAAGCACAGCAGTGCTAAGTTAGTACCAATTATACACATACACACACATATAAATATATAAAAGCATATAATATAAATATTACATATGTAAATATAAATTGTACCAATAAAATCAACATCAAGCTTGTTTTTAATCATTTACTCAAAACACATTGAACAGCTACTGTGCAAAGTGTTGGGACTGCTTAGAAACTTAAGACAAAAATATTGAGCCTGTAGTCCCAGGTGAAGCCTAGGCAGGTGGATGGCTTGAATTAAGGAATCCAAGTCCAGTCTGGGCAACAGAGTGAGACTCAGTCTTTTTCTTTTTTTTTTCTGGGATGGAGTCTCACTCTGTCGCCCAGGCTGGAGTGCAATGGCACAATTTTGGCTCACTGCAACCTCCACCTCCCAGGTTTGAGTGATTCTCCTGCCTTAGCCTCCCGAGTAACTGGGATTACAGGCACGTGCCACCACACCTGGCTAATTTTGTATTTTTAGTAGAGATGGGGTGTCACCATGTTGGCCAGGCTGGTCTCAAACTCCTGACCTCAAGTGATCCACCCACCTTGGCCTCCCAAAGTGTTGGGATTACAGACGTGAGCCACCATGCTCGGCTGAGACTCAGTCTTTAAAGTAATGAAATAAAAACATAAACCTCAAACAAACAAAAAGACAAACTATGATTTCAATCATTGTGAAGCTGTTGATCTAGTAGATGAGATGTATATATATACACACATATAGATGTATATATATATCAAAAATACTATAATTTCAGAGAAGTGCTATAGGGTCTAATGTTTAACAACTTCTGGCATTTGACTGATGGTGTTTAAAGCTCTTCCACCATTTTCCAGGGGTATAAATCGAGGCAAGTTATTTGGTATTTACTACATTTTGGCTTCTTCATATGCAAGGGGATTATGGTAATAATACCTACCCCTTGAGGAAGGTATGAGGACTAAACAAAATCGAGTATGTATAGCCTTGGCCGATACCCATAGACATTGAGTACTCAACTAGGGGTTAGCCAGTAGATTTTAAATTTGTATTTATTCTTATAGTTTTTAAGGTAAAAATTTACATTCATTGAAGTGTTAACTGTATGTTTTTTGACAAATGAATACACTTATATAATTCATATCCCTATAAAGACAGAGACCATTTTTACCACGCAGAAATTTCTCTCATGTACCTTCCCAGTCAATCCCCTGCCAGAGGGAACCACTGTTACGATTTTTTCACCACAGATTAATTTTCCCCTTTCTAGAATTTCAAATAAATGGGAAGGTATGTGCTCTTTTCTGTCATTTATCTTCACAGACTTTAAAATAAAAAAGTTACAATTTTAAACCTTTTGGGCATGTAGTAAAAATCTCCTTCCCACCAGTAGCCACCAGTCACCAGTCTTCATTTCTCTCTCTCTCTTTTTTGTTTTGTTTTGTTTTGTTTTTTTGAGACAAGATCTTGCTCTGTTGTCCAGGCTGGAGTGCAGTGGCCTGATCATGGCTCACTGCAGCCTCACCCTTCTGGGCTCAAGCAGTCTTCCCACCTCAGCCTCCCAAATAGCTGGGACTACAGGTGCCCACCACCATACCCGGCTAATTTTGCTTGTATCTTGTGTAGAGACAGGGTCTCACCAAGTTGCCCAGGCTAGTCTCAAACTCCTGAGCTCAAATGATCTGTGGGCCTTGGCCTCCCAAAGTGCTTGGATTACAGCCATGAGCCATTGTGCCTGACTCGGTCTTCCTCTCTTGAAGCAACCAATGTTATTAGTTTTATGTGGGCCATCCCATGGCTTATCATTATTAATCAGGTGTTTGTACAAGGCTCTTTGAGAACTCAGTTTTAAAGGTTACCCAAAGCATACTGTGACAACTCAGCCTAAAACGATATAAAATCAGTTTTAATATAATTGAAGTTTCTACATTCTGACTCCAAATGTCAGACTGTGACATTTTACCTTTCTCTGACTTTATGCCAAATTTACTTCAACTTCTAGTGCCTATCATTCTCATTTATGAACAAATATGTATTTAACAAATGTGGAAATACAAATCATGAGCCAAACAAAACCAAATCCCTGGGCTTACGTAGCTGATAGTAAAAAATTCACCAAAAAAACCACCCGATTACAGTTTCATGCAATGTGAGAGGAGTAATGCACCACCATAGGGAGGTCAGAAGGTGCCTTTCAGAGGTGGAGACTACAGCTGTTCTCAGAAGGATGGGGGTTAGAAGAACCTTCCCAGCACAGAGCAAAGCATGAGAAAAAGCTCTGTGGAGGCCAGGAAGCTGCTAAATAGGGAATAAAAGAGACCAGTTTGTCTGGAGCAGAGAGAGGAGAATGGAATTGGTCTGAGTGGTGAGAAGAGATGAAGAAGTGGGCAAGGCTCCTGGTCATTCAGGGCTTGGTTAGTAGGTTTCGTCTAAGAGAATGGGAAGGCATTTAAGTGGTTTAGGCTGGGAAGTGACAGGGTCACATTATATTTTGAAAAACCACTCTGCCAGTTGTGTTGAGATTAGAGAGGCGATAAAGGGGATATGGGTAAACCACAAGAAGACTAGGTCAGTAGTCCCTCCACCCCCACTCCCCAGGTGAAGGTAGCCTAGACTAGGGTGCTGATGAAAGAGACAGAAGAGGACACATTCAAGGAAAATTTGGAAGGTAAAAACCAGTAGGACTTGCTGATGGATGGAATATAGGAGGGGAGAGGTAGATGATCAGGGATGTATCTTTGTTTGCTTATACAAGATAGATTCAGTTGCAATGAAATTGTTAATTGAAATTGATTTTAAATAATGGCATGACCTAAAGTTATGCAAACATTTTCCTTAGATAAAATATCAAGTTTTCAAAGTTTTTAGCTGGGTGGACGGCATGGCTTTACTTCCTATTTCTTGGTATTTCCTAACCTTGTTGAAAAAAAAGGTTTTCTTTTTCTCAAAGGTTTATTTCAGTGGGAGCCCATCTGCAAAATCTGTTATAAATTTAAATTAGAAAATAACTACAAGTGCCATTGACACGTTGGATTTTTTTTCTGCGAGTGACCTAAGGCCACCTGTCGGGGGAGCTGGGGGCTGCCTTCTGAAGCCTGCGCGTCTGCACCGCGTGCCCGGGCCTGGAAGTCAGACTCCGGGGCGGTGCGGCAGCGCCAGGCCTGCAGTGCTAAGCGCGGGGTCGCTCGGGGCCCCGAGGGGGTGTGTCTCCTGCCTCTTTAACCTGGCAGGGGCGGTTCAAGTGGCCGGGAAAATCAGCGATTTGCAGAGTGGAGGGCTGGTGTTTTGAAAGAGAGGCGGAGGGGAGAGAGGGATTTCCCCATCCCCGCTGCACTGGGTCCATCCCCTCGGTTACTCCTTTTCTCCGCCCGCGAGGCCCCTAACCTGCTGGAACCGTTATGCAGTAGAGGCGGCCCGGTCCCTTTAAGACCCCGCCGCGCCTGCGCCTTGGGTTCTCCTGACTCCGCCGAGCCTGATCCTGAGGAGCCAGTCGCGGGCTGGCGCGGGCGCGGGGCTGGCTGGCGGTTGAGACCGCGGCGGTACTGGGAGTGGTTGGTGAGGGTCGCGAGGCTGCCTGAGCTTCTGAGTGAGCATGGCGCTTTTGGAACGCGGGACTGGCGACCTGCTGCGCCAGGAGCTGGGCCGAGGCGCGGCGGCGCGGCTGCCGGCTGCCCTCTGGATGGGAAGTTACCGCGAAGTCCAACCCAGCCTTTCCGAGGTGAGGACGCCCCGGCTGGGCGGGCGGTGAATCCGGGACTCGCGGGCGCACAGCTGGATTGAGGCGCGGCCGTGGCAAGTTTTGTAGCGCGAGGGGTGGTGGGTGTGGGGGGTGCACGGCCGGGGCCTGAGTTCCCTGAGCTCGATTGTTCCCCTGCTGTTGCCGCCCGCAGCCCACCTCTGGTGCGCGCTGGGGAAGAAAGTCGCTGGCGGGTGTTGTGTGGCATCGCGGGCGGTGGAGGGAGGGAGCAGCTTCGGGGGCACGTCCTCCTATATCCTGTAGAGGACACTGACCCCGGACCCCACCTTCGAGTCCAGAAATCGGTTCCCTCTGCTTGCAAAGTTGGAGTCTTTATTGGCCTCCGGGATTCTGCTCCTGGCGGTGTCTCCAGGCTGGCGATGGGCAAGCCAGGTGTGCCAGGTCCAGGATGCACATGAGGAGCGCTTGTGGCCATCACCGAATCACCTCATGATTCATGACTAGCGGGGCAAGCCTCAAATTAACCGCAGGATTTCCGGTAGGATGGACTGTGGGGTTGGTGTTTGCACTGCAAAGAGTTGCTGTGATTTCCCTGTGTCTGTCTGTCTGTCTGTCTTTCTGGCTTCTTAGATCATCTCATTTGGCTTCCTTTCACTGAAGAGTTAACCAAGAGGTTTGGCCTGGTTTCCTCGCTTTCCTCCTGTCTTTTGCTGCTAGAGCTGCTTTGGAAAAGAAGTCTTTTCTCAAGTGGTATCTTTTCTTTGGGTTACAGTGTTCATCCTTTCTTTGCCGAAAGAATGAATCCCAGTGCTTCACGAAGTTAAAGAAAGATCTGCTGGTAGTGTTTAATCTTTGTTCGGAGCTGATGTGCGTTAGTAGCTTTCTGTTTTTAAATTTTATTAGTAAAATTTCACCAGTGAAGCAGAAGCTATTTTTTTCTATTCTGAAATGCTAGCTTTAAGATTTCTGAGAACTTTGTGTCAAAGAAATCTTTGAAAAGGTACTGAAGTATACAGAAGAAGTTGACTATTTTAAAAGTGCAGGTGGTCCGGGCGCAGTAGAGCACACCGTAATCCCAGCACTTTGGGACACCAGGGTGGGTAGATCACTTGAGCCCAGGATTCCCAGACCAGCCTGGGCAATGTGGCAAAACCCTGTCTCTACTAAAAATACAAAAGTTAGCTGTGTGTGGTGGTGTGTGCCTGTAGTCCCAGCTACCCGGTAGGCTGAGGTGGGAGGATCACCAGAGCCCGGGAGGCCGAGATTACAGTGAGCCATGATCATGGCATTGCACTCCCACCTGGATGGCAGAGTGAGACCCTGTCTCAAAAAAAAAAAAAAAAAAAAAAAAAAGTAATTTTTACCGTGACACCACAGTTCAAGAAATAGAACAGTACTAGACTGGGGTATATTTGTAGGAGTGGCATTGTTGGTTTTAGAGGTATATGAATGATAAAACTTTAGTATTACATATTGTTGAACATTTTCCCAAAGTGGTTGTACCATTTGGCAGGGATATTCTGGTTACCCCATGTCCTTGCTGATGCCTGTCAGTTAAAAATTATTTTGCCATTCTAGTAGGGGTGCAGTAATGTATCAGTGTGGTTTAATTGAGATTATCTTTTATTGCCATTTTTATGCCCTCTTTTGTGAAGTGCCTATTAAATCTTTTTATCCACTTTTCATTGACTTGCTTGTTTTTCTGTTGATTTGTAATACTTTATTCTGGATATGCATCCTTTCTAGGATATATATGTATTGCATTTCCCTTTTTTCAATCTGTAACTTGCCTTTTTACTCTTTTAATGGTGTTTTTTCATGAATGGAGATTCTCTAACTTTTTTTTTTTTCTTTTTGAGACAGGGTCTCACTCTGTTGCCCAGGCTGGAGTGCAGTGGCACAATCTCAGCTTACCACTACATTGACCTCCCAAGGCTTAGGTGATGCTTCTGCCTCAGCCCAGAAGTAGCTGGGACCTCCAGGGGAGCACCACCACACTCAGCTCTTTTCTGTATTTTTAGTAGAGATGGAGTTTTGCCACGTCGCATAGGCTGGTCTGGAATTCCTAGGCTCACGTGATACACCTGCCTCAGCCTCCCAAAGTGTTGGGATTACTGGCATGAGCCACTGCACCCGGCCTGAGATTCTTAGTTTTAATGAAATTATACTTTATCAATCTTTTCCTTGATGGTTACTACTTTTTGTGTCCTGTTTAAGAAATCAACGCCTAACCTAAAGAGTATGAACACATTTTTGTGTGTTAACCTTATAACAATTTTATTTTAGTTTTTGCTTTTTTTTTTTTTCAGACAGAGCCTCACTCTATTGCCCAGGCTAGAGTGTGGTGGCAGCATGTCAGCTCACTGCAACCTCCACCTCCTGGCTCAAGCGATCCTCCCACCTCAGCCTCCTGAGTAGCTGCGACTGTAGGCGTGCGCCACCATGCCTGGCTAATTTTCGTATTTTTTGTAGAGATGGGGATTCAACATGTTTCCCAGGTTGGTCTCGAACTCTTGGGCTCAAGTAATCTGCCTGCTTCAGCCTCCCAGAGTGCTGGGGTTACAGGTGTGAGTCACCCCACTTGGCTATGATCACTGTTTACTACATGGATGTGTCTGCTTGATCCAGCACCATTTATTGAAAAGACCATCCTTTTCCTTCTGCACCGTGTGGCACGTTTTTTCGTAAATCGAATGACTGTATTGTCATCTGATTTCTGAAATTAGTGTGGGTCTGTTTCTGTTTCTGGACCAACCTGGGTAACATAGTGAGATCCCATCTCTACAAAAAATAAAAATAATAAATAAATGAATAAAATTAAAAAAACAAGTGCGTAGAGCAGATGGAGTCATAAGTGATAATTTATAAATGATTGTCAATTTCTTGGCTACATACAGGTGCTGGTCATTCAGATGTGTTGGACGTTCAGGCAAAATGTATTAAGTGAATTATGTGGTGTTCATAATGATTGCAAGGTGTTCATTGTGACTTGAATGAGATGTTATTTGAGCCTCACAGAGCTACAGTTTTCACTCTTTTATTTATTTATTTGCCTTTTTAAATGTTTACAATCTTCCTGTCAAGGCAGTAACTCTTTCATACTGAATTGTTCTTAGGTGTAGTTAGTTCCCAGGAAAGCTTTCTGGATCGCACTGAAATAAGTGTTCAGCCATTGAAAGGACTCATGTGATGTGATGTAAACAATAGTATTCTACATAATAGTTTGAGGACTACATCGAATAATTTTTTTTTCTTTTTTTTTTTTTTTTTTTGAGACGGAGTCTCGCTCTGTCGCCCAGGCTGGAGTGCAGTGGCCGGATCTCAGCTCACTGCAAGCTCCGCCTCCCGGGTTCACTCCATTCTCCGGCCTAAGCCTCCCGAGTAGCTGGGACTACAGGCGCCCGCCACCTCGCCCGGCTAGTTTTTTGTATTTTTTAGTAGAGACGGGGTTTCACCGTGTTAGCCAGGATGGTTTCAATCTCCTGACCTCGTGATCCGCCCGTCTCGGCCTCCCAAAGTGCTGGGATTACAGGCTTGAGCCACCGCGCCCGGCCTAATTTTTTTTTTCTTGAGACAGTGTCTCGCTCTGTCACCCGGGCTGGAGTGCAGTGGTATGATCATGGCTCTCTACAGCCTTGACCTCTCAGGCTGAAGCAGTCCTCCTACCTCAGCCTCCTTAGTAGCTGAGTCTATAGGAATGCACCACTCTACCTGGCTAATTTTCTATTTCTTTGTAGACAGGGTTTTCCTGTAGCGCCCAGACTGGTTTCAAACTCCTGGGCTCAAATGATCCTCCCACCTTGGCCTCCCAAAGTGTTGGGATTACAGGCATCAGCCATCAAACCTGGCCATTTTGGTTTTAATAATTTTTACATTTTTGTAATTTAAAAGATTTACTAAAATCTCTTACAGCTATATTTATGAATATAATATTCATTGTTGTTATGATTATTTTGTTTGTCTTTAATCTTATTTTCAATATTAGCTCCTGGAAATTAGAGATTTTGTCTCTTTTATTCACCACAATATTCTCAGTACTTGACGTTGCCTGGCATGAAACAGATAATGAATAAATATTTGTTAAATGAGTGAATGAATGAACATACTAATACCATATTCAGCAATCTCCAAGTATCACAGTTTTCACCATCTAACAAATAAAATAGCTTGTATAGAACAGAGTCACAGTCAACCTGCCATAAAAGGAAACGTCAATAAAAAATAAAGCTTTGTGTGGGTAGCTGCTAAGATTTTGGGGCTTTTGTTACTGTAGCATAACCTAGCGAAAGCTCAGTGAGACAGCATATAGAATATATGTGTACAGATAGACCAGATAGAGCAGTAGATGAGATTCCGACGATAGTTCAGTAAGCATTAACTAACTACACCCACACTCTCTTAATTCCCTAACAGTAATAATCGAATTCTCGTTCACTAAGATGTGCCTCAAATATTACTTACTTTGTGAAAACTTCCCTGGCTACTCAAGTATTTGGTCAGGACTCTTTATTTTTTTTCCCCCCAGGCTGGAGTGCAGTGGTGCCATCATAGCTCACTAACCTCTAACTGAAGTCTCAAGGAATCTTTCTGTCTCAGCCTCCCGAGTAGCTGAGACTACAAGTGTGCACTACCATGCTCGGCTAATTTTTCAGTTTTTATTTTCAGAGATGGGGTCTTACTATATTGCCCAGTCTGGTCAGGACTGTTGATTACATATGATAGAAACCCAACCAACTCTAGTTCCCCACCACCTTTCAAGCCGCTGTTCCCTGGGTCTTCCCAGTCTCTATAAATGGCAGCTCCATCCTTCAAGTTGCTGAAGCCCCAAATCTCAATGTTAACCTTAATTTCTCTCTTTTATCTCACAGGCAATCTGAAGGCAAATCCTGTTTCGACCCAGGCGAAGGTTCCTGGTGATCCAGGGTCTCACCAGCCGATTGTCCCTTCCTTTCCTCCTGAGGGTGTCTGGAGCTTCAGTGTTGTGTGCTCTTGGCCTCCACGCTGGGGTGCCACCGACTCCCACTGTCCAGGGCTTCTGGTGGACTCTCCGAGGCACTGATGCAGAAACTTCCCCATTCGGTGCACCAAGAGCAGCCTCACATGGTGTGGGCCGACATGAAGAGCTGCCGGATCCAACAGGTGAAAATCCCGAGGCATTGCCCGCTCGATGGGGTCAGAGAGTCCTCTTTCTATTGTGACTCAGATGTGAAGGGAAGATGCCAAGGTCCCTAAAGATCGCAGGGCCTTGCCTGGCATGAAACAGATATGAAATAAGTATTTGTTAAATGAATGAACAAATATTCCCAGCGTGTGCTGCCCATGACCTGCAGTGCCGTGGTCAGGTGGAAGTGATTTTACTTCAGGAGAGGACAGTGTTCTCTCCAGGACTTTTCCTCAGTAGCTAGATCTGCATCCCTCTCCTCACTCTTCCCCTCTCACCCCCCATTGTCTGCCCCCTTTTCTCTCTGTTTCCACCCTGCTGTCCCCTTTCACCTGCTTTCTCTTCTTCAGCTTTCGTGGCTCATCTCCTCCCTGTCCCCCTGCATCCCCCAGGCTCAGGCCCCTACTCTCTCCTGGATGGGGAGATGTGTCTGGTTTTAGGCAGTGCCCTCTAGATGTGTCCAGGATGGGGAAACATGGCTCAGTTGACAGTATAATGGGTTAAAAGAGTGGCCACTTTTGAAGGCCTGTCCCATCTCCCATTCCAGAATCCTGTAGGACTTAGAATTTATGGGCCACAGTGGAATTCTTGGTTCCCCAGGACCTTGTGGTGGATGTCTTCTTTCCCTGAGCTTTCATGGGGTGACTATTAGGTAGCAGGTCCTGCTCTGGGCTAGAGGCCCCATAAATCTCAGGCCACTACCCCACGGAACCCAGCACTGCAGGCATTGGGAGGGGGAGAAAGAAAGGGGCATGATTTGTTTGTGTCCTTCTCACGTGGCCGCCCACCAGGTCCTGGGGGAGTGGGAGCAAGTGCAAGGAGAGAAGTCCAGTGAGAAAGGTAAATGGATGACATCAGACCCAGGGGCTGAGGCCACTAACTGCAGCCAGGTAACTTCTGGAGTGGACAAGGATCAGTAGGGACGGTCGTGGCCTGGTGTTCTGGGGTCCACTATCTCCTCTCATTCTTGTGGGCAGAACTTATCCAAGATAAGACTCAGTGCCTCTGGCAATAGTGGGCGAGAGAATGTGTTTCAGAGGAGGAGGAAGGGGTTGTACCCCATGGACAGTATATGGTTTTACAGTAGTGCGTCTTTCTCTAGTAACTAGTTAGCATGTTCCTGTTAATGGAAAATATTGGTGGTGTAAGTTCCCCAGTGTTCTCATCTTCATGTAAATTTGTTCCCTCCCTCCCTCCCTCCCTCTCTCCCTCCCTCTCTCCCTCTCTCCCTTCCTTCCTTCCCTGCTTCCCTCCAACTCTCTTTCTCTCTCTTTATTCTTTCCCTCCCGCCCTCCTTCCCTTCGTCCTTTCCTTCCTCCTTCCCTCCCTCCCTTCTTTCCTTTCTTCCTTTCTGCTTTTCTTTTTCTTTCTTTCTCATGCTCTCTCTTTTTCTTTCCTTTTCATTCTCTCTGCTTTTTTGAGTAGATCACACTGTATTGAAACCTACATTATTTACCAGAATCTCTGGAGCTGCTTCTGTCTTGCAGGCAGGGAGCTCGTCCAGTAGCCCTTAGCTCCTCCCAGCCCCTCCTTTGATTTGTGGATTCCACCGGGGCAGCTGCTGAGTCTCAGTGGTTTCTAGTCTTCACCAAGGTCTGCCCACCCAGATGGTTTGTACGTGTCTTTACCACAAACCTGCACTATCTAGATTGCTGAGGCTGCTTCTCCCTAACTGATCTGCTGTTTTCCGGGGCACCCCAGGATTCGAGGTAAATAGCACAGGCCTGGAAATCTCCAACTGCTCTGACTCCAGGTTGGTGCACTTCAATGCCAAGTACTAACCACACAATAACAGGATGCCACCAAAACCTTGATATGCGACTGCTGCATCCTATTTAAAAAAAAAAAATTAATAGACATTATTTTTTAGAATGGTTATAGGTTTACAGAAAAATTGAGTGGATAGTACAGAGAGTTCCCCTAGGCTCCCATGTCCTCCAGCACACAATTTCCCCTATAAGTATGTTGTATTAGTGTGGTTCATTCGTTACAATTGATGAACCGCTATTGATACATCATTATCAACTGAAGTCCATAGTATACATTAGAGTTCATCTGAGTTTCACAGATTATGTGTTTTGGCAATTACATAGTGTCCTAAATCCCCAATACAGCATCATGCAAAATAATTTCACTGCTGAAAATTCCCTGTGCTTCACCATTTCATGCGTCTACCTCTCCACTCCTGACAACCACTCATCATTTTACTACTTCTCTCTTTTTGACTTTCCAAGAATGTCCTAGAGTTGGAATCGTACAGTATGTAGGTTTCCAGACTAACTTCTTTCTAGCATTATGTATTTTAAGTTCCTGCATGTCTTTTTATGACTTGATAGCTTGCTTTTTAGAATCACTGAATCAGATTTCGTTGTGGGGCTACAACACAGTTTGCTTATCCATTCACTTGGTGAAAGACATCTTGCGTACTTCCAACTTTTGGCAATTATGAATAAAATTGCTGTAACTACTTATGTGCAGGATTCTGAGTGAACTTAAGTTTTCCAGAGTGACTGTACCCTTTTGATTTCTACTGGCTATGGAGAGTTCTGGTTGCTTTTCATCTTTGAGAGCATTTGGTGTGTTCACCTTTTTGAATTTTAGCCATTCTAGTAGGTTTACAGTGATATCTCATTTTTGTTTTAATGTGCAATTCCCTAATCCCAAATGATTTTGAGCATCTTTTTCATATGCTTATTTGCCATCTGTGTATCTTATTAATGAGGTGTTCAGATCTTTCACCAATTTTTTCTTTTTTTTTTGGCTTTGTGTTGTTTAGTTCTCAGAATTCTTCATATATTTTGGAGAGAAGTTTTCCTACCAGATTATTTTGTAAATATTTTCTGCCAGTCTGTGACTTGCTTTTTCCATTCTCTTAACAGTGTCTTTCACAGAGCAGAAGTTTTTAATTTTAATGAGATTCAACTTAATTTTTTTTCATTAGTATATTGTGCTTTTGGTTTTGTATCTAAGAAGCCATCGTTGAACCCAAGATCCGTGAGATTTTCTCGAATGTTATCTCCTAGGATTCTTAGGGTTTTGCACCTTGTAGCCTTTTGCTAGCTGTGAGGACAAGTGATGGCTCCCTAGCTCTTTCTGCGTTGGAATAGAAACCCAAAAGTTTGTTTAAAGAATGACTTGTTATAAAAGTCACCCATTGTCAACATGCGACTCAGTGATTTCAGCTGATTTATGGAATTGTGCAGCCATCAGCAGAGTTTCTACTTCAGCACATTTTGTCGCTTCCCCAAATTCCCTTGAACCTCTTTGTAGTCATTTCCTAATCCCTGGTCCCCATGACTGGGTTGGAAGAGAATGAATATTTGGAAAGCAGACTTCATTGTATTTACATTTTCATGTGTTTGGGACTTTATATAGTGGACTATTGTGTTCATTTTGTGACAAGTAGAGAAGAGATTGCATTCTAGGGATGGTTTTTTTGGGAAACATAACAGTAGTCCTGTTTATGGCTCTCCTTGAATTGGTTAATCTGTGTTGGTGACCGGTATTTACTACCAGACCTTGTCTGGTGAGCACAAGGAAAGGAATTTTAAAAAATCTGCTGTTAAAATCGAGATGATACATTTTCATGTAATAATATGTGGAGTTAAGTAATGAACTATCTTTATTTGTTATTTATTTATTTATTTCCTTTTTGAGATGGAGTTTTTCTCTATTCCATGGACTGGAATGCAATGGTGCGATCTCAGCTCACTGCAACCTCCACCTCCTGGGTTCAAGTGATTCTCCTGCCTCAGCCTCTTGAGTAGCTGGGATTAAAGGTGCCTGCCACCACGCTTGGCTAATGTTTGTATTTTTAGTAGAGACAAGGTTCCTCCGTGTTGGCCAGGTTGGCTTCTAACTCTTGACTTCAAGTGATCCACCTGCCTTGGCCTCCCAAAGTGCTAGGATTACAGACATGAGCCACGGCCCGACCTGAACCATTTTTATGCTTTCAGAAATGTGATTGATAACGGTAAAGCCACGCTCCCCATGTGCCTGGAATACCCCTCATTGTCTTCTTCAGGTGGCAAGGGCTCTGGAACAACCACATAAGAGTGAGGGCAATATTTTTGCAATAGTTCTTTCATTCATTGATTGGTTGATTGATTTTCTCTCATAGAGGGGTTAGCATCCATGTGTCTGAAATTGAAATTCAAGAGGAGAGACAGACACCTGTACTAGTTTTCTCTTGCTGCCAATTATCACATTACTGTAAACCAGTGGTTTGAAACCACAGAAATCTGGAATGAAGTGTCTGGGTTCTCTGCTCAGAGTCATGTGAGGTGAAAATCCAGGAATGGGCTGGCTGTGTTTTCTTCTAGAGCTTAAGCGATTTCTCCCAGTTCACTACAGATAATGAAAGAGTTCCTATGCTTGTTTGTGGGGGACTGAGGGCCCTTCATCTTTGCTGACTGTCAGCCAGGAGACACTCTGACTTCAGAGGTCCCCTGCTTTCCTCCTTATCTGTCTTTTCCTTTATCAACCAATAGCAGCTCATGGAGTCCTTCTCAAGCTCCTATCTTCTCTAACTTCAGCTTCTCCAACCAGCCCCAGAAAGTTGTCATGTATGGAGTGATGTGATTAGATCCAGTTCATGCAGGTAACCTCACCAGCTTAAAGTCATATAACTGGCATATAACAACATAATCACAGGAATGGTGTCTCATCACCTTAATGGGCTTTAGAGACAAGGGTGTGGCATGTTTGGGGACCATTTCAGAAATTCCATCTACCGCAGTATTCACATTCCCCCAACTGCGAAATGCATTCACCCTCTCCCCTAAGGTTTCCGAATTTCATGTCATTAAAGCATTAGTTCAACATGAAAAATGTCATGTAGAACACATCAGATGAAAAGTTTAAAATCCCATTTAAAACATCCACACCAGGTGTGGATGAGGCTTCTGAGGGTGTCCGTTAAGTACAGATCCTTGATATAATTCCCTTTCCTCCGTTGACCTGTGAAACGGAACGAACAGCTTATCTTCCCCTAATGTGAAATGACGGGACAGACATGGAATAACAACTACAGTGATTCTAGTTCAAAATGAGGGAACAAGGAAGGGATAAAGAAGTCACTGACCCACAATAGTTTGGAAATGGAGCTGGGCAAAATCCAGCAGGAGTTTTTTAATTAGGATCCACAGCCTGGGACTGACCCGCTGTCCTGTGAGTCTTTGCCTCTGGGCTCTCTGCTCTGCATTTCTTGAGACCATGATTGTTCATCTCTTTTCTCAAGAGATTGTTCATACTCTTTTGTGTATGGCTCCTATTGCACTCAAAATGTTTTTGAGATTCATCCATGTTGTTTTGTGTGTCAACAGTTTGTTCCTTTAGGCTTTCCATGGAATGAATGTATCACCGTTTATTAATCCATTCTTGTATTGACAGATGCTTGAATGTTTCCAGTTTTTCCTCTTATGAATAAAAGTGCTATGAACATTCTTGTATAAATCATTTTCTGGACATATGTTTTAATTTCTCTTGGGTAAATGCTTAGGAATTACTAAGTCATAGAGTAGGTAGTTGTTTAGTTCTGTAAGAAGATGCCAGACATTTTTCCCCAAAGTGTTTATACTATTGTACATTCCAAGCCCTTAATGTATGAAGGTGAGAAAGCTTTTGCTACTTGTAAAGAGGCCTGTCTATATACATGTAATTTATTTTTTAATTTTTATTTTTTGAGACGGAGTCTCGCTGTGTCACCCAGGCTGGGGGGCAGTGGCGTGATCTCAGCTCACTGCAAGCTCCGCCTCCCGGGTTTACGCCATTCTCCTGCCTCAGCCTCCGAGTAGCTGGGACCACAGGCGCCCGCCACCACGCCCGGCTAGTTTTTTGTATTTTTAGTAGAGACGGGGTTTCACCATGTTAGCCAGGATGGTCTCGATCTCCTGACCTCGTGATCCACCTGCCTCGGCCTCCCAAAGTGCTGGGATTACAGGCTTGAGCCACCGCGCCCGGCCACATGTAATTTTTTCTAACTGGAGACAGGCTGATGACTTCAGGGACATGAGCATGGGATACAGGACACCTGTCATCACCACCAGCATGAAGTTGGGATTCAGGAAGGAGGTTAATTATATAAGGAATCCTGGGACAGCATGAGCTTCTGTCAGGGCACAAAGGGCACTGAAGTGAACAGGGCATAGGGGGCCCTGGTGTCATAGTAAGAAAGTGTCTCATTGGTAAAATCCTTACCCTTGGGGAGGTAAATAAATTCTTTGTTCCTTCTTGGTAGCCCTTGAAGATAAGGATGGTCAAACAAAATAATATCGTATCTGCAGAAACTCAGATCTTGGTAAGATTTTCTAGTAGGGAATCCAATGTTAATGCCAAGAAGCAGCGGCCAGTTGGGATCCAGTGTGAGCCTGTGGATCAAGGTGCGTACTCAAACACAGAGAGCTTTTTGAAAGATGCTACCAGTAGTTTTTCCAGGGCAGAGATGGGTCCTCTATCTTTCTCTCTAACCTAGCCCATATGCTTAGCTGAGAAGGTTTCTTCATATCACTTTAAATGATGATGTCCCTTGTTCAGCAATTTTCTAAACATTGTTTAGATAGGAATTTTATGGGCATTCTTTATTGCATTAGACTTAAATTTAATGCATCTTAAGGTTTTATCGTAAAGTGTTGCCTTATTTCCTTTTTAAGATGATACAATTTATAACATGCGAGTTTGCTGTCTGTCCCCTCCCTTTATGTTCGTATAAAATGAACAGACATGTGGCCATGAAACAGATGGTCATAGAATTGGTTCAGTGGTTGTGGGTGTAGCAAACCAAGAGTGTCTTATCTGAAATCCCACCAGGAATGCCTGGACACAGTAGACAAAGTTTGTTCAACTGGATGCCTTAGGATGCATGCTTCCAAAAACAAAGTAGCCAAAAAGAAACCAGAATAACGGAATATCAGAGCCAGAGGAACATTTGGTGGTAGTTCAGTACGTCCTCCTTTTCAAGCTACAGGGGACATAGTGGAACAGAAGCAGGGATGGGCCTGCCTGCTGTGCCCAAAATTCATTGGAGATTGTTGCGATGAAGAATTTAACTGATGATGAAGGAGAAATAAACCCCCATCAGCTTCAATTCAGGGAGGTTTATTGAAAAGGTGAAGAAGCGTCTTGCAAAGCACAGCATGGCTGAGGCTTGTGGGCTGTGTCTGGGAAAATGAGCAGCCGACAGTGGCTGATGCTCCCCTGACTCTGGGGCCGTGTGGTCTCTCGTTCCCTGAGAGCATCTCTTCTATTCTCTTGTGTCTTCCCTCAGCCTGGCAGTCTCTGTGTACTCTCCAACACATAATTGAGCAAGGCTGTGCCAGCCCCAATGCCACCTGGCACTTTAGGTCAAATTAGAAAGGCATGACATAAACTGGTCCTTTATAATACAGCTGTTGGAACAGCAGTTGAAAATACAGTATCTTGACTCCTGGTTTAGTACTTTATGCTGAACTTTCTTTTCTGAATATGAGCACAGACTTTGGAATGTTAGTGTCACCTAGCATTATTAGCTAGTATTCTCCTTTTGTTTACCCATATCATCCCCTCCTCCTTCCCACAGATCCACTCTCCACTCATTTCCATCCTGTCTTATGCCACTTGGTGCTTGTCCCTTCTAGAATGCATCCCTGGCTCCCCTGTGTACATACTTCTAGTTAGGTTTAGCAATGAAGGGCACCTGATGGAGCCTGGAAGTGAGAGGAAGGTGAGGTCTGTATTTCTTCCCTCTCCCTCCCTGCTCTGGCACTGAATATCTGGCAATAGCTGCATCTGTCTGTTACTTCAGTGGTCACTCTTCCATAGCCCCAATTCTCAGTGGGTCCCATAGCATTATTTACCTTTGTTCCTTTAGCTCCCATCAAGGAAGATCCAGAAACATTCTCCTCACCAAGGCATTAAGAAATGCACGGGTGAGGGGAACAGTGGCGTGACTGTCAAGTACCTGTGGTACCTACTGTCTGCAAACTGGAGGTCATGGCGGGAGATGCTGCATGGATTTGCCCTTGCTGCTGTCAGTGAGAAGAACAGGGTTCTGGAAGAGCAGAGGACAGGCCATGGGACTTGGCCATCTAGAGACAAGGCGGGAGGGATTTCTTTGAGAGGTAGGGTTATGTGGTGGTTACTAATCATTGTGAGGTGTCTGGGAATGTAATGGATGGGAAATCTAGTAAGAAATGAACTTTTGTAATAATTAGAAAAGCTCTAGTTCTGAGGACAGAGACCTGATGCAGTCACCATAGTGGGAATTTATGACCTGGCATCCAGTTGAGATCCCTGGAGCTTCTTGACTGAGGGGAGATGGATCCCTTGAGGAAGAGTGAAGCCTTCAATGTTGCCGCAAGTGTATGCTGTCAATCTTCCTTCAGGCCTCCCCCTGAAGGACCTGAAGTCATTTATGTGAGTGACTGAGGAAAGGGAGATACTCAGAGCTTCTGTGGCTTGTTAGATTCTGGCTCTGAAGAATGCTAACCTAAGGGCACCTGTGGTGGCCATGAAAATGCACTACTTGCATCTCCAGCAGCAGGAGGCCTAACGAATCAACAGCCCAGGCTGCTACACTCCGAATTGAAGACTTGGTGACATTTCCCCTGCGTCTGTGCTATCCCATGATGAGGAAAGCCTCATATCAAGTCCTCTCAACAGAACACCCCTGATGACTGATGAGGATGTCGAAGCTGTTTTCCTGTGGCTGCTGTGATTTACTTTCTTCAAAGTCTGTTTTGTTCATGCACATTAAGTGATTTATATAAAATAGGAGAATAAATGCCTAGACTCCCATGAGTCCATCTTTTATTGATAAACTCTAGTTCTGAGGACAGAAGCTTGATGGAGTCAGTATAGTGGGAATTTATAACTTGGCATCCAGTTCAGAGGCTTGGATCTTCTTGACTGAGAGGAGATCGGGTCCCTCTGGGGAACAAAGAAGCCTTCAATGTTGTTTCAAGTGTATCCTGTAAATCTTCCTCTAGGCCTTCCCAGAGGGACCTGCTATATGACGTATGATCCAGTGACCCCAAATTCAGAGTGTTCTCGTCTACTCTGAAGAATGCAATATCTTACTCCTCTGGATTCAACCTAGTACCAATATTTGTGTGTAGCTATGCAGCTTAATAGACCAAAGCTAATTAGATGAGGAATGGTAGACCCAATTCAACCGTACAGGCATCAACCAGATCAGCATACAGGCATCCCTCTCCCACCGTTTCATTTTTGTCCCCACTCCAACGTCTTCTCCATTTTGTTTGTATTAATTTTCTATTGCTGCATGCTAAATTACTGCTAGCTTTTAGAGGCTTAAAATAAGACTGATTTATTTTCTTGCAGTATCCACAGATGAGAAGTTGAGGCCTGGATTAGCTGGGTCTTCTTCTCAGGGCCTCACAGGCTGAAATTAGGCTGGGTTTCTTTCTGTAGTTTCTGGGGAAGAACTTGCTCTCTAGTTTCCTCAGGTTGTCAGCTGAGTTCAGTTCCTTGTGACTGTAGAACTGAGATCTCTATTTTCTTGCTGACTGTCAGCCAGGGGCCTCTCGCTGCTCCTGGAGGCCTCCCATGTTCCCAATACATGCTTCCTCCAGCCAGAAGAGGAGACTTGCCCTGCATGGAAACCCTCCTGCACTTCACATCTCTCCAGGAAGACCTCAGTCCCTCCAAGGAACTCACCTTCATTAGGTCAAGCTCATAAGATCATCTCTCTATATTAAATTTGACTGATCTGAGATCTCGATTACATCTGCTAACTTGTTTTTGCATTAAATTGTAACACAATCACAGGAGTGATGTCACTGGCCTTTGTCTACAGTCAGGAAGAAGTGATTATATGAGAACAAAGATCACTGGGGGTCATCTTAGGATTTGACCATAATATTATAAAGACACAGTAATTAAAAGAGTATGACAGATTTTTGGTTGTTTCCCCTAGAATAAATCATATCAGACTAATCCTGCCTCCATAAACAAGCATAAAATTGTTTTCAGACAGTGGACAACAGGCAGTACAACAGGAAACTAAAGGGGGGGGGGCATGATTTCCTAGTTCTTTAGGGAGAATTTTTCAGCAGCTGCATCGTGGGCTGGAGTCCACTCAAAGCAGGACAGCCCCACTGAGGTGAGAAGGCAGAGATCAGAGTTGAAGTCCACTGAAGCAACTGCAGTCTGTGGGGCAGGGCAGCAATGAGGAGACAGCTGTTCAGAGGGGCAGCTGTCGAAGTCCATGAGGGGTTCCATGTGCACACTTATCAAGGACGGTACTCTACCTGCACAAGGAAAAGACAAACAGATTTAACAGAGGGGTGGCTGCTGTCAAATTGAGTTTAGACCGGAGGTAGTTGAGGTGGAGGAGGGTTGGGGAATGGATGATGGCGTTTCTGCCATCCAGGGTGGGAAGAACTCACACACACCTCATTAGCACCTGGGTATCCAACTGAGACACTAGAATGACTGTGGTTTAGGAATAAGTGTCACACTTTACAGTAAGGCCTATTCTAGACCAACCCTAGTAAAGCCTAAAACCAAACCCTGACAAAATCCACAAAGCGGTGGATTGGTGATTGCCAAATTAGAGGGTCTTGGGAAATGCTGTGGGCTTTCCATGCATTCATTTTAATAAAACATAAACCAAGTCCACATAAGTCCAAAGTGATCAGACAGTAATTTTCCTGCCCACTAGAACAAAATTAATTCACACAATCAATGACACAAGCTAGTCAAGTCGACATTTAAGCAAAATACATCTAAGAACAGCTAACAAATAACTCTTCTCAAACTCACATAGAACATTCACCAAGATAAATCACATATGCTGAGGAATCCTTAGTATTTTCTGTCATGTCTCTTTGACTTGTGTATACTGTGCTCAAGCTCTTAAAATTATACACTTTAATTATACACATTAATATACTTGATTATACTTTAATAAATCTCAATTGCATGTAATTTATATTTCGATATATTTGTTAAATTTTATAATTAAAAAAAGTGTCCTGGCTTGATTCAAGAAATCTTTTTTATATTAAAAAAATATAATTTTATATATTATCAGGGCAAAAGAGAAAAACCATGTGATAACCTTATCATACACAGTAAAAGCATTTGGCAAAATTGAAAACTTTTTTCATGATTTTTATAAAAACAAATCCCAGAAAACTCTCAGCATGATAAAAACAGAAGGCAACACTTCTAACCCCATTAAGGATAGATTTGAAAAAAACTCACAGGTAACATTATATTAAATGGCATAAAATTGAATGCTTTTCTATTAAATCAGAGAAAAAAGTAGAATATCTGTTGGTACGCTTTCAATTCAGCATTATACTAGAGATCTAAATGCAATAAGGTAAGACAAATAAATAAAAGTATTGAAAAGATTGAAAAGAAAGAATTGAAATTGTTTTTATTCACAGATAATGGCTGTGTATGTTAATAATCCTAGAAATCTACAAAAATCTACCAAAAGTAATTAGTGAGTTTGATAATGTTACAGAATATAAGCTCAATATAAGTAGTCTTGTGTATTTCTGTATATTAGCAACGAGCATTTGCAAAAAGAAGTAAAAAACAGTGTCATTTAAAGTAACATCTAAATACATGTTTTCTTATAAATAAATTCAACAGGCTGGGCGCAGTGGCTCACACGTATAATCTTAGCACTTTGGGAGGCTGAGGTGGGCATATCATGAGGTCAAGAGATTGAGACCATCATGCGTAACATGGTGAAACCCAGTCTCTACTAAAAATGCAAACAATTAGCTGGGTGTGGTGGCATGTACCTGTAGTCCCAGCTACTGGGGAGGCTGAGACAGGAGGATCACTTGAACCTGGGAGGCAGAGGTTGCAGCGAGCTGAGATTGCATCACTGCACTCCAGCCTGGGTAACAGAGCAAGATTCTGTCTCAAAAAAAAAAAAAAAAAAAAAAAAAAAAGGAAAGAAAGAGAGAGGGAGGTGAGGAGGGAGGGAGAGAAGAAAGAAAGAAAATCAACAAAATTTATGTTTGGCCAGTACACCAACAACTACAAGAAATTGCTTTAAGAAATTATGAAAGAACTCAATTAGTGGGGAGATAAACCTTGTCATGGATCAGAAGAGTTATGTTTTAAAAGTCAGCTTTTCATCAGTTGATTTCCAGATCCAATGCAATTCTAATAAAAATTCCAAGCAGCATTGTGGTAGAAAGTTTACAAGTTGATTCTACTGTTTATATGGTAATGTCGATGATCAAGAATAATAAAGGAGCAATATTATAATAGAATAATGGTGAATGAATTCACTACCTATTTCCAGAATTACTCTGCAGCTATGAAAATCATGTGTTTTGTTGAAAAAAAATAGAATATATATCAGTGGAAGGGAAGAGAGAATCCAGAAATAGATACTCACATATATGTCTAATTAATGATTCTTAGGACATATGTATGTATACAAACCCCCCCCCACACACACACATATGTGACCTAGGGAAATTTTCCCATCTTTCTGAGTTTGTTTTCTCATCGGGAACAGGATAATACCTAAGTAACAGGCTAGTTCATAGATTTAAATATGATCCCGTGGCAGAGGACATGAACCATAATTAATTGTTAAGAATATATTTACACTGAACTCCCCTTTTTATCCATGTGAAAGTTGTAGACAAACAACAATTGACAAAGAATAGACAGAATGTTCTAAGCAAAATATTATTTATTCCTTTGTTTCTGGAAAGAAGTCACACATACAGTAAAAATAATTGGAGAGGACCTAGTTCATATTGAACAATCTTCTCCAAACCCTGAAACAGGTCTACTTTCTAACACCAGAGATGTCTTGACTGAGTCCAACCCCTGCAATCTCCTCTGTCTGGAATAGACAGAGGAAGTTTGCTCCAGCCTTAGAACAGCATGGGCTGGCAAGCATTCTCAGAGAGGCTCTCAGCTTCAACTCTAAAGGGCCTGAGGAATATGTGCAACTGGGTTGGGTTAAGGCCAAGCTGAACCACACGACCAGGGCTCTCACCAGCACCAAAGTCAGTGGAAGGATATGAGTCCCCAGAGCTCTGCTACAGGCCATGGATGCTCCATGGAGGGGTGGTGAGCATATGGATTACAATCAGGAGAAACATCGGTAATGGACAGGAGGCATAAATAAACCATGTCCACCCTCCTCTACAACCCAGGAAAGTTCTCCTTTAAAAAACGATGTCTTGAAGAAAACAAGTACAAATCTTTGTGACTTTGGATTAGACATTTTTTAAGTAGGCACAAACAATCCAAAAATAGATGGAGAAATGGACTTCATTAAAATAATAACTTATATGCTTCAAAGGACACTGTCAAGGAAGTGAAAACATAATCCACATAATGGGAGAACTATTTCCAAATTATATATTTGACACAGGTCTAATACCTAGAGTGTATAAGGAATTCATATAACTGAGCAAAAAACGACAAACGACCCAATTTAACAATGGGAAAAAAAGCTGTGAGTAGAGGTTTCTCTAAGGAAACACACAAATGGCCAAGAAGCACATGCTAAGATGTTCAATGTTTTTCATCATTAGGAAAATGTAAATTTAAACCAAAATGAGATACCAGTTCACACCCACTACTATGACTTAAGAAAAAAATAAAGACAATACATGTTTGGAAAGTTATGGAGAATATGGAATTCTCATATATTACTGTTGGGAATGTAAAATGGCATAGCTACTGAATTTGGTGAACAGTGTGTGAGTTCCTCGAAAATTTAACAACAACAAAAAAAGTAAAGCATAAAGTGACATATGATGCAGCAATTGCACTCGTAGGCTTATAACCAAGAAAATGAAAAACAGGTGTTCACTCAAAAACTTGTACAAAGCTGTTCATAGCAGCATTATTCTTAATAGTTAAAAAGTGGAAACATCTTAAACCACCATCAGTTGATGAATAAACAAAATGTGGTGTAACATATAGTGGCATATTATTGGGCCATAAAAGTTCATGTAACGAAAGATGAAACTTGAGAACAATATGCTAAGAAACAGATGGAAAATGTCACAGTTTGTTATTCCCTATAGAGGAAGTGCCCAGAACAAGTACATCTATATCTAGAGAAAATAGATTAGTGGTTGTCAGAGACAGCAAGAAGGGGGCAATTGAAGAGTGACTGCCCGTAGGTACAGGCATGCTTTTTGGCATTATGAAAATATTCTGGAATGAGGTAGTAGAGATGGTTGTGAAACTTTTGGAATATGGTAAAAGACTGAAATGTGTGGTTAAAATGGTGAATTTTGTGATATATGAATTATACTATAGAAATAATAACAGTAATAAAGCAAGGTGTCTTTCCACATCTCCATGTCCTGTATTTTCATTAAAAAAAAAAAAAAAAAGGGAAAAAAAAGGAAAAAGCATTTCAGGCCAGGCTCAGTGGCTCACTCCTGTAATCTTTGGAGGCCTAGGTGGGAGGATCGCTTGAGGCCAGAAGGTCAAAACCAGCCTGAGCAACATAGCAAGACCTTGTCTCTATGAAAAATAAAAAATTAGCCAGAAATGGTGATGTGTGCCTAGAGTTCCAACTACTTGTAAAGCTGAGGTAGGAGGATCGCTTGAGCCCAGTATTTCGAGGTTGCAGTGATCTATAATCACCGGTGCACTCCAGCCTGGGTGATAGAACAAGACCCTGTCTCAAAAAGGAAAGAAAAAAAAAAAAAAAAAAAGCATCTCACTTTAATAGTAAGTGACCAGAATGTGATGCTGGCAGCATGTTGTGAGGAAATGTATTAGATGAAAGAAGTTAAATTCCAGAAGTTTTCCTCTTTTCAGAAATGAGATATGGGGGAGAGAAACACGCACTTGGAAGGAACTGACCCGGCTGAATTGGAAAATGTGAGAAGGGAGTGGGGAAGAGGCTGCTCCACCTGAGATCTGGCTCCAGGACTTACAGCAAGGGGAACTTGGGCAAGTTACAGACTCTCTGTGCCTCAGTTTCTTCATCAGCAAAACAGAAAGAATCATCCCATCAACTGTAAGGTCAGTGCTATCAGTGGGTCCCCAAATTCAGTGCACATCCGAGTCATGTTAACAAACACATTCCAGGCCCCACCTGAGCCCTCTGAATCAGAATCCCTGCAAGGAGGACACTGAACTTGTATTTGCACTGACTTTCCCAGCTGTTTCTTACTTTGATGAAGTTGGGGGTAGGACCCATTGAGCTGCATCACATCATTCCGAAGCCAATACACAACAGCAGAACAAGAATATTTTCAATGCAGTCTCTAAAGCAGAGGAGAAACTATTGAGGGAACCTAGAAGTAAAGGAGAAGGAGATCTGGTTTGCTGGGCTCCATTTAAACTTTATTTTGAGTACAGCAGAGCCACGAGCCCTTCGGGACACATGCCTGAGGCAGTGACCGTCCAACTTTGGAAGAGTGGAAGCCCTAGTTTCAAATTCAAGCATGCTTTGAGTAGAAATTCAGTTGACCTCTTTTTGCACAGCCACATGGCCAATCTTGCCTAAGCTGCTCCCCTTACAAGAAAAGGAATCATCCTGCTAGGAATTCAAACTTCAGCAGTCATGGGTAAGTAAGGAAGTCTTATGAATCTATTCTAGCCACCTAACAAGAAACCAGAAATTTAGCAAGCTCTTTCCATTTCAGGACAGTTGTGTTCACTAGATCAGAGGCATGAAGAACAGACCCCTAAAAAGGGAAAGTGTTCCTTTCAGTTTTAGGACATCACTGGAACATTCGGGAAGTGGAAACACAGCTGCCTGCTCTACAGTATGGGTTGCCTTTGTGTCTGGAATGTGTCTGACATCCTGATCCCTGTGTCCATTTCAGGGAGCCTTGGGAGGAGCCTGAGTCACTGATGGAATTGGACAGTGCATGGAGATGCTTCAGCAGGACGCGGGTAAGTGCAGGGGCAAGTCCAGGTCATACTGAGGGAGAATGAGTGGTGTTGATGGGGACAGACAAAGGTAAAATCCAAAGTTTGTGCTTCATCTTCAAAAACTCAAACTAATAACAAACTTGGCCTTATGAGAAATCATAAGTATTTTTCTATTTCCATGAGAATTTAATCTCAAAACAGGAATCAGAAAAATATTAAGTCCAGGGCATAAAACCTAAACCGTTGCTCATATTTATTCTTTCTAAATAGAGCAAAGTATAAAATCATCTCCGTAAAACATACCCTGTGGTTATAAAAAGGCAAAAGTCTTAGTGAGAATCATTGGTATTCCATAGAAGACTGAATTAAACACAGCCAAGGGAAGACCCAAGTCTCATACTTCTCTTGTATATTTCAAAGTTTCAGGGAAATTCCAGGTGATAGAGGTTATTTCCCATAATGTTAAAGCAAGGTTTCAGACACTTGAGAATTTTGGTCCCAGTACTCTAGGAGGGCACACCTCTGTCCTGGAAAATAATCCAGGTATGTATACTCTTCCTGTGACTCATTGTGGTCATTCTTCCAGCTTCACAGAAACCAAAAAATAGAAATATGTCCAAAGACATGATTTGCTATCCCTCTTCTTCAGGTTTCTTACCTGTTACATATGGATAATAGCATTACCTTAAGGATTATGGTGAAGATACAACATCCAAATATGAGCACAGTTTTGAGCAAAATGCCTTGTACAAATTCATCAGTGAATATCTACTAATTATGTGAATATTTACTGAATTATATGGATCCTAGGAATAATGACTGAAGAATGACTGTGATTGCTTTTATTGGCAGTGCTGAAAACTCATCCCTGTGTGACCTCAAGTAAGCCATGTAACTTTGTGAACCTGCAGTTTTATCATTTTTAAAATGAAGAAACTTGACAGATTTTCATCATGACACAGAACGTCAGGTTTCCCAGACCCCGGAAAATACGTTAACTTAAAGCTGTTGATACATCTCAAAGCAGTATCCTTCCAGTGTCATTGGAGGACAGTGCGGGCTGCAGTGAGGCACGCCTTCAAATGGGATTGATCCAGTCCTCGTTCCTTAACTTCCACATGAATGCTGAGCGGCCCAGGATCACACCCAGTGCACCCACAACTCAGGCAAGTCCAGCAGCCAATCCTAGGAGACCTGGGCTACAGAACAGTCTCCCAAGTTCCAGGCTCACAAAACCTCGGTGGGGATGGAAGCTGAGAAAGTGAGGAGGTGGCTCAGGGGATTGCTCTTTCCTACTCATTCCTCTCATCTCAAACTCACCTTCTGCTGCACCACTGAGGATCACCAGCCAACCCTGACCATAACCTTGACCTTGCCATGTTCTGTTAGTGAAATGAAACCAAAAATGAATGATGTTAGTCCAACTCAACAAAATATATATCAAAACATATTCCATAAGAGCCGCTCATGGCCCTGTTCTTTCCAGTATATGGGAAAACAAAAGGGAAACAACCAAATAGCATCAGGTTTATGAAACTTCCTAAGATAGACGGTCATACATGTTTTCAGGAGATCTCTATATACATGAATTTGATCACTTGATCCCTTGAAAAGAGCTCTTGAGGCACTAGAATGACATCTACAATTGACAAGTATGAAATGTGGTGCTCAGTGCCGTGAAAATACAAATCAACCCACATAGAGGAAGAGCTTTGGACATAGGGATGTCAAACTGGTCTAGAGTGTAGTGAAAGCCAAGATGCTTTTCTTACTGGTGCCCCAGTAAGAAAAAAGAAATCAACATAACAATGAGATGCAGCAAGAAGAATACTGAGACAGGAAAGAAAACATTTTAAAAAAATGAATTATTTATTCACTTTCTAGTGGATACAGAAAAAACTGCAGAAGATGCAGAGGATATCAGGGCAGGCTAAAAGTTTCATATCTTACACTTGCAGAAAAGGCTTAAGATCTGTTTTAACTGGGAGCAGGTGGGGTGACTTCATGACTGCCATTAAGAAAATATAACCTGTTGGGAAACTGTTTCTGACTTGATGATGTTGTACAGACAAGAGAGAAACAGTGAGGAATGTGCTTAGATGTATTGGGAAAGAGACAGTCTGTGGCATTGTCACAAAGGTACATGAATATTGAGAGTGAATGCTGAAGGAATGAGCCCATTGGTGGTGACCCTCAGGTGAGACCAGGGTGCCTGTGTTTCAGCCAAGCCAGTGCAATTGGAACGCAGGCTCCTAAGATTCCATGACACCCCCACCTTCTAATTCTGTTATTGCAACTGCAGACCGTTACCTGGCACGCTGGCCACAATCTTCCTCACTCTTGTGAGACTCTGAGCGACTGGCAGTGCCTTAGCTCTGAACTCAGACACCTCGAACCTTGTTTTTGTGGTTAAGGATCCTAAAGTGCTGTGGGGACTGATCTCGTTTTTCTCAACAGTAAGTTAAGAATTTCAGTTACTGCCATCCCTCAGTCCTGATTCAACCTATTTGATATCACCGGTTTGTAACCCATCATGTGTTTGGGTTTCTTCTCCCCAGTCCCTGACTCCACGTCTTCTGCCACACACGTCAGCATGGTGGTATATGCGGGCCCTTGGTCCAGTAAGAAGGCAGAGATGAACACTCTAGAAATCAATGAGAAATTGCGCCCCCAGCGGACAGAGAACAAACATCAGTTCCTAAACACCAAGGAGAAATATCTTGTAACTCAAGTGGCCTACTTTCTGACCAAGGGGCAGAACAGTTACAGTAAGTTCCATAGGCTCACCATCACAAAAGTGATGGATGATGTCCTGTCTTCTCTCTGAGAAACTGAATTCTCTCTCCATCAAAAATAATTTAATCCTTCCCTTACTTCTAGGAAAATAGAAATGGGTATTTTCACATTTTGTTAATGTTAGAAGACAGAGGTACCAAAGTATTTTGAAACTTTCCCTGTTTGCCATCAGGTGGGGATGGACCTAGAGGTAGAATAGCAGTTATTGATTTCGGACACAGGCATGGAACCACCTGTTTTCTCCGAGAGGCTAAATCATGTTTTCAAGAATCCTCTCTGTACCATATAAGATCCGGCAGACAAATGACATCTAGTCTGTTGTTCTAAATGTCTGGGACTAGTGAACTTTTATTCAGGTCAAGCTTCTGTTGAGGCCCAATAGGCCAAGCTCTGTTCTAGGGACCCTGAGGGAAATTTGGTGTTAGTACACAGTACCCGCTATGTGGGGCCTCAAGAGGAGTCTGCTTCTAATAGAACCTGTGGTATCTATAACCGACAGCATCAAGAGCAGGGAGTAGGGGCCGTGCAAGGTGGCCCAGTCCTGTAATCCCAGCACTTTGGGAGGCTGAGGCGGGTGGATCACGAGGTCAGGAGTTTGAGATCAGCCTGGGCAACATGCAGAAACCCCGTCTCTAGTAAAATTACAAAAATTACATGGGAAATGGTGGTGGGCACCTGTAATTCTAGCTACTCGGGAGGCTGAGGCAGGAGAAACCTTTGAACCCAGGAGACAGAGGTTGCAGTGAGCCAAGATCACAGCATTGCACTCCAGCCTGGGTGACAGGGCAAGACTCGTCAAAAAAAAAAAAAAAAAAAAAATTAAAGAAAAGAAAAGAAAAAGCAGAGAGTACCCTGGTGAGAGGGAAGTCCTGCTTCCTCGGGCACAGGCTTTTGTTCCTAAAAGGAAGAAAGATCGCACCCGAGGATGTGTGGAAGTAGTAGTGCAGTGTGCAGAGCAGGAACCCTGAGTCTGTCTCCTGGGCTGCATGCAACTTGCTTGTCCTGTCTGTCCCTCAGTTTCCTCATCTGTTCATAGGGTGCTACAGTAATACCTACCTCTGTAAATTGCTGCAATGAGTTACATGAGTTATTTCTTGTCAATCTCCTAGAACATTTATGGGCACAGATTAAACACTATCTATTAGTTCCTCATTCTACTGTTTGTAAATTAACACAAACTTTGTTTGTATTAGGGCATATTTTCTTCATGGTCTTGTGGTCTTATGTCTCATACTTTATGTTTCTGTTATGATTGTTAAAATCATATCTGCAGATATGATTTAAAAATCAAAGATTTTTAAGATCTTTGACATATTTGTCCTTGAAATTCCCAAATGGAAACCATCAGTCCCATAGTCCTAGGGGCCTTCCCAACTGTCCAAGAAATCTCTACTTCATGCCCCAGTGCAGTGTTTTGGAGGAGAGGCTTCAAGGCTTGTGGAAGTGGCCCCGCATGCAGAGTCACACCTCAGGGGCTGTGAATTCTGACTCCACTTTATTGTGATTGAATCATCTTGTCAACTTCCTTGATGTGCCCTTGAGTTTCGGTTTGTTTGTCTCTAAATTTTGGAGGATGAGATGCCAGAAAGTCAGGAGACTGAAGAGTAAAGAGGTGGAAATCCCTGCCTAGAGCCTGGTACTGGGGTCAGTTATGTCCTTGGGACGGACCTGGCTCCTGCCCTGTAGGCAGTGACCACCGCTCTGTGTCCAGCTTTTCACTGAGGCCAGTGTGTCTGTCTTTTCTCAGACTATGAAGAGTGCAAAGACCTCCTAAAATCTATGCTGCGGGATGAGCTTCAGTTGAAGGAGGAGAAGCTTGCAGAGCAGCTCGGGCAAGCTGAAGAGCTCAGGTGAGGGGGCCCTATGCAGGCAGGTGGGCAGGTGTGTAAATCTCTGATGTACAGCCGCTCGGCGAGGTGAAGTAAGAGCTAAGCTGGGTCTGGGGAAGGGCAGGAATTGCCATGGCAGGCTCACAACACACAAATATTTATGAAACAGAGAGCAAGGATAATAATAAGTTATGGGTTGTGGTTGTTTCTCAGAGCCATGATTTCTCTTTTTGAAAGAAGTAATTGTTGAGGTGAAATTTGCATAACACAAAATTAACTAAAGGAGTGGGAACCACCCAACAGCATTCAGTCTACTCAAAATGATGCGCCATCACCACCCCACTTACCCTTAGTCAGAATCACCTCCTGACTGACTGTGGCTTCTCATCCTTTCGGTCAATCAGTGTTGCCTTCTGGAGCCTGTCATTCTTTCCTTCTTTCATCTTTTCGACTGGTCCCCTCTGCACTGGGCCTCATTTCTGTCCATGGCTTTGCATCTAGAGACTGCGAGATGCACTATGTGTATTTTCAGATGGAAATGTCCATGGCCAGAGTGAGGAACTGAAAGGATGAATGTCTTTTTGAAAGTGAATAAGGAAGGCACCTACTTTTGTTTACAGAAGGGAAAGATGAATGGAACATTGTCGAGGATCTTACAGGAGCCCTCTCTGATACAGACGAATCCTGTAAACCATTTTTTGTTCTTTCTCTTGGCCACAGACATTTGAAATATGTGCTGACCTTCTCCTTGGAGGTCTCCTTGAGAACATTGTCTCAGAAATCTCTGTCGCAATATTCGATCTGATCACTCACCCCTTTCCACTGTTCAATTTTCTCTACTATCTCACCTTAGGCAATATAAAGTCCTGGTTCAGTCTCAGGAACGAGAGCTGAGCCAGTTAAGGGAGAAGTTGTGGAAAGGGAGAGATGCCTCTCGCGCATTGAATCAGCATCTCCAGGCCCTCCTCACTCTGGACGAGCCGGCCAACTCCCAGGGGCGGGACCTCCGAGAACAGCTGGCTGAAGGCTGTAGGCTGGCACAGCACCTCGTCCGAAAGCTCACCCCAGGTAAGGTTTCCATAGGATCTGATGACCCAGAACCCCAGGCTTATGAGAGACTCCAGACCTTCGTACTTTCACAATGACAGTTGTATCGGTGGTGTTTTTTTCCACTAAACATATGTGGCCATGACATGACCAGGACTTCCTGGGTGAGATCAGAGATGGGAAACCCTGCAACCCATGGGGTTGGAGGTCACAGTATTGGGAATGTCCCTCCTTCCTTGATGGAAGATGGTCTTTGGAGCCAGAGGCAACATGTCTCTAGTTGTAAAGGAGAGGAAGGAGGCTGTGACAGGAGGGTGCTTGTTAGAGTGAAAAGAGCTCTGGACTAAGAATGAAGGTTCCCAGGCTGTCTCTTTGGCAATGTTCTTAGTAAGTGTCGGTGAGTGAGTGATTTTTCCCTCGTGAGATTCTCTCTCTCCATCTGCAAAGGCAGGCACATTGTCTCTTGCAAGGTTCTGAAGCATCCAAATGTGGGAACACTTATGACTGCTTTTGAAAATGAGATAAAGCCCTTCGCCGTGTGGTGTTGGGGAAGGCACTTGATGTGGGGGCATTTGGTGGTAGTAGGTGCTTCAGACTGGAGCACTCCCCATGGAGAGCATGTCCCTGAATAGCACAGCAGAAGCCACATGGAGGGCCTGTGAAGTCTCCTGATACATAGAGGACTGTGGAGCCAGTTTGTCCTCTCCTAAGAGAAAGAATTAGGTTCGAAATGCAAACTGTGACAGGACACCAAGCCTGTGCCTGGGAATCAGATTTGTGGTGGGATGATGGAGACAGCTGCCAAAGTTCTGAGAGAGACTGTGCAAGTCCCCAGTGATATAGGCAACAAAGGGTCTTTTCAATATTTGGCCACATCCTGATGGTGGCCCTCCAGAGCAGAAATGCATTGCCTGATGGAACAGGAAACCATGCCAGGGCATTTTGTTAAAGTAAAACATGAGGGCTTTCAGTTGAATGGTGACCCTTGCCTAGATGTTCATGTCTCTGTGCACATTGGGCTGACTGTGCTTCTAGAGTGTGAAGTGGGAAATATCTGAATGAACACTTCTGTATTTACAGAAAATGATGAAGATAACGATGAAGATGTTAAAGTTGAGGAGGCTGAGAAAGTACAGGAGTCGTGTGCCCTCAGGTAACCCTGAATAATCAGGAGCAAGTAATGGATTTTGACATATGAAAAAGGTCTAAGAGGCACACCCTCTCTGGCATCTATGATGGGCCAAAAGCCTGCATTCCCTTGGCCACAGTGTGTGAAATTCAACCCAACTTAGACACAGGGTGTGGCAGCTGTTGTGTTTCTCTGTGTGTGGCGAGTGTGATGTCTGTACTGTACAGGGATAGCTGAGTCCTCTTCTTTCTCAGCTCCTATCTGTCCAGTGCAATGAACACCAGTTGCCCTCTTCCTCTCTGTCTCCCATGGCTGCCATGCTGTATTGCAGAGAGAAGAGGATTGCCTGTTCCCTCTTAAAGGGAGCCTCTTGTTTGCTTTCTGTGACCACTCTCCTAATGCCTCCTGTCAAAACTGGCTAGGACTCCCTGGCGTCCAATCCCTCTGTGTTTAATCTTCTGGCATCTCTATCTCACCTCATCAGGGAGGTGCGGAAGGCAGAAGAAAAGGAAGTCCCTGAGGACTCAGTGGAGGAATGTGCCGTCACTTGTTCAAATATCTATGGCCCTTCTGAGTCCAACCAGCCTCACAAGAACTCCAAAATCACATTTGAGGAAGACCAACTAGACTCGACTCTGCTTATAGACCATGAATCATCTCCTGATGGAAGGCAGGATGCTCTAAACCTTGTCGCAGGTAGCCTCTATTTTCCTTGTGTCTCATACCTCTGTCTAGGCTACGGAAGATCCATTCTGAGTACAGGCTGTATAGGTACATATTGGTTTACTCAGAAACTAGGATGAAGCTAGCTGCGGTGACTGACATATATATTCGCAGCACTTTGGGAGGCCCAAGTGGGAGGATCATTTGAATTCAGGAGTTCAAGAGCAGGCTGGACAATATGGTGAAACCCATCTTTACAAAGAATACAAAACATTAGCCAGGCATGTTCCTTTGCCCCTATAGTCCCAACTGCTCAGGAGGCTTAGGTGCAAGGATTGGCTCAGATGATCCTCCCACTCATTCACTTTTCTCAGGCTAGACTCTCTCTCGTTTTCATTGGCTTGTCTTAGCTGTTAATAAGAAGTCTCTGGCCAGGGTCGCTGGGCTCACATCTGTAATCCCAGAAATTTGGGAGGGTGAGGTGGGCAGATCACCTGAGGTCAGGAGTTCGAAAGCAGCCTGGCCAACATAGCAAAATTGCATCTCTACTAAAAATACAAAAAATAGCTGGCATGGTGGTTTGTGCCTGTAATCCCAGCTACTTGGGAAGCTGAACCACGAAAATCACTTGAACACAGGAGGTAGAGGTTGCAGTGAGCTGAGATCATGCCACTGCACTCCAGCCTGGGCAACAGAGTGAAACTCCCTCTCAAACAAAACATAAAAAACCAAAACCAACCAACCAGTCAAACGAAAATTTAATGAAACAAAAAACAATCTCTTGAGCTACACAGAAACATTGGCCTCTCATGGGGTAAAAAGCTCAGAGCCCAGCCTTGCTTTATGGAAACTTCTAAGCAAGAAAAGGGTGGAAGTGTTTGTGTCCTGATTTCAAGGTGACTGCATAGGTCAGACACGTTGACTTAAAGGAGATCAAGAGTGGAGATGAGAAGAGTGAAACCAGGGAAACAGCATCTCCAAATCAGTGGACGAGGCTGTCAGTGACATCCCTCAGTCCTGATTCAACCTATTTGATTTCACCAGTTATTAACCCATCATGTGTTTGGATTTTTTCTCCCCAGTCCCTGGCTCCACCTCTTCTGCCGCAAACATCAGCTTGGTGGTATCTGCTGGTCCTTGGCCAAGTGAGAAGTCAGAGATGAACACTCCAGAAATCAACGAGAAACTGCGCCCGCAGTTGGGAGAAAAGAAAGAACAGTTTAGAAACACTAGAGAGAAATTTCTTGTAACTCAAGTGGCCTACTTCCTGGCCAACCAGCAGAACAGTTATAGTAAGTTCTATAGGCTCACCATCACAAAAGTGATGAATGATGTCCTGTCTTCTCTCTGAGAAACGGAATTCTCTCTCCATCAAAAATAATTTAATCCTTCCCTTACTTCTAGGAAAATAGAAATGGGTATTTTCACATTTTGTTAAAGTTGGAAGGCAGAAGTACCAAAGTATTTCATAACTTTCCATGTTTGCAGTCAGGTCGGGATGGGCCTAGAGGTAAAATCTCAGTGATGGTTTCAGACACAGGCACAGAATGACCTGTTTTCTCCAAGAGGCTAAATCATGTTTTCAAGAATCCTCTCTGTACCGTATAAGATCCGGCAGCCAAATAACATCTAGTCTGTTGTTCTAAATGTCTCGGGCTAGTGAATTTTATTCAGTTCAAGCTTCTGTTGAGGCCCAAGAGGCCAAGCTCTGTTCTAGGGACCCTGAGGGAAATTTGGTGATAGTACACAGTATCCGCTGTGAGGGGCGTCAAGAGGATTCTGCTCCTAATAGAACCTGTGGCATCTATAACCGACAGCATCAAGAACAGGGAGTAGGGGCCGTGCAAGGTGGCTCAGTCTTGTAATCCCAGCACTTTGGGAGGCTGAGGCAGCTGGATCACGAGGTCAGGAGTTTGATTCCACCCTGGGCAATGTGGAGAGACCCCATCTCTACTAAAATTAGAAAAATTAGCTGGGTGTGGTGGTGGGTGCCTGTAATCCCAGCTACTCGGGAGGCTGAGTCCAGAGAATCCTTTGAACCCAGGAGACAGAGGTTGCAGTGAGCCAAGATCATGCCATTGTACTTCAGCCTGGACGACAGGGCAAGACTCATCAAAAAAGAAACAAACAAAAAAGGCAGAGAGTAGCCTGGTGGGAGGGAAGTCCTGTTTCTTGGGGCACAGGCTTTTGTTCCTAAAGAGGAAGAAAGATGTACCCAAGAATGTGTGGAAGTAGCAGTGCAGTGTGCAGAGCAGGAACCCTGGGCCTGTCTCCTGGGCTCCATCCAAGTTGCTTGTCCTGTGTGTCCCTCAGTTTCCTCATCTATTCATAGGGTGCTACAGTAATACCTACCTCTGTAAATTGCTGCAGTGAGTTACATGAGCTATTTCTTATCAATCTCCTAAAACATTTATGGGCATAGAGTAAACACTATCTATTAGTTCCTCATTCTACTGTTTCCAAATTAACACAAACTTTGTTAGTATTTGGGTATGTTTCCTTCATAGTCTTGTGGTCTTATGTCTCATACTTTATGTTTCCGTTATGATTCTTAAAATCATATCTGCAGTTATGATTTAAAAATCAAAGATTTTTAAGATCTTTGACATAGTTGTCCTTGAAATTCCCATTAAAAGGGAAACCATCAGTCCCATAGTCCTAGGGGCCTTCCCAACTGTCCAAGAAATCTCTATTTCATGCCCCAGTGCAGTGTTTTGGAGGAGAGGCTGCAAGGCTTGGGAAAGTGGCCCCGCATTCAGAGTCAGACCTCAGGGGCTGTGAATTCTGACTCCACTTCATTGTGGTTGAATCATCTTGTCAACTTCCTTGATGTGCCCTTGAGTTTCGGTTTGTTTGTCTCTAAGTTTTGGAGGATGAGATGCCAGAAAGTCGGGAGACTGAAGAGTAAAGAGGTGAAGATCCCTGTCTGGAGCCTGTTATTGGGGACAGTTATGTCCTTGGGATGGACCTGGCTCCTGCCCTGTAGGCAGTGACCTCAGCAGCATGTGCAGTCTTTCACTGAGGCCAGTGTGTCTGTCTTTTCTCAGACTATGAAGAGTGCAAAGACCTCCTAAAATCTATGCTGCAGGATGAGCTTCAGTTGAAGGAGGAGAAGCTTGCAGAGCAGCTCGGGCAAGCTGAGGAGCTCAGGTGAGGGGACCCTATGCAGGCAGGTGGGCAGGTGTGTAAATCTCGGATGTATAGCAGCTCGGAGGGTAGAAGTAAGAGCCAAGCTGGGCCAGGGGAAGGGCAGGAATTGCTATGGCATGCTCACAATACACAGAGGTTTGTGAAACAGAGACCAAGGACAGTAATAAGTTATGGGTTGCAGTTGTTTCTCAGAGCCCCGTTTTCTCTTTTTGAAAGAAGTAATTGTTGAGGTGAAATTTGCATAACACATGATTAACCAAAGGAATGGGAACCCCCCAGCAGCATTCAGTGTACTCAAAATGGTGTGCCATCACCACCCCAGTTACCCATAGTCGGAATCACCTCCTGACTGACTGCGGCATCTCATCTTTGACCCAATCAATGTTGCCTTCTGGAGCCTGTCATTCTTTTCTCTTTCAATCTTTTCAATTGGCCCCGTCTGCACTTGGCCGCATTTCTGTATATGGTTTTGTATGTAGTCACTGCAAGATAGACTATGTGTATTTTCACATGGAAATGTCCATGGCCAGAGTGAGGAGCTGAAAGGATGTCTTTTTGAAACTGAATAAGGAAGACACCTAATTTTGTTTAGAGAAGGGAAAGATGAATGGAACGTCGTCGAGGATGTTACAGGAGCCCTCTCTGACATAAAGGAAGCCTGTAAACCATTTTTCCTTCTTTCTCTTGGCCACAGACATTTCTTTAAACGTGTGCTGACCTTCTCCTTGGAGGTCTCCTTGAGGAAATTGTCTTAGAAATCTCTGTTGCAATATTCGAACTGATCACTCACCCCTTTCCACTGTTCAATTTTCTCTACTATGTCACCTTAGGCAATATAAAGTCCTGGTTCAGTCTCAGGAACGAGAGCTGAGCCAGTTAAGGGAGAAGTTCCGGGAAGGGAGAAATGCCTCCCACGCATTGAATCAGCATCTCCAGACCCTCCTCACTCCGGATGAGCCGGCCAACTCCCAGGGGCGGGACCTCCGAGAACAGCTGGCCGAAGGCTGTAGGCTGGCACAGCACCTCGTCCGAAAGCTCACCACAGGTAAGGTTTCCATAGGACCTGGAGACCCAAAACGCCAGGCTTATGAGAGACTCCCGACCTCCATACTTTCACAATGACAGTTGTATCAGTGATGTTTTTTTCCACTAAACATATGTGGCCCTTCCAGGACTTCCTAGGTGAGATCAGAGATGGGAAACCCATGGGTTTGGAGGTCACAGTATTGCAGATGTCCCTCCTTCCTTGGTGGAGATGGTCTTTGGAGCAAGAGGCAGCATCTCTCTAGGTGTAAAGGAGAGGAAGGAGGCTGTGACAGTAGGGTTCTTATTAGAGTGAAAAGAGCTGTGGACTTAGAATGAAGGTTCCCAGGCTGTCTCCTTGGCAATGTTCTTAGTAACTGTCGGTGAGTGAGTAATTTATCCTTCTTGAGTTTCTCTGTGTCCATCGGAAAAGGCAGTAAAATTGTCTCTTGCAAGGGTCTGAAGCATCTAAATGTGGGAACACTTATGACTGCTTTTGAAAATGAGATAAAGCCCCTCGCCATGTGGTGTTGGAGAAGGCACTTGACGTGGGGGCATTTGGTTGTAGGAAGTGCTTCAGACTGGTGCACTCCCCATGGAGAGAATGTCCCTGAATAACACAGCAGAAGCCACATGGAGGGCCTGTGAAGCCTCCTGAGGCATAGAGGACTGTCGGGCAAGTTTGTCCGCTCCTAAGAGAAAGAATTAGGTTCCAAATGCGAACTGTGACTCAACACCAAGTCTGTGCCTGGGAATCAGATCTGTGGCGGGATGCGGGAGACAGCTGCCAAAGTCCAGAGAGAGGCTGCACAAGTCCCCAGTGATATGCGGAGCAAAGGGTCTTTTCAATATTTGGTGACATCTTGATGGTGGCCCTCCAGATCAGAAATGCATTGCCTGATGGATCAGGAAAGCATGCCAGGACATTTTGTTAAAGATAAAACATGAGAGCTTTCAATTGAACGGTGACCCATGCCTAGATGTCCATGTCTGTGTGCACATTGGACTGACTGTGCCTGCAGAGTGTGAAGTGGGAAATATCTGAACGAACACTTCTGTATTTACAGAAAATGATGAAGGTGAGGATGAAGATGTTAAAGTTGATGACACTGAGTAAGTACAGGAATCATGTGCCCCAGGTAACACTGAATAATCAGGTGCAAGTAATGGGTTTTAATATATGAAAAAGGTCTAGGAGGCACACCCTGTCTCTGGCATCTACAATGGGCCACAAGCCTGCATTCCTTTGGCCACAGTATGAGAAATTCAACCCAGCTTAGACACAGGGTGTGGCAGCTGTTGTGTTTCTCTGTGTGTGGTGAGTGTCATATCTGTACCGAACAGGGATAGCTGAGTCTTCATCGTTCTCAGCTCCTGTCTCTCCAGTGAAAACAACAGCGGTTGGTCTCTTCCTCTCTGTCTCCCATGGCCGCCATGCTCTGTTGCAGAGAGAAGAGGATTGCCTATTCCCTCCTAAAGGGAACCTCCTGTTTGCTTTCTGTGACCACAGTCTTAATGCCTCCCGTCAAAACCTGCTAGGTCTCCGTGGGGTCCAATCCCTCTGTATTTAATCTTCTGGCATCTCTATCTCACCTCATCAGGGAGGTGCGGAAGGCAGAAGAAAAGGAAGTCCCTGAGGACTCAGTGGAGGAATGTGCCATCACTTGTTCAAATAGCTGTGGCCCTTCTGAGTCCAATCAGCCTCACAAGAACTCCAAGGTCACATTTCAGGAAGACCAAATGGACTTGACTCTGCTTATAGACCGTGAATCGTCTCCTGATGTACGGCAGGATGCTCTAAACCTTGTCGCAGGTAGCCTCTATTTTCCTTGTGTCTCATACCTCTGTCTAGACTACGGAAGATCCATTGTGAGGACAGGCTATATACATACATATTGGTTTACTCAGCAACTAGGATGGAGCTAGGTGCGGTGACTCACACATATATTCCCAGCACTTTGGGAGGCCCAAGTGGGAGGATCATTTGAATTCAGGAGTTCAAGAGCAGGCTGGAGAATATGGTGAAACCCATCTTTACAATGAATACAAAACATTAGCCAGACATGTTCCTTTGCCCTTAGAGTCCTATCTTCTCAGGAGGCTTAGGTGCGAGGATTGGCTCAGATGATCCTCCCACCCTCATTCACTTTTCTCAGGCTAGACTCTCTCCTTTTCATTGGCTTGTCTTAGCTGTTAATAAGAAGTCTCTGGCCAGGGTCGCTGGGCTCCCATCTGTATTCCCAGCACTTTGGGAGGACAAGGTGGGCGGGTCACCTGAGGTCAGGAGTTCAAAAGCAGCCTGGCCAACATGGCGAAATTGCATCTCTACTAAAAATACAAAAAATAGCTGGCATGGTGGTTGGTGCCTGTAATCCCAGCTACTTGGGAGGCTGACGCACGAGAATCACTTGAACCCAGGAGGCAGAGGTTGCAGTGAGCTGAGATCGTGCCACCAGCCTGGGCGACACAGTGAGACTCCCTCTCAAACAAAACATAAAAAACCAAAACCAACCAACCAATCAAACAAAAAATTAACAAAACAAAAAACAATCTCTTGAGCTACTCAGAAACATTGGCCACTCATGGGGTAAAAAGCTCAGAGTCCAGCCTTGCTTTATAGAAACTTCTAAGCAAGAAAAAAGTGGAAGTGTTTGTGTCCTGGTTTCAAGGTGACTGCGTAGCTCAGACACGTTGACTTAAAGGAGATCAAGAGTGGAGGTGAGAAGAGTGAAACCAGGGAAACAGCATCTTCAAATCAGTGGACAAGGCTGTCAGTGACATCCCTCAGTCCTAATTCAACCTATTTGATTTCACCAGTTATTAACCCATCATGTGTTTGGATTTTTTCTCCCCAGGCCCTGGCTCCACCTCTTCTACCACAAACATCAGCATGGTGGTATCTGCGGGCCCTTGGTCCAGTGAGAAGTCAGAGATGAATACTCTAGAAATCAACGAGAAACTGCACCCCCAGCAGGCAGAGAACAAACGTCAGTTCATAAACACCAAGGAGAAATATCTTGTAACTCAAGTGGCCTACTTTCTGGCCAAGGGGCAGAACACTTACAGTAAGTTCCCTAAGCTCACCATCACAAAAGTGATGAATGATGTCCTGTCTTCTCTCTGAGAAACGCAATTCTCTCTCCATCAGAAGTAATGTAATACTTCCCATACTTGTAGGAAAATAGAAATGGGTATTTTCACCTTTTGTTAAAGCTGGAAGAGAGAGGTACCAAAGTATTTCAAAACTTTCCATGTTTGCAGTCAGGTGGGGATGGGCCTAGAGTTAAAATCTCAGTTATGGTTTCAGACAGAGGCACAGAATGACCTGTTTTCTCCAAGATGCTAAATCATGTTTTCAAGAATCCTCTCTGTACCATATAAGGTCCGGCAGACAAATGACATCTAGTCTGTTGTTCTAAATGTCTGGGACTAGTGAACTTTTATTCAGTTGAAGCTTCTGTTGAGGCCCAATAGGCCAAGCTCTGTTCTAGGGACCCTGAGGGAAATTTGGTGATAGTACACAGTACCCGCTGTGAGGGGTGTCAAGAGGAGTCTGCTCCTAATAGAACCTGTGGTATCTATAACCGACAGCATCAAGAGCAGGGTGTAGGAGCCGTGCAAGGTGGCTCAGTCCTGTAATCCCAGAACTTTGGGAGGCTGAGGCAGCTGGATCACGAGGTCAGGAGTTTGAGACCATCCTGGGCAACATGGAGAAACCCCATCGCTACTAAAATTACAAATATTAGCTGGGCGTGGTGGTGGGCACCTGTAATCCCAGCTACTCAGGAGGCTGAGGCAGGAGAATCCTTTGAACCCAGGAGGCAGAGGTTGCAGTGAGCCAAGATCACGCCATTGCACTCTAGCCTGGGCGACAGAAGAAGACTCCTCAAAGAATAAACAAAAAGGCAGAGAGTACCCTGGTGTGAGGGAAGTGCTACTTCCTGGGGGAAGAGGCTTTTGTTCCTATAGAGGAAGAAAGATCGCACCCAAGAATGTGTGGAAGTAGCAGTGCAGTGTGCAGAGCAGGAACCCTGGGCCCGTCACCTGGGCTCCATCCAAGTAGCTTGTCCTATCTGTCCCTCAGTTTCTCTTTCTTCGTCTCTAAAGTTTGGAGGTTGAGATGCCATAAAGTCGGGAGACTGAAGAGTAAAGTGGTGGAAATCCCTGCCTAGAGCCTGGTACTGGGGACAGTTATATCCTTCAGATGGACCTGGCTCCTGCCCTGTAGGCAGTGACCACCGCTGTGTGTCCAGCTTTTCACTGAGGCCGGTGTGTCTGTCTTTTCTCAGACTATGAAGAGTGCAAAGACCTCCTAAAATCTATGCTGCGGGATGAGCTTCAGTTGAAGGAGGAGAAGCTTGCAGAGCAGCTCGGGCAAGCTGAGGAGCTCAGGTGAGGGGACCCTATGCAGGCAGGTGGGCAGGTGTGTAAATCTCTGATGTACAGCCACTCGTCTGGGTGAAGTAAGAGCTAAGCTGGGTCTGGGGAAGGGCAGGAATTGCCATGGCAGGCTCACAACACACAAAGATTTATGAAACAGAGAACAAGGATAATAATAAGTTATGGGTTGCAGTTGTTTCTCAGAGCCTTGATTTCTCTTTTTGAAAGAAGTAATTGTTGAGGTGAGATTTGCATAACACAAAATTAACTGAAGGAGTGGGAACCACCCAGCAGCATTGAGTGTACTGAAAATGGTGCGCCATCACCACCCCACTTACCCTTAGTCAGAATCACCTCCTGACTGACTGCGGCTTCTCATCCTTTCGGTCAATCAGTGTTGCCTTCTGGAGCCTGTCATTCTTTCCTTCTTTCATCTTTTCAACTGGCCCCATCTGCACGTGGCCTCATTTCTGTCCATGGCTTTGCATCTAGTGACTGCAAGATGCGCTACGTGTATTTTCACATGGAAATGTCCATGGCCAGAGTGAGGAACTGAAAGAATGAATGTCTTTTTGAAAGTGAATAAGGAAGACACCTACTTTTGTTTACAGAAGGGAAAGATGAATGGAACATCGTCGAGGATCTTACAGGAGCCCTCTCTGGTATAGAGGAAGCCTGTAAACCATTTTTCATTCTTACTCTTGGCCACAGACATTTCTTTAAACATGTGCTGACCTTCTCCTTGGAGGTCTCCTTGAGAACATTGTCTCAGAAATCTCTGTCGCAATATTCGATCTGATCACTCACCCCTTTCCACTGTTCAATTTTCTCTACTATGTCACCTTAGGCAATATAAAGTCCTGGTTCAGTCTCAGGAACGAGAGCTGAGCCAGTTAAGGAAGAAGTTGCGGGAAGGGAGAGATGCCTCCCGCGCATTGAATCAGCATCTCCAGGCCCTCCTCACTCCGGATGAGCCGGCCAACTCCCAGGGGCGGGACCTCCAAGAACAGCTGGCCGAGGGCTGTAGGCTGGCACAGCACCTCGTCCAAAAGCTCACCCCAGGTAAGGTTTTTATAGGATCTGATGACTGAAAACCCCAGACTTAGGAGAGACCCCTGACCTCCATACTTTCACAATGACAGTTGTATCGGTGGTGTTTTTTTCCACTAAACATATGTGGCCCTTCCAGGACTTCCTGGGTGAGATCAGAGATGGGAAACCCATGGAGTTGGAGGTCACAGTATTGCAAATGTCCCTCCTTCCTTGGTGGAGATGGTCTTTGGAGCCAGAGGCGACATTTTTCTAGTTGTAGAGGAGAGGAAGGAGGCTGTGACAGGAGGGTTTTTGTTAAGAGTGAAAAGAGCTGTGGACTTAGAATGAAGGTTCCCAGGCTGTCTCTTTGGCAATGTTCTTAGTAACTGTCGGTGAGTGAGTGATTTATCTTTCTTGAGTTTCTCTCTCTCCATCAGAAAAGGCAGGCATATTGTCTCTTGCAAGGCTGTGAAGTATCTAAATGTGGGAACAGTTAGGACTGCTTTTGAAAATGAGATAAAGCCCCTCGGCATGTGGTGTTGGAGAAGGCACTTGATATGGGGGCATTTGGTGGTAGTAGGTGCTTCAGACTGGAGCACTCCCCCATGGAGAGCATGTCCCTGAATAACACAGCAGAAGCCACATGGAAGGCCTGTGAAGTCTCCTGATGCATAGACGACTGTGGGGCCAGTTTGTCCTCTCCTAAGAGAAAGAATTAGGTTTGAAATGTGAAGTGTGACAGGGCGCCAAGCCTGTGCCTGGGAATCAGATTTGTGGTGGGATGATGGAGACAGCTGCCAAAGTCCCGAGGGAGACTGCACACGTCCCCAGTGATATGGGGAGCAAAGGGTCTTTTCAATATTTGGCCACATCTTGATGGTGGCCCTCCAGATCAGAAATGCATTGCCTGATGGATCAGGAAAGCATGCCAGGGCATTTTGTTAAAGATAAAACATGAGAGCTTTCAATTGAACGGTGACCCATGCCTAGATGTCCATGTCTGTGTGCACATTGGACTGACTGTGCCTGCAGAATGTGAAGTGGGAAATATCTGAATGGACACTTCTGTATTTACAGAAAACGGTGAAGATGAGGATGAAGATGTGAACGTTGAGGAAACAGAGAAAGTACAGGAATCACGTGCCCCCAGGTAACACTAAAAAATCAGGAGCAAGTAATGGGTTTTAACATAGGAAAAAGATCTATGAGGCACACCCTGTCTGGCATCTACAATGGGCCACAAGCCTGCATTCCTTTGGCCACAGTATGAGAAATTCAACCCAGCTTAGACACAGGGTGTGGCAGCTGTTGTGTTTCTCTGTGTGTGGTGAGTGTCATATCTGTACCGAACAGGGATAGCTGAGTCTTCATCTTTCTCAGCTCCTGTCTCTCCAGTGAAATGAACACCGGTTGGTCTCTTCCTCTCTGTCTCCCATGGCCGCCATGCTCTGTTGCAGAGAGAAGAGGATTGCCTGTTCCCTCCTAAAGGGAACCTCCTGTTTGCTTTCTGTGACCACTGTCTTAATGCCTTCTGTGAAAACCAGCTAGGGCTCCCTGGGGCCCGATCCCTCTGTGTTTAATCTTCTGACATATCTCTCCCACCTGGCTCATCAGGGAGGTGCAGAAGGCTGAAGAGAAGGAAGAACCTGAGGACTCACTGGAGGAATATTCCATCGCTTGTTCAAATAGCCACGGTCCTTGTGAGTCCAACCAGCCTCACAGCAACACCAAAATCACATTTGAGGAAGACCAAGTCAACTCATGTCTCATTGACTCATCCTCTCATGATGAATGGGAGGATGCTGTATCCATTATCCCAGGTAGCCTCTATTTTCCTTGTGTCTCATTCCTCTTTCTGTGCTGAGGAAGTATAACCCCGAAGACAGACTCTATACACACAAATTGGTTTACATAAAAATCTGCGATGGGATTCTAAACCCAGATATCAGGGAGGTTTTCTGTCCTTCTCAGCTCATGTCATGCCTTTGTCTCCCGGTCCCCAGTGTGAAGTTACTGGACCCCAGGCAAGTGTGACAACCTCATAGTCACCTGAGTGCAGGAGGTGCATGGGAAGTAACTGTGAGGCTTCCTAGCTTCGATTCAGTATCTCTTGTCACCTGTGATTAAGTCATGTGTCCCTGAACAATGTCCATGGAGTTTCTATGCCTTTTGAAGGAGACTAGCAGCCTTGCCTTTGTATTTGGATATATTGCTCCCCAGGCTTCACTACTCTCAGCTTTAATCTTGATCTCTTTTAAGTCAGCTTGGTTAGCTGCACAGTCCCATTGAAATGTGGACGGAAACTTTTCTTGTTTAGTTTGCTGATACAGTTCCATAAAGCAAGGCTGGACCCTGGTTCTCCACCCCATCAATGCAATAGCTGATCCGATGTTTCTTTGTCGCATCATAGATTGTTGTTGTTGGTGGCGGTGGTGGGATTTTTTTGGCGATGGAGTCTTGCTCAACCACGGTGGAGTGCAGTGGCACCATCTTGGCTTGATGCAACCTCCGCCTCCCAGATTGAAGTGATTCTCCTGCCTCAGCATCTTGAGTAGCTGGTACCACAGGTACACACAACCACATATGGCTAATTTTTGTATTTTTCGTAGAGATGGGGTTTCCCCATATTGGCCAGGTTCATCTTGAACTCATGACCTCAAATGATTCACCTGCCTTGGCCTCCCGAATCCCAGATTCTTTTTAAAGCAAGAGTTGTTAGAATGCGTCTATCAGTTGAGTTTCATGTACAGATGCCCCTGAACATTTAATGTCCATGGTACCTGATGATATAAGTCAGTATTGCAGCAACACTCCTAGAAAATTGTTTGACTAATTTTTGGAGATTTGGGGGGGAAAATTTTATTTTCTTTGCATAGACGCAGGCAGGGAATATGGCATTATAGTCTACCCACAGAGGGAAATTTTGGCCTGTGGGACTGGAAAGCAGGGTCATCTACTTCTCACCAGACTTAATCTAGACCACCCTAGAATATTCATGTCAGAATCCATGTTCTTGCCCTGAGAATAGTTGGGTCCTTGTGCTATGACTGGACAGTGATTTGGTCATATGTGAAGTGTGAATTGCTTAATGTGACCTGCTTCTCTGAATGTATTTACAGAAAATGAAAGTGATCATGAAGAAGAGGAAGAAAAAGGGCCAGTGTCTCCCAGGTAATGCTGTGGAATTGTGAGCTGTGAATTCAGTAGTGACACCTGGAGATTGTAGATTTCGGGAAAATGAGGAAGCGATGAATAGAACGATTTCTTTCATTCACTCAGCTACAAATTGTCATTATTAACAATGTTGTGCATTATTTGTGGCACTTGTATTGGTTTTAATTTCATAGTCCTCTGAAGATAAGTACTTGCAATCAGTTGAGCCAGGTGAACTAGCCAAAGAGGGATATCTTGTTCATCTTTTCAAAAAACCAGCTCCTGGATTCACTGAGTTTTTGTTTTGTTTTGTTTTGTTTTTTTGAGACGGAGTCTCGCTCTGTCACCCAGGCTGGAGTGCAGTGGCTGGATCTCAGCTCACTGCAAGCTCTGCCTCCTGGGTTTACACCATTCTCCTGCCTCAGCTTCCTGAGTAGCTGGAACTACAGGCACCCGCCACCTCTCCCAGCTAGTTCTTTATATTTTTTAGTAGAGACCGAGTTTCACCGTGTTAGCCAGGATGGTCTCGATCTCCTGACCTCATGATCTGCCCGTCTCGGCCTCCCAAAGTGCTGGGATTACAGGCTTGAGCCACCATGCCTGGCCCATTGATTTTTTTGAAGGATTTGTTGTGTCTCTGTCTCTTTCAGTTCTGCTCTGATCTTAGTTATTTCTTGCCTTGTGCTAGCTTTTGAATTTGTTTGCTCTTGCTTCTCTAGTTGTTTTAATTGTGATTTTAAGGTGTTGATTTTAGATCTTTCCTTTCTCTTGTGGGCATTTAGTGCTAGAAATTTCCCTCTCCATACTGCTTTAAATGTGTGCCAGAGATTCTGGTATGTTGTGTCGTTGTTCTCAATGGTTTCAAAGAACATCTTTATTTCTGCCTTCCTTTCATTATTTACCCAGTAGTCATTCAGGAGCAGGTTGTTCAGTTTCCATGCAGTTGTTCAGTTTTGAGTGGGTTTCTTAATCCTGAGCTCTAATTTGATTGCACTGTGTTCTGAGAGACAGTTTGTTGTGATTTCTGTTGTTTTACATTTGCTGAGGAGTGCTTGACTTCCAACTATGTGGTCAATTTTGGAAAAAGTGTGATGCGATGCTGAGAAGAATGTATATTCCGTTGATTTTGGGTGGAGAGTTCTGTAGATGTCTGTTAGGTCTGCTTGGTGCAGAGCTGAGTTTGCGTTCTGGATATCCTTGTTAGCATTCTGTCTCATTGATGTGTGTAGTATTGACAGTGGGGTGTTAAAGTGTCCCATTATTGTTGTCTGGGAGTCTAAGTGTCTTTTTAGGTCTCTCAGGAGTTGCTTTATGAATCTAGGTGCTCCTGTATTGGGTGCATATATCTTTAGGATAGTTAGCTCTTCTTGTCGAATCGATCCCTTTACCATTATATAATGGTCTTCTTTGTCTCTTTGGATCTTTGATGGTTTAAAGTCTGTTTTGTCAGAGACTAGGATTGCAACCCCTGCTTTTTTTGCTTTCCATTTGCTTGGTAGGTGTTCCTCCATCCCTTCATTTTGAGCCTATGTGTGTCTCTGCACGTGAGATGCATCTCCTGAACACAGCACACTGATGGGTCTTGACTGTTTATCCAATTTTCCAGTCTGTGTCTTTTAATTGGGGCATTTAGCCCATTGACATTGAAGGTGAATATTGTCATGTGTGAATTTGATCCTGTCATTAAGATGTTAGCTGGTTATTTTGCCTGTTAGTTGATGCAGTTTCTTCCTAGCATCGATGGTCTTTACAATTTGACATGTTTTTGCAGTGGCTGGTACTGGTTATTCCTTTCCGTGTTTAGTGCTTCCTTCAGGAGCTCTTGTAAGGTAGGCCTGGTGGTGACAAAATCTCTCAGCATTTGATTGTGTGTGAAGGATTTGATTTCTCTTTCACTTACGAAGCTTAGGTTGGGTGGATATGAGATTCTGGGTTGAAAATTCTTTTCTTTAAGAATGTTAAGTATTGGCCCCCACTGTCTTCTGGCTTGTAGAGTTTGTGCAGACAGATGTGCTGTTAATCTGATGGGCTCTCCTTTGTGGGTAACCCGACCTTTCTCTCTGGCTGCCCTCACCATTTTTTCCTTCATTTCCACCTTGGTAAATCTGACAATTATGTGTCTTGGGGTTACTCTTCTCGAGGAGTATCTTTATGGTGTTCTCTGTATTTCCTGAATTTGAATGTTGGCCTGCCTTGCTAGGTTGGGGAAGTTCTCCCGGGTAATATCCTGAAGAGTGTTTTCCAGCTTGGTTCCATTCTCCCCATCACTTTCAGGTACACCAATCAAATGTAGATTTGTTCTTTTCACATAGTCCCATATTGCTTGGCAGCTTTGTTTCTTTTTACTCTTTTTTCTCTAAACTTTTCTTCTCACTTCATTTGGTTAATTTGATCTTCAATCACTGATATCCTTTCTTCCACTTGATCGATTCAGCTACTGAAGCTTGTGCATGTGTCATGTAGTTCTCATGCCATGGTTTTCAGCTCCATCAGGTCATTTAAGGTCTTCTCTACACTGTTTATTGTAGTTAGCCATTCGTCTAATCTTTTTTCAAGGTTTGTAGCTTCCTTGCGATGTTTTCGCACATCCTCCTTTAACTCGGAGAAGTGTGTTATTACCAACTTTCTGAAGCCTACTTCAGTCATCTCGTCAAAGTCATTCTCTGCCCTTTTTTGTTCCGTTGCTGGCGAGGATCTCTGATCCTTGGGAGGAGAAGGGGCGCTGTGGTTTTTAAAATTTTCAGCTTTTCTGCTCCGGTTTCTCCACCTCTTTGTGGTTTTATCTCCCTTTGGTCTTTGATGCTGGTGACCTAGAGATGGGGTTTTGGAGTGGATGTCCTTTTTGTTGAAGTGGATGCTATTCCTTTCTGTTTGTTAGTTTTCTTGTTAACAGTGAGGTCCCTCAGCTGCAGGTCTGGTGGAGTTTGCTGGAGGTCCACTCCAGACCCTCAAACAGGGATTTCTTGGTGTCGCCTGTTCTGTCCCCTGCGTTTAAATCCAGGGAGAGAATGTACATATGCTTTCTGCTTATTTTTTGTTAGTATGTTTTCCAGTATTTGTGCAAGAAAAGAAACTGAAAAAATAAACATATTCTATCAAAATATTGGGAAAATGGGGCCCTTAGCACACAAGATCTGTGTCTGCACTGCCTCAAGAGCTCTGTTCACTTGAATGCTGTATGGAAAATTCAACGCAATTTATGCAAAGTAGTTGAAATCTTGTGTTAGTCTCTGTGCTGCAAATCATGAGGGTAGTTTACAGGGAGAGTCGGGGTGCCCTACATTGGCTCATCTGTGGCAAGTGTACTGAGCACGTGCAGCCCATTTTTGGTCATTCCCCAGGGCACTCACCCTCTGCCCTGCATTTAGAAGGATACTTTTATTTCTGTCAAAGGAAAACTGGCTTTGGTTTCTGTGACCACTCCATTCTGCCTCCCATCAGATCATCTGGGAGGTTTTGCTGTCTAATCTCTGTCGGTTAAATCTTCTGTCATCCCTGTCCTGCCTGTGTCATCAGGAATCTGCAGGAGTCTGAAGAGGGTGAAGCTCTCCAGGAATCCTGGGATGAAGGTTATTCGACTCCCTCAATTCCTCCTGACATGTCTGCCTCATACCAGTCTTACAGCAGCACCTTTCACTCATTAGAGGAACAGCAAGTCGACTTGGCTCTTGACATGGGCAGTGAGTACTCCATTGTGAAGGTGATAAAGCTCCAGTTCATGTCCCAAGTAGACCCCGTAATCTTGGGGCTTTCCGTCCCTGGTTGGGCTGAGAGTTGCCATCACTGTGGGTTTAACTTATATATCAATGTAGATTTCAATCACTCTGGAGTTGAGTCTGAAGTACAGGCATGGCGTGGTTCAGTGAGCTTTAATATCTTGCTAGTCTCAGGCCATGCCAGTGCCACCCTAGACTGACTGTCAGGACATGGAACTCAACGCAGGTGTGGCAAACTCACACCAAGCCATGCAGCACATGCCCAGGTGTTGTCTGTCAGATCAGTTCATGTGAATTAAATGTGTCTTGCCAGCTACAAAGTTCCTCATGAGTTTTGTTCCCAAAGCATGTCTGTGCGGTTCTTTACCTGCCCGAGGCCAGTGTCACCATTGTCTACCTCTGAATCGGAGATGTGACCCAGGTTTCACTGAATTTATCCCCATTTTCTGTGTCTTCTCAGTTGGCTTGTTTTAGCTCATCTGTCCATCGTCTTGCTGGTGTGTTTTCTAGATAAATGACTGACTTTTCACCCACAAAAGCCATAATAGCTGATGCTTCTGTGTAGAACCAAGTCTCGTTGTAACAAGAGCTGGAATATTACACCCCTACATGAAATCTCAGTGTCCACAATCTCATAACTATCAAATCCTGGGTATTTGATGTGAGAAACCTGAATATTGCAGCATCTCTCCTACGAGGTGTTAGAAGTATTTGCCTAGAATCTATTGGGAAAGTCATTGCTCATTTGTGTACACAAACCTAGGACAGATCACATTGGGAAGATAACATTCCAAAAGAGAGGAATTTTGCCCAAGGCTCATGAAAGGAACCAAGTCAGTTCTCTCAAGACTTGACCTCATGCCTCTGGTTATGTTTCTCTCAAAGTCTTCTGTTCCCACACTGAGAAGACTGATGTCCCTGTGTTAGGATTGGACAGAGGAATGTTTCTGTGTGCAAGGAAGAACTGCTTCATGTAAGAGGCCCCATCTGAATTTATTTGCAGGACATTGGTGTGATGAAGTGAAAAAGGAGGACCAAGAGGCCACAGGTCCCAGGTGAGTCTGAGAAATTGTGGACAGTTCATTTGCTGTTGACACCTAGAGACGTCAAGTGCAGGGATAACAGTACATGCTGAAAAGAGTGACTTTGCCTTATCAGACAAGTCTGAATTACGCCTACTAATATTGCTTTTGGTTTTCATTACAGTAAATATTTAGGTTTCCATTTTTTCCCACCCTTATTATTTACTAACGTACTGAAGGTTGACCATGCCTCAAAAGCTGTATTCTCATGGTGACTGCAGGGAAACTTGAGCACATTTTATGCAAAATTATTGAGCCCACTGTTTTCATGATCACTGTTCACTGTTCGTCCTGAGGGCACAAATACAAAGTGTTCTTTGACTGCCTCATCAGTGTGTCACCTGGCCGATTCACTGAGCTCTTACTCTCTCTGTCTATCTCTGTCTCGTGTGTGTGTGAGTGTGTGTGTGTGTGTGTGTGTGTTTCTTTCTCTTTCATCCTTTTCTACCTGGCCCTGATTGTGCCAACATTAAGGCAATAATCTGTTACCTCATTAATAGAGCTGTCCTTTTTCTTTCCAAACACTTCCTTATGTTACCTATGAAATCTAGCTGGGGCTGTGTGGTTTCTGATTCCCCCTGGCTTATTCTTTACTTTTCCTACTTTTCCAGGCTCAACAGGGAACTGCTGGATGAGAAAGAGCCTGAAGTCTTGCAGGACTCACTGGATAGATTTTATTCAACTCCTTGTGGGTATCTTGAATTGCCTGACTTATGCCAGCCCTACAGAAATGCCTTCTGCTCGTTGGAAGAAGAGCACTTTGGCTTGGCTCTTGATATGGACAGTGAGTTCCTTACTATGAAGGTGATAAGGCTCCACCTGGTCTTCCCGATAGGGGTGATATTCCTGTTCCAAGTGACCCTTCCTGACCCGAGAGATGTCATTGCTGCTGGCAGGACCAATGGACACATATAGGTTGTAATGCAACTGTAGTTTCAGTTGGAAGCCCAGATATGAAATGGGTCAGTGAGCATGGCTCTATTCCTAGTCTCCAGTCATGCCTGTGGCAACCTGAACCCACTCTCAGCACATTGGACCGAGGCAGATGTAAAAAATTCACAGAACTATGATTCGGACTCAACGTTTGTAGATTTCCTCCTTTATTCTAATTTCAGTGTCTTGCGACCATGAACGAGTTGGGAATTTGATGAGACAGGGCTGAATACAGCAGTTTTCCTCCTAGAAATCATCTGGGGCATTTTCTTTGAATTGATGGGAACAATAAGACATAACTGTTTGCACAAACTTGGGATAAATGATTTTGGGATAACTGTCTACCAGAATAGGGACATTTGACCCTTGGTTCTGAGATGTAAATCACAGAATCTCTATCATGACCGGCTTTGAGGCCTCCTGCAGTGTATCTCTCACATTATCCTGTTCTCATGCTGAGGAGCCTGTGGTCCTTGTGTGGGGATTAGACAGTGGACTGTTATGGGTGTAGGTGAATTGGCTTATTTTGCCTGTCCCTGTCTGATTTTATTGCAGGAATTACAAAGGAAGAAGAGGAAGAAGACCAAGGCCCACCATGCCCCAGGTAACTCTGAGCAATTGACAACAGCGAATTCTGTGTTGACACCTGGAGACTCCTGGTTTGGGGAAAACAGAGCGGGCCGACATTATTGATTACATCTTTTCAACCAAGCCTGAATTATTCCTACTAACATTGCTGTTGGTTTTCATTGCATTACATATTTAGGTTCCCATTTCTTCCTCCCCTTATCATTTACTAACCTACTGTAGGTGGACCATATCTCAAAAGCTCTATTCTCATGGTGACTACATGGAAACTTGAGCACATTTGATGGAAAATTATTGATCACAGCCTTTTCATGATCACTGTATGCTGTGTGTCCTGAGGGCACTAACTCAGAGTGTCCTGTTACTCCCTCATCAGTGTGTCACCTGGACAACTCACCAAGTGCTCTCTGTCTCTCTCTCTGCCTCTGTTCTCTGTCTGTCTTTCTCTTTCATCCTTTTCCGTTTGGCCCTGTTCTGTCCCAACATGAAGGCAATAATTTGTTACCTCATTCATGGATCTATCATTTTTCTTTCTTGACCACTTCCTTGTGCTACCCATGAAATCTAGTTGGGGCTCTGTTGTGTCTGATGTCTCCTGACTTATTCTTTACTTTTTCTACTTTTCCAGGCTCAGCAGAGAGCTGCTGGAGGTAGTAGAGCCTGAAGTCTTGCAGGACTCACTGGATAGATATTACTCGACTCCTTACAGTTATCTTGAGCTTCCCGATTCATGCCATCCCCAGGGAAGTTCCCTTTACTCATTGGAGGAACAACACGTTGGCTTTTCTCTTGGCGTGGATGGTGAGTACCTTTCTCTGAAGCTGATGAGGATCCACTGAGTCTTCCGTATAGAGATCATATTCCTGTTCCAAGTGGCCGTTACTGAGCTGAGAGATGTCACTGCTGCAGTGAGGACCTATAGGCACATGTAGGTTCAATGAAACTCTAGTTCCACCTGGAAGCCCAGACATGGGATGGGTCAGTGAGCATGGCTCTCTCCCTAGTCTCAAGCCATGCCTGTGGCACTCTGATTCTACTCTCAAGACATTGGACCTGGGCAGATGTGACAAATTCAGAGAACTATGATTTTGACTCAAGGGTTTCCAGATTTCCTTTCTCACTCTAATTTCAGTGTCTAAAATCCTCACAACCATGAACAATCTGAGGATTTGATGAGACAGGGCTGAATATTGCAGTTTTTCTCCTAGAAATCACTTGAGGGCATTTGCTTTAAATTGATTGGAAAAATATGGCATAACCATTTGCACAAACTTGGGACAAATGATATTGGGATAACGATCTACCAGAAAAGGGACATTTTACCCTTAGTTTCTGGGACAAAAACCAAGGAATCTCTATCATGACCAGCCTTCAGGCCTTCTGAAATATATCTCCCACAGTGTCTTACTCTTATGCTGAGGAGCCTTAGGTCCCTGTGTAAGGATTAGACAGTGGATTGTTATGTGCGTAGGAGAATCAGCTTCATGTGTCTGAATTTATTGCAGAAATTGAAAAGTACCAAGAAGGGGAAGAAGATCAAAACCCACCATGCCCCAGGTAACTTTCAGCAATTGTGGACGCTTAATTCTTTCTTAATACCTGGAGACGACAGATCCAGGGGAAAGCAGTGTGTTTGGTTTCATGTTTTCAACGAAAGCTGAATTACTCCTACTGACATTGCTGTTGGTTTTCATTGCAGTAGAGGTTTAGGTTTCCATTTCTTCCTCCCCTTATCATTGACTAATGTACCATAGGTTGACCATACCTCAAAAGCTGTACTCTCATGGCGACTGCATTGAATTTTAATCACATTTTACGGAAAACTATTGAGCTCACTCTTCATAATCACTGTTTGCTGTGTGTCATCCGGGCACTAACTTAGAGTGTCCTTTTACTCCCTTATCAGTGTGTCACCTGGCCAATTCACTCAGCTCGCTTTCTCTCTCTCTCTCTCTCTCTCTCTCTCTCTCTCTCTCTGTCTTTCTCTTTCATTGTTTTCTACCTGGCCCTGTTCTATCCCAACATAAAGGCAACAATGGTTTACCTCATTAAAAAGATCTATCCTTTTCCTTTTTTAACCACTTCCCTATGTGACCCCTGAAATCTAGTTGGGGCTCTGCGGTGTCTGATTTCCCCTGGCTGCTTCTTTAGTATCATCTCGTTTTCCAGGCTCAACGGGGTGCTGATGGAAGCAGAAGAGCCTGAAGTCTTGCAGGACTCACTGAATGGATGTTATTGGACTCCTTCAAGTTACTTTCAACTACCTGACTCATTCCAGCACTACACAAGTGGCTTTTACTCACTTGAGGAACAGCACGTCAACTTGGCCCTTGACGTGAACAATGGGTTTTTTACTTTGACGATGATAAGGTTCCACCTGGGCTTCCAGATGGGAGTCCTATTCCCACACTAAGCAGCCCTTCCTAAGCTGAGAGATGTCATTGCCGCAGGCAGGACTTACAGGCACATGTAGGTTTGAATGAAACTGTAGTTCCGTTTGGAATCCCAGACATAGGATAGGAAAGTGGGCAGTACTCTATTCCATTCTCAGACCATGAAGTGGCAACCTGTGCTCAGTCTGACGACACTGGACCCAAGTTAGGTGTGACACGTTCACATAACTCTGCAGCACATGCCGGGAGTGAATGTGAGATATTCTGATTTGAACCAGGTATCTCTGGGTAGCTACAAAGTTCCTCAGGGATTTCATTTTACGCGCATGTCTCCGAGCTTCTATGCCTGCTCAAGGTCAGTGTCATCTTTGTGTTTAACTCATCCAAAGGTGTTACCCTGGTTTCAATGAACCTCCCCCCATTCTTTGTATCTTCAGTGTTGGTTTGTTTTAGCTGATCCATCTGTAACACAGGAGGGATCCTTGGCTGAGGATTGTATTTCAGAACCACTGACCGCTCTTGACAATTGTTAACCCACTAGGCTCCTTGGGTTAGAGAAGCCACAGTCCTTCAGCCTCCAATTGCTATCAATACTTAGGAAGACCACAGCTAGATGGACAAACAGCGTGGAGAGCCCTTAGCCTGGCTCCTCTCAATTCCATCCTGTAAAGAACAGGAGCCAAGAGCCGCTGGCAGGAGACAGCATGTCACCCGGGACTCTGCCGGTGCAGAATATGAACAATGCCATGTTCTTGCAGAAAACGCTTAGCCTGAGTTTCATAGGAGGTAATCACCGGACAACTGCAGAATGTAGAACACTGAGCAGGACGACTGGCCTGTCTCCTTCACACAGTCCATGTCACCACGAATCTCACAACAAAAAGGAGAAGAGATATTTTGGGTTCAAAGAAAGTAAAAAGGTACTGTAGCTACATTTCTTTATTTTGAACCCCAAATATTTCCTCATCTTTTTGTTGTTGTCATTGATTGTGGTGACATGGACTCGTTTGTAGAGGACAGGTCAGCTGTCTGGCTCAATGATCTACATTCTGAAGTTGTCTGAAAATGTCTTCATGATTGAATTCAGCCTAAATGTTTTGCCAGGAACACTGCAGAGTCAATACTGTGACTTTCCAACCTCAGCCTGTCTATCTGCGGGCATAGAAGGTCTAGTTTGTCCATCACCATTATCATGATATCAGGACTGGTTACTTGGTTAAGGAGGGGTCTAGGAGATCTGTTGCTTTTAGAGACACCTTACTTATAATGAAGTATTTGGGATAGTGGTTTTTAAAAGTATAAACGTCATGTATTCCAATCATCATCCTCTAAACACTTTATCGTTTATTAATCATCCCTGCCTGTGTCTATTATTATATCCATATCTCTACACTGGAAATTTTCTGTCTCAATTTTTACTCTGCCTCTGTTTTGGCTAGTGTCTGCTGTTGAAAAAAAAACCATTCTCTGCCTGAGTTTTAATTTTTGTCCAAAGTTATTTTACCCTATACAATTAAAAACGTTTGCCTATCGCTCTGGACTGTTGGATTGTTTTTTACATTCAGTGTTAGAATCTTTTATTATGCTGATTGGTTTTGGTGGGTTCTGATACAAATTAATAAAAAAATTTTCATTTCCCTGTTTATTTTCTAATCTCTTCCACATTGTAGACTATGTTTATCATATGTAGCAGACTATATTTACTACATTTCTTGATTCTAATTATTTTATTCTTTGTGAGCGTGTGTGTATGTGTGTGTGTGTGTGTGTGTGTGTCTGTGTGTGCCTTTGGCCTTTAGGAAGGGTTGCATAGCTCCTGTTTAATATTGCACTAAAAATGTTTTTGATAGTTTTCCCCCCTTTGAACTAGACACACTTCTAATATTTGTTTTATATGTTTTAAATTATGACTTTCAACCTCAAAGATTTCCATAAGACAGCAAATTACATATGCGTTATCTTTTTTCTACCTCCCTTACCTGCCACTTCTCTTTTTTTTTTTCTTTGTATTTTTTAGTAGAGACAGGGTTTCACCGTGTTAGCCAGGATGGTCTCGATCTCCTGACCTTGTAATCAGCCCGCCTCTGCCACCCAAAGTGCTGGCATTACAGGTGTGAGCCACCGCGCCCGGCCTGCCACTTCTCATAATAGTATTTGAACCTAAACATACACCAGTGACATTCTGTGATTGTCATCTTGGCCCCACCTTGGTTTTTGGTTAGATCCACAATTAAATATATTAATGCTCATGAGCTATTCAAAAGTGAATGTCACAGTCATCACTTGCTGAGTGGTACTCATCCTTAACAGAGTCCTCCTGAGGGAATCAGGTCTCGCTGAGCTTAGCATGTTTAATAATCTTTTCTCATGGTCTTGCATGGATCGCATGACTGGATATAAGGTACTCGCCCAAAATGATTTTTCTTGAGTTTTTAGGAGATACTGTCTTCCCTGGGGGACATACACGGTGTATGTTCTCATTGTGGGATTCAATTTTGTTCTACCAGGACCTCTAATTTCTGCCAGTTACTTCGTTCATGTGTTCTCTTCACCACGAGTCTCCAGAGGATGCTTCCTCTGTTCCTGCCTCCCCATCTCCCAGCAATTCTGCGTTTCCAAGATTGGCCCCTCTGGTCCTCTGCACGGTGAAGCCCCTTCCTTTCAATTCCCCAGTAGCCAGTGCTCTAATCCACCAGGTCTCAGGCATGATCTGTTTCTCCACACGCTCTTTCTGAGGGTAGTTTTACCTGTGTTCTGTCATGAACAGGCCCGCCCTGCTGTTCTGGCCTCGATTTGCATAGTGTCTCCTGCTCCCTCTGCAGTTGTGTGGCTCTCAGACCCAGCTAAAGACAATCTCCTGAGGGCCATAGTGTTCCCTAGCCCAGGTGTTTAGGGCCAGGGTTACAGGTGGGAGTTTTGACTCTCTAACCCCTAGGGCTTTGAAGTGTCCATTGAGAAATTCAGCGGTCATCATCCTAGGTGGACTTGCTCTCTCTTATCCTCCTACTTCTGCTATGCTTTTCTAGTATTATAGTTTATATTTAGTTGCATAATCCATTTTGAGTTAGTTTTTGAGTGAGTATTGAGGTTCAGGTGAATTTTTTTCCTTTGGGGATATGCATGTCCAGTTGTTTCTACAAAATTTGTTGACAAGGGAGCGCCTTCTCCACTGACTCATATCTGGAGGTTTGTCAATCCATTGGCTGGTTGAGACTGGTGAGAGGACTGTCCTGGTGTTTGGACAGAGAGACAGGGCATGAAGTCGGGTGGTTCTTAAGGGAAATATTAAGGAAGGCCCATTGTTGTATGAGGCATAGGAAAGCCCCAAGCACAACTGGGGTGCCATCTACCAGCATGTTGCAGCACACTCATCTCTGCTCTCTCCACCTCTCCTGTTGCAAAAGCTTGGGTGTGCATAGACACTGGGGTCGAGTGGTGTCTTTGGGCACTTTTGAGCATTGACAGCGAAGCTCCAGCATCAAATCTTAGAATATCAAGCAGCCGGGTGGATCGCCTGAGGTCAGGGGTTCACGACCAGCCTGACTAGCATGGTGAAACCCCGTCTCTACTAAATCCAAAACAAATTAGCTGGGCATGGTGGCGCATGCCTGTAATGTGAGCTACTGGGGAGGCTGAGACAGGAGAATCGCTTGTGTACCTGGGAGGCGGAGGTTGCAATGAGCTGAGATCACACAATTGCACTCCAGCCTGGGCACGAGAGCAAAACTCCGTCCCCCAAAAAATAAAGAAATAAAAATAAAAGAATATCAAGCAGCCAAAGAAGCAGGAAAACATGACACATAATGAAGAATCTAATGATCTAGTTGAAATTGAGACACATGTTGGAAATAGAAGAAAAGGACATTAAAACAGTATAATTTTATTTTAATTAAGTGGAGAGGTTGAAGATTTTTTAAATATCAAATTCTCTAGATAAAAACTATGATTTACAGTCTGAAATGGAGGAAGGCACTGGATTAAACATTGCGGAAGGGAAGATTATTGAACTAGAAGGAATAGAAGTTGAAACTAACATAAATGAAACACACAGTCACAAATGACTTGAAAACATAAAAAGACCATCAGTATAAAAACTTTAAACACCCTCTAGAGGGCTCAATGGAATCCCTGAAGGGCGTGTAGTGGAGAAGAGAGACAAAGATATTTAAAACATTGGATGGAAGATTTAGAAGCTCCATGGAAAGCATAAACTTCCAATATTACAGAAATACAAATATTCTAAGAACAAGAAACATGAAGAAAAGTTCACCAAGGAACACCTGAATCAAATCCATCAAAACCAATGATCAAAAGGAAATCCTAAAAGTAATCAAAGGTGAAAGAACATGTTCCATACAGAGCACTGCCTAGAAGGATGGCATAAGATTTCTCATAGGAAACTACAAACAAGAAGTTTGCAATAAAGCACTTAGAAAAACTGTTGCCTTCAATTCTACACCTGGTCAAATGATCTTTCAAATATAAACATGAGATAAAATATTTTTGAACAGAAAACAAAACGATCTCAATTTGCAGATGGTGTGATCCTATGGATAGAAAATCCCAAATAATAATTGCAAAGGCAAACACACATACATGCTCACAGACACCACACACCCACAGAGTTAATAAGTGAATTTAGCAAACATTCAGCAAACAATCCATTGTGTTAGCAATGAACAATCCGAGAAGAAAATTGACACAATGATTTCATTTATATTAGCATCTATAAGAATAATACACCTGGGAATAAGTTTGTTTAAGAAGCTGCAGTAATTGTACACAGACAACTCCTGAACATTGCTCCAGGTCACATGGTCCTGCTCCCATGGGCAAAGTGATGGTCTGGGCTCAAAACGCAGCCCGCCCGTCCACACCAACCCATGAAATTGGTAGGAAACCTGACAGCCAAGTGGCGGATTGGCTTTTTTTTCCCACTCTTCTTTTTCCTGGTGACCTTCCATCACCAGGAAGCCGGCTTCCTGGGAAGAAAAGCAAAGTAAGGGAGGAGATTCCCAAACAACCTCCCTCCTTGGGGTCCAGGCAGCGTAGGTCTAGGTCCCCCTAATAACGGAGGGCTCCTCTGAGTGAGCGATGTGAGCACACGAGCAGACCTGCTGGCAAAAGGGGACCAGCCTGGAATACCAGCACTTCGGGAGGCCGAGGCAGGAGGATCGCTTGGGCACAGGAATTTGAGACCAGCCTGGGCAACATAGAGACTTTTTTTGTAGAGACCCAGTCTCTACAAAAAAATTAAAAATAAAAAAAAAATTAGCTGGACTTGGTTGAGCCTGGGAGGTTGAGGCTGCAGTGAGCCATGATCGTGCCACTGCACTCCGGCCTGGGTGACGGAGGAAACCAAAATGAAAACCAAAAACAAGGACAGAAGATGCAGAGAAGATCCAGCACCATGCTAACCTCAGAGGAGGCGGCACGGGTTGGTGACCATCCCCTGGAGTTTTTTTCTTAAAGACCCTCATTCAGTCCAGGCACGGTGGATCACGCCTATAATCCCAGAGCTTTGGGAGGCCGAGGCTGGTTACCTGGCTTTGGGGTGATCGAATCCCTGCAGCACTGGGGGGCTGGAGCGTCCTCAAGGGCAGCCTCTCTTTCAGCCCATTAGCAGCTCATGCATTTTGCTCTTAGATGACTCAAGAGGCAGGAAATCAAATCGTCTCACTAAAGTCACTAAAAAACTGTCGTTAAACTAGTAAAGATGCTGTGCTTTCGATCAGAGGACAGTGCGTTTCTTCATTCACTGAACCCTGGCTGAGCCCTCCTGCTGTGGGAGGCTGCCCCTACAAGAAACGGAGCTCCTGCCCCCAGGTTCCCCTGAGTAGCTGAGGGACGTGGACAGGGAACCAGGCCTGCAGAATGGAGGGTTCTGCTGAGAGCAGAGTAATCACCACAGCCCGTCCCCAGGGAGCCCCCCATGGAGGCTGTATAAGGAAATATGGCCCATGGCAGGCTGGATGTCCTCACACAGGCTTGAAGAAGGGGCTGGGGGCTGGGATGCCTGTGCCTTAACAGGGCGTGTAGCCCACCCCACACCTCATTCTCCTGGGTCTAGCTGCTGAGCTAACTTCCAGAATTCCAGAATCACAAACTCAGCTGGGGTTGGAAACACTGCAGTGACTCAGTCACTGGTTCCATGAACTTGGGGTGGGGTCCGAGAATCTGCATTTCTCACAAGTCCCAGGTAACGCTGATGTTGAAGGCCCAGGGACCATGCTTTGAAGACTCCTGGCCTGGAGGCGAGGTCGAGGGCCAGGAGTCTAAGCAGGCCAGAGCCAGCCTGCTGCCTATTTTTGTAAATCAAGTTTTGTGGGAACACCTCCATGCCCGTTTGTTTACAAATCCTCTCAGGCTGCTTCTGAGCTCCAAGGCCAGGGCTGAGAAGCTGCAACAGAGACTGCTTGGCTGGCAAAGCCTAAATTATTTACTATCTGGTCCTTTACAGAAAGAGTCTGTGGGCACCTGCTCTACGCCATCGTCTCTCCCAGGTTCAGGGGACACCTGGCCACTCCTCCCTTCCACCTCACCCTCAGCTGCCACTGCTGCTTCCCAGACCCCTGAGAAAACACAAGCAACCAAAAGTCACCTTCCCCACACAGGGACACGATCTATGCTCAAAGGCACCTTCCTTCCTGTGGCTACCCAGTGAACCGGCCCCACAGTGTCCGTGGCCACGTGGCCACTCCCAGCCCCACACCCACTCAAGGGCATCCCAAGCCCATTCCTCCTTCTTCAGGAGGCACTGCCAGCTGCACCCAATGAGTTATTATTTCTCTCATCTCCAAATAAAACAAAAAGCACAGTTGCTTTTTTTGTGTGAGACAGAGTCTCACTCTGTCGCCTAGGCTGGAGTACAGTGGCTCAATCTCGGCTCACTGCAACCTCCGCCTCCTGGCTTCAAGTGATTCTCATGCCTCAGCCTCCTGAGTACCTGAGATTACAGAAGTGTACCACCACACCTGGCTAATTTTTGTATTTTTAGTAGAGACAGGGTTTCACCATGTTGGCCAGGCTGGTCTAGAACTCCTGACCTCAAGTGACCCGCCCGCCTCGGCCCCCCTAAATGCTGGGATTACAGGTGTGAGCCACCTCACTCGGCCTAAAAAGCACAATTTCTTTGACCCACTTTCTTCTCCCCTGTTTCTCACCTTCCATTCACAAGAAAATTCCTCAAATTTTTCCTTCACTTGTCTGCGATTCGTCTCCTTCTTCCGGCTCATAAACCGACTCCAATGAGCCTCTGCCCTCACCACTCCGTGGGAGCTGCACTTGCCAAGGTCGCGGTCACCTCTTTGTTGCTAGGTCCAGCGGTGCCCGTTTTATCAGGGCGACAGAGGCTCTGCCTGCGGTTTCCCCAGCTGCCAGGACTCCATGCCCCCTCCCATCCCTCCAGCCACTCCTTTTCCGTCTCCTGGGCTCTTCCTGCTCATCTCTGTCTTCCAGTGGCTGCCCTTGCTCAGGCCTTGAACCTCTTCTTTTCCCTCTCCACCACACCCCTCAGATTTCTGCCCATCTCCTGGCTCTGAACCCCGTCACTATGCTGCAGACCCCACCCCCTCTACCTCTCCCCTGAACCCCAGAGCTGTTTATTTCCTGCCTGTGGAGCTCCGCTACCAGGGTGGGGAACGTTTGCCTCAGATTCCCGGGTCAGACACTGAGCTTCCGACTGCCCTCACCCCAGCCCAGCTCTTCCCAGAGTGGCCCCCCACCCTCACAGGTGTCAGTCCCACTCCCAGGAGTCACCCAACTTCTCCCTTCCTCCACGTCCTGCCTCCCACATCCAGTCCATTACTGGGCCAGGGGCCCCATGCCTGTCCCTGTCTCCTCCCGGGCCCAGGCTCTTGTGCTGCTCCTCACAGCGTTCCCTGTGCCCACCTCGACCCCTGCCGGCAGACTCTACGTGGCCAGGGTGATCCTCGCAGAACATAAGTTCCATTATGTCATTGCTTTGCTCCAAACCTTCCTACGGCTTCCATTCCATTCAGAGCCAAAGTCCGATCTTAACAGTGGGTCCACAACCTTTCTAGCCACAGCCCCCGGCTGATCCCCTCACACACTGGCCCCTGCCACACTGTCTCCCTGGGGGTCTGTGAACCCAGCAAACACACTCACTCCCACCTCAAGGCTTCATGCACTCCCCTCCTCCTGCCCGAATTCAACTTCTGACCACCATGGTCTGCGTGAGCCCCCTTCCATGTTTGCCTCTTTATGCCAAGGTCACCTTCTTGTGGAGGTCTTCCCTGGACACCTCCCTTACATCGCAATCCCTGTCTCCCCCACGCTCCCTGTTCCCGCCCCTGGGCTGTTTCTCCCCAGCGCCTGTCACCTGCTCACATGCCTTCTCCTCCACCTACTCGTCTGGCTTGTGCTGTCTGCCCACCAAGATGCCGGCTCCGGGAAAGCAGGGAGATTTGTCTGCTGGTTCCCAGCTGTGCCTGGCACCTAGTAGACACGGAACAGGTATTTGTTGAGTGAATGAATGAGTGGGTGGATGCCTCTGCGACCCAGCCTGCTGAAGGCGGGAGGAGAGAGAGCACTGGAGAGGCAGCCGGGGCTGGTGGTCTGCTTTACTGCAGGTAGCACGGCCCAGGGCGCTGGGGATGGGGCTCGCATGTGGAACAGGGCAGCCTTCTCCGGAGGGTGCAATCCCCGCTGTGTCCAGTGGGGGTGCTCAGGGCAGCTACCGGTGCAGGGGCAAGCGGCACCGCTGGCCACTCAGGGAGGCGTCCCTGGGAGGCCACCTGTCCCACTCCCCACCCCTCTGGACTCCGAGAAGTGTTGACCTGAGGTCAAGCTGTGTCTGTGCTAGCCGTCAGCTCTCCAACCTGCAGCCACAGGCGGGAACTGTACACCGTTTGCTGACCACCTTACCAGGAACTGCGGGCCACCAACACAGCCTCTGTGTCTTTCCTCCCCAGGGGCCCAGCAGCACATCCCACCACCTTTGCCACCTCCCAGGGGAGGAGGGGTTGGTGAGGTTTCCCCACAGCCCCTGCTTTGCATTTCAGGATGCAAGACACACAGGCAGAGCCAACTGGCCCAGAGTCCACCTTCTCGAGCTGCAGATGCCACTGTCCAATCAGGAGCGACTGCATCTGCCAGGCAGCCAATCCCTGTGGAGCCGACATCCTTAGGGAGATAGTGTGAGTTCCAGGATGGGCACAGTGGCTCCTTCAGTGCAGAGGGAAGCAGGCACGGCTAAGCTGGGTGGCCCCGGGGTCCCTGATACCTCCGGGACTGGGGAGAACAGGCTTCAGAAACCGTTTGCCAACCCACCGGACCCAAGAGGGGAGCCTAGCAGCTGAGGGGTTGCAGGGCCCAGGGTCCAAGCAGGGAGCCCACAGGCTAGGTCCCTCCCTTCAGCTCCACTTCCACTTGGTCTGCCAATGACCTGGAGCAAATCTTCCGGATTTAGATTTGGAAAAACGGAAGCACGGGGCATTTAGAAAGGCTTGCCCAACTTCTCACGGAGCAAAGAGAAGCGAGATGTGAAAATGCTTGGAGCCCAGGAAGGAATCCGGTCATTAAATCCTAGCTCTTCCCCTTGACGTGGTTGGCTGACAAGGACAGGGGACCCAGGAAGGTCGGGAGGCTCCCTCTATGGGCATTTACTTTCTTCCTACCAACTTACTACTTTGAAAACTTTCAAACCTCATAAAAATGGAAATAATTGGAATGGCAATAAATCCCCATATACTCTTCATCCCAATCACTCACCAATTGTTTCCCTCTTATCTCACTCGTATGCATTCCCGCTCCTCTCCTCCCTTTTTCCTCTCTCTCCATGCACACACGCACACACATGCCATGCATACGTGCACAGGCACACACCTACATACGCACAGGCACACACATAAACACACCACCACATGCACACACATGCACACGTACAGACACACATGCAGTGCACACACGCGCACACATAGGCACACATGCAGATGCACACACAGGCACACACACATGCGCACACACCCACATGCACACACACACTTTTCCCTGAACTGTTTGAAAGTGCGTTGCAATCCCCTGAGCTCCACTCCTCAATACCTCAGCACTTACCTGAGAGTTATGTCTTAACCGCACCACCAGCATTGTACCTAAGATACTTAGCTCAGTATCACTGGATCCTCTATTCGGTGTTCCCAATCATTCCAAAATAACTCCTACAGCTTTACAAAAATCTGGGATCCATTCAAGGCTCTCAAATGGCATTGGTTATTTCTCTCTCCTCTGTCTCAATCTAGAAGCAACCCCTCATATTTTTCATTTTTGTGTTTTATGACGCTGACCTTTTTTGAAAAGTTCAGGTCATCTGTCCTGCAGACAGTCCCTCGGTTTGGATTTGTCTGACTGTAGCTTTGGGATTCAATTTAGCTGAACCTTTTTGGGGAGGTCTTGTCCTTCCCATGCATCCAGGCAGGGCCAAAGAAGCAACTTTGGCCATCAAGGGCAAGACCAGGTCTGGCCATTTGGTTAAGGTGGTGTCTGCCAGGGCACAGCTCTTTCTTTCTTTTCTTCTCTTTCCTTTTCCTTTTTTTTTTTTTTTTTTTTTTTGAGAGTCTCACTCTGTCACCAGGCTGGACTGCAGTGGCATGATCTCAGCTCACTGCCACCTCTGCCTCCCGGGTTCAAATGATCCTCCTGCCTCAGCCTCCCAAGTAGCTGGCACTAAAGGTGTGTGCCACCATGCCCAGCTAATTCTTGTAATTTTAGTAGAGACGGGGTTTCACCATGTTGGCCAGGATGGTCTCGATCTCTTGACCTCGTGATCTGCCTGCCTCGGCCTCCCAAAGTGCTGGGATTACAGGCGTGAGCCACCGCGCACCCGGCTTCTGCTCTTTCTTTTCTTCATGATTAACCAGGAATCCCAGGGAGGGTTCTTGAAGGCTGTGTGAATACTCGGTTCCCCTATGACTCCCCAGTGCAGGTTTTTTCTTGACTGCAGTTTTTCTAGAAAGGCCAAATGTGTTGCCAGTTTGGGTTCTGAATGCAGAGTTGGTGAGAGGTCAGGAAGCCGAGTTTCTTTAAACACAGGAAGGAATCCTGGGGGTCTTGAACTGTCATCAAAGCCACAGCCCCAAGAAGGCATCGCTGGTGAGACTCTTTCAGGGACTGATAGAAGGTCCACAGCGCCCCTTTATGGGACTCTGGCTCCTGGAGCAAGCCTGGGTCATGAGATTTAGGGCTGGCAGTTTCCTCCCCATGCTGCCCCAGGCCCCTCTCTCTTTCTTTCTTTCTTTTTTGAGACAGGGTCTTGCTTTGTTCCTCAGGCTGGAGCGCAGTGGCGTGATCCCTGCTCACTGCAGCCCTGATCCATGGGGCTCAAGAGATTCTTCGACCTCAGCCCCCAAAGAGCTGGATCACAGATGTGCACCACCGAGCCTGGCTAATTTTTTTTTCTTTTTATAGAGATGAGGCCTTACTCTGCAGCCCAGGCTGGTCTCAAACTCCTGGGCTGAAGCTATCCTCCTGCCTCAGTCTCCCAAAGGGTTGGGATTACAGGCTTGAGCCACTGAACTCGGCCAGGTTTGGCCATATTTTGGAAAAGGTGGACCCATACATGATTCTAGGCCAGGACACACAAGGAAGAGCTGCCCCAGACTAAGTGGAGAAATGGAGCAAAACTCCCTGGGGCACAGCCAACCAAGGCGAGGGCCTCTCTTGGAGCCTCAGTTTCCTCATCTGCTGAATGGGGGGCCCAGGACCAAAATTTCTCTGCTGGAGCTAATGGTAAATGACTGTTATTTTGGGGGCAAATGTGCCCTGGGGGGTCTGAGTAGGAGCTTTGAGGACACTGTCTCTGATTCCTTCAACCTCAGCATCAAAGATGGAATCTGGACCCTGTCGGAGCTGCCTGCGCTGCTCGCATGAGCTGGGAAGAAGTCAGTGCACCCAGCTGAGAGCAGGAAATAAATGAATGGCTTAAGCCAAGAAACCACTAGGGAAGGTCAGGACTGAGCCTAGGAGTCAAGGACAGAGACACAAAAATAATAGAAGACACTTTCTGATTTGACCTGGTGTGGGGACAACCTGTTATGGCTACCCACATGTTCTGGTTGATGGAGCTGGCACCTCATTTGCATAGGGAGGGCATGAGGGTATGGGAGGTGGAGTTACTGACCCCCAATGCCTCACTTCTCCCAGCATCCATGTCCTTTGCTGTGTGACTTTGCTGCCTCTCCCAACACACACACACACACGCACACACACACACCCCTACACACACATACAAACATATCTACTCACATACATACACACACGTACACATACATACACACACATGCCTACACAGACACACATATACACACATGAACACACACACCCCTACACACATATACACACATACACAAACATACACACAAACCTACACACATCCACACATATATGCACACATACACAAGCATACACAGCTATACATATACATACATATACACACATACACGCAAACACACTTGCATACACACATACACACACACCTATACACATACATATATACACACATACCTATACGCACATACACACATACCTACACACACACACACACACACACAGACACACACACCTAGACACGTACACACAGACATACATACACATACACAGATACCTTTATACGCACACACATATAGACACACATACATATATACACATATGTACACACATATACACACTCAAAAAGACACACATACAGACGCACATACACACACAGGCACACACACGTCAGAGGGGTGAACTCCTGGCCTTGCCCCCCTGTGCAGCCATGTGACTTGCTTTGGCCTCAGTCACAGGAGACTTGCCCCTGGGCCTCTGTCATCATCATGGGACACATATGCCCCAGTCCACCCTGCTACATATGAAAGAGCCACCCCACCTAGACCAGGCAACCCCAGCTTCTCTGTGATGTGGAACCAGCTGCCCCATGAGTGTGTGATCAATAAATGCTCACTGTAGCCGCCAACAGCATCATTATACAGAATTCGCCCTAGCGCTTAACCCCAGGGCTCCAGGGAGCAAGTTCTGCCTTGATTTAATCTCCGGGGTCGTATTTATCAACACTGAATTACAAGTCCAGTAGGTACCTGGAAACCTTCCAGTTCCTGCAAAAGGCATTAACTGTCTCTTTATTGTAGATTCTGGAGTACAAAACATTTGAGCTGGCCAGAACCTGCCTTCAGTGAGAAGTCTTGATCCAAAGTCAGTTCTTTGAGGCTGGAGAAGATCTCTCTTTAAGCTTAAATTTTGCCAGTGCCGACTGCACATGCTCCTATCTTCTTCGGGAGCTGGTTGATGACATTATTCCTTCCTCTTTGGGTGACCTGAGGTGATCATTCTGGGTCCTAGGAAGGAGGTCAGGCCCAGTCAGTGGTTCCGATCTGGGCTTTGGGTTTGGCGTTGGCGGGAATCCTAACTCTGCCGTGTGCTGGGCTATGGCCTAGGGCAATTCTCTCAGTCTTCCCTGTGTTAGTTTCTCCATCTGTCAAATGGGATGATGACGAGGGAGGACTCAGTGTGCTAACAGGTAGGGGTGTGCCACGGGGGCCGCAGGAGCTGAGAATAGCTTCTGCCCCACCCTGGTGTCACATGAGGCACAGGTGCAGGGCAGGCTCTGGCCCCAGGTCCAGGCGTGCCTCCTGGGGAGTCACTGACCACAGCTGCTTCCTGGACATCTGTGCCATCCGCATGACGGCAGGTGAAGCTGCTCTTGTGTGGTGCGCCCCGGGCAGCGGTCTTACCAGGAAAACCAGGGTTTGAGGGTCAGCCTTGCTACACCTGCTCTTCTGGCTGCTGGTCTCCTTGGCTGTCAGGAGGCTTCTCTGTCTTTTCCACTTTCCCAGAAAAGGCTCATCTTTTTCTTTTATTTTTGAGATAGAGTCTCTTCAGTCACCCAGGCTGGAGTGCAATGGTGTGATCTCGCTCACTGCAGCCTCTGACTCCTGGGTTCAAGCAATTCTCCTGGCTCAGCCTCCCAAGTAGCTGGGACTACAGGTGCACACTGCCACACCCAGCCAATTTTTTTTGTATTTTTGGTAGAGACGGGGTTTCACCATGTTGGCAAGGATAGTCTTGATCTCCTGACCTCGTGATCCGCTCGCCTTGACATCCCAAAATGAAGGCTCATCTTTTAGAGATGTGACTAGCCACGCCCAAGGTGAACCCATGCCTCAGGGTGTCACGGCAGGACCTGTGGCGCTTAGGCTTTCTGTGGCTGCATCCAAGTTCTGAATCACCCTGGAAGCTCTAAGGTTCTAGAAGGCTGGTCTGCAGATCCCTGAGGTCTTAAGAATGATCACCTTGTATTCCTTATCTATTTGGCAGGCGACTAGGACTCACAGCTTTCAAAAGGCCAACCCTAATACGATGGGGACCGTGGATACCAGGAGGTGGGGTCCCTGGAGGCCATCCTGGACGTCAGTGGCGCAATACCAACACTGGACTCTCCCCCAGATTCACCTCTGTACCCGTATCCCATAAGACTGCTGAGAGGTCAGATCCTCCCGGCAGGGAGCTTCATCTCTTTCCTTCACGGATGTGCCCCGGCGCCCAGAGCGGCCACCAGCACGTGGTAATGCCTAGTGAACATCGTGGAAGGAATGGAGAGAGTGGGGCTGTTCTGGGCTGGGTGTGACGTCCTGGGTGTCTTCCGGAAGGACTCGGGGCGAGGACTCTAGCACCTGCTTGTTGAACTGATGTTATTTTGCATGTTGCTTCTGGAACCCTGGAGGTCCCCCCAGGGAGTCAGGGCTGCCGCCGGCTGCTCACTCAGTAGCTGGCTGGGCCTGTCCCCTGCAGAGGCAGCAGGAGCCCACGCACGCCCGCGCGCGCACACACACACACACACAAGCACACACACATACATACACTAATCTGTCCCCCAGGAGGCTTACGACCTCCTCCCTCCATGAACACACGCTGCACCCACATCCTGCCCAGGGGAAGTGGAGGAGGCAAGTGAGAGGGGATGCGAGAAGCCATCACCAGGGAGCCCCTTGCCCTCCCCTCCGGGAAAGTGACCTCAGGGTTGTGCAAGGGGTTGCAGGGTGGGGAAGGGGTCTGAGAGGTCTTTATCGCCCACGACTGCCCTGTGCTCAGCCCCAAGGATGAGGGGAAAGAGGGACTGGGGACCCACGCCGTCCATGTTCAATGTAGGGGCCTTCGTGCCTTCCACTCAGAGATGGGAATCCCCAGGCTACGGCTTCCTGAAGAGAGCAGACAAGATGGACAGGGCTCTCCCCAGGAGCTCCCAGCCCTGCCCCCTGCAGAGGAACAGAGGTGGCCCCACAGGGCTCTCCATCTCTTGGCATCTCCCTCAACATCACCCCAGGGATGGAAGCAGAAGCCAGTGGAGAATGTGCGGCAGTCAGACATCTCTGCTGGGTGCCAGGCCCACTCTGCCCAGCAGCAGCAACAGGAAGCAGTGAAGGGCACGGCTGCATTGGGCAGAGTGTCTTTGGGGTCAGCTCACCCCAGGCTGAGGCCAATCCCTAGGGGGCACGCGGGGCTCAGGGGCTCAGGGACTCAGGCTGGCACAGTTAACACTGGACATTAGGGGGGCACCTAACCCTGCTCAGGGAGCGGGGGCTGCCCACCCATCAGACAGAAAACTGATCCTGGAAAACGTGATCCCTGTAGCACCCCGGGTACCTGCTCTTGAACGGGAACGACCAGAGACAAGGCCATTTTCAGAGCACTCCGGGGAACGCCAAGTCACACATTTGCTGCAAAGCAAGCGCCTTGGGACCACAGCACGCAATAGGAAGCTGGTGCAGCGTGTGCCAGAGCCAGGCACTGCTGCTGCAGGGCTGAGAAGCCTGGTGCGCCGGGACCAGGGCCCCGCGGGGTGCCGGTGCGTGGCCTTTGCTCTGAGGCAGGCCTAGCGCGTGACCCAGGAGGGAGGTCCCGACACCCCCGACCTTCCTGGATGAGCAGCGGCCAGATAGGGAAGGCGCAGGGAGGACAGGGAGCAGGTGGCTGTGAGGAGACAGTCCGGGCCTGTCCCCAAGCGGCCCCTCCAGAGTAGGAGGCAGACCTTCCCTGTCGGCCCAGGAGCCCCTTTCTCAGGGCAGGGGGTTCTGGTGATGTTGAAGAGTTCCCCTCACTGCTGCCGGCTGTGTGCTGAGATTGGCTGTGTGCCGGGATCCGCTGTGTGCCGGGATCGGCTGTGCGCCGGGATCCGCTGGGTGCCGGGATCCGCTGTGCGTCGGGATCGGCTGGGTGTCGGGATCTGCTGGGTGCCGGGATCCGCTGTGTGCAGAGGTGGGCTGCCCACCTTTTTACCTGAGCTCCTTCATCTGATCTTCCCTGCCGCCCTGGGAAGGGGTACTGCTGCCTCCCATGCCACAGGGGACAACACGGAGGGTCCGTGAGCCCTGCATTCAGGGCTGGCTGACTCCAAAGTGCGCTCTGAGCTGTGCACTGCTGAGAAGCCCAGGGCAGGCTCTGCCACTCCATCACATCATCTGTCTGCCAGGACACAGAGGGGGAAACCGCCTTGAGGGGACAGGTGGCCCTGGGAAGGACAGGCCAGAGGTAAGAGCACCGTCTGTGGGGGTTTTTCTCCCTCTCTGTGGCCTCTCCCTGCTCTGCTATTCCTTCTTGGGGAGGCCCCTCCTCCCTTTCACGCCAGCTGCTGAGCCTGGGGCCAAGCTCTCTGGTGACTCACTCTGGAGACAGCCCAAGCTCTTCGGGGTGCCAGGCAAAGGGAGGACTCGGGTGGAACATTCCATCTCCCGTGGTGCCAGCCACCTGCACTGTGTTGAGTCCCTGGTCCCAGGCCACCCCCGTGTGATTCCAGGAGGGAGGCTGGCACCCCCTCTCCTGGCGTGGGCACACAGCTCTGAAGCCTACACCAGGGGTGCTGCTGTGTTTTCCCGGCAGGATAAAGATAAAGACTGTGGTTAGGGGAGGTAGAAAGAAGAAAAAGAAGGGAAAATAAAATAGTTTGGGTGCTCAGTAAGAAAGCAGAGGTGTCGAGAGACAAACAGGAGGGAGAAAGGAGAAGGAGGAAGGCAAACAAATGGGAAAATGAAAAAGAAAGAGAGAGGCGCCATGAGGGAGAGCTGGGGGACAGCCACGCATGTTGAGCCAGCTCTGGGCCTTGCCCCCAGCCCTGGCAGTGACATGCTTTTTACAGATGGGGAAGTCGAGGTCCAAGAATGTTAAATAACATCCAAGGTCGCTTGGTGAAATTAGTGGCAAAGCTGGAACCAGAACCTGGGTGTATCCAGCTCCAAATCGGGGTTCTTTCCTCACACATACCTTGACCTCCCACCCTGGAGCCCCCCATGGACCTCTGGCTCTGGACAGGTGACCTCTACTGCCTCCCAGAGCCAGAGCACAGCCATTATCCTCCTGGCCCTCAGCACGGAGAGGTTGCCCTGACTCTGTGGGTCTCCAAACACAGGCTGTATTCACGACTCTCACAGACCACAGCTGCGGATGCTGAACCTCACAAGCAGAGGTAAAAGCTGGAGGCTGCGGAAGTAACCTCACTGGCTGCTTTGCAGTTTCAGACACACTGAACCAGCCCTCAAACCTCAGCTTCATTCCTGGCTCTTAAAAACAAATTGTATTTTCAGATATTTGTCAACCCTTTTTTTTTTTTTTTTTTTTTTAAAGTTTCTTTGGACCAGGAAGGCAGGTGACTGGTAAATGCTGAGTGGCAAAGTTAAAGACACTTCATTTAAAAGACACTATTGACTAGGTGCAGTGGCTCACACCTGTAACTCAGCACTTTGGGAGGTCAACGTGAGAGGATTGCTTGAGGCCAGGAGTTAGAGACCAGTCTGGGAAACATAGTGAGACGCAATCTCTAACATAAAATTTGAAAATTAGCCAGGCAGCTGGGCGTGGTGTCTCATGCCTGTAATCCCAGAACTTTGGGACACCGAGGTGGGTGGATCACCTGAGGTCAGGAGTTTGAGAGCAGCCTGACCAACATGGTGAAACGCTGTCTCTACTAAAAATACAAAAGTTAGCTGGGCATGGTGGTGGGCACCTTTAATCCCAACTACTCAAGAGGCTGAGGCAGGAGAATCACTTGAACCCAGGAGGCAGAGGTTGCAGTGAGCTTAGATTGTGTCATTGCACTCCAGCCTGTGCGACAAGAGTGAAACTTACCATTTAAAAAAAACATTAGGCACGGTGGTGTACGCCAGTGGTCCCAACTATTTAGGATTGCAGTTTGGGAGAATAAAAAGGTTCTGGAGATGGATGGTGGTGATGGTAGTACATATATTATGAATGTACTTAATACCACTGAACTATACACTCAATACCACTGAACTGTACACTCAATACCACTGAACTGTACACACAATACCACTGAACTGTACACACAATACCACTGAACTACACACTCAATACCACTGAACTGTCCACTCAATACCACTGAACTATACATTCAATACCACTGAACTGTACACTCAATACCACTGAGCTATACATTCAATACCACTGAACTGTACACACAATACCACTGAACTACACACTCAATACCACTGAACTGTCCACTCAATACCACTGAACTATACATTCAATACCACTGAACTGTACACTCAATACCACCAAACTATACATTCAATACCACTGAACTGTACACTCAATACCACCGAACTATACATTCAATACCCCTAAACTGTACACTCAATACCACCGAACTACACACTCAATACCACTGAACTGTACACTCAATACCACTGAAGTGTACACTCAATACCACCGAACTACACACTCAATATCACTGAAGTGTACACTCAATACCACCGAACTACACACTCAATATCACTGAAGTGTACACTCAATACCACCGAACTACACACTCAATATCACTGAAATGTACACTCAATACCACCGAACTACACACTCAATACCACGGAGCTACACACTCAATACCACTGAACTGTATACTCAATGCCACTGAACCATACCCTCAATACCACTGAGCTACACACTCAATACTACTGAACTGTACACTCAATACCACTGAACCATACACTCAATACTACTGCACTTTGCCCGCATTACCACTGAACTCTATACTCAATACCACTGAACTATACATTTAATACCATTGAATTGTATACTTAATACCACTAAACTGTACACTTAAAAGTGGGTAAGATGGCACATTTTACATGTACTTTTACCACAGTAAAAAAAAAACTGGGAAAAAAGAAAAAGAAACTTCTGTATCATGGAGTCAACAGCAGCTCCACATTTGGGTGTATGTGTTTAAGCCAAATATTGAAGCTGGATCAATAAACATGACACATGGTGGCTCACACCTGTAATCTCAGCACTTTGGGAGCCCGTGGTGGGTGGATTGCTTGAGCCCAGGAATTTAAGACCAGCCTGGGCAACATGGAGAAACCCTGTCTCTACACAAAAGACAATAAAATAATTAGCTGGGCATGGTGGTGTGCACCTGTAGTCCAGGCTACTCGGGAGGCTGGGGCAGGAAGATGGCTTGAGCCTGGAAGGTCAAGGCTGCAGTGAGCTGTGATTGTGCCACTGTACTTCAGCTGGGTAACAGAACGAGACCCTGCCTCAAAAAATATATATGCAAATAAAAATTTTAGGCCGGGTGTGGTGGCCTTACAGGTTTACAGGTGTGATTACACACCTGTAATCCCAACACTTTGGGAGGCTGAGGCGGGCAGATCACCTGAGGTCAGGAATTCGAGACCAGCCTGGTCAACATGGTGAAACCCCATCTCTACACAAAAATTGGCCGGACGTGTTGCTGGGAGCCTGTAATCCCAGCTACTCAGGAGGCTGAGGCAAGAGAATCACTTGAACCCAGGAGGCAGAGGTTGCAGTGAGCCGAGATCGCACCATTGCACTCCAGCCCGGGTGACAGAGCGAGACTCCGTCTCAAAAATAAATAAATAATAAAAAGAGAAATGTTTAAAATGTGGTAGATACAGTTGCTGGCTGGCCCAGCTATCACCCACGACCCCTATTTTCCTGAATTTTCTTCCAGCTGGGGTGGCCTGTGGCAGTCTGTAACCCGAGTCCTGGAGGGTGGGGCTTCGGGACAGTACTGCTTGGAAAGGGAAGCAATCCTGGTGCGTTCTTGTCATGGAAGAAGCTGAGTATCCAGTTCTGCTTCTGTTTTCAGCAGGGGTGGTGCTAGGGGCATCTCAGGCCGGATCAGGGGAAGGAGATGGCAGTCTGAGAGCTGAGGTGGGAGGCTGTACTGCAGCAGGTGATCCTAACCACAGAACGAGATCCCGAGCCAGCCCTGTCTGGGGACCACCAAAACTCTGCTCCAGCCTAATGGGGACCTCACAGTGGTTCTCCTAGCTTCTAGTTATTTCTACAACATAAGGATCAACTACTGAATCAATCTGCTTTGATGCAACTTCATTCCTCTGGACCAGGACTGTGGGGAGGGGGCACATCCCCCAAGCGTTACCAAAGATAACTAGGTTCACACGTCGTGACACGTCCGAGCATGCAGAGACGGGACCCCAGGTGCAGGGCTGCGGGGGATGCAGGACCCCCTCTGCAAGACCCGCAGATTGTAGGTCTCCCTGCCTCCACCTGTGGGAAACTCTAGGCAGATCGTCCCACTGGGGACAACTGAAATGACAACATGGTCCTTTGCATGATGATTGGAAACCAACTTCCTCATCACTTTCACCTGCTGGGCCTGCTCTGCCCACTGGAGATTGACAACGAAGTGAGTCCCTCTGTTTAGGACAATCCCTGGAGCATCTGAGGACACCCGCCATAGCTCACCCCATCTACAAGTGGGCCCTTTGTTCTTGAGAGCAATCCTTGCTTCTTTCCCTCCTTCCACACAAGGCTTCTGACTTAAGCCCATGAATGTAATTTTGGCCCACGCTGTGCAACTCGTGCCGCACATGGGCTGTGACATCAGACCCTCGCCAAACCTTACAGGCCAGCCTTGGGGCAGTGCTCTACCATGGAAGATGCTCAGGTCGAGGTCACCAAGCTGGGCTTTGGAGAGCAGGAAGTCCGGTGCTCCAGTGCCTCACTCCAGAGGCTTAGTTAGCCATCATTGGGCACAGTTTCTTTCTGGAACATCAGCACCCTGCCACCCTCTTTGAATGGTGTTTCTGTTTGCCACATCCTTCCTAAAATGACAGAGGCACCCAGAACCTGAGCAGCATTGCACGCTGGCTGGCCAGCAGAGTGCAGCGCGACAGCTTCCCTCCTTGCTCTGGGACAGGGGTTGGCAAACTGGTGGACCAGCCTGTCACCTGTGTTTGTGCAGCCCTCGAGCTAAGAATCGTTTTTCCAGTTTTATTTAATTCATTTAATCTTTTTTGGAAAAAGGAACTTGCTCTGTTGCCCAGGCTGGAATGCAGTGGCATGATGACAGCTCACTGCAGTCTTGAATTTGTGGGCTCAAGTAGTCTGTCTGTCTCAGCCTCCCAAGTAGCTGGAACTTTATGTGTGTGCCGCCACCCCCGGCTAATTTTAAGATTTTTTTGTAGACACAGAGTCTTAGCTGGGTGTGGTGACACGTGCCTGTAATCCCAGCTACTCCGGAGGCTGAGGCAGGAGAATGGCCTGAGCCTGGGAGTTGGAGGTTGAAGTGAGATGAAATTGCACCACTGCACTCCAGCCTGGGTGGCAGAGTGAGACCCTGTCTCAAAAAAAAAAAAAACAAAAAAAAAAACAAAAAAAAAAACCAAAAGAAAAAAGAAAAAAGAAAAGAAAAGAAAAGGAAAAAGAAATAGCACAGATGACCCAAATCATGAGATGAAAAGCCAATGACTAATGTGTGGGAAATACCTGCCAAAGACGTAGAGAGACAGAGAGGGAACACCTGGGGCCAGAGAACGCTCCCTGATAGAAATCACAGGGCCTCGCTGCCTCATCTGCGCAACTCCTTGAAGGCCTGTGGGCTTCACAGTGGAACCGCGGGGCAGAAAGTGAATTCCAGGTCATGCTGTAGTTCTTTTTCCCTTTAAAACTAAGTTTACACCCTTTGTGAAGTGTGTCAGAGCTCCTCCCATTACAGGAAGTTGATCAGGAGAAGCCAGGGAGAGAACAGAACCAGGCTGGACAGTGTGTTCCAGGCCAGTCCTGGCAAGAGGCTTTGATGGGGTCTAGACAGTGGACGTGCATCTGAAGATGTGTGTGCAGGTGTGTGCACACACATACGCACACATGCACACACACACGCACACATGTGCACACGTACACACACGGACACCGCCGGGCCCACTCTACCCGTTAGGGAGACTGCTTACGGTCTGATGCCTGCTCACGTTTCCAGCGAGCTGCTGGGGAAAAGCCGGACTCTGCACGAGTGGATGCCCCGCCCCATGCGAGGCAGGCCTCCTGCTGCTCTGGAAATCAAATACTCCAAGGGATAGGTGCAGAGTAAGGCCCAGCACCCCTACAGAGGACGGGGTGGCCACGAGGACTTGGAGAGCTGCATAGTGGTGCTGCGTGACCCTGGCTCATGTCCCCAGATGAGGATGTCCAGTCAGGGCCCACTGCAAACAGAGGTTCAGAGTGTGACCCGTAGCTCCTGGGGGAGAGGGGTTGGACTGTGGGGTGCAGTGCACCCAGGAGCACTTTTGCTTTGCTCTTTCCGGCCTGGACGTGCCCAGTTTCCCTGCTTTACAGCTTTCCCTGCGGCTGCTCCCAGAGGAATGGCAGGGCTGCTCTGTGGACTCACTGTGGGCCCAGGCCAGAGGCTTCGGACATCTCCCCACTCAGGCCCCAGGCCTGAGATTCCCACGGAAACAAGTCTCCCAGATGACCCCTCCCCATGTGGCACAGGGGGTCAAACTTGAGACCCCCGGGACCTGGGACAGAGCTCTGGGGTGGTGGTTCGGGGGCCTCACTCCCTCAGCCACTTCCCTGATTGCAGCTTTGTTTTCATCAACTGCTGCAGGTCTGTTGATACCAGGAGCATTTCTCAGCCCATGTTGGTGTCCTGAGTGATCCTATTTTTTGTGTGTGTGTGATGGAAACTTGCTTCATCTCTAGGCTGGAGTACAGTGGTGCAATATCAGCTCATTGCAACTTCCACCATGCCAGCTGGGTTCAAGCAATCCTGCCTCAGCTTCCCAACTAGCTGGGAATACAGGCACACACCATCATGCCTGGGTAATTTTTGTATTTTCAGTAGAGACGGGGTTTCCCCGCCTTGGCCAGGCTGGTCTCGAACTCCTGACCTCAAGCGATCTACTCGCCTCGGCCTCTCAAAGTGCTGGGATTACAGGCGTGAGCCACCGTGTCTTGCTGTGAGTGATTCTTAAAGAGGATGAACAAAGGAACAAGTTAAGCCTGTCCTGGGAGCTGGCTGCTCTAGGGGCAGGCAAGCCACTGTCAGGGTGATGGGGGGCAAGTCCTTTCTGCCATGGAGGACGCCGTGCAGTGGAACTGGACTTGGCTCGCCACCTGCCTCGTGAATTCCAAGCCCTGCCCTTCGCAACATGGAGAAAACAATCTGTGGATCTTAATGCCCCAGCTCCAGGATCTCCTCCTCATTGGTGCAGGTGAGGGGATGCCTGATGAGGCAGTGCTCCTGCCCCCACACTCATCAGCTCCCTTGGGGGGAGCCATGTCAAACCAGACAGTTCCAGGCAGCTCCTGCAGGCCACACTGAACTGAGGGGAGCCAGACCCCGCCCCTGCACCTGCCTCAGTGTCTCCCACCCCTCCCAGGGCTGTGGCTGCAGCTGCCTCTACCTGGCTGCAGTGTCAGGGAGAGAAGGAGCCTCTGCATCTGGGGGGCTCATCAGTGAGGGACCAGGGAGGGGCAGGTGCAGGAACAGGAGGGGAGGTCCCAGGTTCTCCTGGCCAGCCCCTCCCTCAGGGGTAAGGGCAACAGTGAGGCACACACACTGCGGCACCCAGCTTCTCCCACTCCTTTCCGAGCATCCACAGTAAATGGGGATAAAGGAAATGCTGAGTCTCCTCTCAGAGCCAGATTGAAATGTTAAGTGAGCCAAGGTAGGAAAATAACACAGGGGGATGGGGCCACAACAAGAACCACTTCCCAATGATGACCGCATTTCAAAGCCTGACTCAGCATGGCGGGGGGCGCAGAGGAGACCCAGCTCCCCATGGATGGGTGGCTCTGCCTCTGGCTCCAGCTCCAAGCTGCTGCCTTGGCTTCCTGGGCAGAGGTGGGGGGTTGTAACTTCTTAAATCCCAGGATGGGAGAAGGATGGAGAGACCAGTGTCCTGGTATTTCCCAGATGGGCAATTTCAGAGAGATCGTTGCTTTACTTTTCTGGTAAGTTTTCTTCTTCTCCTGTCAGGATAAAAGGTTTGCAGGGAGGAATCTGAGACCATCTTTCAAGTCTCAACTTCAGTATGATTGCCTCAATAAATAGTTTTCTGATACCCCTGGCTAGGAGAAGTCTCATATACGTCCTATGAAGTAAAGGTAGAATTCTAAGTGCCCCAACTGACTGGATGGACCCTTTCTCTTCACTAAGTGGCTCCAGAGACACTTGAAAAACTAGCTCAGGTCATGTTAGAAATAGAGGATCAGAAATACCTCATTATACTCTCCTCCCTTTGGAATTCAAGCACGACTAGCCAGCATTTTCATGAAAACAGAGAATTCAAGCCTCAGGAAACAGATTCTTTGTAGAAGTAAGATACCAAATTCCAACCTGACTCAAGAATAGTGGAAGGACACAAAGATAGATGTGTACCCGCCCCCCACCCGCTACACCCTTGTTCTGCTCTCTAATCTTTGCACATACCAGAGATTTCGTAAGTTCTGTGAGTACCTGGTTTTCCGCACGTACCAGAGATTTTGTTTTGCACATACCAGAGATTTTGTAAGTTCTGAGGCAAGGTCACAAGACGTGTTTAAGTAAGATAAACTCTTGCTGCCATAAACCTGCTCTCCCGCCTCAAAGTTTGAACCAAAATATCAGAAATGGCGGGAACCAATCATAGTTAGCCAAATCGCCTTGTTCAAACACTAGCCAATCATATATCTGATTTGTATAATAACTCTATGCCCACTTTTCTTAGACTATATAACACTGCTCGGAGCTCAGTGGGGGAGCTCTCCTGCCCGTCTCGTTTCACGAGCGAGGGAGAGTTCCAGGTTCGAACCTGTAATAAAGATCCTTGCTGCTTAGCTTTGACTCTGGACTCTGGTGGTCTTCTTCGGGGAATAAACGGTCTGGGCATAACAATAGCATCACATGACAGCGAGCAGGCCTTGAAATGATTCAAAGGCTTTTACCCTAAAATATATTTCTTTGACATATTTTCAAATTGCCCTGCACAGTTATCTTTTGTGAGAGAAATTTACATTTTTCAGAGAATCTCCTTCCCTTTCCAGGTCTTTTGTTATACTGAGGGGATTAGCTGAGAGTCTAGCATCTTTTAAAGGTCTTAACAGAAAATATTTGCCATCTGTTTTCTCTAAGGGTGGCCACATAAGCGACTTCTTCAGGGGCTGGGCATGGTGGTTCACGCCTGTAGTCCTAGCACTTTGGGAGGCCGAGGCAGGCAGATCACGAGGTCAGGAGATCCAGACCATCCTGGCTAACATGGTGAAACCCAGTCTCTACTAAAATACACAAAATTAGTCGGGTGTGGTGGCGGGCGCCTATAGTCCCAGCTATTCGGGAGGCTGAGGCAGGAGAATGACATGAACACAGGAGGCGGGGTTTTCAGTGAGCCGAGATCGCACCACTGCACTCCAGCCTGGGCGACAGAGCGAGACTCAGTCTCAAAAGAAAAAAAAAACAAAAAGAGACTTCTTCAGTAGTTTGAATCTTGTTCTCCAAAACCCATTATCTTAACTCAGACACTTTGTTATGCTGATTTCAGGTCTTTAGATAAAAAACTTAAGTCTTTCAATCAATTGTCAACCAGAAAATCTTTGAATCCACCTGTAAACTGTGATCCCCTCCCCACATTGCCTTACTTCTAGCAGTTTTGTGTTTATGGACCAAGTCAACATATATCTCACATGTATCGATTGATGTTATTAAATTTATGCTGCCATCAAACCACTTGGGCACATGTTCTCAAGATCTGTGGGGCTGTGTCGCAGGGCACGGGCCTCCCATTTGACTCAGAATAAATCTCTCTAAATATTTTACAATGTTGGCTTTTTACCAATAGTTCCAATAGACCCTACTCTGTGGTCTTTGTTCCATTCATCAGCATGGTATTCATAAAGTATTAGTTATTAAAATAACCGCATGTTGGCAATTTCTTATGAAGTTATATGTGGACTAACTATGGGATCCAGTGTAAATGTTTCAAAGTATTTATGCAGTTATTTCAAAATTTATGTTCCACAGATACTCCTATCAGATTCCGGATGACAGCTAATTGTTTGTTTTATAATTTTTGCATTTTTTCATAAATGCTCACACCCTATCTTTTCTAGGCCTTTATTGTAGAAAATTATGTGAAACTACTCAGGGCTACATGTGAAAGTCATGACTGCGGTGGCTGCCGGAAGTGAAGTGCCTTTCCTCTGCAGTCACCAGACACTCAGATTCCTCCAGTGACACCTTCATTTTGTTTCCCTCTTGGCTTTGGCCCTTAAATTGTGCTATCCAGGGAGACTCTGACTTTCATCTCCCCCAGTTCATGCCAGAGCCACAAGGACCTGACAATTGTCAATGTGGTGGGAAGGACTGCAGCAAACAGGCACTCTCTGTCCTCCCGAGGGAGCCATACTCCAGGCAGACATCGCAGTCCTGGCTCAGGGTGTGTCCTTCCAAGTATCCCTGCCCCTCCTGCAGGTGCGATGCTGATCCACGCATCTTCCTCCCATTCCTAGGTAGAGTGTCTCCTTGTTTTTCCCCAGATCATCTTCCAGCAGCCACTATGTCTTACACTGATGTCTTCAGCTTCCTCTTTTCTGCCCTTCCCAGCAGGATGAGGCTGTTTTTCCTGAGGATAAAGAGAGGAGGTGGGACATGAGTCTCATTCCTGAGAGAATGGACAGAGCTTTGGAGCTTTTCTTTCTTCTAACACAGTTTCTATGAGTTGCTCCAGTGCCAGTGACACAGAGATGTTAGTGGCTTTGCCCCTGCATGTTAATTCTTTGGTAATGTAGTGGTGGCAGGGGAGGTGTGTCTGGATGCATTTCGGCCACAGCTCCTGTTCCTCTTGCCCAGGCAGAATCATCTCAGGAGGGAGAGCGTGGAGATTTTTGTGATGTGTCCTCAATCCCGGGAGAAAGGTTTCAATAGCAGTAGGAGTCCCTCAGTCGTATGTCCTCTGATCATTTAAACAACAGCTTCTTTATTATACTCAATTGTAAACAATTGAGTATATATGTCTAATTTAGTCTTGCATTAGCTTATCTGAATTTGCTGGACACTGCCCCAGATAAGGTCATATTCTCTTCCTGTTTATCCCTGAAAGTCACTGACTTTCTCAAGATGTAAAGGCTCCTTTTTGTCCTATAACATCAATAAACTCGTGTATTAAAGAAAATGTGCTGATTTGCAGCTCAGTAAGGTTAGTTGTTGTAAAAATCATATAATTTTTATGGGATGCCTACATCTCCAGGCCAAGTAGAAGCTATATTTTTCATACTCAGAAACTGGAAATAACACAAATATTAAGGAGATTTATAAAGAAATAGTAAGGAGGCACTCATTAACTGGAATACTGTTCCTCATGAGAATCAACACATTCTTTGTTCACAACCAAATTACTGACTCATAGGTAATTATGCTGACCGAGAAGCCACACAAATGAAATGGAAACTATAAGATTTCACTTCAACAAAATCTTGAAAAATAGATCTGAGGTAACAAAGATGAGAGATTGACTCAGTATGGCGAGAGGAAAATGACTGGGACACAGGAATCACAGGAAGACAGGGAAACTTTTAAGCATAATTCATCATTATCTGGATTGTTATATTGGATGCACAGGTGAGCACATGTGAAATTACATGTGTTTTCCTCTAGAGACATGGTCTTGCTTTGTCATCCAGGCTGGAGCTCAGTGGTGAGATCATAACTCTCTGCAGCCTCAGACCCTGTGTCTCCAGTAATCCTCCTCCCTCCGCCACTTGTAGCTGGGACTACATGTACGCAGCATCATGCTCAGCTTCAGTGTGCATTACACTGCGCACTTAAATTATGCAATATTGAATACATAGCAATAATGCTTCAAAAAGGGTGTTGCAAATAAGTGGATAGATAATTTGCTCTATAAAGGTTAATGGAAAGATGGACACTAACGTGAGAAATGTGTTCTGCTTTTGTTGTCTGTTCTTTTAATGTGAAATAGAGGAAACCATTGTTAATATTATGTTTTGGGTGGGTGAAATTTTGCAATTGCAAGCCATATATTGAAATATTTAGCCCATTCAGAGGGATTTTTGTGTTTATTCTCACCTAAAATTCTCAATTCTTTGCATGTGTAGATTCAGTTTTTCTAACACCCTCTTAGGGAGAGACTTTGGTTTATCCACTGTGTATTGTTGGTTCTCATGATGAAAATCAGTTTGCCGTCAATGTATCAGTTTATTTTTCAGCTCATTCTACACATTTAGGCCAACACTATCCTGTTGTTATTACTCTGCTTTTGTGATTATTGTGAAATCTGGCAGTAAAATGTCATCAAGTTTATTCTGGCATTTTTACAAATACTATAGCAAAATGTTTTAACTTTTAGCGCCTAAGTATGATAAAAGTGTGGCTTTAAATAACGACTTTTGTTATGTACAGGTTATAGTCTTGCATTCCTCCTTTCCCCCCACCCCCCCCCCTTGGATCATAAAATTTTATTGGAAGGTCAGGGGAAGAACCAGGGGTAAGGGTCCCTTCCTTCCCATCCCCTTACCCAGGAGACACCCTCCGAAGGACAGCAGAAGCCCCCAGAGCCTGCTGCCTCAGAGGACCTTGGAGGCAGACAGGTTGTTGTAGTGATCTTCCTGGCCCTCGAGTGGGCTGCGGTAGGTGGCAATCTCCTGCTCCAGCCGCGACTTGATGTCCATCAGCCGCTGGTATTCCTGATTCTGCGGCTCACTATCAGCTCGCACATCGCCTAGCTGGGCTTCAACACCACTGATCAGTCCCTGATATGCGCCAGCTGGGCTCCAAAGCGCGCCTCGGTTTCTGCCAGTGTGTCTTCCAAAGCAGCTTTCATGCTCAGCTGGGACTGCAGCTCAATCTGAAGACCCTGGAGGGTGCGCCGCAGGTCAGTGACTTCGGACCTGCTTATCTGGAGCTGCTCCGTGTGGCCAGACAGCTCCCGGTTCGATCTTCAGTCCCGCTGGTGAACCAGGCTTCAGCATCCTTCCGGTTCTGCTCGGCCATGACCTGATATTGGCTTCGCATGTCATTCAGGATCTTGGCGAGATCAGTGCCTGGAGCTGAATCCACCTCCACACTGACCTGGCCTCCCACTAGGCCCCTCAGCACACTGATTTCCTCTTCATGGTTCTTCTACAGGTAGGCCAGCTCTTCCTTCAGGCCCTCGATCTGCATCTCCAGGTCAGTCCTGGCCAGGGTCAGCTCCTCCAGCACCCTGCGCAGGCCGTTGATGTCGACCTCCAGGCTCATACGCAGAGCTTGCTCCGTCTCAAACTTGGTTCGGAAGTCATCTGCAGCCAGACGGGCATTGTCGATCTGCAGGACAATCCTGGAGTTCTCAATGGTGGCACCAAGAATGTTGTCCCGCAGGTGGTGTAGTAGTGGCTGTAGTCGCGGGAGGGCCTGGGCCCCTGCTTCTGGTACCAGTCGCGGATTTTCACCTCCAGCTCGCCGTTGGCCGCCTCCAGGGCGCGCACCTTGTCCAGGTAGGAGGCCGGGCGGTCGTTGAGGTTCTGCATGGTGAGCCTCTTGTTGCCCGCCAGCAGCCCGTCGGACGTGGCCAGGACGCCGCCGTAGCCGCCGCTGTAGCCCCCGGAGGAGGACGAAGACACGAAGCGGGCAGAGGACACGGACACACCGCGGCCGCCGGAGCCCCCGTGCATGCTGGGCGCGCGAAAGGCGACCCCCGGCCCAAAATGCACCGAGCCGCCGCCCAGGCCTCCGACAGACGACATAGCCGACGACTGGAGATAACTGTAGGAAGTCATGGACAGAGCGACCCTGGTGCCAGAGGCTGCGATTCGCGGAAGGAGCCGCATTCCTCCTTTTTAGAGTTTTTATTATGAAATCTTGAAATTTTAAAACGTTATTTTCTGTGTCTGATCAGAAGTTAATGGATTTTTTCCTTTATTCTCCTTTTTTTTTTTTTTTTTTTTTTTTTTGAGACTGAGTATCGCTCTGTCGCCCAGGCTGGAGTGCAGTGTCAGGATCTCAGCTCACTGCAAGCTCTGCCTCTCGGTTTTATGCCATTCTCCTGCCTCAGCTTCCTGAGTAGCTGGGACTACAGGTGCCTGCCACCACGCCCAGCTAGTTTTTGGTATGTTTTAGTAGAGGCAGAGTTCACCGTGTTAGCCAGGATGGTCTCGATCTCCTGACCTCCTGATCCGCCCGTCTCGGCCTCCCAAAGTGCTGGGATTACAGGCTTGAGTCACCCCACCCAGCCTTCCTTTATTCTCTTAATTTAGCACTCCTAACTTACTGATTTGAAGATGTTGAATAATCAGTGCATCTCAAAAATAAATTTGAGTTTGTCATGTTGTATGATCCTTTTAAAGTCTTATAGAATTTGACTATTATTTGGGAGTAGTTTATTCATATGTACTAAGAAAATTTGTCTGAAGTTTAATTTTCTTCTTTCGCCATTCTCTATTACTTGTAATAAGGTAATTGTAGCCTCTTAGAAAGAATTTAGAAGGTTGGCACTTCACCCATTTTTGAAAAACTTAGAGAATGCTTGTCATTACTTTTTTAAATGCCGAGAGTCATTTTTTCTAATATATCACTTATCATGAAGAACATTTATAGTGTGCTCGGGAAGCAGGCATACTACGCTGCTCTGGGTTGGGATGTTCTGTAGATGTCTATTAGGTCCATTTATTCAACAGTGCTTCAGTCCACGGGCTTCCTGAGAATCTTTCTGTGGGTGTTCTATACATTATTGAAGGTGAGGTGTTGAAATCTCCTCCTTTTTTCATTGTTTTCTATTCCTCCCTTCATATCTCTTAAAGTTTGGCAAATGTAGTTAGAGTTCTATTTTTTCAAATATGTAAAAGAGAAAGAAAACACTAATTGCTTAGTAATTTTAATGAGAAAATCACATAACAAAATATTATATTTTCCAAATGCTGCCATCAACATTAAACTCCTCCAGGGGTCTCACATCTGCCCTGGACTCTGCTGTCTCCTCAGGCATCCCACCTCAAAGTTTGCTACAGAGGAGGGGACATGATAATAGGGTCCTCCCTCTCCTAATGAAAACCAGGAGAGCCCTGACCTGACAACTCTGGGAGAAGAGCCCCAGTCCAGAATTACCAGTAGTTTTGATTTGATGATCAGCTCTGAACGCACATGGCTCACCATAGAGTTAGGGCTGAACTGGGTTTTCTTGTTGCTATTTTAAAAGGCAAATAATGGAGAACTAGAGATATTGAGCATGAGTGGATGTGAGTGAAAAAACAGTGATGATGTGTGGCAGTTTCTTACCAAAGTGTCCTTAGGTTTGTAGGTGTCTAGTGTGAGGTGCAGGTGGTGGAGTCTAGGGGAGAGGCAAGAGGCAGAAAAGTGTGCAGGAGGCTGGGTGAGGCTGCAGACACCGTCAGTCCGCTATGCCAATCTCACCACAAGTGCTGGAGAAGGGTGGGGGTCTGATGGAGATTCCTAACAACCCTGTGGTTCAAGCTAAGTCCATCAAGGCCATTGGTTCTTCCCAGAGCATAGCTGTCCATCAGGAATCCCCCATGCGTCCAGCAGCAGCTATGCATTAGCATCTTCAAGGTGCACAGTCATTGTTGGGAGGAGCTCCAGGATGTGTTTCTTTGTCAAAAACTGGGTTATGATGTCAGAGAGCTATGCCGGGTGCCTGGTCCAGGTGCTCTCTGACGTTGGAGGTAGAGGAGGTGCGTTCTCAGGGTGGAAACACCATTTTTGGATATGTACATAAGAAAACATGATTTTCCTTGGTTCTCTTAGATGACATGGAGAAGCAAGCATGCAGCCTGCAAACAATTGTAATTTCCTACTTTACCCCAAGTTCATGGTTTCTTGTAAACTTTGGTTTCTGTCCAAGTACAGAGATATTGATTAGAGTTAGTTTGCTTCTTTTCACACACTAACCCTCACCTCCCCCAGATAAAGAGCACATTGTCCTCACTCTGAGTCTGAGGGAGGAGCTGTTCCTGTACAACTAAGTGCCTGCAGAGACCACCGTGTGCAGCTCTGCAGTCAGATGTTTCCCCACGTGAGGCGACCTCCATGGCCCGTGATTGCTGCTCAGGTCTCATTGTGGATTCAGGAGTAGCACGCATTTAGGCTATCACAGGTCAATCTGATTCTGAAAATCACCAGTTTCATAGAGAGAGGTAATAATCTAATGCCCATTCTTCTGTCGGCAGTTTGTCTTTCTTATTTGGTTGAAAGTTTGAAGAAAAAATGTGACCATATTTCTGTCTAATTCTAACTTCAGAATCTACTATTTGCTCTAGGAGACCCACAAATTGCAAAACAGGGAGTTCTTCATTTTCATCAAAATGTGCATATTTGCGAATTTCAACATGCTGTTCAGAACCTGTGCATGCTGACAACTATGGTTCCCGGTGCACTCCTGGCCTGGTGAAGCCCTCACAGACCCTGTCCCTCACCTGTGCCACCTCTGCATTCTCCATTACAACCAGTGCTTCCTGCTGGAGCTGGATCCATCAGCTCCCTGGGGAAGGGACTGGAGTGAATCAGGTACACAGGTCATGATGGAGTTCACATTCCAACCCACTCCTCAAGAGTCCAGTCACCATCTCCAGATCCACATCCAAAAAACAGATTTTCCTTCAGCTGAGCTACCTGAGCAACGAGGACACAACCATGGATTTTTACACAAAAGACACAGCCAGGGGAAGACACTGTGAGCTCAGACAAACCTCCGTGCAGGGGAGCTCGGGAACAGCAGGAGGCACTCAGGACACCAGGGGGCGCTCAGGACACACATCAAGGCAGGTGCAATGAGGGGGAAAAGGTGCTGGAGCTGGGGTTTGGCATCACCATTGTATTTCACCACTGGACACCGGCCACTATGTTTATTCTCATGTACGTGGTTCTTTGTATTATTAGAAAATGGCACTTATGTAAATATATACCATATGTAGGTGCATCAAGTCATCCTCTCCATCTTATACTTTTCCAATAAGACTCTGAGTCCCTGTATTTGTTTGAGCTCCTCATAAATTATGGTCAGTCATGTAGGATCTCTTTTTCTTCTTTCTCCCTTTTTCCCTCCTTCTCTCTCACTCACAAACTCTCTTTTTCTATCTCTCTTCTCACACACACACACACGCAGAATTCTGTAACTTCAATTTCATGATGTATTGAAGACAATTGATTAAACTGCAGCTTTTCCAGTTTAGCTGCTCTTCATATTGCTGTAAGAAGAAGAACGTCGTGTTTGTCAGCTATGTACTTCTCTAAGAAGAGTAGCAGCTTTTTAAATAATACCCAGATACTGAAAGCAGTCCAAATATCCATCAGCAGCTTAATCAAATAGTGGTAAATTCATTCACTGGAAAAACATCCACTGTTACAATCAGGTACTGCTGGATATGCTCAATAACAAGGGTAAATTCACAAGTACGTATGATGAGTGAAGTAAGTCAAACAAATATAAGTCCATACATATTATTCCGCTTTTATAAATTCTATAAAATGAAAACTAATGTAACATAAAGAAAACCAGTAGTTGACTCCGGACGTGGTGGGAGAAGGAAAGGTGGAGGAAGCAGGAGTTACAGGAAAACAAGAGGAAATTTTGAGGGTAACTGATTTTTCTATGTTGGGTAAGGTAATGGTTATGTCACTATTTTGAAATTGTACACGTTATTGGATGGCTATTATTTGCTCATTTTACCTCATTAAAATATTACAAATGTAAACACATATAATTTGATAGAAAATAAGTTAGTCAGAGATGAATAAAATATATGAGAAATGAAAAAAGAAAATCACCAAACAAGGGCATGAAGGACTTCACTCAATAAACTGAAGACATTTTAAATTTCTCAACACTGAATTAAAGATTTAATTAAATACATATAAGAAATTAAAGAATCCAATATATACACTTGAAGGAACCCTATCACTACCTATATTTTTAGGGAAAAACCAGAATACAACAAAGTAATGTCATGATTTCATAATGTAACAGGGGTTAATGAACCACACCAGGCATGTACAGCTCTGTCCCGGAGTTCATTCAGGGAACAGGTGTGTCCTGTGGTTAGGAATCGTGCACCAAGCTCACAGCATCAGTTCTAGTGGAAACAAGGCAAAGGCCAAGAGATCTCAACTAAAATGTAGTTGGATGTCACATCTGGGGGAGTGGCACATTCCCCGTGTCAGTATGGAAAGGTTAGTTACCTCTGGATGTGTCTGCCAAGATTAGTGCTCATATCTCAGGAATGTGCAAAATGACTAAATACAACAAGAAAGGAGACCGGCTCAGGGTTTCTACAGTGGTTTGGTGGTGGAGGCAGAATGAGGGTTCTCACTCACAGAAAGGAGGTTGTGGGGCTTGAATCTCCAAATGGCATCAAATGAGGGAGTTCCTGTGATTCCTAACTAGATTATTCATCTTGTGTAAGAAAGAAGAGAGATGATGGAGGAATGAGCCTTAATTATCAACAGCCAGGCTCAAAACAATAGTCTGACAATTTATTCTACGCAGCAACTATAAAAATCATGAATATGGGTTGAAAACTACCAGGTCTACACAAAATGAGAAGACTGCTTAAAGAATAAGCAAATAATAAGGAAAGAGAGGAGAAAAATGAGGAGAACGAGGTGGAAGGCACGGGATAGGGGATTAGACAAGGGTCCTGTCCCAATGTCTTGTGTGGAGACTTTTCACTGTCTAAAATCATCTGCTTATTCTGAATGTCTTAGGTGAGCTGTCTGCTCCAAACATCAGAAGCCCAGAGGATTCCTGAAGATACTAATATCTTCTATTTGGGTAGCCTTACAATAGTGAATTCTTCTTAGTTATTGTTACTGTAATGAGAGAGAGGCTCTCACTCTGTTGCAGAGGTTGGAGTGTAGTGGCACAATCACAGTCCACTGTAACCTTGAACTCCTGGCTCACATAATCCTTCTGTCTCAGCTTCCTGACTAGCTAGGAGAAGAGGAATGCACCACCACAACCAGCTAATTTTTAAAAAATTTTTTCATAGAAATGGGGTCTCCAACAGAGTGAAACTCCATCGCCAAAAAAAAAAAAAAAAAAGAAAGAAAGAAAGAAAAAGAAAAAGAAAAAGAAATGGGGTCTCTCTGTGTTGCCCAGGCTGGTCTTGAACCCCTAGTCTCATATGATTCCCCTGGTTTTGCTTCTCAAAGCAGTGGAATTATAGGCATGAGCCACCGCGTCTGGTCTGAACTGATTCTTTAGTTGCAAAATATCAACACAAGAATTGACTCCCTGAATTTTTTCTGCTGTGTTTTGGTCAGTAGTGACTGATAAGATTCATTCCAACATGTTTCAACAGCAGATTTTTTTCCTGATGTTTCTTCCAGTATACATAATTCCATGGCTGAAGATCACAAAACACTGTTAAAAGATGACATAAAAAGCCAACCTTAAACTTTTGGTGATTGAAGTGAGTATAATACAAAAATTACTTTCAATATTGTGTAACACATGCATGCAACAAAACGGAGGTGAGCAATGAGGGTAAAATTTTTCAATGTATGAATCTTACAGCTTCTGAATCACAGGGTAGTAACTGATGTGTCCTGAGGGAGGGACAAGAGTGCCATAGTACTAGTGGGATAACTGTTGGCCAAGAGAGTTTTCACATTTTAGCTGGGCACGGTGGCTCACGCTTGTAATCCCAGCACTTTGGAAGGGTGAGGTGGGTGGATCATGAGGTCAGGAGATCGAGACCATCCTGGCTAATATGGTGAAACCCCATCTCTACTAAAAATACAAAAATTAGCCGGGCATGGTGGTGTGCGGAGGTGCTTCAGTGGCTCACTCAGAAGCAGAACTGTCCCTGGAGCTGGCTGGAGGGAGGAAGCAGCTGTTGGTCAGCATAGACAGTGGTGGGGGGACTGAAATAATCTTTCTGCCGCTGGGAGGAAAGGTGAAGGTCCCTGTGCCTGGGAGGGTCCAGGCTGAGGCTCGGAGCACCCGCAGTGATGCTAATCCTGAGAGTCCCCTGCGTGCTCGGACTCAGGGATCTGCTCCCAGCCTCAAGGTTGGGGATGAGGCTCAGGAGGGATAGAGGGGTCTGTGTGGCAAGGGAGGCCCCCCCAGTGGGTGACAGCCCTGCCTACCAAGGGCTGGACCACAAGACTGAGCTTCCTCACGTGTCGTTCTTTGAGCCAAGTACCCTGTGGGGAGGTTTGGACCAGGCTGGCCTCAGTGCTCCTGCCTGGAACTTCGAGGCAGGCAGCCCAGGGGCCTCCTGAGCTCAGGCCATACCCAGCGACAACCTTCTTAACTGGGGTCCTGACCACATCCCTTCCTGCTTGAAACCGCTCAATGCCCAAGGTCCTGAACAGCGACTGCAGTCCCCCTACCCCCAGCCCCCGGCCTCTGCAGCACTCTGCACCCTTTCTGCCTGTTGTAATCCCCACTCCCCAGAGCTTGCTGCCTCTCTGCCTGCCCCTCTCCCTGCCTCTGCCTGCTCACCCCACCTGTCCCTCAGCTCTCAGCCTCTCCACAGGCCCTCCCACCACCCAGCTGGGCCTTCACACTCCTGTGCCCTGGCCTCCTCGAGCCCCCACAGGGCAGATGTCAGCTTCCCACTCTTCATCATGAGGGGCCTCGGGAGCCTCTTCAAAATGCTGCCGAGCACCAGGAAGCATGGGGAAACGGCCCGGCTACCCTTGGGAAGCACTCCGGCTCACCACACAATGCTGGGCATGCGCAGGGCCCTGGAAATAGCCCTGGAATGGTGGAGGGGAAGGGACCTACCCAGGGGCCTGAGCAGCGGACAGAAGCTGCAGTGTCCTGGCTCTGGGAGCCGAGGCTGCTCAGTGGCAGCTTCCCAAGGGCAGGCCAGAGGCCAGGAGTCTGGGGCACCAGTGCTGGGGGCCCTGCTGTCAGACTTGCCTGCCTGCCCTTCCTACTCAGTACCTACGGGGCACCTCACCATGAAGGGCTGGCACCGGACACTGGGTCCTGCTTAGACCCCGCCCCAGGGGCCTACTCATGCTTTCCCTGCCGCAGGGCCTCAGCTGGGCCAGCGCGATGACTCTGCTGACCAGGAGCTCTGGTGCCCCCTAGGAAGGGCGATAGAAAGAGTCAGGGCTGGTGAGTCAGGAGGCGGGTGCTCATCCTGGCTTCATGGCTGCCCCTCTATGGGGCCCTGGGCCAATGCTCCACCCTCTCTGCACCCCAGTACCCCTTCTATAAAGGGGCAGCAAGAATCTAGCAGCCTGTGCCCTAAGACCAGCACTTCCAGCCAGCTCAGGGGGCCCGGCTCAGCTCCTCCACCCCTGGGCACCCTGTCCAAGGGGCTGAGGCTGTCAGCTGGTTCCATTTCCAGGGAGGCGGAGTCACTCCAGGGGGCTCATCTTTGTCCTGCACAAGCTGCCATGGCTGAGTGCACTCCAGGGCTGGAGGAAGTGGCCTGGAACCTCCTTTCTGGGGCTTAGTCAATGCTTTCAAATAAGGGTCCTAAGGACTTTTGCCTTGAAAGGGTGACCAGGGTCCAGGTGCTTCTGGAGCTCCTCCCACCCCTCAGTGTTCACCTTTAGAGGGGAGTTCCCGCTCAAAACAAGTCTTCAGTCAGGAGGAGGAGTTGCCTTCCTGGCCTTTCTGAGCCTTCTGTCTGCTTCTTCTTAGGTCACTAGAAGGCGTTCCTCTTGTCAGATTCCACTGGAAAATTAGGGCCCCTTTGCTGGACAAAGGTCCCCATCCACATGGCTGGGGAGCAGCCCCAACCCCACTGGGCCGCAGTAAAATTTTCGAGAGATTGTGTGAGCCAGAGATGAGCCAAAGGGGTGCTCCCAAGGGAAAAGATGCCTTTCAAGGTGGCTCCTACAGTCAGAGGCTGCTGGCCTGGGCCCTCCCAAATTCTTCTCCACACACACAGACAGCCCTTCTCCTTCAGCCATACACTCCCTATATTCCCTGGAGCTGCCCATCCATCAGACAGGAATGCCACCTCCAGGCTGGGTGGGAGGAATTAGGCTTTGTGAACTTCAGGGGGTGGAAACCAGGCCGGCGCCAGCCTCCAATGCTGAACTGGAGGGAACTGTGAATGCTGCTCAAAAATCAGAAACTTATGTAAAACTCCAACAAACTCCCCATCAATCTAATAACACTCAGCTCTCTGGTGTTTCGGGGTTGGGGGTGGTGGAGGCAGAGCCACACACAATTACTCGTTGTGCACGTGCGTTACGAGAACACTGACTCTGGGGTTATATTTCCTGGGTTGGAATCTAATCTTGGTCACTTACTGGTGATGCTACCCCAGGTGTCTGTGCCTTCATTTCCCCACCCATAGAGATAGGGACAGGATAGCGGAAGGTATTGAGATTGAGCTGGGACCATCCGCATAGAGCTGCATGAGAGCCAGGAGGGCGCGAGGTGCAGCGCCAGGAGGCAGGCGAGCTGCAGGGCAGTCTGGGCGACGGCGCCAAGGAGAGCGAGGCCCTGCGGAGCTCCAAGGAGAAACTTCGGGCCGCTGTGAAAAAGGCAGAGTGAGCACATCAGGTGGGGTGTCATGGGGGGACCAGCCCTGAGTCCTCATGGAATCCCATCCCTGAAATCTAACTTCAACCCCAAGGTTCTGGCGAAATTGCCCAGATACGGATCCTCTGTCTCCTAAGCAGAGCCTGGCACCTGGCTCGTTTTAGGAAGGTTTCCTCCCTGTTGATTGGGGAAAGGGGCAGAGGGGTAGCAGGCAGGGTTGGGTCCAGACTCAGACCCACCCGCCTCATCACCCTGGAAACCAGGTCCCCTCCTGGAGTCACTGGTCTACCCCTCCCAGCCGAGAGCCTGGGCCCCAGCCCTGGAGGGCTCAGTTCTTGGAAGAGGCTGCATAGGCGGGCAGTGCCTGACCCTCTCCAGGAACTGGAGGAGGCAGCTTTTGTGTAGAGCCACTGACTACTCCCAGGACCAGGGCTGACCTCTGCCCTCTCCAGCCTGAAGCTTGCCAGTGAGGACAAGGAGCAGAAGCTGGCACTCCTAGAGGAGGCACGGACAGCCATGGGGAAGGAGGCCAGGGAGCTGCGAACTGGGCTGCAGGAGCTGGAGCGCTCATGGCTGGAGGCTCAGCAGGAGCTGCAGGAGCTCCGGCGTCAGGTACTCTCCCTGTGCCACCCCTTGTCCTGGGGCTTGCTGTGTGTCCTAGGGCCAGTAGCTCCCCCTTTCTGGAATCACGTTTCCCCATATGTAAAACCAGGGCCTTCAACTCTGACTCGCCCTCTCACCTAACCTTGGTGTGAATGGATGGGCTTTGCGCAGTCCTTGAATCCCTGAATCTGTGCAAAAGTCTGCGTGCATTTGTGTGCACGCTCAGGCTCACATTTCTCCAAGGAGAGGAGCTGGTGTCCTCGTCTAGTTCTCAAAGGAATCTGCGAACAACAAAAGGTACAGATTTCGTGAACTAGGTCAGAGGTTGGCAAATTGTTTTTTTTAAAGAGCCCAAATGGTAAATATTTCCAGCTTTACTGGCCACACAGTCTCTGTTGCAGCTACTTGGCTCTGCCGGGGTAGTGAGAAAGCAGCCCCAAACAGCGCATGAACGGAGGGGTGTGGGTTCCAGTCACACTTTGTTTAGGGACACTGAAATGTGAATTTTCTGTCATTTTCATGTGTCAAGAAATATTGTTCCTCCTTTAGAAAAGGCCATTCGAGGCTTGGTTAGTTAGGAGGTTTTGTCTAAGAGAATGGGAAGGCGTTTAAGTGGTTTAGGCTGGGAAGTGACAGGGTCACATTATATTTTGAAAAACCACTCTGCCAGTTGTGCTGAGATTAGAGAGGCAATAAAGTGGATATGGGTAAACCACAAGACTAGGTCAGTAGTCCCTCCACCCCCACTCCCCAGGTGAAGGTAGCCTGACTAGGGTGCTGATGGAAGAGACAGAAGAGGACACATTCAAGGAAAATTTGGAAGGTAAAAACCAGTAGGACTTGCTGATGGATGGAATATAGGAGGGGAGAGGTAGATGATCAGGGATGTATCTTTGTTTGCTTATACAAGATAGATTCAGTTGCAATGAAATTGGTAATTGAAATTGATTTTAAATAATGGCACGACCTAAAGTTATGCAAACATTTGCCTTAGATAAAACACCAAGTTTTCAAAGTTTAGCTGGGTGGACGGCATGGCTTTATTTCCTATTTCTTGATATTTCCAATTCTTGTTTAAAAAAAAAAAAAAGGGGGTTTTCTTTTTCTCAAAGGCTTATTTCTGTGGAAGCCAATCTGCAGACTCTGTTATAAATTTAAATTGGAAAATAACTACAAGTGCCATTGACACGTTGGTTATTGTTTTTGCGAGTGACCTAAGGCCACCTCTCGGGGGAGCTGGGGGCTGCCTTCTGAAGCCTGCGCGTCTGCACCGCGTGCCCGGGCCTGGAAGTCAGACTCTGGGGCGGGGCGGCAGCGCGAGGCCTGTGCTAAGTGCTAAGCGCGGGGACGCTCCTGGCCTCTGAGGGGGTGTGTGTCTGCCTCTTCAACCTGGAAGGGACTGTTCAAGTGGACGCGAAAATCAGCGATTCGCAGAGTGGAGGGCTGGTGCTTTGAAAGAGAGGCGGAGGGGAGAGAGAGATTTCCCCATCCCCGCTGCACTGGGTCCATCCACTCGGTTACTCCTTTTCTCGGCCCGCGAGACCCCTAACCTGCTGGAACCGTTATGCAGTAGAGGCGGCCCGGTCCCTTTAAGACCCCGCCGCGCCTGCGCCTTGGGTTCTGACGCGATTCTGAGGAGCCAGTCGCGGGCGGGCGCGGGCGCGGGCGCGGGGCTGGCTGGCGGTTGAGACCGCGGCTGTACTGGGAGGGGTAGGTGAGGGTCGCGAGGCTGCTTGAGCTTCTGAGTGAGCATGGCGCTTTTGGAACGCGGGACTGGCGACCTGCTGCGCCAGGAGCTGAACCGAGGCGCAGCGGTGCGGCTGCCGGCTGCTCTCTGGATGGGAAGTTACCGCGAAGTCCACCCAGCCTTTCCGAGGTGAGGACGCCCCGGCTGGGCGGGCGGTGAATCCGGGACTCGCGGGCGCACAGCTGGGTTGAGGCGCGGCGGTGGCAAGTTTTGTTGGGCGAGGGGTGGTGGGTGTGGGGGGTGCACGGCCGGGGCCTGAGTTCCCTGAGCTCGATTGTTCCCCTGCTGTGTCCGCCCGCAGCCCACCTCTGGTGCGCGCTGGGGAAGAAAGTCGCTGGCGGGTGTTGTGTGGCATCGCGGGCGGTGGAGGGACGGAGCAGCTTCGGGGGCACGTCCTCCTATATCCTGTAGAGGACACTGACCCCGGACCCCACCTTTGAGTCCAGAAATCGGTTCCCTCTGCTTGCAAAGTTGGAGTCTTTATTGGCCTCCCGGATTCTGCTCCTGGCGGTGCCTCCAGGCTGGCGATGGGCAAGCCAGGTGTGCCAGGTCCAGGATGCACATGAGGAGCGTTTGTGGCCATCACTGAATCACCTCATGACTAGCGGGGCAAGCCTCAAATTAACCGCAGGATTTCCAGTAGGATGGATTGTGGGGTTGGTGTTTGCACTGTAAAGAGTTGCTGTGATTTCCCTGTGTCTGTCTGTCTGTCGGACTTTCTTTCTGGCTTCTTAGATCATCTCATTTGGCTTCCTTTCACTGACGAGTTAACCAAGAGGTTTGGCCTGGTTTCCTCGCTTTCCTCCTGTCTGTTGCTGCTGGAGCTGCTTTGGAAAAGAAGTCTTTTCTCAAGTGGTATCTTTTCTTTGGGTTACAGTGTTGTTCATCCTTTCTTTTTGTTTTTAAATTTTATTAGTAAAACTTCACCGGTGAACCGGAAGCTATTTTTTTCTATTCTGAAATACTAGCTTTAAGATTTCTGAGAACTTTGTGTGAAAGAAATCTTTGAAAAGGTACTGAAGTATACAGAAGAAGTTGACTATTTTAAAAGTGCAGGTGGTCCGGGCGCAGTAGAGCACACATGTAATCCCAGCACTTTGGGACACCAGGGTGGGTAGATCACTTGAGTCCAGGATTTCCAGACCAGCCTGGGCAATGTGGCAAAACCCTGTCTCTACTAAAAATACAAAAGTTAGCTGTGTGTGGTGGTGTGTGCCTGTAGTCCCAGCTACCCGGTAGGCTGAGGTGGGAGGATCACCAGAGCCCGGGAGGCTGAGATTGCAGTGAGCCATGATCATGGCATTGCACTCCCACCTGGATGGCAGAGTGAGACCCTGTCTCAAAAACAAAAACAAAAAGAAACCAAAAATCCAAAAGGGAATGAATTTTTACCAAGTGAGCCACCACAGATGAAGAAATAGAGCATGACTAGACTGGGGTCTATTTGTAGGAGTGGCATTGTTGATTTCAGATGTATATGGATGATAAAACTTGAGTGTTACATATTGTTGAACATTTTCCCAAAATGGTTGAACCATTTAACAGGGATATTCTTGTTACCCCACGTCCTTGCTGATGCCTGGCAGTTAAAAATGATTTTGCCATTCTTGTAGGGATGCAGTAACATATCAGTGTGGTTTCATTGAGACTGAGTATCTTCTATTGGCATTTATATGTCCTGTTTTGTGAAGGGCCTGTTAAATCTTTTTATCCGGTTTTCACTGATATGCTTATTTTTCTGTTGATTTGTAATACTTTATTCTGGGTATGCATCCTTTCTAGGATATATATGTATTGCTTTTCCCTTTTTTTCAATCTGTAGCTTGGCTTTTTACTTTTTTAGTGGTGTTTTTTCATGAATGGAGATTCTCTTTTTTTGTTTGTTTTTGAGACAGGCTCTCACTCTGTTGCCCAGGCTGGAGTACAGTGGCACAATCACAGCTCACTGCAACCTTGACCTCCCAAGGCTTAGGTGATGTTCCTGCCTCAGCCCAGAAGTAGCTGAGACCTCCAGGGGAGCACCAGCACACTCGGCTATTTTCTGTAGTTTTAGTAGAGATGGGGTTTTGCAAGGTTGCATAGACTGGTCTGGAATTCCTAGGCTCAAGTGATACACCTGCCTCGGCCTCCCAAAGTGTTGAAATTATGGGCATGAGCCACTGCACCTGGCCTGAGATTCTTAATTTTAATGAAATTATACTTTATCAATCTTTTCCTTGATGGTTACTACTTTTTGTGTCCTGTTTAAGAAATCAATGCCTAACCTAAGAGTATGAACACATTTTTGTGTGTTAACCCTATAACAATTTTATTTTAGTTTTTGCTTTTTTTTTTTTTTTCAGACAGGGCCTCACTCTATTGCCCAGGCTAGAGTGTGGTAGTAGCATCTCAGCTCACTGCAACCTCCACCTCCTGGCTCAAGCGATCCTCCCACCTCAGCCTCCTGAGTAGCTGCGACTGTAGGCGTGCGCCACCACGCCTGGCTAATTTTCATATTTTTTGTAGAGATGGGGATTCAACGTGTTTCCCAGCTTGGTTTGAAATCTTGGGCTCAAGTAATCTGCCTGCTTCAGCCTCCCAGAGTGCTGGGGTTACAGGTGTGAGCCACCCCACTTGGCTATGATCACTGTTTACTACATGGGTGTGTCTGCTTGATCCAGCAGCATTTATTGAAAAGACCATCCTTTTCCTTCTGCACCGTGTGGCACTTGTTTTCATAAATCGAATGACTGTATTGTCATCTGATTTCTCAAATTAGTGTGGGTCTGTTTCTGTTTCTGGATCAACCTGGGTAACAGTGAGATCCCATCTCTACAAAAAATAAAAAGAATAAATAAATGAATAATATTTAAAAAATAAGTGCGTAGAGCTGATGAAGTCATAGGTGATAATTTAAAAATGATTGTCTGTTTCTTGGCTACATACGGGTTTTGGTCCTTCAGATGTGTTGGGCGTTCGGGCAAAATGTATTAAGTGAATTATATGGTGTTCAGAATGATTGCTAGATGTTCATTGTGAGTTGAATGAGATATAATTTGAGACTCACGGAGCTACAGTTTTCACTCTTTTATTTATTTATATGTCTTTTAAAAATTTTTGCATCTTCCTGTCAAGGCAGTAACTCTTTCATACTGAATTGTTCTTAGGTGTACTTAGTTCTCAGGAACGCTGTATGGACTGCACTGAAATAAGTGTTCAGCCATTGAAAGGGCTCACGTGATGTGATGTAAATAATAGTATTCTACATAATAGTTTGAGGACGCATCGAATATATATATATATTTTTTTCTTGAGACAGTGTCTCGCTCTGTCACCCGGGCTGGAGTGCAGTGGTGTGATCCTGGCTGTCTACAGCCTTGACCTCTCAGGCTGAAGCAGTCCTCCCACCTCAGCCTCCTTAGTGGCTGGGTCTACAGGAATGCACCACTATGCCCGGCTAATTTTCTATTTCTTTGTAGACAGGGTTTTCCTGTAGCGCCCCGACTGGTTACCAATTCCTGGGCTCAAATGGTCCTCCCACCTTGGCATCCCGAAGTGTTGGGATTACAGGCATCAGCCATCACACGTGGCCTTTTTTGTTGTAATAATTTTTATATTTTTCTAATTTAAAAGATTTACTAAAATGTCTTACAGCTGTTATTTATGAATATTCATTGTTGTTATTATGATGATTGTGTTTAATGTTATTTTCAATATTAGCTCCTGGAAATTAGAGATTTTGTCTCTTTTATTCACCACTGTATTCTCAATACTTGACCTTGCCTGGCATGAAAGAGATATTGAATGAATATTTGTTAAATGAATGAATGAATGAACATACTAATACCATATTCAGCAATCTCCAAGTATCACAGTTTTCACCATCTAACAAATAAAATAGCTTGTATAGAGCAGAGTCACAGTCAACCTGCCATAAGAGGAAATGTCAATGAAAAATAAACCTTTGTATGTGTAGCTGCTAAGATTTTGGGGCTTTTGTTACTGTAGCGTAACCTAGCGAAAGCTCAGCGAGACAGCATATACAATATATGTGTACAGATAGACCAGATAGAGCAGTAGATGAGATTCCAAAGATGGTTCAGTAAGCATTAACTAACTACACCCACACTCTCTTAATTCCCTAACAGAAATAATCGAATTCTCGTTCACTAAGATGTGCCTCAAATATTACCTACTTTGTGAAAACTTCCCTGGCTACTCAAGTATTTAGTCAGGACTCTTTATTTTTTTTCCCCCCAGGCTGGAGTGCAGTGGTGCCATCATAGCTCACTAACCTCTAACTGAAGGCTGAAGGAATCCTCCTGCCTCAGCCTCCCGAGTAGCTGAGACTCCAAGTGTGCACCACCATGCTGGTCTAATTTTTCGGTTTTGAATTCCAGAGACGGGGTCTTACTATGTTGCCCAGTCTGGTCAGGACTGTTGAATACATATGACAGAAACCCAACCAACTCTAGTTCCCCACCACCTTTCAAGCTGCTCTTTCCTGGGTCTTCCCAGTCTCCGTAAATGGCAGCTCCATCCTTCAAGTTGCCAAAGCCCCAAATCTCAATGTTAACCTTGATTTCTCTCTTTTATCTCACAGGCAATCTGAAGGCAAATCCTGTTTCGACCCAGGTGAAAGTTCCTGGTGATCCAGGCTCTCACCAGCCGATTGTCCCTTCCTGTCTTCCTGAGGGTGTCTCGAGCTTCAGTGTTGTGTGCTCTCGACCTCCATGCTGGGGTGCCACCGACTCCCACTGTCCAGGGCTTCCGGTGGACTCTCTGAGGCACTGATACAGAGACTTCCCCATTCGGTGTACCAAGAGCAGCCTCACACGGTGTGGGCCGACATGAAGAGCTGCCAGATCAAACAGGTAAAAATCCCGAGGCATTGCCGGCTCGATGGAGTCAGAGAGTCCTCTTTCTATTGTGACTCAGATGTGAAGGGAAGATGCCAAGGTCCCTAAAGATCGCAGGGCCTTGCCTGGCATGAAACAGATATGAAATAAGTATTTGTTAAATGAATGAACAAATATTCCCAGCGTGTGCTGCCCACGACCTGCAGTGCCATGGTCAGGTGGAAGTGATTTTACTTCAGGAGAGGACAGTGTTCTCTCCAGGACTTTTCCTGAGTAGCTAGATCTGCATCCCTCTCCTCGCTCTTCCCCTCTCACCCCCCATTGTCTGCCCCCTTTTGTCTCTGTTTCCACCCTGCTGTCCCCTTACACCTGCTTTCTCCTCTTCAGCTTTCTTGGCTCATCCCCTCCCTGTCCCCCTGCATCCCCCAGGCTCAGGCCCCTACTCTCTCCTGGATGGGGAGATGTGTCTGGTTTTAGGCGGTGCCCTCTAGATGTGTCCAGGATGGGGAAACATGGCTCAGTTGACAGTATAATGGGTTAGAAGAGTGGCCACTTTTGAAGGCCCGTCCCATCTCCCCTTCCAGAATCCTGTAGGACTTAGAATTTATGGGCCACATTGGAATTCTTGGTTCCCCAGGACCTTGTGGTGGATGCCTTTTTTCCCTGAGCTTTCATGGGGTGAGTATTAGGTAGCAGGCCCTGCTCTGGGCTAGAGGCCCCATAATGAATAAATCTCAGGCCACTACCCCATGGAACCCACCACTGCAGGCATTGAGAAGGGGAGAAAGAAAGGGGCATGATTTGTTTGTGTCCTTCTCACGTGGCCGCCCATCAGGTCCTGGGGGAGTGGGAGCAAGTGCAAGGAGAGAAGTCCAGTGAGAAAGGCAAATGGATGACATCAGACCTAGGGACTGAGGCCCCCACATGCAGCCAGGTAGATTCTGGAGTCTCTGGCAACAGTGGGCGAGAGACAGAATGTGTTTCAGAGGAGGAGGAAGGGGTTGTATCCCATGGAAACAGTATATGATTTTACAGTAGTGCGTCTTTCTCTAATCACTAGTTAGCGTGTTCCTGTTAATGGAAAATATTGGTGGTGTAAGTTCCCCCGATGTTCTCCTCTTCATGTATATTTGTTCCCTCCCTCCCTCCCTTCCTCCCTCCCTCCCTCCCTTCCCCCCTCCCTTCCCTCCCTACATCCCTCCAACTCTCTTTCTCTCTCTTTATTCTTTCCCTCCTGCCCTCCCTCCGTCCATCCCTTCCTTTCTCCCTCCCTCCCTCCCTTTCCTTTTTTCCTTTTTTCTTTTCTTTTTCTTTCTCTCTCATGCTCTCTCTTTTTTTTTTCCTTTTTGTTCTCCCTACTGTTGTAGTCGATCACACTGCATTGAAACCCACATTATTTACCAGAATCTCTGGAGCTGCTTCTGTGTTGCAGGCAGGGAGCTCATCCAGTAGCCCTTAGCTCCTCGCAGCGCCTCCTTTGATTTGTGGGTTCCACTGGGGCAGCTGCTGAGTCTCAGTGTTTTCTAGTCTTCACCAAGGTCTGCCCACCCAGATGGTTTGTACCTGTCCTTACCACAAACCTGCACTGTCTAGATTGCTGAGGCTGCTTCTCCCTAACTGACCTGCTGTTTTCTGGGGCACCCCAGGATTCGAGGTAAATGGCACAGGCCTGGAAATCTCCAACTGCTCTGACTCCAGGTTGGTGCACTTCAATGCCAAGTACTAACCACACAGGTACTAACTAACACTAACAGGATGCCACCAAAACCTTGATATGGGGCTGCTGCAACCTAATTTAAAAAAATTAATAGACATTATTATTATTATTATTTTTTTTGAGACGGAGTCTCGCTCTGTTGCCCAGGCTGGAGTGCAGTGGCCAGATCTCGGCTCACTGCAAGCTCCGCCTCACGGGTTTAGGCCATTCTCCTGTCTCAGCATCCCGAGTAGCTGGGACTACAGGCGTCCGCCACCTCGCCTGGCTGGTTTTTTTGTATTTTTTAGTAGAGACGGCATTTCACCATGTTAGCCAGGATGGTCTCGATCTCCTGACCTCGTGATCCGCCCACCTGGGCCTCCCAAAGTGCTGGGATTACAGGCTTGAGCCACCGCGCCCGGCCAATAGACATCATTTTTTAGAATAGTTATAGGTTCCCAGAAAAATGGAGTGGATAGTACAGAGAGTTCTCCTAGGCTCCCCTGTCCTCCAGCACACAATTTCCCCTATAAGTATGTCGTATTAGTGTGGTCCATTCTTTCCAATTGATGAACCACTATTGATACATCATTATCAACTAAAGGCTATAGTTTACACAAGAGTTCATTCTTTGAGTTTCACAGATTATGGGTTTTGGCAATTACATATTGTCCTAAATCCCCAATACAGTGTCATGCAAAATAGTTTCACTGCTGAAAATTCCCTGTGCTTCACCATTTCGTGCGTCCTCCTCTCTTCCAGTCCTGACAGCCACTCATCATTTTACTACTTCTCTCTGTTTGACTTTCCAAGAATGTCCTAGAGTTGGAATCGTACAGTCTGTAGGTTTCCAGACTAACTTCTTTCTAGCATTATGTATTTTAAGTTCCTGCATGTCTTTTTATGACTTGATAGCTTGCTTTTTAGAATCACTGAATCAGAATTCGTTGTGGGGCTACAACACAGTTTGCTTATCCATTCACTTGGTGAAAGACGTCTTGCGTACTTCCAACTTTTGGCAATTATGAATAAAATTGCTGTAACTACTTATGTGCAGGATTCTGAGTGAACTTAAGTTTTCCAGAGTGACTGTACCCTTTTCATTTCTACTAGCTATGGAGAGTTCTGGTTGCTCCTCATCTTTGAGAGCATTTGGTGTGTTCACCTTTTTGCATTTTAGCCATTCTAATAGGTTTCCACTGATATCTCATTGTTGTTTTAGTGTGCAATTCCCTAACGCCAAATGATTTTGAGCATCTTTTTCATATACTTATTTGCCATCTGTATATCTTATTAATGAGGTGTACAGATCTTTCACCTACTTTTTTTCTTTTTTTCTTTTTTTTTCTTTTTTTTTTTTTCCTTTGTGTTGTTTAGTTCTCAGAATTCTTCATATATTTTGGACAGCAGTTTTTCCATCAGATTATTTTGTAAATATTTTCTGCCAGTCTGTGACTTGCTTTTTCCATTCTCTTAACAGTGTCTTTCACAGAGCAGAAGTTTTTAATTTGAACGAGGCTCCACTTAATTTTTTTTCATTAGTAGATTGTGGTTTTGGTTTTGTATCTAAGAAGCCATCATCGAACCCAAGATCCCCGAGACTTTCTCCGATGTTATCTCCTAGGATCCTTATGGTTTTGCACCTTACATTTACATGTGAGATTTATTTTATGAAGGGTATAACATGCATACCGGGATTTATTTATATATTTTTTGCATGTGGTTATCCAGCTGTTGTAGCACCACTAGTTGGAAAGGGTACCTTCCCTGCTTTAAGTTGTCTCTAAACCTTCATGGAAGATCAATGGACTGTAGGTAGGCCTGTTTCTGGGCTCTGTATTCTTTTCCATGGATCTATTTGTGTGTGTGTTTTCTCTTTTCACCAGCTCACACTATTTAGGTTACTGTAGCTTAATGTAAGTCCTGAAGTTGGCAGTGCCAAACCTCAGGGGGGTTTTCAGAACTTCATCTTGAGAACCTGGTTGAGATCATTGTAGTAAAACTTGGAAATATGTGAGATTCCCCCTTAGTCTGGTTCTCAAGGAGTTTTTAATGCGCTAACCAGGCCACCCTCAGCTTCTAGTGATCTGTCAATACCATTTAAGTTCTTCTCCCACTTGCTGTCCCCAGTAGCTTCTCTTCCTGTGAGCTCTGACTCCTTGTGTGTTTGCCTGTCTGTCTCATTTTTAGGGTGGCAGTTTTCCCTGTGACTTCAATTCTCTGGTCCACCCTAGAAGGGTTGACTTTCAGTTCCTTCAGCCTTTTGCTAGCTGTGAGGACGAGTGATGACTGCCTAGCTCTTTCCATGTTGGACTAGAAACCCAAAAGTTCGTTTAAAGAATGACTTGTTATAAAAGTCACCCGTTGTCAACGTACGACTCAATGATTTCAGCTGATTTATGGAATTGTGCAGCCATCCGGAGAGTTTCTACTTCAGCACATTTTGTCGCTTCCCCAAATTCCCTTGAACCTCTTTGTAGTCATTTCCTAATCCCTGGTCCCCATGACTGGGTCTGAATAGAATGAATATTTGGAAAGCAGACTTCATTGTATTTACATTTTCATGTGTTTGGGACTTTATATAGTGGACTATTGTGTTCATTTTATGACAAGTAGAGAAGAGATTGCATTCTAGGGATGGTTTTTTTGGGAAACATAACAGTAGTCCTGTTTATGGCTCTCTTTGAATTGGTTCATCTGTGTTGGTGACCGGTATTTGCTACCAGACCTTGTCTGGTGAGCAAAAGAAAAGCAATTTTAAAAAATCTGCTATTAAAATCGAGATGATACATTTTCACATAATAATATGTGGAGTTAAGTAATGAACCATCTTTATTAATTAATTTACTTATTTTTGAGGTGGAGTTTTTGCTCTATTCCTCGGGCTGGCATGCAATTGCGTGATCTCCGCTCACTGCAACCTCCACCTCCTAGATTCAAGTGATTCTCCTGCCTCAGCCTCTTGAGTAGCTGGGATAATAGGCGCCCGCCACCATGCCTGGCTAATTTTTGTGTTTTTAGTAGAGACAAGCTTTCTCCATGTTGGCCAGGTTGGTCTCTAACTCTTGACTTCAAGTGATCCACCTGCCTTGGCCTCCCAAAGTGCTACGATTACAGACATGAGCCACGGCTTGACCTCAGCCATTTTTATTCTTTCAGAAATGTGATTGAAACAGTAAAGCCGCACTCCTCATGTGCCTGAAATATCCCTCATTGTCTTCTTCAGGTGGCAAGGGCTCTGGAACAGCCACATAAAGGTGAGGGCAATATTTTTTTTCATTGATTGATTGGTTGGTTGATTTTTTTTCTGTTAGAGGGGTTAGCATCCATGTATCTGAAATTGAAATTCAAGAGGAGAGACAGACACCTGTACTAGTTTTCTCTTGCTGCCAATGATCACATTACCACAAATCAGTGGTTTGAAACCACAGAAGTCTGGAATGAAGTGGCCGGGTTCTCTGATCAGAGTCATGTAAAACTAAAATCCAGGAATGGGCTGGCTGTGTTTTTTTAAAATCCCCTTTAAAACATCCACACTAGATGTGGATGAGCCTTCTGAGGGTGTCCATTAAGTACAGATCTTTGACATAATTCCCTTTCCTCCCTCGACCTGTGAAACTGAACGAACAGCTTATCTGCACCTAATGTGAAATGACAGGACAGACATGGAATAACAACTACAGTGATTCTAGTTCAAAATGAGGGAATAAGGAAGCGATAAAGAAGTCACTGACCCACAATAGTTTGGAAATGGAGCTGGGCAAAATCCAGCAGGCGTTTCTTAATTAGGATCCACAGCTTGGGACCGACCCGCTGTCCTGTGAGTCTTTGCCTCTGGGCCCTCTGCTCTGCATTTCGTGAGACCATGATTTTTTATCTCTTTTCTCACACTCTTTTGTGTATGGCTCCTATTGCACTGAAAATGTTTTTGAGATTCATCCGTGTTGTTTTGTATGTCAACAGTTTGTTCCTTTAGGCTTTCCATGGAATGAATGTATCACAGTTTATTGATCCATTGTTGTATTGACAGATGCTTGAATGTTTCCAGTTTTTACTATTATGAATTAAAGTGCTATGAACATTCTTATATAAATCATTTTCTGGACATATGTTTTAATTTCTCTTGGATAAATGCTTAGGAATTACTGAGTCATAGAGTAGGTAGTTGTTTAGTTCTGTAAGAAGATGCCAGACATTTTTCCCCAAAGTGTTTATACTATTGTACATTCCAAGCCTTACTGTATGAAGGTGAGAAAGCTTTTGCTACTTGCAAAGAGGCCTGTCTATAGACATGTAATTTTTTCTAACTGGAGACAGGCTGATGACTTCAGGGACATGAGCATGGGATACAGGACACCTGTCATGACCACCAGCATGAAGTTGGGATTCAGGAAGGAGGTGAATCGTATAAGGAATCCTGGGACTAGCATGAGCTTCTGTCAGGGCACAAAGGGCACTGAAGTGAACAGGGCATAGGGGGCCCTGATGTCATAGTAAGAAAGCGTCTCGTTGGTAAAACCTTTACCCTTGGGGAGGTAAATAAGTTCCTTGTTCCTTCTTGGTTACCCTTGAAGATAAGGATGGCCAAACAAAATAATATCATGTCTGCAGAAAGTCAGATCTTGGTAAGATTTACTAGTAGGGAATCCAATGTTAATGCCAAGAAGCAGCGGCCAGTTGGGATCCCGTGTGAGCCTGTGGATCAAGGTGCGTACTCAAACACAGAGAGCTTTTTGAAAGATGTTACCAGTGGTTTTTCCAGGGCAGAGATGGGTCCTCTATCTTTCTCTCTAACCTAGCCCATATGCTTAGCTGAGAAGGTTTCTTCATATCCCTTTAAATGATGATGTCCCTGTTCAGCAATTTTCTAAACATTGTTTAGATAGGAATTTTATGGGCATTCTCCATTGCATTAAGCTTAAATTTAAAGCATCTTATGGTTTTATTGCAAAGTGTTGCCTTGTTTCCTTTTTAAGATGATGCAATTTATAACATGGAAGTTTGCTGTCTGTGCCCTCCCTTTATGTTCCTATAAAATGAACAAACATGTGGCCATGAAACAGATGGTCATAGAATTGGTTCAGTGGTTGTGAGTGTAGCAACCCAAGAGTGTCTTATCTGAAATCCCACCAGGAATGCCTGGACACAGTAGACAAAGTTTGTTCAACTGGATGCCTTAGGATGCATGCTTCCAAAAACAAAGTAGCCAAAAAGAAACCAGAATAACAGAATATCACAGCCAGAGGAACATTTGGTGGTAGTTCAGTACATCCTCCTTCTCAACCTACAGGGGACACAGTGGAAGAGAAGCAGGGATGGGCCTGCCTGCTGTGCCCAAAATTCATTGGAGATTGTTGCGGTGAAGAATTTCATTGATGATGAAGGAGAAATAAACCCCCGTCAGCTTCAATTCAGGGAGGTTTATTGAAAAGGTGAAGAAGCGTCTTGCAAAGCACAGCATGGCTGAGGCTTGTGGGCTGTGTCTGGGAAAATGAGCAGCCGACAGTGGCTGATGCTGCCCCTGACTCTGGGGCCGTGTGGTCTCTCGTTCCCTGAGAGCATCTCTTCTATTCTCTTGTGTCTTCCCTCAGCCTGGCAGTCTCTATGTACTCTCCAACACATAATTGAGCACGGCTATGTCAGCCCCAGTGCCACCTGGCACTTTAGGTCAAATTAGAAAGGCATGACATAAACTGGTCCTTTATAATACAGCTGTTGGAACAGCAGTTGAGAATACAGTATCTTGAGTCCTGGTTTAGTACTTTGTGCGGAACTTTCTTTTCTGAATATGAGCACAGACTTTGGAATGTTAGTGTCACCTAGCATTATTAGCTAGTATTCTCCTTTTGTTTCCCCATAACATCCCCTCCTGCTTCCCACAGATCCACTGTCCACTCATTTCCATCCTGTCTTATGTCACTTGGTGCTTGTCCCTTCTAGAATGCATCCTTGGCTCCCCTGCGTACACACTTCTAGTTAGGTTTAGCAATGGGGGGCACCTGATGGAGCCTGGAAGTGAGAGGAAGGTGAGGTCTGTATTTCTTCCCTCTCCCTCCCTGCTCTGGCACTGAGTGTCTGGCAATATCTGCATCTGTCTGTTACTTCAGTGGTCACTCTTCCATAGCCCCAATTCTCAGTGGGTCCCATAGCATTGTTTACCTTTGTTCCTTTAGCTCCCATCAAGGAAGATCCAGAGACATTCTCCTCACCAAGGCATTAAGAAATGCACGGGTGAGGGGAACAGTGGCGTGACTGTCAAGTACCTGTGGTACCTACTGTCTGCAAACTGGAGGTCATGGCGGGAGATGCTGCATGGATTTGCCCTGGCTGCTGTCAGTGAGAAGAACAGGGTTCTGGAAGAGTAGAGGACAGGCCGTGGGACTTGGCCATGTAGAGACAAGGCGGGAGGGATTTCCTTGAGAGGTAGGGATATGTGGTGGTTACTGATCATTGTGAGGTGTCTGGGAATGTAATGGATGGGAAATCTAGTAAGAAATGAACTTTTGTAATAATTAGAAAAGCTGTAGTTCTGAGGACAGAGACCTGATGCAGTCACCATAGTGGGAATTTATGACCTGGCATCCAGTTGAGATACCTGGAGCTTCTTGACTGAGGGGAGATGGATCCCTTGAGGAAGAGTGAAGCCTTCAATGTTGCCGCAAGTGTGTGCTGTCAATCTTCCTTCAGGCCTCCCCCTGAAGGACCTGAAGTCATTTATGTGAGTGACTGAGGAAAGGGAGATACTCAGAGCTTCTGTGTCTTGTTAGATTCTGGCTCTGAAGAATGCTAACCTAAGGGCACCTGTGGTGGCCATGAAAATGCACTACTTGCATCTCCAGCAGCAGGAGGCCTGCCTAACGTATCAACAGCGCCGGCTGCTACACTCCGAATTGAGGACTTGGTGACATTTCCCCCGAGTCTGTACTAGCCCATGATGAGGAAAGCCTCATATCAAGTCCTCCCAACAGAACACCCCTGATGACTGATGAGGATGTCGAAGCTGTTTTCCTGTGGCAACCGTGACTTTCTTTCTTCAAAGTCTGTTTTGTTCATGCACATTAAGTGATTTATATAAAATAGGAGAATAAATGCCTAGACTCCCATGAGTCCATCTTTTATTGATAAACTCTAGTTCTGAGGACAGAAGCTTGATGGAGTCAGTATAGTGGGAATTTATAACTTGGCATCCAGTTCAGAGGCTTGGATCTTCTTGACTGAGAGGAGATCGGGTCCCTCTGGGGAACAAAGAAGCCTTCAATGTTGTTTCAAGTGTATCCTGTAAATCTTCCTCTAGGCCTTCCCAGAGGGACCTGCTATATGACTTATGATCCAGTGACCCCAAATTCAGAGTGTTCTTGTCTACTCTGAAGAATGCAATATCTTACTCCTCTGGATTCAACCTAGTACCAATGTTTGTGTGTAGCTATGCAGCTTAATAGACCAAAGCTAATTAGATGAGGAATGGTAGACCCAATTCAACCGTACAGGCATCAACCATATCAGCATACAGGCATCCCTCTCCCACCGTTTCATTTTTGTCCCCACTCCAACGTCTTCTCCATTTTGTTTGTATTAATTTTCTATTGCTGCATGCTAAATTACTGCTAGCTTTTAGAGGCTTAAAATAAGACTGATTTATTTTCTGGCAGTATCCACAGATGAGAAGTTGAGGCCTGGATTAGCTGGGTCTTCTTCTCAGGGCCTCACAGGCTGAAATTAGGCTGGGTTTCTTTCTGGAGTTTCTGGGGAAGAACTTGCTGTCTAGTTTCCTCAGGTTGTCAGCTGAGTTCAGTTCCTTGTGACTGTAGAACTGAGATCTCTATTTTCTTGCTGACTGTCAGCCAGGGGCCTCTCGCTGCTCCTGGAGGCCTCCCATGTTCCCAATACATGCTTCCTCCAGCCAGAAGAGGAGACATGCCCTGAATGGAAACCCTCCTGCACTTCACATCTCTCCAGGAAGACCTCAGTCCCTCCAAGGAACTCACCTTCATTAGGTCAAGCTCATAAGATCATCTCTCTATATTAAATTTGACTGATCTGAGATCTCCATTACATCTGCTAACGTGTTTTTGCCATAAATTGTAACACAATCCCAGGAGTGATATCACTGGCTTTTGTCTACACTCAGGAAGAAGTGATTATATGAGAACAAAGATCACTGGGGGTCATCTTAGGATTCGACCATAATATGATAAAGACACAGTAATTAAAAGAGTATAACAGATTTCTGCTTGTTTCTGTTAGAATAAATCATATCGGACTAATCCTGCCTCCATAAACAACCATAAAATTGTTTTCAGACAGTGGACGACAGGCAGTACAATAGGAAACTTAAGGGGGGAGCCCCGTGATTTCCTAGTTCTTTAGGGAGAATTTTTCAGCAGCTGCATCGTGGGCTGGAGTCCACTCAGAGCAGGACAGCCCCACTGAGGTGAGAAGGCAGAGATCAGAGTTGAAGTCCACTGAAGCAACTGCAGTCTGTGGGGCAGGGCAGCAATGAGGAGACAGCTGTTCAGAGGGGCAGCTGTCGAAGTCCATGAGGGATTCCATGTGCACACTTATCAAGGACGGGACTGTACCTGCACAAGGAAAAGACAAACAGATTTAACAGAGGGGTGGCTGCTATCAAACTGAGTTTGGACCAGAGGTACTTGAGGTGGAGGAGGGTTGGGGAATGGATGATGGCGTTTCTGCCATCCAGGGTGGGAAGAACTCACACACACCTCATTAGCAGCTGGGTATCCAACTGAGACACTAGAATGACTGTGCTTTAGGAATAAGTGTCACACTTTACAGTAAGGCCTATTCTAGACCAACCCTAGTAAAGCCTAAAACCAAACCCTGACAAAATCCACAAAGCGGTGGATTGGTGATTGCCAAATTAGAGGGTCTTGGGAAATGCTGTGGGCTTTCCATGCATTCATTTTAATAAAACATAAACCAAGTCCACATAAGTCCAAAGTGATCAGACAGTAATTTTCCTGCCCACTAGAATAAAATTAATTCACACAATCAATGACACAAGCTAGTGAAGTCGACATTTAAGCAAAATACATCTAAGAACAGCTAACAAATAACTCTTCTCAAACTCACATAGAACATTTACCAAGATAAATCACATATGCTGAGGAATCCTTAGTATTTTCTGTCATGTCTCTTTGACTTGTGTATACTGTGCTCAAGCTCTTAAAATTATACACTTTAATTATACACTTTAAATATACTTGATTATACTTTAATAAATCTCAATTGCATGTAATTTATATTTCGATATATTTGTTAAATTTTATAATTTAAAAAAGTGTGCTGGCTTGATTCAAGAAATCTTTTTTATATTTAAAAAATATAATTTTATATATTATCAGGGCAAAAGAGAAAAACCGTATGATAACGTTATCATACACAGTAAAAGCATTTGGCAAAATTGAAAACTTTTTTCATGATTTTTATAAAAACAAACCCCAGAAAACTCTCAGCATGATAAAAACAGAAGGCAACACTTCCAACCCCATTAAGGATAGATTTGAAAAAATCTCACAGGTAACATTATATTAAATGGCATAAAATTGAATGCTTTTCTATTAAATCAGAGAAAAAAGTAGAATATCTGTTGGTACACTTTCAATTCAGCATGATACTAGAGATCTAAATCAATGCACTAAGGTAAGACAAATAAATAAAAGTATTGAAAAGATTGAAAAGAAAGAATTGAAATAGTCTTTATTCACAGATAATGGCTGTGTATGTTAATAATCTTAGAAATCTACAAAAATCTACCAAAAGTAATTAGTGAGTTTGATAATGTTACAGAATATAAGCTCAATATAAGTAGTCTTGTGTATTTCTGTATATTAGCAACGAGCATTTGGAAAAGGAAGTAAAAAGCAGTGTCATTTAAAGTAACATCTAAATACATGTTTTCTTATAAATAGATTCAACAGGCTGGGTGCAGTGGCTCACACCTATAATCTTAGCACTTTGGGAGGCTGAGGTGGGCAGATCATGAGGTCAAGAGATTGAGACCACCATGCGTAACATGGTGAAACCCAGTCTCTACTAAAAATGCAAACAATTAGCTGGGTGTGGTGGCATGTACCTGTAGTCCCAGCCACTCAGGAGGCTGAGACAGGAGGATCACTTGAACCTGGGAGGCAGAGGTTGCAGAGAGCCGAGATCGCATCACTGCACTCCAGCCTGGGTAACAGAGCAAGATTCTGTCTCAAAAAAAAAAAAAAAAAAAAAAAAAAAGGAAAGAAAGAAAGAAAGAGGGAGGTGGTAAGGAGGGAGGGAGAGAAGAAAGAAAGAAAATCAACAAAATTTATGTACAGCAAGTGCACCAAAAATTACAAAAAATTGCTTTAAGAAATTACGAAAGAACTAAATTAGTGGGGAGATAAACCTTGTCATGGATCAGAAGAGTTATGTTTAAAAAGTCAGCTTTTCATCAGTTGATTTCCAGATCCAATGCAATTCTAATAAAAATTCCAAGCAACATTGTGGTAGAAAATTACAAGTTGATTCTACTATTTATATGGTAATGTCAGTGATCAAGAATAATAAAGGAGCAATATTATAAGAGAATAATGGTGAATGAATTCACTACCTATTTCCAGAATTACTCTGCAGGTATGAAAATCATGTGTTTTGTTGGAAAGAAATATATATATATCAGTGGAAGGGAAGAGAGTATCCAGAAATAGATACTCACATATATGTCTAATTAATGATTCTTAGGACATATGTATGTATACAAACGTGTATGTGTATAGACACACACACACACACCTTTTTGAAGATTATCTATCATTATGTCCACATAGGGAACATTAAGAGAACATAAAAGGAAACTACAATATAGGAGATATCACATTTATCTCCAACAAAGGGATTTTTTAGAGTGTGTGTATATGTGTGTGTGTGTGTGTGTGTGTATATATGTATATAGCACTCTGATTAAAGCATAATGAAACAGTTTCTCTAAAGACTTGAATAGATACTTCAGAAAAGAAGATACATGAATGGTCAATTAGCATAGGAAAAGATGCTCTACTGTTTAGTCATCAGGGAGATCAATCAATACGACAATGAGATACCAGTACATATCCATGAGAATGGCTAAAATTTAAAAGGCTGAAAGTAGCACATGTTGGTGAGGATATAAAGCACTTGCAAGTGTTATACTTGTAGGAGTGAAAAATGGTATGACTCCTTTGAAAGTCTAACAGTTTCTTAGAGGTTAAACATATACAACTCAGATGGACAGTCCTTCGATTCCTAGGAATTTACATACTATGTCTGCACAACGATCTGTGTATGTTTCCAGACTAAACTGAGGGGCGGGCTGCTATGTCTGGTGGCCCAGCAAGGAGATGCAGATGAACTGGGGAGGAAGAGAGTTTTTACTTCTGCAACTGGTTACAGGGAAAAGGCCTGGAAATTATCACCACACCAACTCAGAATTACAAAGTTCTCCTGAGCTTATGTGCCTTCTAAGCTATATGTGTATATGGAAGTTGCATTCATCTAAATACATAAGTGATTAACTTCTTTTAATCTAGAACTAAGTTCTGAGTCCTGAAGACCTTCCTCTGGAGCCTCAGTCAGTTCACTTAATCTAAATGGGTCTAGGTGCTGGGGACCCTTATCCTGTCTTCTGCTAAATCACAGAGGTTTGGGGAGTTCCTTCAGACCTCCAATAAACTTGTTCGTGGAGGCCTGGGGAGTTTCTTCAGACCCGCAATAAAACTTGTTTAATGCTAAATGACCCCTTTAAAAGTGCCTTTGTAATTTTGTCATGCTTTAAGGCTCAGGAAAATCCTAGGCAAAACTCTTGGTGGGCTTTTGTTACATTCCAGCCTTTGTATAAGGGCACTGGCTTTTTGTTTGTTTGTTTGTTTCCTCTTAATATTTGATTGGACCACTCAGTTGGTATGAAACAGTTGTCAGGAGGCCTGTGGTAGTGAGACCTGGCCTGCCATGTGCGGATGCTCATGGTAGTTTCTTCATACTAGCCCAAACGTGGAGGATAGAAATGTCCAATAACAGGTGAAAGGATAAACAAATATGGTATAGCCACACAAAGGAATACTACTTAGCAATTACAAGGCATGAACTCTTGATGCAAATACTCATATGGATGGATTTTAAAATTACATTGATGCATGAAAGAAGGCAGACACAAAAGAACATAGGTATAATTTCATTTATAGAAAAATGGTTAAAAAGGAAATGGACCTGAAGTGGCAGCGGCTCCTTGGGGCCGAGGGTTGAAAGACTGATGAACTGCAAAGGGGTCCAAGAAACTTTGGTGTGTAGGGAAATTCCTCTATCTTGGTTGTGGCAGTAGTTCCATTAGTGTATGCATTTGTAAACATGCATTGAATTGCACATTTTAAAGTGATGCAATCTGTTGTACCTGAATTATAACTTAATAACATTGATTTCATCATCTTATTTTCTCCATACTAGCAATTAGCAGCTAGAAAATGAAATGCAATAAAACATAATAGAGATTAATAGCCGGAATCATTACATGCTTAAGAATATATGCAGTGAAGCAGGTACAAGGCCCCTAAAAGCAATTGGTGAGAAAAATGAAAGAAGGCTAAATAGAGAAATATATGTCATTTTCATTGATTGGAAGATTCCATGTTGTTAGCATATTACATCAACACAGTTCTGATTGATATTTGTAGTAGGAGATTTTAGGGAAATTTAAAAGCTAATTTCAAAATGTATTTGAAAATCAAGGAACCTAGAATAGGCAAGTTGGTCTTGAAGAAGCAAATAAGTTGGAGGACTTACTCTGCTAGATTTCAAACCTGATATTAAAGCTACAGTAATTTTAAAACGGTAGTACTGGTGTAAGTAATCATAAATATATCAAAGTAAAAGAATACAGACTCAAACAATACGCCCACATATGAAGTTATTTAATGAGTAGAATCTTTTTTATTCATAAAAACATCCCTCAAAACAAAAAAGTTTTCCAACCACACACAGGAGGAGTATGAGTAGGGGAAGGTGTCTGTCCATCTATCCCTGGCCCCCAGCCCATGTGGTTTTGGCAGCAATGAGGGGTGTGGGGTAAGGGCTCCCGAAATTAAAATGGTATATGTGTGTATGAGAAGGAAAGGGGGGCAAACTGTGAGGAGCAGTGGAGGGGAAGGAACAAAGGAGGTCAGTACTGGGAAGGCTGAAGGAGGGAGGACATTTCATAACATTTATTGTTGCTAAAACTGCGGTGGACACCTTTGCCCATCAGCAGGCCTAGCGTCTTGGCAGTCATGGTGCCGGTGACATTGAAGGTGGGGGCTCCACCGATGATCTTCGTTTGAAGATCCACAGTCAATTCCCCATCCTGCAGCAGTGAGTCCGGGACCACAGTACATTTCTAGCCCCCAGTGTCAGCCCATTCACAAAAAAGCTTGACCGGTCTTTGCCAACCAGGACACCAAGCTCAGCTGACGTGATGTTCATAAAGGTTTTCCCTGGGATGGTGGCCCAGATGGAGGGCGAGTCCTTGTTGCCCACGATGGCCGCGTCCTAACAGGTCCGGTCCGCCACGAGGCTGTGGATAGAGGCATCCGCCTGGCCGTTGTGCTGCTGGGGGGGCTCCTCTGGTCGCTGCTGCTGGGGCCGCCTGGGCTGGCGGGGCAGGGGAGGCGGAGAGCTCGGGGCAGGCGCTGCCCTCTTCACCATGGCTCTGCTAGCTGTGCAGCGGCCCTCGCACCGCCCTATATATATAATATATATATAATACTATAAGTTCTAGGGTACATGTGCACAATGTGCAGGTTTGTTACATAGGTGTACATGTGCCATGTTGGTTTGCTGCACCCATTAACTCGTCATTTACATTAGGTATTTCTCCTAATGCTATCCCTCCCCCAGCCCCCCACCCCAGGACAGGCCCTGGTGTGTGATGTTCCCCGCACTGTGTCCAGGTGTTCTCATTGTTCAGTTCCCACCCGTGAGTGAGAATGTGGTCGCACCGCCACTTCTAAATGTTTTAAAAACAAAGTCGCCAATGCCCTTCATTGGGGAAATGAAAGACTTTTAAGTAAAACGATTTTGAGTGAAATAATATTTGTTGTTTTAAAAAGTTAATATTAACAACCACTCTCCATCATACTTTGAAATTAACTTAACATGTGAAAATTCAAATTAGAAACCTTGTAAAGGAAAATGAGAAATAGTTTCATGAACTTGACATAGGAAAATCTTAGACTAGATACTGTAGCACTCACCACAATAAGAAATCAAGTGAATTGCACTTCATTTTTAAAAACCTTCTGCTTATTATGTTGTTAACAACTTAAAAGCTATCTGTAGACCAGAAATAGCAAATAATTATAATATAGCAAAAAATATATATATTTGAATGGACACATTCAAAATATATAAAGAACTCCTATAGATTACAAAGAAAATGACAAACACCCCAGTAATAAATGAAAATAAAAATCTGAGTAGATATTTCCCATAAGAAGATGTCTAACTGAACATTAAGCATGAGAAAACCAACATAGGATATCACTACACACCTGGTAGAATGGCTATAATTTAAAAGACCAAAAATATTAAGTGTGTGGGAATGTAGGGCAACTGGAAATGGCCTACATCTTTCATAGCAATGTAAAGTAATACAATTACTTTGCAATAGTCTGGGTCTTTTTTCTTCCCATTCACCAAGCAATTCCATCCCCAGCTATAGATACCCAGGAAAATAAGTACGTATCTTCACAGAAATAATTGTATGAGAATATTCATAGTTACTTATACACAGTAGCCAACAACTAAACCTGTCACCCATCAGAAAAATGGATCTCAAATTGTGTGATAATCATGCAATCAATAGGATATAACTTGGCCAAAACAAAGTGAAACAAGGGAAAAACACAAAGAAATTAGTGTCATATATAACCACCTGAGTAGGAGAAGTGAAAACAAGAGAACATAGTAAATGATTGCATTTGTTTATTTTTTTGAGATGGAGTCTCACTCTGTCCCCCAGGCTGGAGTGCAGTGGCACGATGTCGGCCTCTGACTCCCGGGTTCAAGAAATGTTCCCTGCCTCAGCCTCCTAAGTAGCTGTGATTACAGGCACCTGCCAGCGCGTCTGGCTAATTTTTGTATTTTCAGTAGAGACAGGGTTTTGCTGTGTTGGCCAGGCTGGTCTTGAACTCCTGACCTCAGGTGATCTGCCCACCTCAGCCTTGCAGTCTTGGGATTACAGGCATGAGGCACCAGGCCCAGCCAAAATGATTCCATTTTTATGAAGCACATGATCAAGCAAAATTAATCTGTGGTGGCTGCTCTAGTTTAAATATTAGTCCCCTCCAAATCACATGTTTAAATGTGGTCCCCAGTGTTGGAGGTGGGGGTTAATGGTAGGTGTTTGGGTCATGGGAGCGGATCCGTCATGACTAGATTAATCCCCGCCCTGGGAGAAGGTAGTGAGTGAATTCTCTCTTAGCTCCTGTAGGAGCCGGTTATTAAAAAGTGCCTCTCACCTTTACTTGCTGTCTTTTGCTTCCTCTCTCACCATATGATCTCTGCACACTCCGGCTGCTTTTCACCTGCTGCTGCAAGTGGAAGCAGCCTCAGGCCCTCATGAGGAGCAGATGCGGGTGCCATGCTTCTTGTGCAGCCTGCAGAACTATGAACAAAATGCACCTCTTTTCTTTATAAATTACCCAGCCTCTGGTATTCCTTTCTAGCAGCACAAAGAGACTAAAGCAGTGACAACATTCAGAATATATTCTTCATTTGGGGGATGAGCATTGACTGGCAAGGACCACATCAGAACTTTGTGGCATGGAGGAAAATGTTCTCTGTCTTTAACTGGGTGTTATTATACAATGTATAATTATATTAAAATGTGTTAAGCTGTACTTTTAGGTTTTTTGCAGTATACTCTATGCAAATTATACCTCAGTGAAGAACTGTTAGCATACAACAAAGAGAGAGATAGAAACACTCAAAAATTGAAAATTGACAGAAAATAGGTAACAAATATTTAGCCTAGAAATAAGAGGGATCCATTGAGAAGAAACCAAAAGCAATGGAATAGAACAAAGATTAAAAAACAGTATAATACAAAAGAGTTTTAAATTTCAAAGTTTGAAATGATATTAAAGTGGCACACTCTTTCCTTGGGAAAATCAAGTGAGAACCATAAACTCTGAGACGAATTCCAGCAAAGGTATGTAAATCAGTTTGATCTAATGGTACAAGATTAGCTTTGAAGGCCAAAAGGAACTGGTTTCTAATTCTTATTCCTCTCCTCACTACTTTTGTGACCTAGGGAAATTTTCCAATCTTTCTGAGTTTGTTTTTTCATCAGGAACAGGATAATACCTAAGTGACAGGCTAGTTCATAGATTTAAATATGATCGCATGGCAGCGGACATGAACCATAATTAATTGTTAAGAATGTATTTACACTGAACTCTCCTTTATCCATGTGAAAATTGTAGACAAACAACAATTGACAAAGAATAGACAGAATGTTCTAAGATAAATATTATTCCTTTGTTTCTGGAAAGAAGTCACACATATAGTAAAAATAATTAGAGAGGACCTAGTTCATATTGAACAATCTTCCCCAAACCCTGAAACAGGTCTATTTTCTAACACCAGAGATGTCTTGACTGAGTCCAACCCCTGCAATCTCCTCTGTCTAGAATAGACAGAGGAAGTTTGCTCCAGTCTTAGAACAGCATGGGCTGGCAAGCGCTCTCAGAGAGGCTCTCAGCTTCAACTCTAAAGGGCCTGAGGAATATGTGCAAGTGGGTTGGGTTAAGGCCAAGCTGAACCATACGGCCAGGGCTCTCACCAGCGCCAAAGTCAGTGGAAGGATATGAGTCCCCAGAGCTCTGCTACAGGCCATGGATGCTCCATGGAGGGGTGGTGAGCCTATGAATAACAATCAGGAGAAACATCGGTAATGGACAGGAGGCATAAATAAACCATGTCCACCCTCCTCTACAACCCAGGAAAGTTCTCCTTCAAAAAATGATGTCTTGAAGAAAACAGGTACAAATCTTTGTGACTTTGGATTAGACATTTTTAAAGTAGGCACAAACAATCCAAAAATAGATGGAGAAATGGACTTCATTAAAATAAAAACTTATATGCTTCAAAAGACAGTGTCAAGGAAGCGAAAAGATAATCCACATAATGGGAGAACTATTTCCAAATTATATATTTGACACAGGTCTAGTACCTAGAGTATATAAGGAATTCATATAACTGAGCAAAAAATGACAAACAACCCAATTTAACAATGGGAAGAAAGCTGTGAGTAGAGATTTCTCTAAGGAAACACACAAATGGCCAAGAAGCACATGCTAAGTTGTTCAATGTTTTTCATCATTAGGAAAATGTAAATTTAAACCAAAATGAGATACCACTTCACACCCAGTACTATGACGTAAGAAAAAAATAAAGACAATATATGTTTGGAAAGTTATGGAGAATATGGAATTCTCATATGTTACTGTTGGGAATGTAAAATGGCATAGCTACTGAATTTGGTGAACAGTGTGTGAGTTCCTCAGAAAGTTTAACAACAAAAAAAAGTTAAACATAAGGTGACATATGATGCAGCAGTTGCACTCCTAGGCTTATAACCAAGAAAATGAAAAACAGGTGTTCACTCAAAAACTTGTACAAAGCTGTTCATAGCAGCATTATTCTTAATAGTTAAAAAGTGGAAACATCTTAAACCACCATCAGTTGATGAATAAACAAAATGTGGTGTAACCATATAGTGGCATATTATTGGGCCATAAAAGTTCATGTACTGATGCAGGTTACGAAGGATGAAACTTGAGAACAGTATGCTAAGAAACAGATGGAAAATGCCACAGTTTGTTGTTCCATATAGAGGAAGTGCCCAGAACAAGTACATCTCTATCTAGAGAAAGTAGATTAGTGGTTGTCAGAGAAAGCAAGAAGGGGGCAATTGAAGAGTGACTGCCCGTAGGTACAGGCATGGTTTTTGGCATTATGAAAATATTCTGGAATGAGGTAGTGGTGATGGTTGTGAAACTTTTGGAATATGGTAAAAGACTAAAATGTGTGGTTAAAATGGTGAATTTTGTGATATATGAATTATACTATAGAAATAATGATAACAGTAATAAAGCAAAGTGTCTTTCCACATCTCCATGTCCTGTATTTTCATTAAAAAAAAAAAAAAAGGAAAAGAAAACATTTCAGGCCAGGCTCAGTGGCTCACTCCTGTAATCCCAGCACTTTTGGAGGCCTAGGTGGGAGGATCGCTTGGGGCCAGAAGTTCAAAACCAGCCTGAGCAACATAGCAAGACCTTGTCTCTATGAAAAATAAAAAATTAGCCAGAAATGGTGATGTGCGCCTAGAGTTCCAACTACTTGGAAAGCTGAGGTAGGAAGATCACTTGAGCCCAGGATTTCGAGGTTGCAGTGATCTATAATCACCGATGCACTCCAGCCTGGGTGATAGAGCAAGACCCTGTCTCAAAAAGGAAAGAAAAAAAAAAAAAAAAAAGCATCTCACTTTAATAGTAAGTGACCAGAATGTGATGCTGGCAGCACGTTGTGAGGAAATGTATTAGATGAAAGAAGTTAAATTCCAGAAGTTTTCCTTTTTTCAGAAATGAGGTATGAGGGAGCAAAACATGTACCTGGAAGGAACTGACCCGGCTGGATTGGAAAATGTGAGAAGGGAGTGGGGAAGAGGCTGCTCCACCTGAGATCTGGCTCCAGGACTTACAGCAAGGGGAACTTGGACAAGTTACAGACTCTCTGTGCCTCAGTTTCTTCATCAGCAAAACAGAAAGAATCATCCCATCAACTGTAAGGTCAGTGCTATCAGTGGGTCCCCAAATTGAGTGCACAAATCTAAGGTTTGTGCCTCAACTTCAAAAACTCAAACTAATAACAAACTTGGCCTTATGAGAAATCATAAGTATTTTTCTATTTCCATGAGAATTTAATCTCAAAACAGGAATCAGAAAAATATTAAGTCCAAGGCATAACACCTAAACCATTGCTCATATTTATTCTTTCTAAATAGAGCAAAGTGTAAAATCATCTCCATAAAACATACACTGTGGTTATAAAAAGGCAAAAGTCTTAGTGAGAATCATTGGTATTTCATAGAAGACTGAATTAAACACAGCCAAGGGAAGACCCAAGTCTCATACTTCTCTTGTATATTCCAAAGTTTCAGGGAAATTCCAGGTGATAGAGGTTATTTCCCATAATGTTAAAGCAAGGTTTCAGACACTTGAGAATTTTGGTCCCAGTACTCGAGGAGGGCACACCTCTGTCCTGGAAAATAATCCAGGTATGTATATTCTTCCTGTGACTCATTCTGGTCATTCTTCTAGCATCACAAAAACCAAAAAATGGAAATATGTCCAAAGACATGATTTGCTATCCCTCTTCTTCAGGTTTCTTACCTGTTACATATGGATAATAGCATTACCTTAAGGATTATGGTGAAGATACAATGTCCAAATATGAGCACAGTTTTGAGCAAAATGCCTTGTATGAATTGGTCGGTGAATATCTACTAAATAATTATGTGAATATTTACTGAATTATGTGGATCCTATCAATAATGACTGAATAATGACTGTGATTGCTTTTATTGGCAGTGCTGAAAACTCATCCCTGTGTGACCTCAAGTAAGCCATGTAACTTTGTGAACCTGCAGTTTTATCATTTTTAAAATGAAGAAACTTGACAGATTTTCATCATGACACAGAACATCAGGTCTCCCAGACCCCGGAAAATACATTTACTTAAAGCTGTTGATACATCTCAAAGCAGTATCCTTACAGTGTCATTGGAGGACAGTGCGGGCTGCAGTGAGGCACGCCTTCAAATGGGATTGATCCAGTCCTCGTTCCTTCACTTCCACATGAATGCTGAGCGGCCCAGGATCACACCCAGTGCACCCACAACTCAGGCAAGTCCAGCAGCCAATCCTAGGAGACCTGGGCTACAGAACAGTCTCCCAAGTTCCAGGCTCACAAAACCTCGGTGGGGATGGAAGCTGAGAAAGTGAGGAGGTGGCTCAGGGGATTGCTCTTTCCTACTCATTCCTCTCATCTCACACTCACCTTCTGCTGCACCACTGAGGATCACCAGCCAACCCTGACCATAACCTTGACCTTGCCATGTTCTGTTAGTGAAATGAAACCAAAAATGAATGATGTTAGTCCAACTCAACAAAATATATATCAAAACATATTCCATAAGAGCCGCTCATGGCCCTGTTCTTTCCAGTATATGGGAAAACAAAAGGGAAACAACCAAATAGCATCAGGTTTATGAAACTTCCTAAGATAGACAGTCATACATGTTTTCAGGAGATCTCTATATACATGAGTTTGATCACTTGATCCCTTGAAAAGAGCTCTTGAGGCACTAGAATGACATCCACAATTGACAAGTATGAAATGTGGTGCTCAGTGCCGTGAAAATACAAATCAACCCACATAGAGGAAGAGCTTTGGACATAGGGATGTCAAACTGGTCTAGAGTGTAGTGAAAGCCAAGATGCTTTTCTTACTGGTGCCCCAGTAAGAAAAAAGAAATCAACATAACAATGAGATGCAGCAAGAATAATACTGAGACAGGAAAGAAAACATTTTTAAAAAATGAATTATTCATTCACTTTCTAGTGGATACAGAAAAAACTGCAGAAGATGCAGAGGATATCAGTGCAAGCTAAAAGTTTCATATCTTACACTTGCAGAAAAGGCTTAAGATCTGTTTTAACTGGGAGCAGGTGGGGTGACTTCATGACTGCCCTTAAGAAAATATAACCTGTTGGGAAACTGTTTCTGCCTTGATGATGTTGTACAGACAAGAGAGAAACAGTGAGGAATGTGCTTAGATGTATTGGGAAAGAGACGGTCTGTGGCATTGTCACAAAGGTACATGAATATTGAGAGTGAATGCTGAAGGAATGAGCCCATTGGTGGTGACCCTCAGGTGAGACCAGGGTGCCTGTGTTTCAGCCAAGCCAGTGCAATTGGAACGCAGGCTCCTAAGATTCCATGACACCCCCACCTTCTAATTCTGTTATTGCAACTGCAGACCGTTACCTGGCACGCTGGCCACAATCTTCCTCACTCTTGTGAGACTCTGAGCGACTGGCAGTGCCTTAGCTCTGAACTCAGACACCTCGAACCTTGTTTTTGTGGTTAAGGATCCTAAAGTGCTGTGGGGACTGATCTCGTTTTTCTCAACAGTAAGTTAAGAATTTCGGTTACTGACAACCCTCAGTCCTGATTCAACCTATTTGATTTCACCGGTTTGTAACCCATCATGTGTTTGGGTTTCTTCTCCCCAGTTCCTGACTCCACGTCTTCTGCCACACACGTCAGCATGGTGGTATATGCGGGCCCTTGGTCCAGTAAGAAGGCAGACGTGAACACTCTAGAAATCAACGAGAAATTGCGCCCCCAGCGGACAGAGAAGAAACATCAGTTCCTAAACACCAAGGAGAAATATCTTGTAACTCAAGTGGCCTACTTTCTGACCAAGGGGCAGAACAGTTACAGTAAGTTCCATAGGCTCACCATCACAAAAGTGATGAATGATGTCCTGTCTTCTCTCTGAGAACCTGAATTCTCTCTCCATCAAAAATAATTTAATCCTTCCCTTGCTTCTAGGAAAATAGAAATGGGTATTTTCACATTTTGTTAATGTTAGAAGACAGAGGTACCAAAGTATTTTGAAACTTTCCCTGTTTGCCGTCAGGTGGGGATGGACCTAGAGGTAGAATAGCAGTTATTGATTTCGGACACAGGCACGGAACCACCTGTTTTCTCCGAGAGGCTAAATCATGTTTTCAAGAATCCTCTCTGTACCATATAAGATCCGGCAGACAAATGACATCTAGTCTGTTGTTCTAAATGTCTGGGACTAGTGAACTTTTATTCAGGTCAAGCTTCTGTTGAGGCCCAATAGGCAAAGCTCTGTTCTAGGGACCCTGAGGGAAATTTGGTGATAGTACACAGTACCCGCTATGTGGGGCCTCAAGAGGAGTCTGCTTCTAATAGAACCTGTGGTATCTATAACCGACAGCATCAAGAGCAGGGAGTAGGGGCCGTGCAAGGTGGCTCAGTCCTGTAATCCCAGCACTTTGGGAGGCTGAGGCGGGTGGATCACGAGGTCAGGAGTTTGAGATCAGCGTGGGCAACATGCAGAAACCCCGTCTCTACTAAAATTACAAAAATTACGTGGGAAATGGTGGTAGGCACCTGTAATTCTAGCTACTCGGGAGGCTGAGGCAGGAGAATCCTTTGAACCCAGGAGACAGAGGTTGCAGTGAGCCAAGATCACAGCATTGCACTCCAGCCTGGGTGACAGGGCAAGACTCGTCAAAAAAAAAAAAAAAAAATTAAAGAAAAGAAAAGAAAAAGCAGAGAGTACCCTGGTGAGAGGGAAGTCCTGCTTCCTCGGGCACAGGCTTTTGTTCCTAAAAGGAAGAAAGATCGCACCCGAGGATGTGTGGAAGTAGTAGTGCAGTGTGCAGAGCAGGAACCCTGAGTCTGTCTCCTGGGCTGCATGCAACTTGCTTGTCCTGTCTGTCCCTCAGTTTCCTCATCTGTTCATAGGGTGCTACAGTAATACCTACCTCTGTAAATTGCTGCAATGAGTTACATGAGTTATTTCTTGTCAATCTCCTGGAACATTTATTGGCACAGAGTAAACACTATCTATTAGTTCCTCATTCTACTGTTTGTAAATTAACACAAACTTTGTTAGTATTAGGGCGTATTTCCTTGATAGTCTTGTGGTCTTATGTCTCATACTTTATGTTTCTGTTATGATTGTTAAAATCATATCTGCAGATATGATTTAAAAATCAAAGATTTTTAAGATCTTTGACATATTTGTCCTTGAAATTCCCAAACGGAAACCATCAGTCCCATAGTCCTAGGGGCCTTCCCAACTGTCCAAGAAATCTCTACTTCATGCCCCAGTGCAGTGTTTTGGAGGAGAGGCTGCAAGGCTTGGGGAAGTGGCCCCACATGCAGAGTCACACCTCAGGGGCTGTGAATTCTGACTCCACTTTATTGTGATTGAATCATCTTGCCAACTTCCTTGATGTGCCCTTGAGTTTCGGTTTGTTTGTCTCTAAATTTTGGAGGATGAGATGCCAGAAAGTCGGGAGACTCAAGAGTAAAGAGCTGGAATTTCCTGCCTAGAGCCTGGTACTGGGGTCAGTTATGTCCTTGGGACGGACCTGGCTCCTGCCCTGTAGGCAGTGACCACCGCTCTGTGTCCAGCTTTTCACTGAGGCCAGTGTGTCTGTCTTTTCTCAGACTATGAAGAGTGCAAAGACCTCCTAAAATCTATGCTGCGGGATGAGCTTCAGTTGAAGGAGGAGAAGGTTGCAGAGCAGCTCGGGCAAGCTGAAGAGCTCAGGTGAGGGTGCCCTATGCAGGCAGGTGGGCGGGTGTGTAAATCTCTGAAGTACAACCGCTCGGCGAGGTGAAGTAAGAGCTAAGCTGGGTCTGGGGAAGGGCAGGAATTGCCATGGCAGGCTCACAACACACAAAGATTTATGAAACAGAGAACAAGGATAATAATAAGTTATGGGTTGCAGTTGTTTCTCAGAGCCATGATTTCTCTTTTTGAAAGAAGTAATTGTTGAGGTGAAATTTGCATAACACAAAATTAACTAAAGTAGTGGGAACCACCCAACAGCATTCAGTGTACTCAAAATGGTGCGCCATCACCACCCCACTTACCCTTAGTCAGAATCACCTCCTGACTGACTGTGGCTTCTCATCCTTTCGGTCAATCAGTGTTGCCTTCTGGAGCCTGTCATTCTTTTCTTCTTTCATCTTTTCGACTGGTCCCCTCTGCACTGGGCCTCATTTCTGTCCATGGCTTTGCATCTAGTGACTGCGAGATGCGCTATGTGTATTTTCACATGGAAATGTCCATGGCCAGAGTGAGGAACTGAAAGGATGAATGTCTTTTTGAAAGTGAATAAGGAAGACACCTACTTTTGTTTAGAGAAGGGAAAGATGAATGGAAGATTGTCGAGGATCTTACAGGAGCCCTCTCTGATATAGACGAAGCCTGTAAACCATTTTTTGTTCTTTCTCTTGGCCACAGACATTTGAAATATGTGCTGACCTTCTCCTTGGAGGTCTCCTTGAGGACATTGTCTCAGAAATCTCTGTCGCAATATTCGAACTGATCACTCACCCCTTTCCACTGTTCAATTTTCTCTACTATCTCACCTTAGGCAATATAAAGTCCTGGTTCAGTCTCAGGAACGAGAGCTGAGCCAGTTAAGGGAGAAGTTGCGGAAAGCGAGAGATGCCTCCCGCGCATTGAATCAGCATCTCCAGGCCCTCCTCACTCCGGATGAGCCGGCCAACTCCCAGGGGAAGGACCTCCAAGAAGAGCTGGCCGAGGGCTGTAGGCTGGCACAGCATCTCGTCCAAAAGCTCACCCCAGGTAAGGTTTCCATAGGATCTGATGACCCAGAACCCCAGGCTTATGAGAGACTCCAGACCTTCGTACTTTCACAATGACAGTTGTATCGGTGGTGTTTTTTCCCACTAAACATATGTGGCCATGACATGACCAGGACTTCCTGGGTGAGATCAGAGATGGGAAACCCTGCAACCCATGGGGTTGGAGGTCACAGTATTGGGAATGTCCCTCCTTCCTTGATGGAAGATGGTCTTTGGAGCCAGAGGCAACATGTCTCTAGTTGTAAAGGAGAGGAAGGAGGCTGTGACAGGAGGGTGCTTGTTAGAGTGAAAAGAGCTCTGGAGTAAGAATGAAGGTTCCCAGGCTGTCTCTTTGGCAATGTTCTTAGTAAGTGTCGGTGAGTGAGTGATTTTTCCCTCGTGAGATTCTCTCTCTCCATCTGCAAAGGCAGGCACATTGTCTCTTGCAAGGTTCTGAATCATCCAAATGTGGGAACACTTACGACTGCTTTTGAAAATGAGATAAAGCCCTTCGCCGTGTGGTGTTGGGGAAGGCACTTGATGTGGGGGCATTTGGTGGTAGGAGGTGCTTCAGACTGGAGCACTCCCCATGGAGAACATGTCCCTGAATAACACAGAGGAAGCCACATGGAGGGCCTGTGAAGTCTCCTGATACATAGAGGACTGTGGTGCCAGTTTGTCCTCTCCTAAGAGAAAGAATTAGGTTCGAAATGTGAACTGTGACAGGACACCAAGCCTGTGCCTGGGAATCAGATTTGTGGTGGGATGATGGAGACAGCTGCCAAAGTCCTGAGAGAGGCTGTGCAAGTCCCCAGTGATATAGGCAACAAAGGGTCTTTTCAATATTTGGCCACATCTTGATGGTGGCCCTCCAGAGCAGAAATGCATTGCCTGATGGAACAAGAAACCATGCCAGGGCGTTTTGTTAAAGTAAAACATGAGGGCTTTCAGTTGAATGGTGACCCATGCCTAGATGTTCATGTCTCTGTGCACATTGGGCTGACTGTGCTTCTAGAGTGTGAAGTGGGAAATATCTGAATGAACACTTCTGTATTTACAGAAAATGATGAAGATAACGATGAAGATGTTAAAGTTGAGGAGGCTGAGAAAGTACAGGAGTCATGTGCCCCCAGGTAACCCTGAATAATCAGGAGCAAGTAATGGATTTTGACATATGAAAAAGGTCTAAGAGGCACACCCTCTCTGGCATCTATGATGAGCCAAAAGTCTGCATTCCCTTGGCCACAGTATGTGAAATTCAACCCAACTTAGACACAGGGTGTGGCAGCTGTTGTGTTTCTCTGTGTGTGGCGAGTGTGATGTCTGTACTGTACAGGGATAGCTGAGTCTTCTTCTTTCTCAGATCCTATCTGTCCAGTGCAATGAACACCAGTTGCCCTCTTCCTCTCTGTCTCCCATGGCTGCCATGCTGTGTTGCAGAGAGAAGAGGATTGCCTGTTCTCTCTTAAAGGGAGCCTGTTGTTTGCTCTCTGTGACCACTCTCCTAATGCCTCCTGTCAAAACCGGCTAGGTCTCCCTGGACTCCAATCCCTCTGTGTTTAATCTTCTGGCATCTCTATCTCACCTCATCAGGGAGGTGCGGAAGGCTGAAGAAAAGGAAGTCCCTGAGGACTCAGTGGAGGAATGTGCCGTCACTTGTTCAAATATCTATGGCCCTTCTGAGTCCAACCAGCCTCACAAGAACTCCAAAATCACATTTGAGGAAGACCAAGTGGACTCAACTCTGCTTATAGACCGTGGATCGTCTCCAGATGGATGGCAGGATGCTCTAAACCTTGTCCCAGGTAGCCTCTATTTTCCTTGTGTCTCATACCTTTGTCTAGGCTACGGAAGATCCATTCTGAGTACAGGCTGTATAGGTACATATTGGTTTACTCAGAAACTAGGATGAAGCTAGCTGTGGTGACTGACATATATATTTGCAGCACTTTGGGAGGCCCAAGTGGGAGGATCATTTGAATTCAGGAGTGCAAGAGCAGACTGGAGAATATGGTGAAACCCATCTTTACAAAGAATACAAAACATTAGCCAGGCATGTTCCTTTGCCCCTATAGTCCCAACTGCTCAGGAGGCTTAGGTGCGAGGATTGGCTCAGATGATCCTCCCACCCTCATTCACTTTTCTCAGGCTAGACTCTCTCCTTTTCATTGGCTTGTCTTAGCTGTTAATAAGAAGTCTCTGGCCAGGGTCGCTGGCTCACATCTGTAATCCCAGCACTTTGGGAGGGTGAGGTGGGCAGATCACCTGAGGTCAGGAGTTCGAAAGCAGCCTGGCCAACATGGCGAAATTGCATCTCTACTAAAAATACAAAAAATAGCTGGCATAGTGGTTTGTGCCTGTAATCCCAGCTACTTGGGAAGCTGAGCCACGAAAATCACTTGAACCCAGGAGGTAGAGGTTGCAGTGAGCTGAGATCGTGCCACTGCACTCCAGCCTGGGCGACAGAGTGAGACTCCCTCTCAAACAAAACATAAAAAACCAAAACCAACCAACCAGTCAAACGAAAAATTTAATGAAACAAAAAACAATCTCTTGAGCTACACAGAAACATTCGCCTCTCATGGGGTAAAAAGCTCAGAGCCCAGCCTTGCTTTATGGAAACTTTTAAGCAAGAAAAGGGTGGAAGTGTTTGTGTCCTGATTTCAAGGTGACTGCGTAGCTCAGACACGTTGACTTAAAGGAGATCAAGAGTGGAGATGAGAAGAGTGAAACCAGGGAAACAGCATCTTCAAATCAGTGGACTAGGCTGTCAGTGACATCCCTCAATCCTGAATCAACCTATTTGATTTCACCAGTTATTAACCCATCATGTGTTTGGATTTTTTCTCCCCAGTCCCTGGTTCCACCTCTTCTGCCGCAAACATCAGCATGGTGGCATCTGCTGGTCCTTGGCCAAGTGAGAAGTCAGAGATGAACACTCCAGAAATCAACGAGAAACTGTGCCCGCAGTTGGGAGAAAAGAAAGAACAGTTTAGAAACACTAGAGAGAAATTTCTTGTAACTCAAGTGGCCTACTTCCTGGCCAACCAGCAGAACAGTTATAGTAAGTTCTATAGGCTCACCATCACAAAAGTGATGATGTCCTGTCTTCTCTCTGAGAAACGGAATTCTCTCTCCATCAAAAATAATTTAATCCTTTCCTTACTTCTAGGAAAATAGAAATGGGTATTTTCACATTTTGTTAAAGTTGGAAGACAGAAGTACCAAAGGATTTCGTAACTTTCCATGTTTGCAGTCAGGTGGGGATGGGCCTAGAGGTAAAATCTCAGTGATGGTTTCAGACACAGGCACAGAATGACCTGTTTTCTCCAAGAGGCTAAATCATGTTTTCACGAATCCTCTCTGTATCATATAAGATCTGGCAGACAAATAACATCTAGTCTGTTGTTCTAAATGTCTCGGGCTAGTGAATTTTATTCAGTTCAAGCTTCTGTTGAGGCCCAATAGGCCAAGCTCTGTTCTAGGGACCCTGAGGGAAATTTGGTGATAGTACACAGTACCCGCTGTGAGGGGCGTCAAGAGGAGTCTGCTCCTAATAGAACCTGTGGTATCTATAACCGACAGCATCAAGAGCAGGGAGTAGGGGCCGTGCAAGGTGGCTCAGTCTTGTAATCCCAGCACTTTGGGAGGCTGAGGCAGCTGGATCACGAGGTCAGGAGTTTGATTCCATCCTGGGCAATGTGGAGAGACCCCGTCTCTACTAAAATTAGAAAAATTATCTGGGTGTGGTGGCGGGCACCTGTAATCCCAGCTACTCGGGAGGCTGAGTCCAGAGAATCCTTTGAACCCAGGAGACAGAGGTTGCAGTGAGCCAAGATCATGCCATTGCACTTCAGCCTGGGCGACAGGGCAAGACTCATCAAAAAAGAAACAAACAAAAAAGGCAGAGAGTAGCCTGGTGGGAGGGAAGTCCTGTTTCTTGGGGCACAGGCTTTTGTTCCTAAAGAGGAAGAAAGATGTACCCAAGAATGTGTGGAAGTAGCAGTGCAGTGTGCAGAGCAGGAACCCTGGGCCTGTCTCCTGGGCTCCATCCAAGTTGCTTGTCCTGTGTGTCCCTCAGTTTCCTCATCTATTCATAGGTTGCTACAGTAATACCTACCTCTGTAAATAGCTGCAGTGAGTTACATGAGCTATTTCTTATCAATCTCCTAGAACATTTATGGGCACAGAGTAAACACTATCTATTAGTTCTTCATTCTACTGTTTGTAAATTAACACAAACTTTGTTAGTATTTGGGCATGTTTCCTTCATAGTCTTGTGGTCTTATGTCTCATACTTTATGTTTCCGTTATGATTCTTAAAATCGTATCTGCAGTTACCATTGAAAACTCAAAGATTTTTAAGATCTTTGACATAGTTGTCCTTGAAATTCCCATTAAAAGGGAAACCATCAGTCCCATAGTCCTAGAGGCCTTCCCAATTGTCCGAGAAATCTCTGCTTCGTGCCCCAGTGCAGTGTTTTGGAGGAGAGGCTGCAAGGCTTGGGAAAGTGGCCCCGCATTCAGAGTCAGACCTCAGGGGCTGTGAATTCTGACTCCACTTCATTGTGGTTGAATCATCTTGTCAACTTCCTTGATGTTCCCTTGAGTTTCGGTTTGTTTGTCTCTAAATTTTGGAGGATGAGATGCCAGAAAGTCGGGAGACTCAAGAGTAAAGAGGTGGAAATCCCTGCCTGGAGCCTGGTATTGGGGACAGTTATGTCCTTGGGATGGACCTGGCTCCTGCCCTGTAGGCAGTGACCTCAGCAGCATGTGCAGTCTTTCACTGAGGCCAGTGTGTCTGTCTTTTTTCAGACTATGAAGAGTGCAAAGACCTCCTAAAATCTATGCTGAGGGATGAGCTTCAGTTGAAGGAGGAGAAGCTTGCAGAGCAGCTCGGGCAAGCTGAAGAGCTCAGGTGAGGGGGCCCTATGCAGGCAGGTGGGCAGGTGTGTAAATCTCTGATGTATAGCAGCTTGGAGGGTAGAAGTAAGAGCCAAGCTGGGCCAGGGGAAGGGCAGGAATTGCTATGGCATGCTCACAATACACAGAGGTTTGTGAAACAGAGACCAAGGACAGTAATAAGTTATGGGTTGCAGTTGTTTCTCAGAGCCCCGTTTTCTCTTTTTGAAAGAAGTAATTGTTGAGGTGAAATTTGCATAAGACATGATGAACCAAAGGAGTGGGAACCACCCAGCAGCATTCAGTGTACTCGAAATGGTGCGCCATCACCACCCCACTTACCCATAGTCGGAATCACCTCCTGACTGACTGCGGCATCTTATCTTTGACCCAATCAATGTTGCCTTCTGGAGCCTGTCATTCTTTTCTTGTTTAATCTTTTCAATTGGCCCCGTCTGCACTTGGCCGCATTTCTGTATATGGTTTTGTATGTAGTCACTGCAAGATAGACTATGTGTATTTTCACATGGAAATGTCCATTGCCAGAGTGAGGAGCTGAAAGGATGTCTTTTTGAAACTGAATAAGGAAGACACCTAATTTTGTTTAGAGAAGGGAAAGATGAATGGAACATCGTCGAGGATCTTACAGGAGCCCTCTCTGACATAGAGGAAGCCTGTAAACCATTTTTGCTTCTTTCTCTTGGCCACAGACATTTCTTTAAACGTGTGCTGACCTTCTCCTTGGAGGTCTCCTTGAGGACATTGTCTCAGAAATCTCTGTCGCAATATTCGAACTGATCACTCACCCCTTTCCACTGTTCAATTTTCTCTACTATGTCACCTTAGGCAATATAAAGTCCTGGTTCAGTCTCAGGAACGAGAGCTGAGCCAGTTAAGGGAGAAGTTCCGGGAAGGGAGAAATGCCTCCCGCGCATTGAATCAGCATCTCCAGGCCCTCCTCACTCCGGATGAGCCGCCCAACTCCCAGAGGCGGGACCTCCGAGAACAGCTGGCCGAGGGCTGTAGGCTGGCACAGCACCTCGTCCAAAAGCTCACCACAGGTAAGGTTTCCATAGGACCTGGAGACCCAAAACGCCAGGCTTATGAGAGACTCCCGACCTCCATCCTTTCACAATGTTGTATCATTGGTGTTTTTTTTCACTGAACATTTGTGGCCCTTCCAGGACTTCCTGTGTGATATCAGAGATGGGAAACCCATGGGTTTGGAGGTCACAGTATTGCAAATGTCCCTCCTTCCTTGGTGGAGATGGTCTTTGGAGCAAGAGGCAGCATCTCTCTAGTTGTAAAGGAGAGGAAGGAGGCTGTGACAGGAGGGTTCTTGTTAGAGTGAAAAGAGCTGTAGACTTAGAATGAAGGTTCTCAGGCTGTCTCTTTGGCAATGTTCTTAGTAACTGTCGGTGAGTAAGTAATTTATCCTTCTTGAGTTTCTCTGTGTCCATCAGAAAAGGCAGGAAAATTGTCTCTTGCAAGGCTCTGAAGCATCTAAATGTGGGAACACTTATGACTGCTTTTGAAAATGAGATAAAGCCCCTCGCCATGTGGTGTTGGAGAAGGCACTTGACGTGGGGGCATTTGGTGGTAGGAAGTGCTTCAGACTGGTGCACTCCCCATGGAGAGCATGTCCCTGAATAACACAGCAGAAGCCACATGGAGGGCCTGTGAAGTCTCCTGAGGCATAGAGGACTGTCGGGCAAGTTTGTCCGCGCCAAAGGGAAAGAATTAGGTTCCAAATGCGAACTGTGACACAACACCAAGTCTGTGCCTGGGAATCAGATCTGTGGCGGGATGCGGGAGACAGCTGCCAAAGTTCAGAGAGAGGCTGCACAAGTCCCCAGTGATATGCGGAGCAAAGGGTCTTTTCAATATTTGGTGACATCTTGATGGTGGCCCTCCAGATCAGAAATGCATTGCCTGATGGATCAGGAAAGCATGCCAGGGCATTTTATTAAAGATAAAACATGAGAGCTTTCAGTTTAACGGTGACCCATGCCTAGATGTCCATGTCTGTGTGCACATTGGACTGACTGTGCCTGCAGAGTGTGAAGTGGGAAATATCTGAACGAACACTTCTGTATTTACAGAAAATGATGAAGGTGAGGATGAAGATGTTAAAGTTGATGACACTGAGTAAGTACAGGAATCATGTGCCCCAGGTAACACTGAATAATCAGGTGCAAGTAATGGGTTTTAATATATGAAAAAGGTCTAGGAGGCACACCCTGTCTCTGGCACCTACAATGGGCCACAAGCCTGCATTCCCTTGGCCACAGTATGAGAAATTCAACCCAGCTTAGACACAGGGTGTGGCAGCTGTTGTGTTTCTCTGTGTGTGGTGAGTGTCATATCTGTACCGAACAGGGATAGCTGAGTCTTCATCTTTCTCAGCTCCTATCTCTCCAGTGAAAAGAACACCGGTTGGTCTCTTCCTCTCTGTCTCCCATGGCCGCCATGCTCTGTTGCAGAGAGAAGAGGATTGCCTGTTCCCTCCTAAAGGGAACCTCCTGTTTGCTTTCTGTGACCACTGTCTTAATGCCTCCCGTCAAAACCTGCTAGGTCTCCCTGGGGTCCAATCCCTCTGTATTTAATCTTCTGGCATCTCTATCTCACCTCATCAGGGAGGTGCGGAAGGCAGAAGAAAAGGAGATCCCTGAGGACTCAGTGGAGGAATGTGCCATCACTTGTTCAAATAGCTATGGCCCTTCTGAGTCCAATCAGCCTCACAAGAACTGCAAAGTCACATTTGAGGAAGACCAAATGGACTTGACTCTGCTTATAGACCATGAATCGTCTCCTGATGTATGGCAGGATGCTCTAAACCTTGTCCCAGGTAGCCTCTATTTTCCTTGTGTCTCATACTTCTGTCTAGACTACGGAAGTTCCATTGTGAGGACAGGCTATATACGTACATATTGGTTTACTCAGTAACGAGGATGGAACTAGGTGCGGTGACTCACACATATATTCGCAGCACTTTGGGAGGCCCAAGTGGGAGGATCATTTGAATTCAGGAGTTCAAGAGCAGGCTGGAGAATATGGTGAAACCCATCTTTACAATGAATACAAAACATTAGCCAGACATGTTCCTTTGCCCTTAGAGTCCTATCTTCTCAGGAGGCTTAGGTGCGAGGATTGGCTCAGATGATCCTCCCACCCTCATTCACTTTTCTCAGGCTAGACTCTCTCCTTTTCATTGGCTTGTCTTAGCTGTTAATAAGAAGTCTCTGGCCAGGGTCGCTGGGCTCACATCTGTAATCCCAGCACTTTGGGAGGACAAGGTGGGCGGATCACCTGAGGTCAGGAGTTCGAAAGCAGCCTGGCCAACATGGCAAAATTGCATCTCTACTAAAAATACCAAAAATAGCTGGCATGGTGGTTGGTGCCTGTAATCCCAGCTACTTGGGAGGCTGACGCATGAGAGTCGCTTGAACCCAGGAGGCAGAGGTTGCAGTGAGCTGAGATCGTGCCACCAGCCTGGGCGACACAGTGAGACTCCCCCTCAAACAAAACATAAAAAACCAAAACCAACCAACCAATCAAACAAAAAAAAATTAACGAAACAAAAACCAATCTCTTGAGCTACACAGAAACATTGGCCCCTCATGGGGTAAAAAGCTCAGAGCCCAGCCTTGCTTTATAGAAACTTCTAAGCAAGAAAAAAGTGGAAGTGTTTGTGTCCTGGTTTCAAGGTGACTGCGTATCTCAGACACGTTGACTTAAAGGAGATCAAGAGTGGAGATGAGAAGAGTGAAACCAGGGAAACAGCATCTTCAAATCAGTGGACAAGGCTGTCCGTGACATCCCTCAGTTCTGATTCAACCTATTTGATTTCACCAGTTATTAACCCATCATGTGTTTGGACTTTTTCTCCCCAGGCCCTGGCTCCACCTCTTCTACCACAAACGTCAGCATGGTGGTATCTGCGGGCCCTTGGTCCAGTGAGAAGTCAGAGATGAATACTCTAGAAATCAGTGAGAAACTGCACCCCCAGCGGGCAGAGAACAAACGTCAATTCATAAACACCAAGGAGAAATATCTTGTAACTCAAGTGGCCTACTTTTTGGCCAAGGGGCAGAACAGTTACAGTAAGTTCCCTAAGCTCACCATCACAAAAGTGATGAATGATGTCCTGTCTTCTCTCTGAGAAACTGAATTCTCTCTGCATCAGAAGTAATGTAATCCTTTCCGTACTTGTAGGAAAATAGAAATGGGTATTTTCTCCTTTTGTTAAAGTTGGAAGAGAGAGGTACCAAAGTATTTCAAAACTTTCCATGTTTGCAGTCAGGTGGGGATGGGCCTAGAGTTAAAATCTCAGTGATGGTTTCAGACAGAGGCACAGAATGACCTGTTTTCTCCAAGAGGCTAAATCATGTTTTCAAGAATCCTCTCTGTACCGTATAAGATCTGGCAGAAAAATAACATCTAGTCTGTTGTTCTAAATGTCTTGGGCTAGTGAACTTTTATTCAGTTCAAGCTTCTGTTGAGTCCCAATAGGCCAAACTCTGTTCTAGGGACCCTGAGGGAAATTTGGTGATAGTACACAGTACCCGCTGTGAGGGGCGTCAAGAGGAGTCTGCTCCTAATAGAACCTGTGGTATCTATAACCGACAGCATCAAGAGCAGGGAGTAGGGGCCGTGCAAGGTGGCTCAGTCCTGTAATCCCAGCACTTTGGGAGGCTGAGGCAGCTGGATCACGAGGTCAGGAGTTTGAGACCAGCCTGGGCAACATGGAGAAACCCCATCTCTACTAAAATTACAAAAATTAGCTGGGCGTGGTGGTGGGCACTTGTAATCCCAGCTACTCGGGAGGCTGAGGCAGGAGAATCCTTTGAACCCAGGAGGCAGAGGTTGCAGTGAGCCAAGATCACGCCATTGCACTCCAGCCTGGGCGACAGGAGAGGACTCCTCAAAGAATAAACAAAAAGGCAGAGAGTACCCTGGTGTGAGGGAAGTCCTACTTCCTGGGGAAGAGGCTTTTGTTCCTATAGAGGAAGAAAGATCGCACCTAAGAATGTGTGGAAGTAGCAGTGCAGTGTGCAGAGCAGGAACCCTGGGCCTGTCACCTGGGCTCCATCCAAGTAGCTTGTCCTATCTGTCCCTCAGTTTCTCTTTCTTCGTCTCTAAATTTTGGAGGTTGAGATGCCATAAAGTCGGGAGACTCAAGAGTAAAGTGGTGGAAATCCCTGCCTAGAGCCTTGTACTGGGGACAGTTATATCCTTCAGATGGACCTGGCTCCTGCCCTGTAGGCAGTGACCACCGCTGTGTGTCCAGCTTTTCACTGGGGCCGGTGTGTCTGTCTTTTCTCAGACTATGAAGAGTGCAAAGACCTCCTAAAATCTATGCTGCGGGATGAGCTTCAGTTGAAGGAGGAGAAGCTTGCAGAGCAGCTCGGGCAAGCTGAGGAGCTCAGGTGAGGGGGCCCTATGCAGGCAGGTGGGCAGGTGTGTAAATCTCTGATGTACAGCCACTCGTCTGGGTGAAGCCAGAGCGAAGCTCGGTCTGGGGAAGGGCAAGAATTGCCATGGCAGGCTTACAACACACAAAGATTTATGAAACAGAGAACAAGGATAATAATAAGTTATGGGTTGCAGTTGTTTCTCAGAGCCTTGATTTCTCTTTTTCAAAGAAGTAATTGTTGAGGTGAGATTTGCATAACACAAAATTAACTGAAGGAGTGGGAACCACCCAGCAGCATTGAGTGTACTGAAAATGGTGCGCCATCACCACCCCACTTACCCTTAGTCAGAATCACCTCCTGACTGACTGCGGCTTCTCATCCTTTCGGTCAATCAGTGTTGCCTTCTGGAGCCTGTCATTCATTCCATCTTTCATCTTTTCAACTGGCCCCGTCTGCACGTGGCCTCATTTCTGTCCATGGCTTTGCATCTAGTGACTGCAAGATGCACTATGTGTATTTTCACATGGAAATGTCCATGGCCAGAGTGAGGAACTGAAAGAATGAATGTCTTTTTGAAAGTGAATAAGGAAGACACCTACTTTTGTTTACAGAAGGGAAAGATGAATGGAACATCGTCGAGGATCTTACAGGAGCACTCTCTGGTATAGAGTAAGCCTGTAAACCATTTTTCATTCTTACTCTTGGCCACAGACATTTCTTTAAACATGTGCTGACCTTCTCCTTGGAGGTCTCCTTGAGGACATTGTCTCAGAAATCTCTGTCGCATTATTCGATCTGATCACTCACCCCTTTCCACTGTTCAATTTTCTCTACTATCTCACCTTAGGCAATATAAAGTCCTGGTTCAGTCTCAGGAACGAGAGCTGAGCCAGTTAAGGGAGAAGTTTCGGGAAGGGAGAGATGCCTCCCGCGCATTGAATCAGCATCTGCAGGCCCTCCTCACTCCGGATGAGCCGCCCAACTCCCAGGGGCGGGACCTCCGAGAACAGCTGGCCGAGGGCTGTAGGCTGGCACAGCACCTCGTCCGAAAGCTCACCCCAGGTAAGGTTTCCATAGGATCTGATGACCCAAAACCCCAGGCTTAGGAGAGACTCCCGACCTCCATACTTTCACAATGACAGTTGTATCGGTGGTGTTTTTTCCCACTAAACATATGTGGCCCTTCCAGGACTTCCTGGGTGAGATCAGAGATGGGAAACCCATGGAGTTGGAGGTCACAGTATTGCAAATGTCCCTCCTTCCTTGGTGGAGATGGTCTTTGGAGCCAGAGGCAACATCTCTCTAGTTGTAGAGGAGAGGAAGGAGGCTGTGACAGAAGGGTTTTTGTTAGAGTGAAAAGAGCTGTGGACTTAGAATGAAGGTTCCCAGGCTGTCTCTTTGGCAATGTTCTTAGTAACTGTCAGTGAGTGAGTGATTTATCTCTCTTGAGTTTCTCTCTCTCCATCAGAAAAGGCAGGCATGTTGTCTCTTTCAAGGCTCTGAAGTATCTAAATGTGGGAACAGTTAGGACTGCTTTTGAAAATGAGATGAAGCCCCTTGCCATGTGGTGTTGGAGAAGGCACTTGATGTGGGGGCATTTGGTGGTAGGAAGTGCTTCAGACTGGTGCACTCCCCATGGAGAGCATGTCCCTGAATAACACAGCAGAAGCCACATGGAAGGCCTGTGAAGTCTCCTGATGCATAGACAACTGTGGGGCCAGTTTGTCCGCTCCTAAGGGAAAGAATTGGGTTTGAAATGTGAACTGTGACAGGACACCAAGCCTGTGCCTGGGAATCAGATTTGTGGTGGGATGATGGAGACAGCTGCCAAAGTCCTGAGAGAGGCTGCACATGTCCCCAGTGATATGGGGAGCAAAGGGTCTTTTCAATATTTGGCCACATCTTGATGGTGGTCCTCCAGATCAGAAATGCATTGCCTGATGGATCAGGAAACCATGCCAGGGCATTTTGTTAAAGATAAAACATGAGAACTTTCAATTGAACGGTGACCCATGCCTAGATGTCCATGTCAGTGTGCACATTTGGCTGACTGTGCCTGCAGAATGTGAAGTGGGAAATATCTGAACGAACACTTCTGTATTTACAGAAAACGGTGAAGATGAGGATGAAGATGTGAACGTTGAGGAAACAGAGAAAGTACAGGAATCACGTGCCCCCAGGTAACACTAAATAATGAGGAGCAAGTAATGGGTTTTAACATAGGAAAAATATGTAGGAGGCACACCCTGTCTGGCATCTAGGATGGGTCCAAAGCCTGCATTCCTTTGGCCACAGTATGTGAAATTCAACCCAGCTTAGACACAGGGTGTGGCAGCTGTTGTGTTTCTCTGTGTGTGGTGAGTGTCATATCTTTACGGAACAAGGATAGCTGAGTCTTCATCTTTCTCAGCTCCTGTCTCTCCAGTGAAATGAACACCGGTTGGTCTCTTCCTCTCTGTCTGCCATGGCAGCCATGCTCTGTTGCAGAGAGAAGAGGATTGCCTATTCCCTCCTAAAGGGAACCTCCTGTTTGCTTTCTGTGACCACAGTCTTAATGCCTTCTGTCAAAACCAGCTAGGGCTCCCTGGGGTCCGATCCCTCTGTGTTTAATCTTCTGACATCTCTCTCCCACCTGGCTCATCAGGGAGGTGCAGAAGGCTGAAGAGAAGGAAGAACCTGAGGACTCACTGGAGGAATATTCCATCGCTTTTTCAAATAGCCACGGTCCTTGTGAGTCCAACCAGCCTCACAGCAACACCAAAATCACATTTGAGGAAGACCAAGTCAACTCACGTCTCATTGACTCATCCTCTCATGATGAATGGGAGGATGCTGTATCCATTATCCCAGGTAGCCTCTATTTTCCTTGTGTCTCATTCCTCTTTCTGTGCTGAGGAAGTATAACCCCGAAGACAGACTCTATACACACAAATTGGTTTACATAAAAATCTGCGATGGGATTCTAAACCCAGATATCAGGGAGGTTTTCTGTCCTTCTCAGCTCATGTCATACCTTTGTCTCCCGGTCCCCAGTGTGAAGTTACTGGACCCCAGGCAAGTGTGACAACCTCATAGTCACCTGAGTGCAGGAGGTGCATGGGAAGTAACTGGGAGGCTTCCTAGCTTCGATTCAGTATCTCTTGTCACCTGTGATTAAGTCATGTGTCCCTGAACAATGTCCATGGAGTTTCTATGCCTTTTGAAGGAGACTGGCAGCCTTGCCTTTGTATTTGGATATATTGCTCCCCAGGCTTCACTACTCTCAGCTTTAATCTTGGTCTCTTTTAAGTCAGCTTGGTTAGCTGCACAGTCCCATTGAAATGTGGACGGAAACTTTTCTTGTTTAGTTTGCTGATACAGTTCCATAAAGCAAGGCTGGACCCTGGTTCTCCACCCCATCAATGCAATAGCTGATCCAATGTTTCTTTGTAGCATCATAGATTGTTGTTGTTGGTGACGGTGGTGGTTTTTTTTTGGCGATGGAGTCTTGCTCACCCAGGGTGGAGTGCAGTGGCACCATCTTGGCTTGATGCAACCTCTGCCTCCCAGATTGAAGTGATTCTCCTGCCTCAGCATCTTGAGTAGCTGGTACCACAGATACACATAACCACATCTGGCTAATTTTTGTATTTTTCGTAGAGATGGGGTTTCCCCATATTGGCCAGGTTCATCTTGAACTCATGACCTCAAATGATTCACCTGCCTTGGCCTCCCGAATCACAGATTCTTTTTAACGCAAGAGTTGTTAGAATGCGTCTATCAGTTGGGTTTCATGTACAGATGCCTCTGAACATTTAATGTCCATGGCACCTGATGAGATAAATCAGTATTGCAGCAACACTCCTAGAAAATTGTTCGACTAATTTTTGGAGATTTTGGGGGGAAAATTTTATTTACTTTGCATAGACTCAGGCAGGGAATATGGCATTATAGTCTACCCACAGAGGGAAATTTTGGCCTGTAGGACTGGAAAGCAGGGTCATCTACTTCTCACCAGACTTAATCTAGTCCACCCTAGAATATTCATGTCAGAATCCATGTTCTTGCCCTGAGAATAGTTGTGTCCTTGTGCTATGACTGGACAGTGATTTGGTCATATGTGAAGTGTGAATTGCTTAATGTGACCTGCTTCTCTGAATGTATTTACAGAAAATGAAAGTGATCGTGAAGAAGAGGAAGAAAAAGGGCCAGTGTCTCCCAGGTAATGCTGTGGAATTGTGAGCTGTGAATTCAGCAGTGACACCTGGGGATTGTAGATTTCGGGAAAACGAGGAAGCGATGAATAGAACTCTTTCTTTCATTCACTCAGCTACAAATTGTCCTTATTAACAATGTTGTGCATTATTTGTGGCACTTGTATTGGTTTTAATTTCATAGTCCTCTGAAGATAAGTACTTGCAATCAGTTGAGCCAGGTGAACTAGCCAAAGAGGGATATCTTGTTCATCTTTTCAAAAAACCAGCTCCTGGATTCATTGAGTGTTGTTGGTTTTTTTTTTTTTTTTTTTTGAGACGGAGTCTCGCTCTGTCACCCAGGCTGGAGTGCAGTGGCTGGATCTCAGCTCACTGCAAGCTCTGCCTCCTGGGTTTACACCATTCTCCTGCCTCAGCCTCCCGAGTAGCTGGAACTACAGGCGCCCGCCACCTCTCCCAGCTAGTTCTTTATATTTTTTAGTAGAGACCGGGTTTCACCGTGTTAGCCAGGATGGTCTCGATCTCCTGACCTCATGATCTGCCCGTCTCAGCCTCCCAAAGTGCTGGGATTCCAGGCTTGAGCCACCGTGCCTGGCCCATTGATTTTTTTGAAGGATTTTTTGTGTCTCTGTCTCCTTCAGTTCTGCTCTGATCTTAGTTATTTCTTGCCTTGTGCTAGTTTTTGAATTTGTTTGCTCTTGCTTCTCTAGTTGTTTTAATTGTGATTTTAAGGTGTTGATTTTAGATCTTTCCTTTCTCTTGTGGGCATTTAGTGCTAGAAATTTCCGTCTCCATACTGCTTTAAATGTTACCCAGAGATTGTGGTATGTTGTGTCATTGTTCTCAATGGTTTCAAAGAACATCTTTATGTCTGCCTTCATTTCATTATTTACCCAGTAGTCATTCAGGAGCAGGCTGTTCAGTTTCCATGCAATTGTTCAGTTTTGAGTGGGTTTCTTAATCCTGAGCTCTAATTTGATTGCACTGTGTTCTGAGAGACAATTTGTTGTGATTTCTGTTGTTTTACATTTGCTGAGGAGTGCTTGACTTCCAACTATGTGGTCAATTTTGGAATAAGTGTGATGCGATGCTGAGAAGAATATATATTCCATTGATTTTGGGTGGAGAGTTCTGTAGATGTCTATTAGGTCTGCTTGGTGCAGAGCTGAGTTTGCGTTCTGGATATCCTTGTTAGCATTCTATCTCATTGATGTGTGTAATATTGACAGTGGGGTGTTAAAGTGTCCCATTATTGTTGTCTGGGAGTCTAAGTGTCTTTTTAGGTCTCTCAGGAGTTGCTTTATGAATCTAGGTGCTCCTGTATTGGGTGCATATATCTTTAGGATAGTTAGCTCTTCTTGTCGAATCGATCCCTTTACCATTATATAATGGTCTTCTTTGTCTCTTTGGATCTTTGATGGTTTAAAGTCTGTTTTGTCAGAGACTAGGATTGCAACCCCTGCTTTTTTTGCTTTCCATTTGCTTGGTAGGTGTTCCTCCATCCCTTCATTTTGAGCCTATGTGTGTCTCTGCACGTGAGATGCATCTCCTGAACACAGCACACTGATGGGTCTTGACTGTTTATCCAATTTTCCAGTCTGTGTCTTTTAATTGGGGCATTTAGCCCATTGACATTGAAGGTGAATATTGTCATGTGTGAATTTGATCCTGTCATTAAGATGTTAGCTGGTTATTTTGCCTGTTAGTTGATGCAGTTTCTTCCTAGCATCGATGGTCTTTACAATTTGACATGTTTTTGCAGTGGCTGGTACTGGTTATTCCTTTCCGTGTTTAGTGCTTCCTTCAGGAGCTCTTGTAAGGTAGGCCTGGTGGTGACAAAATCTCTCAGCATTTGATTGTGTGTGAAGGATTTGATTTCTCTTTCGCTTACGAAGCTTAGGTTGGGTGGATATGAGATTCCAGGTTGAAAATTCTTTTCTTTAAGAATGTTAAGTATTGGCCCCCACTGTCTTCTGGCTTGTAGAGTTTGTGCAGACAGATGTGCTGTTAATCTGATGGGCTCCCCTTTGTGGGTAACCCGACCTTTCTCTCTGGCTGCCCTTACCATTTTTTCCTTCATTTCCACCTTGGTAAATCTGACAATTATGTGTCTTGGGGTTACTCTTCTCGAGGAGTATCTTTATGGTGTTCTCTGTATTTCCTGAATTTGAATGTTGGCCTGCCTTGCTAGGTTGGGGAAGTTCTCCCGGGTAATATCCTGAAGAGTGTTTTCCAGCTTGGTTCCATTCTCCCCATCACTTTCAGGTACACCGATCAAATGTAGATTTGTTCTTTTCACATAGTCCCATATTGCTTGGCAGCTTTGTTTCTTTTTACTCTTTTTTCTCTAAACTTTTCTTCTCACTTCATTTGGTTAATTTGATCTTCAATCACTGATATCCTTTCTTCCACTTGATCGATTCAGCTACTGAAGCTTGTGCATGTGTCATGTAGTTCTCATGCCATGGTTTTCAGCTCCATCAGGTCATTTAAGGTCTTCTCTACACTGTTTATTGTAGTTAGCCATTCGTCTAATCTTTTTTCAAGGTTTGTAGCTTCCTTGCGATGTTTTCGCACATCCTCCTTTAACTCGGAGAAGTTTGTTATTACCAACTTTCTGAAGCCTACTTCAGTCATCTCGTCAAAGTCATTCTCTGCCCTTTTTTGTTCCGTTGCTGGCGAGGATCTCTGATCCTTGGGAGGAGAAGGGGCGCTGTGGTTTTTAAAATTTTCAGCTTTTCTGCTCCGGTTTCTCCACCTCTTTGTGGTTTTCTCTCCCTTTGGTCTTTGATGCTGGTGACCTAGAGATGGGGTTTTGGAGTGGATGTCCTTTTTGTTGAAGTGGATGCTATTCCTTTCTGTTTGTTAGTTTTCTTGTTAACAGTGAGGTCCCTCAGCTGCAGGTCTGGTGGAGTTTGCTGGAGGTCCACTCCAGACCCTCAAACAGGGATTTCTTGGTGTCGCCTGTTCTGTCCCCTGCGTTTAAATCCAGGGAGAGAATGTACATATGCTTTCTGCTTGTTTTTTGTTAGTATGTTTTCCAGTATTTGTGCAAGAAAAGAAACTGAAAAAATAAACATATTCTATCAAAATATTGGGAAAATGGGGCCCTTAGCACACAAGATCTGTGTCTGCACTGCCTCAAGAGCTCTGTTCACTTGAATGCTGTATGGAAAATTCAACGCAATTTATGCAAAGTAGTTGAAATCTTGTGTTAGTCTCTGTGCTGCAAGTCATGAGGGTAGTTTACAGGGAGAGTCGGGGTGCCCTACATTGGCTCATCTGTGGCAAGTGTACTGAGCACGTGCAGCCCATTTTTGGTCATTCCCCAGGGCACTCACCCTCTGCCCTGCATTTAGAAGGATACTTTTATTTCTGTCAAAGGAAAACTGGCTTTGGTTTCTGTGACCACTCCATTCTGCCTCCCATCAGATCATCTGGGAGGTTTTGCTGTCTAATCTCTGTCGGTTAAATCTTCTGTCATCCCTGTCCTGCCTGTGTCATCAGGAATCTGCAGGAGTCTGAAGAGGGGGAAGCTCTCCAGGAATCCTGGGATGAAGGTTATTCGACTCCCTCAATTCCTCCTGACATGTCTGCCTCATACCAGTCTTACAGCAGCACCTTTCACTCATTAGAGGAACAGCAAGTCGACTTGGCTCTTGACGTGGGCAGTGAGTACTCCATTGTGAAGGTGATAAAGCTCCAGTTCATGTCCCAAGTAGACCCCGTAATCTTGGGGCTTTCCGTCCCTGGTTGGGCTGAGAGTTGCCATCACTGTGGGTTTAACCTATATATCAATGTAGATTTCAATCACTCTGGAGTTGAGTCTGAAGTACAGGCATGGCGTGGTTCAGTGAGCTTTAATATCTTGCTAGTCTCAGGCCATGCCAGTGCCACCCTAGACTGACTGTCAGGACATGGAACTCAACGCAGGTGTGGCAAACTCACACCAAGCCATGCAGCACATGCCCAGGTGTTATCTGTCAGATCAGTTCATGTGAATTAAATGTGTCTTGCCAGCTACAAAGTTCCTCATGAGTTTTGTTCCCAAAGCATGTCTGTGCGGTTCTTTACCTGCCCGAGGCCAGTGTCACCCTTGTCTACCTCTGAATCGGAGATGTGACCCAGGTTTCACTGAATTTATCCCCATTTTCTGTGTCTTCTGAGTTGGCTTGTTTTAGCTCATCTGTCCATCGTCTTGCTGGTATGTTTTCTAGATAAATGACTGACTTTTCACCCACAAAAGCCATAATAGCTGATGCTTCTGTGTAGAACCAAGTCTCGTTGTAACAAGAGCTGGAATATTACACCCCTACATGAAATCTCAGTGTCCACAATCTCATAAACTATCAAATCCTGGGTATTTGATGTGAGAAACCTGAATATTGCAGCATCTCTCCTACGAGGTGTTAGAAGTATTTGCCTAGAATCTATTGGGAAAGTCATTGCTCATTTGTGTACACAAACCTAGGACAGATCACATTGGGAAGATAACATTCCAAAAGAGAGGAATTTTGCCCAAGGCTCATGAAAGGAACCAAGTCAGTTCTCTCAAGACTTGACCTCATGCCTCTGGTTATGTTTCTCTCAAAGTCTTCTGTTCCCACACTGAGAAGACTGATGTCCCTGTGTTAGGATTGGACAGAGGAATGTTTCTGTGTGCAAGGAAGAACTGCTTCATGTAAGAGGCCCCATCTGAATTTATTTGCAGGACATTGGTGTGATGAAGTGAAAAAGGAGGACCAAGAGGCCACAGGTCCCAGGTGAGTCTGAGAAATTGTGGACAGTTCATTTGCTGTTGACACCTAGAGACGCCAAGTGCAGGGAAAACAGTACATGCTGAAAAGAGTGACTTTGCCTTATCAGACAAGTCTGAATTATGCCTACTAATATTGCTTTTGGTTTTCATTACAGTAAATATTTAGGTTTCCATTTTTTCCCACCCTTATCATTTACTAACCTACTGAAGGTTGACCATGCCTCAAAAGCTGTATTCTCATGGTGACTGCAGGGAAACTTGAGCACATTTTATGCAAAATTATTGAGCCCACTGTTTTCATGATCACTGTTCACTGTTCGTCCTGAGGGCACAAATACAAAGTGTTCTTTGACTGCCTCATCAGTGTGTCACCTGGCCGATTCACTGAGCTCTTACTCTCTCTGTCTATCTCTGTCTCGTGTGTGTGTGAGTGTGTGTGTGTGTGTGTGTGTGTGTGTTTCTTTCTCTTTCAACCTTTTCTACCTGGCCCTGATTGTGCCAACATTAAGGCAATAATCTGTTACCTCATTAATAGAGCTGTCCTTTTTCTTTCCAAACACTTCCTTATGTTACCTATGAAATCTAGCTGGGACTGTGTGGTTTCTGATTCCCCCTGGCTTATTCTTTACTTTTCCTACTTTTCCAGGCTCAACAGGGAACTTCTGGATGAGAAAGAGCCTGAAGTCTTGCAGGACTCACTGGATAGATTTTATTCAACTCCTTGCGGGTATCTTGAACTGCCTGACTTATGCCAGCCCTACAGAAATGCCTTCTGCTCGTTGGAAGAAGAGCACTTTGGCTTGGCTCTTGATATGGACAGTGAGTTCCTTACTATGAAGGTGATAAGGCTCCACGTGGTCTTATCACTCCACCGATCTATCACTCCACCGATAGGGGTGATATTCCCGTTCCAAGTGACCCTTCCTGACCCGAGAGATGTCATTGCTGCTGGCAGGACCAATGGACACATATAGGTTGTAATGCAACTGTAGTTTCAGTTGGAAGCCCAGATATGAAATGGGTCAGTGAGCATGGCTCTATTCCTAGTCTCCAGTCATGCCTGTGGCAACCTGAACCCACTCTCAGCACATTGGACCGAGGCAGATGTAAAAAATTCACAGAACTATGATTCGGACTCAACGTTTGTAGATTTCCTCCTTTATTCTAATTTCAGTGTCTTGCGACCATGAACGAGTTGGGAATTTGATGAGACAGGGCTGAATACAGCAGTTTTCCTCCTAGAAATCATCTGGGGCATTTTCTTTGAATTGATGGGAACAATAAGACATAACTGTTTGCACAAACTTGGGATAAATGATTTTGGGATAACTGTGTACCAGAATAGGGACATTTGACCCTTGGTTCTGAGATGTAAATCACAGAATCTCTATCATGACCAGCTTTGAGGCTTCCTGCAGTGTATCTCTCACATTATCCTGTTCTCATGCTGAGGAGCCTGTGGTCCTTGTGTGGGGATTAGACAGTGGACTGTTATGGGTGTAGGTGAATTGGCTTATTTTGCCTGTCCCTGTCTGATTTTATTGCAGGAATTACAAAGGAAGAAGAGGAAGAAGACCAAGGCCCACCGTGCCCCAGGTAACTCTGAGCAATTGACAACAGCGAATTCTGTGTTGACACCTGGAGACTCCTGGTTTGGGGAAAACAGAGCGGGCCGACATTATTGATTACATCTTTTCAACCAAGCCTGAATTATTCCTACTAACATTGCTATTGGTTTTCATTGCATTACATATTTAGGTTCCCATTTCTTCCTCCCCTTATCATTTACTAACCTACTGTAGGTGGACCATATCTCAAAAGCTCTATTCTCATGGTGACTACATGGAAACTTGAGCACATTTGATGGAAAATTATTGATCACAGCCTTTTCATGATCACTGTATGCTGTGTGTCCTGAGGGCACTAACTCAGAGTGTCCTGTTACTCCCTCATCAGTGTGTCACCTGGACAACTCACCAAGTGCTCTCTGTCTCTCTCTCTGCCTCTGTTCTCTGTCTGTCTTTCTCTTTCATCCTTTTCCATTTGGCCCTGTTCTGTCCCAACATGAAGGCAATAATTTGTTACCTCATTCATGGATCTATCATTTTTCTTTCTTGACCACTTCCTTGTGCTACCCATGAAATCTAGTTGGGGCTCTGTTGTGTCTGATGTCTCCTGACTTATTCTTTACTTTTTCTACTTTTCCAGGCTCAGCAGAGAGCTGCTGGAGGTAGTAGAGCCTGAAGTCTTGCAGGACTCACTGGATAGATATTACTCAACTCCTTACAGTTATCTTGAGCTTCCCGATTCATGCCATCCCCAGGGAAGTTCCCTTTACTCATTGGAGGAACAACACGTTGGCTTTTCTCTTGGCGTGGATGGTGAGTACCTTTCTCTGAAGCTGATGAGGATCCACTGAGTCTTCCGTATAGAGATCATATTCCTGTTCCAAGTGGCCGTTACTGAGCTGAGAGATGTCACTGCTGCAGTGAGGACCTATAGGCACATGTAGGTTCAATGAAACTCTAGTTCCACCTGGAAGCCCAGACATGGGATGGGTCAGTGAGCATGGCTCTCTCCCTAGTCTCAAGCCATGCCTGTGGCGCTCTGATTCTACTCTCAAGACATTGGACCTGGGCAGATGTGACAAATTCAGAGAACTATGATTTTGACTCAAGGGTTTCCAGATTTCCTTTCTCACTCTAATTTCAGTGTCTAAAATCCTCACAACCATGAACAATCTGAGGATTTGATGAGACAGGGCTGAATATTGCAGTTTTTCTCCTAGAAATCACTTGAGGGCATTTGCTTTAAATTGATTGGAAAAATATGGCATAACCATTTGCACAAACTTGGGACAAATGATATTGGGATAACGATCTACCAGAAAAGGGACATTGTACCCTTAGTTTCTGGGACAAAAACCAAGGAATCTCTATCATGACCAGCCTTCAGGCCTTCTGAAATATATTTCCCACAGTGTCTTACTCTTATGCTGAGGAGCCTTAGGTCCCTGTGTAAGGATTAGACAGTGGATTGTTATGTGCGTAGGAGAATCAGCTTCATGTGTCTGAATTTATTGCAGAAATTGAAAATGACCAAGAAAGGGAAGAAGATCAAAACCCACCATGCCCCAGGTAACTTTCAGCAATTGTGGACGCTTAATTCTTTCTTAATACCTGGAGACGACAGATCCAGGGGAAAGCAGTGTGTTTGGTTTCATGTTTTCAACGAAAGCTGAATTACTCCTACTGATATTGCTGTTGGTTTTCATTGTAGTAGAGGTTTAGGTTTCCATTTCTTCCTCCCCTTATCATTGACTAATGTACCATAGGTTGACCATACCTCAAAAGCTGTACTCTCATGGCGACTGCATTGAATTTTAATCACATTTTATGGAAAACTATTGAGCTCACTCTTCATAATCACTGTTTGCTGTGTGTCATCCGGGCACTAACTCAGAGTGTCCTTTTACTCCCTTATCAGTGTGTCACCTGGCCAATTCACTCAGCTCGCTTTCTCTCTCTCTCTCTCTCTCTCTCTCTCTCTCTCTCTCTCTCTGTCTTTCTCTTTCATTGTTTTCTACCTGGCCCTGTTCTATCCCAACATAAAGGCAACAATGGTTTACCTCATTAAAAAGATCTATCCTTTTCCTTTTTTAACCACTTCCCTATGTGACCCCTGAAATCTAGTTGGGGCTCTGTGGTGTCTGATTTCCCCTGGCTGCTTCTTTAGTATCATCTCATTTTCCAGGCTCAACGGGGTGCTGATGGAAGCAGAAGAGCCTGAAGTCTTGCAGGACTCACTGAATGGATGTTATTGGACTCCTTCAAGTTACTTTCAACTACCTGACTCATTCCAGCACTACACAAGTGGCTTTTACTCACTTGAGGAACAGCACGTCAGCTTGGCCCTTGACGTGGACAATGGGTTTTTTACTTTGACGATGATAAGGTTCCACCTGGGCTTCCATATGGGAGTCATATTCCCACACTAAGCAGCCCTTCCTAAGCTGAGAGATGTCATTGCCGCAGGCAGGACTTACAGGCACATGTAGGTTTGAATGAAACTGTAGTTCCGTTTGGAATCCCAGACATAGGATAGGAAAGTGGGCAGAACTCTATTCCATTCTCAGACCATGCAGTGGCAACCTGTGCTCAGTCTGAAGACAGTGGACCCAAGTTAGGTGTGACACGTTCACATAACTCTGCAGCACGTGCCGGGAGTGAATGTGAGATATTCTGATTTGAACCAGGTATCTCTGGGTAGCTACAAAGTTCCTCAGGGATTTCATTTTACGGGCATGTCTCTGAGCTTCTATGCCTGCTCAAGGTCAGTGTCATCTTTGTGTTTAAGTCATCCAAAGGTGTTACCCTGGTTTCAATGAACCTCCCCCCATTCTTTGTATCTTCAGTGTTGGTTTGTTTTAGCTGATCCATGTGTAACACAGGAGGGATCCTTGGCTGAGGATTGTATTTCAGAACCACTGACTGCTCTTGACAATTGTTAACCCACTAGGCTTCTTTGGTTAGAGAAGCCACAGTCCTTCAGCCTCCAATTGCTATCAATACTTAGGAAGACCACAGCTAGATGGACAAACAGTGTGGAGAGCCCTTAGCCCTGCTCCTCTCAATTCCATCCTGTAAAGAACAGGAGCCAGGAGCCGCTGGCAGGAGACAGCATGTCACCCGGGACTCTGCCGGTGCAGAATATGAACAATGCCATGTTCTTGCAGAAAACGCTTAGCCTGAGTTTCATAGGAGGTAATCACCGGACAACTGCAGAATGTAGAACACTGAGCAGGACGACTGGCCTGTCTCCTTCACACAGTCCATGTCACCACGAATCTCACAACAAAAAGGAGAAGAGATATTTTGGGTTCAAAGAAAGTAAAAAGGTACTGTAGCTACATTTCTTTATTTTGAACCCCAAATATTTCCTCATCTTTTTGTTGTTGTCATTGATTGTGGTGACATGGACTCGTTTGTAGAGGACAGGTCAGCTGTCTGGCTCAATGATCTACATTCTGAAGTTGTCTGAAAATGTCTTCATGATTGAATTCAGCCTAAACGTTTTGCCAGGAACACTGCAGAGTCAATACTGTGACTTTCCAACCTCAGCCTGTCTATCTGCGGGCATAGAAGGTCTAGTTTGTCCATCACCATTATCATGATATCAGGACTGGTTACTTGGTTAAGGAGGGGTCTAGGAGATCTGTTGCTTTTAGAGACACCTTACTTATAATGAAGTATTTGGGAAAGTGGTTTCTAAAAGTATAAACGTCATGTATTCCAATCATCATCCTCTAAACACTTTATCGTTTATTAATCATCCCTGCCTGTGTCTATTATTATATCCATATCTCTACACTGGAAATTTTCTGTCTCAATTTTTACTCTGCCTCTGTTTTGGCTAGTGTCCGCTGTTGAAAAAAAAAAACCATTCTCTGCCTGAGTTTTAATTTTTGTCCAAAGTTATTTTACCCTATACAATTAAAAACGTTTGCCTATCGCTCTGGACTGTTGGATTGTTTTTTACATTCAGTGTTAGAATCTTTTATTATGCTGATTGGTTTTGGTGGGTTCTGATACAAATTAATAAAAAAATTTTCATTTCCCTGTTTATTTTCTAATCTCTTCCACATTGTAGACTATGTTTATCATATGTAGCAGAATATATTTACTACATTTCTTGATTCTAATTATTTTATTCTTTGTGAGAGTGTGTGTGTGTGTGTGTGTGTGTGTGTGTCTGTGTGTGCCTTTGGCCTTTAGGAAGGGTTGCATAGCTCCTGTTTAATATTGCACTAAAAATGTTTTTGATAGTTTTCCCCCCTTTGAACTAGACACACTTCTAATATTTGTTTTATATGTTTTAAATTATGACTTTCAACCTCAAAGATTTCCATAAGACAGCAAATTACATATGCCTTCTCTTTCTTCTACCTCCCTTACCTGCCACTTCTCTTTTTTTTTTTTCTTTGTATTTTTTAGTAGAGACAGGGTTTCACCGTGTTAGCCAGGATGGTCTCGATCTCCTGATCTTGTAATCAGCCCGCCTCATCCACCCAAAGTGCTGGGATTACAGGTGTGAGCCACCGCGCCCGGCCTGCCACTTCTCATAATAGTATTTGAACCTAAACATACACCAGTGACATTCTGTGATTGTCATCTTGGCCCCACCTTGGTTTTTGGTAAGATCCACAATTAAATATATTAATGCTCATGAGCTATTCAAAAACGAATGTCACAGTCATCACTTGCTGAGTGGTACTCATCCTTAACAGAGTCCTCCTGAGGGAATCAGGTCTCGCTGAGCTTAGCATGTTTAATAATCTTTTCTCATGGTCTTGCATGGATCGCATGACTGGATATAAGGTACTCGCCCAAAATGATTTTTCTTGAGTTTTTAGGAGATACTGTCTTCCCTGGGGGACATACACGGTGTATGTTCTCATTGTGGGATTCAATTTTGTTCTACCAGGACCTCTAATTTCTGCCAGTTACTTCGTTCATGTGTTCTCTTCACCACGAGTCTCCAGAGGATGCTTCCTCTGTTCCTGCCTCCCCATCTCCCAGCAATTCTGCGTTTCCAAGATTGGCACCTCTGGTCCTCTGCACGGTGAAGCCCCTTCCTTTCAATTCCCCAGTAGCCAGTGCTCTAATCCACCAGGTCTCAGGCATGATCTGTTTCTCCACACGCTCTTTCTGAGGGTAGTTTTACCTGTGTTCTGTCATGAACAGGCCCGCCCTGCTGTTCTGGCCTCGATTTGCATAGTGTCTCCTGCTCCCTCTGCAGTTGTGTGGCTCTCAGACCCAGCTAAAGACAATCTCCTGAGGGCCATAGTGTTCCCTAGCCCAGGTGTTTAGGGCCAGGGTTACAGGTGGGAGTTTTGACTCTCTAACCCTTAGGGCTTTGAAGTGTCCATTGAGAAATTCAGCGGTCATCATCCTAGGTGGACTTGCTCTCTCCTATCCTCCTACTTCTGCTATGCTTTTCTAGTATTATAGTTTATATTTAGTTGCATAATCCATTTTGAGTTAGTTTTTGAGTGAGTATTGAGGTTCAGGTGAATTTTTTTCCTTTGGGGATATGCATGTCCAGTTGTTTCTACAAAATTTGTTGACAAGGGAGCGCCTTCTCCACTGAATCATATCTGGAGGTTTGTCAATCCATTGGCTGGTTGAGACTGGTGAGAGGACTGTCCTGGTGTTTGGACAGAGACACAGGGCATGAAGTCAGGTGGTTCTTAAGGGAAATATTAAGGAAGGCCCATTGTTGTATGAGGCATAGGAAAGCCCCAAGCACAACTGGGGTGCCCTCTACCAGCATGTTGCAGCACACTCATCTCTGCTCTCTCCACCTCTCCTGTTGCAAAAGCTTGGGTGTGCATAGACACTGGGGTCGAGTGGTGTCTTTGGGCACTTTTGAGCATTGACAGCGAAGCTCCAGCATCAAATCTTAGAATATCAAGCAGTCGGGTGGATCGCCTGAGGTCAGGGGTTCACGACCAGCCTGACTAGCATGGTGAAACCCCGTCTCTACTAAATCCAAAACAAATTAGCTGGGCATGGTGGCGCATGCCTGTAATGTGAGCTACTGGGGAGGCTGAGACAGGAGAATCGCTTGTGTACCTGGGAGGCGGAGGTTGCAATGAGCTGAGATCACACAATTGCACTCCAGCCTGGGCACGAGAGCAAAACTCCGTCCCCCAAAAAATAAAGAAATAAAAATAAAAGAATATCAAGCAGCCAAAGAAGCAGGAAAACATGACACATAATGAAGAATCTAATGATCTAGTTGAAATTGAGACACATGTTGGAAATAGAAGAAAAGGACATTAAAACAGTATAATTTTATTTTAATTAAGTGGAGAGGTTGAAGATTTTTTAAATATCAAATTCTCTAGATAAAAACTATGATTTACAGTCTGAAATGGAGGAAGGCACTGGATTAAACATTGCGGAAGGGAAGATTATTGAACTAGAAGGAATAGAAGTTGAAACTAACATAAATGAAACACACAGTCACAAATGACTTGAAAACATAAAAAGACCATCAGTATAAAAACTTTAAACACCCTCTAGAGGGCTAAATGGAATCCCTGAAGGGCGTGTAGTGGAGAAGAGAGAAAAAGATATTTAAAACATTGGATGGAAGATTTAGAAGCTCCATGGAAAGCATAAACTTCCAATATTACAGAAATACAAATATTCTAAGAACAAGAAACATGAAGAAAAGTTCACCAAGGAACACCTGAATCAAATCCATCAAAACCAGTGCTCAAAAGGAAATCCTAAAAGTAATCAAAGGTGAAAGAACATGTTCCATACAGAGCACTGCCTAGAAGGATGGCATAAGATTTCTCATAGGAAACTACAAACAAGAAGTTTGCAATAAAGCACTTAGAAAAACTGTTGCCTTCAATTCTACACCTGGTCAAATGATCTTTCAAATATAAACATGAGATAAAATATTTTTGAACAGAAAACAAAACGATCTCAATTTACAGATGGTGTGATCCTATGGATAGAAAATCCCAAACAATAATTGCAAAGGCAAACACACATACATGCTCACAGACACCACACACCCACAGAGTTAATAAGTGAATTTAGCAAACATTCAGCAAACAATCCATTGTGTTAGCAATGAACAATCCGAGAAGAAAATTGACACAATGATTTCATTTATATTAGCATCTATAAGAATAATACACCTGGGAATAAGTTTGTTTAAGAAGCTGCAGTAATTGTACACAGACAACTCCTGAACATTGCTCGAGGTCACGTGGTCCTGCACCCATGGGCAAAGTGATGGTCTGGGCTCAAAACGCAGCCCCGCCCGTCCACACCAACCCATGAAATTGGTAGGAAACCTGACAGCCAAGTGGCGGATTGGCTTTTTTTTCCCACTCTTCTTTTTCCTGGTGACCTTCCATCACCAGGAAGCCGGCTTCCTGGGAAGAAAAGCAAAGTAAGGGAGGAGATTCCCAAACAACCTCCCTCCTTGGGGTCCAGGCAGCGTAGGTCTAGGTCCCCCTAATAACGGAGGGCTCCTCTGAGTGAGCGATGTGAGCACACGAGCAGACCTGCTGGCAAAAGGGGACCAGCCTGGAATACCAGCACTTCGGGAGGCCGAGGCAGGAGGATCGCTTGGGCACAGGAATTTGAGACCAGCCTGGGCAACATAGAGACTTTTTTTGTAGAGACCCAGTCTCTACAAAAAAATTAAAAATAAAAAAAAAAATTAGCTGGACTTGGTTGAGCCTGGGAGGTTGAGGCTGCAGTGAGCCATGATCATGCCACTGCACTCCGGCCTGGGTGACGGAGGAAACCAAAATGAAAACCAAAAACAAGGACAGAAGATGCAGAGAAGATCCAGCACCATGCTAACCTCAGAGGAGGCGGCACGGGTTGGTGACCATCCCCTGGAGTTTTTTTCTTAAAGACCCTCATTCAGTCCAGGCACGGTGGATCACGCCTATAATCCCAGAGCTTTGGGAGGCCGAGGCTGGTTACCTGGCTTTGGGGTGATCGAATCCCTGCAGCACTGGGGGGCTGGAGCGTCCTCAAGGGCAGCCTCTCTTTCAGCCCATTAGCAGCTCATGCATTTTGCTCTTAGATGACTCAAGAGGCAGAAAATCAAATCGTCTCACTAAAGTCACTAAAAAACTGTCGTTAAACTAGTAAAGATGCTGTGCTTTCGATCAGAGGACACTGCGTTTCTTCATTCACTGAACCCTGGCTGAGCCCTCCTGCTGTGGGAGGCTGCCCCTACAAGAAACGGAGCTCCTGCCCCCAGGTTCCCCTGAGTAGCTGAGGGGCGTGGACAGGAAACCAGGCCTGCAGAATGGAGGGTTCTGCTGAGAGCAGAGTCATCACCACAGCCCGTCCCCAGGGAGCCCCCCATGGAGGCTGTATAAGGAAACATGGCCCATGGCAGGCAGGATGTCCTCACACAGGCTTGAAGAAGGGGCTGGGGGCTGGGATGCCTGTGCCTTTAACAGGGCGTGTAGCCCACCCCACACCTCACTCTCCTGGGTCTAGCTGCTGAGCTAACTTCCAGAATTCCAGAATCACAAACTCAGCTGGGGTTGGAAACACTGCAGCGACTCAGTCACTGGTTCCATGAACTTGGGGTGGGGTCCGAGAATCTGCATTTCTCACAAGTCCCAGATAACGCTGATGCTGGAGTCCCAGGGACCATGCTTTGAAGACTCCTGGCCTGGAGGCGAGGTCAAGGGCCAGGAGTCTAAGCAGGCCAGAGCCAGCCTGCTGCCTATTTTTGTAAATCACGTTTTGTGGGAACACCTCCATGCCCGTTTGTTTACAAATCCTCTCAGGCTGCTTCTGAGCTCCAAGGCCAGGGCTGAGAAGCTGCAACAGAGACTGCTTGGCTGGCAAAGCCTAAATTATTTACTATCTGGTCCTTTACAGAAAGAGTCTGTGGGCACCTGCTCTACGCCATCGTCTCTCCCAGGTTCAGGGGACACCTGGCCACTCCTCCCTTCCACCTCACCCTCAGCTGCCACTGCTGCTTCCCAGACCCCTGAGAAAACACAAGCAACCAAAAGTCACCTTCCCCACACAGGGACACGATCTATGCTCAAAGGCGCCTTCCTTCCTGTGGCTGCCCAGTGAACCGGCCCCACAGTGTCCATGGCCACGTGGCCGCTCCCAGCCCCACAGCCACTCAAGGGCATCCCAAGCCCATTCCTCCTTCTCCAGGAGGCACTGCCAGCTGCACCCAATGAGTTATTATTTCTCTCATCTCCAAATAAAACAAAAAGCACAGTTGCTTTTTTTGTGTGAGACAGAGTCTCACTCTGTCACCTAGGCTGGAGTACAGTGGCTCAATCTCGGCTCACTGCAACCTCCGCCTCCTGGCTTCAAGTGATTCTCATGCCTCAGCCTCCTGAGTACCTGAGATTACAGAAGTGTACCATCACACCTGGCTAATTTTTGTATTTTTAGTAGAGACAGGGTTTCACCATGTTGGCCAGGCTGGTCTAGAACTCCTGACCTCAAGTGACCCACCCGCCTCGGCCCCCCTAAATGCTGGGATTACAGGTGTGAGCCACCTCACTCGGCCTAAAAAGCACAATTTCTTTGACCCACTTTCTTCTCCCCTGTTTCTCACCTTCCATTCACAAGAAAATTCCTCAAATTTTTCCTTCACTTGTCTGCGATTCGTCTCCTTCTTCCGGCTCATAAACTGACTCCAATGAGCCTCTGCTCTCACCACTCCGTGGGAGCTGCACTTGCCAAGGTCGCGGTCACCTCTTTGTTGCTAGGTCCAGCGGTGCCCGTTTTATCAGGGCGACAGAGGCTCTGCCTGCGGTTTCCCCAGCTGCCAGGACTCCATGCCCCCTCCCATCCCTCCAGCCACTCCTTTTCCGTCTCCTGGGCTCTTCCTGCTCATCTCTGTCTTCCAGTGGCTGCCCTTGCTCAGGCCTTGAACCTCTTCTTTTCCCTCCCCACCACACCCCTCAGATTTCTGCCCATCTCCTGGCTCTGAACCCCGTCACTATGCTGCAGACCCCACCCCCTCTACCTCTCCCCTGAACCCCAGAGCTGTTTATTTCCTGCCTGTGGAGCTCCGCTACCAGGGTGGGGAACGTTTGCCTCAGATTCCCGGGTCAGACACTGAGCTTCCGACTGCCCTCACCCCAGCCCAGCTCTTCCCAGAGTGGCCCCCCACCCTCACAGGTGTCAGTCCCACTCCCAGGAGTCACCCAACTTCTCCCTTCCTCCACGTCCTGCCTCCCACATCCAGTCCATTACTGGGCCAGGGGCCCCATGCCTGTCCCTGTCTCCTCCCGGGCCCAGGCTCTTGTGCTGCTCCTCACAGCGTTTCCTGTGCCCACCTCGACCCCTGCCGGCAGACTCTACGTGGCCAGGGTGATCCTCGCAGAACATAAGTTCCATTATGTCATTGCTTTGCTCCAAACCTTCCTACGGCTTCCATTCCATTCAGAGCCAAAGTCCGATCTTAACAGTGGGTCCACAACCTTTCTAGCCACAGCCCCCGGCTGATCCCCTCACACACTGGCCCCTGCCACACTGTCTCCCTGGGGGTCTGTGAACCCAGCAAACAGAGTCACTCCCACCTCAGGGCTTCATGCACTCCCCTCCGCCTGCCCGAATTCAACTTCTGACCACCATGGTCTGCCTGAGCCCCCTCCCATGTTTGCCTCTTTATGCCAAGGTCACCATCTAGGGGAGGTCTTCCCTGGACACCTCCCTTACATCGCAATCCCTGTCTCCCCCATGCTCCCTGTTCCCGCCCCTGGGCTGTTTCTCCCCAGCGCCTGTCACCTGCTCACATGCCTTCTCCTCCACCTACTCGTCTGGCTTGTGCTGTTTGCCCACCAAGATGCCGGCTCCGGGAAAGCAGGGAGATTTGTCTGCTGGTTCCCAGCTGTGCCTGGCACCTAGTAGACACGGAACAGGTATTTGTTGAGTGAATGAATGAGTGGGTGGATGCCTCTGCGACCCAGCCTGCTGAAGGCGGGAGGAGAGAGAGCACTGGAGAGGCAGCCGGGGCTGGTGTTCTGCTTTACTGCAGGTAGCACGGCCCAGGGCGCTGGGGATGGGGCTCGCATGTGGAACAGGGCAGCCTTCTCCGGAGGGTGCAATCCCCGCTGTGTCCAGTGGGGGTGCTCAGGGCAGCTACCGGTGCAGGGGCAAGCGGCACCGCTGGCCACTCAGGGAGGCGTCCCTGGGAGGCCACCTGTCCCACTCCCCACCCCTCTGGACTCCGAGAAGTGTTGACCTGAGGTCAAGCTGTGTCTGTGCTAGCCGCCAGCTCTCCAACCTGCAGCCACAGGCGGGAACTGTACACCGTTTGCTGACCACCTTACAAGGAACTGCGGGCCACCAACACAGCCTCTGTGTCTTTCCTCCCCAGGGGCCCAGCAGCACATCCCACCACCTTTGCCACCTCCCAGGGGAGGAGGGGTTGGTGAGGTTTCCCCACAGCCCCTGCTTTGCATTTCAGGATGCAAGACACACAGGCAGAGCCAACTGGCCTGGAGTCCACCTTCTCGAGCTGCAGATGCCACTGTCCAATCAGGAGCGACTGCATCTGCCAGGCAGCCAATCCCTGTGGAGCCGACATCCTTAGGGAGATAGTGTGAGTTCCAGGATGGGCGCAGTGGCTCCTTCAGTGCAGAGGGAAGCAGGCACGGCTAAGCTGGGTGGCCCCGGGGTCCCTGATACCTCTGGGACTGGGGAGAACAGGCTTCAGAAACCGTTTGCCAACCCACCGGACCCAAGAGGGGAGCCTAGCAGCTGAGGGGTTGCAGGGCCCAGGGTCCAAGCAGGGAGCCCACAGGCTAGGTCCCTCCCTTCAGCTCCACTTCCACTTGGTCTGCCAATGACCTGGAGCAAATCTTCCGGATTTAGATTTGGAGAAACGGAAGCATGGGGCATTTAGAAAGGCCTGCCCAACTTGTCACGGAGCAAAGAGAAGCGAGATGTGAAAATGCTTGGAGCCCAGGAAGGAATCCGGTCATTAAATCCTAGTTCTTCCCCTTGACGTGGTTGGCTGACAAGGACAGGGGACCCAAGAAGGTCGGGAGGCTCCCTCTATGGGCATTTACTTTCTTCCTACCAACTTACTACTTTGAAAACTTTCAAACCTCATAAAAATGGAAATAATTGGAATGGCAATAAATCCCCATATACTCTTCATCCCAATCACTCACCAATTGTTTCCCTCTTATCTCACTCGTATGCATTCCCGCTCCTCTCCTCCCTTTTTCCTCTCTCTCCATGCACACACGCACACACATGCCATGCATACGTGCACAGGCACACACCTACATACGCACAGGCACACACATGCACACACCACCACATGCACACACACGTACAGACACACATGCAGTGCACACACGCGCACACATAGGCACACATGCAGATGCACACACAGGCACACACACATGCGCACACACCCACATGCACACACACACTTTTCCCTGAACTGTTTGAAAGTGCGTTGCAATCCCCTGAGCTCCACCCCTCAATACCTCAGCACTTACCTGAGAGTTATGTCTTAACCGCACCACCAGCATTGTACCTAAGATACTTAGCTCAGTATCACTGGATCCTCTATTCGGTGTTCCCAATTATTCCAAAATAACTCCTACAGCTTTACAAAAATCTGGGATCCATTCAAGGCTCTCAAATGGCATTGGTTATTTCTCTCTCCTCTGTCTCAATCTAGAAGCAACCCCTCATATTTTTCATTTTTGTGTTTTATGACGCTGACCTTTTTTGAAAAGTTCAGGTCATCTGTCCTGCAGACAGTCCCTCGTTTTGGATTTGTCTGATTGTAGCTTTGGGATTCAATTTAGCTGAACCTTTTTGGGGAGGTCTTGTCCTTCCCATGCATCCAGGCAGGGCCAAAGAAGCAACTTTGGCCATCAAGGGCAAGACCAGGTTTGGCCATTTGGTTAAGGTGGTGTCTGCCAGGGCACAGCTCTTTCTTTCTTTTCTTCTCTTTCCTTTTCCTTTTCCTTTTTTTTTTTTTTTTTTTTGAGAGAGTCTCACTCTGTCACCAGGCTGGACTGCAGTGGCATGATCTCAGCTCACTGCCACCTCTGCCTCCCAGGTTCAAATGATTCTCCTGCCTCAGCCTCCCAAGTAGCTGGCACTAAAGGTGTGTGCCATCATGCCCAGCTAATTCTTGTAATTTTAGTAGAGACGGGGTTTCACCATGTTGGCCAGGATGGTCTCGATCTCTTGACCTCGTGATCTGCCTGCCTCGGCCTCCCAAAGTGCTGGGATTACAGGCGTGAGCCACTGCGCTCCCGGCTACTGCTCTTTCTTTTCTTCATGATTAACCAGGAATCCCAGGGAGGGTTCTTGAAGACTGTGTGAATACTCGGTTCCCCTATGACTCCCCAGTGGAGGTGTTTTCTCAACTGCAGTCTTTCTAGAAAGGCCAAATATGTTGCCAGTTTGGGTTCTGAATGCAGAGTTGGTGAGAGGACAGGAAGCCGAGTTTCTTTAAACACAGAAAGGAATCCTGGGGATCTTGAACTGTCATCAAAGCCACAGCCCCAGGAAGGCATCGCTGGTGAGACTCTTTCAGGGACTGATAGAAGGTCCACAGCACCCCTTTATGGGACTCTGGCTCCTGGGGCAAGCCTGGGTCATGAGATTTAGGGCTGGCAGTTTCCTCCCCATGCTGCCCCAGGCCCCTCTCTCTTTCTTTCTTTTTTGAGACAGGGTCTTGCTTTGTTCCCCAGGCTGGAGCGCAGTGGCGTGATCCCTGCTCACTGCAGCCCTGAACCATGGGGCTCAAGGGATTCTTCGACCTCAGCCTCCCAATGAGCTGGATCACAGATGTTTACCACCGAGTCTGGCTAATTTTTTTTTTTTATATATATAGAGATGAGGCCTTACTCTGCAGCCCAGGCTGGTCTCAAACTCCTAGCCTGAAGCCATCCTCCTGCCTCAGTCTCCCAAAGGGTTGGGATTACAGGCTTGAGCCACTGAACTCGGCCAGGGCTGGCCAAATTTTGGAAAAGGTGGACCCGTACATGATTCTAGGCCAGGACACACAAGGAAGAGCAGCCCCAGACTAAATGGAGAAATGGAGCAAAACTCCCTGGGGCACAGCCAACCAAGGCGAGGGCCTCTCTTAGAGCCTCAGTTTGCTCATCTGCAGAATGGGGGGCCCAGGACCAAAATTTCTCTGCTGGAGCTAATGGTAAATGACTGTTATTCTGGGGGCAAATGTGCCCTGGGGGGTCTGAGTAGGAGCTTTGAGGACACTGTCTCTGATTCCTTCAACCTCAGCATCAAAGATGGAACCTGGGCCCTGTCGGAGCTGCCTGTGCTGCTTGCATGAGCTGGGAAGAAGTCAGTGCACCCAGCTGAGAGCAGGAAATAAATGAATGGCTTAAGCCAAGAAACCATAAGGGAAGGTCAGGACTGAGCCTAGGAGTCAAGGACAGAGACACAAAAATAATAGAAGACACTTTCTGATTTGACCTGGTGTGGGGACAACCTGTTATGGCTACCCACATGTTCTGGTTGATGGAGCTGGCACCTCATTTGCATAGGGAGGGCATGAGGGTATGGGAGGTGGAGTTACTGACCCCCAATGCCTCACTTCTCCCAGCATCGATGTCCTTTGCTGTGTGACTTTGCTGCCTCTCCCAACACACACACACACACGCACACACACACACCCCTACACACACATACAAACATATCTACTCACATACATACACACACGTACACATACATACACACACATACCTACACACACATGCCTACACAGACACACATATACACACATGAACACACACACCCCTACACACATATACACACATACACAAACATACACACCTACACACATCCACACATGCACACATACACAAGCATACACAGCTATACACATACATACATATACACACATACACACAAACACACTTGCATACACACATACACACAACTATACACATACATATATACACGCATACCTACACGCACATACACACATACCTACACACACACACACACATACTTACACACACACACATACACACATACCTAGACACGTACACACAGACATACAGACACATACACACATACCTACACATGCACACACATATAGACATACATACATACACACATACACATACATATACACACATACGTACACACATATACACACGCAAAAAGACACACATACAGACGCACATACACACACACAGGCACACACACGTCAGAGGGGTGAACTCCTGGCCTTGCCCTCCTGTGCAGCCATGTGACTTGCTTTGGCCTCAGTCACAGGAGACTTGCCCCTGGGCCTCTGCCATCATCATGGGACACGTATGCCCCAGTTCACCCTGCTACATATGAAAGAGCCACCCCACCTAGACCAGGCAACCCCAGCTTCTCTGTGATGTGGAACCAGCTGCCCCATGAGTGCGTGATCAATAAATGCTCGCTGTAGCCGCCAACAGCATCAGTATACAGAATTCGCCCTAGCACTTAACCCCAGGGCTCCAGGGAGCAAGTTCTGCCTTGATTTAATCTCCGGGGTCGTATTTATCAACACTGAATTACAAGTCCAGTAGGTACCTGGAAACCTACTTCCAGTTCCTGCAAAAGGCATTAACTGTCTCTTTATTGTAGATTCTGGAGTACAAAACATTTGAGCTGGCCAGAACCTGCCTTCAGTGAGAAGTCTTGATCCAAAGTCAGTTCTTTGAGGCTGGAGAGGATCTCTCTTTAAGCTTAAATTTTGCCAGTGCCGACTGCACATGCTCCTATCTTCTTCGGGAGCTGGTTGATGACATTATTCCTTCCTCTTTGGGTGACCTGAGGTGATCATTCTGGGTCCTAGGAAGGAGGTCAGGCCCAGTCAGTGGTTCGGATCTGGGCTTTGGGTTTGGCGTTGGCGGGAATCCTAACTCTGCCGTGTGCTGGGCTATGGCCTAGGGCAATTCTCTCAGTCTTCCCTGTGTTAGTTTCTCCATCTGTCAAATGGGATGATGACGAGGGAGGACTCAGTGTGCTAACAGGTAGGGGTGTGCCACGGGGGCCGCAGGAGCTGAGAATAGCTTCTGCCCCACCCTGGTGTCACATGAGGCACAGGTGCAGGGCAGGCTCTGGCCCCAGGTCCAGGCGTGCCTCCTGGGGAGTCACTGACCACAGCTGCTTCCTGGACATCTGTGCCATCCGCATGACGGCAGGTGAAGCTGCTCTTGTGTGGTGCGCCCCGGGCAGCGGTCTTACCAGGAAAACCAGGGTTTGAGGGTCAGCCTTGCTACACCTGCTCTTCTGGCTGCTGGTCTCCTTGGCTGTCAGGAGGCTTCTCTGTCTTTTCCACTTTCCCAGAAAAGGCTCATCTTTTTCTTTTATTTTTGAGATGGAGTCTCTTCAGTCACCCAGGCTGGAGTGCAATGGTGTGATCTCGCTCACTGCAGCCTCTGACTCCTGGGTTCAAGCAATTCTCCTGCCTCAGCCTCCCAAGTAGCTGGGACTACAGGTGCACACTGCCACACCCAGCCAATTTTTTTTGTATTTTTGGTAGAGACGGGGTTTCACCATGTTGGCAAGGATAGTCTTGATCTCCTGACCTCGTGATCCGCTCGCCTTGACATCCCAAAATGAAGGCTCATCTTTTAGAGATGTGACTAGCCACGCCCAAGTGTGAACCCATGCCTCAGGGTGTCACGGCAGGACCTGTGGCGCTTAGGCTTTCTGTGGCTGCATCCAAGTTCTGAATCACCCTGGAAGCTCTAAGGTTCTAGAAGGCTGGTCTGCAGATCCCTGAGGTCTTAAGAATGATCACCTTGTATTCCTTATCTATTTGGCAGGCGACTAGGACTCACAGCTTTCAAAAGGCCAACCCTAATACGCTGGGGACTGTGGATACCAGGAGGCGGGGTCCCTGGAGGCCATCCTGGACGTCAGTGGCGCAATACCAACACTGGACTCTCCCCCAGATTCACCTCTGTACCCGTATCCCATAAGACTGCTGAGAGGTCAGATCCTCCCGGCAGGGAGCTTCATCTCTTTCCTTCACGGATGTGCCCCCGCGCCCAGAGCGGCCACCAGCACGTGTAATGCCTAGTGAACATCGTGGAAGGAATGGAGAGAGTGGGGCTGTTTTGGGCTGGGTGTGACGTCCTGGGTGTCTTCCGGAAGGACTCGGGGCGAGGACTCCAGCACCTGCTTGTTGAACTGATGTTATTTTGCATGTTGCTTCTGGAACCCTGGAGGTCCCCCCAGGGAGTCAGGGCTGCCGCCGGCTGCTCACTCAGTAGCTGGCTGGGCCTGTCCCCTGCAGAGGCAGCAGGAGCCCACGCACGCGCGCGCACACACACACACACACAAGCACACACACATACATACACTAATCTGTCCCCCAGGAGGCTTACGACCTCCTCCCTCCATGAACACACGCTGCACCCATATCCTGCCCAGGGGAAGTGGAGGAGGCAAGTGAGAGGGGATGCGAGAAGCCATCACCAGGGAGCCCCTTGCCCTCCCCTCCGGGACAGTGACCTCAGGGTTGTGCAAGGGGTTCCAGGGTGGGGAAGGGATCTGAGAGATCTTTATCGCCCACAACTGCCCTGTGCTCAGCCCCAAGGATGAGGGGAAAGAGGGACTGGGGACCCACGCCGTCCATGTTCAAGGTAGGGGCCTTCGTGCCTTCCACTCAGAGATGAGAATCCCCAGGCCAGGGCTTCCTGAAGAGAGCAGACAAGATGGACAGGGCTCTCCCCAGGAGCTCCCAGCCCTGCCCCCTGCAGAGGGACAGAGGTGGCCCCACAGGGCTCTCCATCTCCTGGGGTCTCCCTCAACATCACCCCAGGGATGGAAGCAGAAGCCAGTGGAGAATGTGCGGCAGTCAGACATCTCTGCTGGGTGCCAGGCCCACTCTGCCCAGCAGCAGCAACAGGAAGCAGTGAAGGGCAGGGCTGCATTGGGCAGAGTGTCTTGGGGTCAGCTCACCCCAGGCTGAGGCCAATCCCTAGGGGGCACGCGGGGCTCAGGGACTCAGGCTGGCACAGTTAACACTGGACATTAGGGGGGCACCTAACCCTGCTCAGGGAGCTGGGGCTGCCCACCCATCAGACAGAAAACTGATCCTGGAAAACGTGATCCCTGTAGCACCCCGGGTACCTGCTGTCGAACGGGAACGACCAGAGACAAGGCCATTTTCCGAGCACTCCGGGGAACGCCAAGTCACACATTTGCTGCAAAGCACGCGCCTTGGGACCACAGCACGCAATAGGAAGTTGGTGCAGCTCGTGCCAGAGCCAGGCACTGCTGCTGCAGGGCTGAGAAGCCTGGTGCGCCGGGACCAGGGCCCCGCGAGGTGCCGGTGCGTGGCCTTTGCTCTCAGGCAGGCCTAGCGTGTGACCCAGGAGGGAGGTCCCGACAGCCCCGACCTTCCTGGATGAGCAGCGGCCAGATAGGGAAGGCGCAGGCGGAGGACAGGGAGCAGGTGGCTGTGAGGAGACAGTCCCCAAGGGGCCCCTCCAGAGTAGGAGGCAGACCTTCCCTGTCGGCCCAGGAGCCCGTTTCTCAGGGCAGGGGGTTCTGGTGATGTTGAAGAGTTCCCCTCACTGCTGCTGGCTGTGTGCCGGGATCGGCTGTGTGCCGGGATCCGCTGGGTGCCGGGATCGGCTGTGTGCCGGGATAGGCTGTGTACAGAGGCGGGCTGCCCACCTTTTTACCTGAGCTCCTTCATCTGATCTTCCCTGCCGCCCTGGGAAGGGGTACTCCTGCCTCCCATGCCACAGGGGACAACACGGAGGGTCCGTGAGCCCTGCATTCAGGGCTGGCTGACTCCAAAGTGCGCTCTGAGCTGTGCACTGCTGAGAAGCCCAGGGCAGGCTCTGCCACTCCATCACATCATCTGTCTGCCAGGACACAGAGGGGGAAACCGCCTTGAGGGGACAGGTGGCCCTGGGGAGGACAGACCAGAGGTAAGAGCACCCTCTGTTGGGGGTTTTCTCCCTCTCTGTGGCCTCTCCCTGCTCTGCCATTCCTTCTTGAGGAGGCCCCTCCTCCCTTTCACACCAGCTGCTGAGCCTGGGGCCAGGCTCTCTGGTGACTCACTCTGGGGACAGCCCAAACTCTTCGGGGTGCCAGGCACAGGGAGGACTCGGGTGGAATATTCCATCTCCCGTGGTGCCAGCCACCTGCACTGTGTTGAGTCCCTGGTCCCAGGCCACCCCCGTGTGATTCCAGGAGGGAGGCTGGCACCCCCTTTTCTGGCGTGGGCACACAGCTCTGAAGCCTACACCAGGGGTGCTGCTGTGTGTTCCCGGCAGGATAAAGACCGTGGTTAGGGGAGGTAGAAAGAGGAAAAGGAAGGGAAAATAACGTAGTTTGGGTGCTCAGTAAGAAAGCAGAGGTGTCCAGAGGCAAACAGGAGGGAGAAAGGAGAAGGAGGAAGGCAAACAAATGGGAAAATGAAAAAGAAAGAGAGAGGCGCCGTGAGGGAGAGCTGGGGAACAGTGACCCAAGTTGAGCCAGCTCTGGGCCTTGCCCCCAGCCCTGTCAGTGACATGCTTTGTACAGATGGGAAAGTCGAGGTCCAAGAATGTTAAATAACATCCAAGGTCACTTGGTGAAATTAGTGGCAAAGCTGGAACCAGAACCTGGGTGTATCCAGCTCCAAATCGGGGTTCTTTCCTCACACATACCTTGACCTCCCACCCTGGAGCCCCCCATGGACCTCTGGCTCTGGACAGGTGACCTCTACTGCCTCCCAGAGCCAGAGAACAGCCATTATCTTCCTGGCCCACAGCACGGAGATGTTGCCCTGACTCTGTGGGTCTCCAAACACAGGCTGTATTCACGACTCTCACAGACCACAGCTGCGGATGCTGAACCTCACAAGCAGAGGTAAAAGCTGGAGGCTGCGGAAGTAACCTCACTGGCTGCTTTGCAGTTTCAGACACACTGAACCAGCCCTCAAACCTCAGCTTCATTCCTGGCTCTTACAAACAAATTGTATTTTCAGATATTTATCAACTCTTGTTTTTTTTTTTTTTTTTAAAGTTTCCTTGGACCAGGAAGGCAGGTGACTGGCAAATGCTGAGTGGCAAAGTTAAAGATACTTCATTTAAAAGACGCTATTGACTAGGTGCAGTGGCTCACACCTGTAACTCAGCACTTTGGGAGGTCAAAGTGAGAGGATTGCTTGAGGCCAGGAGTTAGAGACCAGTCTGGGAAACATAGTGAGACCCAATCTCTAACACAAAATTTAAAAATTAGCCAGGCAGCTGGGCGTGGTGTCTGATGCCTGTAATCCCAGAACTTTGGGACACCGAGGCGGGTGGATCACCTGAGGTCAGGAGATCGAGAGCAGCCTGACCAACATGGTGAAACCTCGTCTCTACTAAAAATACAAAAGTTAGCTGGGCATGGTGATGGGCACCTTTAATCCCTGCTACTCGAGAGGCTGAGGCAGGAGAATCACTTGAACCCAGGAGGCAGAGGTTGCAGTGAGCTTAGATTGTGCCATTGCACTCCAGCCTGTGCGACAAGAGTGAAACTTACTTACCATCTAAAAAAAAAAAACATTAGGCACGGTGGTGTATGCCAGTGGTCTCAACTATTTAGGATTGCAGTTTGGGAGAATAAAAAGGTTCTGGAGATGGATGATGGTGATGGTAGTACATATATTATGAATATACTTAATACCACTGAACTATACACTCAATACTACTGAACTGTACACTCAATACCACTGAACTGTACACTCACTACTACTGAACTGTACACTCAATACCATTGAAGTGTACACTCAATACCACTGAACTACACACTCAATACCATTGAAGTGTACACTCAATACCACTGAACTACACACTCAATACCACTGAACTGTATACTCAATACCACTGAACTATACATTTAATACCATTGAATTGTATACTTAATACCACTAAACTGTACACTTAAAAGTGGGTAAGATGGCACATTTTACATGTACTTTTACCACAGTAAAAAAAAAAAACTGGGAAAAAAGAAAGAGGAACTTCTGCATCATGGAGTCAACAGCAGCTCCACATTTGGGTGTATGTGTTTAAGCCAAATATTGAAGCTGGATCAATAAACATGGCACATGGTGGCTCACACCTGTAATCTCAGCACTTTGGGAGCCCGTGGTGGGTGGATTGCTTGAGCCCAGGAATTTAAGACCAGCCTGGGCAACATGGAGAAACCCTGTCTCTACACAAAAGACAATAAAACAATTAGCTGGGCATGGTGGTGTGCACCTGTAGTCCAGGCTACTCGGGAGGCTGGGGCAGGAGGATGGCTTGAGCCTGGAAGGTCAAGGCTGCAGTGAGCTGTGACTGTGCCACTGTACTTCATCTGGGTAACAGAACGAGACCCTGCCTCAAAAAATATATATGCAAATAAAAATTTTAGTCTTGGCGTGGTGGTCTTACAGGTTTACAGGTGGGATTACATGCCTGTAATCCCAACACTTTGGGAGGCTGAGGTGGGTGGATGACCTGAGCTCAGAAATTCAAGACCAGCCTGGTCAACATGGTGAAACCCCATCTCTACACAAAAATTAGCCCGGCATGTTGCTGGGAGCCTGTAATCCCAGCTACTCAGGAGGCTGAGGCAAGAGAATCACTTGAACCCAGAAGGCAGAGGTTGCAGTGAGCCGAGATTGCACCATTGCACTCCAGCCTGGGTGACAGAGCGAGACTCCGTCTCAAAAATAAATAAATAATAAAAAGAGAAAATTGTAAAATGTGGTAGACACAGTTGCTGGCTGGCCCAGCTGTCACCCATGACCCCTATATTTCCTGAATTTTCTTCCAGCTGGGGTGGCCTGTGGTGGTCTGTAACCCGAGTCCTGGAGGGTGGGGCTTCGGGAAAGTACTGCTTGGAAAGGGAAGCATCCTGGTGTGTTCTTGTCATGGAAGAGGCCGAGTATCCAGTTCTGCTTCTGTTTTCAGCAGGGGTGGTGCTGGGGGGCATCTCAGGCCAGATCAGGGGCAGAAGATCCAGTCTGAGAGGCTGAGGTGGGAGGCTGTACAGCAGCAGGTGGTCCTAACCACAGAACGAGATCCCGAGCCAGCCCTGTCTGGGGACCACGGAAACTTTCCTCCAGCCTAATGGGGACCTCACAGTGGTTCTCCTTCTAGCTTCTAGTTATTTCTACAACATAAGGATCAACTACTGAATCAATCTGCTTTGATGCAACTTCATTCCTCTGGAACAGGACTGTGGGGAGGGGGCATGTCCCCCAAGCGTTACCAAAGATAACTAGGTTCACACGTCGTGAGACCTCTGAGCACGCAGAGACAGGACCCCAGGTGCAGGGCTGCGGGGGATGCAGGACCCCCGCCGCAAGACCCCCACATTGTAGGTCTCCCTGCCTCTACCTGTGGGAAACTCTGGGCAGATCATCCCACTGGGGACAACTGAAATGACAACATGGTCCTTTGCATGATGATTGGAAACCACCTTCCTCATCACTTTCACCTGCTGGGCCTTCTCTGCCCTCTGGAGATTGACAACGAAGTGAGTCCCTCTGTTTAGGACAATCCCTGGAGCATCTGAGGACACCCGCCATAGCTCACCCCATCTACAAGTGGGCCCTTTGTTCTTGAGAGCAATCCTTGCTTCTTTCCCTCCTTCCACACAAGGCTCCTGACTTAAGCCCATGAATGTAATTTTGGCCGACGCTGTGCAACTCGTGCCGCGCATGGGCTGTGACATCAGACCCTCGCCAAACCTTACAGGCCGGCCTCGGGGCAGTGCTCTACCATGGAAGATGCTCAGGTCGAGGTCACCAAGCTGGGCTTTGGAGAGCAGGAAGTCCGGTGCTCCAGTGCCTCACTCCAGAGCCTTAGTTAACCATCATTGGGCACAGTTTCTTTCTGGAACATCAGCACCCTGCCACCCTCTTTGAATGGTGTTTCTGTTTGCCACATCCTTCCTAAAATGACAGAGGCACCCAGAACCTGAGCAGCATTGCACGCTGGCTGGCCAGCAGAGTGCAGCACGACAGCTTCCCTCCTTGCTCTGGGACAGGGGTTGGCAAACTGGTGGACCAGCCTGTCACCTGTGTTTGTGCAGCCCTTGAGCTAAGAATCGTTTTTCCAGTTTTATTTAATTCATTTAATCTTTTTTGGAGAAAGGAACTTGCTCTGTTGCCCAGGCTAGAATACAGTGGCATGATGACAGCTCACTGCAGTCTTGAACTTGTGGGCTCAAGTGGTCTGTCTGTCTCAGCCTCCCAAGTAGCTAGAACTTTATGTGTGTGCCGCCACCCCCGGCTAATTTTAAGATTTTTTTGTAGACACAGAGTCTTAGCTGGGTGTGGTGACACGTGCCTGTAATCCCAGCTACTCCGGAGGCTGAGGCAGGAGAATCGCCTGAGCCTGGGAGTTGGAGGTTGAAGTGAGATGAAATTGCACCACTGCACTCCAGCCTGGGTGGCAGAGTGAGACCCTGTCTCAAAAAAAAAAAAAAAAAAAGAGAGAAAAGAAAAAGAAAAGAAAAGGAAAAAGAAATAGCACAGATGACGAAATCATGAGATGAAAAGCCAATGACTAATGTGTGGGAAATACCTGCCAAAGACGTAGAGAGACAGAGAGGGAACACCTGGGGCCAGAGAACGCTCCCTGATAGAAATCACAGGGCCTCACTGCCTCATCTGCGCAACTCCTTGAAGGCCTGTGGGCTTCACAGTGGAACCGCGGGGCAGAAAGTGAATTCCAGGTCATGCTGTAGTTCTTTTTCCCTTTAAAACTAAGTTTACACCCTTTTGTGAAGTGTGTCAGAGCTCCTCCCATTACAGGAAGTTGATCAAGAGAAGCCAGGGAGAGAACAGAACCAGGCTGGACAGTGTGTTCCAGGCCAGTCCTGGCAAGAGGCTTTGATGGGGTCTAGACAGTGGACGTGCATCTGAAGATGTGTGTGCAGGTGCGTGCACACACATACGCACACATGCACACACATACGCACACATGTGCACACGTACACACACATGGACACCGCCGGGCCCACTCTACCTGTTAGGGAGACTGCTTACGGTCTGCTGCCTGCTCATGTACCCAGCGAGCTGCTGGGGAAAAGCCGCACTCTGCACGAGTGGATGCCCCGCCCCATGCGAGGCCGGCCTCCTGCTGCTCTGGAAATCAAATACTCCAAGGGATAGGTGCAGAGTAAGGCCCAGCACCCCTACAGAGGATGGGGTGGCCAGGGGGACTTGGAGAGCTGCATAGTGGTGCTGCGTGACCCTGGCTCATATCTCCAGATGAGGATGTCCAGTCAGGGCCCACTTCAAACAGAGGCTCAGAGTGTGACCTGTAGCTCCTGGGGGAGAGGGGTTGGACTGTGGGGTGCAGTGCACCCAGGAACACTTTTGCTTTGCTCTTTCTGGCCTGGACGTGCCCAATTTCCCTGCTTTACAGCTTTCCCTGCGGCTGCTCCCAGAGGAATGGCAGGGCTGCTCTGTGGCCTCACTGTGGGCCGAGGCCAGAGGCTTCGGACATCTCCCCACTCAGGCCCAAGACCTGAGATTCCCACGGAAACAAGTCCCCCAGATGACCCCTCACCATGTGGCACAGGGGTGTCAAACTTGAGACCCCAGGGACCTGGGACAGAGCTCTGGGGCGGCGATTCGGGGGCCTCACACCCTCAGCCACTTCCCTGATTGCAGCTTCGTTTTCATCAACTGCTGCAGGTCTGTTGCTACCAGGAGCATTTCTCAGCCCATGTTGGTGTCCTGAGTGATCCTTTTTTTGTGTGTGTGACGGAGTCTTGCTCCGTCCCTAGGCTGGAGTGCAGTGGTGCGATCTCAGCTCATTGCAACTTCCACCATGCCACCTGGGTTCAAGCAATTCTCCTGCCTCAGCTTCCCAGCTAGCTGGGATTACAGGCACACACCATCAGGCCTGGGTAATTTTTGTATAGTCATTAGAGACAGGGTTTCCCCGCCTTGGCCAGGCTAGTCTCGAACTCCTGACCTCAGGTGATCTGCCTGCCTCGGCCTCCCAAAGTGCTGGGATTACAGGCGTGAGCCACCATATCTGGCTCTGAGTGATTCTTAAAGAGGATGAACAGAGGACCAAGGGAAACCTGTCCTGGGAGATGGCTGCCCTCGGGGCAGGCAAGCCACTGTCAGGGTGATGGGGGGCAGGTCCTTTCTGCCACGGAGAACACAGCGCAGTGGAACCCGACTTGGCTCGCCACCTGTCTCGTGAAATCCAAGCCCTGCCCTTCGCAACATGGAGAAAACAATCTGTGGATCTTAATGCCCCAGCTCCAGGATCTCCTCCTCATTGGTGCAGGTGAGGGGATGCCTGATGAGGCAGTGCTCCTGGCCCCCACACTCATCAGCTCCCTTGTGGGGAGCCATGTCAAACCAGACAGTTCCAGGCAGCTCCTGCAGGCCACACTGAACTGAGGGGAGCCAGACCCCGCCCCTGCACCTGCCTCAGCATCTCCCACCCTTCCCAGGGCTGTGGCTGCAGCTGCCTCTACTTGGCTGCAGTGTCAGGGAGAGAAGGAGCCTCTGCATCTGGGGGGCTCATCAGTGAGGGACCAGGGAGGGGCAGGTGCAGGAACAGGAGGGGAGGTCCCAGGTTCTCCTGGCCAGGCCCTCCCTCAGGGGTAAGGGCAACAGTGAGGCACACACACTGCGGCGCCCAGCTTCTCCCACTCCTTTCCGAGCATCCACAGTAAACGGGGATAAAGGAAATGCTGAGTCTCCTCTCAGAGCCAGATTGAAATGTTAAGTGAGCCAAGGTAGGAAAATAACACGGGGATGGGGCCACAACAAGAACCACTTCCCAATGATGACCGTGTTTCAAAGCCTGACTCAGCATGGCGGGGGCGCAGAGGAGGCCCAGCTCCCCATGGATGGGTGGCTCTGTCTCTGGCTCCAGCTCCAAGCTGCTGCCTTGGCTTCCTGGGCAGAGGGGGTGGGTGGTAACTTCTTAAATCCCAGGATGGGAGAAGGAAGAAGAGGCCAGAGTCCTGGTGTTTCCCAGATGGGCAATTTCGGAGAGATCGTTGCTTTACTTTTCTGGTAAGTTTTCTTCTTCTCCTGTCAGGATAAAAGGTTTGCAGGGAGGAATCTGAGACCATCTTTCAAGTCTCAACTTCAGTATGATTGCCTCAGTAAATAGTTTTCTGATACCCCTGGCTAGGAGAAGTCTCATATACGTCCTATGAAGTAAAGGTAGAATTCTAAGTGCCCCAACTGACTGGATGGACCCTTTCTCTTCACTAAGTGGCTCCAGAGACACTTGGAAAACTAGCTCAGGTCATGTTAGAAATAGAGGATCAGAAATGCCTCATTATACTCTCCTCCCTTTGGAATTCAAGCACGACTAGCCAGCATTTTCGTGGAAATAGAGAACTGAAGCCTCAGAAAAGAGATTCTTTGTAGAAGTAAGATACCAAATTCCAACCTGACTCAAGAATAGCATCACATGACAGCGAGCAGGCCTTGAAATGAATCAAAGGCTTTTACCCTAAAATATATTTCTTTGACATATTTTCAAATTGCCCTGCACAGTTATCTTTTGTGAGAGAAATTTACATTTTGCAGAGAGTCTCCTTCCCTTTCCAGGCCTTTTGTTATACTGAGGGGATTAGCTGAGAGTCTAGCATCTTTTAAAGGTCTTAACAGAAAATATTTGCCATCTGTTTTCTCTAAGGGTGGCCACATAAGCGACTTCTTCAGGGGCCGGGCACGGTGGTTCACGCCTGTCGCCCCAGCACTTTGGGAGCTCGAGGCAGGCAGATCACGAGGTCGGGAGATCCAGACCATCCTGGCTAACATGGTGAAACCCCGTCTCTACTAAAAATACACAAAATTAGTCGGGTGTGGTGGCGGGCGCCTATAGTCCCAGCTATTCGGGAGGCTGAGGCAGGAGAATGACATGAACACAGGAGGCGGGGTTTTCAGTGAGCCAAGATCGCACCACTGCACTCCAGCCTGGGCGACAGAGCGAGACTCCGTCTCAAAAAAAAAAGAGACTTCTTCAATAATAAGAATCATGTTCTCCAAAACCCATTATCTTAACCCAGATACTTTGTTATGCTGATTTCAGGTCTTTAGATAAAAAACTTAAGTCTTTCAATCAATTGCCAATCAGAAAATCTTTGAATCCACCTGTAAACTGTAATCCCCTCCCCACATTGCCTTGCTTCTAGCAGTTTTGTGTTTATGGACCAAGTCAACATATATCTCACATGTATTGATTGATGTTATTAAATTTATGCTGCCATCAAACCACTTGGGCACATGTTCTCAAGATCTTCTGGGGCTACGTCACAGGGCACGGGCCTCATATTTGACTCAGAATAAATCTCTCTAAATATTTTACAATGTTGGCTTTTTGCCAATAGTTCCAATAGACCCTACTCTGTGGTCTTTGTTCCATTCATCAGCATGGTATTCATAAAGTATTAGTTATTAAAATAACCGCATGTTGGCAATTTCTTATGAAGTTATATGAGGACTAACTATGGGATCCAGTGTAAATGTTTCAAAGTATTTATGCAGTTATTTCAAAATTTATGTTCCACAGATACTCCTATCAGATTCCGGATGACAGCTAATTATTTGTTTTATAATTTTTGCATTTTTTCATAAATGATCACACCCTATCTTTTCTAGGCCTTTATTGTAGAAAATTATGTGAAACTACTCAGGGCTACATGTGAAAGTCATGACTGCGGTGGCTGCCGGAAGTGAAGTGCCTTTCCTCTGCAGTCACCAGACACTCAGATTCCTCCAGTGACACCTTCATTTTGTTTCCCTCTTGGCTTTGGCCCTTAAATTGTGCTATCCAGGGAGACTCTGACTTTCATCTCCCCCAGTTCTTGCCAGAGCCACAAGGACCTGACAATTGTCAATGTGGTGGGAAGGACTGCAGCAAACAGGCGCTCTCTGTCCTTCCGAGGGAGCCATACTCCAGGCAGACATCGCAGTCCTGGCTCAGGGTGTGTCCTTCCAAGTATCCCTGTCCCTCCTGCAGGTGTGATGCTGATCCACGCATCTTCCTCCCATTCCTAGGTAGAGTGTCTCCTTGTTTTTCCCCAGATCTTCTTCCAGCAGCCACTATGTCTTACCACTGCTGTCTTCAGCTTCCTCTTTTCTGCCCTTCCCAGCAGGATGAGGCTGTTTTTCCTGAGGATAAAGAGAGGAGGTGGGACATGAGTCTCATTCCTGAGAGAATGGACAGAGCTTTGGAGCTTTTCTTTCTGCTAACACAGTTTCTATGAGTTGCTCCAGTGCCAGTGACACAGAGATGTTAGTGGCTTTGCCCCTGCATGTTAATTCTTTGGTAATGTAGTGGTGGCAGGGGAGGTGTGTCTGGATACATTTCGGCCACAGCTCCTGTTCCCCTTGCCCAGGCAGAACCATCTCAGGAGGGAGAGCGTGGAGATTTTTGTGATGTGTCCTCAATCCCGGGAGAAAGGTTTCAATAGCAGTAGGAGTCCCTCAGTCGTATGTCCTCTGATCATTTAAACAACAGCTTCTTTATTATACTCAATTGTAAACAATTGAGTATATATGTCTAATTTAGTCTTGCATTAGCTTATCTGAATTTGCTGGACACTGCCCCAGATAAGGTCATATTCTCTTCCTGTTTATCCCTGAAAGTCACTGACTTTCTCAAGATGTAAAGGCTCCTTTTTGTCCTATAACATCAATAAACTCGTGTATTAAAGAAAATGTGCTGATTTGCAGCTCAGTAAGGTTAGTTGTTGTAAAAATCATATAATTTTTATGGGATGCCTACATCTCCAGGCCAAGTAGAAGCTATATTTTTCATACTCAGAAACTGGAAATAACACAAATATTAAGGAGATTTATAAAGAAATAGTAAGGAGGCACTCATTAACTGGAATACTGTTCCTCATGAGAATCAACACATTCTTTGTTCACAACCAAATTACTGACTCATAGGTAATTATGCTGACCGAGAAGCCACACAAATGAAATGGAAACTATAAGATTTCACTTCAACAAAATCTTGAAAAATAGATCTGAGGTAACAAAGATGAGAGATTGACTCAGTATGGCGAGAGGAAAATGACTGGGACACAGGAATCACAGGAAGACAGGGAAACTTTTAAGCGTAATTCATCATTATCTGGATTGTTATATTGGATGCACAGGTGAGCACATGTGAAATTACATGTGTTTTCCTCTAGAGACATGGTCTTGCTTTGTCATCCAGGCTGGAGCTCAGTGGTGAGATCATAACTCTCTGCAGCCTCAGACCCTGTGTCTCCAGTAATCCACCTCCCTCCGCCACGTGTAGCTGGGACTACATGTACGCAGCATCATGCTCAGCTTCAGTGTGCATTACACTGCGCACTTAAATTATGCAATATTGAATACATAGCAATAATGCTTCAAAAAGGGTGTTGCAAATAAGGGGATAGATAATTTGCTCTATAAAGGTTAATGGAAAGATGGACACTAACGTGAGAAATGTGTTCTGCTTTTGTTGTCTGTTCTTTTAATGTGAAATAGAGGAAACCATTGTTAATATTATGTTTTGGGTGGGTGAAATTTTGCAATTGCAAGCCATATATTGAAATATTTAGCCCATTCAGAGGGATTTTTGTGTTTATTCTCACCTAAAATTCTCAATTCTTTGCATGTGTAGATTCAGTTTTTCTAACACCCTCTTAGGGAGAGACTTTGGTTTATCCACTGTGTATTGTTGGTTCTCATGATGAAAATCAGTTTGCCGTCAATGTATCAGTTTATTTTTCAGCTCATTCTACACATTTAGGCCAACACTATCCTGTTGTTATTACTCTGCTTTTGTGATTATTGTGAAATCTGGCAGTAAAATGTCATCAAGTTTATTCTGGCATTTTTACAAATACTATAGCAAAATGTTTTAACTTTTAGCGCCTAAGTATGATAAAAGTGTGGCTTTAAATAACGACTTTTGTTATGTACAGGTTATAGTCTTGCATTCCTCCTTTCCCCCCACCTCCCCCCCTTGGATCATAAAATTTTATTGGAAGGTCAGGGGAAGAACCAGGGGTAAGGGTCCCTTCCTTCCCATCCCCTTACCCAGGAGACACCCTCCGAAGGACAGCAGAAGCCCCCAGAGCCTGCTGCCTCAGAGGACCTTGGAGGCAGACAGGTTGTTGTAGTGATCTTCCTGGCCCTCGAGTGGGCTGCGGTAGGTGGCAATCTCCTGCTCCAGCCGCGACTTGATGTCCATCAGCCGCTGGTACTCCTGATTCTGCCGCTCACTATCAGCTCGCACATCGCCTAGCTGGGCTTCAACACCACTGATCAGTCCCTGATATGCGCCAGCTGGGCTCCAAAGCGCGCCTCGGTTTCTGCCAGTGTGTCTTCCAAAGCAGCTTTCATGCTCAGCTGGGACTGCAGCTCAATCTGAAGACCCTGGAGGGTGCGCCGCAGGTCAGTGACTTCGGACCTGCTTATCTGGAGCTGCTCCGTGTGGCCAGACAGCTCCCGGTTCGATCTTCAGTCCCGCTGGTGAACCAGGCTTCAGCATCCTTCCGGTTCTGCTCGGCCATGACCTGATATTGGCTTCGCATGTCATTCAGGATCTTGGCGAGATCAGTGCCTGGAGCTGAATCCACCTCCACACTGACCTGGCCTCCCACTAGGCCCCTCAGCACACTGATTTCCTCCTCATGGTTCTTCTTCAGGTAGGCCAGCTCTTCCTTCAGGCCCTCGATCTGCATCTCCAGGTCAGTCCTGGCCAGGGTCAGCTCCTCCAGCACCCTGCGCAGGCCGTTGATGTCGACCTCCAGGCTCATACGCAGAGCTTGCTCCGTCTCAAACTTGGTTCGGAAGTCATCTGCAGCCAGACGGGCATTGTCGATCTGCAGGACAATCCTGGAGTTCTCAATGGTGGCACCAAGAATGTTGTCCCGCAGGTGGTGTAGTAGTGGCTGTAGTCGCGGGAGGGCCTGGGCCCCTGCTTCTGGTACCAGTCGCGGATTTTCACCTCCAGCTCGCCGTTGGCCGCCTCCAGGGCGCGCACCTTGTCCAGGTAGGAGGCCGGGCGGTCGTTGAGGTTCTGCATGGTGAGCCTCTTGTTGCCCGCCAGCAGCCCGTCGGACGTGGCCAGGACGCCGCCGTAGCCGCCGCTGTAGCCCCCGGAGGAGGACGAAGACACGAAGCGGGCAGAGGACACGGACACACCGCGGCCGCCGGAGCCCCCGTGCATGCTGGGCGCGCGAAAGGCGACCCCCGGCCCAAAATGCACCGAGCCGCCGCCCAGGCCTCCGACAGACGACATAGCCGACGACTGGAGATAACTGTAGGAAGTCATGGACAGAGCGACCCTGGTGCCAGAGGCTGCGATTCGCGGAAGGAGCCGCATTCCTCCTTTTTAGAGTTTTTATTATGAAATCTTGAAATTTTAAAACGTTATTTTCTGTGTCTGATCAGAAGTTAATGGATTTTTTCCTTTATTCTCCTTTTTTTTTTTTTTTTTTTTTTTTTTGAGACTGAGTATCGCTCTGTCGCCCAGGCTGGAGTGCAGTGTCAGGATCTCAGCTCACTGCAAGCTCTGCCTCTCGGTTTTATGCCATTCTCCTGCCTCAGCTTCCTGAGTAGCTGGGACTACAGGTGCCTGCCACCACGCCCAGCTAGTTTTTGGTATGTTTTAGTAGAGGCAGAGTTCACCGTGTTAGCCAGGATGGTCTCGATCTCCTGACCTCCTGATCCGCCCGTCTCGGCCTCCCAAAGTGCTGGGATTACAGGCTTGAGTCACCCCACCCAGCCTTCCTTTATTCTCTTAATTTAGCACTCCTAACTTACTGATTTGAAGATGTTGAATAATCAGTGCATCTCAAAAATAAATTTGAGTTTGTCATGTTGTATGATCCTTTTAAAGTCTTATAGAATTTGACTATTATTTGGGAGTAGTTTATTCATATGTACTAAGAAAATTTGTCTGAAGTTTAATTTTCTTCTTTCGCCATTCTCTATTACTTGTAATAAGGTAATTGTAGCCTCTTAGAAAGAATTTAGAAGGTTGGCACTTCACCCATTTTTGAAAAACTTAGAGAATGCTTGTCATTACTTTTTTAAATGCCGAGAGTCATTTTTTCTAATATATCACTTATCATGAAGAACATTTATAGTGTGCTCGGGAAGCAGGCATACTACGCTGCTCTGGGTTGGGATGTTCTGTAGATGTCTATTAGGTCCATTTATTCAACAGTGCTTCAGTCCACGGGCTTCCTGAGAATCTTTCTGTGGGTGTTCTATACATTATTGAAGGTGAGGTGTTGAAATCTCCTCCTTTTTTCATTGTTTTCTATTCCTCCCTTCATATCTCTTAAAGTTTGGCAAATGTAGTTAGAGTTCTATTTTTTCAAATATGTAAAAGAGAAAGAAAACACTAATTGCTTAGTAATTTTAATGAGAAAATCACATAACAAAATATTATATTTTCCAAATGCTGCCATCAACATTAAACTCCTCCAGGGGTCTCACATCTGCCCTGGACTCTGCTGTCTCCTCAGGCATCCCACCTCAAAGTTTGCTACAGAGGAGGGGACATGATAATAGGGTCCTCCCTCTCCTAATGAAAACCAGGAGAGCCCTGACCTGACAACTCTGGGAGAAGAGCCCCAGTCCAGAATTACCAGTAGTTTTGATTTGATGATCAGCTCTGAACACACATGGCTCACCATAGAGTTAGGGCTGAACTGGGTTTTCTTGTTGCTATTTTAAAAGGCAAATAATGGAGAACTAGAGATATTGAGCATGAGTGGATGTGAGTGAAAAAACAGTGATGATGTGTGGCAGTTTCTTACCAAAGTGTCCTTAGGTTTGTAGGTGTCTAGTGTGAGGTGCAGGTGGTGGAGTCTAGGGGAGAGGCAAGAGGCAGAAAAGTGTGCAGGAGGCTGGGTGAGGCTGCAGACACCGTCAGTCCGCTATGCCAATCTCACCACAAGTGCTGGAGAAGGGTGGGGGTCTGATGGAGATTCCTAACAACCCTGTGGTTCAAGCTAAGTCCATCAAGGCCATTGGTTCTTCCCAGAGCATAGCTGTCCATCAGGAATCCCCCATGCGTCCAGCAGCAGCTATGCATTAGCATCTTCAAGGTGCACAGTCATTGTTGGGAGGAGCTCCAGGATGTGTTTCTTTGTCAAAAACTGGGTTATGATGTCAGAGAGCTATGCCGGGTGCCTGGTCCAGGTGCTCTCTGACGTTGGAGGTAGAGGAGGTGCGTTCTCAGGGTGGAAACACCATTTTTGGATATGTACATAAGAAAACATGATTTTCCTTGGTTCTCTTAGATGACATGGAGAAGCAAGCATGCAGCCTGCAAACAATTGTAATTTCCTACTTTACCCCAAGTTCATGGTTTCTTGTAAACTTTGGTTTCTGTCCAAGTACAGAGATATTGATTAGAGTTAGTTTGCTTCTTTTCACACACTAACCCTCACCTCCCCCAGATAAAGAGCACATTGTCCTCACTCTGAGTCTGAGGGAGGAGCTGTTCCTGTACAACTAAGTGCCTGCAGAGACCACCGTGTGCAGCTCTGCAGTCAGATGTTTCCCCACGTGAGGCGACCTCCATGGCCCGTGATTGCTGCTCAGGTCTCATTGTGGATTCAGGAGTAGCACGCATTTAGGCTATCACAGGTCAATCTGATTCTGAAAATCACCAGTTTCATAGAGAGAGGTAATAATCTAATGCCCATTCTTCTGTCGGCAGTTTGTCTTTCTTATTTGGTTGAAAGTTTGAAGAAAAAATGTGACCATATTTCTGTCTAATTCTAACTTCAGAATCTACTATTTGCTCTAGGAGACCCACAAATTGCAAAACAGGGAGTTCTTCATTTTCATCAAAATGTGCATATTTGCGAATTTCAACATGCTGTTCAGAACCTGTGCATGCTGACAACTATGGTTCCCGGTGCACTCCTGGCCTGGTGAAGCCCTCACAGACCCTGTCCCTCACCTGTGCCACCTCTGCATTCTCCATTACAACCAGTGCTTCCTGCTGGAGCTGGATCCATCAGCTCCCTGGGGAAGGGACTGGAGTGAATCAGGTACACAGGTCATGATGGAGTTCACATTCCAACCCACTCCTCAAGAGTCCAGTCACCATCTCCAGATCCACATCCAAAAAACAGATTTTCCTTCAGCTGAGCTACCTGAGCAACGAGGACACAACCATGGATTTTTACACAAAAGACACAGCCAGGGGAAGACACTGTGAGCTCAGACAAACCTCCGTGCAGGGGAGCTCGGGAACAGCAGGAGGCACTCAGGACACCAGGGGGCGCTCAGGACACACATCAAGGCAGGTGCAATGAGGGGGAAAAGGTGCTGGAGCTGGGGTTTGGCATCACCATTGTATTTCACCACTGGACACCGGCCACTATGTTTATTCTCATGTACGTGGTTCTTTGTATTATTAGAAAATGGCACTTATGTAAATATATACCATATGTAGGTGCATCAAGTCATCCTCTCCATCTTATACTTTTCCAATAAGACTCTGAGTCCCTGTATTTGTTTGAGCTCCTCATAAATTATGGTCAGTCATGTAGGATCTCTTTTTCTTCTTTCTCCCTTTTTCCCTCCTTCTCTCTCACTCACAAACTCTCTTTTTCTATCTCTCTTCTCACACACACACACACGCAGAATTCTGTAACTTCAATTTCATGATGTATTGAAGACAATTGATTAAACTGCAGCTTTTCCAGTTTAGCTGCTCTTCATATTGCTGTAAGAAGAAGAACGTCGTGTTTGTCAGCTATGTACTTCTCTAAGAAGAGTAGCAGCTTTTTAAATAATACCCAGATACTGAAAGCAGTCCAAATATCCATCAGCAGCTTAATCAAATAGTGGTAAATTCATTCACTGGAAAAACATCCACTGTTACAATCAGGTACTGCTGGATATGCTCAATAACAAGGGTAAATTCACAAGTACGTATGATGAGTGAAGTAAGTCAAACAAATATAAGTCCATACATATTATTCCGCTTTTATAAATTCTATAAAATGAAAACTAATGTAACATAAAGAAAACCAGTAGTTGACTCCGGACGTGGTGGGAGAAGGAAAGGTGGAGGAAGCAGGAGTTACAGGAAAACAAGAGGAAATTTTGAGGGTAACTGATTTTTCTATGTTGGGTAAGGTAATGGTTATGTCACTATTTTGAAATTGTACACGTTATTGGATGGCTATTATTTGCTCATTTTACCTCATTAAAATATTACAAATGTAAACACATATAATTTGATAGAAAATAAGTTAGTCAGAGATGAATAAAATATATGAGAAATGAAAAAAGAAAATCACCAAACAAGGGCATGAAGGACTTCACTCAATAAACTGAAGACATTTTAAATTTCTCAACACTGAATTAAAGATTTAATTAAATACATATAAGAAATTAAAGAATCCAATATATACACTTGAAGGAACCCTATCACTACCTATATTTTTAGGGAAAAACTAGAATACAACAAAGTAATGTCATGATTTCATAATGTAACAGGGGTTAATGAACCACACCAGGCATGTACAGCTCTGTCCCGGAGTTCATTCAGGGAACAGGTGTGTCCTGTGGTTAGGAATCGTGCACCAAGCTCACAGCATCAGTTCTAGTGGAAACAAGGCAAAGGCCAAGAGATCTCAACTAAAATGTAGTTGGATGTCACATCTGGGGGAGTGGCACATTCCCCGTGTCAGTATGGCAAGGTTAATTACCTCTGGATGTGTCTGCCAAGATTAGTGCTCATATCTCAGGAATGTGCAAAATGACTAAATACAACAAGAAAGGAGACCGGCTCAGGGTTTCTACAGTGGTTTGGTGGTGGAGGCAGAATGAGGGTTCTCACTCACAGAAAGGAGGTTGTGGGGCTTGAATCTCCAAATGGCGTCAAATGAGGGAGTTCCTGTGATTCCTAACTAGATTATTCATCTTGTGTAAGAAAGAAGAGAGATGATGGAGGAATGAGCCTTAATTATCAACAGCCAGGCTCAAAACAATAGTCTGACAATTTATTCTACGCAGCAACTATAAAAATCATGAATATGGGTTGAAAACTACCAGGTCTACACAAAATGAGAAGACTGCTTAAAGAATAAGCAAATAATAAGGAAAGGGAGGAGAAAAATGAGGAGAACGAGGTGGAAGGCATGGGATAGGGGATTAGACAAGGGTCCTGTCCCAATGTCTTGTGTGGAGACTTTTCACTGTCTAAAATCATCTGCTTATTCTGAATGTCTTAGGTGAGCTGTCTGCTCCAAACATCAGAAGCCCAGAGGATTCCTGAAGATACTAATATCTTCTATTTGGGTAGCCTTACAATAGTGAATTCTTCTTAGTTATTGTTACTGTAATGAGAGAGAGGCTCTCACTCTGTTGCAGAGGTTGGAGTGTAGTGGCACAATCACAGTCCACTGTAACCTTGAACTCCTGGCTCACATAATCCTTCTGTCTCAGCTTCCTGACTAGCTAGGAGAAGAGGAATGCACCACCACAACCAGCTAATTTTTAAAAAATTTTTTCATAGAAATGGGGTCTCCAACAGAGTGAAACTCCATCGCCAAAAAAAAAAAAAAAAAGAAAGAAAGAAAGAAAAAGAAAAAGAAAAAGAAATGGGGTCTCTCTGTGTTGCCCAGGCTGGTCTTGAACCCCTAGTCTCATATGATTCCCCTGGTTTTGCTTCTCAAAGCAGTGGAATTATAGGCATGAGCCACCGCGTCTGGTCTGAACTGATTCTTTAGTTGCAAAATATCAACACAAGAATTGACTCCCTGAATTTTTTCTGCTGTGTTTTGGTCAGTAGTGACTGATAAGATTCATTCCAACATGTTTCAACAGCAGATTTTTTTCCTGATGTTTCTTCCAGTATACATAATTCCATGGCTGAAGATCACAAAACACTGTTAAAAGATGACATAAAAAGCCAACCTTAAACTTTTGGTGATTGAAGTGAGTATAATACAAAAATTACTTTCAATATTGTGTAACACATGCATGCAACAAAACGGAGGTGAGCAATGAGGGTAAAATTTTTCAATGTATGAATCTTACAGCTTCTGAATCACAGGGTAGTAACTGATGTGTCCTGAGGGAGGGACAAGAGTGCCATAGTACTAGTGGGATAACTGTTGGCCAAGAGAGTTTTCACATTTTAGCTGGGCACGGTGGCTCACGCTTGTAATCCCAGCACTTTGGAAGGGTGAGGTGGGTGGATCATGAGGTCAGGAGATCGAGACCATCCTGGCTAATATGGTGAAACCCCATCTCTACTAAAAATACAAAAATTAGCCGGGCATGGTGGTGTGCGGAGGTGGTTCAGTGGCTCACTCAGAAGCAGAACTGTCCCTGGAGCTGGCTGGAGGGAGGAAGCAGCTGTTGGTCAGCATAGACAGTGGTGGGGGGACTGAAATAATCTTTCTGCCGCTGGGAGGAAAGGTGAAGGTCCCTGTGCCTGGGAGGGTCCAGGCTGAGGCTCGGAGCACCCGCAGTGATGCTAATCCTGAGAGTCCCCTGCGTGCTCGGACTCAGGGATCTGCTCCCAGCCTCAAGGTTGGGGATGAGGCTCAGGAGGGATAGAGGGGTCTGTGTGGCAAGGGAGGCCCCCCCAGTGGGTGACAGCCCTGCCTACCAAGGGCTGGACCACAAGACTGAGCTTCCTCACGTGTCGTTCTTTGAGCCAAGTACCCTGTGGGGAGGTTTGGACCAGGCTGGCCTCAGTGCTCCTGCCTGGAACTTCGAGGCAGGCAGCCCAGGGGCCTCCTGAGCTCAGGCCATACCCAGCGACAACCTTCTTAACTGGGGTCCTGACCACATCCCTTCCTGCTTGAAACCGCTCAATGCCCAAGGTCCTGAACAGCGACTGCAGTCCCCCTACCCCCAGCCCCCGGCCTCTGCAGCACTCTGCACCCTTTCTGCCTGTTGTAATCCCCACTCCCCAGAGCTTGCTGCCTCTCTGCCTGCCCCTCTCCCTGCCTCTGCCTGCTCACCCCACCTGTCCCTCAGCTCTCAGCCTCTCCACAGGCCCTCCCACCACCCAGCTGGGCCTTCACACTCCTGTGCCCTGGCCTCCTCGAGCCCCCACAGGGCAGATGTCAGCTTCCCACTCTTCATCATGAGGGGCCTCGGGAGCCTCTTCAAAATGCTGCCGAGCACCAGGAAGCATGGGGAAACGGCCCGGCTACCCTTGGGAAGCACTCCGGCTCACCACACAATGCTGGGCATGCGCAGGGCCCTGGAAATAGCCCTGGAATGGTGGAGGGGAAGGGACCTACCCAGGGGCCTGAGCAGCGGACAGAAGCTGCAGTGTCCTGGCTCTGGGAGCCGAGGCTGCTCAGTGGCAGCTTCCCAAGGGCAGGCCAGAGGCCAGGAGTCTGGGGCACCAGTGCTGGGGGCCCTGCTGTCAGACTTGCCTGCCTGCCCTTCCTACTCAGTACCTACGGGGCACCTCACCATGAAGGGCTGGCACCGGACACTGGGTCCTGCCTAGACCCCGCCCCAGGGGCCTACTCATGCTTTCCCTGCCGCAGGGCCTCAGCTGGGCCAGCGCGATGACTCTGCTGACCAGGAGCTCTGGTGCCCCCTAGGAAGGGCGATAGAAAGAGTCAGGGCTGGTGAGTCAGGAGGCGGGTGCTCATCCTGGCTTCATGGCTGCCCCTCTATGGGGCCCTGGGCCAATGCTCCACCCTCTCTGCACCCCAGTACCCCTTCTATAAAGGGGCAGCAAGAATCTAGCAGCCTGTGCCCTAAGACCAGCACTTCCAGCCAGCTCAGGGGGCCCGGCTCAGCTCCTCCACCCCTGGGCACCCTGTCCAAGGGGCTGAGGCTGTCAGCTGGTTCCATTTCCAGGGAGGCGGAGTCACTCCAGGGGGCTCATCTTTGTCCTGCACAAGCTGCCATGGCTGAGTGCACTCCAGGGCTGGAGGAAGTGGCCTGGAACCTCCTTTCTGGGGCTTAGTCAATGCTTTCAAATAAGGGTCCTAAGGACTTTTGCCTTGAAAGGGTGACCAGGGTCCAGGTGCTTCTGGAGCTCCTCCCACCCCTCAGTGTTCACCTTTAGAGGGGAGTTCCCGCTCAAAACAAGTCTTCAGTCAGGAGGAGGAGTTGCCTTCCTGGCCTTTCTGAGCCTTCTGTCTGCTTCTTCTTAGGTCACTAGAAGGCGTTCCTCTTGTCAGATTCCACTGGAAAATTAGGGCCCCTTTGCTGGACAAAGGTCCCCATCCACATGGCTGGGGAGCAGCCCCAACCCCACTGGGCCGCAGTAAAATTTTCGAGAGATTGTGTGAGCCAGAGATGAGCCAAAGGGGTGCTCCCAAGGGAAAAGATGCCTTTCAAGGTGGCTCCTACAGTCAGAGGCTGCTGGCCTGGGCCCTCCCAAATTCTTCTCCACACACACAGACAGCCCTTCTCCTTCAGCCATACACTCCCTATATTCCCTGGAGCTGCCCATCCATCAGACAGGAATGCCACCTCCAGGCTGGGTGGGAGGAATTAGGCTTTGTGAACTTCAGGGGGTGGAAACCAGGCCGGCGCCAGCCTCCAATGCTGAACTGGAGGGAACTGTGAATGCTGCTCAAAAATCAGAAACTTATGTAAAACTCCAACAAACTCCCCATCAATCTAATAACACTCAGCTCTCTGGTGTTTCGGGGTTGGGGGTGGTGGAGGCAGAGCCACACACAATTACTCGTTGTGCACGTGCGTTACGAGAACACTGACTCTGGGGTTATATTTCCTGGGTTGGAATCTAATCTTGGTCACTTACTGGTGATGCTACCCCAGGTGTCTGTGCCTTCATTTCCCCACCCATAGAGATAGGGACAGGATAGCGGAAGGTATTGAGATTGAGCTGGGACCATCCGCATAGAGCTGCATGAGAGCCAGGAGGGCGCGAGGTGCAGCGCCAGGAGGCAGGCGAGCTGCAGGGCAGTCTGGGCGACGGCGCCAAGGAGAGCGAGGCCCTGCGGAGCTCCAAGGAGAAACTTCGGGCCGCTGTGAAAAAGGCAGAGTGAGCACATCAGGTGGGGTGTCATGGGGGGACCAGCCCTGAGTCCTCATGGAATCCCATCCCTGAAATCTAACTTCAACCCCAAGGTTCTGGCGAAATTGCCCAGATACGGATCCTCTGTCTCCTAAGCAGAGCCTGGCACCTGGCTCATTTTAGGAAGGTTTCCTCCCTGTTGATTGGGGAAAGGGGCAGAGGGGTAGCAGGCAGGGTTGGGTCCAGACTCAGACCCACCCGCCTCATCACCCTGGAAACCAGGTCCCCTCCTGGAGTCACTGGTCTACCCCTCCCAGCCGAGAGCCTGGGCCCCAGCCCTGGAGGGCTCAGTTCTTGGAAGAGGCTGCATAGGCGGGCAGTGCCTGACCCTCTCCAGGAACTGGAGGAGGCAGCTTTTGTGTAGAGCCACTGACTACTCCCAGGACCAGGGCTGACCTCTGCCCTCTCCAGCCTGAAGCTTGCCAGTGAGGACAAGGAGCAGAAGCTGGCACTCCTAGAGGAGGCACGGACAGCCATGGGGAAGGAGGCCAGGGAGCTGCGAACTGGGCTGCAGGAGCTGGAGCGCTCATGGCTGGAGGCTCGGCAGGAGCTGCAGGAGCTCCGGCGTCAGGTACTCTCCCTGTGCCACCCCTTGTCCTGGGGCTTGCTGTGTGTCCTAGGGCCAGTAGCTCCCCCTTTCTGGAATCACGTTTCCCCATATGTAAAACCAGGGCCTTCAACTCTGACTCGCCCTCTCACCTAACCTTGGTGTGAATGGATGGGCTTTGAGCAGTCCTTGAATCCCTGAATCTGTGCAAAAGTCTGCGTGCATTTGTGTGCACGCTCAGGCTCACATTTCTCCAAGGAGAGGAGCTGGTGTCCTCGTCCAGTTGTCAAAGGAATCTGCGAACAACAAAAGGTACAGATTTCGTGAACTAGGTCAGAGGTTGGCAAATTGTTTTTTTTAAAGAGCCCAAATGGTAAATATTTCCAGCTTTACTGGCCACACAGTCTCTGTTGCAGCTACTTGGCTCTGCCGGGGTAGTGAGAAAGCAGCCCCAAACAGCGCATGAACGGAGGGGTGTGGGTTCCAGTCACACTTTGTTTAGGGACACTGAAATGTGAATTTTCTGTCATTTTCATATGTCAAGAAATATTGTTCCTCCTTTAGAAAAGGCCATTCGAGGCTTGGTTAGTTAGGAGGTTTTGTCTAAGAGAATGGGAAGGCGTTTAAGTGGTTTAGGCTGGGAAGTGACAGGGTCACATTATATTTTGAAAAACCACTCTGCCAGTTGTGCTGAGATTAGAGAGGCGATAAAGTGGATATGGGTAAACCACAAGACTAGGTCAGTAGTCCCTCCACCCCCACTCCCCAGGTGAAGGTAGCCTGACTAGGGTGCTGATGGAAGAGACAGAAGAGGACACATTCAAGGAAAATTTGGAAGGTAAAAACCAGTAGGACTTGCTGATGGATGGAATATAGGAGGGGAGAGGTAGATGATCAGGGATGTATCTTTGTTTGCTTATACAAGATAGATTCAGTTGCAATGAAATTGGTAATTGAAATTGATTTTAAATAATGGCACGACCTAAAGTTATGCAAACATTTGCCTTAGATAAAACACCAAGTTTTCAAAGTTTAGCTGGGTGGACGGCATGGCTTTATTTCCTATTTCTTGATATTTCCAATTCTTGTTAAAAAAAAAAAAAAGGGTTTTCTTTTTCTCAAAGGCTTATTTCTGTGGAAGCCGATCTGCAGACTCTGTTATAAATTTAAATTGGAAAATAACTACAAGTGCCATTGACACGTTGGTTATTGTTTTTGCGAGTGACCTAAGGCCACCTCTCGGGGGAGCTGGGGGCTGCCTTCTGAAGCCTGCGCGTCTGCACCGCGTGCCCGGGCCTGGAAGTCAGACTCCGGGGCGGGGCGGCAGCGCCAGGCCTGCAGTGCCAAGCGCGGGGACGCTCCTGGCCTCTGAGGGGGTGTATGTCTGCCTCTTCAACCTGGCAGGGACTGTTCAAGTGGACGCGAAAATCAGCGATTCGCAGAGTGGAGGGCTGGTGCTTTGAAAGAGAGGCGGAGGGGAGAGAGAGATTTCCCCATCCCCGCTGCACTGGGTCCATCCACTCGGTTACTCCTTTTCTCGGCCCGCGAGGCCCCTAACCTGCTGGAACCGTTATGCAGTAGAGGCGGCCCGGTCCCTTTAAGACCCCGCCGCGCCTGCGCCTTGGGTTCTGACGCGATTCTGAGGAGCCAGTCGCGGGCGGGCGCGGGCGCGGGACTGGCTGGCGGTTGAGACCGCCGCTGTACTGGGAGGGGTAGGTGAGGGTCGCGAGGCTGCTTGAGCTTCTGAGTGAGCATGGCGCTTTTCGAACGCGGGACTGGCGACCTTCTGCGCCAGGAGCTGGGCCGAGGCGCAGCGGTGCGGCTGCCGGCTGCTCTCTGGAGGGGAAGTTACCGCGAAGTCCACCCAGCGTTTCCGAGGTGAGGACGCCCCGGCTGGGCGGGCGGTGAATCCGGGACTCGCGGGCGCACAGCTGGGTTGAGGCGCGGCGGTGGCAAGTTTTGTTGGGCGAGGGGTGGTGGGTGTGGGGGGTGCACGGCCGGGGCCTGAGTTCCCTGAGCTCGATTGCTCCCCTGCTGCTGCCGCCCGCAGCCCACCTCTGGTGCGCGCTGGGGAAGAAAGTCGCTGGCGGGTGTTGTGTGGCATCGCGGGCGGTGGAGGGACGGAGCAGCTTCGGGGGCACGTCCTCCTATATCCTGTAGAGGACACTGACCCCGGACCCCACCTTTGAGTCCAGAAATCGGTTCACTCTGCTTGCAAAGTTGGAGTCTTTATTGGCCTCCGGGATTCTGCTCCTGGCGGTGCCTCCAGGCTGGCGATGGGCAAGCCAGGTGTGCCAGGTCCAGGATGCACATGAGGAGCGTTTGTGGCCATCACCGAATCACCTCATGACTAGCGGGGCAAGCCTCAAATTAACCGCAGGATTTCCAGTAGGATGGATTGTGGGGTTGGTGTTTGCAATGCAGAGTTGCTGTGATTTCCCTGTGTCTGTCTGTCTGTCGGACTTTCTTTCTGGCTTCTTAGATTATCTCATTTGGCTTCCTTTCACTGAAGAGTTAACCAAGAGGTTTGGCCTGGTTTCCTCGCTTTCCTCCTGTCTGTTGCTGCTAGAGCTGCTTTGGAAAAGAAGTCTTTTCTCAAGTGGTATCTTTTCTTTGGGTTACAGTGTTGTTCATCCTTTCTTTTTGTTTTTAAATTTTATTAGTAAAACTTCACCGGTGAACCGGAAGCTATTTTTTTCTATTCTGAAATACTAGCTTTAAGATTTCTGAGAACTTTGTGTGAAAGAAATCTTTGAAAAGGTACTGAAGTATACAGAAGTTGACTATTTTAAAAGTGCAGGTGGTCCGGGCGCAGTAGAGCACACATGTAATCCCAGCACTTTGGGACACCAGGGTGGGTAGATCACTTGAGTCCAGGATTTCCAGACCAGCCTGGGCAATGTGGCAAAACCCTGTCTCTACTAAAAATACAAAAGTTAGCTGTGTGTGGTGGTGTGTGCCTGTAGTCCCAGCTACCCGGTAGGCTGAGGTGGGAGGATCACCAGAGCCCGGGAGGCTGAGATTGCAGTGAGCCATGATCATGGCATTGCACTCCCACCTGGATGGCAGAGTGAGACCCTGTCTCAAAAACAAAAACAAAAAGAAACCAAAAATCCAAAAGGGAATGAATTTTTACCAAGTGAGCCACCACAGATGAAGAAATAGAGCATGACTAGACTGGGGTCTATTTGTAGGAGTGGCATTGTTGATTTCAGATGTATATGGATGATAAAACTTGAGTGTTACATATTGTTGAACATTTTCCCAAAATGGTTGAACCATTTAACAGGGATATTCTTGTTACCCCACGTCCTTGCTGATGCCTGGCAGTTAAAAATGATTTTGCCATTCTTGTAGGGATGCAGTAACATGTCAGTGTGGTTTCATTGAGACTGAGTATCTTCTATTGGCATTTATATGTCCTGTTTTGTGAAGGGCCTGTTAAATCTTTTTATCCGGTTTTCACTGATATGCTTATTTTTCTGTTGATTTGTAATACTTTATTCTGGGTATGCATCCTTTCTAGGATATATATGTATTGCTTTTCCCTTTTTTTCAATCTGTAGCTTGGCTTTTTACTTTTTTAGTGGTGTTTTTTCATGAATGGAGATTCTCTTTTTTTGTTTGTTTTTGAGACAGGCTCTCACTCTGTTGCCCAGGCTGGAGTACAGTGGCACAATCACAGCTCACTGCAACCTTGACCTCCCAAGGCTTAGGTGATGTTCCTGCCTCAGCCCAGAAGTAGCTGAGACCTCCAGGGGAGCACCAGCACACTCGGCTATTTTCTGTAGTTTTAGTAGAGATGGGGTTTTGCAAGGTTGCATAGACTGGTCTGGAATTCCTAGGCTCAAGTGATACACCTGCCTCAGCCTCCCAAAGTGTTGAAATTATGGGCATGAGCCACTGCACCTGGCCTGAGATTCTTAATTTTAATGAAATTATACTTTATCAATCTTTTCCTTGATGGTTACTACTTTTTGTGTCCTGTTTAAGAAATCAATGCCTAACCTAAGAGTATGAACACATTTTTGTGTGTTAACCTTATAACAATTTTATTTTAGTTTTTGCTTTTTTTTTTTTTTTCCAGACAGGGCCTCACTCTATTTCCCAGGCTAGAGTGTGGTGGTAGCATCTCAGCTCACTGCAACCTCCACCTCCTGGCTCAAGCGATCCTCCCACCTCAGCCTCCTGAGTAGCTGCGACTGTAGGCGTGCGCCACCACGCCTGGCTAATTTTCATATTTTTTGTAGAGATGGGGATTCAACGTGTTTCCCAGCTTGGTTTGAAATCTTGGGCTCAAGTAATCTGCCTGCTTCAGCCTCCCAGAGTGCTGGGGTTACAGGTGTGAGCCACCCCACTTGGCTATGATCACTGTTTACTACATGGATGTGTCTGCTTGATCCAGCACCATTTATTGAAAAGACCATCCTTTTCCTTCTGCACCATGTGGCACTTTTTTTCATAAATCGAATGACTGTATTGTCATCTGATTTCTGAAATTAGTGTGGGTCTGTTTCTGTTTCTGGATCAACCTGGGTAACAGTGAGATCCCATCTCTACAAAAAATAAAAAGAATAAATAAATGAATAATATTTAAAAAATAAGTGCGTAGAGCTGATGAAGTCATAGGTGATAATTTAAAAATGATTGTCTGTTTCTTGGCTACATACGGGTTTTGGTCCTTCAGATGTGTTGGGCGTTCGGGCAAAATGTATTAAGTGAATTATATGGTGTTCAGAATGATTGCTAGATGTTCATTGTGAGTTGAATGAGATATAATTTGAGACTCACGGAGCTACAGTTTTCACTCTTTTATTTATTTATATGTCTTTTAAAAATTTTTGCATCTTCCTGTCAAGGCAGTAACTCTTTCATACTGAATTGTTCTTAGGTGTACTTAGTTCCCAGGAACGCTGTATGGACTGCACTGAAATAAGTGTTCAGCCATTGAAAGGGCTCACGTGATGTGATGTAAATAATAGTATTCTACATAATAGTTTGAGGACGCATCGAATATATATATATTTTTTTTCTTGAGACAGTGTCTCGCTCTGTCACCCGGGCTGGAGTGCAGTGGTGTGATCCTGGCTGTCTACAGCCTTGACCTCTCAGGCTGAAGCAGTCCTCCCACCTCAGCCTCCTTAGTGGCTGGGTCTACAGGAATGCACCACTATGCCTGGCTAATTTTCTATTTCTTTGTAGACAGGGTTTTCCTGTAGCGCCCCGACTGGTTACCAATTCCTGGGCTCAAATGGTCCTCCCACCTTGGCATCCCGAAGTGTTGGGATTACAGGCATCAGCCATCACACGTGGCCTTTTTTGTTGTAATAATTTTTATATTTTTCTAATTTAAAAGATTTACTAAAATGTCTTACAGCTGTTATTTATGAATATTCATTGTTGTTATTATGATGATTGTGTTTAATGTTATTTTCAATATTAGCTCCTGGAAATTAGAGATTTTGTCTCTTTTATTCACCACTGTATTCTCAATACTTGACCTTGCCTGGCATGAAAGAGATATTGAATGAATATTTGTTAAATGAATGAATGAATGAACATACTAATACCATATTCAGCAATCTCCAAGTATCACAGTTTTCACCATCTAACAAATAAAATAGCTTGTATAGAGCAGAGTCACAGTCAACCTGCCATAAGAGGAAATGTCAATGAAAAATAAACCTTTGTATGTGTAGCTGCTAAGATTTTGGGGCTTTTGTTACTGTAGCATAACCTAGCGAAAGCTCAGCGAGACAGCATATACAATATATGTGTACAGATAGACCAGATAGAGCAGTAGATGAGATTCCAAAGATGGTTCAGTAAGCATTAACTAACTACACCCACACTCTCTTAATTCCCTAACAGAAATAATCGAATTCTCGTTCACTAAGATGTGCCTCAAATATTACCTACTTTGTGAAAACTTCCCTGGCTACTCAAGTATTTAGTCAGGACTCTATGTTTTCCCCTCAGGCTGGTGTGCAGTGGTGCCATCATAGCTCACTAACCTCTAACTGAAGGCTGAAGGAATCCTCCTGCCTCAGCCTCCCAAGTAGCTGAGACTACAAGTGTGTACCACCATGCTGGTCTAATCTTTCCGTTTTCATTTCCAGAGACGGGGTCTTACCATGTTGCCCAGTCTGGTCAGGACTGTTGATTACATATGACAGAAACCCAACCAACTCTAGTTCCCCACCACCTTTCAAGCTGCTCTTCCTGGGTATTCCCAGTCTCCGTAAATGGCAGCTCCATCCTTCAAGTTGCCGAAGCCCCAAATCTCAATGTTAACCTTGATTTCTCTCTTTTATCTCACAGGCAATCTGAAGGCAAATCCTATTTCGACCCAGGCGAAGGTTCCTGGTGATCCAGGCTCTCACCAGCCGATTGTCCCTTTCTGTCTTCCTGAGGGTGTCTCGAGCTTCAGTGTTGTGTGCTCTCGGCCTCCACGCTGGGGTGCCACCGACTCCCACTGTCCAGGGCTTCCGGTGGACTCTCCGAGGCACTGATGCAGAAACTTCCCCATTCGATGCACCAAGAGCAGGCTCACACGGTGTAGGCCGACATGAAGAGCTGCCAGATCCAACAGGTAAAAATCCCGAGGCATTGCCGGCTCGATGGGGTCAGAGAGTCCTCTTTCTATTGTGACTCAGATGTGAAGGGAAGATGCCAAGGTCCCTAAACATCGCAGGGCCTTGCCTGGCATGAAACAGATATGAAATAAGTATTTGTTAAATGAATGAACAAATATTCCCAGCGTGTGCTGCCCACGACCTGCAGTGCCGTGGTCAGGTGGAAGTGATTTTACTTCAGGAGAGGACAGTGTTCTCTCCAGGACTTTTCCTCAGTAGCTAGATCTGCATCCCTCTCCTCGCTCTTCCCCTCTCACCCCCCATTGTCTGTCCCCTTTTCTCTCTGTTTCCACCCTGCTGTCCCCTTACACCTGCTTTCTCCTCTTCAGCTTTCTTGGCTCATCCCCTCCCTGTCCCCCCTGCATCCCCCAGGCTCAGGCCCCTACTCTCTCCTGGATGGGGAGATGTGTCTGGTTTTAGGCGGTGCCCTCTAGATGTGTCCAGGATGGGGAAACATGGCTCAGTTGACAGTATAATGGGTTAAAAGAGTGGCCACTTTTGAAGGCCTGTCCCATCTCCCCTTCCAGAATCCTGTAGGACTTAGAATTTATGGGCCACATTGGAATTCTTGGTTCCCCAGGACCTTGTGGTGGATGCCTTTTTTCCCTGAGCTTTCATGGGGTGACTGTTAGGTAGCAGGCCCTGCTCTGGGCTAGAGGCCCCATAATGAATAAATCTCAGGCCACTACCCCACGGAACCCACCACTGCAGGCATTGAGAAGGGGAGAAAGAAAGAGGCATGATTTGTTTGTGTCCTTCTCACGTGGCCGCCCACCAGGTCCTGGGGGAGTGGGAGCAAGTGCAAGGAGAGAAGTCCAGTGAGAAAGGCAAATGGATGACATCAGACCCAGGGGCTGAGGCCCCCAAATGCAGCCAGGTAGATTCTGGAGTCTCTGGCATCAGTGGGCGAGAGACAGAATGTTTCAGAGGAGGAGGAAGGGGTTGTACCCCATGGAAACAGTATATGATTTTACAGTAGTGCGTCTTTCTCTAATCACTAATTAGCGTGTTCCTGTTAATGGAAAATATTGGTGGTGTAAGTTCCCCCGATGTTCTCATCTTCATGTATATTTGTTCTCTCCCTCCCTCCCTTTCTTTCTCCCTCCCTCCCTCTCTTCCTCCCTTCCTTCCTTCCCTCCCTACGTCCCTCCAACTCTCTTTCTCTCTCTTTATGCTTTCCCTCCCGCCCTCCCTGCCTCCATCCCTTCCTTTCTCCTTCTGTCCCTCCCTTTCCTTTCTTCCTTTTTTCTTTTCTTTTTCTTTCTCTCTCATGCTCTCTCCTTTTTTTTCTTTTTGTTCTCCCTACTGTTTTGAGTCGAAACCCACATTATTTACCAGAATCTCTGGAGCTGCTTCTGTGTTGCAGGCAGGGAGCTCATCCAGTAGCCCTTAGCTCCTGGCAGCGCCTCCTTTGATTTGTGGGTTCCACTGGGGCAGCTGCTGAGTCTCAGTGTTTTCTAGTCTTCACCAAGGTCTGCCCACCCAGATGGTTTGTACCTGTCCTTACCACAAACCTGCACTATCTAGATTGCTGAGGCTGCTTCTCCCTAACTGATCTGCTGTTTTCCGGGGCACCCCAGGATTCGAGGTAAATGGCACAGGCCTGGAAATCTCCAACTGCTCTGACTCCAGGTTGGTGCACTTCAATGCCAAGTACTAACCACACAGGTACTAACTAACACTAACAGGATGCCACCAAAACCTTGATATGGGGCTGCTGCAACCTAATTTAAAAAAATTAATAGACATTATTATTATTATTGTTATTTTTTGAGACGGAGTCTTGCTCTGTTGCCCAGGCTGGAGTGCAGTGGCCGGATCTCGGCTCACTGCAAGCTCCGCCTCACGGGTTTAGGCCATTCTCCTGTCTCAGCATCCCGAGTAGCTGGGACTACAGGTGTCCGCCACCTCGCCTGGCTGGTTTTTTGTATTTTTTAGTAGAGACGGCGTTTCACCGTGTTAGCCAGGATGGCCTCGATCTCCTGACCTCGTGATCCACCCGCCTGGGCCTCCCAAAGTGCTGGGATTACAGGCTTGAGCCACCGCGCCCGGCCAATAGAGATCATTTTTTAGAATAGTTATAGGTTCACAGAAAAATGGAGTGGATAGTACAGAGAATTCTCCTAGGCGCCCCTGTCCTCCAGCACACAATTTCCCTTATAAGTATGTTGTATTAGTGTGGTCCATTCTTTCCAATTGATGAACCACTATTGATACATCATTATCAACTAAAGGCTATAGTTTACACAAGAGTTCATTCTTTGAGTTTCACAGATTATGGGTTTTGGCAATTACATAGTGTCCTAAATCCCCAATACAGCGTCATGCAAAATAGTTTCACTGCTGAAAATTCCCTGTGCTTCACCATTTCGTGCGTCCTCCTCTCTTCCAGTCCTGACAACCACTCATCATTTTACTACTTCTCTCTGTTTGACTTTCCAAGAATGTCCTAGAGTTGGAATCGTACAGTATGTAGGTTTCCAGACTAACTTCTTTCTAGCATTATGTATTTTAAGTTCCTCCATGTCTTTTTATGACTTGATAGCTTGCTTTTTAGAATCACTGAATCAGATTTCGTTGTGGGGCTACAACACAGTTTGCGTATCCATTCACTTGGTGAAAGACGTCTTGCGTACTTCCAACTTTTGGCAATTATGAATAAAATTGCTGTAACTACTTATGTGCAGGATTCTGAGTGAACTTAAGTTTTCCAGAGTGACTGTACCCTTTTCATTTCTACTGGCTATGGAGAGTTCTGGTTGTTCCTCATCTTTGAGAGCATTTGGTGTGTTCACCTTTTTGCATTTTAGCCATTCTAATGGGTTTCCACTGATATCTCGTTGTTTTAGTGTGCAATTCCCTAACGCCAAATGATTTTGAGCATCTTTTTCATATACTTATTTGCCATCTGTATATCTTATTAATGAGGTGTACAGATCTTTCACCTATTTTTTTCTTTTTTTTTTTTTTCCTTTGTGTTGTTTAGTTCTCAGAATTCTTCATATATTTTGGACAGCAGTTTTTCCATCAGATTATTTTGTAAATATTTTCTGCCAGTCGGTGACTTGCTTTTTCCATTCTCTTAACAGTGTCTTTCACAGAGCAGAAGTTTTTAATTTGAACGAGGCTCCACTTAATTTTTTTTCATTAGTAGATTGTGGTTTTGGTTTTGTATCTAAGAAGCCATCATCGAACCCAAGATCCCCGAGACTTTCTCCGATGTTACCTCCTAGGATCCTTATGGTTTTGCACCTTACATTTACATGTGAGATTTATTTTATAAAGGGTATAACATGCATACCGGGATTTATTTATATATTTTTTGCATGTGGTTATCCAGCTGTTGTAGCACCACTAGTTGGAAAGGGTAAGTTCCCTGCTTTAAGTTGTCTCTAAACCTTCATGGAAGATGAATGGACTGTAGGTAGGCCTGTTTCTGGGCTCTGTATTCTTTTCCATGGATCTATTTGTGTGTGTGTTTTCTCTTTTCACCAGCTCACACTATTTAGGTTACTGTAGCTTAATGTAAGTCCTGAAGTTGGTAGTGCCAAACCTCAGGGGGGTTTTCAGAACTTCGTCTTGAGAACCTGGTTGAGATCATTGTAGTAAAACTTGGAAATATGTGAGATTCCCCCTTAGTCTGGTTCTCAAGGAGTTTTTAATGCGCTAACCAGGCCACCCTCAGCTTCTAGTGATCTGTCAATACCATTTAAGTTCTTCTCCCACTTGCTGTCCCCAGTAGCTTCTCTTCCTGTGAGCTCTGACTCCTTGTGTGTTCGCCTGTCTCTCTCATTTTTAGGGTGGCAGTTTTCCCTGTGACTTCAATTCTCTGGTCCACCCTAGAAGGGTTGACTTTCAGTTCCTTCAGCCTTTTGCTAGCTGTGAGGACGAGTGATGACTGCCTAGCTCTTTCCATGTTGGACTAGAAACCCAAAAGTTCGTTTAAAGAATGACTTGTTATAAAAGTCACCCATTGTCAACGTATGACTCAGTGATTTCAGCTGATTTATGGAATTGTGCAGCCATCGGCAGAGTTTCTACTTCAGCACATTTTGTCGCTTCCCCAAATTCCCTTGAACCTCTTTGTAGTCATTTCCTAATCCCTGGTCCCCATGACTGGGTCTGAATAGAATGAATATTTGGAAAGCAGACTTCATTGTATTTACATTTTCATGTGTTTGGGACTTTATATAGTGGACTATTGTGTTCATTTTGTGACAAGTAGAGAAGAGATTGCATTCTAGGGATGGTTTTTTTGGGAAACATAACAGTAGTCCTGTTTATGGCTCTCTTTGAATTGGTTCATCTGTGTTGGTGACCGGTATTTGCTACCAGACCTTGTCTGGTGAGCAAAAGAAAAGCAATTTAAAAAAATCTGCTATTAAAATCGAGATGATACATTTTCACATAATAATATGTGGAGTTAAGTAATGAACCATCTTTATTAATTAATTTACTTATTTTTGAGGTGGAGTTTTTGCTCTATTCCTCGGGCTGGAATGCAATGGCGTGATCTCCGCTCACTGCAACCTCCACCTCTTAGATTCAAGTGATTCTCCTGCCTCAGCCTCTTGAGTAGCTGGGATGATAGGCGCCCGCCACCATGCCTGGCTAATTTTTGTGTTTTTAGTAGAGACAAGCTTTCTCCATGTTGGCCAGGTTGGTCTCTAACTCTTGACTTCAAGTGATCCACCTGCCTTGGCCTCCCAAAGTGCTACGATTACAGACATGAGCCACGGCTTGACCTCAGCCATTTTTATTCTTTCAGAAATGTGATTGATAACAGTAAAGCCGCACTCCTCATGTGCCTGAAATATCCCTCATTGTCTTCTTCAGGTGGCAAGGGCTCTGGAACAGCCACATAAAGGTGAGGGCAATATATTTTTTCATTGATTGATTGGTTGGTTGATTTTTTTTCTGTTAGAGGGGTTAGCATCCATGTATCTGAAATTGAAATTCAAGAGGAGAGACAGACACCTGTACTAGTTTTCTCTTGCTGCCAATGATCACATTACCACAAATCAGTGGTTTGAAACCACAGAAGTCTGGAATGAAGTGGCCGGGTGCTCTGATCAGAGTCATGTGAAACTAAAATCCAGGAATGGGCTGGCTGTGTTTTTTTAAAATCCCCTTCAAAACATCCACACTAGATGTGGATGAGCCTTCTGAGGGTGTCCATTAAGTACAGATCTTTGACATAATTCCCTTTCCTCCCTCGACCTGTGAAACTGAACGAACAGCTTATCTGCACCTAATGTGAAATGACAGGACAGACATGGAATAACAACTACAGTGATTCTAGTTCAAAATGAGGGAACAAGGAAGCGATAAAGAAGTCACTGACCCACAATAGTTTGGAAATGGAGCTGGGCAAAATCCAGGCATTTCTTAATTAGGATCCACAGCCTGGGACCGACCCGCTGTCCTGTGAGTCTTTGCCTCTGGGCTCTCTGCTCTGCATTTCGTGAGACCATGATTTTTTGTCTCTTTTCTCACACTCTTTTGTGTATGGCTCCTATTGCACTGAAAATGTTTTTGAGATTCATCCGTGTTGTTTTGTGTGTGAACAGTTTGTTCCTTTAGGCTTTCCATGGAATGAATGTATCACAGTTTATTGATCCATTGTTGTATTGACAGATGCTTGAATGTTTCCAGTTTTTACTATTATGAATTAAAGTGCTATGAACATTCTTTTTTTTTTTTTTTTTTTTTTTTTTGAGACGGAGTCTCGCTCTGTCACCCAGGCTGGAGTGCAGTGGCCGGATCTCAGCTCACTGCAAGCTCCGCCTCCCGGGTTCACGCCATTCTCCTGCCTCAGCCTCCCGAGTAGCTGGGACTACAGGCGCCTGCCACCTCGCCTGGCTAAGTTTTTGTATTTTTAGTAGAGACGGGGTTTCACTGTGTTACCCAGGATGGTCTCGATCTCCTGACCTCGTGATCCGCCCGTCTTGGCCTCCCAAAGTGCGGGGATTACAGGCTTGAGCCACCGCGCCCGGCCGAACATTCTTATATAAATCATTTTCTGGACATATGTTTTAATTTCTCTTGGATAAATGCTTAGGAATTACTGAGTCATAGAGTAGGTAGTTGTTTAGTTCTGTAAGAAGATGCCAGACATTTTTCCCCAAAGTGTTTATACTATTGTACATTCCAAGCCTTAATGTATGAAGGTGAGAAAGCTTTTGCTACTTGCAAAGAGGCCTGTCTATAGACATGTAATTTTTTCTAACTGGAGACAGGCTGATGACTTCAGGGACATGAGCATGGGATACAGGACACCTGTCATGACCACCAGCATGAAGTTGGGATTCAGGAAGGAGGTGAATCGTATAAGGAATCCTGGGACTAGCATGAGCTTCTGTCAGGGCACAAAGGGCACTGAAGTGAACAGGGCATAGGGGGCCCTGATGTCATAGTAAGAAAGCGTCTCATTGGTAAAACCTTTATCCTTGGGGAGGTAAATAAGTTCCTTGTTCCTTCTTGGTTACCCTTGAAGATAAGGATGGCCAAACAGAATAATATCATGTCTGCAGAAAGTCAGATCTTGGTAAGATTTACTAGTAGGGAATCCAATGTTAATGCCAAGAAGCAGCGGCCAGTTGGGATCCAGTGTGAGCCTGTGGATCAAGGTGCGTACTCAAACACAGAGAGCTTTTTGAAAGATGCTACCAGTGGTTTTTCCAGGGCAGAGATGGGTCCTCTATCTTTCTCTCTAACCTAGCCCATATGCTTAGCTGAGAAGGTTTCTTCATATCCCTTTAAATGATGATGTCCCTGTTCAGCAATTTTCTAAACATTGTTTAGACAGGAATTTTATGGGCATTCTCCATTGCATTAAGCTTAAATTTAAAGCATCTTATGGTTTTATTGCAAAGTGTTGCCTTGTTTCCTTTTTAAGATGATGCAATTTATAACATGGAAGTTTGCTGTCTGTGCCCTCCCTTTATGTTCCTATAAAATGAACAAACATGTGGCCATGAAACAGATGGTCATAGAATTGGTTCAGTGGTTGTGAGTGTAGCAACCCAAGAGTGTCTTATCTGAAATCCCACCAGGAATGCCTGGACACAGTAGACAAAGTTTGTTCAACTGGATGCCTTAGGATGCATGCTTCCAAAAACAAAGTAGCCAAAAAGAAACCAGAATAACGGAATATCACAGCCAGAGGAACATTTGGTGGTAGTTCAGTAAATCCTCCTTCTCAACCTACAGGGGACACAGTGGAACAGAAGCAGGGATGGGCCTGCCTGCTGTGCCCAAAATTCATTGGAGATTGTTGCGGTGAAGAATTTCATTGATGATGAAGGAGAAATAAACCCTCGTCAGCTTCAATTCAGGCAGGTTTATTGAAAAGGTGAAGAAGCGTCTTGCAAAGCACAGCATGGCTGAGGCTTGTGGGCTGTGTCTGGGAAAATGAGCAGCCGACAGTGGCTGATGCTGCCCCTGACTCTGGGGCTGTGTGGTCTCTCGTTCCCTGAGAGCATCTCTTCTATTCTCTTGTGTCTTCCCTCAGCCTGGCAGTCTCTATGTACTCTCCAACACATAATTGAGCACGGCTATGTCAGCCCCAGTGCCACCTGGCACTTTAGGTTAAATTAGAAAGGCATGACATAAACTGGTCCTTTATAATACAGCTGTTGGAACAGCAGTTGAGAATACAGTATCTTGAGTCCTGGTTTAGTACTTTATGCTGAACTTTCTTTTCTGAATATGAGCACAGACTTTGGAATGTTAGTGTCACCTAGCATTATTAGCTAGTATTCTCCTTTTGTTTCCCCATAACATCCCCTCCTGCTTCCCACAGATCCACTCTCCACTCATGTCCATCCTGTCTTATGTCACTTGGTGCTTGTCCCTTCTAGAATGCATCCTTGGCTCCCCTGCGTACACACTTCTAGTTAGGTTTAGCAATGGGGGGCACCTGATGGAGCCTGGAAGTGAGAGGAAGGTGAGGTCTGTATTTCTTCCGTCTCCCACCCTGCTCTGGCACTGAGTATCTGGCAATATCTGCATCTGTCTGTTACTTCAGTGGTCACTCTTCCATAGCCCCAATTCTCAGTGGGTCCCATAGCATTGTTTACCTTTGTTCCTTTAGCTCCCATCAAGGAAGATCCAGAGACATTCTCCTCACCAAGGCATTAAGAAATGCACGGGTGAGGGGAACAGTGGCGTGACTGTCAAGTACCTGTGGTACCTACTGTCTGCAAACTGGAGGTCATGGCGGGAGATGCTGCATGGATTTGCCCTGGCTGCTGTCAGTGAGAAGAACAGGGTTCTGGAAGAGTAGAGGACAGGCCGTGGGACTTGGCCATGTAGAGACAAGGCGGGAGGGATTTCCTTGAGAGGTAGGGATATGTGGTGGTTACTGATCATTGTGAGGTGTCTGGGAATGTAATGGATGGGAAATCTAGTAAGAAATGAACTTTTGTAATAATTAGAAAAGCTGTAGTTCTGAGGACAGAGACCTGATGCAGTCACCATAGTGGGAATTTGTGACCTGGCATCCAGTTGAGATACCTGGAGCTTCTTGACTGATGGGAGATGGATCCCTTGAGGAAGAGTGAAGCCTTCAATGTTGCCGCAAGTGTGTGCTGTCAATCTTCCTTCAGGCCTCCCCCTGAAGACCTGAAGTCATTTATGTGAGTGACTGAGGAAAGGGAGATACTCAGAGCTTCTGTGTCTTGTTAGATTCTGGCTCTGAAGAATGCTAACCTAAGGGCACCTGTGGTGGCCATGAAAATGCACTACTTGCATCTCCAGCAGCAGGAGGCCTGCCTAACGTATCAACAGCGCCGGCTGCTACACTCCGAATTGAGGACTTGATGACATTTCCCCCGAGTCTGTACTAGCCCATGATGAGGAAAGCCTCATATCAAGTCCTCCCAACAGAACACCCCTGATGACTGATGAGGATGTCGAAGCTGTTTTCCTGTGGCAACCGTGACTTTCTTTCTTCAAAGTCTGTTTTGTTCATGCACATTAAGTGATTTATATAAAATAGGAGAATAAATGCCTAGACTCCCATGAGTCCATCTTTTATTGATAAACTCTAGTTCTGAGGACAGAAGCTTGATGGAGTCAGTATAGTGGGAATTTATAACTTGGCATCCAGTTCAGAGGCTTGGATCTTCTTGACTGAGAGGAGATCGGGTCCCTCTGGGGAACAAAGAAGCCTTCAATGTTGTTTCAAGTGTATCCTGTAAATCTTCCTCTAGGCCTTCCCAGAGGGACCTGCTATATGACGTATGATCCAGTGACCCCAAATTCAGAGTGTTCTCGTCTACTCTGAAGAATGCAATATCTTACTCCTCTGGATTCAACCTAGTACCAATGTTTGTGTGTAGCTATGCAGCTTAATAGACCAAAGCTAATTAGATGAGGAATGGTAGACCCAATTCAACCGTACAGGCATCAACCAGATCAGCATACAGGCATCCCTCTCCCACCGTTTCATTTTTGTCCCCACTCCAACGTCTTCTCCATTTTGTTTGTATTAATTTTCTATTGCTGCATGCTAAATTACTGCTAGCTTTTAGAGGCTTAAAATAAGACTGATTTATTTTCTTGCAGTATCCACAGATGAGAAGTTGAGGCCTGGATTAGCTGGGTCTTCTTCTCAGGGCCTCACAGGCTGAAATTAGGCTGGGTTTCTTTCTGTAGTTTCTGGGGAAGAACTTGCTGTCTAGTTTCCTCAGGTTGTCAGCTGAGTTCAGTTCCTTGTGACTGTAGAACTGAGATCTCTATTTTCTTGCTGACTGTCAGCCAGGGGCCTCTCGCTGCTCCTGGAGGCCTCCCATGTTCCCAATACATGCTTCCTTCAGCCAGAAGAGGAGACTTGCCGTGCATGGAAACCCTTCTGCACTTCACATCTCTCCAGGAAGACCTCAGTGCCTCCAAGGAACTCACCTTCATTAGGTCAAGCTCATAAGATCATCTCTCTATATTAAATTTGACTGATCTGAGATCTCGATTACATCTGCTAACGTGTTTTTGCCATAAATTGTAACACAATCCCAGGAGTGATATCACTGGCTTTTGTCTACACTCAGGAAGAAGTGATTATATGAGAACAAAGATCACTGGGGGTCATCTTAGGATTCGACCATAATATTATAAATACACAGTAATTAAAAGAGTATAACAGATTTCTGCTTGTTTCTGTTAGAATAAATCATATCGGACTAATCCTGCCTCCATAAACAACCATAAAATTGTTTTCAGACAGTGGACAACAGGCAGTACAATAGGAAACTTAAGGGGGGAGCCCCGTGATTTCCTAGTTCTTTAGGGAGAATTTTTCAGCAGCTGCATCGTGGGCTGGAGTCCACTCAGAGCAGGACGGCCCCACTGAGGTGAGAAGGCAGAGATCAGAGTTGAAGTCCACTGAAGCAACTGCAGTCTGTGGGGCAGGGCAGCAATGAGGAGACAGCTGTTCAGAGGGGCAGCTGTCGAAGTCCATGAGGGGTTCCATGTGCACACTTATCAAGGACGGGACTGTACCTGCACAAGGAAAAGACAAACAGATTTAACAGAGGGGTGGCTGCTATCAAACTGAGTTTGGACCAGAGGTACTTGAGGTGGAGGAGGGTTGGGGAATGGATGATGGCGTTTCTGCCATCCAGGGTGGGAAGAACTCACACACACCTCATTAGCAGCCGGGTATCCAACTGACACACTAGAATGACTGTGCTTTAGGAATAAGTGTCACACTTTACAGTAAGGCCTATTCTAGACCAACCCTAGTAAAGCTTAAAACCAAACCCTGACAAAATCCACAAAGCGGTAGATTGGTGATTGCCAAATTAGAGGGTCTTGGGAAATGCTGTGGGCTTTCCATGCATTCATTTTAATAAAACATAAACCAAGTCCACGTAAGTCCAAAGTGATCAGACAGTAATTTTCCTGCCCACTAGAATAAAATTAATTCACACAATCAATGACACAAGCTAGTCAAGTCGACATTTAAGCAAAATACATCTAAGAACAGCTAACAAATAACTCTTCTCAAACTCACATAGAACATTTACCAAGATAAATCACATATGCTGAGGAATCCTTAGTATTTTCTGTCATTTCTCTTTGACTTGTGTATACTGTGCTCAAGCTCTTAAAATTATACACTTTAATTATACACTTTAAATATACTTGATTATACTTTAATAAATCTCAATTGCATGTAATTTATATTTCGATATATTTGTTAAATTTTATAATTTAAAAAAGTGTGCTGGCTTGATTCAAGAAATCTTTTTTATATTTAAAAAATATAATTTTATATATTATCAGGGCAAAAGAGAAAAACCGTATGATAACGTTATCATACACAGTAAAAGCATTTGGCAAAATTGAAAACTTTTTTCATGATTTTTATAAAAACAAACCCCAGAAAACTCTCAGCATGATAAAAACAGAAGGCAACACTTCCAACCCCATTAAGGATAGATTTGAAAAAATCTCACAGGTAACATTATATTAAATGGCATAAAATTGAATGCTTTTCTATTAAATCAGAGAAAAAAGTAGAATATCTGTTGGTACACTTTCAATTCAGCATGATACTAGAGATCTAAATCAATGCACTAAGGTAAGACAAATAAATAAAAGTATTGAAAAGATTGAAAAGAAAGAATTGAAATAGTCTTTATTCACAGATAATGGCTGTGTATGTTAATAATCTTAGAAATCTACAAAAATCTACCAAAAGTAATTAGTGAGTTTGATAATGTTACAGAATATAAGCTCAATATAAGTAGTCTTGTGTATTTCTGTATATTAGCAACGAGCATTTGGAAAAGGAAGTAAAAAGCAGTGTCATTTAAAGTAACATCTAAATACATGTTTTCTTATAGATAAATTCAACAGGCTGGGTGCAGTGGCTCACACCTATAATCTTAGCACTTTGGGAGGCTGAGGTGGGCAGATCATGAGGTCAAGAGATTGAGACCACCATGTGTAACATGGTGAAACCCAGTCTCTACTAAAAATGCAAAAAATTAGCTGGGTGTGGTGGCATGTACCTGTAGTCCCAGCCACTCAGGAGGCTGAGATAGGAGGATCACTTGAACCTGGGAGGCAGAGGTTGCAGAGAGCCGAGATCGCATCACTGCACTCCAGCCTGGGTAACAGAGCAAGATTCTGTCTCAAAAAAAAAAAAAAAAAAAAAGGAAAGAAAGAGAGAGGGAGGTGGTAAGGAGGGAGGGAGAGAAGAAAGAAAGAAAATCAACAAAATTTATGTACAGCAAGTGCACCAAAAATTACAAAAAATTGCTTTAAGAAATTACGAAAGAACTAAATTAGTGGGGAGATAAACCTTGTCATGGATCAGAAGAGTTATGTTTAAAAAGTCAGCTTTTCATCAGTTGATTTCCAGATCCAATGCAATTCTAATAAAAATTCCAAGCAACATTGTGGTAGAAAATTACAAGTTGATTCTACTATTTATATGGTAATGTCAGTGATCAAGAATAATAAAGGAGCAATATTATAAGAGAATAATGGTGAATGAATTCACTACCTATTTCCAGAATTACTCTGCAGGTATGAAAATCATGTGTTTTGTTGGAAAAAAATATATATATATCAGTGGAAGGGAAGAGAGTATCCAGAAATAGATACTCACATATATGTCTAATTAATGATTCTTAGGACATATGTATGTATACAAACATGTGTATGTGTATAGACACACACACACACACCTTTTTGAAGATTATCTATCATTATGTCCACATAGGGAACATTAAGAGAACATAAAAGGAAACTACAATATAGGAGATATCATATTTATCTCCAACAAAGGGATTTTTTAGAGTGTGTGTATATGTGTGTGTGTGTGTGTATATATATGTATATAGCACTCTGATTAAAACATAATGAAACAGTTTCTCTAAAGACTTGAATAGATACTTCAGAAAAGAAGATACATGAATGGTCAATTAGCATAGGAAAAGATGCTCTACTGTTTAGTCATCAGGGAGATCAATCAATACGACAATGAGATACCAGTACATATCCATGAGAATGGCTAAAATTTAAAAGGCTGAAAGTAGCACATGTTGGTGAGGATATAAAGCACTTGCAAGTGTTATACTTGTAGGAGTGAAAAATGGTATGACTCCTTTGAAAGTCTAACAGTTTCTTAGGGGTTAAACATATACAACTCAGATGGACAGTCCTTCAATTCCTAGGAATTTACATACTATGTCTGCACAACGATCTGTGTGTGTTTCCAGACTAAACTGAGGGGCGGGCTGCTATGTCTGGTGGCCCAGCAAGGAGATGCAGATGAACTGGGGAGGAAGAGAGTTTTTACTTCTGCAACTGGTTACAGGGAAAAGGCCTGGAAATTATCACCACACCAACTCAGAATTACAAAGTTCTCCTGAGCTTATGTGCCTTCTAAGCTATATGTGTATATGGAAGTTGCATTCATCTAAATACATAAGTGATTAACTTCTTTTAATCTAGAACTAAGTTCTGAGTCCTGAAGACCTTCCTCTGGAGCCTCAGTCAGTTCACTTAATCTAAATGGGTCTAGGTGCTGGGGACCCTTATCCTGTCTTCTGCTAAATCACAGAGGTTTGGGGAGTTCCTTCAGACCTCCAATAAACTTGTTCGTGGAGGCCTGGGGAGTTTCTTCAGACCCGCAATAAAACTTGTTTAATGCTAAATGACCCCTTTAAAAGTGCCTTTGTAATTTTGTCATGCTTTAAGGCTCAGGAAAATCCTAGGCAAAACTCTTGGTGGGCTTTTGTTACATTCCAGCCTTTGTATAAGGGCACTGGCTTTTTGTTTGTTTGTTTGTTTCCTCTTAATATTTGATTGGACCACTCAGTTGGTATGAAACAGTTGTCAGGAGGCCTGTGGTAGTGAGACCTGGCCTGCCATGTGCGGATGCTCATGGTAGTTTCTTCATACTAGCCCAAACGTGGAGGATAGAAATGTCCAATAACAGGTGAAAGGATAAACAAATATGGTATAGCCACACAAAGGAATACTACTTAGCAATTACAAGGCATGAACTCTTGATGCAAATACTCATATGGATGGATTTTAAAATTACATTGATGCATGAAAGAAGGCAGACACAAAAGAACATAGGTATAATTTCATTTATAGAAAAATGGTTAAAAAGGAAATGGACCTGAAGTGGCAGCGGCTCCTTGGGGCCGAGGGTTGAAAGACTGATGAACTGCAAAGGGGTCCAAGAAACTTTGGTGTGTAGGGAAATTCCTCTATCTTGGTTGTGGCAGTAGTTCCATTAGTGTATGCATTTGTAAACATGCATTGAATTGCACATTTTAAAGTGATGCAATCTGTTGTACCTGAATTATAACTTAATAACATTGATTTAATCATCTTAATTTCTCCATACTAGCAATTAGCAGCTAGAAAATGAAATGCAATAAAACATAATAGAGATTAATAGCCGGAATCATTACATGCTTAAGAATATATGCAGTGAAGCAGGTACAAGGCCCCTAAAAGCAATTGGTGAGAAAAATGAAAGAAGGCTAAATAGAGAAATATATGTCATTTTCATTGATTGGAAGATTCCATGTTGTTAGCATATTACATCAACACAGTTCTGATTGATATTTGTAGTAGGAGATTTTAGGGAAATTTAAAAGCTAATTTCAAAATGTATTTGAAAATCAAGGAACCTAGAATAGGCAAGTTGGTCTTGAAGAAGCAATAAGTTGGAGGACTTACTCTGCTAGATTTCAAACCTGATATTAAAGCTACAGTAATTTTAAAACGGTAGTACTGGTGTAAGTAATCATAAATATATCAAAGTAAAAGAATACAGACTCAAACAATACGCCCACATATGAAGTTATTTAATTAGTAGAATCTTTTTTATTCATAAAAACATCCCTCAAAACAAAAAAGTTTTCCAACCACACACAGGAGGAGTATGAGTAGGGGAAGGTGTCTGTCCATCTATCCCTGGCCCCCAGCCCATGTGGTTTTGGCAGCAATGAGGGGTGTGGGGTAAGGGCTCCCGAAATTAAAATGGTATATGTGTGTATGAGAAGGAAAGGGGGGCAAACTGTGAGGAGCAGTGGAGGGGAAGGAACAAAGGAGGTCAGTACTGGGAAGGCTGAAGGAGGGAGGACATTTCATAACATTTATTGTTGCTAAAACTGCCGTGGACACCTTTGCCCATCAGCAGGCCTAGCGTCTTGGCAGTCATGGTGCCGGTGACATTGAAGGTGGGGGCTCCACCGATGATCTTCGTTTGAAGATCCACAGTCAATTCCCCATCCTGCAGCAGTGAGTCCGGGACCACAGTACATTTCTAGCCCCCAGTGTCAGCCCATTCACAAAAAAGCTTGACCGGTCTTTGCCAACCAGGACACCAAGCTCAGCTGACGTGATGTTCATAAAGGTTTTCCCTGGGATGGTGGCCCAGATGGAGGGCGAGTCCTTGTTGCCCACGATGGCCGCGTCCTAACAGGTCCGGTCCGCCACGAGGCTGTGGATAGAGGCATCCGCCTGGCCGTTGTGCTGCTGGGGGGGGCTCCTCTGGTCGCTGCTGCTGGGGCCGCCTGGGCTGGCGGGGCAGGGGAGGCGGAGAGCTCGGGGCAGGCGCTGCCCTCTTCACCATGGCTCTGCTAGCTGTGCAGCGGCCCTCGCACCGCCCTATATATATAATATATATATAATACTATACTTTAAGTTCTAGGGTACATGTGCACAATGTGCAGGTTTGTTACATAGGTGTACATGTGCCATGTTGGTTTGCTGCACCCATTAACTCGTCATTTACATTAGGTATTTCTCCTAATGCTATCCCTCCCCCAGCCCCCCACCCCAGGACAGGCCCTGGTGTGTGATGTTCCCCGCACTGTGTCCAGGTGTTCTCATTGTTCAGTTCCCACCCGTGAGTGAGAATGTGGTCGCACCGCCACTTCTAAATGTTTTAAAAACAAAGTCGCCAATGCCCTTCATTGGGGAAATGAAAGACTTTTAAGTAAAACGATTTTGAGTGAAATAATATTTGTTGTTTTAAAAAGTTAATATTAACAACCACTCTCCATCATACTTTGAAATTAACTTAACATGTGAAAATTCAAATTAGAAACCTTGTAAAGGAAAATGAGAAATAGTTTCATGAACTTGACATAGGAAAATCTTAGACTAGATACTGTAGCACTCACCACAATAAGAAATCAAGTGAATTGCACTTCATTTTTAAAAACCTTCTGCTTATTATGTTGTTAACAACTTAAAAGCTATCTGTAGACCAGAAATAGCAAATAATTATAATATAGCAAAAAATATATATATTTGAATGGACACATTCAAAATATATAAAGAACTCCTATAGATTACAAAGAAAATGACAAACACCCCAGTAATAAATGAAAATAAAAATCTGAGTAGATATTTCCCATAAGAAGATGTCTAACTGAACATTAAGCATGAGAAAACCAACATAGGATATCACTACACACCTGGTAGAATGGCTATAATTTAAAAGACCAAAAATATTAAGTGTGTGGGAATGTAGAGCAACTGGAAATGGCCTACATCTCTCATAGCAATGTAAAGTAATACAATTACTTTGCAATAGTCTGGGTCTTTTTTCTTCCCATTCACCAAGCAACTCCATCCCCAGCTATAGATACCCAGGAAAATAAGTACGTATCTTCACAGAAATAATTGTATGAGAATATTCATAGTTACTTATACACAGTAGCCAACAACTAAACCTGTCACCCATCAGAAAAATGGATCTCAAATTGTGTGATAATCATGCAATCAGTAGGATATAACTTGGCCAAAACAAAGTGAAACAAGGGAAAAACACAAAGAAATTAGTGTCATATATAACCACCTGAGTAGGAGAAGTGAAAACAAGAGAACATAGTAAATGATTGCATTTGTTTATTTTTTTGAGATGGAGTCTCACTCTGTCCCCCAGGCTGGAGTGCAGTGGCACGATGTCGGCCTCTGACTCCCGGGTTCAAGAAATGTTCCCTGCCTCAGCCTCCTAAGTAGCTGTGATTACAGGCACCTGCCAGCGCGTCTGGCTAATTTTTGTATTTTCAGTAGAGACAGGGTTTTGCTGTGTTGGCCAGGCTGGTCTTGAACTCCTGACCTCAGGTGATCTGCCCACCTCAGCCTTGCAGTCTTGGGATTACAGGCATGAGGCACCAGGCCCAGCCAAAATGATTCCATTTTTATGAAGCACATGATCAAGCAAAATTAATCTGTGGTGGCTGCTCTAGTTTAAATATTAGTCCCCTCCAAATCACATGTTTAAATGTGGTCCCCAGTGTTGGAGGTGGGGGTTAATGGTAGGTGTTTGGGTCATGGGAGCGGATCCCTCATGACTAGATTAATCCCCGCCCTGGGAGAAGGTGGTGAGTGAATTCTCTCTTAGCTCCTGTAGGAGCCGGTTATTAAAAAGTGCCTCTCACCTTTACTTGCTGTCTTTTGCTTCCTCTCTCACCATATGATCTCTGCACACTCTGGTTGCTTTTCACCTGCTGCTGCAACTGGAAGCAGCCTCAGGCCCTCATGAGGAGCAGATGCGGGTGCCATGCTTCTCGTGCAGCCTGCAGAACTATGAACAAAATGCACCTCTTTTCTTTATAAATTACCCAGCCTCTGGTATTCCTTTCTAGCAGCACAAAGAGACTAAGGCAGTGACAACATTCAGAATATATTCTTCATTTGGGGGATGAGCATTGACTGGCAAGGACCACATCAGAACTTTGTGGCATGGAGGAAAATGTTCTCTGTCTTTAACTGGGTGTTATTATACAATGTATAATTATATTAAAATGTGTTAAGCTGTACTTTTAGGTTTTTTGCAGTATACTCTATGCAAATTATACCTCAGTGAAGAACTGTTAGCATACAACAAAGAGAGAGATAGAAACACTCAAAAATTGAAAATTGACAGAAAATAGGTAACAAATATTTAGCCTAGAAATAAGAGGGATCCATTGAGAAGAAACCAAAAGCAATGGAATAGAACAAAGATTAAAAAAAAGTATAATACAAAAGAGTTTTAAATTTCAAAGTTTGAAATGATATTAAAGTGGCACACTCTTTCCTTGGGAAAATCAAGTGAGAACCATAAACTCTGAGACGAATTCCAGCAAAGGTATGTAAATCAGTTTGATCTAATGGTACAAGATTAGCTTTGAAGGCCAAAAGGAACTGGTTTCTAATTCTTATTCCTCTCCTCACTACTTTTGTGACCTAGGGAAATTTTCCAATCTTTCTGAGTTTGTTTTTTCATCAGGAACAGGATAATACCTAAGTGACAGGCTAGTTCATAGATTTAAATATGATCGCATGGCAGCGGACATGAACCATAATTAATTGTTAAGAATGTATTTACACTGAACTCTCCTTTATCCATGTGAAAATTGTAGACAAACAACAATTGACAAAGAATAGACAGAATGTTCTAAGATAAATATTATTCCTTTGTTTCTGGAAAGAAGTCACACATATAGTAAAAATAATTAGAGAGGACCTAGTTCATATTGAACAATCTTCCCCAAACCCTGAAACAGGTCTATTTTCTAACACCAGAGATGTCTTGACTGAGTCCAACCCCTGCAATCTCCTCTGTCTAGAATAGACAGAGGAAGTTTGCTCCAGTCTTAGAACAGCATGGGCTGGCAAGCGCTCTCAGAGAGGCTCTCAGCTTCAACTCTAAAGGGCCTGAGGAATATGTGCAAGTGGGTTGGGTTAAGGCCAAGCTGAACCATACGGCCAGGGCTCTCACCAGCGCCAAAGTCAGTGGAAGGATATGAGTCCCCAGAGCTCTGCTACAGGCCATGGATGCTCCATGGAGGGGTGGTGAGCCTATGAATAACAATCAGGAGAAACATCGGTAATGGACAGGAGGCATAAATAAACCATGTCCACCCTCCTCTACAACCCAGGAAAGTTCTCCTTCAAAAAATGATGTCTTGAAGAAAACAGGTACAAATCTTTGTGACTTTGGATTAGACATTTTTAAAGTAGGCACAAACAATCCAAAAATAGATGGAGAAATGAACTTCATTAAAATAAAAACTTATATGCTTCAAAAGATAGTGTCAAGGAAGTGAAAAGATAATCCACATAATGGGAGAACTATTTCCAAATTATATATTTGACACAGGTCTAGTACCTAGAGTATATAAGGAATTCATATAACTGAGCAAAAAATGACAAACAACCCAATTTAACAATGGGAAGAAAGCTGTGAGTAGAGATTTCTCTAAGGAAACACACAAATGGCCAAGAAGCACATGCTAAGTTGTTCAATGTTTTTCATCATTAGGAAAATGTAAATTTAAACCAAAATGAGATACCACTTCACACCCAGTACTATGATGTAAGAAAAAAATAAAGACAATATATGTTTGGAAAGTTATGGAGAATATGGAATTCTCATATGTTACTGTTGGGAATGTAAAATGGCATAGCTACTGAATTTGGTGAACAGTGTGTGAGTTCCTCAGAAAGTTTAACAACAAAAAAAAGTTAAACATAAGGTGACATATGATGCAGCAGTTGCACTCCTAGGCTTATAACCAAGAAAATGAAAAACAGGTGTTCACTCAAAAACTTGTACAAAGCTGTTCATAGCAGCATTATTCTTAATAGTTAAAAAGTGGAAACATCTTAAACCACCATCAGTTGATGAATAAACAAAATGTGGTGTAACCATATAGTGGCATATTATTGGGCCATAAAAGTTCATGTACTGATGCAGGTTACGAAGGATGAAACTTGAGAACAGTATGCTAAGAAACAGATGGAAAATGCCACAGTTTGTTGTTCCATACAGAGGAAGTGCCCAGAACAAGTACATCTCTATCTAGAGAAAGTAGATTAGTGGTTGTCAGAGACAGCAAGAAGGGGGCAATTGAAGAGTGACTGCCCGTAGGTACAGGCATGGTTTTTGGCATTATGAAAATATTCTGGAATGAGGTAGTGGTGATGGTTGTGAAACTTTTGGAATATGGTAAAAGACTAAAATGTGTGGTTAAAATGGTGAATTTTGTGATATATGAATTATACTATAGAAATAATGATAACAGTAATAAAGCAAAGTGTCTTTCCACATCTCCATGTCCTGTATTTTCATTAAAAAAAAAAAAAAAAGGAAAAGAAAACATTTCAGGCCAGGCTCAGTGGCTCACTCCTGTAATCCCAGCACTTTTGGAGGCCTAGGTGGGAGGATCGCTTGGGGCCAGAAGTTCAAAACCAGCCTGAGCAACATAGCAAGACCTTGTCTCTATGAAAAATAAAAAATTAGCCAGAAATGGTGATGTGCGCCTAGAGTTCCAACTACTTGGAAAGCTGAGGTAGGAAGATCGCTTGAGCCCAGGATTTCGAGGTTGCAGTGATCTATAATCACCGATGCACTCCAGCCTGGGTGATAGAGCAAGACCCTGTCTCAAAAAGGAAAGAAAAAAAAAAAAAAAAAAGGATCTCACTTTAATAGTAAGTGACCAGAATGTGATGCTGGCAGCATGTTGTGAGGAAATGTATTAGATGAAAGAAGTTAAATTCCAGAAGTTTTCCTTTTTTCAGAAATGAGGTATGAGGGAGCAAAACATGTACCTGGAAGGAACTGACCCGGCTGGATTGGAAAATGTGAGAAGGGAGTGGGGAAGAGGCTGCTCCACCTGAGATCTGGCTCCAGGACTTACAGCAAGGGGAACTTGGACAAGTTACAGACTCTCTGTGCCTCAGTTTCTTCATAAGCAAAACAGAAAGAATCATCCCATCAACTGTAAGGTCAGTGCTATCAGTGGGTCCCCAAATTGAGTGCACAAATCTAAGGTTTGTGCTTCAACTTCAAAAACTCAAACTAATAACAAACTTGGCCTTATGAGAAATCATAAGTATTTTTCTATTTCCATGAGAATTTAATCTCAAAACAGGAATCAGAAAAATATTAAGTCCAAGGCATAACACCTAAACCATTGCTCATATTTATTCTTTCTAAATAGAGCACAGTGTAAAATCATCTCCATAAAACATACACTGTGGTTATAAAAAGGCAAAAGTCTTAGTGAGAATCATTGGTATTCCATAGAAGAGTGAATTAAACACAGCCAAGGGAAGACCCAAGTCTCATACTTCTCTTGTATATTCCAAAGTTTCAGGGAAATTCCAGGTGATAGAGGTTATTTCCCATAATGTTAAAGCAAGGTTTCAGACACTTGAGAATTTTGGTCCCAGTACTCGAGGAGGGCACACCTCTGTCCTGGAAAATAATCCAGGTATGTATATTCTTCCTGTGACTCATTCTGGTCATTCTTCTAGCATCACAAAAACCAAAAAATGGAAATATGTCCAAAGACATGATTTGCTATCCCTCTTCTTCAGGTTTCTTACCTGTTACATATGGATAATAGCATTACCTTAAGGATTATGGTAAAGATACAATGTCCAAATATGAGCAAAGTTTTGAGCAAAATGCCTTGTATGAATTGGTCAGTGAATATCTACTAAATAATTATGTGAATATTTACTGAATTATGTGGATCCTATCAATAATGACTGAATAATGACTGTGATTGCTTTTATTGGCAGTGCTGAAAACTCATCCCTGTGTGACCTCAAGTAAGCCATGTAACTTTGTGAACCTGCAGTTTTATCATTTTTAAAATGAAGAAACTTGACAGATTTTCATCATGACACAGAACGTCAGGTCTCCCAGACCCCGGAAAATACATTTACTTAAAGCTGTTGATACATCTCAAAGCAGTATCCTTCCAGTGTCATTGGAGGACAGTGCGGGCTGCAGTGAGGCACGCCTTCAAATGGGATTGATCCAGTCCTCGTTCCTTCACTTCCACATGAATGCTGAGCGGCCCAGGATCACACCCAGTGCACCCACAACTCAGGCAAGTCCAGCAGCCAATCCTAGGAGACCTGGGCTACAAAACAGTCTCCCAAGTTCCAGGCTCACAAAACCTCGGTGGGGATGGAAGCTGAGAAAGTGAGGAGGTGGCTCAGGGGATTGCTCTTTCCTACTCATTCCTCTCATCTCACACTCACCTTCTGCTGCACCACTGAGGATCACCAGCCAACCCTGACCATAACCTTGACCTTGCCATGTTCTGTTAGTGAAATGAAACCAAAAATGAATGATGTTAGTCCAACTCAACAAAATATATATCAAAACATATTCCATAAGTGCCGCTCATGGCCCTGTTCTTTCCAGTATATGGGAAAACAAAAGGGAAACAACCAAATAGCGTCAGGTTTATGAAACTTCCTAAGATAGATGGTCATACATGTTTTCAGGAGATCTCTATATACATGAATTTGATCACTTGATCCCTTGAAAAGAGCTCTTGAGGCACTAGAATGACATCCACAATTGACAAGTATGAAATGTGGTGCTCAGTGCCGTGAAAATACAAATCAACCCACATAGAGGAAGAGCTTTGACATAGGGATGTCAAACTGGTCTAGAGTGTAGTGAAAGCCAAGATGCTTTTCTTACTGGTGCCCCAGTAAGAAAAAAGAAATCAACATAACAATGAGATGCAGCAAGAAGAATACTGAGACAGGAAAGAAAACATTTTTTAAAAATGAATTATTCATTCACTTTCTAGTGGATACAGAAAAAACTGCAGAAGATGCAGAGGATATCAGTGCAGGCTAAAAGTTTCATATCTTACACTTGCAGAAAAGGCTTAAGATCTGTTTTAACTGGGAGCAGGTGGGGTGACTTCATGACTGCCCTTAAGAAAATATAACCTGTTGGGAAACTGTTTCTGCCTTGATGATGTTGTACAGACAAGAGATAAACAGTGAGGAATGTGCTTAGATGTATTGGGAAAGAGACAGTCTGTGGCATTGTCACAAAGGTACATGAATATTGAGAGTGAATGCTGAAGGAATGAGCCCGTCGGTGGTGACCCTCAGGTGAGACCAGGGTGCCTGTGTTTCAGCCAAGCCGGGGCAATTGGAACGCAGGCTCCTAAGATTCCATGACACCCCCACCTTCTAATTCTGTTATTGCAACTGCAGACCGTTACCTGGCACGCTGGCCACAATCTTCCTCACTCTTGTGAGACTCTGAGCGACTGGCAGTGCCTTAGCTCTGAACTCGAACCTTGTTTTTGTGGTTAAGGATCCTAAAGTGCTGTGGGGACTGATCTCGTTTTTCTCAACAGTAAGTTAAGAATTTCAGTTACTGACATCCCTCAGTCCTGATTCAACCTATTTGATTTCACCGGTTTGTAACCCATCATGTGTTTGGGTTTCTTCTCCCCAGTTCCTGACTCCACATCTTCTGCCACACACGTCAGCATGGTGGTATATGCGGGCCCTTGGTCCAGTAAGAAGGCAGACATGAACACTCTAGAAATCAACGAGAAATTGCGCCCCCAGCGGACAGAGAAGAAACATCAGTTCCTAAACACCAAGGAGAAATATCTTGTAACTCAAGTGGCCTACTTTCTGACCAAGGGGCAGAACAGTTACAGTAAGTTCCATAGGCTCACCATCACAACAGTGATGAATGATGTCCTGTCTTCTCTCTGAGAACCTGAATTCTCTCTCCATCAAAAATAATTTAATCCTTCCCTTGCTTCTAGGAAAATAGAAATGGGTATTTTCACATTTTGTTAATGTTAGAAGACAGAGGTACCAAAGTATTTTGAAACTTTCCCTGTTTGCCGTCAGGTGGGGATGGACCTAGAGGTAGAATAGCAGTTATTGATTTCGGACACAGGCACGGAACCACCTGTTTTCTCCGAGAGGCTAAATCATGTTTTCAAGAATCCTCTCTGTACCATATAAGATCCGGCAGACAAATGACATCTAGTCTGTTGTTCTAAATGTCTGGGACTAGTGAACTTTTATTCAGGTCAAGCTTCTGTTGAGGCCCAATAGGCCAAGCTCTGTTCTAGGGACCCTGAGGGAAATTTGGTGATAGTACACAGTACCCGCTATGTGGGGCCTCAAGAGGAGTCTGCTTCTAATAGAACCTGTGGTATCTATAACCGACAGCATCAAGAGCAGGGAGTAGGAGCCGTGCAAGGTGGCTCAGTCCTGTAATCCCAGCACTTTGGGAGGCTGAGGCGGGTGGATCACGAGGTCAGGAGTTTGAGATCAGCCTGGGCAACATGCAGAAACCCCGTCTCTACTAAAATTACAAAAATTACGTGGGAAATGGTGGTGGGCACCTGTAATTCTAGCTACTCGGGAGGCTGAGGCAGGAGAATCCTTTGAACCTAGGAGACAGAGGTTGCAGTGAGCCAAGATCACGCCATTGCACTCCAGCCTGGGTGACAGGGCAAGACTCGTCAAAAAAAAAAAAAATAAAAAAAAAATTAAAGAAAAAAAAGAAAAAGCAGAGAGTACCCTGGTGAGAGGGAAGTCCTGCTTCCTCGGGCACAGGCTTTTGTTCCTAAAAGGAAGAAAGATCGCACCCGAGGATGTGTGGAAGTAGTAGTGCAGTGTGCAGAGCAGGAACCCTGAGTCTGTCTCCTGGGCTGCATGCAACTTCCTTGTCCTTTCTGTCCCTCAGTTTCCTCATCTGTTCATAGGGTGCTACAGTAATACCTACCTCTGTAAATTGCTGCAATGAGTTACATGAGTTATTTCTTGTCAATCTCCTGGAACATTTATTGGCACAGAGTAAACACTATCTATTAGTTCTTCATTCTACTGTTTATAAATTAACAGCAACTTTGTTAGTATTAGGGCATATTTCCTTCATAGTCTTGTGGTCTTATGTCTCATACTTTATGTTTCTGTTATGATTCTTAAAATCTTATGTGCAGATATGATTTAAAAATCAAAGATTTTTAAGATCTTTGACATATTTGTCCTTGTAATTCCCAAATGGAAACCATCAGTCCCATAGTCCTAGGGGCCTTCCCAACTGTCCAAGAAATCTCTACTTCATGCCCCAGTGCAGTGTTTTGGAGGAGAGGCTGCAAGGCTTGTGGAAGTGGCCCCGCATGCAGAGTCACACCTCAGGGGCTGTGAATTCTGACTCCACTTTATTGTGATTGAATCATCTTGTCCACTTCTTTGATGTGCCCTTGAGTTTCGGTTTGTTTGTCTCTAAATTTTGGAGGATGAGATGCCAGAAAGTCAGGAGACTGAAGAGTAAAGGGGTGGAAATCCCTGCCTAGAGCCTGGTACTGGGGTCAGTTATGTCCTTGGGATGGACCTGGCTCCTGCCCTGTAGGCAGTGACCACCGCTGTGTGTCCAGCTTTTCACTGAGGCCGGTGTGTCTGTCTTTTCTCAGACTATGAAGAGTGCAAAGACCTCCTAAAATCTATGCTGCGGGATGAGCTTCAGTTGAAGGAGGAGAAGCTTGCAGAGCAGCTCGGGCAAGCTGAAGAGCTCAGGTGAGGGGGCCCTATGCAGGCAGGTGGGCAGGTGTGTAAATCTCTGAAGTACAGCCGCTCGGCGGGGTGAAGTAAGAGCTAAGCTGGGTCTGGGGAAGGGCAGGAATTGCCATGGCAGGCTCACAACACACAAAGATTTATGAAACAGAGAACAAGGATAATAATAAGTTATGGGTTGCAGTTGTTTCTCAGAGGCATGATTTCTCGTTTTGAAATAAGTAATTGTTGAGGTGAGATTTGCATAACACAAAATTAACTAATGAGTGGGAACCAGTCAACAGCATTCAGTGTACTCAAAATGGTGCGCCATCACCACCCCACTTACCCATAGTCGGAATCACCTCCTGACTGACTGCGGCTTCTCATCCTTTCGGTCAATCAGTGTTGCCTTCTGGAGCCTGTCATTCTTTTCTTCTTTCATCTTTTCGACTGGTCCCCTCTGCACTGGGCCTCATTTCTGTCCATGGCTTTGCATCTAGTGACTGCGAGATGCGCTATGTGTATTTTCACATGGAAATGTCCATGGCCAGAGTGAGGAACTGAAAGGATGAATGTCTTTTTGAAAGTGAATAAGGAAGACACCTACTTTTGTTTAGAGAAGGGAAAGATGAATGGAACATTGTCGAGGATCTTACAGGAGCCCTCTCTGATATAGACGAAGCCTGTAAACCATTTTTTGTTCTTTCTCTTGGCCACAGACATTTGAAATATGTGCTGACCTTCTCCTTGGAGGTCTCCTTGAGGACATTGTCTCAGAAATCTCTGTCGCAATATTCGAACTGATCACTCACCCCTTTCCACTGTTCAATTTTCTCTACTATCTCACCTTAGGCAATATAAAGTCCTGGTTCAGTCTCAGGAACGAGAGCTGAGCCAGTTAAGGGAGAAGTTGCGGAAAGGGAGAGATGCCTCCCGCGCATTGAATCAGCATCTCCAGGCCCTCCTCACTCCGGATGAGCCGCCCAACTCCCAGGGGCGGGACCTCCGAGAAGAGCTGGCCGAGGGCTGTAGGCTGGCACAGCATCTCGTCCAAAAGCTCACCCCAGGTAAGGTTTCCATAGGATCTGATGACCCAGAACCCCAGGCTTATGAGAGACTCCAGACCTTCGTACTTTCACGATGACAGTTGTATCGGTGGTGTTTTTTTCCACTAAACATATGTGGCCATGACATGACCAGGACTTCCTGGGTGAGATCAGAGATGGGAAACCCTGCAACCCATGGGGTTGGAGGTCACAGTATTGGGAATGTCCCTCCTTCCTTGATGGAAGATGGTCTTTGGAGCCAGAGGCAACATGTCTCTAGTTGTAAAGGAGAGGAAGGAGGCTGTGACAGGAGGGTGCTTGTTAGAGTGAAAAGAGCTCTGGACTAAGAATGAAGGTTCCCAGGCTGTCTCTTTGGCAATGTTCTTAGTAAGTGTCGGTGAGTGAGTGATTTTTCCCTCGTGAGATTCTCTCTCTCCATCTGCAAAGGCAGGCACATTGTCTCTTGCAAGGTTCTGAATCATCCAAATGTGGGAACACTTACGACTGCTTTTGAAAATGAGATAAAGCCCTTCGCCGTGTGGTGTTGGGGAAGGCACTTGATGTGGGGGCATTTGGTGGTAGGAGGTGCTTCAGACTGGAGCACTCCCCATGGAGAGCATGTCCCTGAATAACACAGGAGAAGCCACATGGAGGGCCTGTGAAGTCTCCTGATACATAGAGGACTGTGGTGCCAGTTTGTCCTCTCCTAAGAGAAAGAATTAGGTTCGAAATGTGAACTGTGACAGGACACCAAGCCTGTGCCTGGGAATCAGATTTGTGGTGGGATGATGGAGACAGCTGCCAAAGTCCTGAGAGAGGCTGGCAAGTCCCCAGTGATATAGGCAACAAAGGGTCTTTTCAATATTTGGCCACATCTTGATGGTGGCCCTCCAGAGCAGAAATGCATTGCCTGATGGAACAGGAAACCATGCCAGGGCATTTTGTTAAAGTAAAACATGAGGGCTTTCAGTTGAATGGTGACCCTTGCCTAGATGTTCATCTCTCTGTGCACATTGGTCTGACTGTGCTTCTAGAGTGTGAAGTGGGAAATATCTGAATGAACACTTCTGTATTTACAGAAAATGATGAAGATAACGATGAAGATGTTAAAGTTGAGAAGGCTGAGAAAGTACAGGAGTCATGTGCCCCCAGGTAACCCTGAATAATCAGGAGCAAGTAATGGATTTTGACATATGAAAAAGGTCTAAGAGGCACACCCTCTCTGGCATCTATGATGAGCCAAAAGCCTGCATTCCCTTGGCCACAGTATGTGAAATTCAACCCAACTTAGACACAGGGTGTGGCAGCTGTTGTGTTTCTCTGTGTGTGGCGAGTGTGATGTCTGTACTGTACAGGGATAGCTGAGTCTTCTTCTTTCTCAGCTCCTATCTGTCCAGTGCAATGAACACCAGTTGCCCTCTTCCTCTCTGTCTCCCGTGGCTGCCATGCTGTGTTGCAGAGAGAAGAGGATTGCCTGTTCCCTCTTAAAGGGAGCCTCCTGTTTGCTTTCTGTGACCACTCTCCTAATCCCTCCTGTCAAAACCGGCTAGGACTCCCTGGGGTCCAATCCCTCTGTGTTTAATCTTCTGGCATCTCTATTTCACCTCATCAGGGAGGTGCAGAAGGCTGAAGAAAAGGAGATCCCTGAGGACTCAGTGGAGGAATGTGCCGTCACTTGTTCAAATAGCTATGGCCCTTCTGAGTCCAACCAGCCTCACAAGAACTCCAAAATCACATTTGAGGAAGACCAAGTGGACTCAACTCTGCTTATAGACCGTGGATCGTCTCCAGATGGATGGCAGGATGCTCTAAACCTTGTCCCAGGTAGCCTCTATTTTCCTTGTGTCTCATACCTCTGTCTAGGCTACGGAAGATCCATTGTGAGTACAGGCTGTATAGGTACATATTGGTTTACTCAGAAACTAGGATGAAGCTAGCTTTGGTGACTGACATATATATTTGCAGCACTTTGGGAGGCCCAAGTGGGAGGATCATTTGAATTCAGGAGTGCAAGAGCAGACTGGAGAATATGGTGAAACCCATCTTTACAAAGAATACAAAACATTAGCCAGGCATGTTCCTTTGCCCCTATAGTCCCAACTGCTCAGGAGGCTTAGGTACGAGGATTGGCTCAGATGATCCTCCCACCCTCATTCACTTTTCTCAGGCTAGACTCTCTCCTTTTCATTTGCTTGTCTTAGCTGTTAATAAGAAGTGTCTGGCCAGGGTCGCTGGCTCACATCTGTAATCCCAGCACTTTGGGAGGGTGAGGTGGGCAGATCACCTGAGGTCAGGAGTTCGAAAGCAGCCTGGCCAATATGGCGAAATTCCATCTCTACTAAAAATACAAAAAATAGCTGGCATAGTGGTTTGTGCCTGTAATCCCAGCTACTTGGGAAGCTGAGCCACGAAAATCACTTGAACCCAGGAGGTAGAGGTTGCAGTGAGCTGAGATCGTGCCACTGCACTCCAGCCTGGGCGACAGAGTGAGACTCCCTCTCAAACAAAACATAAAAAACCAAAACCAACCAACCAGTCAAACGAAAAATTTAGTGAAACAAAAAACAATCTCTTGAGCTACACAGAAACATTCGCCTCTCATGGGGTAAAAAGCTCAGAGCCCAGCCTTGCTTTATGGAAACTTTTAAGCAAGAAAAGGGTGGAAGTGTTTGTGTCCTGATTTCAAGGTGACTGCGTAGCTCAGACACGTTGACTTAAAGGAGATCAAGAGTGGAGATGAGAAGAGTGAAACCAGGGAAACAGCATCTTCAAATCAGTGGACTAGGCTGTCAGTGACATCCCTCAATCCTGAATCAACCTATTTGATTTCACCAGTTATTAACCCATCATGTGTTTGGATTTTTTCTCCCCAGTCCCTGGTTCCACCTCTTCTGCCGCAAACATCAGCATGGTGGCATCTGCTGGTCCTTGGCCAAGTGAGAAGTCAGAGATGAACACTCCAGAAATCAACGAGAAACTGCGCCCGCAGTTGGGAGAAAAGAAAGAACAGTTTAGAAACACTAGAGAGAAATTTCTTGTAACTCAAGTGGCCTACTTCCTGGCCAACCAGCAGAACAGTTATAGTAAGTTCTATAGGCTCACCATCACATAAGTGATGATGTCCTGTCTTCTCTCTGAGAAACGGAATTCTCTCTCCATCAAAAATAATTTAATCCTTTCCTTACTTCTAGGAAAATAGAAATGGGTATTTTCACATTTTGTTAAAGTTGGAAGACAGAAGTACCAAAGGATTTCATAACTTTCCATGTTTGCAGTCAGGTGGGGATGGGCCTAGAGGTAAAATCTCAGTGATGGTTTCAGACACAGGCACAGAATGACCTGTTTTCTCCAAGAGGCTAAATCATGTTTTCACGAATCCTCTCTGTATCATATAAGATCTGGCAGACAAATAACATCTAGTCTGTTGTTCTAAATGTCTCGGGCTAGTGAATTTTATTCAGTTCAAGCTTCTGTTGAGGCCCAATAGGCCAAGCTCTGTTCTAGGGACCCTGAGGGAAATTTGGTGATAGTACACAGTACCCGTGTGAGGGGCGTCAAGAGGAGTCTGCTCCTAATAGAACCTGTGGTATCTATAACCGACAGCATCAAGAGCAGGGAGTAGGGGCCGTGCAAGGTGGCTCAGTCTTGTAATCCCAGCACTTTGGGAGGCTGAGGCAGCTGGATCACGAGGTCAGGAGTTTGATTCCATCCTGGGCAATGTGGAGAGACCCCGTCTCTACTAAAATTAGAAAATTATCTGGGTGTGGTGGCGGGCACCTGTAATCCCAGCTCCTCGGGAGGCTGAGTCCAGAGAATCCTTTGAACCCAGGAGACAGAGGTTGCAGTGAGCCAAGATCATGCCATTGCACTTCAGCCTGGGCGACAGGGCAAGACTCATCAAAAAAGAAACAAACAAAAAAGGCAGAGAGTAGCCTGGTGGGAGGGAAGTCCTGTTTCTTGGGGCACAGGCTTTTGTTCCTAAAGAGGAAGAAAGATGTACCCAAGAATGTGTGGAAGTAGCAGTGCAGTGTGCAGAGCAGGAACCCTGGGTCTGTCTCCTGGGCTCCATCCAAGTTGCTTGTCCTGTGTGTCCCTCAGTTTCCTCATCTATTCATAGGGTGCTACAGTAATACCTACCTTTGTAAATTGCTGCAGTGAGTTACATGAGCTATTTCTTATCAATCTCCTAGAACATTTATGGGCACAGAGTAAACACTATCTATTAGTTCTTCATTCTACTGTTTGTAAATTAACACAAACTTTGTTAGTATTTGGGCATGTTTCCTTCATAGTCTTGTGGTCTTATGTCTCATACTTTATGTTTCCGTTATGATTCTTAAAATCGTATCTGCAGTTACCATTGAAAACTCAAAGATTTTTAAGATCTTTGACATAGTTGTCCTTGAAATTCCCATTAAAAGGGAAACCATCAGTCCCATAGTCCTAGAGGCCTTCCCAATTGTCCGAGAAATCTCTGCTTCATGCCCCAGTGCAGTGTTTTGGAGGAGAGGCTGCAAGGCTTGGGAAAGTGGCCCCGCATTCAGAGTCAGACCTCAGGGGCTGTGAATTCTGACTCCACTCCATTGTGGTTGAATCATCTTGTCAACTTCCTTGATGTGCCCTTGAGTTTCGGTTTGTTTGTCTCTAAATTTTGGAGGATGAGATGCCAGAAAGTCGGGAGACTCAAGAGTAAAGAGGTGGAAATCCCTGCCTGGAGCCTGGTATTGGGGACAGTTATGTCCTTGGGATGGACCCGGCTCCTGCCCTGTAGGCAGTGACCTCAGCAGCATGTGCAGTCTTTCACTGAGGCCAGTGTGTCTGTCTTTTTCAGACTATGAAGAGTGCAAAGACCTCCTAAAATCTATGCTGCGGGATGAGCTTCAGTTGAAGGAGGAGAAGCTTGCAGAGCAGCTCGGGCAAGCTGAAGAGCTCAGGTGAGGGGGCCCTATGCAGGCAGGTGGGCAGGTGTGTAAATCTCTGATGTATAGCAGCTCGGAGGGTAGAAGTAAGAGCCAAGCTGGGCCAGGGGAAGGGCAGGAATTGCTATGGCAGGCTCACAATACACAGAGGTTTGTGAAACAGAGAACAAGGACAGTAATAAGTTATGGGTTGCAGTTGTTTCTCAGAGCCCCGTTTTCTCTTTTTGAAAGAAGTAATTGTTGAGGTGAAATTTGCATAAGACATGATGAACCAAAGGAGTGGGAACCACCCAGCAGCATTCAGTGTACTCAAAATGGTGTGCCATCACCACCCCACTTACCCATAGTCGGAATCACCTCCTGACTGACTGCGGCATCTTATCTTTGACCCAATCAATGTTGCCTTCTGGAGCCTGTCATTCTTTTCTTGTTTAATCTTTTCAATTGGCCCCATCTGCACTTGGCCGCATTTCTGTATATGGTTTTGTATGTAGTCACTACAAGATAGACTATGTGTATTTTCACATGGAAATGTCCATTGCCAGAGTGAGGAGCTGAAAGGATGTCTTTTTGAAACTGAATAAGGAAGACACCTAATTTTGTTTAGAGAAGGGAAAGATGAATGGAACATCGTCGAGGATCTTACAGGAGCCCTCTCTGACATAGAGGAAGCCTGTAAACCATTTTTGCTTCTTTCTCTTGGCCATAGACATTTCTTTAAACGTGTGCTGACCTTCTCCTTGGAGGTCTCCTTGAGGACATTGTCTCAGAAATCTCTGTAGCAATATTCGATCTGATCACTCACCCCTTTCCACTGTTCAATTTTCTCTACTATGTCACCTTAGGCAATATAAAGTCCTGGTTCAGTCTCAGGAACGAGAGCTGAGCCAGTTAAGGGAGAAGTTCCAGGAAGGGAGAAATGCCTCCCACGCATTGAATCAGCATCTCCAGGCCCTCCTCACTCCGGATGAGCCGCCCAACTCCCAGAGGCGGGACCTTCGAGAACAGCTGGCCGAGGGCTGTAGGCTGGCACAGCACCTCGTCCAAAAGCTCACCACAGGTAAGGTTTCCATAGGACCTGGAGACCCAAAACGCCAGGCTTATGAGAGACTCCCGACCTCCATCCTTTCACAATGTTGTATCATTGGTGTTTTTTTTCACTGAACATTTGTGGCCCTTCCAGGACTTCCTGTGTGATATCAGAGATGGGAAACCCATGGGTTTGGAGGTCACAGTATTGCAAATGTCCCTCCTTCCCTGGTGGAGATGGTCTTTGGAGCAAGAGGCAGCATCTCTCTAGTTGTAAAGGAGAGGAAGGAGGCTGTGACAGGAGGGTTCTTGTTAGAGTGAAAAGAGCTGTAGACTTAGAATGAAGGTTCTCAGGCTGTCTCTTTGGCAATGTTCTTAGTAACTGTCAGTGAGTGAGTAATTTATCCTTCTTGAGTTTCTCTGTGTCCATCAGAAAAGGCAGGAAAATTGTCTCTTGCAAGACTCTGAAGCATCTAAATGTGGGAACACTTATGACTGCTTTTGAAAATGAGATAAAGCCCCTCGCCATGTGGTGTTGGAAAAGGCACTTGACGTGGGGGCATTTGGTGGTAGGAAGTGCTTCAGACTGGTGCAGTCCCCATGGAGAGCATGTCCCTGAATAACACAGCAGAAGCCACATGGAGGGCCTGTGAAGTCTCCTGAGGCATAGAGGACTGTGGTGCCAGTTTGTCCGCTCCAAAGGGAAAGAATTAGGTTCCAAATGCGAACTGTGACACAACACCAAGTCTGTGCCTGGGAATCAGATCTGTGGCGGGATGCGGGAGACAGCTGCCAAAGTCCAGAGAGAGGCTGCAGAAGTCCCCAGTGATATGCGGAGCAAAGGGTCTTTTCAATATTTGGTGACATCTTGATGGTGGCCCTCCAGATCAGAAATGCATTGCCTGATGGATCAGGAAAGCATGCCAGTGCATTTTGTTAAAGATAAAACATGAGAACTTTCAGTTTAACTGTGACCCATGCCTAGATGTCCATGTCTCTGTGCACATTGGACTGACTGTGCCTCCAGAGTGTGAAGTGGGAAATATCTGAATGAACACTTCTGTATTTACAGAAAATGATGAAGGTGAGGATGAAGATGTTAAAGTTGATGACACTGAGTAAGTACAGGAATCATGTGCCCCAGGTAACACTGAATAATCAGGTGCAAGTAATGGGTTTTAATATATGAAAAAGGTCTAGGAGGCACACCCTGTCTCTGGCACCTACAATGGGCCACAAGCCTGCATTCCCTTGGCCACAGTATGAGAAATTCAACCCAGCTTAGACACAGGGTGTGGCAGCTGTTGTGTTTCTCTGTGTGTGGTGAGTGTCATATCTGTACCGAACAGGGATAGCTGAGTCTGCATCTTTCTCAGCTCCTATCTCTCCAGTGAAAAGAACACCGGTTGGTCTCTTCCTCTCTGTCTCCCATGGCAGCCATGCTCTGTTGCAGAGAGAAGAGGATTGCCTGTTCCCTCCTAAAGGGAACCTCCTGTTTGCTTTCTGTGACCACTGTCTTAATGCCTCCCGTCAAAACCTGCTAGGTCTCCCTGGGGTTCAATCCCTCTGTATTTAATCTTCTGGCATCTCTATCTCACCTCATCAGGGAGGTGCGGAAGGCAGAAGAAAAGGAGATCCCTGAGGACTCAGTGGAGGAATGTGCCATCACTTGTTCAAATAGCTATGGCCCTTCTGAGTCCAATCAGCCTCACAAGAACTGCAAAGTCACATTTGAGGAAGACCAAATGGACTTGACTCTGCTTATAGACCATGAATCGTCTCCTGATGTATGGCAGGATGCTCTAAACCTTGTCGCAGGTAGCCTCTATTTTCCTTGTGTCTCATACTTCTGTCTAGACTACGGAAGTTCCATTGTGAGGACAGGCTATATACGTACATATTGGTTTACTCAGTAACGAGGATGGAACTAGGTGCGGTGACTCACACATATATTCGCAGCACTTTGGGAGGCCCAAGTGGGAGGATCATTTGAATTCAGGAGTTGAAGAGCAGGCTGGAGAATATGGTGAAACCCATCTTTACAATGAATACAAAACATTAGCCAGGCATGTTCCTTTGCCCTTATAGTCCCATCTGCTCAGGAGGCTTAGGTGTGAGGATTGGCTCAGATGATCCTCCCACACTCATTCACTTTTCTCAGGCTAGACTCTCTCTCCTTTTCATTGGCTTGTCTTAGCTGTTAATAAGAAGTCTCTGGCCAGGGTCGCTGGGCTCACATCTGTAATCCCAGCACTTTGGGAGGACAAGGTGGGCGGATCACCTGAGGTCAGGAGTTCGAAAGCAGCCTGGCCAACATGGCGAAATTGCATCTCTACTAAAAATACAAAAAATAGCTGGCATGGTGGTTGGTGCCTGTAATTCCAGCTACTTGGGAGGCTGACGCATGAGAGTCGCTTGAACCCAGGAGGCAGAGGTTGCAGTGAGTTGAGATCGTGCCACCAGCCTGGGCGACACAGTGAGACTCCCCCTCAAACAAAACATAAAAAACCAAAACCAACCAACCAATCAAACAAAAAAAAATTAACGAAACAAAAAACAATCTCTTGAGCTACACAGAAACATTGGCCCCTCATGAGGTAAAAAGCTCAGAGCCCAGCCTTGCTTTATAGAAACTTCTAAGCAAGAAAAAAGTGGAAGTGTTTGTGTCCTGGTTTCAAGGTGACTGCGTAGCTCAGACACGTTGACTTAAAGGAGATCAAGAGTGGAGATGAGAAGAGTGAAACCAGGGAAACAGCATCTTCAAATCAGTGGACAAGGCTGTCCGTGACATCCCTCAGTTCTGATTCAACCTATTTGATTTCACCAGTTATTAACCCATCATGTGTTTGGACTTTTTCTCCCCAGTCCCTGGCTCCACCTCTTCTACCACAAACGTCAGCATGGTGGTATCTGCGGGCCCTTGGTCCAGTGAGAAGTCAGAGATGAATACTCTAGAAATCAGTGAGAAAATGCGCCCCCAGCGGGCAGAGAACAAACGTCAATTCATAAACACCAAGGAGAAATATCTTGTAACTCAAGTGGCCTACTTTTTGGCCAAGGGGCAGAACAGTTACAGTAAGTTCCCTAAGCTCACCATCACAAAAGTGATGAATGATGTCCTGTCTTGTCTCTGAGAAACTGAATTCTCTCTGCATCAGAAGTAATGTAATCCTTTCCGTACTTGTAGGAAAATAGAAATGGGTATTTTCTCCTTTTGTTAAAGTTGGAAGAGAGAGGTACCAAAGTATTTCAAACCTTTCCATGTTTGCAGTCAGGTGGGGATGGGCCTAGAGTTAAAATCTCAGTGATGGTTTCAGACAGAAGCACAGAATGACCTGTTTTCTCCAAGAGGCTAAATCATGTTTTCAAGAATCCTCTCTGTACCATATAAGATCTGGCAGAAAAATAACATCTAGTCTGCTGTTCTAAATGTCTTGGGCTAGTGAACTTTTATTCAGTTCAAGCTTCTGTTGAGTCCCAATAGGCCAAACTCTGTTCTCGGGACCCTGAGGGAAATTTGGTGATAGTACACAGTACCCGCTGTGAGGGGCATCAAGAGGAGTCTGCTCCTAATAGAACCTGTGGTATCTATAACCGACAGCATCAAGAGCAGGGTGTAGGAGCCATGCAAGGTGGCTCAGTCCTGTAATCCCAGCACTTTGGGAGGCTGAGGCAGCTGGATCACGAGGTCAGGAGTTTGAGACCAGCTTGGGTAACATGGAGAAACCCCATCGCTACTAAAATTACAAAAATTAGCTGGGCGTGGTGGTGGGCACTTGTAATCCCAGCTACTCGAGAGGCTGAGGCAGGAGAATCCTTTGAACCCAGGAGGCAGAGGTGGCAGTGAGCCAAGATCATGCCATTGCACTCCAGCCTGGGCGACAGGAGAAGACTCCTCAAAGAATAAACAAAAAGGCAGAGAGTACCCTGGTGTGAGGGAAGTCCTACTTCCTGGGGAAGAGGCTTTTGTTCCTATAGAGGAAGAAAGATCGCACCCAAGAATGTGTGGAAGTAGCAGTGCAGTGTGCAGAGCAGGAACCCTGGGCCTGTCACCTGGGCTCCATCCAAGTAGCTTGTCCTATCTGTCCCTCAGTTTCTCTTTCTTCATCTCTAAAGTTTGGAGGTTGAGATGCCAGAAAGTCGGGAAACTCAAGAGTAAAGTGGTGGAAATCCCTGCCTAGAGCCTTGTACTGGGGACAGTTATATCCTTCAGATGGACCTGGCTCCTGCCCTGTAGGCAGTGACCACCGCTGTGTGTCCAGCTTTTCACTGAGGCCGGTGTGTCTGTCTTTTCTCAGACTATGAAGAGTGCAAAGACCTCCTAAAATCTATGCTGCGGGATGAGCTTCAGTTGAAGGAGGAGAAGCTTGCAGAGCAGCTCGGGCAAGCTGAGGAGCTCAGGTGAGGGGACCCTATGCAGGCAGGTGGGCAGGTGTGTAAATCTCTGATGTACAGCTACTCCTCTGGGTGAAGTAAGAGCTTAGCTGGGTCTGGGGAAGGGCAGGAATTGCCATGGCAGGCTCACAACACACAAAGATTTATGAAACAGAGAACAAGGATAATAATAAGTTATGGGTTGCAGTTGTTTCTCAGAGCCTTGATTTCTCTTTTTGAAAGAAGTAATTGTTGAGGTGAGATTTGCATAACACAAAATTAACTGAAGGAGTGGGAACCACCCAGCAGCATTGAGTGTACTGAAAATGGTGCGCCATCACCACCCCACTTACCCTTAGTCAGAATCACCTCCTGACTGACTGCGGCTTCTCATCCTTTCGGTCAATCAGTGTTGCCTTCTGGAGCCTGTCATTCTTTCCTTCTTTCATCTTTTCAACTGGCCCCGTCTGCACGTGGCCTCATTTCTGTCCATGGCTTTGCATCTAGTGACTGCAAGATGCGCTATGTGTATTTTCACATGGAAATGTCCATGGCCAGAGTGAGGAACTGAAAGAATGAATGTCTTTTTGAAAGTGAATAAGGAAGGCACCTACTTTTGTTTACAGAAGGGAAAGATGAATGGAACATCGTCGAGGATCTTACAGGAGCCCTCTCTGGTATAGAGGAAGCCTGTAAACCATTTTTCATTCTTACTCTTGGCCACAGGCATTTCTTTAAACATGTGCTGACCTTCTCCTTGGAGGTCTCCTTGAGAACATTGTCTCAGAAATCTCTGTAGCAATATTCGATCTGATCACTCACCCCTTTCCACTGTTCAATTTTCTCTACTATCTCACCTTAGGCAATATAAAGTCCTGGTTCAGTCTCAGGAACGAGAGCTGAGCCAGTTAAGGGAGAAGTTGCGGAAAGGGAGACATGCCTCCCGCGCATTGAATCAGCATCTTCAGGCCCTCCTCACTCCGGATGAGCCGGCCACCTCCCAGGGGCGGGACCTCCAAGAACAGCTGGCCGAAGGCTGTAGGCTGGCACAGCACCTCGTCCGAAAGCTCACCCCAGGTAAGGTTTTTATAGGATCTGATGACCGAAAACCCCGGACTTAGGAGAGACCCCTGACCTCCATACTTTCACAATGACAGTTGTATCGGTGGTGTTTTTTTCCACTAAACATATGTGGCCCTTCCAGGACTTCCTGGGTGAGATCAGAGATGGGAAACCCATGGAGTTGGAGGTCACAGTATTGCAAATGTCCCTCCTTCCTTGGTGGAGATGGTCTTTGGAGCCAGAGGCCACATTTTTCTAGTTGTAGAGGAGAGGAAGGAGGCTGTGACAGGAGGGTTTTTGTTAAGAGTGAAAAGAGCTGTGGACTTAGAATGAAGGTTCCCAGGCTGTCTCTTTGGCAATGTTCTTAGTAACTGTCGGTGAGTGAGTGATTTATCTTTCTTGAGTTTCTCTCTCTCCATCAGAAAAGGCAGGCATATTGTCTCTTGCAAGGCTGTGAAGTATCTAAATGTGGGAACAGTTAGGACTGCTTTTGAAAATGAGATAAAGCCCCCGGCATGTGGTGTTGGAGAAGGCACTTGATACGGGGGCATTTGGTGGTAGGAGGTGCTTCAGACTGGAGCACTCCCCCATGGAGAACATGTCCCTGAATAACACAGCAGAAGCCACATGGAAGGCCTGTGAAGTCTCCTGATGCATAGACGACTGTGGGGCCAGTTAGTCCTCTCCTAAGAGAAAGAATTAGGTTTGAAATGTGAAGTGTGACAGGGCACCAAGCCTGTGCCTGGGAATCAGATTTGTGGTGGGATGATGGAGACAGCTGCCAAAGTCCCGAGGGAGGCTGCACACGTCCCCAGTGATACGGGGAGCAAAGGGTCTTATCAATATTTGGCCACATCTTGATGGTGGCCCTCCAGATCAGAAATGCATTGCCTGATGGATCAGGAAAGCATGCCAGGGCATTTTGTTAAAGATAAAACATGAGAGCTTTCAATTGAACGTTGACCCATGCCTAGATGTCCATGTCTGTGTGCACATTGGGCTCACTGTGCCTGCAGAATGTGAAGTGGGAAATATCTGAATGGACACTTCTGTATTTACAGAAAACGGTGAAGATGAGGATGAAGATGTGAACGTTGAGGAAACTGAGAAAGTACAGGAATCACGTGCCCCCAGGTAACACTAAAAAATCAGGAGCAAGTAATGGGTTTTAACATAGGAAAAAGATCTATGAGGCACACCCTGTCTGGCATCTAGGATGGGCCAAAAGTCTGCATTCCTTTGGCCACAGTATGTGAAATTCAACCCAGCTTAGACATAGGGTGTGGCAGCTGTTGTGTTTCTCTGTGTGTGGTGAGTGTCATATCTGTACCGAACAGGGATAGCTGAGTCTTCATCTTTCTCAGCTCCTGTCTCTCCAGTGAAATGAACACCGATTGGTCTCTTACTCTCTGTCTCCCATGGCCGCTATGCTCTGTTGCAGAGAGAAGAGGATTGCCTGTTCCCTTCTAAAGGGAACCTCCTGTTTGCTTTCTGTGACCACTGTCTTAATGCCTTCTGTGAAAACCAGCTAGGGCTCCCTGGGGCCCGATCCCTCTGTGTTTAATCTTCTGACATCTCTCTCCAACCTGGCTCATCAGGGAGGTGCAGAAGGCTGAAGAGAAGGAAGAACCTGACGACTCACTGGAGGAATATTCCATCGCTTGTTCAAATAGCTACGGTCCTTGTGAGTCCAACCAGCCTTACAGCAACACCAAAATCACATTTGAGGAAGACCAAGTCAACTCACGTCTCATTGACTCATCCTCTCATGATGAATGGGAGGATGCTGTATCCATTATCCCAGGTAGCCTCTATTTTCCTTGTGTCTCATTCCTCTTTCTGTGCTGAGGAAGTATAACCCCGAAGACAGACTCTATCCACACAAATTGGTTTACATAAAAATCTGCGATGGGATTCTAAACCCAGATATCAGGGAGGTTTTCTGTCCTTCTCAGCTCATGTCATGCCTTTGTCTCCCGGTCCCCAGTGTGAAGTTACTGGACCCCAGGCAAGTGTGACAACCTCATAGTCACCTGAGTGCAGGAGGTGCATGGGAGGTAACTGGGAGGCTTCCTAGCTTCGAATCAGTATCTCTTGTCACCTGTGATTAAGTCATGTGTCCCTGAACAATGTCCATGGAGTTCCTATGCCTTTTGAAGGAGACTAGCAGCCTTGCCTTTGTATTTGGATATATTGCTCCCCAGGCTTCACTACTCTCAGCTTTAATCTTGATCTCTTTTAAGTCAGCTTGGTTAGCTGCACAGTCCCATTGAAATGTGGACGGAAACTTTTCTTGTTTAGTTTGCTGATACAGTTCCATAAAGCAAGGCTGGACCCTGGTTCTCCACCCCATCAATGCAATAGCTGATCCGATGTTTCTTTTTCGCATCATAGATTGTTGTTGTTGGTGGCGGTGGTGGGATTTTTTTGGCGATGGAGTCTTGCTCAACCACGGTGGAGTGCAGTGGCACCATCTTGGCTTGATGCAACCTCCGCCTCCCAGATTGAAGTGATTCTCCTGCCTCAGCATCTTGAGTAGCTGGTACCACAGGTACACACAACCACATCTGGCTAATTTTTGTATTTTCAGTAGAGATGGGGTTTCCCCATATTGGCCAGGTTCATCTTGAACTCATGACCTCAAATGATTCACCTGCCTTGGCCTCCTGAATCCCAGATTCTTTTTAAAGCAAGAGTTGTTAGAATGCGTCTATCAGTTGAGTTTCATGTACAGATGCCTCTGAACATTTAATGTCCATGGTACCTGATGAGATAAATCAGTATTGCAGCAACACTCCTAGAAAATTGTTCGACTAATTTTTGGAGATTTTGGGGGGAAAATTTTATTTTCTTTGCATAGACGCAGGCAGGGAATATGGCATTATAGTCTACCCACAGAGGGAAATTTTGGCCTGTGGGACTGGAAAGCAGGGTCATCTACTTCTCACCAGACTTAATCTAGACCACCCTAGAATATTCATGTCAGAATCCATGTTCTTGCCCTGAGAATAGTTGTGTCCTTGTGCTATGACTGGACAGTGATTTGGTCATATGTGAAGTGTGAATTGCTTAATGTGACCTGCTTCTCTGAATGTATTTACAGAAAATGAAAGTGATCGTGAAGAAGAGGAAGAAAAAGGGCCAGTGTCTCCCAGGTAATGCTGTGGAATTGTGAGCTGTGAATTCAGTAGTGACACCTGGAGATTGTAGATTTCGGGAAAATGAGGAAGCGATGAATAGAACGATTTCTTTCATTCACTCAGCTACAAATTGTCCTTATTAACAATGTTGTGCATTATTTGTGGCACTTGTATTGGTTTTAATTTCATAGTCCTCTGAAGATAAGTACTTGCAATCAGTTGAGCCAGGTGAACTAGCCAAAGAGGGATATCTTGTTCATCTTTTCAAAAAACCAGCTCCTGGATTCACTGAGGTTTTTTTGTTTGTTTGTTTGTTTGTTTTTTGAGACGGAGTCTCGCTCTGTCACCCAGGCTGGAGTGCACTGGCCGGATCTCAGCTCACTGTAAGCTCTGCCTCCTGGGTTTACACCATTCTCCTGCCTCAGCCTCCCGAGTAGCTGGAACTACAGGCGCCCGCCACCTCTCCCAGCTAGTTCTTTATATTTTTTAGTAGAGACCGAGTTTCACCGTGTTAGCCAGGATGGTCTCGATCTCCTGACCTCATGATCTGCCCGTCTCGGCCTCCCAAAGTGCTGGGATTACAGGCTTGAGCCACCATGCCTGGCCCACTGATTTTTTTGAAGGATTTGTTGTGTCTCTGTCTCTTTCAGTTCTGCTCTGATCTTAGTTATTTCTTGCCTTGTGCTAGCTTTTGAATTTGTTTGCTCTTGCTTCTCTAGTTGTTTTAATTGTGATTTTCAGGTGTTGATTTTAGATCTTTCCTTTCTCTTGTGGGCATTTAGTGCTAGAAATTTCCCTCTCCATACTGCTTTAAATGTGTGCCAGAGATTCTGGTATGTTGTGTCGTTGTTCTCAATGGTTTCAAAGAACATCTTTATTTCTGCCTTCCTTTCATTATTTACCCAGTAGTCATTCAGGAGCAGGTTGTTCAGTTTCCATGCAGTTGTTCAGTTTTGAGTGGGTTTCTTAATCCTGAGCTCTAATTTGATTGCACTGTGTTCTGAGAGACAGTTTGTTGTGATTTCTGTTGTTTTACATTTGCTGAGGAATGCTTGACTTCCAACTATGTGGTCAATTTTGGAATAAGTGTGATGCGATGCTGAGAAGAATGTATATTCCGTTGATTTTGGGTGGAGAGTTCTGTAGATGTCTGTTAGGTCTGCTTGGTGCAGAGCTGAGTTTGCGTTCTGGATATCCTTGTTAGCATTCTGTCTCATTGATGTGTGTAATATTGACAGTGGGGTGTTAAAGTGTCCCATTATTGTTGTCTGGGAGTCTAAGTGTCTTTTTAGGTCTCTCAGGAGTTGCTTTATGAATGTAGGTGCTCCTGTATTGGGTGCATATATCTTTAGGATAGTTAGCTCTTCTTGTCGAATCGATCCCTTTACCATTATATAATGGTCTTCTTTGTCTCTTTGGATCTTTGATGGTTTAAAGTCTGTTTTGTCAGAGACTAGGATTGCAACCCCTGCTTTTTTTGCTTTCCATTTGCTTGGTAGGTGTTCCTCCATCCCTTCATTTTGAGCCTATGTGTGTCTCTGCACGTGAGATGCATCTCCTGAACACAGCACACTGATGGGTCTTGACTGTTTATCCAATTTTCCAGTCTGTGTCTTTTAATTGGGGCATTTAGCCCATTGACATTGAAGGTGAATATTGTCATGTGTGAATTTGATCCTGTCATTAAGATGTTAGCTGGTTATTTTGCCTGTTAGTTGATGCAGTTTCTTCCTAGCATCGATGGTCTTTACAATTTGACATGTTTTTGCAGTGGCTGGTACTGGTTATTCCTTTCCGTGTTTAGTGCTTCCTTCAGGAGCTCTTGTAAGGTAGGCCTGGTGGTGACAAAATCTCTCAGCATTTGATTGTGTGTGAAGGATTTGATTTCTCTTTCACTTACGAAGCTTAGGTTGGGTGGATATGAGATTCTGGGTTGAAAATTCTTTTCTTTAAGAATGTTAAGTATTGGCCCCCACTGTCTTCTGGCTTGTAGAGTTTGTGCAGACAGATGTGCTGTTAATCTGATGGGCTCCCCTTTGTGGGTAACCCGACCTTTCTCTCTGGCTGCCCTTACCATTTTTTCCTTCATTTCTACCTTGGAAAATCTGACAATTATGTTTCTTGGGGTTACTCTTCTCGAGGAGTATCTTTATGGTGTTCTCTGTATTTCCTGAATTTGAATGTTGGCCTGCCTTGCTAGGTTGGGGAAGTTCTCCCGGGTAATATCCTGAAGAGTGTTTTCCAGCTTGGTTCCATTCTCCCCATCACTTTCAGGTACACCAATCAAATGTAGATTTGTTCTTTTCACATAGTCCCATATTGCTTGGCAGCTTTGTTTGTTTCTTTTTACTCTTTTTTCTCTAAACTTTTCTTCTCACTTCATTTGGTTAATTTGATCTTCAATCACTGATATCCTTTCTTCCACTTGATCGATTCAGCTACTGAAGCTTGTGCATGTGTCATGTAGTTCTCATGCCATGGTTTTCAGCTCCATCAGGTCAATTAAGGTCTTCTCTACACTGTTTATTGTAGTTAGCCATTTGTCTAATCTTTTTTCAAGGTTTGTAGCTTCCTTGCGATGTTTTTGCACATCCTCCTTTAACTCGGAGAAGTTTGTTATTACCAACTTTCTGAAGCCTACTTCAGTCATCTCGTCAAAGTCATTCTCTGCCCTTTTTTGTTCCGTTGCTGGCGAGGATCTCTGATCCTTGGGAGGAGAAGGGGCGCTGTGGTTTTTAAAATTTTCAGCTTTTCTGCTCCGGTTTCTCCACCTCTTTGTGGTTTTATCTCCCTTTGGTCTTTGATGCTGGTGACCTAGAGATGTAGTTTTGGAGTGGATGTCTTTTTTGTTGAAGTGGATGCTATTCCTTTCTGTTTGTTAGTTTTCTTGTTAACAGTGAGGTCCCTCAGCTGCAGGTCTGGTGGAGTTTGCTGGAGGTCCACTCCAGACCCTCAAACAGGGATTTCTTGGTGTCGCCTGTTCTGTCCCCTGCGTTTAAATCCAGGGAGAGAATGTACATATGCTTTCTGCTTATTTTTTGTTCGTATGTTTTCCAGTATTTGTGCAAGAAAAGAAACTGAAAAAATAAACATATTCTATCAAAATATTGGGAAAATGGGGCCCTTAGCACACAAGATCTGTGTCTGCACTGCCTCAAGAGCTCTGTTCACTTGAATGCTGTATGGAAAATTCAACGCAATTTATGCAAAGTAGTTGAAATCTTGTGTTAGTCTCTGTGCTGCAAGTCATGAGGGTAGTTTACAGGGAGAGTCGGGGTGCCCTACATTGGCTCATCTGTGGCAAGTGTACTGAGCACGTGCAGCCCATTTTTGGTCATTCCCCAGGGCACTCACCCTCTGCCCTGCATTTAGAAGGATACTTTTATTTCTGTCAAAGGAAAACTGGCTTTGGTTTCTGTGACCACTCCATTCTGCCTCCCATCAGATCATCTGGGAGGTTTTGCTGTCTAATCTCTGTCGGTTAAATCTTCTGTCATCCCTGTCCTGCCTGTGTCATCAGGAATCTGCAGGAGTCTGAAGAGGGGGAAGCTCTCCAGGAATCCTGGGATGAAGGTTATTCGACTCCCTCAATTCCTCCTGACATGTCTGCCTCATACCAGTCTTACAGCAGCACCTTTCACTCATTAGAGGAACAGCAAGTCGACTTGGCTCTTGACGTGGGCAGTGAGTACTCCATTGTGAAGGTGATAAAGCTCCAGTTCATGTCCCAAGTAGACCCCGTAATCTTGGGGCTTTCCACCCCTGGTTGGGCTGAGAGTTGCCATCACTGTGGGTTTAACCTATATATCAATGTAGATTTCAATCACTCTGGAGTCGAGTCTGAAGTACAGGCATGGCGTGGTTCAGTGAGCTTTAATATCTTGCTAGTCTCAGGCCATGCCAGTGCCACCCTAGACTGACTGTCAGGACATGGAACTCAACGCAGGTGTGGCAAACTCACACCAAGCCATGCAGCACATGCCCAGGTGTTATCTGTCAGATCAGTTCATGTGAATTAAATGTGTCTTGCCAGCTACAAAGTTCCTCATGAGTTTTGTTCCCAAAGCATGTCTGTGCGGTTCTTTACCTGCCCGAGGCCAGTGTCACCCTTGTCTACCTCTGAATCGGAGATGTGACCCAGGTTTCACTGAATTTATCCCCATTTTCTGTGTCTTCTCAGTTGGCTTGTTTTAGCTCATCTGTCCATCGTCTTGCTGGTATGTTTTCTAGATAAATGACTGACTTTTCACCCACAAAAGCCATAATAGCTGATGCTTCTGTGTAGAACCAAGTCTCGTTGTAACAAGAGCTGGAATATTACACCCCTACATGAAATCTCAGTGTCCACAATCTCATAAACTATCAAATCCTGGGTATTTGATGTGAGAAACCTGAATATTGCAGCATCTCTCCTACGAGGTGTTAGAAGTATTTGCCTAGAATCTATTGGGAAAGTCATTGCTCATTTGTGTACACAAACCTAGGACAGATCACATTGGGAAGATAACATTCCAAAAGAGAGGAATTTTGCCCAAGGCTCATGAAAGGAACCAAGTCAGTTCTCTCAAGACTTGACCTCATGCCTCTGGTTATGTTTCTCTCAAAGTCTTCTGTTCCCACACTGAGAAGACTGATGTCCCTGTGTTAGGATTGGACAGAGGAATGTTTCTGTGTGCAAGGAAGAACTGCTTCATGTAAGAGGCCCCATCTGAATTTATTTGCAGGACATTGGTGTGATGAAGTGAAAAAGGAGGACCAAGAGGCCACAGGTCCCAGGTGAGTCTGAGAAATTGTGGACAGTTCATTTGCTGTTGACACCTAGAGACGTCAAGTGCAGGGAAAACAGTACATGCTGAAAAGAGTGACTTCGCCTTATCAGACAAGTCTGAATTATGCCTACTAATATTGCTTTTGGTTTTCATTACAGTAAATATTTAGGTTTCCATTTTTTCCCACCCTTATCATTTACTAACCTACTGAAGGTTGACCATGCCTCAAAAGCTGTATTCTCATGGTGACTGCAGGGAAACTTGAGCACATTTTATGCAAAATTATTGAGCCCACTGTTTTCATGATCCCTGTTCACTGTTCGTCCTGAGGGCACAAATACAAAGTGTTCTTTGACTGCCTCATCAGTGTGTCACCTGGCCGATTCACTGAGCTCTTACTCTCTCTGTCTATCTCTGTCTCGTGTGTGTGTGAGTGTGTGTGTGTGTGTGTGTTTCTTTCCCTTTCATCCTTTTCTACCTGGCCCTGATTGTGCCAACATTAAGGCAATAATCTGTTACCTCATTAATAGAGCTGTCCTTTTTCTTTCCAAACACTTCCTTATGTTACCTATGAAATCTAGCTGGGGCTGTGTGGTTTCTGATTCCCCCTGGCTTATTCTTTACTTTTCCTACTTTTCCAGGCTCAACAGGGAACTGCTGGATGAGAAAGAGCCTGAAGTCTTGCAGGACTCACTGGATAGATTTTATTCAACTCCTTGCGGGTATCTTGAACTGCCTGACTTATGCCAGCCCTACAGAAATGCCTTCTGCTCGTTGGAAGAAGAGCACTTTGGCTTGGCTCTTGATATGGACAGTGAGTTCCTTACTATGAAGGTGATAAGGCTCCACCTGGTCTTCCCGATAGGGGTGATATTCCTGTTCCAAGTGACCCTTCCTGACCCGAGAGATGTCATTGCTGCTGGCAGGACCAATGGACACATATAGGTTGTAATGCAACTGTAGTTTCAGTTGGAAGCCCAGATATGAAATGGGTCAGTGAGCATGGCTGTATTCCTAGTCTCCAGTCATGCCTGTGGCAACCTGAACCCACTCTCAGCACATTGGACCGAGGCAGATGTAAAAAATTCACAGAACTATGATTCGGACTCAACGTTTGTAGATTTCCTCCTTTATTCTAATTTCAGTGTCTTGCGACCATGAACGAGTTGGGAATTTGATGAGACAGGGCTGAATACAGCAGTTTTCCTCCTAGAAATCATCTGGGGCATTTTCTTTGAATTGATGGGAACAATAAGGCATAACTGTTTGCACAAACTTGGGATAAATGATTTTGGGATAACTGTCTACCAGAATAGGGACATTTGACCCTTGGTTCTGAGATGTAAATCACAGAATCTCTATCATGACCGGCTTTGAGGCCTCCTGCAGTGTATCTCTCACATTATCCTGTTCTCATGCTGAGGAGCCTGTGGTCCCTGTGTGGGGATTAGACAGTGGACTGTTATGGGTGTAGGTGAATTGGCTTATTTTGCCTGTCCCTGTCTGATTTTACTGCAGGAATTACAAAGGAAGAAGAGGAAGAAGACCAAGGCCCACCATGCCCCAGGTAACTCTGAGCAATTGACAACAGCTAATTCTGTGTTGACACCTGGAGACTCCTGGTTCGGGGAAAAACAGAGCGGGCCGACATTATTGATTACATCTTTTCAGCCAAGCCTGAATTATTCCTACTAACATTGCTATTGGTTTTCATAGCATTACATATTTAGGTTCCCATTTCTTCCTCCCCTTATCATTTACTAACCTACTGTAGGTGGACCATACTTCAAAAGCTCTATTCTCATGGTGACTACATGGAAACTTGAGCACATTTGATGGAAAATTATTGATCACAGCCTTTTCATGATCACTGTATGCTGTGTGTCCTGAGGGCACTAACTCAGAGTGTCCTGTTACTCCCTCATCAGTGTGTCACCTGGACAACTCACCAAGCACTCTCTGTTTCTCTCTGTCTCTCTCTCTGCCTCTGTTCTCTGTCTGTCTTTCTCTTTCATCCTTTTCCGTTTGGCCCTGTTCTGTCCCAACATGAAGGCAATAATTTGTTACCTCATTCATGGATCTATCATTTTTCTTTCTTGACCACTTCCTTGTGCTACCCATGAAATCTAGTTGGGGCTCTGTTGTGTCTGATGTCTCCTGACTTATTCTTTACTTTTTCTACTTTTCCAGGCTCAGCAGAGAGCTGCTGGAGGTAGTAGAGCCTGAAGTCTTGCAGGACTCACTGGATAGATATTACTCGACTCCTTACAGTTATCTTGAGCTTCCCGATTCATGCCATCCCCAGGGAAGTTCCCTTTACTCATTGGAGGAACAACACATTGGCTTTTCTCTTGGCGTGGATGGTGAGTACCTTTCTCTGAAGCTGATGAGGATCCACTGAGTGTTCCGTATAGAGATCATATTCCTGTTCCAAGTGGCCGTTACTGAGCTGAGAGATGTCACTGCTGCAGTGAGGACCTATAGGCACATGTAGGTTCAATGAAACTCTAGTTCCACCTGGAAGCCCAGACATGGGATGGGTCAGTGAGCATGGCTCTCTTCCTAGTCTCAGGCCATGCCTGTGGCGCTCTGATTCTACTCTCAAGACATTGGACCTGGGCAGATGTGACAAATTCAGAGAACTATGATTTTGACTCAAGGGTTTCCAGATTTCCTTTCTCACTCTAATTTCAGTGTCTAAAATCCTCACAACCATGAACAATCTGAGGATTTGATGAGACAGGGCTGAATATTGCAGTTTTTCTCCTAGAAATCACTTGAGGACATTTGCTTTAAATTGATTGGAAAAATATGGCATAACCATTTGCACAAACTTGGGACAAATGATATTGGGATAACGATCTACCAGAAAAGGGACATTCTACCCTTAGTTTCTGGGACAAAAACCAAGGAATCTCTATCATGACCAGCCTTCAGGCCTTCTGAAATATATCTCCCACAGTGTGTTATTCTTATGCTGAGGAGCCTTAGGTCCCTGTGTAAGGATTAGACAGTGGATTGTTATGTGTGTAGGAGAATCAGATTCATGTGTCTGAATTTATTGCAGAAATTGAAAATGACCAAGAAGGGGAAGAAGATCAAAACCCACCATGCCCCAGGTAACTTTCAGCAATTGTGGACGCTTAATTCTTTGTTAATACCTGGAGATGACAGATCCAGGGGAAAGCAGTGTGTTTGGTTTCATGTTTTCAATGAAAGCTGAATTACTCCTACTGACATTGCTGTTGGTTTTCATTGCAGTAGAGGTTTAGGTTTCCATTTCTTCCTCCCCTTATCATTGACTAACGTACCATAGGTTGACCATACCTCAAAAGCTGTACTCTCATGGCGATTGCATCGAATTTTAATCACATTTTATGGAAAACTATTAAACTCACTCTTCATAATCACTGTTTCCTGTGTGTCATCTGGGCACTAACTCAGAGTGTCCTTTTACTCCCTTATCAGTGTGTCACCTGGCCAATTCACTCAGCTCGCTTTCTCTCTCTCTCTCTCTCTCTCTCTCTCTCTCTCTCTCTCTCTCTCTGTCTTTCTCTTTCATTGTTTTCTACCTGGCCCTGTTCTATCCCAACATAAAGGCAACAATGGTTTACCTCATTAAAAAGATCTATCCTTTTCCTTTTTTAACCACTTCCCTATGTTACCCCGAAATCTAGTTGGGGCTCTGCGGTGTCTGATTTCCCCTGGCTGCTTCTTTAGTTTCATCTCCTTTTCCAGGCTCAACGGGGTGCTGATGGAAGCAGGAGAGCCTGAAGTCTTGCAGGACTCACTGAATGGATGTTATTGGACTCCTTCAAGTTACTTTCAACTACCTGACTCATTCCAGCACTACACAAGTGGCTTTTACTCACTAGAGGAACAGCACGTCAGCTTGGCCCTTGACGCGGACAATGGGTTTTTTACTTTGACGATGATAAGGTTCCACCTGGGCTTCCAGATGGGAGTCCTATTCCCACACTAAGCAGCCCTTCCTAAGCTGAGAGATGTCATTGCCGCAGGCAGGACTTACAGGCACATGTAGGTTTGAATGAAACTGTAGTTCCGTTTGGAATCCCAGACATAGGATAGGAAAGTGGGCAGTACTCTATTCCATTCTCAGACCATGAAGTGGCAACCTGTGCTCAGTCTGACGACACTGGACCCAAGTTAGGTGTGACACGTTCACATAACTCTGCAGCACATGCCGGGAGTGAATGTGAGATATTCTGATTTGAACCAGGTATCTCTGGGTAGCTACAAAGTTCCTCAGGGATTTCATTTTACGGGCATGTCTCTGAGCTTCTATGCCTGCTCAAGGTCAGTGTCATCTTTGTGTTTAAGTCATCCAAAGGTGTTACCCTGGTTTCAATGAACCTCCCCCCATTCTTTGTATCTTCAGTGTTGGTTTGTTTTAGCTGATCCATGTGTAACACAGGAGGGATCCTTGCCTGAGGATTGTATTTCAGAACCACTGACTGCTCTTGACAATTGTTAACCCACTAGGCACCTTTGGTTAGAGAAGCCACAGTCCTTCAGCCTCCAATTGCTATCAATACTTAGGAAGACCACAGCTAGATGGACAAACAGCTTGGAGAGCCCTTAGCCTGGCTCCTCTCAATTCCATCCTGTAAAGAACAGGAGCCAGGAGCCGCTGGCAGGAGACAGCATGTCACCCGGGACTCTGCCGGTGCAGAATATGAACAATGCCATGTTCTTGCAGAAAACGCTTAGCCTGAGTTTCATAGGAGGTAATCACCGGACAACTGCAGAATGTAGAACACTGAGCAGGACGACTGGCCTGTCTCCTTCACACAGTCCATGTCACCACGAATCTCACAACAAAAAGGAGAAGAGATATTTTGGGTTCAAAGAAAGTAAAAAGGTACTGTAGCTACATTTCTTTATTTTGAACCCCAAATATTTCCCCATCTTTTTGTTGTTGTCATTGATTGTGGTGACATGGACTCATTTGTAGAGGACAGGTCAGCTGTCTGGCTCAATGATCTACATTCTGAAGTTGTCTGAAAATGTCTTCATGATTCAATTCAGCCTAAACGTTTTGCCAGGAACACTGCAGAGTCAATACTGTGACTTTCCAACCTCAGTCTGTCTATCTGCGGGCATAGAAGGTCTAGTTTGTCCATCACCATTATCATGATATCAGGACTGGTTACTTGGTTAAGGAGGGGTCTAGGAGATCTGTTGCTTTTAGAGACACCTTACTTATAATGAAGTATTTGGGAAAGTGGTTTCTAAAAGTATAAACGTCATGTATTCCAATCATCATCCTCTAAACACTTTATCGTTTATTAATCATCCCTGCCTGTGTCTATTATTATATCCATATCTCTACACTGGAAATTTTCTGTCTCAATTTTTACTCTGCCTCTGTTTTGGCTAGTGTCCGCTGTTGAAAAAAAAAAACCATTCTCTGCCTGAGTTTTAATTTTTGTCCAAAGTTATTTTACCCTATACAATTAAAAACGTTTGCCTATCGCTCTGGACTGTTGGATTGTTTTTTACATTCAGTGTTAGAATCTTTTATTATGCTGATTGGTTTTGGTGGGTTCTGATACAAATTAATAAAAAAATTTTCATTTCCCTGTTTATTTTCTAATCTCTTCCACATTGTAGACTATGTTTATCATATGTAGCAGAATATATTTACTACATTTCTTGATTCTAATTATTTTATTCTTTGTGAGAGTGTGTGTGTGTGTGTGTGTGTGTGTGTGTGTGTGTGTGTGTCTGTGTGTGCCTTTGGCATTTAGGAAGGGTTGCATAGCTCCTGTTTAATATTGCACTAAAAATGTTTTTGATAGTTTTCCCCCCTTTGAACTAGACACACTTCTAATATTTGTTTTATATGTTTTAAATTATGACTTTCAACCTCAAAGATTTCCATAAGACAGCAAATTACATATGCGTTATCTTTCTACTACCTCCCTTACCTGCCACTTCTCTTTTTTTTTTTCTTTGTATTTTTTAGTAGAGACAGGGTTTCACCGTGTTAGCCAGGATGGTCTCGATCTCCTGATCTTGTAATCAGCCCACCTCATCCACCCAAAGTGCTGGGATTACAGGTGTGAGCCACCGCGCCCGGCCTGCCACTTCTCATAATAGTATTTGAACCTAAACATACACCAGTGACATTCTGTGATTGTCATCTTGGCCCCACCTTGGTTTTTGGTAAGATCCACAATTAAATATATTAATGCTCATGAGCTATTCAACAGTGAATGTCACAGTCATCACTTGCTGAGTGGTACTCATCCTTAACAGAGTCCTCCTGAGGGAATCAGGTCTCGCTGAGCTTAGCATGTTTAATAATCTTTTCTCATGGTCTTGCATGGATCGCATGACTGGATATAAGGTACTCGCCCAAAATGATTTTTCTTGAGTTTTTAGGAGATACTGTCTTCCCTGGGGGACATACACGGTGTATGTTCTCATTGTGGGATTCAATTTTGTTCTACCAGGACCTCTAATTTCTGCCAGTTACTTCGTTCATGTGTTCTCTTCACCACGAGTCTCCAGAGGATGCTTCCTCTGTTCCTGCCTCCCCATCTCCCAGCAATTCTGCGTTTCCAAGATTGGCACCTCTGGTCCTCTGCACGGTGAAGCCCCTTCCTTTCAATTCCCCAGTAGCCAGTGCTCTAATCCACCAGGTCTCAGGCATGATCTGTTTCTCCACACGCTCTTTCTGAGGGTAGTTTTACCTGTGTTCTGTCATGAACAGGCCCGCCCTGCTGTTCTGGCCTCGATTTGCATAGTGTCTCCTGCTCCCTCTGCAGTTGTGTGGCTCTCAGACCCAGCTAAAGACAATCTCCTGAGGGCCATAGTGTTCCCTAGCCCAGGTGTTTAGGGCCAGGGTTACAGGTGGGAGTTTTGACTCTCTAACCCCTAGGGCTTTGAAGTGTCCGTTGAGAAATTCAGCGGTCATCATCCTAGGTGGACTTGCTCTCTCCTATCCTCCTACTTCTGCTATGCTTTTCTAGTATTATAGTTTATATTTAGTTGCATAATCCATTTTGAGTTAGTTTTTGAGTGAGTATTGAGGTTCAGGTGAATTTTTTTCCTTTGGGGATATGCATGTCCAGTTGTTTCTACAAAATTTGTTGATAAGGGAGCGCCTTCTCCACTGAATCATATCTGGAGGTTTGTCAATCCATTGGCTGGTTGAGACTGGTGAGAGGACTGTCCTGGTGTTTGGACAGAGAGACAGGGCATGAAGTCGGGTGGTTCTTAAGGGAAATATTAAGGAAGGCCCATTGTTGTATGAGGCATAGGAAAGCCCCAAGCACAACTGGGGTGCCCTCTACCAGCATGTTGCAGCACACTCATCTCTGCTCTCTCCACCTCTCCTGTTGCAAAAGCTTGGGTGTGCATCGACACTGGGGTCGAATGGTGTCTTTGGGCACTTTTGAGCATTGACAGCGAAGCTCCAGCATCAAATCTTAGAATATCAAGCAGCTGGGTGGATCGCCTGAGGTCAGGGGTTCACGACCAGCCTGACTAGCATGGTGAAACCCCGTCTCTACTAAATCCAAAACAAATTAGCCAGGCATGGCGGCGCATGCCTGTAATGTGAGCTACTGGGGAGGCTGAGACAGGAGAATCGCTTGTGTACCTGGGAGGCGGAGGTTGCAATGAGCTGAGATCACACAATTGCACTCCAGCCTGGGCACGAGAGCAAAACTCCATCCCCCAAAAAATAAAGAAATAAAAATAAAAGAATATCAAGCAGCCAAAGAAGCAGGAAAACATGACACATAATGAAGAATCTAATGATCTAGTTGAAATTGAGACACATGTTGGAAATAGAAGAAAAGGACATTAAAAACAGTATAATTTTATTTTAATTAAGTGGAGAGGTTGAAGATTTTTTAAATATCAAATTCTCTAGATAAAAACTATGATTTACAGTCTGAAATGGAGGAAGGCACTGGATTAAACATTGCGGAAGGGAAGATTATTGAACTAGAAGGAATAGAAGTTGAAACTAACATAAATGAAACACACAGTCACAAATGACTTGAAAACATAAAAAGACCATCAGTATAAAAACTTTAAACACCCTCTAGAGGGCTCAATGGAATCCCTGAAGGGTGTGTAGTGGAGAAGAGAGACAAAGATATTTAAAACATTGGATGGAAGATTTAGAAGCTCCATGGAAAGCATAAACTTCCAATATTACAGAAATACAAATATTCTAAGAACAAGAAACATGAAGAAAAGTTCACCAAGGAACACCTGAATCAAATCCATCAAAACCAGTGATCAAAAGGAAATCCTAAAAGTAATCAAAGGTGAAAGAACATGTTCCATACAGAGCACTGCCTAGAAGGATGGCATAAGATTTCTCATAGGAAACTACAAACAAGAAGTTTGCAATAAAGCACTTAGAAAAACTGTTGCCTTCAATTCTACACCTAGTCAAATGATCTTTCAAATATAAACATGAGATAAAATATTTTTGAACAGAAAACAAAACGATCTCATTTTGCAGATGGTGTGATCCTATGGATAGAAAATCCCAAATAATAATTGCAAAGGCAAACACACATACATGCTCACAGACACCACACACACACACACACACACACACACACACACACACACACACACAGAGTTAATAAGTGAATTTAGCAAACATTCAGCAAACAATCCATTGTGTTAGCAATGAACAATCTGAGAAGAAATTGACACAATGATTTCATTTATATTAGCATCTATAAGAATAATACACCTGGGAATAAATTTGTTTAAGAAGCTGCAGTAATTGTACACAGACAACTCCTGAACATTGCTCGAGGTCACGTGGTCCTGCACCCATGGGCAAAGTGATGGTCTGGGCTCAAAATGCAGCCCCGCCCGTCCACACCAACCCATGAAATTGGTAGGAAACCTGACAGCCAAGTGGCGGATTGGCTTTTTTTCTCACTCTTCTTTTTCCTGGTGACCTTCAGTCACCAGGAAGCCGGCTTCCTGGGAAGAAAAGCAAAGTAAGGGAGGGGATTCCCAAACAACCTCCCTCCCTGGGTTCCAGGCAGCATAGATCTACGTCCCCCTAATAACGGAGGTCTCCTCTGTGTGAGCGATGTGAGCACATGAGCAGACCTGCTGGCAAAAGGGGACCAGCCTGGAATACCAGCACTTTGTTAGGCCGAGGCAGGAGGATCGCTTGGGCACGGGAATTTGAGACCAGCCTGGGCAACATAGAGACTTTTTTTGTAGAGACCTATTGTCTACAAAAAAATTAAAAAATAAAAAAAAAATTAGCTGGACTTGGTTGAGCCTGGGAGGTCGAGGCTGCAGTGAGCCATGATCGTGCCACTGCACTCCGACCTGGGTGATGGAGCAAGATCCTCTTTCAAGTAAACCAAAATGAAAACCAAAAACAAGGACAGAAGATGCAGAGAAGATCCAGCACCATGCTAACCTCAGAGGAGGCGGCACGGGTTGGTGACCATCCCCTGGAGTTTTTTCTTAAAGACCCTCATTCAGTCCAGGCACGGTGGATCACGCCTATAATCCCAGAGCTTTGAGAGGCCGAGGCTGGTTACCTGGCTTTGGGGTGATCGAATCCCTGCAGCACTGGGGGGCCGGAGCGTCCTCAAGGGCAGCCTCTCTTTCAGCCCATTAGCAGCTCATGTATTTTGCTCTTAGATGACTCAGAGGCAGGAAATCAAATCATCTCATTAAAGTCACCAAAAAACTGTCGTTAAACTAGTAAAGATGCTGTGCTTTCGATCAGAGGACAGTGCGTTTCTTCATTCACTGAATCCTGGCTGAGCCCTCCTGCTGTGGGAGGCTGCCCCCACAAGAAACGGAGCTCCTGCCCCCAGGTTCCCCTGAGTAGCTGAGGGACGTGGACAGGAAATCAGGCCTGCAGAGTGGAGGCTTCTGCGGAGGGCAGAGTCATCACCACAGCCCGTCCCCAGGGAGCCCCCCATGGAGGCTGCATAAGCAAACATGGCCCATGGCAGGCAGGATGTCCTCACATAGGCTTGAAGAAGGGGCTGGGGGCTGGGATGCCTGTGCCTTTAACAGGGCGTGTAGCCCACCCCACACCTCACTCTCCTGGGTCTAGCTGCTGAGTTAACTTCCAGAATTCCAGAATCACAAACTCAGCTGGGGTTGGAAACACTGCAGCGACTCAGTCACTGGTTCCATGAACTTGGGGTGGGGTCCGAGAATCTGCATTTCTCACAAGTCCCAGATAACGCTGATGCTGGAGTCCCAGGGACCATGCTTTGAAGACCCCTGGTCTGGAGGCGAGGTCGAGGGCCAGGAGTCTAAGCAGGCCAGAGCCAGCCTGCTGCCTATTTTTGTAAATCAAGTTTTGTGGGAACACCTCCATGCCCGTTTGTTTACAAATCCTCTCAGGCTGCTTCTGAGCTCCAAGGCCAGGGCTGAGGAGTTGCAACAGAGACTGGCTGGCAAAGCCTAAATTATTTACTATCTGGTCCTTTACAGAAAGAGTCTGTGGGCACCTGCTCTACGCCATCCTCTCTCCCAGGTTCAGGGGACACCTGGCCACTCCTCCCTTCCACCTCACCCTCAGCTGCCACTGCTGCTTCCCAGACCCCTGAGAAAACACAAGCAACCAAAAGTCACCTTCCCCACACAGGGACACGATCTATGCTCAAAGGCACCTTCCTTCCTGTGGCTGCCCAGTGAACCGGCCCCACAGTGTCCATGGCCACGTGGCCGCTCCCAGCCCCACAGCCACTCAAGGGCATCCCAAGCCCATTCCTCCTTCTTCAGGAGGCACTGCCAGCTGCACCCAATGAGTTATTATTTCTCTCATCTCCAAATAAAACAAAAAGCACAGTTGCTTTTTTTGTGTGAGACAGAGTCTCACTCTGTCGCCTAGGCTGGAATATAGTGGCGCAATCTCGGCTCACTGCAACCTCCGCCTCCTGGCTTCAAGTGATTCTCATGCCTCAGCCTCTTGAGTACCTGAGATTACAGAAGTGTACCACCACACCTGGCTAATTTTTGTATTTTTAGTAGAGACAGGGTTTCACCATGTTGGCCAGGCTGGTCTAGAACTCCCGACCTCAAGTGACCCGCCCGCGTCGGCCCCCCTAAATGCTGGGATTACAGGTGTGAGCCACCTCACTCGGCCTTAAAAGCACAATTTCTTTGACCCACTTTCTTCTCCCCTGTTTCTCACCTTCCATTCACAAGAAAATTCCTCAAATTTTTCCTTCACTTGTGCGATTCGTCTCCTTCTTCCGGCTCATAAACCGACTCCAATGAGCCTCTGCCCTCACCACTCCTTGGGAGCTGCACTTGCCAAGGTCGCGGTCACCTTTTTGTTGCTAGGTCCAGCGGTGCCCGTTTTATCAGGGAGACAGAGGCTCTGCCTGCCGTTTCCCCATCGCCCAGGACTCCACGCCCCCTCCCGTCCCTCCAGCCACTCCTTTTCAGTCTCCTGGGCTCTTCCTGCTCATCTCTGTCCTCCAGTGGCTGCCCTTGCTCAGGCCTTGAACCTCTTCTTTTCCCTCCCCACCACACCCCTCAGATTTCTGCCCATCTCGTGGCTCTGAACCCTGTCGCTATGCTGCAGACCCCACCCCCTCTACCTCTCCCCTGAACCCCAGAGCTGTTTATTTCCTGCCTGTGGGGCTCCCCTGCGAGGGTGGGGAACGTGTGCCTGAGATTCCCGGGTCAGACACTGAGCTTCCGACTGCCCTCACCCCCGGCCCACCTCTTCCCAGAGTGGCCCCCCACCCTCACAGGTGTCAGTCCCACTCCTGGGAGTCACCCAGACTCCTCCCTTCCTCCCACGTCCCGCCTCCCACATCCAGTCCATTACTGGGCCAGGGGCCCCATGCCTGTCCCTGTCTCCTCCCAGGCCCAGGCTCTTGTGCTGCTCCTCACAGCGTTCCCTGTGCCCACCTCGACCCCTGCCGGCAGACTCTACGTGGCCAGGGTGATCCTCGCAGAACATAAGTTCCATTATGTCATTGCTTTGCTCCAAACCTTCCTACGGCTTCCATTCCATTCAGAGCCAAAGTCCGATCTCAACAGTGGGTCCACAGCCTTTCTAGTCACAGCCCCCTGCCGAGGTTCTCACACACTGGCCCCTGCCACACTGTCTCCCTGGGAGTCTGTGAACCCAGAAAACAGACTCACTCCCACCTCGGGGCTTCATGCACTCCCCCTCCTACTGCCCGAATTCAACTTCTGACCACCACGGTCTGCCTGAGCCCCCTCCCATGTTTGACTCTTTATGCCAAGGTCACCTTCTCGTGGAGGTCTTCCCTGGACACCTCCCTTACATCGCAATCCCTGTCTCCCCTACACTCCCTGTTCCCGCCCCTGGGCTGTTTCTCCCCAGCGCCTGTCACCTGCTCACATGCCTTCTCCTCCACCTACTTGTCTGGCTTGTGCTGTCTGCCCACCAAGATGCCGGCTCCGGGAAAGCAGGGAGATTTGTCTGCTGGTTCCCAGCTGTGCCTGGCACCTAGTAGACACGGAACAGGTATTTGTCGAGTGAATGAATGAGTGGGTGGATGCCTCTGCGACCCAGCCTGCTGAAGGCGGGAGGAGAGAGAGCACTGGAGAGGCAGCCGGGGCTGGTGGTCTTCTTTACTGCAGGTAGCACGGCCCAGGGCGCTGGGGATGGGGCTCGCATGTGGAACAGGGCAGCCTTCTCCGGAGGGTGCAATCCCCGCTGTGTCCAGTGGGGATGCTCAGGGCAGCTACAGGTGCAGGGGCAAGCGGCACCGCTGGCCACTCAGGGAGGCGTCCCTGGGAGGCCACCTGTCCCACTCCCCACCCCTCTGGACTCCAAGAACTGTTGACCCGAGGTCAGGCTGTGTCTGTGCTAGCCGCCAGCTCTCCAACCTGCAGCCACAGGCGGGAACTGTACACCGTTTGCTGACCACCTTACAAGGAACTGCGGGCCACCAACACAGCCTCTGTGTCATTCCTCCCCAGGGGCCCAGCAGCACATCCCACCACCTTTGCCACCTCCCAGGGTAGGAGGGGTTGGTGAGGTTTCCCCACAGCCCCTCCTTTGCATTTCAGGATGCAAGACATACAGGCAGAGCCAACTGGCCCAGAGTCCACCTTCTCGAGCTGCAGATGCCACTATCCAATCAGGAGCGACTGCATCTGCCAGGCAGCCAATCCCTGTGGAGCCGACATCCTTAGGGAGATACTGTGAGTTCCAGGATGGGCGCAGTGGCTCCTTCAGTGCAGAGGGAGGCAGGCATGGCTAAGCTGCGTGGCCCCGGGGTCCCTGACACCTCCGGGACTGGGGAGAACAGGCTTCAGAAACCGTTTGCCAACCCACCGGACCCAAGAGGGGAGCCTCGCAGCTGAGGGGTTGCAGGGCCCAGGGTCCAAGCAGGGAGCCCACAGGCTAGGTCCCTCCCATCAGCTCCACTTCCACTTGGTCTGCCAATGACCTGGAGCAAATCTTCCGGATTTAGATTTGGAAAAACGGAAGCACGGGGCATTTAGAAAGGCTTGCCCAACTTCTCACGGAGCAAAGAGAAGCGAGATGTGAAAATGCTTGGAGCCCAGGAAGGAATCCGGTCATTAAATCCTAGCTCTTCCCCTTGACGTGGTCGTCTGACAAGGACAGGGGACCCAGGAAGGTCGGGAGGCTCCCTCTATGGGCATTTACTTTCTTCCTACCAACTTACTACTTTGAAAACTTTCAAACCTCATAAAAGTGGAAATAATTGGAATGGCAATAAATCCCCATATACTCTTCATCCCTATCACTCACCAATTGTTTCCCTCTTATCTCACTCGTATGCATTCCTGCTCCTCTCCTCCCTTTTTCCTCTCTCTCCACGCACATAAGCACACACATGCCATGCATACATGCACAGGCACACACCTACATACGCACAGGCACACACATACAGGCACACACATGCACACACCACCACATGCACACACATGCACACGTACAGACACACATGCAGTGCTCACACGTGCACACATATGCACACATGCACATGCACACACAGGCACACACACATGCTCACACACCCACATGCACACACACACTTTTCCCTGAACTGTTTGAAAGTGCGTTGCAATCCCCTGAGCTCCACCCCTCAATACCTCAGCACTTACCTGAGAGTTATGTCTTAACCGCACCACCAGCATTGTACCTAAGATACTTAGCTCAGTATCACTGGATCCTCTATTCGGTGTTCCCAATCATTCCAAAATAACTCCTACAGCTTTACAAAGATCTGGGATCCATTCAAGGCTCTCAAATGGCATTGGTTATTTCTCTCTCCTCTGTCTCAATCTAGAAGCAACCCCTCATATTTTTCATTTTTGTGTTTTATGACACTGACTTTTTTTGAAAAGTTCAGGTCATCTGTCCTGCAGACAGTCCCTCGGTTTGGATTTGTCTGACTGTAGCTTTGGGATTCAATTTAGCTGAACCTTTTTGGGGAGGTCTTGTCCTTCCTATGTATCCAGGCAGGGCCAAAGAAGCAACTTTGCCCATCGAGGGCAAGACCAGGTCTGGCCATTTGGTTAAGGTGGTGTCTGCCAGGGCACAGCTCTTTCTTTCTTTTCTTCTCTTTCCTTTTCCTTTTCCTTTTTTTTTTTTTTTTTTTTTTGAGAGAGTCTCACTCTGTCACCAGGCTGGACTGCAGTGGCATGATCTCAGCTCACTGCAACCTCTGCCTCCCGGGTTCAAATGATTCTCCTGCCTCAGCCTCCCAAGTAGCTGGCACTAAAGGTGTGTGCCACCATGCCCAGCTAATTCTTGTAATTTTAGTAGAGACGGGGTTTCACCATGTTGGCCAGGATGGTCTCGATCTCTTGACCTCGTGATCTGCCTGCCTCGGCCTCCCAAAGTGCTGGGATTACAGGCGTGAGCCAGCGCACCCGGCTACTGCTCTTTCTTTTCTTCATGATTAACCAGGAATCCCAGGGAGGGTTCTTGAAGGCTGTGTGAATACTCGGTTCCCCTATGACTCCCCAGTGGAGGTGTTTTCTCAACTGCAGTTTTTCTAGAAAGGCCAAATATGTTGCCAATTTGGGTTCTGAATGCAGAGTTGGTGAGAGGACAGGAAACCGAGTTTCTTTAAACACAGGAAGGAATCCTGGGGGTCTTGAACTGTCATCAAAGCCAGAGCCCCAGGAAGGCATCGCTGGTGAGACTCTTTCAGGGACTGATAGAAGGTCCACAGCGCCCCTTTATGGGACTCTGGCTCCTGGGGCAAGCCTGGGTCATGAGATTTAGGGCTGGCAGTTTCCTCCCCATGCTGCCCCAGGTCCCTCTCTCTTTCTTTCTTTTTTGAGACAGGGTCTTGCGCTGTTCCCCAGGCTGGAGTGCAGTGGCGTGATCCCTGCTCACTGCAGCCCTGATCCATGGGGCTCAAGGGATTCTTCGACCTCAGCCTCCCAATGAGCTGGATCACAGATGTGCACCACCGAGCCTGGCTAATTTTTTTTTTTTATATATATAGAGATGAGGTCTTACTCTGCAGTCCAGGCTGGTCTCAAACTCGTGGGCTGAAGCCATCCTCCTGCCTCCGTCTCCCAAAGGGTTGGGATTACAGGCTTGAGCCACTGCACTCGGCCAGGGCTGGCTGTTTTTTGGAAAAGGTGGACCCGTACATGATTGTAGGGAAGGACACACAAGGAAGAGCAGCCCCAGACTAAATGGAGAAATGGAGCAAAACTCCCTGGGGCACAGCCAACCAAGGCGAGGGCCTCTCTTGGAGCCTCAGTTTGCTCATCTGCAGAATGGGGGGCCCAGGACCAAAATTTCTCTGCTGGAGCTAATGGTAAATGACTGTTATTTGGGGGGCAAATGTGCCCTGGGGTATCTGAGTAGGAGCTTTGAGGACACTGTCTCTGATTCCTTCAACCTCAGCATCAAAGATGGAATCTGGACCCTGTGGGAGCTGCCTGCGCTGCTCGCATGAGCTGGGAAGAAGTCAGTGCACCCAGCTGAGAGCAGGAAATAAATGAATGGCTTAAGCCAAGAAACCACTAGGGAAGGTCAGGACTGAGCCTAGGAGTCAAGGACAGAGACACAAAAATAATAGAAGACACTTTCTGATTTGACCTGGTGTGGGGACAACCTGTTATGGCTACCCACATGTTCTGGTTGATGGAGCTGGCACCTCATTTGCATAGGGAGGGCATGAGGGTATGGGAGGTGGAGTTACTGACCCCCAATGCCTCACTTCTCCCAGCATCCATGTCCTTTGCTGTGTGACTTTGCTGCCTCTCCCAACACACACACACACACACACCCCTACACACACATACAAACATATCTATTCACGTGCATACACACACCTACACATATATACACACACACACCTACACACACATGCCTACACAGGCACACATATACACACATGAACGCACACACCCCTACACACATATACACACATACACAAACACACACACCTACACACATCCACACATATATGCACACATACACAAGCAAACACAGCTATACACATAATACATATACACACATACACACAAACACACTTGCATACACACATACACACACACCTATACACATACATACATACACACATACCTACACACACATACACACATATCTACACACACACACACACACATACCTAGACACGTACACGAAGACATACATACAGATACACACATACACACAAACACACTTGCATACACACATACACACACACCTATACACATACATGCATACACACATACCTACACACACATACACACATATCTACACACACACATACACACATACCTAGACACGTACACGAAGACATACATACAGATACACACATACTTACACATGCACACAGATATAGACATACATACATACACACATACACATATATACACACATACGTACACACATATACACACATACGCAAAAAGACACACATACACACACACATACACACACACCTACACACGCACACACATATAGACATACATACGTATACACATACACATATATATACACACATACGTACACACATATACACACATATGCAAAAAGACACACATACATACACACAGGCACACATACGTCGGAGGGTGAAGTCCTGGCCTTGCCCTCCTGTGCAGCCATGTGACTTGCTTTGGTCTCAGTCACAGGAGACTTGCCCCTGGGCCTCTGCCATCATCATGGGACACATACGCCCCAATCCACCCTGCTACATATGAAAGAGCCACCCCACCTAGACCAGGCAACCCCAGCTTCTCTGTGACGTGGAACCAGCTGCCCCATGAGTGTGCGATCAATAAATGCTCGCTGTAGCCGCCAACAGCATCGTTATACAGAATTCGCCCTAGCGCTTAACCCCAGGGCTCCAGGGAGCAAGTTCTGCCTTGATTTAATCTCCAGGGTCCTACTTATCAACACTGAATGATAAGTCCAGTAGGTACCTGGAAACCTACTTCCAGTTCCTGCAAAAGGCATTAACTGTCTCTTTATTGTAGATTCTGGAGTACAAGACATTTGAGCTGGCCAGAACCTGCCTTCAGTGAGAAGTCTTGATCCAAAGTCAGTTCTTTGAGGCTGGAGAGGATCTCTCTTTAAGCTTAAATTTTGCCAGTGCCGACTGCACATGCTCCTATCTTCTTCGGGAGCTGGTTGATGACATTATTCCTTCCTCTTTGGGTGACCTGAGGTGATCATTCTGGGTTCCTAGGAAGGAGGTCAGGTCCAGTCAGTGGTTCCGATCTGGGCTTTGGATTTGGCGTTGGCGGGAGTCCTAACTCTGCCGTGTGCTGGTCTGTGGCCTAGGGCAATTCTCTCAGTCTTCCCTGTGTTAGTTTCTCCGTCTGTCAAATGGGATGATGACGAGGGAGGACTCAGTGTGCTAACAGGTAGGGGTGTGCCACGGGGACCGCAGGTGCTGGGACTAGCTTGTGCCCTGCCCTGGTGTCACATGAGGCACAGGTGCAGGGCAGGCTCTGGCCCCAGGTCCAGGCATGCCTCCTGGGGAGTCACTGACCACAGCTGCTTCCTGGACATCTGTGCCAATACGATGGGGACCGTGGATACCAGGAGGCGGGGTCCCTGGAGGCCATCCTGCAGGTCAGTGGCGCAATACCAACAATGGACTCGCCCCCAGATTCACCTCTGTATCCGTATCCCATAAGACTGCTGAGAGGTCAGATCCTCCGGGGAGGGAGCTTCATCTCTTTCCTTCACACATGTGCCCCCGCACCCAGAGCGGCCACCAGCACGCGGTAATGCCTAGTGAACATCGTGGAAGGAACGCAAAGAGTGGGGCTGTTCTGGGCTAGATGTGACATCCTGGGGTGTCTTCTGGAAGGCCTGGGGGCAAGGACTCCAGCACCTGCTTGTTGAACTGATGTTATTTTGCATGTTGCTTCTGGAACCCTGGAGGTCCTCCCAGGGAGTCAGGGCTGCCGCAGGCTGCTCACTCAGTAGCTGGCTGGGCCTGTCCCCTGCGGAGGCAACAGGAGCCCACGCACGCGCGCACACAAACAAACACACACACTAATGTGTTCCCCAGGAGGCTTACGGCCTCCTCCCTCCATGAACACACGCTGCACCCACATCCTGCCCAGGGGATGTGGAGGAGGCAAGTGAGAGGGGATGCGAGAAGCCATCACCAGGGAGCCCCTTGCCCTCCCCTCCGGGAAAGTGACCTCAGGGTTGTGCAAGGGGTTGCAGGGTGGGGAAGGGATCTGAGGGGTCTTTATCCCCCATCACTGGCCTGTGCTCAGCCCCAAGGATGAGGGGAAATAGGGACTGGGGACCCACCAGCCGTCCATGTTCAAGGCAGGGGCCTTCACGCCTTCCACTCAGAGACGGGAATCCCCAGGCCAGGGCTTCCGGAAGAGAGCAGACAAGATGGACAGGGCTCTCCCCAGGAGCTCCCAGCCCTGCCCCCTGCAGAGGGACAGAGGTGGCCCCACAGGGCTCTGCATCCCCTGTGTCTCCCTCAACATCACCCCAGGGATGGAAGCAGAAGCCAGTGGAGAATGTGCGGCAGTCAGACGTCTCTGCTGGGTGTCAGGCCCACTCTGTCCAGCAGCAGCAACAGGAAGCAGTGAAGGGCAGGGCTGCATTGGGCAGAGTGTCTTTGGGGTCAGCTCACCCCAGGCTGAGGCCAATCCCTAGGGGGCACGCGGGGCTCAGGGGCTCAGGCTGGCACAGTCAACACTGGACATTACGGGGGCACCTAACCCTGCTCAGGGAGCTGGGGCTGCCCACCCATCAGACAGAAAACCCAACCTGGAAAACGTGATCCCTGTAGCACCCCGGGTACCTGCTCTTGAAGGGGAACGACCGGAGACAAGGCCATTTTCCGAGCACTCCGGGGAACGCCAAGTCACACACTTGCTGCAAAGCACGCGCCTTGGGACCACAGCACCCAATAGGAAGCTGGTGCAGCTCGTGCCAGAGCCAGGCACTGCTGCTGCAGGGCTGAGAAGCCTGGTGCGCCGGGACCAGGGCTCCGCAAGGTGCCGGGGCGTGGCCTTTGCTCTGAGGCAGGCCTAGCGCGCGACCCAGGAGGGAGGTCCCGACACCCCCGACCTTCCTGGATGAGCAGCGGCCAGATGGCGCAGGAGGCAGGCGGAGGACAGGGAGCAGGTGGCTGTGAGGAGACAGCCCGGGCCTGTCCCCAAGCGGCCCCTCCAGAGTAGGAGGCAGACCTTCCCTGTCGGACCAGGAGCCCCTTTCTGAGGGCAGGGGGTTCTGGTGATGTTGTAGAGTTCCCCTCACTGCTGCAGGCTCTGTGCCGAGATCGGCTCTGTGCCAGGATAGGCTGTGTGCCGGGATGGCCTGTGTGCCGGGACCCACTGTGTGCCGGCATCCGCTGGGTGGCGGGATCCGCTGGGTGCCGGGATCGGCTGTGTGCCGGGATCCGCTGGGTGCCGCAATCGGCTGTGCGCCGGGATCCGCTGTGCGTCGGGATCGGCTGGGTGTCGGGATCCGCTGGGTGCCGGGATCCGCTGTGTGCAGAGGTGGGCTGCCCACCTTTTTACCTGAGCTCCTTCATCTGATCTTCCCTGCCGCCCTGGGAAGGGGTACTGCTGCCTCCCATGCCACAGGTGACAACACGGAGGGTCCGTGAGCCCTGCATTCAGGGCTGGCTGACTCCAAAGTGCGCTCTGAGCTGTGCACTGCTGAGAAGCCCAGGGCAGGCTCTGCCACTCCATCACATCATCTGTCTGCCAGGACACAGAGGGGGAAACCGCCTTGAGGGGACAGGTGGCCCTGGGAAGGACAGGCCAGAGGTAAGAGCACCGTCTGTGGGGGTTTTTCTCCCTCTCTGTGGCCTCTCCCTGCTCTGCTATTCCTTCTTGGGGAGGCCCCTCCTCCCTTTCACGCCAGCTGCTGAGCCTGGGGCCAAGCTCTCTGGTGACTCACTCTGGAGACAGCTCAAGCTCTTCGGGGTGCCAGGCAAAGGGAGGACTCGGGTGGAACATTCCATCTCCCGTGGTGCCAGCCACCTGCACTGTGTTGAGTCCCTGGTCCCAGGCCACCCCCGTGTGATTCCAGGAGGGAGGCTGGCACCCCCTCTCCTGGCGTGGGCACACAGCTCTGAAGCCTACACCAGGGGTGCTGCTGTGTGTTCCCGGCAGGATAAAGATAAAGACTGTGGTTAGGGGAGGTAGAAAGAAGAAAAAGAAGGGAAAATAAAATAGTTTGGGTGCTCAGTAAGAAAGCAGAGGTGTCGAGAGACAAACAGGAGGGAGAAAGGAGAAGGAGGAAGGCAAACAAATGGGAAAATGAAAAAGAAAGAGAGAGGCGCCGTGAGGGAGAGCTGGGGGACAGCCACGCATGTTGAGCCAGCTCTGGGCCTTGCCCCCAGCCCTGGCAGTGACATGCTTTTTACAGATGGGGAAGTCGAGGTCCAAGAATGTTAAATAACATCCAAGGTCGCTTGGTGAAATTAGTGGCAAAGCTGGAACCAGAACCTGGGTGTATCCAGCTCCAAATCGGGGTTCTTTCCTCACACATACCTTGACCTCCCACCCTGGAGCCCCCCATGGACCTCTGGCTCTGGACAGGTGACCTCTATTGCCTCCCAGAGCCAGAGCACAGCCATTATCCTCCTGGCCCTCAGCACGGAGAGGTTGCCCTGACTCTGTGGGTCTCCAAACACAGGCTGTATTCACGACTCTCACAGACCACAGCTGCGGATGCTGAACCTCACAAGCAGAGGTAAAAGCTGGAGGCTGCGGAAGTAACCTCACTGGCTGCTTTGCAGTTTTAGACACACTGAACCAGCCCTCAAAGCTCAGCTTCATTCCTGGCTCTTAAAAACAAATTGTATTTTCAGATATTTGTCAATCCTTTTTTTTTTTTTTTTTTAAAGTTTCTTTGGACCAGGAAGGCAGGTGACTGGTAAATGCTGAGTGGCAAAGTTAAAGACACTTCATTTAAAAGACACTATTGACTAGGTGCAGTGGCTCACACCTGTAACTCAGCACTTTGGGAGGTCAAAGTGAGAGGATTGCTTGAGGCCAGGAGTTAGAGACCAGTCTGGGAAACATAGTGAGACTCAATCTCTAACATAAAATTTGAAAATTAGGCCGGGCGCGGTGGCTCAAGCCTGTAATCCCAGCACTTTGGGAGGCCGAGGCGGGCGGATCACTAGGTCAGGAGATCGAGACCACAGTGAAACCCCGTCTCTACTAAAAATACAAAAAATTAGCCGGGCGCGGTGGCGGGCGCCTGTAGTCCCAGCTACTCAGGAGGCTGAGGCAGGAGAATGGCGGGAACCCGGGAGGCGGAGCTTGCAGTGAGCCGAGATCACGCCACTGCACTCCAGCCTGGGCAACAGCGTGAGACTCCGTCTAAAAAAAAAAAAAAAAAAAAAAAAAGAAAATTAGCCAGGCAGATGGGCGTGGTGTCTCATGCCTGTAATCCCAGAACTTTGGGACACCGAGGCGGGTGGATCACCTGAGGTCAGGAGTTTGAGAGCAGCCTGACCAACATGGTGAAACGCTGTCTCTACTAAAAATACAAAAGTTAGCTGGGCATGGTGGTGGGCACCTTTAATCTCAACTACTCAAGAGGCTGAGGCAGGAGAATCACTTGAACCCAGGAGGCAGAGGTTGCAGTGAGCTTAGATTGTGTCATTGCACTCCAGCCTGTGCGACAAGAGTGAAACTTACCATTAAAAAAAAAAATTAGGCACGGTGGTGTATGCCAGTGGTCCCAACTATTTAGGATTGCAGTTTGGGAGAATAAAAAGGTTCTGGAGATGGATGGTGGTGATGGTAGTACATATATTATGAATGTACTTAATACCACTGAACTATACAGTCAATACCACTGAACTGTACACTCAATACCACTGAACTGTACACACAATACCACTGAACTACACACTCAATACCACTGAACTGTCCACTCAATACCACTGAACTATACATTCAATACCACTGAACTGTACACTCAATACCGCTGAGCTATACATTCAATACCACTGAACTGTACACACAATACCACTGAACTACACACTCAATACCACTGAACTGTACACTCAATACCACTGAACTATACATTCAATACCACTGAACTGTACACTCAATACCACCGAACTATACATTCAATACCCCTGAACTGTACACTCAATACCACCGAACTACACACTCAATACCACTGAAGTGTACACTCAATACCACTGAACTGTACACTCAATACCACCGAACTACACACTCAATACCACTGAAGTGTACACTGAATACCACCGAACTACACACTCAATATCACTGAAGTGTACACTCAATACCACCGAACTACACACTCAATATCACTGAAATGTACACTCAATACCACCGAACTACACACTCAATACCACCGAGCTACACACTCAATACCACTGAACTGTATACTCAATGCCACGGAACCATACCCTCAATACCACTGAGCTACACACTCAATACTACTGAACTGTACACTGAATACCACTGAACCATACACTCAATACTACTGCACTTTGCCCTCATTACCACTGAACTCTATACTCAATACCACTGAACTATACATTTAATACCATTGAATTGTATACTTAATACCACTAAACTGTACACTTAAAAGTGGGTAAGATGGCACATTTTACATGTACTTTTACCACAGTAAAAAAAAACTGGGAAAAAAGAAAAAGAAACTTCTGTATCATGGAGTCAACAGCAGCTCCACATTTGGGTGTATGTGTTTAAGCCAAATATTGAAGCTGGATCAATAAACATGACACATGGTGGCTCACACCTGTAATCTCAGCACTTTGGGAGCCCGTGGTGGGTGGATTGCTTGAGCCCAGGAATTTAAGACCAGCCTGGGCAACATGGAGAAACGCTGTCTCTACACAAAAGACAATAAAACAATTAGCTGGGCATGGTGGTGTGCACCTGTAGTCCAGGCTACTCGGGAGGCTGGGGCAGGAAGATGGCTTGAGCCTGGAAGGTCAAGGCTGCAGTGAGCTGTGATTGTGCCACTGTACTTCAGCTGGGTAACAGAATGAGACCCTGCCTCAAAAAATATATATATGCAAATAAAATTTTAGGCCGGGTGTGGTGGCCTTACAGGTTTACAGGTGTGATTACACACCTGTAATCCCAACACTTTGGGAGGCTGAGGCGGGCAGATCACCTGAGGTCAGGAATTCGAGACCAGCCTGGTCAACATGGTGAAACCCCATCTCTACACAAAAATTGGCCAGACGTGTTGCTGGGAGCCTGTAATCCCAGCTACTCAGGAGGCTGAGGCAAGAGAATCACTTGAACCCAGGAGGCAGAGGTTGCAGTGAGCCGAGATCGCACCATTGCACTCCAGCCCGGGTGACAGAGCGAGATTCCATCTCAAAAATAAATAAATAATAAAAAGAGAAATTTTTTAAATGTGGTAGATACAGTTGCTGGCTGGCCCAGCTATCACCCACGACCCCTGAATTTCCTGAATTTTCTTCCAGCTGGGGTGGCCTGTGGCGGTCTGTAACCCGAGTCCTGGAGGGTGGGGCTTCGGGACAGTACTGCTTGGAAAGGGCAGCAATCCTGGTGCGTTCTTGTCATGGAAGAAGCTGAGTATCCAGTTCTGCTTCTGTTTTCAGCAGGGGTGGTGCTAGGGGCATCTCAGGCCGGATCAGGGGCAGGAGATGGCAGTCTGAGAGGCTGAGGTGGGAGGCTGTACTGCAGCAGGTGATCCTAACCACAGAACGAGATCCCGAGCCAGCCCTGTCTGGGGACCACCAAAACTCTGCTCCAGCCTAATGGGGACCTCACAGTGGTTCTCCTTCTAGCTTCTAGTTATTTCTACAACATAAGGATCAACTACTGAATCAATCTGCTTTGATGCAACTTCATTCCTCTGGACCAGGACTGTGGGGAGGGGGCACATCCCCCAAGCGTTACCAAAGATAACTAGGTTCACACGTCGTGACACGTCCGAGCATGCAGAGACGGGACCCCAGGTGCAGGGCTGCGGGGGATGCAGGACCCCCTCTGCAAGACCCCCACATTGTAGGTCTCCCTGCCTCCACCTGTGGGAAACTCTAGGCAGATCGTCCCACTGGGGACAACTAAAATGACAACATGGTCCTTTGCATGTTGATTGGAAACCACCTTCCTCATCACTTTCACCTGCTGGGCCTGCTCTGCCCACTGGAGATTGACAATGAAGTGAGTCCCTCTCTTTAGGACAATCCCTGGAGCATCTGAGGACACCCGCCATAGCTCATCCCATCTACAAGTGGGCCCTTTGTTCTTGAGAGCAATCCTTGCTTCTTTCCCTCCTTCCACACAAGGCTTCTGACTTAAGCCCATGAATGTAATTTTGGCCGACGCTGTGCAACATGTGCCGCACATGGGCTGTGACATCAGACCCTCGCCAAACCTTACAGGCCAGCCTTGGGGCAGTGCTCTACCATGGAAGATGCTCAGGTTGAGGTCACCAAGCTGGGCTTTGGAGAGCAGGAAGTCTGGTGCTCCAGTGCCTCACTCCAGAGGCTTAGTTAGCCATCATTCGGCACAGTTTCTTTCTGGAACATCAGCACCCTGCCACCCTCTTTGAATGGTGTTTCTGTTTGCCACATCCTTCCTAAAATGACAGAGGCACCCAGAACCTGAGCAGCATTGCACGCTGGCTGGCCAGCAGAGTGCAGCGCGACAGCTTCCCTCCTTGCTCTGGGACAGGGGTTGGCAAACTGGTGGACCAGCCTGTCACCTGTGTTTGTGCAGCCCTCGAGCTAAGAATCGTTTTTCCAGTTTTATTTAATTCATTTAATCTTTTTTGGAAAAAGGAACTTGCTCTGTTGCCCAGGCTGGAATGCAGTGGCATGATGACAGCTCACTGCAGTCTTGAATTTGTGGGCTCAAGTAGTCTGTCTGTCTCAGCCTCCCACATAGCTGGAACTTTATGTGTGTGCCGCCACCCCCGGCTAATTTTAAGATTTTTTTGTAGAGACAGAGTCTTAGCTGGGTGTGGTGACACGTGCCTGTAATCCCAGCTACTCCGGAGGCTGAGGCAGGAGAATGGCCTGAGCCTGGGAGTTGGAGGTTGAAGTGAGATGAAATTGCACCACTGCACTCCAGCCTGGGTGGCAGAGTGAGGACCCTGTCTCAAAAAAAAAAAAACAAAACAAAACAAACAAACAAACAAAAACCAAAAGAAAAAAGAAAAAAGAAAAGAAAAGAAAAGGAAAAAGAAATAGCACAGATGACGAAATCATGAGATGAAAAGCCAATGACTAATGTGTGGGAAATACCTGCCAAAGACGTAGAGAGACAGAGAGGGAACACCTGGGGCCAGAGAACACTCCCTGATAGAAATCACAGGGCCTCGCTGCCTCATCTGCACAACTCCTTGAAGGCCTGTGGGCTTCACAGTGGAACCGCGGGGCAGAAAGTGAATTCCAGGTCATGCTGTAGTTCTTTTTCCCTTTAAAACTAAGTTTACACCCTTTGTGAAGTGTGTCAGAGCTCCTCCCATTACAGGAAGTTGATCAGGAGAAGCCAGGGAGAGAACAGAACCAGGCTGGACAGTGTGTTCCAGGCCAGTCCTGGCAAGAGGCTTTGATGGGGTCTAGACAGTGGACGTGCATCTGAAGATGTGTGTGCAGGTGCGTGCACACACATACGCACACATGCACACACATACGCACACATGTGCACACGTACACACACGGACACCGCCGGGCCCACTCTACCCGTTAGGGAGACTGCTTACGGTCTGATGCCCGCTCACGTTTCCAGCGAGCTGCTGGGGAAAAGCCGGACTCTGCACGAGTGGATGCCCCGCCCCATGCGAGGCAGGCCTCCTGCTGCTCTGGAAATCAAATACTCCAAGGGATAGGTGCAGAGTAAGTCCCAGCACCCCTACAGAGGACGAGGTGGCCACGAGGACTTGGAGAGCTGCATAGTGGTGCTGCGTGACCCTGGCTCATGTCCCCAGATGAGGATGTCCAGTCAGGGCCCACTTCAAACAGAGGCTCAGAGTGTGACCCGTAGCTCCTGGGGGAGAGGGGTTGGACTGTGGGGTGCAGTGCACCCAGGAGCACTTTTGCTTTGCTCTTTCCGGCCTGGACGTGTCCAGTTTCCCTGCTTTACAGCTTTCCCTGCGGCTGCTCCCAGAGGAATGGCCGGGCTGCTCTGCGGCCTCACCGTGGGCCCAGGCCAGAGGCTTCGGACATCTCCCCACTCAGGCCCCAGGCCTGAGATTCCCACGGAAACAAGTCTCCCAGATGACCCCTCCCCATGTGGCACAGGGGGTCAAACTTGAGACCCCCGGGACCTGGGACAGAGCTCTGGGGCGGTGGTTCGGGGGCCTCACTCCCTCAGCCACTTCCCTGATTGCAGCTTTGTTTTCATCAACTGCTGCAGGTCTGTTGATACCAGGAGCATTTCTCAGCCCATGTTGGTGTCCTGAGTGATCCTATTTTTTGTGTGTGTGTGATGGAAACTTGCTTCATCTCTAGGCTGGAGTACAGTGGTGCAATATCAGCTCATTGCAACTTCCACCATGCCAGCTGGGTTCAAGCAATCCTCCTGCCTCAGCTTCCCAACCAGCTGGGATTACAGGCACACACCATCATGCCTGGGTAATTTTTGTATTTTCAGTAGAGACGGGGTTTCCCCGCCTTGGCCAGGCTGGTATCGAACTCCTGACCTCAAGTGATCTACTCGCCTCGGCCTCTCAAAGTGCTGGGATTACAGGCATGAGCCACCGTGTCTTGCTGTGAGTGATTCTTAAAGAGGATGAACAAAGGAACAAGTTAAGCCTGTCCTGGGAGCTGGCTGCTCTAGGGGCAGGCAAGCCACTGTCAGGGTGATGGGGGGCAAGTCCTTTCTGCCATGGAGGACGCCGTACAGTGGAACTGGACTTGGCTCGCCACCTGCCTCGTGAATTCCAAGCCCTGCCCTTCGCAACATGGAGAAAACAATCTGTGGATCTTAATGCCCCAGCTCCAGGATCTCCTCCTCATTGGTGCAGGTGAGGGGATGCCTGATGAGGCAGTGCTCCTGCCCCCACACTCATCAGCTCCCTTGGGGGGAGCCATGTCAAACCAGACAGTTCCAGGCAGCTCCTGCAGGCCACACTGAACTGAGGGGAGCCAGACCCCGCCCCTGCACCTGCCTCAGTGTCTCCCACCCCTCCCAGGGCTGTGGCTGCAGCTGCCTCTACCTGGCTGCAGTGTCAGGGAGAGAAGGAGCCTCTGCATCTGGGGGGCTCATCAGTGAGGGACCAGGGAGGGGCAGGTGCAGGAACAGGAGGGGAGGTCCCAGGTTCTCCTGGCCAGCCCCTCCCTCAGGGGTAAGGGCAACAGTGAGGCACACACACTGCGGCGCCCAGCTTCTCCCACTCCTTTCCGAGCATCCACAGTAAATGGGGATAAAGGAAATGCTGAGTCTCCTCTCAGAGCCAGATTGAAATGTTAAGTGAGCCAAGGTAGGAAAATAACATGGGGATGGGGCCACAACAAGAACCACTTCCCAATGATGACCGCATTTCAAAGCCTGACTCAGCATGGCGGGGGGCGCAGAGGAGGCCCAGCTCCCCATGGATGGGTGGCTCTGGCTCTGGCTCCAGCTCCAAGCTGCTGCCTTGGCTTCCTGGGCAGAGGTGGGGGGTTGTAACTTCTTAAATCCCAGGATGGGAGAAGGATGGAGAGGCCAGTGTCCTGGTGTTTCCCAGATGGGCAATTTCAGAGAGATCGTTGCTTTACTTTTCTGGTAAGTTTTCTTCTTCTCCTGTCAGGATAAAAGGTTTGCAGGGAGGAATCTGAGACCATCTTTCAAGTCTCAACTTCAGTATGATTGCCTCAATAAATAGTTTTCTGATACCCCTGGCTAGGAGAAGTCTCATATACGTCCTATGAAGTAAAGGTAGAATTCTAAGTGCCCCAACTGACTGGATGGACCCTTTCTCTTCACTAAGTGGCTCCAGAGACACTTGAAAAACTAGCTCAGGTCATGTTAGAAATAGAGGATCAGAAATGCCTCATTATACTCTCCTCCCTTTGGAATTCGAGCACGACTAGCCAGCATTTTCATGAAAACAGAGAATTCAAGCCTCAGGAAACAGATTCTTTGTAGAAGTAATATACCAAATTCCAACCTGACTCAAGAATAGCATCACATGACAGCGAGCAGGCCTTGAAATGAATCAAAGGCTTTTACCCTAAAATATATTTCTTTGACATATTTTCAAATTGCCCTGCACAGTTATCTTTTGTGAGAGAAATTTACATTTTGCAGAGAATCTCCTTCCCTTTCCAGGTCTTTTGTTATACTGAGGGGATTAGCTGAGAGTCTAGCATCTTTTAAAGGTCTTAACAGAAAATATTTGCCATCTGTTTTCTCTAAGGGTGGCCACATAAGCGACTTCTTCAGGGGCTGGGCACGGTGGTTCACGCCTGTAGTCCTAGCACTTTGGGAGGCCGAGGCAGGCAGATCACGAGGTCAGGAGATCCAGACCATCCTGGCTAACATGGTGAAACCCAGTCTCTACTAAAATACACAAAATTAGTCGGGTGTGGTGGCGGGTGCCTATAGTCCCAGCTATTCGGGAGGCTGAGGCAGGAGAATGACATGAACACAGGAGGCGGGGTTTTCAGTGAGCCCAGATCGCACCACTGCACTCCAGCCTGGGCGACAGAGCGAGACTCAGTCTCAAAAGAAAAAAAAAACAAAAAGAGACTTCTTCAGTAGTTTGAATCTTGTTCTCCAAAACCCATTATCTTAACTCAGACACTTTGTTATGCTGATTTCAGGTCTTTAGATAAAAAACTTAAGTCTTTCAATCAATTGTCAACCAGAAAATCTTTGAATCCACCTGTAAACTGTGATCCCCTCCCCACATTGCCTCGCTTACAGCAGTTTTGTGTTTACGGACCAAGTCAACATATATCTCACACGTATCGATTGATGTTATTAAATTTATGCTGCCATCAAACCACTTGGGCACATGTTCTCAAGATCTTCTGGGGCTGTGTCACAGGGCACGGGCCTCCCATTTGACTCAGAATAAATCTCTCTAAATATTTTACAATGTTGGCTTTTTGCCAATAGTTCCAATAGACCCTACGCTGTGGTCTTTGTTCCATTCATCATCACGGTATTCATAAAGTATTAGTTATTAAAATAACCGCATGTTGGCAATTTCTTATGAAGTTATATGTGGACTAACTATGGGATCCAGTGTAAATGTTTCAAAGTATTTATGCAGTTATTTCAAAATTTATGTTCCACAGATACTCCTATCAGATTCCGGATGACAGCTAATTATTTGTTTTATAATTTTTGCATTTTTTCATAAATGCTCACACCCTATCTTTTCTAGGCCTTTATTGTAGAAAATTATGTGAAACTACTCAGGGCTACATGTGAAAGTCATGACTGCGGTGGCTGCCGGAAGTGAAGTGCCTTTCCTCTGCAGTCACCAGACACTCAGATTCCTCCAGTGACACCTTAATTTTGTTTCCCTCTTGGCTTTGGCCCTTAAATTGTGCTATCCAGGGAGACTCTGACTTTCATCTCCCCCAGTTCATGCCAGAGCCACAAGGACCTGACAATTGTCAATGTGGTGGGAAGGACTGCAGCAAACAGGCACTCTCTGTCCTTCCGAGGGAGCCATACTCCAGGCAGACATCGCAGTCCTGGCTCAGGGTGTGTCCTTCCAAGTATCCCTGCCCCTCCTGCAGGTGTGATGCTGATCCACGCATCTTCCTCCCATTCCTAGGTAGAGTGTCTCCTTGTTTTTCCCCAGATCTTCTTCCAGCAGCCACTATGTCTTACACTGATGTCTTCAGCTTCCTCTTTTCTGCCCTTCCCAGCAGGATGAGGCTGTTTTTCCTGAGGATAAAGAGAGGAGGTGGGACATGAGTCTCATTCCTGAGAGAATGGACAGAGCTTTGGAGCTTTTCTTTCTTCTAACACAGTTTCTATGAGTTGCTCCAGTGCCAGTGACACAGAGATGTTAGTGGCTTTGCCCCTGCATGTTAATTCTTTGGTAATGTAGTGGTGGCAGGGGAGGTGTGTCTGGATGCATTTCGGCCACAGCTCCTGTTCCCCTTGCCCAGGCAGAACCATCTCAGGAGGGAGAGCGTGGAGATTTTTGTGATGTGTCCTCAATCCCAGGAGAAAGGTTTCAATAGCAGTAGGAGTCCCTCAGTCGTATGTCCTCTGATCATTTAAACAACAGCTTCTTTATTATACTCAATTGTAAACAATTGAGTATATATGTCTAATTTAGTGTTGCATTAGCTTATCTGAATTTGCTGGACACTGCCCCAGATAAGGTCATATTCTCTTCCTGTTTATCCCTGAAAGTCACTGACTTTCTCAAGATGTAAAGGCTCCTTTTTGTCCTATAACATCAATAAACTCGTGTATTAAAGAAAATGTGCTGATTTGCAGCTCAGTAAGGTTAGTTGTTGTAAAAATCATATAATTTTTATGGGATGCCTACATCTCCAGGCCAAGTAGAAGCTATATTTTTCATACTCAGAAACTGGAAATAACACAAATATTAAGGAGATTTATAAAGAAATAGTAAGGAGGCACTCATTAACTGGAATACTGTTCCTCATGAGAATCAACACATTCTTTGTTCACAACCAAATTACTGACTCATAGGTAATTATGCTGACCGAGAAGCCACACAAATGAAATGGAAACTATAAGATTTCACTTCAACAAAATCTTGAAAAATAGACCTGAGGTAACAAAGATGAGAGATTGACTCAGTATGGCGAGAGGAAAATGACTGGGACACAGGAATCACAGGAAGACAGGGAAGCTTTTAAGCGTAATTCATCATTATCTGGATTTTTATATTGGATGCATAGGTGAGCACATGTGAAATTACATGTGTTTTCCTCTAGAGACATGGTCTTGCTTTGTCATCCAGGCTAGAGCTCAGTGGTGAGATCATAACTCTCTGCAGCCTCAGACCCTGGGTCTCCAGTAATCCTCCTCCCTCCACCACGTGTAGCTGGGACTACATGTACGCAGCATCATACTCAGCTTCCGTGTGCATTACACTGCGCACTTGAATTATGCAATATTGAATACATAGCAATAATGCTTCAAAAAGAGTGTTGCAAATAAGTGGATAGATAATTTGCTCTATAAAGGTTAATGGAAAGATGGACACTAATGTGAGAAATGTTTTCTGCTTTTGTTGTCTGTTCTTTTAATGTGAAATAGAGGAAACCTTCTATAGAATAGAGGAAGGCTTCAGCATCCTTCCGGTTCTGCTTGGCCGTGACCTCGTATTGGCTTCGCAGGTCACTCAGGATCTTGGCGAGATCAGTGCCTGGAGCTGAATCCACCTCCACGCTGACCTGGCCTCCCACTAGGCCCCTCAGCACACTGATTCCTCCTCATGGTTCTTCTACAGGTAGGCCAGCTCTTCCTTCAGGCCCTTGATCTGCATCTCCAGGTCAGTCCTGGCCAGGGTCAGCTCCTCCAGCACCCTGCGCAGGCCGTTGATGTCGACCTCCACGCTCATATGCAGAGCCTGCTCCGTCTCAAACTTGGTTTGGAAGTCATCTGCAGCCAGACAGGCATTGTCGATCTGCAGGACAATCCTGGAGTTCTCAATGGTGGCACCAAGAATGTTGTCCCGCAGGTCCTGGATGGTGGTGTAGTAGTGGCTGTAGTCGCGGGAGGGCCCGGGCCCCTGCTTCTGGTACCAGTCGCGGATTTTCACCTCCAGCTCGCCGTTGGCCGCCTCCAGGGCGCGCACCTTGTCCAGATAGGAGGCCGGGCGGTCGTTGAGTTTCTGCATGGTGAGCTTCTCGTTGCCCGCCAGCAGCCCGTCGGACGCGGCCAGGACGCCGCCGTAGCCGCCGCCGTAGCCCCCGGAGGAGGACGAAGACACGAAGCGGGAAGAGGACACGGACACACCGCGGCCGCCGGAGCCCCCGTGCATGCTGGGCGCGCGAAAGGCCACCCCCGGCCCAAAATGCACCGAGCCGCCGCCCAGGCCTCCGACAGACGACATAGCCGACGACTGGAAATAACTGTAGGAAGTCATGGACGGAGCGACCCTGGTGCCAGAGGCTGCGATTCGCGGAAGGAGCCGCATTCCTCCTTTTTAGAGTTTTTATTATGAAATCTTGAAATTTTAAAACGTTATTTTCTGTGTCTGATCAGAAGTTAATGGATTTTTTCCTTTATTCTCCTTTTTTTTTTTTTTTTTTTTTTTTTGAGACGGAATATTGCTCTGTCGCCCAGGCTGGAGTGCGGTGGCAAGATCTCAGCTCACTGCAAGCTCTGCCTCTCGGGTTTATGCCATTCTCCTGCCTCAGCTTCCTGAGTAGCTGGGACTACAGGTGCCCAGCTAGTTTTTTCTATGTTTTAGTAGAGACAGAGTTTCACCGTGTTAGCCAGGATGGTCTCGATCTCCTGACCTCGTGATCCGCCCATCTCGGCCTCCCAAAGTACTGGGATTACAGGCTTGAGCCACTGCGCCCAGCCTTCCTTTATTCTCTTAATTTAGCACTCCTAACTTACTGATTTGAAGATGTTGAATAATCAGTGCATCTCAAAAATCAATTTGAGTTTGTCATGTTGTATGATCCTTTTAAAGTCTTATAGAATTTGACTATTATTTGGGAGTAGTTTATTCATATGTACTAAGAAAATTTGTCTGAAGTTTAATTTTCTTCTTTCGCCATTGTCTATTACTTCTGATAAGGTAATTGTAGCCTCTTAGAAAGAATTTAGAAGGTTGGCACTTCACCCATTTTTGAAAAACTTAGAGAATGCTTGTCATCACTTTTTTAAATGCCGAGAGTCATTTTTTCTAATATATCACCTATCATGAAGAACATTTATAGTGTGCTCGGGAAGCAGGCATATTACGCTGCTCTGGGTTGGGATGTTCTGTAGATGTCTATTAGGTCCGTTTGTTCAACAGTGCTTAAGTCCACGGGATTCCTGAGAATCTTTCTGTGAGTGTTCTATACATTATTGAAGGTGAGGTATTGAAATCTCCTCGTTTTTTCATTGTTTTCTATTCCTCCCTTCATATCTCTTAAAGTTTGGCAAATGTAGTTATAGTTCTATTTTTTCAAATATATAAAACAGAAAGAAAACACTAATTGCTTAGTAATTTTAATGAGAAAATCACATAACAAAATATTATATTTTCCAAATGCTGCCATCAACACTAAACTCCTCCAGGGGTCTCACATCTGCCCTGGGCTCTCCTGTCTCCTCAGGCATCCCACCTCAGAGTTTGCTACAGAGGAGGGGACATGATAATAGGGTCCTCCCTCTCCTAACGAAAACTAGGAGAGGCCTGACCTGACAACTCTGGGAGAAGAGCCCCAGTCCAGAATTACCAGTAGTTTTGATTTGATGATCAGCTCTGAACACACATGGCTCACCATAGAGTTAGGGCTGAACTGGGTTTTCTTGTTGCTATTTTAAAAGGCAAATAATGGAGAACTAGAGATATTGAGCATGAGTGGATGTGAGTAAAAAACAGTGATGATGTGTGGCAGTTTCTTACCAAAATGTCCTTATGTTTGTAGGTGTCTAGTGTGAGGTGCAGGTGGTGGAGTCTAGGGGAGAGGCAAGAGGCAGAAAAGTGTGCAGGAGGCCGGGTGAGGCTGCAGACACTGTCAGTCCGCTATGCCAATCTCACCACAAGTGCTGGAGAAGGGTGGGGGTCTGATGGAGATTCCTAACAACCCTGTGGTTCAAGCTAAGTCCATCAAGGCCATTGGTTCTTCCCAGAGCATGCTGTCCATCAGGAATGCCCCACGTGTCCAGCAGCAGCCACACATTAGCATCTTCACTGTGCACAGTCATTGTTTGGGAGGAGCTCCAGGATGTGTTTCTTTGTCAAAAACTGGGTTATGATGTCAGAGGGCTATGCCGGGTGCCTGGTCCAGGTGCTCTCTGACGTTGGAGGTAGAGGAGGTGCGTTCTCAGGGTGGAAACACAGTTTTTGGATATGTACATAAGAAACATGATTTTCCTTGGTTCTCTTAGATGACATAGAAAAGCAAGCATGCAGCCTGCAAACAATTGTAATTTCCTACTTTACCCCAAGTTCATGGTTTCTTGTAAACTTTGGTTTCTGTCCAAGTACAGAGATATTGATTAGAGTTAGTTTGCTTCTTTTCACACACTAACCCTCACCTCCCCCAGATAAAGAGCACATTGTCCTCACTCTGAGTCTGAGGGAGGAGCTGTTCCTGTACAACTAAGTGCCTGCAGAGACCACTGTGTGCAGCTCTGCAGAGTCAGATGAAATAGAAAGAGTCAGGGCTGGTGAGTCAGGAGGCGGGTACTCATCCTGGCTTCACGGCTGCCCCTCTATGGGGCCCGGGGCCAATGCCCCCCCCTCTCTGCACCCCAGTACCCCTTCTATAAAGGAGCAGCAAGAATCTAGCAGCCTGTGCCCTAAGACCAGCACTTCCAGCCAGCTCAGGGGGCCCGGCTCAGCTGCTCCACCCCTGGGCACCCTGTCCAAGGGGCTGAGGCTGTCAGCTGGTTCCATTTCCAGGGAGGCGGAGTCACTCCAGGGGGCTCATCTTTGTCCTGCACAAGCTGCCATGGCTGAGTGCACTCCAGGGCTGGAGGAAGTGGCCTGGAACCTCCTTTCTGGAGCTTAGTCAATGCTTTCAAATAAGGGTCCTACGGACTTTTGCCTTGAAAGGGTGACCAGGGTCCAGGTGCTTCTGGAGCTCCTCCCACCCCTCAGTGTTCACCTTTAGAGGGGAGTTCCCGCTCAAAACAAGTCTTCAGTCAGGAGGAGGAGTTGCCTTCCTGGCCTTTCTGAGCCTTCTGTCTGCTTCTTCTTAGGTCACTAGAAGGCGTTCCTCTTGTCAGATTCCACTGGAAAATTAGGGCCCCTTTGCTGGACAAAGGTCCCCATCCACAAGTCGGGGAGCAGCCCCAACCCCACTGGGCCGCAGTAAAAGTTTCGAGAGATTGTGTGAGCCACAGATGAGCCAAGGGGTGCTCCCAAGGGAAAAGATGCCTTTCAAAGAGGCTCCTACAGTCAGAGGCTGCTGGCCTGGGCCCTCCCAAATTCTTCTCCACACACACAGACAGCCCTTCTCCTTCAGCCATACGCTCCCCATCTTCCCTGGAGCTGCCCATCCATCAGACAGGAATGCCACCTCCAGGCTGGGTGGGAGGATTTAGGCTTTATGAACTCCAGGGGGTGGAAACCAGGCCGGAGCCAGCCTCCAATGCTGAACTGGAGGGAACTGTGAATGCTGCTCAAAAATCAGAAACTTATGTAAAACTCCAACAAACTCCCCATCAATCTAATAACACTCAGCTCTCTGGTGTTTCGGGGTTGGGGGTGGTGAAAGCAGAGCCACACACAATTACTCGTTGTGCGCGTGCGTTACTAGAACACTGACTCTGGGGTTATATTTCCTGGGTTAGAATCTAATCTTGGTCACTTACTGGTGATGCTACCCCAGGTGTCTGTGCCTTCATTTCCCCACCCATAGAAATAGGGACAGGATAGTGGAAGGTATTGAGATTGAGCTGGGACCATCCGCATAGAGCTGCATGAGAGCAAGGAGGGCGGGAGGTGCAGCGCCAGGAGGCAGGCAAGCTGCAGGGCAGTCTGGGCGACGGCGCCAAGGAGAGCGAGGCCCTGTGGAGCTCCAAGGAGAAACTTCGGGCCGCTGTGAAAAAGGCAGAGTGAGCACATCAGGTGGGGTGTCGTGGTGGGACCAGCCCTGAGTCCTCATGGAATCCCATCCCTGAAATCTAACTTCAACCCCAAGGTTCTGGCGAAATTGCCCAGATACGGATCCTCTGTCTCCTAAGCAGAGCCTGGCACCTGGCTCATTTTAGGAAGGTTTCCTCCCTGTTGATTGGGGAAAGGGGCAGAGGGGTAGCGGGCAGGGTTGGGTCCAGACTCAGACCCACCCGCCTCATCACCCTGGAAACCAGGTCCCCTCCTGGAGTCACTGGTCTACCCCTCCCAGCCGAGAGCCTGGGCCCCAGCCCCGGAGGGCTCAGTTCTTGGGAGAGGCCGCATAGGCGGGCAGTGCCTGACCCTCTCCAGGAACTGGAGGAGGCAGCTTTTGTGTAGAGCCACTGACTACTCCCAGGACCCAGGGCTGACCTCTGCCCTCTCCAGCCTGAAGCTTGCCAGTGAGGACAAGGAGCAGAAGCTGGCACTCCTAGAGGAGGCACGGACAGCCATGGGCAAGGAGGCCAGGGAGCTGCGAACTGGGCTGCAGGAGCTGGAGCGCTCATGGCTGGAGGCTCGGCAGGAGCTGCAGGAGCTCCGGCGTCAGGTACTCTCCCTGTGCCACCCCTTGTCCTGGGGCTTGCTGTGTGTCCTAGGGCCAGTAGCTCCCCCTTTCTGGAATCACGTTTCCCCCTATGTAAAACCAGGGCCTTCAACTCTGACTCGCCCTCTCACCTAACCTTGGTGTGGATGGATGGGCTTTGAGCAGTCCTTGAATCCCTGAATCTGTGTAAAAGTCTGCGTGCATTTGTGTGCACGCTCAGGCTCACATTTTTCCAAGGAGAGGAGCTGGTGTCCTCGTCCAGTTCTCAAAGGAATCTGCGAACAACAAAAGGTACAGATTTCATGAACTAGGTCAGAGGTTGGCAAATTGTTTTTTGTAAAGAGCCCAAATGGTAAATATTTCCAGCTTTACCGGCCACACAGTCTCTGTTGCAGCTACTTGGCTCTGCCGGGGTAGTGAGAAAGCAGCCCCAAACAGCGCATGAACAGAGGGGTGTGGGTTCCAGTCACACTTTGCTTAGGGACACTGAAATGTGAATTTTCTGTCATTTTCATGTGTCAAGAAATATTGTTCCTCCTTTAGAAAAGGCCATTCAAGGCTTGGTTAGCTAGGAGGTTTCGTCTAAGAGAATGGGAAGGCGTTTAAGTGGTTTAGGCTGGGAAGTGAGAGGGTCACATTATATTTTGAAAACCACTCTGCCAGTTGTGCTGAGATTAGAGAGGCCATAAAGGGGATATGGGTAAACCACAAGAAGACTAGGTCAGTAGTCCCTCCACCCCCACTCCCCAGGTGAAGGTAGCCTAGACTAGGGTGCTGATAGAAGAGACAGAAGAGGACACATTCAAGGAAAATTTGGAAAGTAAAAACCAGTAGGACTTGCTGATGGATGGAATATAGGAGGGGAGAGGTAGATTATCAGGGATGTATCTTTGTTTGCTTATACACGATAGATTCAGTTGCAATGAAATTGTTAATTGAAATTGATTTTAAATAATGGCATGACCTAAAGTTATGGAAACATTTGCCTTAGATAAAACAAATTTTCAAAGTTTAGTTGGGTGAACAGCATGGCTTTATTTACTATTTCCTGGTATTTCCAATTCTTGTTTTAAAAAAAGGTTTTTCTTTTTCTCAAAGGCTTATTTCAGTGGAAGCCCATCTGCAGAATCTGTTATAAATTTAAATTGGAAAATAACTACAAATGCCATTGACACGTTGGTTATTGTTTTTGCGAGTGACCTAAGGCGACCTGTCGGGGGAGCTGGGGGCTGCCTTCTGAAGCCTCCGCGTCTGCACCGCGTGCCGGGGCCTGGAAGTCAGACTCCGGGGCGGGGCGGCAGCGCGAGGCCTGCAGTGCTAAGCGCGGGGTCGCTTGGGGCCCCGAGGGGGTGTGTCTCCTGCCTCTTTAACCTGGCAGGGGCGGTTCAAGTGGCCGGGAAAATCAGCGATTTGCAGAGTGGAGGGCTGGTGCTTTGAAAGAGAGGCGGAGAGGAGAGAGGGATTTCCCCATCCCCGCTGCACTGGGTCCATCCCCTCGGTTACTCCTTTTCTCGGCCCGCGAGGCCCCTAAGCTGCTGGAACCATTATGCAGTAGAAGCGGCCAGGTCCCTTTAAGACCCCGCCGCGCCTGCGCCTTGGGTTCTGACGCGATTCTGAGGAGCCAGTCGTGGGCGGGCGCGGGCGCGGGGCTGGCTGGCGGTTGAGACGGCGGCGGTACTGGGAGGGGTAGGTGAGGGTCGCGAGGCTGCCTGAGCTTCTGAGTGAGCATGGCGCTTTTCGAACGCGGGACTGGCGACCTGCTGCTCTAGGAGTGGGGCCGAGGCGGGGCGGCGCGGCTGCCGGCTGCTCTCTGGATGGGAAGTTACCGCGAAGTCCACCCAGCGTTTCCGAGGTGAGGACGCCCCGGCTGGGCGGGCGGTGAATCCGGGACTCGCGGGCGCGCAGCTGGGTTGAGGCGCGGCCGTGGCAAGTTTTGTTGCGCGAGGGGTGGTGGGTGTGGGGGGTGCACGGCCGGGGCCTGAGTTCCCTGAGCTCGATTCTTCCCCTGCTGCTGCCGCCCGCAGCCCACCTCTGGTGCGCGCTGGGGAAGAAAGTCGCTGGCGGGTGTTGTGTGGCATCGCAGGCGGTGGAGGGACGGAGCAGCTTCGGGGGCACGTCCTCCTATATCCTGTAGAGGACACTGACCCCGGACCCCACCTTTGAGTCCAGAAATCGGTTCCCTCTGCTTGCAAAGTTGGAGTCTTTATTGGCCTCCGGGATTCTGCTCCTGGCGGTGCCTCCAGGCTGGCGATGGGCAAGCCAGGTGTGCCAGGTCCAGGATGCACATGAGGAGCGTTTGTGGCCATCACCGAATCACCTCATGACTAGCGGGGCAAGCCTCAAATTAACCGCAGGATTTCCAGTAGGATGGACTGTGGGGTTGGTGTTTGCACTGCAAAGAGTTGCTGTGATTTCCCTGTGTCTGTCTGTCTGTCTGTCTGTCTGTCTTTCTGGCTTCTTAGATCATCTCATTTGGCTTCCTTTCACTGAAGAGTTAACCAGGACGTCTGACGTGGTTTCCTCGCTTTCCTCCTGTCTGTTGCTGCTGGAGCTGCTTTGGAAAAGAAGTCTTTTCTCAAGTGGTATCTTTTCTTTGGGTTACAGTGTTGTTCATCCTTTCTTTTTGTTTTTCAATTTTATTAGTAAAACTTCACCAGGGAACCGGAAGCTATTTTTCTCTATGCTGAAATGCTAGCTTTAAGATTTCTGAGAACTTTGTGTGAAAGAAATCTTTGAAAAGGTACTGAAGTATACAGAAGAAGTTGACTATTTTAAAAGTGCAGGTGGTCCGGGCGCAGTAGAGCACACATGTAATCCCAGCACTTTGGGACACCAGGGTGGGTAGATCACTTGAGTCCAGGATTTCCAGACCAGCCTGGGCAATGTGGCAAAACCCTGTCTCTACTAAAAATACAAAAGTTAGCTGTGTGTGGTGGTGTGTGCCTGTAGTCCCAGCTACCCGGTAGGCTGAGGTGGGAGGATCACCAGAGCCCGGGAGGCTGAGATTGCAGTGAGCCATGATCATGGCATTGCACTCCCACCTGGATGGCAGAGTGAGACCCTGTCTCAAAAACAAAAACAAAAAGAAACCAAAAATCCAAAAGGGAATGAATTTTTACCAAGTGAGCCACCACAGATGAAGAAATAGAGCATGACTAGACTGGGGTCTATTTGTAGGAGTGGCATTGTTGATTTCAGATGTATATGGATGATAAAACTTGAGTGTTACATATTGTTGAACATTTTCCCAAAATGGTTGAACCATTTAACAGGGATATTCTTGTTACCCCACGTCCTTGCTGATGCCTGGCAGTTAAAAATGATTTTGCCATTCTTGTAGGGATGCAGTAACATATCAGTGTGGTTTCATTGAGACTGAGTATCTTCTATTGGCATTTATATGTCCTGTTTTGTGAAGGGCCTGTTAAATCTTTTTATCCGGTTTTCACTGATACGCTTATTTTTCTGTTGATTTGTAATACTTTATTCTGGATATACATCCTTTCTAGGATATATATGTATTGCTTTTCCCTTTTTTCAATCTGTAGCTTGGCTTTTTACTTTTTTAGTGGTGTTTTTTCATGAATGGAGATTCTCTTTTTTTGTTTGTTTTTGAGACAGGCTCTCACTCTGTTGCCCAGGCTGGAGTACAGTGGCACAATCACAGCTCACTGCAACCTTGACCTCCCAAGGCTTAGGGGATGTTCCTGCCTCTGCCCGGAAGTAGCTGAGACCTCCAGGGGAGCACCAGCACACTCAGCTCTTTTCTGTATTTTTAGTAGAGATGGGGTTTTGCCAGGTTGCATAGGCTGGTCTGGAATTCCTAGGCTCAAGCGATACACCTGCCTCGGCCTCCCAAAGTGTTGGGATTATAGGCATGAGCCACTGCACCCGGCCTGAGATTCTTAATTTTAATGAAATTATACTTTATCAATCTTTTCCTTGATGGTTACTACTTTTTGTGTCCTGTTTAAGAAATCAATGCCTAACCTAAGAGTATGAACACATTTTTGTGTGTTAACCTTATAACAATTTTATTTTAGTTTTTGCATTTTTTTTTTTTTTTTTCAGACAGGGCCTCACTCTATTGCCCAGGCTAGAGTGTGGTGGCAGCATGTCAGCTCACTGCAACCTCCACTTCCTGGTTCAAGCGATCCTCCCACCTCAGCCTCCTGAGTAGCTGGGACTGTAGGCGTGCGCCACCATGCCTGGCTAATTTTTGTACTTTTTGTAGAGATGGGGTTCAACATGTTTCCCAGGTTGGTTTGAAATCTTGGGCTCAAGTAATCTGCCCGCTTCAGCCTCCCAGAGTGCTGGGGTTACAGGTGTGAGCCACCCCACTTGGCTATGATCACTGTTTACTACATGGATGTGTCTGCTTGATCCAGCACCATTTATTGAAAAGACCATCCTTTTCCTTCTGCACCGTGTGGCACTTTTTTTCATAAATCGAATGACTGTATTGTCATCTGATTTCTGAAATTAGTGTGGTTCTGTTTCTGTTTCTGGATCAATCTGGGTAACAGTGAGATCCCATCTCTACAAAAAATAAAAAGAATAAATAAATGAATAACATTTAAAAAATAAGTGCGTAGAGCTGATGAAGTCATAGGTGATAATTTTAAAATGATTGTCTGTTTCTTGGCTACATACGGGTTTTGGTCCTTCAGATGTGTTGGGCGTTCGGGCAAAATGTATTAAGTGAATTATATGGTGTTCAGAATGATTGCTAGATGTTCTTTGTGAGTTGAATGAGATATAATTTGAGACTCACGGAGCTACAGTTTTCATTCTTTTATTTATTTATTTGTCTTTTAAAAATTTTTGCGTCTTCCTGTCAAGGCAGTAACTCTTTCATACTGAATTGTTCTTAGGTGTACTTAGTTCCCAGAACGCTGTATGGATTGCACCGAAATAAGTGTTCAGCCATTGAAAGGGCTCACGTGATGTGCTGTAAATAATAGTATTCTACATAATAGTTTGAGGACACATCGAATATATGTATTTTTTTTTTCTTGAGACAGTGTCTCGCTCTGTCACCCGGGCTGGAGTGCAGTGGTATGATCCTGGCTGTCTACAGCCTTGACCTCTCAGGCTGAAGCAGTCCTCCCACCTGAGCCTCCTTAGTAGCTGGGTCTACAGGAATGCACCACTATGCCCGGCTAATTTTCTATTTCTTTGTAGACAGGGTTTTCCTGTAGTGCCCCGACTGGTTACCAATTCCTGGGCTCAAATGGTCCTCCCACCTTGGCATCCCGAAGTGTTGGGATTACAGGCATCAGCCATCACACGTGGCCTTTTTTGTTGTAATAATTTTTATATTTTTCTAATTTAAAAGATTTACTACAATGTCTTACAGCTGTTATTTATGAATATTCATTGTTGTTGTTATGATGATTGTGTTTAATCTTATTTTCAATATTAGCTCCTGGAAATTAGAGATTTTGTCTCTTTTATTCACCACTGTATTCTCAATACTTGACCTTGCCTGGCATGAAAGAGATATTGAATGAATATTTGTTAAATGAATGAATGAATGAACATACTAATACCATATTCAGCAATCTCCAAGTATCACAGTTTTCACCATCTAACAAATAAAATAGCTTGTATAGAGCAGAGTCACAGTCAACCTGCCATAAGAGGAAATGTCAATGAAAAATAAACCTTTGTATGTGTAGCTGCTAAGATTTTGGGGCTTTTGTTACTGTAGCGTAACCTAGCGAAAGCTCAGCGAGACAGCATATACAATATATGTGTAGAGATAGACCAGATAGAGCAGTAGATGAGATTCCAAAGATAGTTCAGTAAGCATTAACTAACTACACCCACACTCTCTTAATTCCCTAACAGAAATAATCGAATTCTCATTCACTAAGATGTGCCTGAAATATTACTTACTTTTTGAAAACTTCCCTGGCTACTCAAGTATTTAGTCAGGACTCTTTATTTTTTTCCCCCCAGGCTGGAGTGCAGTGGTACCATCATAGCTCACTAACCTCTAACTGAAGGCTGAAGGAATCCTCCTGCCTCAGCCTCCCGAGTAGCTGAGACTCCAAGTGTGCACCACCATGCTGGTCTAATTTTTCAGTTTTCATTTCCAGAGACGGGGTCTTACTATGTTGCCCAGTCTGGTCAGGACTGTTGATTACATATGACAGAAACCCAACCAACTCTAGTTCCCCACGACCTTTCAAGCTGCTCTTTCCTGGGTCTTCCCAGTCTCCGTAAATGGCAGCTCCATCCTTCAAGTTGCCAAAGCCCCAAATCTCAATGTTAACCTTGATTTCTCTCTTTTATCTCACAGGCAATCTGAAGGCAAATCCTATTTCGACCCAGGCGAAAGTTCCTGGTGATTCAGGCTCTCACCAGCCGATTGTCCCTTCCTGTCTTCCTGAGGGTGTCTGGAGCTTCAGTGTTGTGTGCTCTCGGCCTCCACGCTGGGGTGCCACCGACTCCCACTGTCCAGGGCTTCCGGTGGACTCTCCGAGGCACTGATGCAGAAACTTCCCCATTCGGTGCACCAAGAGCAGCCTCACACGGTGTGGGCCGACATGAAGAGCTGCCGGATCCAACAGGTAAAAATCCCGAGGCATTGCCGGCTCGATAGGGTCACAGAGTCCTCTTTCTATTGTGACTCAGATGTGAAGGGAAGATGCCAAGGTCCCTAAACATCGCAGGGCCTTGCCTGGCATGAAACAGATATGAAATAAGTATTTGTTAAATGAATGAACGAATATTCACAGCGTGTGCTGCCCACGACCTGCAGTGCCGTGGTCAGGTGGAAGTGATTTTACTTCAGGAGAGGACAGTGTTCTCTCCAGGACTTTTCCTCAGTAGCTAGATCTGCATCCCTCTCCTCACTCTTCCCCTCTCACCCCCCATTGTCTGCCCCCTTTTCTCTCTGTTTCCACCCTGCTGTCCCCTTTCACCTGCTTTCTCCTCTTCAGCTTTTTTGGCTCATCCCCTCCCTGTCGCCCTGCATCCCCCAGGCTCAGGCCCCTACTCTCTCCTGGATGGGGAGATGTGTCTGGTTTTAGGCGGTGCCCTCTAGATGTGTCCAGGATGGGGAAACATGGCTCAGTTGACAGTATAATGGGTTAAAAGAGTGGCCACTTTTGAAGGCCTGTCCCATCTCCCATTCCAGAATCCTGTAGGACTTAGAATTTATGGGCCACAGTGGAATTCTTGGTTCCCCAGGACTTTGTGGTGGATGCCTTTTTTCCCTGAGCTTTCATGGGGTGACTGTTAGGTAGCAGGCCCTGCTCTGGGCTAGAGGCCCCATAATGAATAAATCTCAGGCCACTACCCCACGGAACCCACCACTGCAGGCATTGAGAAGGGGAGAAAGAAAGAGGCATGATTTGTTTGTGTCCTTCTCACGTGGCCGCCCACCAGGTCCTGGGGGAGTGGGAGCAAGTGCAAGGAGAGAAGTCCAGTGAGAAAGGCAAATGGATGACATCAGACCCAGGGACTGAGGCCCCCACATACAGCCAGGTAGATTCTGGAGTCTCTGGCAACAGTGGGCGAGAGAGAGAATGTGTTTCAGAGGAGGAGGAAGGGGTTGTATCCCATGGAAACACTATATGATTTTACAGTAGTGCGTCTTTCTCTAATCACTAGTTAGTGTGTTCCTGTTAATGGAAAATATTGGTGGTGTAAGTTCCCCCGATGTTCTCCTCTTCATGTATATTTGTTCCCTCCCTCCCTCCCTTTGTTCCTCCCTCTCTCCCTCCCTCCCTCCCTTCCCTCCCTACGTCCCTCCAACTCTCTTTCTCTCTCTTTATTCTTTCCCTCCCACCCTCCCTCCCTCCATCCCTTCCTTTCTCCCTCCCTCCCTTTCCTTTCTTCCTTTTTTCTTTTCTTTTTCTTTCTCTCTCATGCTCTCTCTTTTTTTTTCCTTTTTGTTCTCCCTACTGTTTTGAGTCGATCACACTGTATTGAAACGCACATTATTTACCAGAATCTCTGGAGCTGCTTCTGTGTTGCAGGCAGAGAGCTCATCCAGTAGCCCTTAGCTCCTCGCAGCGCCTCCTTTGATTTGTGGGTTCCACTGGGGCAGCTGCTGAGTCTCAGTGTTTTGTAGTCTTCACCAAGGTCTGCCCACCCAGATGGTTTGTACCTGTCCTTACCACAAACCTGCACTGTCTAGATTGCTGAGACTGCTTCTCCCTACTGACCTGCTGTTTTCCGGGGCACCCCAGGATTCGAGGTAAATGGCACAGGCCTGGAAATCTCCAACTGCTCTGACTCCAGGTTGGTGCACTTCAATGCCAAGTACTAACCACACAGGTACTAACTAACACTAACAGGATGCCACCAAAACCTTGATATGGGGCTGCTGCAACCTAATTTAAAAAAATTAATAGACATTATTATTATTATTATTTTTGAGACAGAGTGTCGCTCTGTTGCCCAGGCTGGAGTGCAGTGGCCGGATCTCGGCTCACTGCAAGCTCCGCCTCACGGGTTTAGGCCATTCTCCTGTCTTAGCATCCCGAGTAGCTGGGACTACAGGCGTCCGCCACCTCGCCTGGGTGGTTTTTTGGTATTTTTTAGTAGAGACAGCATTTCACCGTGTTAGCCAGGATGGTCTCGATCTCCTGACCTCGTGATCCGCCCACCTGGGCCTCCCAAAGTGCTGGGATTACAGGCTTGAGCCACCGCGCCCAGCCAATAGACATCATTTTTTAGAATAGTTGTAGGTTCCCAGAAAAATGGAGTGGATAGTACAGAAAATTCTCCTAGGCTCCCCTGTCCTCCAGCACACAATTTCCCCTATAAGTATGTTGTATTAATGTGGTCCATTCTTTCCAATTGATGAACCACTATTGATACATCATTATCAACTAAAGGCTATAGTTTACACAAGAGTTCATTCTTTGAGTTTCACAGATTATGGGTTTTGGCAATTACATAGTGTCCTAAATCCCCAATACAGCGTCATGCAAAATAGTTTCACTGCTGAAAATTCCCTGTGCTTCACCATTTCGTGCGTCCTCCTCTCTTCCTCCTGACAACCACTCATCATTTTACTACTTCTCTCTGTTTGACTTTCCAAGAATGTCCTAGAGTTGGAATCCTACAGTCTGTAGGTTTCCAGACTAACTTCTTTCTAGCATTATGTATTTTAAGTTCCTGCATGTCTTTTTATGACTTGATAGCTTGCTTTTTAGAATCACTGAATCAGATTTCGTTGTGGGGCTACAACACAGTTTGCTTATTCATTCACTTGGTGAAAGACGTCTTGCGTACTTCCAACTTTTGGCAATTATGAATAAAATTGCTATAACTACTTATGTGCAGGATTCTGAGTGAACTTAAGTTTTCCAGAGTGACTGTACCCTTTTCATTTCTACTAGCTATGGAGAGTTCTGGTTGCTCCTCATCTTTGAGAGCATTTGGTGTGTTCACCTTTTTGCATTTTAGCCATTCTAATAGGTTTCCACTGATATCTCATTGTTGTTTTAGTGTGCAATTCCCTAAAGCCAAATGATTTTGAGCATCTTTTTCATATACTTATTTGCCATCTGTATATCTTATTAATGAGGTGTACAGATTTTCACCTACTTTTTTTCTTTTTTTCTTTTTTTTTCTTCCTTTGTGTTGTTTAGTTCTCAGAATTCTTCATATATTTTGGACAGCAGTTTTTCCATCAGATTATTTTGTAAATATTTTCTGCCAGTCGGTGACTTGCTTTTTCCATTCTCTTAACAGTGTCTTTCACAGAGCAGAAGTTTTTAATTTGAACGAGGCTCCACTTAATTTTCTTTCATTAGTAGATTGTGCTTTTGGTTTTGTATCTAAGAAGCCATCATCGAACCCAAGATCCCCGAGACTTTCTCCGATGTTACCTCCTAGGATCCTTATGGTTTTGCACCTTACATTTACATGTGAGATTTATTTTATAAAGGGTATAACATGCACACCGGGATTTATTTATATATTTTTTGCATGTGGTTATCCAGCTGTTGTAGCACCACTAGGTGGAAAGGGTAACTTCCCTGCTTTAAGTTGTCTCTAAACCTTCATGGAAGATCAATGGACTGTAGGTAGGCCTGTTTCTGGGCTCTGTATTCTTTTCCGTGGATCTATTTGTGTGTGTGTTTTCTCTTTTCACCAGCTTCACACTATTTAGGTTACTGTAGCTTAATGTAAATCCTGAAGTTGGCAGTGCCAAACCTCAGGGGGGTTTTCAGAACTTCATCTTGAGAACCTGGTTGAGATCATTGTAGTAAAACTTGGAAATATGTGAGATTCCCCCTTAGTCTGGTTCTCAAGGAGTTTTTAATGCGCTAACCAGGCCACCCTCAGCTTCTAGTGATCTGTCAATACCATTTAAGTTCTTCTCCCACTTGCTGTCCCCAGTAGCTTCTCTTCCTGTGAGCTCTGACTCCCTGTGTGTTCGCCTGTCTTTCCCTTTTTTAGGGTGGCAGTTTTCCCTGTGACTTCAATTCTCTGGTCCATCCTAGAAGGGTTGACTTTCAGTTCCTTCAACCTTTTGCTAGCTGTGAGGACGAGTGATGACTGCCTAGCTCTTTCCATGTTGGACTAGAAACCCAAAAGTTCGTTTAAAGAATGACTTGTTATAAAAGTCACCCGTTGTCAACATACGTCTCAATGATTTCAGCTGATTTATGGAATTGTGCAGCCATCGGCAGAGTTTCTACTTCAGCACATTTTGTCGCTTCCCCAAATTCCCTTGAACCTCTTTGTAGTCATTTCCTAATCCCTGGTCCCCATGACTGGGTCTGAATAGAATGAATATTTGGAAAGCAGACTTCATTGTATTTACATTTTCATGTGTTTGGGACTTTATATAGTGGACTATTGTGTTCATTTTGTGACAAGTAGAGAAGAGATTGCATTCTAGTGATGGTTTTTTTGGGAAACATAACAGTAGTCCTGTTTATGGCTCTCCTTGAATTGGTTCATCTGTGTTGGTGACCGGTATTTGCTACCAGACCTTGTCTGGTGAGCAAAAGAAAAGCAATTTTAAAAAATCTGCTATTAAAATCGAGATGATACATTTTCACATAATAATATGTGGAGTTAAGTAATGAACCATCTTTATTAATTAATTAATTTATTTTTGAGGTGGAGTTTTTGCTCTATTCCTCGGGCTGGAATGAAATGGCGTGATCTCCGCTCACTGCAACCTCCACCTCCTAGGTTCAAGTGATTCTCCTGCCTCAGCCTCCTGAGTAGCTGGAATAATAGGCGCCCGCCACCATGCCTGGCTAATTTTTGTGTTTTTAGTAGAGACAAGCTTTCTCCATGTTGGCCAGGTTGGTCTCTAACTCTTGGCTTCAAGTGATCCACCTGCCTTGGCCTCCCAAAGTGCTACAATTACAGACATGAGCCACGGCTTGACCTCAGCCATTTTTATTCTTTCAGAAATGTGATTGATAACAGTAAAGCCGCACTCCTTACGTGCCTGAAATATCCCTCATTGTCTTCTTCAGGTGGCAAGGGCTCTGGAACAGCCACATAAAGGTGAGGGCAATATTTTTTTTCATTGATTGATTGGTTGGTTGATTTTTTTTCTGTTAGAGGGGTTAGCATCCATGTATCTGAAATTGAAATTCAAGAGGAGAGACAGACACCTGTACTAGTTTTCTCTTGCTGCCAATGATCACATTACCACAAATCAGTGGTTTGAAACCACAGAAGTCTGGAATGAAGTGGCTGGGTTCTCTGATCAGAGTCATGTGAGGCTATAATCCAGGAATGGGCTGGCTGTGTTTTTTTCTAGAGCTCAAGCAATTTGTTTCAAAGTTCACTACAGATATTGAAAGAGTTTCTATTCTTGTTTGTGGGGGACTGAGGGCCCTTTGTCTTTGCTGACTGTCATCCAGGAGACAGTCTGACTCCAGAGGCCACCTGCTTTCCTCCTTCCCTGTCTTTCCATCATCAACCAATAATAACTCATGCAGTCTTTCTCAAGCTCCTACCATCTCTGACTTGTTCTCCAACCAGCCCCAGAAAGTTGTCGTGTATGAAGTGATGTGATTAGATCCAGTTCATGCAAGTAACCTCACCAGCTTAAAATCATATAACTGGCATATAACAACATAATCACAGGAATGGTGTCTCATCACTTTAACGGGCATTGGAGACAAGGGTGTGGCATGTTGGGGGACCATTTCAGAAATTCCATCTACCACAGTATTCACATTCCCCCAATTGCAAAATGCATTCACCCTCTCCCCTAAGGTTTCCCAATCTCATGTCATTAAAGCATTAGTTCAACATGAAAAATGTCATATAGACCACATCAGATGAAAAGTTTAAAATCCCATTTAAAACATCCACACCAGGTGTGGATGAGGCTTCTGAGGGTGTCCATGAAGTACAGATCCTTGACATAATTCCCTTTCCTCCGTCGACCTGTGAAACTGAATGAACAGCTTATCTTCCCCTAATGTGAAATGACGGGACAGACATGGAATAACAACTACAGTGATTCTAGTTCAAAATGAGGGAATAAGGAAGGGATAAAGAAGTCACTGACCCAAAATAGTTTGGAAATGGAGCTGGGCAAAATCCAGCAGGCGTTTCTTAATTAGGATCCACAGCCTGGGACCGACCCGCTGTCCTGTGAGTCTTTGCCTCTGGGCTCTCTGCTCTGCATTTCTTCAGACCATGATTATTCATCTCTTTTCTCGCACTCTTTTGTGTATGGCTCCTATTGCATTCAAAATGTTTTTGAGATTCTTCCATGTTGTTTTGTGTGTCAACAGTTTGTTCCCTTAGGCTTTCCATGGAATGACTGTATTACAGTTTATTGATCCATTGTTGTATTGACAGATGCTTGAATGTTTCCAGTTTTTCCTATTATGAATTAAAGTGCCATGGACATTCTTGTATAAATCATTTTCTGGACATATGTTTTAATATGCTGGGGAAACTGCAGGCAGCACCTCTGTCGCCCTGATACAATGGGCACTGCTTAACCTAGCAAAGAAGAGGTGACCGCGACCTTGGCAAGTGCAGCTCCCACGGAGTGGTGAGGGCAGAGGCTCATTGGAGTCGGTTTATGAGCTGGAAGAAGGAGAGGAATCGCAGACAAGTGAAGGAAATATTTTGAGGAATTTTCTTGTGAATGGAAGGTGAGAAACAGGGGAGAAGAAAGTGGGTCAAAGATATTGTGCTTTTTAGGCCGAGTGAGGTGGCTCACACCTGTAATCCCAGCATTTAGGGGGGCCGACGCGGGCGGGTCACTTGAGGTCGGGAGTTCTAGACCAGCCTGGCCAACATGGTGAAACCCTGTCTCTACTAAAAATACAAAAATTAGCCAGGTGTGGTGGTACACTTCTGTAATCTCAGGTACTCAAGAGGCTGAGGCATGAGAATCACTTGAAGCCAGGAGGCGGAGGTTGCAGTGAGCCGAGATTGCGCCACTATATTCCAGCCTAGGCGACAGAGTGAGACTCTGTCTCACACAAAAAAAGCAACTGTGCTTTTTGTTTTATTTGGAGATGAGAGAAATAATAACTCATTGGGTGCAGCTGGCAGTGCCTCCTGAAGAAGGAGGAATGGGCTTGGGATGCCCTTGAGTGGCTGTGGGGCTGGGAGCGGCCACGTGGCCATGGACACTGTGGGGCCGGTTCACTGGGCAGCCACAGGAAGGAAGGTGCCTTTGAGCATAGATCGTGTCCCTGTGTGGGGAAGGTGACTTTTGGTTGCTTGTGTTTTCTCAGGGGTCTGGGAAGCAGCAGTGGCAGCTGAGGGTGAGGTGGAAGGGAGGAGTGGCCAGGTGTCCCCTGAACCTGGGAGAGAGGATGGCGTAGAGCAGGTGCCCACAGACTCTTTCTGTAAAGGACCAGATAGTAAATAATTTAGGCTTTGCCAGCCAGTCTCTGTTGCAACTCCTCAGCCCTGGCCTTGGAGCTCAGAAGCAGCCTGAGAGGATTTGTAAACAAACGGGCATGGAGGTGTTCCCACAAAACTTGATTTACAAAAATAGGCAGCAGGCTGGCTCTGGCCTGCTTAGACTCCTGGCCCTCGACCTCGCCTCCAGACCAGGGGTCTTCAAAGCATGGTCCCTGGGACTCCAGCATCAGCGTTATCTGGGACTTGTGAGAAATGCAGATTCTCGGACCCCACCCCAAGTTCATGGAACCAGTGACTGAGTCGCTGCAGTGTTTCCAAACTAAGTTGAGTTTGTGATTCTGGAATTCTGAAAGTTAGCTCAGCAGCTAGACCCAAGAGAGTGAGGTGTGGGGTGGGCTACACGCCCTGTTAAAGGCACAGGCATCCCAGCCCCCAGCCCCTTCTTCAAGCCTGTGTGAGGACATCCTGCCTGCCATGGGCCATGTTTGCTTATGCAGCCTCCATGGGGGGCTCCCTGGGGACGGGCTGTGGTGATGACTCTGCTCTCAGCAGAACCCTCCATTCTGCAGGCCTGGTTCCCTGTCCACGCCCCTCAGCTACTCAGGGGAACCTGGGGGCAGGAGCTCCGTTTCTTGTAGGGGCAGCCTCCCACAGCAGGAGGGCTCAGCCAGGGTTCAGTGAATGAAGAAACGCAGTGTCCTCTGATCGAAAGCACAGCATCTTTACTAGTTTAATGACAGTTTTTTAGTGACTTTAGTGAGATGATTTGATTTCCTGCCTCTGAGTCATCTAAGAGCAAAATGCATGAGCTGCTAATGGGCTGAAAGAGAGGCTGCCCTTGAGGATGCTCCAGCCCCCCAGTGCTGCAGGGATTCAATCACCCCAAAGCCAGGTAACCAGCCTCGGCCTCCCAAAGCTCTGGGATTATAGGCGTGATCCACCGTGCCTGGACTGAATGAGGGTCTTTAAGAAAAAAACTCCAGGGGATGGTCACCAACCCGTGCCGCCTCCTCTGAGGTTAGCATGGTGCTGGATCTTCTCTGCATCTTCTGTCCTTGTTTTTGGTTTTCATTTTGGTTTCCTCCGTCACCCAGGCCGGAGTGCAGTGGCACGATCATGGCTCACTGCAGCCTCGACCTCCCAGGCTCAACCAAGTCCAGCTAATTTTTTTTTTATTTTAATGTTTTTGTAGAGAATGGGTCTCTACAAAAAAAGTCTCTATGTTGCCCAGGCTGGTCTCAAATTCCTGTGCCCAAGCGATCCTCCTGCCTCGGTCTAACAAAGTGCTGGTATTCCAGGCTGGTCCCTTTTGCCAGCAGGTCTGCTCATGTGCTCACATCACTCACTCAGAGGAGACCTCTGTTATTAGGGGGACCTAGACCTAGGCTGCCTGGACCCCAGGGAGGGAGGTTGTTTGGGAATCCCCTCCCTTACTTTGCTTTTCTTCCCACGAACCCGGCTTCCTGGTGATGGAAGGTCACCAGGAAAAAGAAGAGTGAGAAAAAAAGCCAATCCGCCACTTGGCTGTCAGGTTTCCTACCAATTTCATGGGTTGGTGTGGACGGGCGGGGCTGCGTTTTGAGCCCAGACCATCACTTTGCCCATGGGTGCAGGACCACGTGACCTCGAGCAATGTTCAGGAGTTGTCTGTGTACAAGTACTGCAGCTTGTTAAACAAAGTTATTCCCAGGTGTATTATTCTTATTGATGCTAATATAAATGAAATCATTGCGTCAATTTTCTTCTCGGATTGTTCATTGCTAACACAATGGATTGTTTGCTGAATGTTTGCTAAATTCACTTATTAACTCTGTGTGTGTGTGTGTGTGTGTGTGTGTGTGGTATCTGTGAGCATGTATGTGTGTTTGCCTTTGTAATTATTATTTGGGATTTTCTATCCATAGGATCACACCATCTGCAAATTGAGATCGTTTTGTTTTCTGTTCAAAAATATTTTATCTCATGTTTATATTTGAAAGATCATTTGACCAGGTGTAGAATTGTAGGCGACAGTTTCTCTAAGTGCTTTATTGCAAACTTCTTGTTTGTAAAGTTTCCTATGAGAAATCTTATGCCATCCTTCTAGGCAGTGCTCTGTATGGAACATGTTCTTTCACCTTTGATTACTTTTAGGATTTCCTTTTGAGCACTGGTTTTGATGGATTTGATTCAGGTGTTCCTTGGTGAACTTTTCTTCATGTTTCTTGTTCTTAGAATATTTGTATTTCTGTAATATTGGAAGTTTATGCTTTCCATGGAGCTTCTAAATCTTCCATCCAATGTTTTAAATATCTTTGTCTCTCTTCTCCACTACACGCCCTTCAGGGATTCCATTGAGCCCTCTAGAGGGTGTTTAAAGTTTTTATACTGATGGTCTTTTTATGTTTTCAAGTCATTTGTGACTGTGTGTTTCATTTATGTTAGTTTCAACTTCTATTCCTTCTAGTTCAATAATCTTCCCTTCCGCAATGTTTAATCCAGTGCCTTCCTCCATTTCAGACTGTAAATCATAGTTTTTATCTAGAGAATTTGATATTTAAAAAATCTTCAACCTCTCCACTTAATTAAAATAAAATTATACTGTTTTTAATGTCCTTTTCTTCTATTTCCAACATGTGTCTCAATTTCAACTAGATCATTAGATTCTTCATTATGTGTCATGTTTTCCTGCTTCTTTGGCTGCTTGATATTCTTTTATTTTTATTTCTTTATTTTTTGGGGGATGGAGTTTTGCTCTCGTGCCCAGGCTGGAGTGCAATTGTGTGATCTCAGCTCATTGCAACCTCCGCCTCCCAGGTACACAAGCGATTCTCCTGTCTCAGCCTCCCCAGTAGCTCACATTACAGGCATGCGCCGCCATGCCTGGCTAATTTGTTTTGGATTTAGTAGAGACGGGGTTTCACCATGCTAGTCAGGCTGGTCGTGAACCCCTAACCTCAGGCGATCCACCCAGCTGCTTGATATTCTAAGATTTGATGCTGGAGCTTCGCTGTCAATGCTCAAAAGTGCCCAGACACCATTCGACCCCAGTGTCGATGCACACCCAAGCTTTTGCAACAGGAGAGGTGGAGAGAGCAGAGATGAGTGTGCTGCAACATGCTGGTAGATGGCACCCCAGTTGTGCTTGGGGCTTTCCTATGCCTCATACAACAATGGGCCTTCCTTAATATTTCCCTTAAGAACCACCCGACTTCATGCCCTGTCTCTCTGTCCAAACACCAGGACAGTCCTCTCACCAGTCTCAACCAGCCAATGGATTGACAAACCTCCAGATATGATTCAGTGGAGAAGGCGCTCCCTTATCAACAAATTTTGTAGAAACAACTGGACATGCATATCCCCAAAGGAAAAAAATTCACCTGAACCTCAATACTCACTCAAAAACTAACTCAAAATGGATTATGCAACTAAATATAAACTATAATACTAGAAAAGCATAGCAGAAGTAGGAGGATAGGAGAGAGCAAGTCCACCTAGGATGATGACCGCTGAATTTCTCAACGGACACTTCAAAGCCCTAGGGGTTAGAGAGTCAAAACTCCCACCTGTAACCCTGGCCCTAAACACCTGGGCTAGGGAACACTATGGCCCTCAGGAGATTGTCTTTAGCTGGGTCTGAGAGCCACACAACTGCAGAGGGAGCAGGAGACACTATGCAAATCCAGGCCAGAACAGCAGGGCGGGCCTGTTCATGACAGAACACAGGTAAAACTACCCTCAGAAAGAGCGTGTGGAGAAACAGATCATGCCTGAGACCTGGTGGATTAGAGCACTGGCTACTGGGGAATTGAAAGGAAGGGGCTTCACCGTGCAGAGGACCAGAGGTGCCAATCTTGGAAACGCAGAATTGCTGGGAGATGGGGAGGCAGGAACAGAGGAAGCATCCTCTGGAGACTCGTGGTGAAGAGAACACATGAACGAAGTAACTGGCAGAAATTAGAGGTCCTGGTAGAACAAAATTGAATCCCACAATGAGAACATACACCGTGTATGTCCCCCAGGGAAGACAGTATCTCCTAAAAACTCAAGAAAAATCATTTTGGGCGAGTACCTTATATCCAGTCATGCGATCCATGCAAGACCATGAGAAAAGATTATTAAACATGCTAAGCTCAGCGAGACCTGATTCCCTCAGGAGGACTCTGTTAAGGATGAGTACCACTCAGCAAGTGATGACTGTGACATTCACTGTTGAATAGCTCATGAGCATTAATATATTTAATTGTGGATCTTACCAAAAACCAAGGTGGGGCCAAGATGACAATCACAGAATGTCACTGGTGTATGTTTAGGTTCAAATACTATTATGAGAAGTGGCAGGCCGGGCGCGGTGGCTCACACCTGTAATCCCAGCACTTTGGGTGGATGAGGTGGGCTGATTACAAGATCAGGAGATCGAGACCATCCTGGCTAACACGGTGAAACCCTGTCTCTACTAAAAAATACAAAGAAAAAAAAAAAGAGAAGTGGCAGGTAAGGGAGGTAGTAGAAAGATAACGCATATGTAATTTGCTGTCTTATGGAAATCTTTGAGGTTGAAAGTCATAATTTAAAACATATAAAACAAATATTAGAAGTGTGTCTAGTTCAAAGGGGGGAAAACTATCAAAAACATTTTTAGTGCAATATTAAACAGGAGCTATGCAACCCTTCCTAAATGCCAAAGGCACACACAGACACACACACACACACACACACACACACACACACACTCTCTCACAAAGAATAAAATAATTAGAATCAAGAAATGTAGTAAATATATTCTGCTACATATGATAAACATAGTCTACAATGTGGAAGAGATTAGAAAATAAACAGGGAAATGAAAATTTTTTTATTAATTTGTATCAGAACCCACCAAAACCAATCAGCATAATAAAAGATTCTAACACTGAATGTAAAAAACAATCCAACAGTCCAGAGCGATAGGCAAACGTTTTTAATTGTATAGGGTAAAATAACTTTGGACAAAAATTAAAACTCAGGCAGAGAATGTTTTTTTTTTTTCAACAGCGGACACTAGCCAAAACAGAGGCAGAGTAAAAATTGAGACAGAAAATTTCCAGTGTAGAGATATGGATATAATAATAGACACAGGCAGGGATGATTAATAAACGATAAAGTGTTTAGAGGATGATGATTGGAATACATGACGTTTATACTTTTAGAAACCACTTTCCCAAATACTTCATTATAAGTAAGGTGTCTCTAAAAGCAACAGATCTCCTAGACCCCTCCTTAACCAAGTAACCAGTCCTGATATCATGATAATGGTGATGGACAAACTAGACCTTCTATGCCCGCAGATAGACAGACTGAGGTTGGAAAGTCACAGTATTGACTCTGCAGTGTTCCTGGCAAAACGTTTAGGCTGAATTGAATCATGAAGACATTTTCAGACAACTTCAGAATGTAGATCATTGAGCCAGACAGCTGACCTGTCCTCTACAAATGAGTCCATGTCACCACAATCAATGACAACAACAAAAAGATGAGGAAATATTTGGGGTTCAAAATAAAGAAATGTAGCTACAGTACCTTTTTACTTTCTTTGAACCCAAAATATCTCTTCTCCTTTTTGTTGTGAGATTCGTGGTGACATGGACTGTGTGAAGGAGACAGGCCAGTCGTCCTGCTCAGTGTTCTACATTCTGCAGTTGTCCGGTGATTACCTCCTATGAAACTCAGGCTAAGCGTTTTCTGCAAGAACATGGCATTGTTCATATTCTGCACCGGCAGAGTCCCGGGTGACATGCTGTCTCCTGCCAGCGGCTCCTGGCTCCTGTTCTTTACAGGATGGAATTGAGAGGAGCAGGGCTAAGGGCTCTCCACACTGTTTGTCCATCTAGCTGTGGTCTTCCTAAGTATTGATAGCAATTGGAGGCTGAAGGACTGTGGCTTCTCTAACCAAAGGTGCCTAGTGGGTTAACAATTGTCAAGAGCAGTCAGTGGTTCTGAAATACAATCCTCAGCCAAGGATCCCTCCTGTGTTACACATGGATCAGCTAAAACAAACCAACACTGAAGATACAAAGAATGGGGGGAGGTTGTTTGAAACCAGGGTAACACCTTTGGATGACTTAAACACAAAGATGACACTGACCTTGAGCAGGTATAGAAGCTGAGACATGCCCGTAAAATGAAATCCCTGAGGAACTTTGTAGCTACCCAGAGATACCTGGTTCAAATCAGAATATCTCACATTCACTCCCGGCATGTGCTGCAGAGTTATGTGAACGTGTCACACCTAACTTGGGTCCACTGTCTTCAGACTGAGCACAGGTTGCCACTGCATGGTCTGAGAATGGAATAGAGTTCTGCCCACTTTCCTATCCTATGTCTGGGATTCCAAACGGAACTACAGTTTCATTCAAACCTACATGTGCCTGTAAGTCCTGCCTGCGGCAATGACATCTCTCAGCTTAGGAAGGGCTGCTTAGTGTGGGAATATGACTCCCATCTGGAAGCCCAGGTGGAACCTTATCATCGTCAAAGTAAAAAACCCATTGTCCACGTCAAGGGCCAAGCTGACGTGCTGTTCCTCAAGTGAGTAAAAGCCACTTGTGTAGTGCTGGAATGAGTCAGGTAGTTGAAAGTAACTTGAAGGAGTCCAATAACATCCATTCAGTGAGTCCTGCAAGACTTCAGGCTCTTCTGCTTCCATCAGCACCCCGTTGAGCCTGGAAAACGAGATGATACTAAAGAAGCAGCCAGGGGAAATCAGACACCGCAGAGCCCCAACTAGATTTCAGGGGTCACATAGGGAAGTGGTTAAAAAAGGAAAAGGATAGATCTTTTTAATGAGGTAAACCATTGTTGCCTTTATGTTGGGATAGAACAGGGCCAGGTAGAAAACAATGAAAGAGAAAGACAGAGAGAGAGAGAAAGAGAGAGAGAGAGAGAGAGAGAGAGAGAGAGAGAGAGAGAGAGAGAGAGAAAGCGAGCTGAGTGAATTGGCCAGGTGACACACTGATAAGGGAGTAAAAGGACACTCTAAGTTAGTGCCCGGATGACACACAGCAAACAGTGATTATGAAGAGTGAGCTCAATAGTTTTCCGTAAAATGTGATTAAAATTCAATGCAGTCGCCATGAGAGTACAGCTTTTGAGGTATGGTCAACCTATGGTACATTAGTCAATGATAAGGGGAGGAAGAAATGGAAACCTAAACCTCTACTGCAATGAAAACCAACAGCAATGTCAGTAGGAGTAATTCAGCTTTCGTTGAAAACATGAAACCAAACACACTGCTTTCCCCTGGATCTGTCGTCTCCAGGTATTAAGAAAGAATTAAGCGTCCACAATTGCTGAAAGTTACCTGGGGCATGGTGGGTTTTGATCTTCTTCCCCTTCTTGGTACTTTTCAATTTCTGCAATAAATTCAGACACATGAAGCTGATTCTCCTACGCACATAACAATCCACTGTCTAATCCTTACACAGGGACCTAAGGCTCCTCAGCATAAGAGTAAGACACTGTGGGAGATATATTTCAGAAGGCCTGAAGGCTGGTCATGATAGAGATTCCTTGGTTTTTGTCCCAGAAACTAAGGGTAAAATGTCCCTTTTCTGGTAGATCGTTATCCCAATATCATTTGTCCCAAGTTTGTGCAAATGGTTATGCCATATTTTTCCAATCAATTTAAAGCAAATGCCCTCAAGTGATTTCTAGGAGAAAAACTGCAATATTCAGCCCTGTCTCATCAAATCCTCAGATTGTTCATGGTTGTGAGGATTTTAGACACTGAAATTAGAGTGAGAAAGGAAATCTGGAAACCCTTGAGTCAAAATCATAGTTCTCTGAATTTGTCACATCTGCCCAGGTCCAATGTCTTGAGAGTAGAATCAGAGTGCCACAGGCATGGCTTGAGACTAGGGAGAGAGCCATGCTCACTGACCCATCCCATGTCTGGGCTTCCAGGTGGAACTAGAGTTTCATTGAACCTACATGTGCCTATAGGTCCTCACTGCAGCAGTGACATCTCTCAGCTCAGTAACGGCCACTTGGAACAGGAATATGATCTCTATACGGAAGACTCAGTGGATCCTCATCAGCTTCAGAGAAAGGTACTCACCATCCACGCCAAGAGAAAAGCCAACGTGTTGTTCCTCCAATGAGTAAAGGGAACTTCCCTGGGGATGGCATGAATCGGGAAGCTCAAGATAACTGTAAGGAGTCGAGTAATATCTATCCAGTGAGTCCTGCAAGACTTCAGGCTCTACTACCTCCAGCAGCTCTCTGCTGAGCCTGGAAAAGTAGAAAAAGTAAAGAATAAGTCAGGAGACATCAGACACAACAGAGCCCCAACTAGATTTCATGGGTAGCACAAGGAAGTGGTCAAGAAAGAAAAATGATAGATCCATGAATGAGGTAACAAATTATTGCCTTCATGTTGGGACAGAACAGGGCCAAATGGAAAAGGATGAAAGAGAAAGACAGACAGAGAACAGAGGCAGAGAGAGAGACAGAGAGCACTTGGTGAGTTGTCCAGGTGACACACTGATGAGGGAGTAACAGGACACTCTGAGTTAGTGCCCTCAGGACACACAGCATACAGTGATCATGAAAAGGCTGTGATCAATAATTTTCCATCAAATGTGCTCAAGTTTCCATGTAGTCACCATGAGAATAGAGCTTTTGAGATATGGTCCACCTACAGTAGGTTAGTAAATGATAAGGGGAGGAAGAAATGGGAACCTAAATATGTAATGCAATGAAAACCAACAGCAATGTTAGTAGGAATAATTCAGGCTTGGTTGAAAAGATGTAATCAATAATGTCGGCCCGCTCTGTTTTCCCCAAACCAGGAGTCTCCAGGTGTCAACACAGAATTCGCTGTTGTCAATTGCTCAGAGTTACCTGGGGCACGGTGGGCCTTGGTCTTCTTCCTCTTCTTCCTTTGTAATTCCTGCAATAAAATCAGACAGGGACAGGCAAAATAAGCCAATTCACCTACACCCATAACAGTCCACTGTCTAATCCCCACACAGGGACCACAGGCTCCTCAGCATGAGAACAGGATAATGTGAGACATACACTGCAGGAGGCCTCAAAGCTGGTCATGATAGAGATTCTGTGATTTACATCTCAGAACCAAGGGTCAAATGTCCCTATTCTGGTAGACAGTTATCCCAAAATCATTTATCCCAAGTTTGTGCAAACAGTTATGTCTTATTGTTCCCATCAATTCAAAGAAAATGCCCCAGATGATTTCTAGGAGGAAAACTGCTGTATTCAGCCCTGTCTCATCAAATTCCCAACTCGTTCATGGTCGCAAGACACTGAAATTAGAATAAAGGAGGAAATCTACAAACGTTGAGTCCGAATCATAGTTCTGTGAATTTTTTACATCTGCCTCGGTCCAATGTGCTGAGAGTGGGTTCAGGTTGCCACAGGCATGACTGGAGACTAGGAATACAGCCATGCTCACTGACCCATTTCATATCTGGGCTTCCAACTGAAACTACAGTTGCATTACAACCTATATGTGTCCATTGGTCCTGCCAGCAGCAATGACATCTCTCGGGTCAGGAAGGGTCACTTGGAACAGGAATATCACCCCTATCGGGAAGACCAGGTGGAGCCTTATCACCTTCATAGTAAGGAACTCACTGTCCATATCAAGAGCCAAGCCAAAGTGCTCTTCTTCCAACGAGCAGAAGGCATTTCTGTAGGGCTGGCATAAGTCAGGCAGTTCAAGATACCCGCAAGGAGTTGAATAAAATCTATCCAGTGAGTCCTGCAAGACTTCAGGCTCTTTCTCATCCAGCAGTTCCCTGTTGAGCCTGGAAAAGTAGGAAAAGTAAAGAATAAGCCAGGGGGAATCAGAAACCACACAGCCCCAGCTAGATTTCATAGGTAACATAAGGAAGTGTTTGGAAAGAAAAAGGACAGCTCTATTAATGAGGTAACAGATTATTGCCTTAATGTTGGCACAATCAGGGCCAGGTAGAAAAGGATGAAAGAGAAAGAAACACACACACACACACACACACTCACACACACACGAGACAGAGATAGACAGAGAGAGTAAGAGCTCAGTGAATCGGCCAGGTGACACACTGATGAGGCAGTCAAAGAACACTTTGTATTTGTGCCCTCAGGATGAACAGTGAACAGTGATCATGAAAACAGTGGGCTCAATAATTTTGCATAAAATGTGCTCAAGTTTCCCTGCAGTCACCATGAGAATACAGCTTTTGAGGCATGGTCAACCTTCAGTAGGTTAGTAAATGATAAGGGTGGGAAAAAATGGAAACCTAAATATTTACTGTAATGAAAACCAAAAGCAATATTAGTAGGCGTAATTCAGACTTGTCTGATAAGGCAAAGTCACTCTTTTCAGCATGTACTGTTATCCCTGCACTTGACGTCTCTAGGTGTCAACAGCAAATGAACTGTCCACAATTTCTCAGACTCACCTGGGACCTGTGGCCTCTTGGTCCTCCTTTTTCACTTCATCACACCAATGTCCTGCAAATAAATTCAGATGGGGCCTCTTACATGAAGCAGTTCTTCCTTGCACACAGAAACATTCCTCTGTCCAATCCTAACACAGGGACATCAGTCTTCTCAGTGTGGGAACAGAAGACTTTGAGAGAAACATAACCAGAGGCATGAGGTCAAGTCTTGAGAGAACTGACTTGGTTCCTTTCATGAGCCTTGGGCAAAATTCCCCTCTTTTGGAATGTTATCTTCCCAATGTGATCTGTCCTAGGTTTGTGTACACAAATGAGCAATGACTTTCCCAATAGATTCTAGGCAAATACTTCTAACACCTCGTAGGAGAGATGCTGCAATATTCAGGTTTCTCACATCAAATACCCAGGATTTGATAGTTTATGAGATTGTGGACACTGAGATTTCATGTAGGGGTGTAATATTCCAGCTCTTGTTACAACGAGACTTGGTTCTACACAGAAGCATCAGCTATTATGGCTTTTGTGGGTGAAAAGTCAGTCATTTATCTAGAAAACATACCAGCAAGACGATGGACAGATGAGCTAAAACAAGCCAACTGAGAAGACACAGAAAATGGGGATAAATTCAGTGAAACCTGGGTCACATCTCCGATTCAGAGGTAGACAAGGGTGACACTGGCCTCGGGCAGGTAAAGAACCGCACAGACATGCTTTGGGAACAAAACTCATGAGGAACTTTGTAGCTGGCAAGACACATTTAATTCACATGAACTGATCTGACAGATAACACCTGGGCATGTGCTGCATGGCTTGGTGTGAGTTTGCCACACCTGCGTTGAGTTCCATGTCCTGACAGTCAGTCTAGGGTGGCACTGGCATGGCCTGAGACTAGCAAGATATTAAAGCTCACTGAACCACGCCATGCCTGTACTTCAGACTCAACTCCAGAGTGATTGAAATCTACATTGATATATAGGTAAAACCCACAGTGATGGCAACTCTCAGCCCAACCAGGGACGGAAAGCCCCAAGATTACGGGGTCTACTTGGGACATGAACTGGAGCTTTATCACCTTCACAATGGAGTACTCACTGCCCACGTCAAGAGCCAAGTCGACTTGCTGTTCCTCTAATGAGTGAAAGGTGCTGCTGTAAGACTGGTATGAGGCAGACATGTCAGGAGGAATTGAGGGAGTCGAATAACCTTCATCCCAGGATTCCTGGAGAGCTTCCCCCTCTTCAGACTCCTGCAGATTCCTGATGACACAGGCAGGACAGGGATGACAGAAGATTTAACCGACAGAGATTAGACAGCAAAACCTCCCAGATGATCTGATGGGAGGCAGAATGGAGTGGTCACAGAAACCAAAGCCAGTTTTCCTTTGACAGAAATAAAAGTATCCTTCTAAATGCAGGGCAGAGGGTGAGTGCCCTGGGGAATGACCAAAAATGGGCTGCACGTGCTCAGTACACTTGCCACAGATGAGCCAATGTAGGGCACCCCGACTCTCCCTGTAAACTACCCTCATGACTTGCAGCACAGAGACTAACACAAGATTTCAACTACTTTGCATAAATTGCGTTGAATTTTCCATACAGCATTCAAGTGAACAGAGCTCTTGAGGCAGTGCAGACACAGATCTTGTGTGCTAAGGGCCCCATTTTCCCAATATTTTGATAGAATATGTTTATTTTTTCAGTTTCTTTTCTTGCACAAATACTGGAAAACATACGAACAAAAAATAAGCAGAAAGCATATGTACATTCTCTCCCTGGATTTAAACGCAGGGGACAGAACAGGCGACACCAAGAAATCCCTGTTTGAGGGTCTGGAGTGGACCTCCAGCAAACTCCACCAGACCTGCAGCTGAGGGACCTCACTGTTAACAAGAAAACTAACAAACAGAAAGGAATAGCATCCACTTCAACAAAAAGGACATCCACTCCAAAACCCCATCTCTAGGTCACCAGCATCAAAGACCAAAGGGAGATAAAACCACAAAGAGGTGGAGAAACCGGAGCAGAAAAGCTGAAAATTTTAAAAACCACAGCGCCCCTTCTCCTCCCAAGGATCAGAGATCCTCGCCAGCAACGGAACAAAAAAGGGCAGAGAATGACTTTGACGAGATGACTGAAGTAGGCTTCAGAAAGTTGGTAATAACACACTTCTCCGAGTTAAAGGAGGATGTGCGAAAACATCGCAAGGAAGCTACAAACCTTGAAAAAAGATTAGACGAATGGCTAACTACAATAAACAGTGTAGAGAAGACCTTAAATGACCTGATGGAGCTGAAAACCATGGCATGAGAACTACATGACACATGCACAAGCTTCAGTAGCTGAATCGATCAAGTGGAAGAAAGGATATCAGTGATTGAAGATCAAATTAACCAAATGAAGTGAGAAGAAAAGTTTAGAGAAAAAAGAGTAAAAAGAAACAAAGCTGCCAAGCAATATGGGACTATGTGAAAAGAACAAATCTACATTTGATCGGTGTACCTGAAAGTGATGGGGAGAATGGAACCAAGCTGGAAAACACTCTTCAGGATATTACCCGGGAGAACTTCCCCAACCTAGCAAGGCAGGCCAACATTCAAATTCAGGAAATACAGAGAACACCATAAAGATACTCCTCGAGAAGAGTAACCCCAAGACACATAATTGTCAGATTTACCAAGGTGGAAATGAAGGAAAAAATGGTAAGGGCAGCCAGAGAGAAAGGTCGGGTTACCCACAAAGGAGAGCCCATCAGATTAACAGCACATCTGTCTGCACAAACTCTACAAGCCAGAAGACAGTGGGGGCCAATATTTAACATTCTTAAAGAAAAGAATTTTCAACCCAGAATCTCATATCCACCCAACCTAAGCTTCGTAAGTGAAAGAGAAATCAAATCCTTCACACACAATCAAATGCTGAGAGATTTTGTCACCACCAGGCCTACCTTACAAGAGCTCCTGAAGGAAGCACTAAACACGGAAAGGAATAACCAGTACCAGCCACTGCAAAAACATGTCAAATTGTAAAGACCATCGATGCTAGGAAGAAACTGCATCAACTAACAGGCAAAATAACCAGCTAACATCTTAATGACAGGATCAAATTCACACATGACAATATTCACCTTCAATGTCAATGGGCTAAATGCCCCAATTAAAAGACACAGACTGGAAAATTGGATAAACAGTCAAGACCCATCAGTGTGCTGTGTTCAGGAGATGCATCTCACGTGCAGAGACACACATAGGCTCAAAATGAAGGGATGGAGGAACACCTACCAAGCAAATGGAAAGCAAAAAAAGCAGGGGTTGCAATCCTAGTCTCTGACAAAACAGACTTTAAACCATCAAAGATCCAAAGAGACAAAGAAGACCATTATATAATGGTAAAGGGATCGATTCGACAAGAAGAGCTAACTATCCTAAAGATATATGCACCCAATACAGGAGCACCTACATTCATAAAGCAACTCCTGAGAGACCTAAAAAGACACTTAGACTCCCAGACAACAATAATGGGACACTTTAACACCCCACTGTCAATATTACACACATCAATGAGACAGAATGCTAACAAGGATATCCAGAACGCAAACTCAGCTCTGCACCAAGCAGACCTAACAGACATCTACAGAACTCTCCACCCAAAATCAACGGAACATACATTCTTCTCAGCATCGCATCACACTTATTCCAAAATTGACCACATAGTTGGAAGTCAAGCACTCCTCAGCAAATGTAAAACAACAGAAATCACAACAAACTGTCTCTCAGAACACAGTGCAATCAAATTAGAGCTCAGGATTAAGAAACCCACTCAAAACTGAACAACTGCATGGAAACTGAACAACCTGCTCCTGAATGACTACTGGGTAAATAATGAAAGGAAGGTAGAAATAAAGATGTTCTTTGAAACCATTGAGAACAACGACACAACATACCAGAATCTCTGGCACACATTTAAAGCAGTATGGAGAGGGAAATTTCTAGCACTAAATGCCCACAAGAGAAAGGAAAGATCTAAAATCAACACCTTAAAATCACAATTAAAACAACTAGAGAAGCAAGAGCAAACAAATTCAAAAGCTAGCAAAGGCAAGAAATAACTAAGATCAGAGCAGAACTGAAAGAGACAGAGACACAACAAATCCTTCAAAAAAATCAATGGGCCAGGCATGGTGGCTCAAGCCTGTAATCCCAGCACTTTGGGAGGCCGAGACGGGCAGATCATGAGGTCAGGAGATCGAGACCATCCTGGCTAACACGGTGAAACTCGGTCTCTACTAAAAAATATAAAGAACTAGCTGGGAGAGGTGGCGGGTGCCTGTAGTTCCAGCTACTCAGGAAGCTGAGGCAGGAGAATGGTGTAAACCCAGGAGGCAGAGCTTTCAGTGAGCTGAGATCCAGCCACTGCACTCCAGCCTGGGTGACAGAGCGAGACTCCGTCTCAAAAAAAAAAAAAAAAAAAAAAAAAACTCAGTGAATCCAGGAGCTGGTTTTTTGAAAAGATGAACAAGATATCCCTCTTTGGCTAGTTCACCTGGCTCAACTGATTGCAAGTACTTATCTTCAGAGGACTATGAAATTAAAACCAATACAAGTGCCACAAATAATGCACAACATTGTTAATAATGACAATTTGTAGCTGAGTGAATGAAAGAAATCGTTCTATTCATCGCTTCCTCATTTTCCCAAAATCTACAATCTCCAGGTGTCACTACTGAATTCACAGCTCACAATTCCACAGCATTACCTGGGAGACACTGGCCCTTTTTCTTCCTCTTCTTCATGATCACTTTCATTTTCTGTAAATACATTCAGAGAAGCAGGTCACATTAAGCAATTCACACTTCACATATGACCAAATCACTGTCCAGTCATAGCACAAGGACCCAACTATTCTCAGGGCAAGAACATGGATTCTGACATGAATATTCTAGGGTGGTCTAGATTAAGTCTGGTGAGAAGGAGATGACCCTGCTTTCCAGTCCCACAGGCCAAAATTTCCCTCTGTGGGTAGACTATAATGCCATATTCCCTGCCTGCGTCTATGCAAAGAAAATAAAATTTTCCCCCCAAAATCTCCAAAAATTAGTCGAACAATTTTCTAGGAGTGTTGCTGCAATACTGACTTATATCATCAGGTACCATGGACATTAAATGTTCAGGGGCATCTGTACATGAAACTCAACTGATAGACGCATTCTAACAACTCTTGCTTTAAAAAGAATCTGGGATTCGGGAGGCCAAGGCAGGTGAATCATTTGAGGTCATGAGTTCAAGATGAACCTGGCCAATATGGGGAAACCCCATCTCTACGAAAAATACAAAAATTAGCCAGATGTGGTTGTGTGTACCTGTGGTACCAGCTACTCAAGATGCTGAGGCAGGAGAATCACTTCAATCTGGGAGGCGGAGGTTGCATCAAGCCAAGATGGTGCCACTGCACTCCACCGTGGTTGAGCAAGACTCCATCGCCAAAAAAATCCCACCACCGCCACCAACAACAACAATCTATGATGCGACAAAGAAACATCGGATCAGCTATTGCATTGATGGGGTGGAGAACCAGGGTCCAGCCTTGCTTTATGGAACTGTATCAGCAAACTAAACAAGAAAAGTTTCCGTCCACATTTCAATGGGACTGTGCAGCTAACCAAGCTGACTTAAAAGAGATCAAGATTAAAGCTGAGAGTAGTGAAGCCTGGGGAGCAATATATCCAAATACAAAGGCAAGGCTGCTAGTCTCCTTCAAAAGGCATAGAAACTCCATGGACATTGTTCAGGGACACATGACTTAATCACAGGTGACAAGAGATACTGATTCGAAGCTAGGAAGCCTCCCAGTTACCTCCCATGCACCTCCTGCACTCAGGTGACTATGAGGTTGTCACACTTGCCTGGGGTCCAGTAACTTCACACTGGGGACCGGGAGACAAAGGCATGACATGAGCTGAGAAGGACAGAAAACCTCCCTGATATCTGGGTTTAGAATCCCATCGCAGATTTTTATGTAAACCAATTTGTGTGGATAGAGTCTGTCTTCGGGGTTATACTTCCTCAGCACAGAAAGAGGAATGAGACACAAGGAAAATAGAGGCTACCTGGGATAATGGATACAGCATCCTCCCATTCATCATGAGAGGATGAGTCAATGAGACATGAGTTGACTTGGTCTTCCTCAAATGTGATTTTGGTGTTGCTGTGAGGCTGGTTGGACTCACAAGGACCGTGGCTATTTGAACAAGCGATGGAATATTCCTGCAGTGAGTCCTCAGGTTCTTCCTTCTCTTCAGCCTTCTGCACCTCCCTGATGAGCCAGGTGGGAGAGATATGTCAGAAGATTAAACACAGAGGGATCGGGCCCCAGGGAGCCCTAGCTGGTTTTCACAGAAGGCATTAAGACAGTGGTCACAGAAAGCAAACAGGAGGTTCCCTGTAGGAGGGAACAGGCAATCCTCTTCTCTCTGCAACAGAGCATGGCGGCCATGGGAGACAGAGAGGAAGAGACCAACCGGTGTTCTTTTCACTGGAGAGGTAGGAGCTGAGAAAGATGAAGACTCAGCTATCCCTGTTCGGTACAGATATGACACTCACCACACACAGAGAAACACAACAGCTGCCACACCCTGTGTCTAAGCTGGGTTGAATTTCATTCACATACTGTGGCCAAAGGAATGCAGGCTTGTGGCCCATCCTAGATGCCAGACAGGGTGTGCCTCATAGATCTTTTTCCTATGTTAAAACCCATTACTTGCTCCTGATTTTTTAGTGTTACCTGGGGGCACGTGATTCCTGTACTTTCTCAGTTTCCTCAACGTTCACATCTTCATCCTCATCTTCACCGTTTTCTGTAAATACAGAAGTGTCCATTCAGATATTTCCCACTTCACATTCTGCAGGCACAGTCAGTCCAATGTGCACACAGACATGGACATCTAGGCATGGGTCACCGTTCAATTGAAAGCTCTCATGTTTTATCTTTAACAAAATGCCCTGGCATGCTTTCCTGATCCATCAGGCAATGCATTTCTGATCTGGAGGGCCACCATCAAGATGTGGCCAAATATTGAAAAGACCCTTTGCTCCCCATATCACTGGGGACGTGTGCAGCCTCCCTCGGGACTTTGGCAGCTGTCTCCATCATCCCACCAGAAATCTGATTCCCAGGCACAGGCTTGGCGCCCTGTCACACTTCACATTTCAAACCTAATTCTTTCTCTTAGGAGAGGACAAACTGGCCCCACAGTCGTCTATGCATCAGGAGACTTCACAGGCCTTCCATGTGGCTTCTGCTGTGTTATTCAGGGACATGCTGTCCATGGGGAGTGCTCCAGTCTGAAGCACCTCCTACCACCAAATGCCCCCATATCAAGTGCCTTCTCCAACACCACATGCCGAGGGGCTTTATCTCATTTTCAAAAGCAGTCCTAACTGTTCCCACATTTAGATACTTCACAGCCTTGCAAGAGACAATATGCCTGCCTTTTCTGATGGAGAGAGAGAAACTCAAGAAAGATAAATCACTCACTCACCGACAGTTACTAAGAACATTGCCAAAGAGACAGCCTGGAAACCTTCATTCTAAGTCCACAGCTCTTTTCACTCTTAACAAAAACCCTCCTGTCACAGCCTCCTTCCTCTCCTCTACAACTAGAAAAATGTTGCCTCTGGCTCCAAAGACCATCTCCACCAAGGAAGGAGGGACATTTGCAATACTGTGACCTCCAACTCCATGGGTTTCCCATCTCTGATCTCACCCAGGAAGTCCTGGAAGGGCCACATATGTTTAGTGGAAAAAAACACCACCGATACAACTGTCATTGTGAAATTATGGAGGTCGGGGGTCTCTCCTAAGTCTGGGGTTTTCGGTCATCAGATCCTATAAAAACCTTACCTGGGGTGAGCTTTTGGACGAGGTGCTGTGCCAGCCTACAGCCTTCGGCCAGCTGTTCTTGGAGGTCCCGCCCCTGGGAGGTGGCCGGCTCATCCGGAGTGAGGAGGGCCTGGAGATGCTGATTCAATGCGCGGGAGGCATTTCTCCCTTCCTGCAACTTCTCCCTTAACTGGCTCAGCTCTCGTTCCTGAGACTGAACCAGGACTTTATATTGCCTAAGGTGAGATAGTAGAGAAAATTGAACAGTGGAAAGGGGTGAGTGATCAGATCGAATATTGCGACAGAGATTTCTGAGACAATGTTCTCAAGGAGAACTCCAAGGAGAAGGTCAGCACATGTTTAAAGAAATGTCTGTGGCCAAGAGTAAGAATGAAAAATGGTTTACAGGCTTCCTCTATACCAGAGAGGGCTCCTGTAAGATCCTCGACGATGTTCCATTCATCTTTCCCTTCTGTAAACAAAAGTAGGTGTCTTCCTTATTCAGTTTCAAAAAGACATTCATTCTTTCAGTTCCTCACTCTGGCCATGGACATTTCCATGTGAAAATACACATAGTGCATCTTGCAGTCACTAGATGCAAAGCCATGGACAGAAATGAGGCCACGTGCAGACGGGGCCAGTTGAAAAGATGAAAGAAGGAAAGAATGACAGGCTCCAGAAGGCAACACTGATTGACCGAAAGGATGAGAAGCCGCAGTCAGTCAGGAGGTGATTCTGACTAAGGGTAAGTGGGGTGGTGATGGCGCACCATTTTCAGTACACTCAATGCTGCTGGGTGGTTCCCACTCCTTCAGTTAATTTTGTGTTATGCAAATCTCACCTCAACAATTACTTCTTTCAAAAAGAGAAATCAAGGCTCTGAGAAACAACTGCAACCCATAACTTATTATTATCCTTGTTCTCTGTTTCATAAATCTTTGTGTGTTGTGAGCCTGCCATGGCAATTCCTGCCCTTCCCCAGACCCAGCTTAGCTCTTACTTCACCCAGACGAGTGGCTGTACTTCAGAGATTTACACACCTGCCCACCTGCCTGCATAGGGCCCCCTCACCTGAGCTCCTCCGCTTGCCCGAGCTGCTCTGCAAGCTTCTCCTCCTTCAACTGAAGCTCATCCCGCAGCATAGATTTTAGGAGGTCTATGCACTCTTCATAGTCTGAGAAAAGACAGACACACCGGCCTCAGTGAAAAGCTGGACACACAGCGGTGGTCACTGCCTACAGGGCAGGAGCCAGGTCCATCTGAAGGATATAACTGTCCCCAGTACCAGGCTCTAGGCAGGGATTTCCACCACTTTACTCTTGAGTTTCCCGACTTTCTGGCATCTCAACCTCCAAACTTTAGAGACGAAGAAAGAGAAACTGAGGGACAGATAGGACAAGCTACTTGGATGGAGCCCAGGTGACAGGCCCAGGGTTCCTGCTCTGCACACTGCACTGCTACTTCCACACATTCTTGGGTGCGATCTTTCTTCCTCTATAGGAACAAAAGCCTCTTCCCCAGGAAGTAGGACTTCCCTCACACCAGGGTACTCTCTGCCTTTTGTTTATTCTTTAAGGAGTCCTCTCCTGTCGCCCAGGCTGGAGTGCAATGGCATGATCTTGGCTCACTGCAACCTCTGCCTCCTGGGTTCAAAGGATTCTCCTGCCTCAGCCTCCCGAGTAGCTGGGATTACAAGTGCCCACCACCACGCCCAGCTAATTTTTGTAATTTTAGTAGCGATGGGGTTTCTCCATGTTGCCCAGGCTGGTCTCAAACTCCTGACCTCGTGATCCAGCTGCCTCAGCCTCCCAAAGTGCTGGGATTACAGGACTGAGCCACCTTGCACGGCTCCTACACCCTGCTCTTGATGCTGTCGGTTATAGATACCACAGGTTCTATTAGGAGCAGACTCCTCTTGAGGCCCCACATAGCGGGTACTGTGTACTAACACCAAATTTCCCTCAGGGTCCCTAGAACAGAGATTTGCCTATTGGGCCTCAACAGAAGCTTGAACTGAATAAAAGTTCACTAGTCCCAGACATTTAGAACAACAGACTAGATGTCATTTGTCTGCCGGATCTTATATGGTACAGAGGGGATTCTTGAAAACATGATTTAGCCTCTTGGAGAAAACAGGTCATTCTGTGCCTCTGTCTGAAACCATAACTGAGATTTTAACTCTAGGCCCATCCCCACCTGACTGCAAACATGGAAAGTTTTGAAATACTTTGGTACCTCTCTCTTCCAGCTTTAACAAAAGGTGAAAATACCCATTTCTATTTTCCTACAAGTATGGGAAGTATTACATTACTTCTGATGGAGAGAGAATTGCGTTTCTCAGAGAGAAGACAGGACATCATTCATCACTTTTGTGATGGTGAGCTTAGGGAACTTACTGTAAGTGTTCTGCCCCTTGGCCAGAAAGTAGGCCACTTGAGTTACAAGATATTTCTCCTTGGTGTTTATGAACTGACGTTTGTTCTCTGCCTGCTGGGGGTGCAGTTTCTCGTTGATTTCTAGAGTATTCATCTCTGACTTCTCAGTGGACCAAGGGCCCGCAGATACCACCATGCTGATGTTTGTGGTAGAAGAGGTGGAGCCAGGGCCTGGGGAGAAAAAATCCAAACACATGATGGGTTAATAACTGGTGAAATCAAATAGGTTAAATTAGGACTGAGGGATGTCACTGACAGCCTTGTCCACTGCTTTGAAGATCCTGTTTCCCTGGTTTCACTCTTCTCATCTCCACTCTTGATCTCCTTTAAGTCAACGTGTCTGAGCTACGCAGTCACCTTGAAACCAGGACACAAACACTTCCACTTTTTTCTTGCTTAGAAGTTTCTATAAAGCAAGGGTGGACTCTGAGCTTTTTACCCCATGAGTGGCCAATGTTTCTGTGTAGCTCAAGAGATTGTTTTTTGTTTCGTTAATTTTTTTGTTTGATTGGTTGGTTGGTTTTGGTTTTTTATGTTTTGTTTGAGAGGGAGTCTCACTGTGTCGCCCAGGCTGGTGGCACGATCTCAGCTCACTGCAACCTCTGCCTCCTGGGTTCAAGTGATTCTCATGCGTCAGCCTCCCAAGTAGCTGGGATTACAGGCACCAACCACCATGCCAGCTATTTTTTGTATTTTAGTAGAGATGCAATTTCGCCATGTTGGCCAGGCTGCTTTTGAACTCCTGACCTCAGGTGACCCGCCCACCTTGTCCTCCCAAAGTGCTGGGATTACAGATGTGAGCCCAGCGACCCTGGCCAGAGACTTCTTATTAACAGCTAAGACAAGCCAATGAAAAGGAGAGAGTCTAGCCTGAGAAAAGTGAATGAGTGTGGGAGGATCATCTGAGCCAATCCTCGCACCTAAGCCTCCTGAGAAGATAGGACTCTAAGGGCAAAGGAACATGTCTGGCTAATGTTTTGTATTCATTGTAAAGATGGGTTTCACCATATTCTCCAGCCTGCTCTTCAACTCCTGAATTCAAATGATCCTCCCACTTGGGCCTCCCAAAGTGCTGGGAATATATGTGTGAGTCACCACACCTAGCTCCATCCTAGTTGCTGAGTAAACCAATATGTATGTATATAGCCTGTCCTCACAATGGATCTTCCGTAGTCTAGACAGAGGTATGAGACACAAGGAAAATAGAGGCTACCTGCGACAAGGTTTAGAGCATCCTGCCGTACATCAGGAGACGATTCACGGTCTATAAGCAGAGTCAAGTCCATTTGGTCTTCCTTAAATGTGACCTTGGAGTTCTTGTGAGGCTGATTGGACTCAGACGGGCCATAGCTATTTGAACAAGTGATGGCACATTCCTCCACTGAGTCCTCAGGGACTTCCTTTTCTTCTGCCTTCCGCACCTCCCTGATGAGGTGAGATAGAGATGCCAGAAGATTAAACACAGAGGGATTGGACCCCACGGAGACCTAGCAGGTTTTGACGGGAGGCATTGACAGTGGTCACAGAAAGCAAACAGGAGGTTCCCTTTAGGAGGGAACAGGCAATCCTCTTCTCTCTGCAACAGAGCATGGCGGCCATGGGAGACAGAGAGGAAGAGACCAACCGGTGTTCTTTTCACTGGAGAGGTAGGAGCTGAGAAAGATGAAGACTCAGCTATCCCTGTTCGGTACAGATATGACACTCACCACACACAGAGAAACACAACAGCTGCCACACCCTGTGTCTAAGCTGGGTTGAATTTCTCATACTGTGGCCAAAGGAATGCAGGCTTGTGGCCCATTGTAGATGCCAGAGACATGGTGTGCCTCCTAGACCTTTTTCATATATTAAAACCCATTACTTGCACCTGATTATTCAGTGTTACCTGGGGCACATGATTCCTGTACTTACTCAGTGTCATCAACTTTAACATCTTCATCCTCACCTTCATCATTTTCTGTAAATACAGAAGTGTTCGTTCAGATATTTCCCACTTCACACTCTGCAGGCACAGTCAGTCCAACGTGCACAGAGACATGGACATCTAGGCATGGGTCACCGTTAAACTGAAAGCTCTCATGTTTTATCTTTAACAAAATGCCCTGGCATGCTTTCCTGATCCATCAGGCAATGCATTTCTGATCTGGAGGGCCACCATCAAGATGTCACCAAATATTGAAAAGACCCTTTGCTCCGCATATCACTGGGGACTTGTGCAGCCTCTCTCTGGACTTTGGCAGCTGTCTCCCGCATCCCCCCACAGATCTGATTCCCAGGCACAGACTTGGTGTTGTGTCACAGTTCGCATTTGGAACCTAATTCTTTCTCTTAGGAGCGGACAAACTTGCCCGACAGTCCTCTATGCCTCAGGAGGCTTCACAGGCCCTCCATGTGGCTTCTGCTGTGTTATTCAGGGACATTCTCTCCATGGGGAGTGCTCCAGTCTGAAGCACTTCCTACAACCAAATACCCCCACGTCAAGTGCCTTTTCCAACACCACATGGCGAGGGGCTTTATCTCATTTTCAAAAGCAGTTGTAAGTGTTCCCACATTTAGATGCTTCAGACCCTTGCAAGAGACAATTTTCCTGCCTTTTCCGATGGACACAGAGAAACTCAAGAAGGATAAATTACTCACTCACCGACAGTTACTAAGAACATTGCCAAGGAGACAGCCTGGGAACCTGCATTCTAAGTCCACAGCTCTTTTCACTCTAACAAGAACCCTCCTGTGACAGCCTCCTTCCTCTCCTTTACACCTAGAGAGATGCTGCCTCTTGCTCCAAAGACCATCTCCACCAAGGAAGGAGGGACATCTGCAATACTGTGACCTCCAAACCCATGGGTTTCCCATCTCTGATCTCACCCAGGAAGTCCTGGAAGGGCCACATATGTTTAGTGGGAAAAAACATCACCGATACAACTGTCATTGTGAAAGTATGGAGGTCGGGAGTCTCTCATAAGCCTGGCGTTTTGGGTCTCCAGGTCCTATGGAAACCTTACCTGTGGTGAGCTTTCGGACGAGGTGCTGTGCCAGCCTACAGCCTTCGGCCAGCTGTTCTCGGAGGTCCCGCCCCTGGGAGTTGGCCGGCTCATCTGGAGTGAGGAGGGTCTGGAGATGCTGATTCAATGCGTGGGAGGCATTTCTCCCTTCCCACAACTTCTCCCTTAACTGGCTCAGCTCTCGTTCCTGAGACTGAACCAGGACTTTATATTGCCTAAGGTGAGATAGTAGAGAAAATTGAACAGTGGAAAGGGGTGAGTGATCAGTTCAAATATTGCGACAGAGATTTCTAAGACAATTTCCTCAAGGAGACCTCCAAGGAGAAGGTCAGCACACGTTTAAAGAAATGTCTGTGGCCAAGAGAAAGAAGGAAAAATGGTTTACAGGCTTCCTTTATTTCAGAGAGGGCTCCTGTAACATCCTCGACGACGTTCCATTCATCTTTCCCTTCTCTAAACAAAATTAGGTGTCTTCCTTATTCAGTTTCAAAAAGACATCCTTTCAGCTCCTCACTCTGGCCATGGACATTTCCATGTGAAAATACACATAGTCTATCTGGCAGTGACTACATACAAAACCATATACAGAAATGCGGCCAAGTGCAGATGGGGCCAATTGAAAAGATTGAAAGAGAAAAGAATGACAGACTCCAGAAGGCAACATTGATTGGGTCAAAGATGAGATGCCGCAGTCAGTCAGGAGGTGATTCCGACTATGGGTAACTGGGGTGGTGATGGCACACCATTTTGAATACACTGAATGCTGCTGGGTGGTTCCCACTCCTTTGGTCAATCATGTGTTATGCAAATTTCACCTCAACAATTACTTCTTTCAAAAAGAGAAAACGGGGCTCTGAGAAACAACTGCAACCCATAACTTATTACTGTCCTTGTTCTCTGTTTCACAAACCTCTGTGTATTGTGAGCATGCCATAGCAATTCCTGCCCTTCCCCTGGCCCAGCTTGGCTCTTACTTCTACCCTCCGAGCTGCTATATGTCCGAGATTTACACACCTGCCCACCTGCCTGCATAGGGTCCCCTCACCTGAGCTCTTCAGCTTGCCCGAGCTGCTCTGCAAGCTTCTCCTCCTTCAACTGAAGCTCATCCCGCAGCATAGATTTTAGGAGGTCTTTGCACTCTTCATAGTCTGAGAAAAGACAGACACACTGGCCTCAGTGAAAGACTGGACATGCTGCTGAGGTCACTGCCTACAGGGCAGGAGCCAGGTCCATCCCAAGGACATAACTGTCCCCAATAACAGGCTCCAGACAGGGATCTTCACCTCTTTACTCTTCAGTCTCCCGACTTTCTGGCATCTCATCCTCCAAAACTTAGAGACAAACAAACCGAAACTCAAGGGCACATCAAGGAAGTTGACAAGATGATTCAACCACAATGAAGTGGAGTCAGAATTCACAGCCCCTGAGGTCTGACTCTGAATGCGGGGCCACTTTCCCAAGCCTTGCAGCCTCTCCTCCAAAACACTGCACTGGGGCATGAAATAGAGATTTCTTGGACAATTGGGAAGGCACCTAGGACTATGGGACTGATGGTTTCCCTTTTAATGGGAATTTCAAGGACAACTATGTCAAAGATCTTAAAAATCTTTGATTTTTAAATCATAACTGCAGATATGATTTTAAGAATCATAACGGAAACATAAAGTATGAGACATAAGACCACAAGACTATGAAGGAAACATACCCAAATACTAACAAAGTTTGTGTTAATTTGGAAACAGTAGAATGAGGAACTAATAGATAGTGTTTACTCTATGCCCATAAATGTTCTAGGAGATTGATAAGAAATAGCTCATGTAACTCACTGCAGCAATTTACAGAGGTAGGTATTACTGTAGCACCCTATGAATAGATGAGGAAACTGAGGGACACACAGGACAAGCAACTTGGATGGAGCCCAGGAGACAGGCCCAGGGTTCCTGCTCTGCACACTGCACTGCTACTTCCACACATTCTTGGGTACATCTTTCTTCCTCTTTAGGAACAAAAGCCTGTGCCCCAAGAAACAGGACTTCCCTCCCACCAGGCTACTCTCTGCCTTTTTTGTTTGTTTCTTTTTTGATGAGTCTTGCCCTGTCGCCCAGGCTGAACTACAATGGCATGACCTTGGCTCACTGCAACCTCTGTCTCCTGGGTTCAAAGGATTCTCTGGACTCAGCCTCCCGGGTAGCTGGGATTACAGGCGCCCGCCACCACACCCAGCTAATTTTTGTAATTTTAGTAGAGATGGGGTCTCTCCACATTACCCAGGGTGGAATCAAACTCCTGACCTCGTGATCCAGCTGCCTCAGCCTCCCAAAGTGCTGGGATTACAGGACTGAGCCACCTTGCACGGCCCCTACTCCCTGCTCTTGATGCTGTCGGTTATAGATACCACAGGTTCTATTAGGAGCAGACTCCTCTTGACGCCCCTCACAGCGGATACTGTGTACTATCACCAAATTTCCCTCAGGGTCCCTAGAACAGAGCTTGGCCTATTGGGCCTCAACAGAAGCTTGAACTGAATAAAATTCACTAGCCCAAGACATTTAGAACAACAGACTAGATGTTATTTGTCTGCCGGATCTTATATGGTACAGAGAGGATTCTTGAAAACATGATTTAGCCTCTTGGAGAAAACAGGTCATTCTGTGCCTGTGTCTGAAACCATCACTGAGACTTTACCTCTAGGCCCATCCCCACCTGACTGCAAACATGGAAAGTTACGAAACACTTTGGTACTTCTGCCTTCCAACTTTAACAAAATGTGAAAATACCCATTTCTATTTTCCTAGAAGTAAGGGAAGGATTAAATTATTTTTGATGGAGAGAGAATTCCGTTTCTCAGAGAGAAGACAGGACATCATTCATCACTTTTGTGATGGTGAGCCTATAGAACTTACTATAACTGTTCTGCTGTTTGGCCAGGAAGTAGGCCACTTGAGTTACAAGAAATTTCTCTCTAGTGTTTCTAAACTGTTCTTTCTTTTCTCCCAACTGCGGGCGCAGTTTCTCGTTGATTTCTGGAGTGTTCATCTCTGACTTCTCACTTGGCCAAGGACCAGCAGATACCACCAAGCTGATGTTTGCGGCAGAAGAGGTGGAGCCAGGGACTGGGGAGAAAAAATCCAAACACATGATGGGTTAATAACTGGTGAAATCAAATAGGTTGAATCAGGACTGAGGGATGTCACTGACAGCCTCGTCCACTGATTTGGAGATGCTGTTTCCCTGGTTTCACTCTTCTCATCTCCACTCTTGATCTCCTTTAAGTCAACGTGTCTGACCTATGCAGTCACCTTGAAATCAGGACACAAACACTTCCACCCTTTTCTTGCTTAGAAGTTTCCATAAAGCAAGGCTGGGCTCTGAGCTTTTTACCCCATGAGAGGCCAATGTTTCTGTGTAGCTCAAGAGATTGTTTTTTGTTTCATTAAATTTTCGTTTGACTGGTTGGTTGGTTTTGGTTTTTTATGTTTTGTTTGAGAGGGAGTTTCACTCTGTAGCCCAGGCTGGAGTGCAGTGGCACGATCTCAGCTCACTGCAACCTCTACCTCCTGTGTTCAAGTGATTTTCGTGGCTCAGCTTCCCAAGTAGCTGGGATTACAGGCACAAACCACCATGCCAGCTATTTTTTGTATTTTTAGTAGAGATGCAATTTTGCTATGTTGGCCAGGCTGCTTTCGAACTCCTGACCTCAGGTGATCTGCCCACCTCACCCTCCCAAATTTCTGGGATTACAGATGTGAGCCCAGCGACCCTGGCCAGAGACTTCTTATTAACAGCTAAGACAAGCCAGTGAAAACGAGAGAGAGTCTAGCCTGAGAAAAGTGAATGAGTGGGACGATCATCTGAGCCAATCCTTGCACCTAAGCCTCCTGAGCAGTCGGGACTATAGGGGCAAAGGAACATGCCTGGCTAATGTTTTGTATTCTTTGTAAAGATGGGTTTCACCATACTGTCCAGCCTGCTCTTCAACTCCTGAATTCAAATGATCCCCCCACTGGGCCTCCCAAAGTGCTGCGAATATATATGTCAGTCACCGCAGCTAGCTTCATCATAGTTTCTGAGTAAACCAATATGTACCTATACAGCCTGTACTCAGAATGGATCTTCTGTAGCCTAGACAGAGGTATGAGACACAAGGAAAATACAGGCTACCTGCGACAAGGTTTAGCGCATCCTGCCGTCCATCAGGAGATGATTCATGGTCTATAAGCAGAGTCGAGTCTAGTTGGTCTTCCTCAAATGTGATTTTGGAGTTCTTGTGAGGCTGGTTGGACTCAGAAGGGCCATAGCTATTTGAACAAGTGACGGCACATTCCTCCACTGAGTCCTCAGGGATCTCCTTTTCTTCAGCCTTCTGCACCTCCCTGATGAGATGAGATAGAGATGCCAGAAGATTAAACACAGAGGGATTGGACGCCAGGGAGTCCTAGCCGGTTTTGACAGGAGGGATTAGGAGAGTGGTCACAGAAAGCAAACAAGAGGCTCCCTTTAAGAGGGAACAGGCAATCCTCTTCTCTCTGCAACACAGCATGGCAGCCACGGGAGACAGAGAGGAAGAGGGCAACTGGTGTTCATTGCACTGGACAGATAGGAGCTGAGAAAGAAGAAGACTCAGCTATCCCTGTACAGTACAGACATCACACTCGCCACACACAGAGAAACACAACAGCTGCCACACCCTGTGTCTAAGTTGGGTTGAATTTCACATACTGTGGCCAAGGGAATGCAGGCTTTTGGCCCATCATAGATGCCAGAGAGGGTGTGCCTCTTAGACCTTTTTCATATGTCAAAATCCATTACTTGCTCCTGATTATTCAGGGTTACCTGGGGGCACATGACTCCTGTACTTTCTCAGCCTCCTCAACTTTAACATCTTCATCGTTATCTTCATCATTTTCTGTAAATACAGAAGTGTTCGTTCAGATATTTCCCACTTCACACTCTAGAAGCACAGTCAGCCCAATGTGCACAGAGACATGAACATCTAGGCAAGGGTCACCATTCAACTGAAAGCCCTCATGTTTTACTTTAACAAAATGCCCTGGCATGGTTTCCTGTTCCATCAGGCAATGCATTTCTGCTCTGGAGGGCCACCATCAAGATGTGGCCAAATATTGAAAAGACCCTTTGTTGCCTATATCACTGGGGACTTGCGCAGCCCCTCTCGGGACTTTGGCAGCTGTCTCCATCATCCCACCACAAATCTGATTCCCAGGCACAGGCTAGGTGTCCTGTCACAGTTCACATTTCGAACGTAATTCTTTCTCTTAGGAGAGGACAAACTGGCCCCACAGTCCTCTATGTATCAGGAGACTTCACAGGCCCTCCATGTGGCTTCTCCTGTGTTATTCAGGGACATGCTCTCCATGGGGAGTGCTCCAGTCTGAAGCACCTCCTACCACCAAATGCCCCCACATCAAGTGCCTTCCCCAACACCACACGGCGAGGGGCTTTATCTCATTTTTAAAAACAGTCATAAGTATTCCCACATTTGGATGCTTCAGAACCTTGCAAGAGACAATGTGCCTGCCTTTGCAGATGGAGAGAGAGAATCTCACGAGGGAAAAATCACTCACTCACTGACACTTACTAAGAATATTGCCAAAGAGACAGCCTGGGAACCTTCATTCTTAGTCCAGAGCTCTTTTCACTCTAACAAGCACCCTCCTGTCACAGCCTCCTTCCTCTCCTTTACAACTAGAGACATGTTGCCTCTGGCTCCAAAGACCATCTTCCATCGTGGAAGGAGGGACATTCCCAATACTGTGACCTCCAACCCCATGGGTTGCAGGGTTTCCCATCTCTGATCTCACCCAGGAAGTCCTGGTCATGTCATGGCCACATATGTTTAGTGGAAAAAAACACCACCGATACAACTGTCATCGTGAAAGTACGAACGTCTGGAGTCTCTCATAAGCCTGGGGTTCTGGGTCAACAGATCCTATGGAAACCTTACCTGGGGTGAGCTTTCGGACGAGGTGCTGTGCCAGCCTACAGCCCTCGGCCAGCTGTTCTCGGAGGTCCCTCCCCTGGGAGTTGGCCGGCTCATCCGGAGTGAGGAGGGCCTGGAGATGCTGATTCAATGCGCGGGAGGCATTTCTCCCTTCCTGCAACTTCTCCCTTAACTGGCTCAGCTCTCGTTCCTGAGACTGAACCAGGACTTTATATTGCCTAAGGTGAGATAGTAGAGAAAATTGAACAGTGGAAAGGGGTGAGTGATCAGATCGAATATTGCGACAGAGATTTCTGAGACAATGTCCTCAAGGAGACCTCCAAGGAGAAGGTCAGCACATATTTCAAATGTCTGTGGCCAAGAGAAAGAACAAAAAATGCTTTACAGGCTTTGTCTATACCAGAGAGGGCTCCTGTAAGATCCTCGACGATGTTCCATTCATCTTTCCCTTTTGTAAACAAAAATAGGTGCCTTCCTTATTCACTTTCAAAAAGACATTCATCCTTTCAGTTCCTCACTCTGGCCATGGACATTTCCATGTGAAAATACACATAGTGCATCTCGCAGTCTCTAGATGCAAAGCCATGGACAGAAATGAGGCCCGGTGCAGAGAGGACCAGTCGAAAAGATGAAAGAAGGAAAGAATGACAGGCTCCAGAAGGCAACACTGATTGACCGAAAGGATGAGAAGCCGCAGTCAGTCAGGAGGTGATTCTGACTAAGGGTAAGTGGGGTGGTGATGGCGCACCATTTTGAGTACACTGAATGCTGTTGGGTGGTTCTGACTCCTTTAGTTAATTTTGTGTTATGTAAATTTCACCTCAACAATTACTTCTTTCAAAAAGAGAAATCATGGCTCTGAGAAACAACTGCAACCCATAACTTATTATTATCCTTGTTCTCTGTTTCATAAATCTTTGTGTGTTGTGAGCCTGCCATGGCAATTCCTGCCCTTCCCCAGACCCAGCTTAGCTCTTACTTCACCCCGCCAAGCAGCTGTACTTCAGAGATTTACACACCTGCCCACCTGCCTGCATAGGGCCCCCTCACCTGAGCTCTTCAGCTTGCCCGAGCTGCTCTGCAAGCTTCTCCTCCTTCAACTGAAGCTCATCCCGCAGCATAGATTTTAGGAGGTCTTTGCACTCTTCATAGTCTGAGAAAAGACAGACACACCGGCCTCAGTGAAAAGCTGGACACACAGCGGTGGTCACTGTCTATAGGGCAGGAGCCAGGTCCGTCCCAAGGACATAACTGACCCCAATAACAGGCTCTAGGCAGGGATTTCCACCTCTTTACTCTTCAGTCTCCTGACTTTCTGGCATCTCATCTCCAAAATTTAGAGACAAACAAACCGAAACTCAAGGGCACATCAAGGAAGTTGACAAGATGATTCAATCACAATAAAGTCGAGTCAGAATTCACAGCCCCTGAGGTGTGACTCTGCATGTGGGGCCACTTCCCCAAGCCTTGCAGCCTCTCCTCCAAAAACACTGCACTGGGGCATGAAGTAGAGATTTCTTGGACAGTTGGGAAGGCCCCTAGGACTATGGGACTGATGGTTTCCGTTTGGGTATTTCAAGGACAAATATGTCAAAGATCTTAAAAATCTTTGATTTTTAAATCATATCTGCAGATATGATTTTAACAATCATAACAGAAACATAAATTATGAGACATAAGACCACAAGACTATCAAGGAAATACGCCCTAATACTAACAAAGTTTGTGTTAATTTACAAACAGTAGAATGAGGAACTAATAGATAGTGTTTACTCTGTGCCAATAAATGTTCCAGGAGATTGACAAGAAATAACTCATGTAACTCATTGCAGCAATTTACAGAGGTAGGTATTACTGTAGCACCCTATGAACAGATGAGGAAACTGAGGGACAGACAGGACAAGCAAGTTGCATGCAGCCCAGGAGACAGACTCAGGGTTCCTGCTCTGCACACTGCACTACTACTTCCACACATCCTCGGGTGCGATCTTTCTTCCTCTTTAGGAACAAAAGCCTGTGCCTGAGGAAGCAGGACTTCCCTCTCACCAGGGTACTCTCTGCTTTTTCTTTTATTTTATTTTATTTTTCTTTTTTTTTTTTTTTATTTTCTTTTGACGAGTCTTGCCCTGTCACCCAGGCTGGAGTGCAATGGCGTGATCTTGGCTCACTGCAACCTCTGTCTCCTGGGTTCAAAGGATTCTCCTGCCTCAGCCTCCCGAGTAGCTAGAAATACAGGTGCCCACCACCATTTCCCACGTAATTTTTGAAATTTAAGTAGAGACGGGGTTTCTGCATGTTGCCCAGGCTGATCTCAAACTCCTGACCTCGTGATCCACCCGCCTCAGCCTCCCAAAGTGCTGGGATTACAGGACTGAGCCACCTTGCACGGCCCCTACTCCCTGCTCTTGATGCTGTCGTTATAGATACCACAGGTTCTATTAGGAGCAGACTCCTCTTGAGGCCCCACATAGCGGGTACTGTGTACTAACACCAAATTTCCCTCAGGGTCCCTAGAACAGAGCTTGGCCTATTGGGCCTCAACAGAAGCTTGAACTGAATAAAAGTTCACTAGTCCCAGACATTTAGAACAACAGACTAGATGTCATTTGTCTGCCGGATCTTATATGGTACAGAGAGGATTCTTGAAAACATGATTTAGCCTCTTGGAGAAAACAGGTGGTTCCGTGCCTGTGTCCGAAATCAATAACTGCTATTCTACCTCTAGGTCCATCCCCACCTGTCGGCAAACAGGGAAAGTTTCAAAATACTTTGGTACCTCTGTCTTCTAACATTAACAAAATGTGAAAATACCCATTTCTATTTTCCTAGAAGTAAGGGAAGGATTAAATTATTTTTGATGGAGAGAGAATTCAGTTTCTCAGAGAGAAGACAGGACATCATTCATCACTTTTGTGATGGTGAGCCTATGGAACTTACTGTAACTGTTCTGCCCCTTGGTCAGAAAGTAGGCCACTTGAGTTACAAGAAGTTTCTCTTTGGTGTTTAGGAACTGATGTTTGTTCTCTGTCCGCTGGGGGCGCAATTTCTCTTTGATTTCTAGAGTGTTCATCTCTGCCTTCTTACTGGACCAAGGGCCCGCATATACCACCATGCTGACGTGTGTGGCAGAAGACGTGGAGTCAGGGACTGGGGAGAAGAAACCCAAACACATGATGGGTTACAAACCGGTGAAATCAAATAGGTTGAATCAGGACTGAGGGATGTCAGTAACCGAAATTCTTAACTTACTGTTGAGAAAAACGAGATCAGTCCCCACAGCACTTTAGGATCCTTAACCACAAAAACAAGGTTCGAGGTGTCTGAGTTCAGAGCTAAGGCACTGCCAGTCGCTCAGAGTCTCACAAGAGTGAGGAAGATTGTGGCCAGCGTGCCAGGTAACGGTCTGCAGTTGCAATAACAGAATTAGAAGGTGGGGGTGTCATGGAATCTTAGGAGCCTGCATTCCAATTGCCCTGGCTTTGCTGAAACACAGGCACCCTGGTCTCACCTGAGGGTTACCACCATTGGGCTCATTCCTTCAGCATTCACTCTCAATATTCATGTACTTTTGTGACAATGCCACAGACCATCTCTTTCCCAATACATCTAAGCACATTCCTCACTGTTTATCTCTTGTCTGTACAACATCATCAAGGCAGAAACAGTTTCCCAACAGGTTATATTTTCTTAAGGGCAGTCATGAAGTCACCCCACCTGCTCCCAGTTAAAACAGATCTTAAGCCTTTTCTGCAAGTGTAAGATATGAAACTTTTAGCCTGCACTGATATCCTCTGCATCTTCTGCAGTTTTTTCTGTATCCACTAGAAAGTGAATGAATAATTCATTTTTTAAAAATGTTTTCTTTCCTGTCTCAGTATTATTCTTGCTGCATCTCATTGTTATGTTGAATTTTTTTTCTTACTGGGGCACCAGTAAGAAAAGCATCTTGGCTTTCACTACACTCTAGACCAGTTTGACATCCCTATATCAAAGCTCTTCCTCTATGTGGGTTGATTTGTATTTTCATGGCACTGAGCACCACATTTCATACTTGTCAATTGTGGATGTCATTCTAGTGCCTCAAGAGCTCTTTTCAAGGGATCAAGTGATCAAATTCATGTATATAGAGATCTCCTGAAAACATGTATGACCATCTATCTTAGGAAGTTTCATAAACCTGATGCTATTTGGTTGTTTCCCTTTTGTTTTCCCATATACTGGAAAGAACAGGGCCATGAGCGGCTCTTATGGAATATGTTTTGATATATATTTTGTTGAGTTGGACTAACATCATTCATTTTTGGTTTCATTTCACTAACAGAACATGGCAAGGTCAAGGTTATGGTCAGGGTTGGCTGGTGATCCTCAGTGGTGCAGCAGAAGGTGAGTTTGAGATGAGAGGAATGAGTAGGAAAGAGCAATCCCCTGAGCCACCTCCTCACTTTCTCAGCTTCCATCTCCACTGAGGTTTTGTGAGCCTGGAACTTGGGAGACTGTTCTGTAGCCCAGGTCTCCTAGGATTGGCTGCTGGACTTGCCTGAGTTGTGGGTGCACTGGGTGTGATCCTGGGCCGCTCAGCATTCATGTGGAAGTTAAGGAACGAGGACTGGATCAATCCCATTTGAAGGCGTGCCTCACTGCAGCCTGCACTGTCCTCCAATGACACTGTAAGGATACTGCTTTGAGATGTATCAACAGCTTTAAGTTAACATATTTTCCGGGGTCTGGGAGACCTGACGTTCTGTGTCATGATGAAAATCTGTCAAGTTTCTTCATTTTAAAAATGATAAAACTGCAGGTTCACAAAGTTACATGGCTTACTTGAGGTCACACAGGGATGAGTTTTCAGCACTGCCAATAAAAGCAATCACAGTCATTCTTCAGTCATTATTCCTAGGATCCATATAATTCAGTAAATATTCACATAATTAGTAGATATTCACTGATGAATTTGTACAAGGCATTTTGCTCAAAACTGTGCTCATATTTGGATGTTGTATCTTCACCATAATCCTTAAGGTAATGCTATTATCCATATGTAACAGGTAAGAAACCTGAAGAAGAGGGATAGCAAATCATGTCTTTGGACATATTTCCATTTTTTGGTTTTTGTGAAGCTGGAAGAATGACCAGAATGAGTCACAGGAAGAGTATACATACCTGGATTATTTTCCAGGACAGAGGTGTGCCCTCCTAGAGTACTGGGACCAAAATTCTCAAGTGTCTGAAACCTTGCTTTAACATTATGGGAAATAACCTCTATCACCTGGAATTTCCCTGAAACTTTGGAATATTCAAGAGAAGTATGAGACTTGGGTCTTCCCTTGGCTGTGTTTAATTCACTCTTCTATGGAATACCAGTGATTCTCACTAAGACTTTTGCCTTTTTATAACCACAGTGTATGTTTTATGGAGATGATTTTACACTTTGCTCTATTTAGAAAGAATAAATATGAGCAATGGTTTAGGTGTTATGCCTTGGACTTAATATTTTTCTGATTCCTGTTTTGAGAGTAAATTCTCATGGAAATAGAAAAATACTTATGATTTCTCATAAGGCCAAGTTTGTTATTAGTTTGAGTTTTTGAAGATGAAGCACAAACTTTGGATTTTACCTTTGTCTGTCCCCATCAACACCACTCATTCTCCCTCAGTATGACCTGGACTTGCCCCTGCACTTACCCGCGTCCTGCTGAAGCATCTCCATGCACTGTCCAATTCCATCAGTGACTCAGGCTCCTCCCAAGGCTCCCTGAAATGGACACAGGGATCAGGACGTCAGACACATTCCAGACACAAAGGCAACCCATACTGTAGAGCAGGCAGCTGTGTTTCCACTTCCCGAATGTTCCAGTGATGTCCTAAAACTGAAAGGAACACTTTCCCTTTTTAGGGGTCTGTTCTTCATGCCTCTGATCTAGTGAACACAACTGTCCTGAAATGGAAAGAGCTTGCTAAATTTCTGGTTTCTTGTTAGGTGGCTAGAATAGATTCATAAGACTTCCTTACTTACCCATGACTGCTGAAGTTTGAATTCCTAGCAGGATGATTCCTTTTCTTGTAAGGGGAGCAGCTTAGGCAAGATTGGCCATGTGGCTGTGCAAAAAGAGGTCAACTGAATTTCTACTCAAAGCATGCTTGAATTTGAAACTAGGGCTTCCACTCTTCCAAAGTTGGACGGTCACTGCCTCAGGCATGTGTCCCGAAGGGCTCGTGGCTCTGCTGTACTCAAAATAAAGTTTAAATGGAGCCCAGCAAACCAGATCTCCTTCTCCTTTACTTCTAGGTTCCCTCAATAGTTTCTCCTCTGCTTTAGAGACTGCATTGAAAATATTCTTGTTCTGCTGTTGTGTATTGGCTTCGGAATGATGTGATGCAGCTCAATGGGTCCTACCCCCAACTTCATCAAAGTAAGAAACAGCTGGGAAAGTCAGTGCAAATACAAGTTCAGTGTCCTCCTTGCAGGGATTCTGATTCAGAGGGCTCAGGTGGGGCCTGGAATGTGTTTGTTAACATGACTCGGATGTGCACTGAATTTGGGGACCCACTGATAGCACTGACCTTACAGTTGATGGGATGATTCTTTCTGTTTTGCTGATGAAGAAACTGAGGCACAGAGAGTCTGTAACTTGCCCAAGTTCCCCTTGCTGTAAGTCCTGGAGCCAGATCTCAGGTGGAGCAGCCTCTTCCCCACCCCCTTCTCACGTTTTCCAATTCAGCGGGGTCAGTTCCTTCCAAGTACGTGTTTCTCTCCCCCATATCTCATTTCTGAAAAGAGGAAAACTTCTGGAATTTAACTTCTTTCATCTAATACATTTCCTCACAACATGCTGCCAGCATCACATTCTGGTCACTTACTATTAAAGTGAGATGCTTTTTTTTTTTTTTTTTCTTTCCTTTTTGAGACAGGGTCTTGTTCTATCACCCACGCTGGAGTGCACCGGTGATTATAGATCACTGCAACCTCGAAATACTGGGCTCAAGCGATCCTCCTACCTCAGCTTTCCAAGTAGTTGGAACTCTGGGCGCACATCAGCATTTCTGGCTAATTTTTTATTTTTCATAGAGACAAGGTCTTGCTATGTTGCTCAGGCTGGTTTTGACCTTCTGGCCTCAAGCGATCCTCCCACCTAGGCCTCCAAAGATTACAGGAGTGAGCCACTGAGCCTGGCCTGAAATGCTTTTCCCTTTTTTTCCTTTTTTTTTTTTTTTAATGAAAATACAGGACATGGAGATGTGGAAAGACACCTTGCTTTATTACTGTTATTATTTCTATAGTATAATTCATATATCACAAAATTCACCATTTTAACCACACATTTCAGTCTTTTACCATATTCCAAAAGTTTCACAACCATCTCTACTACCTCATTCCAGAATATTTTCATAATGCCAAAAAGCATGCCTGTACCTACGGGCAGTCACTCTTCAATTCCCCCCTTCTTGCTGTCTCTGACAACCACTAATCTACTTTCTCTAGATATAGATGTACTTGTTCTGGGCACTTCCTCTATATGGAATAACAAACTGTGACATTCTCCATCTGTTTCTTAGCATGTTGTTCTCAAGTTTCATCCTTCGTAAGCTGCATCAGTACATGAACTTTTATGGCCCAATAATATGCCACTATATGGTTACACCACATTTTGTTTATTCATCAACTGATAGTGGTTTAAGATGTTTCCACTTTTTAACTATTAAGAATAATATTGCTATGAACAGCTTTGTACAAGTTTTTGAGTGAACACCTGTTTTTCATTTTCTTGGTTATAAGCCTACGAGTGCAATTGCTGCATCATATGTCACTTTATGCTTAATTTTTGTTGTTGTTGTTAAACTTTTTGAGGAACTCACACACTGTTCACCAAATTCAGTAGCTATGCCATTTTACATTCCCAACAGTAATATATGAGAATTCCATATTCTCCATAACTTTCCAAACATGTATTGTCTTTATTTTTTTCTTAAGTCATAGTAGTGGGTGTGAACTGGTATCTTATTTTGGTTTAAATTTACATTTTCCTAATGATGAAAAACATTGAACATCTTAGCATGTGCTTCTTGGCCATTTGTGTGTTTCCTCAGAGAAATCTCTACTCACAGCTTTTTTTCCCATTGTTAAATTGGGTTGTTTGTCGTTTTTTGCTCAGTTATATGAATTCTTTATACACTCTGGGTATTAGACCTGTGTCAAATATATAATTTGGAAATAGTTCTCCCATTATGTGGATTATCTTTTCACTTCCTTGACAGTGTCCTTTGAAGCATATAAGTTTTTATTTTAATGAAGTCCATTTCTCCATCTATTTTTGGATTGTTTGTGCCTACTTAAAAAATGTCTAATCCAAAGTCACAAAGATTTGTACCTGTTTTCTTCAAGACATCATTTTTTAAAGGAGAACTTTCCTGGGTTGTAGAGGAGGGTGGACATGGTTTATTTATGCCTCCTGTCCATTACCGATGTTTCTTCTGATTGTTATCCATATGCTCACCACCCCTCCATGGAGCATCCATGGCCTGTAACAGAGCTCTGGGGACTGATATCCTTCCACTGACTTTGGCGCTGGTGAGAGCCCTGGTCATGTGGTTCAGCTTGGCCTTAACCCAACCCACTTGCACATATTCCTCAGGGCCTTTAGAGTTGAAGCTGAGAGCCTCTCTGAGAGCGCTTGCCAGCCCATGCTGTTCTAAGGCTGGAGCAAACTTCCTCTGTCTATTCCAGACAGAGGAGGTTGCAGGGGTTGGACTCAGTCAAGACATCCCTGGTGTTAGAAAGTAGACCTGTTTCAGGGTTTGGAGAAGATTGTTCAATATGAACTAGGTCCTCTCTAATTATTTTTACTATATGTGTGACTTCTTTCCAGAAACAAAGGAATAATATTTATCTTAGAACATTCTGTCTATTCTTTGACAATTGTTGTTTGTCTACAATTTTCACATGGATAAAGGAGAGTTCAGTGTAAATATATTCTTAACAATTAATTATGGTTCATGTCCTCTGCCACGGGATCATATTAAAATCTATGAACTAGCCTGTCACTTAGGTATTATCCTGTTCCCGATGAGAAAACAAACTCAGAAAGATTGGAAAATTTCCCTAGGTCACATATGTGTGTGTGTGTGGGTGGCTTTGTATACATACATAGGCCTAAGAATCATTAATTAGACATATATATAAGAGTATCTATTTTTGGATTCTCTCTTCCCTTCCACTGATATATATTCTTTTTTTTTTTTCCAAAAAAACACATGATTTTCATAGCTGCAGAGTAATTCTGGAAATAGGTAGTGAATTCATTCACCATTATTCTCTTATAATATTGCTCCTTTATTATTCTTGATCATCGACATTACCATATAAATAGTAGAATCAACTTGTAATTTTCCACCACAGTGCTGCTTGGAATTTTTATTAGAATTGCATTGGATCTGGAAATCAACTGATGAAAAGCTGACTTTTTAAACATAACTCTTCTGATCCATGACAAGGTTTATCTCCCCACTAATTGAGTTCTTTCATAATTTCTTAAAGCAATTTTTTGTAGTTTTTGGTGTACTGGCCTTACATAAATTTTGTTGATTTTCTTTCCTTCTTCTCTCCCTCCCTCCTTACCTCCCTCCCTCTTTCTTTCCTTTTTTTTTTTTTTTTTCAGACAGAATTTGGCTCTGTTACCCAGGCTGGAGTGCAGTGATGCGATCTCGGCTCGCTGCAACCTCTGCCTCCCAGGTTCAAGTGATCCTCCTGTCTCAGCCTCCCCAGTAGCAGGGACTACAGGTACATGCCACCACACCCAGCTAATTGTTTGCATTTTTAGTAGAGACTGAGTTTCACCATGTTACGCATGATGGTCTCAATCTCTTGACCTCATGATCTGCCCACCTCAGCCTCCCAAAGTGCTAAGATTATAGGTGTGAGCCACTGCACCCAGCCTGTTGAATTTATTTATAAGAAAACATGTATTTAGATGTTACTTTAAATGACACTGTTTTTTACTTCCTTTTCCAAATGCTCGTTGCTAATATACAGAAATACACAAGACTACTTATATCGAGCTTATATTCTGTAACATTATCAAACTCACTAATTACTTTTGGTAGATTATTGTAGATTTCTAGGATTATTAACATACACAGCCATTATCTGTGAATAAAGACAATTTCAGTTCTTTTTTTTCATTCTTTTCAATACTTTTATTTATTTGTCTTACCTTAGTGCATTGATTTAGATCTCTAGTATCATGCTGAATTGAAAATGTACCAACAGATATTCTACTTTTTTCTCTGATTTAATAGAAAAGCATTCAATTTTATGCCATTTAATATAATGTTACCTGTGAGTTTTTTTCAAATCTATCCTTAATGGGGTTGGAAGTGTTGTCTTCTGTTTTTATCATGCTGAGAGTTTTCTGGGGTTTGTTTTTATAAAAATCATGAAAAAAGTTTTCAATTTTGCTAAATGCTTTTACTGTGTATAAGGTTATCATACGGTTTTTCTCTTTTGCCCTGATAATATATAAAATTATATATTTTAAATATAAAAAAGATTTCTTGAATCAAGCCAGGACACTTTTTTTAATTATAAAATTTAACAAATATATCGAAATATAAATTACATGCAATTGAGATTTATTAAAGTATAATCAAGGATATTAATGTGTATAATTAAAGTGTATAATTTTAAGAGCTTGAGCACAGTATACACAAGTCAAAGAGACATGACAGAAAATGCTAAGGATTCCTCAGCATATGTGATTTATCTTGGTGAATGTTCTATGTGAGTTTGAGAAGAGTTATTTGTTAGCTGTTCTTAGATGTATTTTGCTTAAATGTCGACTTGACTAGCTTGTGTCACTGATTGTGTGAATTAATTTTGTTCTAGTGGGCAGGAAAATTACTGTCTGATCACTTTGGACTTATGTGGACTTGGTTTATGTTTTATTAAAATGAATGCATGGAAAGCCCACAGCATTTCTCAAGACCCTCTAATTTGGCAATCACCAATCCACCGCTTTGTGGATTTTGTCAGGGTTTGGTTTTAGGCTTTACTAGGGTTGGTCTAGAATAGGCCTTACTGTAAAGTGTGACACTTATTCCTAAAGCACAGTCATTCTAGTGTCTCAGTTGGATACCCGGGTGCTAATGAGGTGAGTTCTTTCCACTCTGGATGGCAGAAACGCCATCATCCATTCCCCAACCCTCCTCCACCTCAACTACCTCTGGTCCAAACTCAATTTGATAGCAGCCAACCCTCTGTTAAATCTGTTTATCTTTTCTTTGTGCAGGTACAGTCCCGTCCTTGATAAGTGTGCACATGGAATCCCTCATGGACTTCGACAGCTGCCCCTCTGAACAGCTGTCTCCTCATTGCTGCCCTGCCCCACAGACTGCAGTTGCTTCAGTGGACTTCAACTCTGATCTCTGCCTTCTCACCTCAGTGGGGCTGTCCTGCTCTGAGTGGACTCCAGCCCACGATGCAGCTGCTGAAAAATTCTCCCTAAAGAACTAGGAAATCATGGCCCCCCCCCCCTTTAGTTTCCTGTTGTACTGCCTGTTGTCCACTGTCTGAAAACAATTTTATGCTTGTTTATGGCGGCAGGATTAGTCTGATATGATTTATTCCAGCAGAAACAAGCAGAAATCTGTTATACTCTTTTAATTACTGTGTCTCTATAATATTGTGGTCGAATCCTAAGATGACCCCCAGTGATCTTTGTTCTCATATAATCACTTCTTCCTGAATGTAGACAAGAGCCAGTGATATCACTCCTGGGATTGTGTTACAATTTATGGCAAAAACACGTTAGCAGATGTAATCGAGATCTCAGATCAGTCAAATTTAATATAGAGAGATGATCTTATGAGCTTGACCTAATGAAGGTGAGTTCCTTGGAGGGACTGAGGTCTTCCTGGAGAGATGTGAAGTGCAGGAGGGTTTCCATGCAGGGCATGTCTCCTCTTCTGGCTGGAGGAAGCATGTATTGGGAACATGGGAGGCCTCCAGGAGCAGCGAGAGGCCCCTGGCTGACAGTCAGCAAGAAAATAGAGATCTCAGTTCTACAGTCACAAGGAACTGAACTCAGCTGACAACCTGAGGAAACTAGAGAGCAAGTTCTTCCCCAGAAACTCCAGAAAGAAACCCAGTCAAATTTCAGCCTGTGAGGCCCTGAGAAGAAGACCCAGCTAATCCAGGCCTCAACTTCTCATCTGTGGATACTGCCAGAAAATAAATCAGTCTTATTTTAAGCCTTTAAAAGCTAGCAGTAATTTAGCATGCAGCAATAGAAAATTAATACAAACAAAATGGAGAAGACGTTGGAGTGGGGACAAAAATGAAACGGTGGGAGAGGGATGCCTGTATGCTGATATGGTTGATGCCTGTACGGTTGAATTGGGTCTACCATTCCTCATCTAATTAGCTTTGGTCTATTAAGCTGCATAGCTACACACAAACATTGGTACTAGGTTGAAACCAGAGGAGGAAGATATTGTATTCTTCACAGTAGACGAGAACACTCTGAATTTGGGGTCACTGGATCATAAGTCATATAGCAGGTCCCTCTGGGAAGGCCTAGAGGAAGATTTACAGGATACACTTGAAACAACATTGAAGGCTTCTTTGTTCCCCAGAGGGACCCGATCTCCTCTCAGTCAAGAAGATCTAAGTCTCTGAACTGGATGCCAAGTTATAAATTCCCACTATACTGACTCCATCAAGCTTCTGTCCTCAGAACTAGAGTTTATCAATAAAAGATGGACTCATGGGAGTCTAGGCATTTATTCTCCTATTTTATATAAATCACTTAATGTGCATGAATGAAACAGACTTTGAAGAAAGTAAATCACAGTTGCCACAGGAAAACAGCTTCGACATCCTCATCAGTCATCAGGGGTGTTCTGTTGGGAGGACTTGATATGAGGCTTTCCTCATCATGGGCTAGTACAGACTCGGGGGAAATGTCACCAAGTCCTCAATTCGGAGTGTAGCAGCCGGCAGTGTCGATTCGTTAGGCCTCCTGCTGCTGGAGATGCAAGTAGTGCATTTTCATGGCCACCACAGGTGCCCTTAGGTTAGCATTCTTCAGAGCCAGAATCTAACAAGACACAGAAGCTCTGAGTATCTCCCTTTCCTCAGTCACCCACATAAAGGACTTCAGGTCCTTCAGGGGGAGGCCTGAAGGAAGACTGACAGCACACACTTGCGGCAACATTGAAGGCTTCACTCTTCCTCAACGGATCCATCTCCCCTCAGTCAAGAAACTCCAGGGATCTCAACTGGATGTCAGGTCATAAATTCCCACTATGGTGACTGCATCAGGTCTCTGTCCTCAGAACTACAGCTTTTCTAATTATTACAAAAGTTCATTTCTTACTAGATTTCCCATCCATTACATTCCCAGACACCTCACAATGATCAGTAACCACCACATATCCCTACCTCTCAAGGAAATCCCTCCCGCCTTGTCTCTAGATGGCCAAGTCCCATGGCCTGTCCTCTACTCTTCCAGAACCCTGTTCTTCTCACTGACAGCAGCCAGGGCAAATCCATGCAGCATCTCCCGCCATGACCTCCAGTTTGCAGACAGTAGGTACCACAGGAGCTTGACAGTCACGCCACTGTTCCCCTCACCTGTGCATTTCTTAATGCCTTGGTGAGGAGAATGTCTCTGGATCTTCCTTGATGGGAGCTAAAGGAACAAAGCTAAGGTCCCAAATGCTATGGGACCCACTGAGAATTGGGGCTATGGAAGAGTGACCACTGAAGTAACAGACAGATGCAGCTATTGCCAGATACTCAGTGCCAGAGCAGGGAGGGAGAGGGAAGAACTACAGACCTCACCTTCCTCTCACTTCCAGGCTCCATCAGGTACCCCCCATTGCTAAACCTAACTAGAAGTGTGTATACAGGTGACCCAAGGATGCATTCTAGAAGGGACAAGCACTAAGTGGCATAAGACAGGATGGAAATGAGTGGAGAGTGGATCTGTGGGAAGCAGGAGGGAATGTTATGGGAAAACAAAAGGAGAATACTAGCTAATAACGCTAGGTGACACTAACATTCCAAAGGCTGTGCTCATATTCAGAAAAGAAAGTTCAGCATAAAGTACTAAACCAGGAGTCAAGATACTGTATTTTCAACTGCTGTTCCAACAGCTGTTTTATAAAGGGCCAGTTTATGTCATGCCTTTCTAATTTGACCTAAAGTGCCAGGTGGCATTGGGGCTGGCACAGCTTTGAACAATTATGTCTTGAGGAGTACACAGAGACTGCCAGGCTGAGGGAAGACACAAGAGAATAGAAGAGATGCTCTCAGGGAATGAGAGACCACATGGCCCCAGAGTCAGGGGCAGCATCAGCCACTGTCGGCTGCTCATTTTCCCAGACACAGCCCACAAGCCTCAGCCATGCTGTGCTTTGCAAGACGCTTCTTCACCTTTTCAATAAACCTCCCTGAATTGAAGCTGACGGGGGTTTATTTCTCCTTCATCATCAATGAAATTCTTCACCGCAACAAACTCCAATGAATTTTGGGCACAGCAGGCAGGCCCATCCCTGCTTCTCTTCCACTGTGTCCCCTGTAGGTTGAAAAGGAGGATGTACTGAACTACCACCAAATGTTCCTCTGGCTCTGATATTCCGTTATTCTGGTTTCTTTTTGGCTACTTTGTTTTTGGAAGCATGCATCCTAAGGCATCCAGTTGAACAAACTTTGTCTACTGTGTCCAGGCATTCCTGATGGGATTTCAGATAAGACACTCTTGGGTTGCTACACCCACAACCACTGAACCAATTCTATGACCATCTGTTTCATGGCGACATGTTTGTTCATTTTATAGGAACATAAAGGGAGGGCACAGACAGCAAACTTCCATGTTATAAATTGCATCATCTTAAAAAGGAAAGAAGACAACACTTTGCAATAAAACCATAAGATGCTTTAAATTTAAGCTTAATGCAATAGAGAATGCCCATAAAATTCCTGTCTAAACAATGTTTAGAAAATTGCTGAACAAGGGACATCATCATTTAAAGTGATATGAAGAAACCTTCTCAGCTAAGCATATGGGCTAGGTTAGAGAGAAAGATAGAGGACCCATCTCTGCCCTGGAAAAACTACTGGTAGCATCTTTCAAAAAGCTCTCTGTGTTTGAGTACGCACCTTGATCCACAGGCTCACACTGGATCCAAACTGGCCGCTGCTTCTTGGCATTAACATTGGATTCCCTACTAGTAAATCTTACCAAGAGCTGAGTTTCTGCAGATATGATATTATTTTGTTTGGCCATCCTTATCTTCAAGGGTAACCAAGAAGGAACAAGGAACTTATTTACCTCCCCAAGGGTAAAGGTTTTACCAATGAGACGCTTTCTTACTATGACACCAGGGCCCCCTATGCCCTGTTCACTTCAGTGCCCTTTGTGCCCTGACAGAAGCTCATGCTGGTCTCAGGATTCCTTATACGATTCACCTCCTTCCTGAATCCCAACTTCATGCTGGTGGTCATGACAGGTGTCCTGTATCCCATGCTCATGTCCCTGAAGTCATCAGCCTGTCTCCAGTTAGAAAAAAATCACATGTCTATAGACAGGCCTCTTTGCAAGTAGCAAAAGCTTTCTCACCTTCATACATTAAGGCTTAGAATGTACAATAGTATAAACACTTTGGGGAAAAATGTCTGGCATCTTCTTACAGAACTAAACAACTACCTACTCTATGACTCAGTAATTCCTAAGCATTTATCCAAGAGAAATTAAAACATATGTCCAGAAAATGATTTATATAAGAATGTTCATAGCACTTCTATTCATAATAGGAAAAACTGGAAACATTCAAGCATCTGTCAATACAACAATGGATCAATAAACTGTGATACATTCATTCCATGGAAAGCCTAAAGGAACAAACTGTTCACACACAAAACAACACGGATGAATCTCAAAAACATTTTCAGTGCAATAGGAGCCATACACAAAAGAGTGTGAGAAAAGAGATGAATAATCATGGTCTCAAGAAATGCAGAGCAGAGAGCCCAGAGGCAAAGACTCACAGGACAGCGGGTCGGTCCCAGGCTGTGGATCCTAATTTAAAAACCCCTGCTGGATTTTGCCCAGCTCCATTTCCAAACTATTGTGGGTCAGTGACTTCTTTATCCCTTCCTTGTTCCCTCATTTTCAACTAGAATCACTGTAGTTGTTATTCCATGTCTGTCCCATCATTTCACATTAGGGGCAGATAAGCTGTTCGTTCCGTTTCACAGGTCGACGGAGGAAAGGGAATTATGTCAAAGATCTGTACTTAATGGACACCCTCAGAAGCCTCATCCACATCTGGTGTGGATGTTTTAAATGGGATTTTAAAAAAACACAGCCAGCCCATTCCTGGATTTTAGCCTCACATGACTCTGATCAGAGAACCCGGCCACTTCATTCCAGACTTCTGTGGTTTCAAACCACTGATTTGTGGTAATGTGATCATTGGCAGCAAGAGAAAACTAGTACAGGTGTCTGTCTCTCCTCTTGAATTTCAATTTCAGATACATGGATGCTAACCCCTCTAAGAGAAAAAAATCAACCAACCAATCAATCAATGAAAAAAAATATTGCCCTCACCTTTATGTGACTGTTCCAGAGCCCCTGCCACCTGAAGGAGACAATGAGAGGTATTTCAGGCACGTGAGGAGTGCGGCTTTACTGTTATCAATCACATTTCTGAAAGAATAAAAATGGCTGAGGTCAAGCCGTGGCTCATGTCTGTAATCGTAGCACTTTGGGAGGCCAAGGCAGGTGGATCACTTGAAGTCAAGAGTTAGAGACCAACCTGGCCAACATGGAGAAAGCTTGTCTCTACTAAAAACACAAAAATTAGCCAGGCATGGTGGCAGGCGCATATTATCCCAGCTACTCAGGAGGCTGAGGCAGGAGAATCACTTGAACCTAGGAGGTGGAGGTTGCAGTGAGCTGAGATCACGCCATTGCATTCCAGCCCGAGGAATAGAGCAAAAACTCCATCTCAAAAATAATTAATTAATAAAGATGGTTCATTACTTAACTCCACATATTATTATGTGAAAATGTATCATCTCGATTTTAATAGCAGATTTTTTTTAAAATTGCTTTTCTTTTGCTCACCAGACAAGGTCTGGTAGCAAATAGCGGTCACCAACACAGATGAACCAATTCAAGGAGAGCCATAAACAGGACTACTGTTATGTTTCCCAAAAGTCCATCCCTAGAATGCAATCTCTTCCCTACTTGTCACAAAATGAACACAATAGTCCACTATATAAAGTCCCAAACACATGAAAATGTAAATACCATGAAGTCTGCTTTTCAAATATTCATTCTATTCAGACCGAGTCATGGGAACCAGGGATTAGGAAATGACTACAAAGAGGTTCAAGGGAATTTGGGGAAGCGACAAAATGTGCTGAAGTAGAAACTCTGCCGATGGCTGCACAATTCCATAAATCAGCTGAAATCACTGAGTCGTACGTTGACAACAGGTGACTTTTATAACAAGTCATTCTTTAAACGAACTTTTGGGTTTCTAGTCCAACATGGAAAGAGCTAGGCAGTCATCACTCGTCCTCACAGCTAGCAAAAGGCTGAAGGAACTGAAAGTCAACCCTTCTAGGGTGGACCAGAGAATTGAAGTCACAGGGAAAACTGCCACCCTAAAAATGAGAAAGACAGGCGAACACACACAGGGAGTCAGAGCTCACAGGAAGAGAAGCTACTGGGGACAGCAAGTGGGAGAAGAACTTAAATGGTATTGACAGATCACTAGAAGCTGAGGGTGGCCTGGTTAGCGCATTAAAAACTCCTTGAGAACCAGACTAAGGGGGAATCTCACATATTTCCAAGTTTTACTACAATGATCTCAACCAGGTTCTCAAGATGAAGTTCTGAAAACCCCCCTGAGGTTTGGCACTACCAACTTCAGGACTTACATTAAGCTACAGTAACCTAAATAATGTGAAGCTGGTGAAAAGAGAAAACACACACACAAATAGATCCATGGAAAAGAATACAGAGCCCAGAAACAGGCCTACCTACAGTCCATTCATCTTCCATGAAGGTTTAGAGACAACTTAAAGCAGGGAAGGTACCCTTTCCAACTAGTGGTGCTACAACAGCTGGATAACCACATGCAAAAAATATATAAATAAATCCCGGTATGCATGTTATACCCTTTATAAAATAAATCTCACATGTAAATGTAAGGTGCAAAACCATAAGAATCCTAGGAGATAACATCGGAGAAAGTCTCGGGGATCTTGGGTTCGATGATGGCTTCTTAGATACAAAACCAAAAGCACAATCTACTAATGAAAAAAAATTAAGTGGAGCCTTGTTCAAATTAAAAACTTCTGCTCTGTGAAAGACACTGTTAAGAGAATAGAAAAAGCGACTCACAGACTGGCAGAAAATATTTACAAAATAATCTGATGGAAAAACTGCTGTCCAAAATACATGAAGAATTCTGAGAACTAAACAACACAAAGCAAAAAAAAAAAAAAAAAAAGAAAGAAAAAAAATAGGTGAAAGATCTGTACACCTCATTAATAAGATATACAGATGGCAAATAAGTATATGAAAAAGATGCTCAAAATCATTTGGTATTACGGAATGGCACATTAAAACAACAATGAGATATCACTGTAAACCTACTAGAATGGCTAAAATTCAAAAAGGTGAACACACCAATGCTGTCAAAGATGAAAAGCAACCAGAACTCTCCATAGCCAGTAGAAATCAAAAGGGTACAGTCACTCTGGAAAACTTAAGTTCACTCAGAATCCTGCACATAAGTAGTTACAGCAATTTTATTCATAATTGCCAAAAGTTGGAAGTACGCAAGATGTCTTTCACCAAGTGAATGGATAAGCAAACTGTGTTGTAGCCCCACAACGAAATCTGATTCAGTGATTCTAAAAAGCAAGCTATCAAGTCATAAAAAGACATGCAGGAACTTAAAATACATAATGCTAGAAAGAAGTTAGTCTGGAAACCTACATACTGTACGATTCCAACTCTAGGACATTCTTGGAAAGTCAAAAAGAGAGAAGTAGTAAAATGATGAGTGGCTGTCAGGACTGGAAGAGAGGAGGACGCACGAAATGGTGAAGCACAGGGAATTTTCAGCAGTGAAACGATTTTGCATGACGCTGTATTGGGGATTTAGGACACTATGTAATTGCCAAAACCCATAATCTGTGAAACTCAAAGAATGAACTCTTGTGTAAACTATAGCCTTTAGTTGATAATGATGTATCAATAGTGGTTCATCAATTGGAAAGAATGGACCACACTAATACAACATACTTATAGGGGAAATTGTGTGCTGGAGGACAGGGGCGCCTAGGAGAATTTTCTGTACTATCCACTCCATTTTTCTGTGAACCTATAACTATTCTAAAAAATGATGTCTATTGGCCGGGCGCGGTGGCTCAAGCCTGTAATCCCAGCACTTTGGGAGGCCCAGGCAGGCGGATCACGAGGTCAGGAGATCGAGACCATCCTGGCTAACACGGTGAAACGCCATCTCTACTAAAAAATACAAAAAAACCAGCCACGCGAGGTGGCGGACGCCTGTAGTCCCAGCTACTCGGGATGCTGAGACAGGAGAATGGCCTAAACCCGTGAGGCAGAGCTTGCAGTGAGCCGAGATCCGGCCACTGCACTCCAGCCTGGGCAACAGAGCAAGACTCCGTCTCAAAAAATAATAATAATAATAATAATAATGTCTATTAATTTTTTTAAATTAGGTTGCAGCAGCCCCATATCAAGGTTTTGGTGGCATCCTGTTAGTGTTAGTTAGTACCTGTGTGGTTAGTACTTGGCATTGAAGTGCACCAACCTGGAGTCAGAGCAGTTGGAGATTTCCAGGCCTGTGCCATTTACCTCGAATCCTGGGGTGCCCCGGAAAACAGCAGATCAGTTAGGGAGAAGCAGCCTCAGCAATCTAGATAGTGCAGGTTTGTGGTAAGGACAGGTACAAACCATCTGGGTGGGCAGACCTTGGTGAAGACTAGAAAACACTGAGACTCAGCAGCTGCCCCAGTGGAACCCACAAATCAAAGGAGGCGCTGCCAGGAGCTAAGGGCCACTGGATGAGCTCCCTGCCTGCAACACAGAAGCAGCTCCAGAGATTCTGGTAAATAATGTGGGTTTCAATACAGTGTGATCGACTCAAAACAGTAGGGAGAACAAAAAGGAAAAAAAAAGAGAGAGCATGAGAGAGAAAGAAAAAGAAAAGAAAAAAGGAAGAAAGGAAAGGGAGGGAGGGAAGGAGAAAGTAAGGGATGGAGGCAGGGAGGGCGGGAGGAAAAGAATAAAGAGAGAAAGAGAGTTGGAGGGACGTAGGGAGGGAAGGAAGGAAGGAAGGAAGGAAGGAAGGAAGGAAGGAAGGAAGGAAGGAAGGAAGAGAGGGAGGGAGGAAGGAAGAAAGGGAGGGAGGGAGAGAACAAATATACATGAAGTTGAGAACATCGGGGGAATTTACACCACCAATATTTTCCATTAACAGGAACACACTAACTAGTGATTAGAGAAAGACGCAATACTGTAAAATCATATACGTTTCCATGGGGTACAACCCCTTCCTCCTCCTCTGAAACATTCTGTCTCTCGCCCACTGATGCCAGAGACTCCAGAATCTACCTGGCTGCATTTGGGGGCCTCAGCCCCTGGGTCTGATGTCATCCATTTGCCTTTCTCACTGGACTTCTCTCCTTGCACTTGCTCCCACTCCCCCAGGACCTGGTGGGCGGCCACGTGAGAAGGAAAAAACAAATCATGCCTCTTTCTTTCTCCCCTTCTCAATGCCGGCAGTGGTGGGTTCCGTGGGGTAGTGGCCTGAGATTTATTCATTATGGGGCCTCTAGCCCAGAGCAGGGCCTGCTACCTAACAGTCACCCCATGAAAGCTCAGGGAAAAAAGGCATCCACCACAAGGTCCTGGGGAACCAAGAATTCCACTGTGGCCCATAAATTCTAAGTCCTACAGGATTCTGGAATGGGAGATGGGACGGGCCTTCAAAAGTGGCCACTCTTTTAACCCATTATAATGTCAACTGAGCCATGTTTCCCCATCCTGGACACATCTAGAGGGCACCGCCTAAAACCAGACACATCTCCCCATCCAGGAGAGAGTAGGGGCCTGAGCCTGGGGGATGCAGGGGGACAGGGAGGGGATGAGCCAAGAAAGCTGAAGAGGAGAAAGCAGGTGTAAGGGGACAGCAGGGTGGAAACAGAGAGAAAAGGGGACAGACAATGGGGGGTGAGAGGGGAAGAGCGAGGAGAGGGATGCAGATCTAGCTACTGAGGAAAAGTCCTGGAGAGAACACTGTCCTCTCCTGAAGTAAAATCACTTCCACCTGACCACGGCACTGCAGGTCGTGGGCAGCACACGCTGGGAATATTTGTTCATTCATTTAACAAATACTTATTTCATATCTGTTTCATGCCAGGCAAGGCCCTGCGATGTTTAGGGACCTTGGCATCTTCCCTTCACATCTGAGTCACAATACAAAGAGGACTCTCTGACCCCATCGAGCCAGCAATGCCTCGGGATTTTTACCTGTTGGATCTGGCAGCTCTTCATGTTGGCCTACACCGTGTGAGGCTGCTCTTGGTGCACCGAATGGGGAAGTTTCTGCATCAGTGCCTCAGAGAGTCCACCGGAAGCCCTGGACAGTGGGAGTCGTTGGCACCCCAGCGTGGAGGCCAAGAGCACACAACACTGAAGCTCCAGACACCCTCAGGAAGACAGGAAGGGACAATCGGCTGGTGAGAGCCTGGATCACCAGGAACCTTCGCCTGGGTCGAAACAGGATTTGCCTTCAGATTGCCGGTGGGATAAAAGAGAGAAATCAAGGTTAACATTGAGATTTGGGGCTTCGGCAACTTGAAGGATGGAGCTGCCATTTACGGAGACTGGGAAGACCCAGGAAGAGCAGCTTGAAAGGTGGTGGGGAACTAGAGTTGGTTGGGTTTCTGTCATATGTATTCAACAGTCCTGACCAGACTGGGCAACATAGTAAGACCCCATCTCTGGAAATAAAAACTGAAAAATTAGACCAGCATGGTGGTGCACACTTGGAGTCTCAGCTACTCGGGAGGCTGAGGCAGGTGGATTCCTTCAGCCTTCAGTTAGAGGTTAGTGAGCTATGATGGCACCACTGCACTCCAGCCTGGGGGGAAAAAAATAGAGTCCTGACTAAATACTTGAGTAGCCAGGGAAGTTTTCACAAAGTAGGTAATATTTGAGGCACATCTTAGTGAACGAGAATTCGATTATTTCTGTTAGGGAATTAAGAGAGTGTGGGTGTAGTTAGTTAATGCTTACTGAACCATCTTTGGAATCTCATCTACTGCTCTATCTGGTCTATCTCTACACATATATTCTATATGCTGTCTCGCTGAGCTTTCGCTAGGTTACACTACAGTAACAAAAGCCCCAAAATCTTAGCAGCTACACATACAAAGGTTTATTTTTCATTGACATTTCCTCTTATGGCAGGTTGACTGTGACTCTGCTCTATACAAGCTATTTTATTTGTTAGATGGTGAAAACTGTGATACTTGGAGATTGCTGAATATGGTATTAGTATGTTCATTCATTCATTCATTTAACAAATATTCATTCAATATCTCTTTCATGCCAGGCAAGGTCAAGTATTGAGAATACAGTGGTGAATAAAAGAGACAAAATCTCTAATTTCCAGGAGCTAATATTGAAAATAAGATTAAACACAATCATCATAACAACAACAATGAATATTCATAAATAACAGCTGTAAGACATTTTAGTAAATCTTTTAAATTAGAAAAATATAAAAATTATTACAACAAAAATGGCCACATGTGATGGCTGATGCCTGTAATACCAACACTTCGGGATGCCAAGGTGGGAGGACCATTTGAGCCCAGGAATTGGTAACCAGTCGGGGCACTACAGGAAAACCCTGTCTACAAAGAAATAGAAAATTAGCCGGGCATAGTGGTGCATTCCTGTAGACCCAGCCACTAAGGAGGCTGAGGTGGGAGGACTGCTTCAGCCTGAGAGGTCAAGGCTGTAGACAGCCAGGATCATACCACTGCACTCCAGCCCGGGTGACAGAGCGAGACACTGTCTCAAGAAAAAAAAAATACATATATTCGATGTGTCCTCAAACTATTATGTAGAATACTATTATTTACATCACATCACGTGAGCCCTTTCAATGGCTGAACACTTATTTCGGTGCAATCCATACAGCGTTCCTAGGAACTAAGTACACCTAAGAACAATTCAGTATGAAAGAGTTACTGCCTTGACAGGAAGATGCAAAAATTTTTAAAAGACAAATAAATAAATAAAAGAATGAAAACTGTAGCTCTGTGAGTCTCAAATTATATCTCATTCAACTCACAATGAACATCTAGCAATCATTCTGAACACCATATAATTCATTTAATATATTTTGCTCAAACGCCCAACACATCTGAATGACCAAAACCCGTATGTAGCCAAGAAACAGACAATCATTTTTAAATTATCACCTATGACTTCATCAGCTCTACGCACTTATTTTTTAAATGTTATTCATTTATTTATTCTTTTTATTTTTTGTAGAGATGGGATCTCACTATGTTACCCAGGTTGATCCCGAAACAGAAACAGACCCACACTAATTTCAGAAATCAGATGACAATACAGTCATTCGATTTATGAAAAAAAGTGCCACACGGTGCAGAAGGAAAAGGATGGTCTTTTCAATAAATGGTGCTGGATCAAGCAGACACATCCATGTAGTAAACAGTGATCATAGCCAAGTGGGGTGGCTCACACCTGTAACCCCAGCACTCTGGGAGGCTGAAGCGGGCAGATTACTTGAGCCCAAGATTTCAACCCAACCTGGGAAACATGTTGAACCCCATCTCTACAAAAAGTACGAAAATTACCCAGGCATGGTGGCGCACGCCTACAGTCGCAGCTACTCAGGAGGCTGAGGTGGGAGGATCACTTGAGCCAGGAAGTGGAGGTTGCAGTGAGCTGACATGCTGCCACCACACTCTAGCCTGGGCAATAGAGTGAGGCCCTGTCTGGGAAAAAAAAAAAAAAAAAAAAAAAACTAAAATAAAATTGTTATAAGGTTAACACACAAAAATGTGTTCATACTCTTAGGTTAGGCATTGATTTCTTAAACAGGACACAAAAAGTAGTAACCATCAAGGAAAAGATTGATAAAGTATAATTTCATTAAAATTAAGAATCTCAGGCCGGGTGCAGTGGCTCATGCCTATAATCCCAACACTTTGGGAGGCCGAGGCAGGTGTATCGCTTGAGCCTAGGAATTCCAGACCAGCCTATGCAACCTGGCAAAACCCCATCTCTACTAAAAATACAGAAAAGAGCTGAGTGTGCTGGTGCTCCCCTGGAGGTCTCAGCTACTTCCGGGCTGAGGCAGGAACATCACCGAAGCCTTGGGAGGTCAAGGTTGCAGTGAGCTGTGATTGTGCCACTGTACTCCAGCCTGGGCAACAGAGTCAGAGCCCGTCTCAAAAACAAACAAAAAAAGAGAATCTCCATTCATGAAAAAACACCACTAAAAAAGTAAAAAGGCAAGCTACAGATTGAAAAAAGGGAAAAGCAATACATATATATCCTAGAAAGGATGCATACCCAGAATAAAGTATTACAAATCAACAGAAAAATAAGCATATCAGTGAAAACCGGATAAAAAGATTTAACAGGCCCTTCACAAAACAGGACATATAAATGATAATAGAAGATACTCAGTCTCAATGAAACCACACTGATATGTTACTGCATCCCTACAAGAATGGCAAAATCATTTTTAACTGCCAGGCATCAGCAAGGACGTGGGGTAACAAGAATATCCCTGTTAAATGGTTCAACCATTTTGGGAAAATGTTCAACAATATGTAACACTCAAGTTTTATCATTCATATACATCTGAAACCAACAATGCCACTCCTACAAATAGACCCCAGTCTAGTCATGCTCTATTTCTTCATCTGTGGTGGCTCACTTGGTAAAAATTCATTCCCTTTTGGATTTTTGGTTTCTTTTTGTTTTTGTTTTTGAGACAGGGTCTCACTCTGCCATCCAGGTGGGAGTGCAATGCCATGATCATGGCTCACTGCAATCTCAGCCTCCCGGGCTCTGGTGATCCTCCCACCTCAGCCTACCGGGTAGCTGGGACTACAGGCACACACCACCACACACAGCTAACTTTTGTATTTTTAGTAGAGACAGGGTTTTGCCACATTGCCCAGGCTGGTCTGGAAATCCTGGACTCAAGTGATCTACCCACCCTGGTGTCCCAAAGTGCTGGGATTACGGTGTGCTCTACTGCGCCCGGACCACCTGCACTTTTAACACAGTCAACTTCTTCTGTATACTTCAGTACCTTTTCAAAGATTTCTTTCACACAAAGTTCTCAGAAATCTTAAAGCTAGCATTTCAGCATAGAGAAAAATAGCTTCCGGTTCACTGGTGAAGTTTTACTAATAAAATTGAAAAACAAAAAGAAAGGATGAACAACACTGTAACCCAAAGAAAAGATACCACTTGAGAAAAGACTTCTTTTCCAAAGCAGCTCCAGCAGCAACAGACAGGAGGAAAGCGAGGAAACCAGGCCAAACGTCCTGGTTAACTCTTCAGTGAAAGGAAGCCAAATGAGATGATCTAAGAAGCCAGAAAGACAGACAGACAATCAGACACAGGGAAATCACAGCAACTCTTTGCATTGCAAACACCAACCCCACAATCCATCCTACTGGAAATCCTGCGGTTAATTTGAGGCTTGCCCCTCTAGTCATGAGGTGATTCGGTGATGGCCACAAACGCTCCTCATGTGCATCCTGGACCTGGCACACCTGGCTTGCCCATCGCCAGCCTGGAGGCACCACCAGGAGCAGAATCCCGGAGGCCAATAAAGACTCCAACTTTGCAAGCAGAGGGAACCGATTTCTGGACTCAAAGGTGGGGTCCGGGGAAGTGTCTTCTACAGGATATAGGAGGACGTGCCCCCGAAGCTGCTCCGTCCCTCCACCGCCCGCGATGCCACACAACACCCGCCAGCGACTTTCTTCCCCAGCGCGCACCAGAGGTGGGCTGCGGGCGGCAGCAGCAGGGGAAGAATCGAGCTCAGGGAACTCAGGCCCCGGCCGTGCACCCCCCACACCCACCACCCCTCGCGCTACAAAACTCGCTACCGCCGCGCCTCAACCCAGCTGTGCGCCCGGGTCCCGGATTCACCGCCCGCCCAGCCGGGGCGTCCTCACCTCGGAAACGCTGGGTGGACTTCGCGGTAACTTCCCCTCCAGAGAGCAGCCGGTAGCCGCGCCGCTGCGCCTCGGCCCAGCTCCTGGCGCAGCAGGTCGCCAGTCCCGCGTTCCAAAAGCGCCATGCTCACTCAGAAGCTCAGGCAGCCTCGCGACCCTCACCAACCACTCCCAGTACCGCCGCCGCGGTCTCAACCGCCAGCCAGCCCCGCGACGGCGCCCGCGCCCGCTCCCGCGCCCGCCCCCGCCCGCGACTGGCTCCTCAGGATCGCGTCAGAACCCAAGGCGCAGGCGCGGCGGGGTCTTAAAGGGACCGGGCCGCTTCCGCTGCATAACGGTTCCAGCAGGTTAGGCGCCTCGCGGGCCCAGAAAAGGAGTAACCGAGGGGATGGACCCAGTGCAGCGGGGATGTGGAAATCCCTCCCTCCCCTCCGCCTCTCTTTCAAAGCACCAGCCCTCCACTCTGCAAATCGCTGATTTTCGCGTCCACTTGAACACTCCCTGCCAGGTTGAAGAGGCAGGACACACACCCCCTCAGAGGCCAGGAGCGTCCCCGCGCTTAGCACTGCAGGCCTGGCGCTGCCGCCCCGCCCCAGAGTCTGACTTCCAGGCCCGGGCACGCGGTGGAGACGCGCAGGCTTCAGAAGGCAGCCCCCAGCTCCCCCGACAGGTGGCCTTAGGTCACTCGCAAAAACAATAACCAACATGTCAATGGCACTTGTAGTTATTTTCCAATTTAAATTTATAACAGAGTCTGCAGATCGGCTTCCACAGAAATAAGCCTTTGAGAAAAAGAAAACCCTTTTTTTTTTTTTTTTAACAAGAATTGGAAATATCAAGAAATAGGAAATAAAGCCATGCCGTCCACCCAGCTAAACTTTGAAAACTTGGTGTTTTATCTAAGGCAAATGTTTGCATAACTTTAGGTCGTGCCATTATTTAAAATCAATTTCAATTACCAATTTCATTGCAACTGAATCTATCTTGTATAAGCAAACAAAGATACATCCCTGATCATCTACCTCTCCCCTCCTATATTCCATCCATCAGCAAGTCCTACTGGTTTTTACCTTCCAATTTTTCCTTGAATGTGTCCTCTTCTGTCTCTTCCATCAGCACCCTAGTCAGGCTACCTTCACCTGGGGAGTGGGGGTGGAGGGACTACTGACCTAGTCTTGTGGTTTACCCATATCCACTTTATCGCCTCTCTAATCTCAGCACAACTGGCAGAGTGGTTTTTCAAAATATAATGTGACCCTGTCGCTTCCCAGCCTAAACCACTTAAATGCCTTCCCATTCTCCTAGACGAAACCTCCTAACTAACCAAGCCTTGAATGGCCTTTTCTAAAGGAGGAACAATATTTCTTGACACATGAAAATGACAGAAAATTCACATTCCAGTGTCCCTAAGCAAAGTGTGACTGGAACCCACACCCCTCTGTTCATGTGCTGTTTGCAGCTGCTTTCTCACTACCCCGGCAGAGCCAAGTAGCTGCAACAGAGACTGTGTGGCCGGTAAAGCTGGAAATATTTACCATTTGGGCTCTTTACAGAAAGCAATTTGCCAGCCTCTGACCTAGTTCATGAAATCTGTACCTTTTGTTGTTCGCAGATTCCTTTGAGAACTGGACAAGGACACCAGCTCCTCACCTTGGAGAAATGTGAGCCTGAGCGTGCACACAAATGCACGCAGACTTTTGCACAGATTCAGGGATTCAAGGACTGCTCAAAGCCCATCCATTCACACCAAGGTTAGGTGAGAGGGCGAGTCAGAGTTGAAGGCCCTGGTTTTACATATGGGGAAACGTGATTCCAGAAAGGGGGAGCTACTGGCCCTAGGACACACAGCAAGCCCCAGGACAAGGGGTGGCACAGGGAGAGTACCTGACGCCGGAGCTCCTGCAGCTCCTGCCGAGCCTTCAGCCATGAGCGCTCCAGCTCCTGCAGCCCAGTTCGCAGCTCCCTGGCCTCCTTCCCCACGGCTGTCCGTGCCTCCTCTAGGAGTGCCAGCTTCTGCTCCTTGTCCTCACTGGCAAGCTTCAGGCTGGAGAGGGCAGAGGTCAGCCCTGGGTCCTGGGAGTAGTCAGTGGCTCTACACAAAAGCTGCCTCCTCCAGTTCCTGGAGAGGGTCAGGTACTGCCCGCCTATGCGGCCTCTCCCAAGAACTGAGCCCTCCGGGGCTGGGGCCCAGGCTCTCGGCTGGGAGGGGTAGACCAGTGACTCCAGGAGGGGACCTGGTTTCCAGGGTGATGAGGCGGGTGGGTCTGAGTCTGGACCCAACCCTGCCCGCTACCCCTCTGCCCCTTTCCCCAATCAACAGGGAGGAAACCTTCCTAAAATGAGCCAGTTGCCAGGCTCTGCTTAGGAGACAGAGGATCCGTATCTGGGCAATTTCACCAGAACCTTGGGGTTGAAGTTAGATTTCAGGGATGGGATTCCATGAGGACTCAGGGCTGGTCCCCCCACGACTCCCCACCTGATGTGCTCACTCTGCCTTTTTCACAGCGGCCCGAAGTTTCTCCTTGGAGCTCCGCAGGGCCTTGCTCTCCTTGGCGCCGTCGCCCAGACTGCCCTGCAGCTCACCTGCCTCCTGGCGCTGCACCTCCCGCCCTCCTGGCTCCCATGCAGCTCTATGCGGATGGTCCCAGCTCAATCTCAACACCTTCCACTATCCTGTCCCTATTTCTATGGGTGGGGAAATGAAGGCACAGACACCTGGGGTAGCATCACCAGTAAGTGACCAAGATTAGATTCAAACCCAGGAAATATAACCCCAGAGTCAGTGTTCTAGTAACGCACGTGCACAATGAGTAATTGTGTGTGGCTCTGCTTCCACCACCCCCAACCCCGAAACACCAGAGAGCTGAGTGTTATTAGATTGATGGGGAGTTTGTTGGAGTTTTACATAAGTTTCTGATGCGCTGCAGAGTTTTGGGCAGCATTCACAGTTCCCTCCAGTTCAGCATTGGAGGCTGGCTCCGGCCTGGTTTCCACCTCCTGGAGTTCATAAAGCCTCATTCCTCCCACCCAGCCTGGAGGTGGCATTCCTGTCTGATGGATGGGCAGCTCCAGGGAAGATGGGGAATGTATGGCTGAAGGAGAAGGGCTGTCTGTGTGTGTGGAGAAGAATTTGGGAGGGCCCAGGCCAGCAGCCTCTGACTGTAGGAGCCTCCTTGAAAGGCATTTTTTCTCTTGGGAGCACCCCTTTGGCTCATCTGTGGCTCACACAATCTCTCAAAACTTTTACTGTGGCCCAGTGTGGTTGGGGCTGCTCCCCGACCTTGTGGATGGGGACCTTTGTCCAGCAAAGGGGCCCTAATTTTCCAGTGGAATCTGACAAGAGGAACGCCTTCTAGTGACCTAAGAAGAAGCAGACAGAAGGCTCAGAAAGGCCAGGAAGGCAACTCCTCCTCCTGACTGAAGACTTGTTTTGAGCGGGAACTCCCCTCTAAAGGTGAACACTGAGGGGTGGGAGGAGCTCCAGAAGCACCTGGACCCTGGTCACCCTTTCAAGGCAAAAGTCCTTAGGACCCTTGTTTGAAAGCATTGACTAAGCCCCAGAAAGGAGGTTCCAGGCCACTTCCTCCAGCCCTGGAGAGCACTCAGCCATGACAGCTTGTGCAGGACAAAGATGAGCCCCCTGGAGTGACTCCACCTCCCAGGAAATGCGACCAGCTGACAGCCTCAGCCCCTTGGACAGGGTGCCCAGGGGTGGAGCAGCTGAGCCGGGCCCCCTGAGCTGGCTGGAAGTGCTGGTCTTAGGGCACAGGCTGCTAGATTCTTGCTGCCCCTTTATAGAAGGGGTACTGGGGTGCAGAGAGGGTGGGGCATTGGCCCAGGGCCCCATAGAGGGGCAGCCGTGAAGCCAGGATGAGTACCCGCCTCCTGACTCACCAGCCCTGACTCTTTCTACCGCCCTTCCTAGGGGGCACCAGAGCTCCTGGTCAGCAGAGTCATCGCGCTGGCCCAGCTGAGGCCCTGCGGCAGAGAAAGCATGAGTAGGCCCCTGGGGCGGGGTCTAGGCAGGACCCAGTGTCCGGTGCCAGCCCTGCATAGTGAGGTGCCCCGTAGGTACTGAGTAGGAAGGGCAAGCAGGCAGGTCTGACAGCAGGGCCCCCAGCACCGGTGCCCCAGACTCCTGGCCTCTGGCCTGCCCTTGGGAAGGTGCCACTGAGCAGCCTCGGCTCCCAGAGCCAGGACACTGCAGCTTCTGTCCGCTGCTCAGGCCCCTGGGTAGGTCCTTCCCCTACACCATTTCAGGGCTATTTCCAGGGCCCTGCGCATGCCCAGCACTGTGCGGTGAGCTGGAGTGCTTCCCAAGGGTAGCCGGGCCATTTCCCCAGGCTTCCTGGTGCTCGGCAGCATTTTCAAGAGGCTCACGAGGCCCCTCATGATGAAGAGTGGGAAGCTGACATCTCCCCTGTGGGGGCTCGAGGAGGCCAGGGCACAGGAGTGTGAAGGCCCAGCCGGGTGGTGGGAGGGCCTGTGGAGAGGCTGAGAGCTGAGGGACAGGTGGGGTGAGCAGGCAGAGGCAGGGAGAGGGGCAGGCAGAGAGGCAGCAAGCTCTGGGGAGTGGGGATTACAACAGGCGGAAAGGGTGCAGAGTGCTGCAGAGGCCAGGGGCTGGGGGTGGGGGGACTGCAGTCGCTGTTCAGGACCTTGGGCCTTGAGCGTGCATTGAGTGGGCATTGAGTGGTTTTAAGCAGGAAGAGATGTGGTCAGGACCACAGTTAAGAAGGTTGCCACGGGGTGTGGCCTGACCTCAGGAACCCCCTGGGCTGCCTGCCTCAAGGTTCCAGGCAGGAGCACTGAGGCCAGCCTGGTCCAAACCTCCCCACAGGGTACTTGGCTCAAAGGATGACACATGAGGAAGCTCAGTCTTGTGGTCCAGCCCTTGGTGGGCACGGCTGTCACCCACTGGGGGGCCTCCCTTGCCACACAGACCCCTCTATCCCTCCTGAGCCTCATCCCCAACCTTCAGGCTGGGAGCAGATCCCTGAGTCCGAGCACCCAGGGGACTCTCAGGATTAGCATCACTGCGGGTGCTCCGAGCCTCAGCCTGGACCCTCCCAGGCACAGGGACCTTCACCTTTCCTCCCAGCCGCAGAAAGATTATTTCAGTCACCCCCGCTGTATATGCTGACCAACAACTGCTTCCTCCCTCAAGCCCAGCTCCAAGGACAGTTCTGCTTCTGAGTGAGCCACTGAGCCACCCCCTCACGCCACCATGCAGGGCTAATTTTTGTATTTTTAGTAGAGACGGGATTTCACCATATTAGCCAGGATGGTCTCGATCTCCTGACCTCATTATCCACCCACCTCACCCTTCCAAAGTGCTGAGATTACAGGCGTGAGCCACCGTGCCCGGCTAAAATATGAAAACTCTCTTGGCCAAGAGCTATCCCACTAGTACTATGGCACTCTTGTCCCTCCCTCAGGACACATCAGTTACTACCCTGTGATTCAGAAGCTGTAGGACTCATACATTGAAAAATTTTACCCTCATTGCTCACCTCCGTCCTGTTGCATGCATGTGTTGCACAATATTGAAAGTAATTTTTGTATTACACTCACTTCAATCACCAAAAGTTTAAGGTTGGCTTTTTATGTCATCTTTTAACAGTGTTTTGTGATCTTCAGCCATGGAATTATGTATACTGGAAGAAACATCAGGAAAAAAATCTGCTGTTGAAACATGTTGGAATAAATCTTTTCAGTCACTACTGACCAAAACACAGCAGAAAAAATTCAGGGAGTCAATTCTTGTGTTGATATTTTGCAACTAAAGAATCAGTTCAGACCAGACATGGTGGCTCATGCCTATAATTCCACTGCTTTGAGAAGCAAAACCAGGGGAATCATATGAGACTAGGGGTTCAAGACCAGCCTGGGCAACACAGAGAGATCCCATTTCTTTTTCTTTTTCTTTCTTTCTTTCTTTTTTTTTTTTTTTTTTGGAGATAGAGTTTCGCTCTGTTGGAGACCCCATTTCTATGAAAAAAATTTTTAAAAATTAGCTGGTTGTGGTGGTGCATTCCTCTTGTCCTAGCTAGTCAGGAAGCTGAGACAGAAGGATTGTGTGAGCCACGAGTTCAAGGTTACAGTGAGCTGATTGTGCCACTGCACTCCAACCTCTGCAACAGAGTGAGAGCCTATCTCTCATTACAGTAACAATAACTAAGAAGAATCACAATTGTAAGGCTACCCAAATAGAAGATATTAATATCCTGAGGAATCCACTGGGCTTCTGATGTTTGGAGCAGACAGCTCACCTAAGACATTCAGAATAAGCAGATGATTTTAGACAGTGAAAAGTCTCCACACAAGACATTGGGACAGGACCCTTGTCTAATCCCCTACCCCGTGCCTTCCACCTCGTTCTCCTCATTTTTCTCCTCCTTTTCCTTATTATTTGCTTATTCTTTAAGCAGTCTTCTCATTTGTTGTAGACCTGGTAGTTTTCAACCCATATTCATGATTTTTATGGTTGCTGCATAGACTAAATCATCAGACTATTGTTTTGAGTCTGGCTGTTGATAAGTTAAGGCTCATTCCTCCATCGTCTCTCTTCTTTCTTACCCAAGATGAATAATCTAGTTAGGAATCACAGGAACTCCCTCATTTGATGCCATTTGGAGGTTCAAGCCCCACAAACTCCTTTCTGTGAGTGAGAACCCTCATTCTGCCTCCACCACCAAACCACTGTAGAAACCCTGAGCCAGTCTCTTTTCTTGTTGTATTTAGTCATTTTGCACATTCCCGAGATATGAGCGCTAATCTTGGCAGACACATCCAGAGGTAATTAACCTTTCCATACTGACATGGGGAATGTGCGGCACCCCCAGATGTGCCATCCACACTACATTTTAGTTGAGATCTCTTGGCCTTTGCCTTGTTTCCACTAGAACTGATGCTGTGAGCTTGGTGCACGATTCCTAACCACAGGACACACCTGTTCCCTGAATGAACTCCGGGACAGAGCTGTACATGCCTGGTGTGGTTCATTAACCCCTGTTACGTTATGAAATCATGACATTACTTTGTTGTATTCTAGTTTTTCCCTAAAAATATGGCTAGTCATAGGGGTTCCTTCAAGTGTATATATTGGATTCTTTAATTTCTTATATATATTTAATTAAATCTTTAATTCAGTGTTGAGAAATTTAAAATGTGTTCAGTTTATTGAGTGAAGTCCTGCATGCCCTTGTTCGGTGGTTTTCTTTTTTCATTTCTCATATATTTTATTCATCTCTGTCTAACCCCTTTTCTACCAAATTATATGTGTTTACATTTGTAATATTTTAATGAGGTAAAATGAGCAAATAATAACCATCCAATAACGTGTACAATTTCAAAATAGTGACATAACCATTACCTTACTCAACATAGAAAAAATCAGTTACCCTCAAAACTTCCTCTTGTTTTCCTGTAACTCCTGCTTCCTCCACCTTCCCATCTCCTACCATGTCCGGAGTCAACTACTGATTTTCTTTATGTTACATTAGTTTTCATTTTATAGAATTTATAATAGCAGAATACTATGTAGGGACTTATATTTGTTTGTCTTATTTCACTCATGATACGTACTTGTGAATTTACCCTTGCTATTGAGCATATCCAGCAGTACCTGATTGTAACAGTGGGTGTTTTTCCAGTGAATGAATTTACCACTATTTGATTAAGCTGCTGATGGATATTTGGACTGCTTTCAGTATCTGGGTATTATTTTAAAAGCTGCTACTCTTCTTAGAGAAGTACATAGCTGACAAACACAACGTTCTTCTTCTTACAGCAATATGAAGAGCAGCTAAACTGGAAAAGCTGCAGTTTAATCAATTGTCTTCAATACATCATGAAATTGAAGTTACAGAATTCTCTGTGTGTGTGCGTGTGTGTGTATGTATGTGTGTGTGTGTGCGTGTGAAGAAGACAGAAAGAGAGAGAGAGAGTTTGTGAGTGAGAGAGAAGGAGGGAAAAAGAGAGAAAGAAGAGAAAGAGATCCTACATAACTGACTGTAATTTATGAGGAGCTCAAACAAATACAGGGACTGAGAGTCTTATTGGAAAAGGTCCACATAAGATGGAGAGGATGACTTGATGCACCTATATATGGTATATATTTACATAAGTGCCATTTTCTAATAATACAAAGAATCATGTACATGAGAATAAACACAGTGGCGGGTGTCCAGTGGTGAAATACAATGGTGATGCCAAACCCCAGCTCCAGCACCTTTTCCCCCCTCATTGCACCTGCCTTGATGTGTGTCCTGAGCGCCCCCTGGTGTCCTGAGTGCCTCCTGCTGTTCCTGAGCTCCCCTGCACGGAGGTTTGTCTGAGCTCACAGTGTCTTCCCCTGGCTGTGTCTTTTGTGTAAAAATCCATGGTTGTGTCCTCGTTGCTCAGGTAGCTCAGCTGAAGGAAAATCTGTTTTTTGGATGTGGATCTGGAGATGGTGACTGGACTCTTGAGGAGTGGGTTGGAATGTGAACTCCATCATGACCTGTGTACCTGATTCACTCCTATCCCTTCCCTGGGGGGCTGATGGATCCAGCTCCAGCAGAAAGCACAGGTTGTAATGGAGAATGCAGAGATGGCACAGGTGAGGGACAGGGTCTGTGAGGGCTTCACCAGGCCAGGAGTGCACCGGGAACCATAGTTGTCAGCATGCACAGGTTCTGAACAGCATGTTGAAATTCGCAAATATGCACATTTTGATGAAAATGAGGAACTCCCTGTTTTGCAATTTGTGGGTCTCCTAGAGCAAATAGTAGGTTCTGAAGTTAGAATTAGACAAAAATATGGTCACATTTTTTCTTCAAACTTTCAACCAAATAAGAAAGACAAACTGCCGACAGAAGAATGGGCATTGATTATGAAACTGATTATTTTCAGAATCAGGTTGACCTGTGAGAGCCTAAATGTGTCCTACTCCTGAATCCACAATGAGACCTGAGCAGCAATCACGGGCCATGGAGGTCGCTTCACGTGGGGAAACGTCTGACTCTGCGAAGCTGCACACGGTGGTCTCTGCAGGCACTTAGTTGTACAGGAACAGCTCCTCCCTCAGACTCAGAGTGAGGACAATGTGCTCTTTATCTGGGGGAGGTGAGGGTTAGTGTGTGAAAAGAAACAAACTAACTCTAATCAATATCTCTGTACTTGGACAGAAACCAAAGTTTACAAGAAACCATGAACTTGGGGTAAAGTAGGAAATTACAATTGTTTGCAGGCTGCATGCTTGCTTCTCCATGTCATCTAAGAGAACCAAGGAACATGATGTTTTCTTATGTACATATCCAAAAATGGTGTTTCCACGCTGAGAACGCACCTCCTCTACCTCCAACGTCAGAGAGCACCTGGACCAGGCACCCGGCACAGCTCTCTGACATCATAACCCAGTTTTTGACAAAGAAACACATCCTGGAGCTCCTCCCAACAATGACTGTGCACAGTGAAGATGCTAATGCGTGGCTGCTGCTGGACACATGGGGGATTCCTGATGGACAGCTATGCTCTGGGAAGAACCAATGGCCTTGATGGACTTAGCTTGAACCACAGGGTTGTTAGGAATCTCCATCAGACCCCCACCCTTCTCCAGCACTTGTGGTGAGATTGGCATAGCGGACTGACGGTGTCTGCAGCCTCACCCAGCCTCCTGCACACTTTTCTGCCTCTTGCCTCTCCCCTAGACTCCACCACCTGCACCACACACTAGACACCTACAAACATAAGGACATTTTGGTAAGAAACTGCCACACATCATCACTGTTTTTTCACTCACATCCACTCACGCTCAATATCTCTAGTTCTCCATTATTTGCCTTTTAAAATAGCAACAAGAAAACCCAGTTCAGCCCTAACTCTATGGTGAGCCATGTGCGTTCAGAGCTGATCATCAAATCAAAACTACTGGTAATTCTGGACTGGGGCTCTTCTCCCAGAGTTGTCAGGTCAGGGCTCTCCTGGTTTTCATTAGGAGAGGGAGGACCCTATTATCATGTCCCCTCCTCTGTAGGAAACTTTGAGGTGGGATGCCTGAGGAGACAGCAGAGCCCAGGGCAGATGTGAGACCCCTGGAGGAGTTTAGTGTTGATGGCAGCATTTGGAAAATATAATATTTTGTTATGTGATTTTCTCATTAAAATTACTAAGCAATCAGTGTTTTATTTCTCTTTTACATATTTGAAAAAATAGAACTCTAACTACATTTGCCAAACTTTAAGAGATATGAAGGGAGGAATAGAAAACAATGAAAAAATGAGGAGATTTCAACACCTCACCTTCAGTAATGTATAGAACACCCAGAGAAAGATTCTCAGGAAGCCCGTGGACTGAAGCACTGTTGAATAAACGGACCTAATAGACATCTACAGAACATCCCAACCCAGAGCAGCGTAATATGCCTGCTTCCCGAGCACACCATAAATGTTCTTCATGATAGGTGATATATTAGAAAAAATGACTCTCGGCATTTAAAAAAGTAATGACAAGCATTCTCTAAGTTTTTCAAAAATGAGTGAAGTGCCAACCTTCTAAAATCTTTCTAAGAGGCTACAATTACCTTATTACAAGTAATAGACAATGGCGAAAGAAGAAAATTAAACTTCAGACAAATTTTCTTAGTACATATGAATAAACTACTCCCAAATAATAGTCAAATTCTTTAAGACTTTAAAAGGATCATACAACATGACAAACTCTAATTGATTTTTGAGATGCACTGATTATTCAACATCTTCAAATCAGTAAGTTAGGAGTGCTAAATTAAGAGAATAAAGGAAGGCTGGGTGGGGTGACTCAAGCCTGTAATCCCAGTACTTTGGGAGGCCGAGATGGGCAGATCACGAGGTCAGGAGATCGAGACCATCCTGGCTAACACGGTGAAACTCTGTCTCTACTATAACATACAAAAAACTAGCTGGGCGTGGTGGCAGGCACCTGTAGTCCCAGCTACTCAGGAAGCTGAGGCAGGAGAATGGCATAAACCCGAGAGGCAGAGCTTGCAGTGAGCTGAGATCCTGCCACTGCACTCCAGCCTGGGCGACAGAGCGATACTCAGTCTCAAAAAAAAAAAAAAAAAAAAGGAGAATGAAGGAAAAAATCCATTAACTTCTGATCAGACACAGAAAATAACGTTTTAAAAATTCAAGATTTCATAATAAAAACTCTAAAAAGGAGGAATGCGGCTCCTTCCGCGAATCGCAGCCTCTGGGACCAGGGTCGCTCCGTCCATGACTTCCTACAGCTATCTCCAGTGGTCGGCTATGTCGTTCGGAGGCCTGGGCGGCGGCTCCGTGCGTTTTGGGCCGGGGGTCGCCTTTCGCGCGCCCAGCAAGCATGGGGGCTCCGGCGGCCGCTGTGTGTCCGTGTCCTCTGCCCGCTTCGTGTCTTCATCCTCCTCTGGTGGCTACGGCGGCATCCTGGCCGCGTCCGACGGGCTGCTGGCGGGCAACCAGAGGCTCACCATGCAGAATCTCAACGACCGCCCGGCCTCCTACCTGGACAAGGTGCGCGCCCTGGAGGCGGCCAACGGCGAGCTGGAGGTGAAAATCCACGACTGGTACCAGAAGCAGGGGCCCGGGCCCTCCCGCGACTACAGCCACTACTACACCACCATCCAGGACCTGCGGGACAACATTCTTGGTGCCACCATTGAGAACTCCAGGATTGTCCTGCAGATCGACAATGCCCGTCTGGCTGCAGATGACTTCCGAACCAAGTTTGAGACGGAGCAGGCTCTGCGTATGAGCGTGGAGGTCGACATCAACGGCCTGCGCAGGGTGCTGGAGGAGCTGACCCTGGCCAGGACTGACCTGGAGATGCAGATCGAGGGCCTGAAGGAAGAGCTGGCCTACCTGAAGAAGAACCATGAGGAGGAAATCAGTGTGCTGAGGGGCCTAGTGGGAGGCCAGGTCAGTGTGGAGGTGGATTCAGCTCCAGGCACTGATCTCGCCAAGATCCTGAATGACATGCGAAGCCAATATCAAGTCATGGCCGAGCAGAAGCGGAAGGATGCTGAAGCCTGGTTCACCAGCCGGACTGAAGAATCCAACCGGGAGCTGTCTGGCCACACGGAGCAGCTCCAGATAAGCAGGTCCGAGGTCACTGACCTGCGGCGCACCCTCCAGGGTCTTGAGATTGAGCTGCAGTCCCAGCTGAGCATGAAAGCTGCTTTGGAAGACACACTGGCAGAAACCGAGGCGCGCTTTGGAGCCCAGCTGGCGCATATCAGGGACTGATCAGTGGTGTTGAAGCCCAGCTAGGCGATGTGCGAGCTGATAGTGAGCGGCAGAATCAGGAGTACCAGCGGCTGATGGACATCAAGTCGCGGCTGGAGCAGGAGATTGCCACCTACCGCAGCCCACTCGAGGGCCAGGAAGATCACTACAACAACCTGTCTGCCTCCAAGGTCCTCTGAGGCAGCAGGCTCTGGGGGCTTCTGCTGTCCTTCGGAGGGTGTCTCCTGGGTAAGGGGATGGGAAGGAAGGGACCCTTACCCCTGGCTCTTCCCCTGACCTTCCAATAAAATTTTATGGGGGGGGGGGTAAAGGAGGAATGCAAGACTATAACCTGTACATAATAAAAGTCATTATTTAAAGCCACACTTTTATCATACTTAGGCACTAAAAGTTAAAACATTTTGCTATAGTATTTGTAAAAATGCCAGAATAAACTTGATGACATTTTACTGCCAGATTTCACAATAATCACAAAAGCAGAGTAATAACAACAGGATAGTGTTGGCCTAAATGTGTAGAATGAGCTGAAAAATAAACTGATATATTGACGGCAAACTGATTTTCATCATGAGAACCAACAATACACAGTGGATAAACCAAAGTCTCTCCCTAAGAGGGTGTTAGAAAAACTGAATCTACACATGCAAAGAATTGAGAATTTTAGGTGAGAATAAACACAAAAATCCCTCTGAATGGGCTAAATATTTCAATATATGGCTTGCAATTGCAAAATTTCCACCAACCAAAACATAATATTAACTGTCCGGAGCTGCACGCCCCGGCCATAGCGAATAATAATTAAGGATTAAACGCCTGAGCTGTGTTCATTTCCACCCCACACCTTCTCCCTATCTTTGCCTTTTTTCCCCTGTACTAATACCTCATTAAAGATGGCGCTCTTCCTGCTGCTTCTTCACTCACTTTTCCCGCGCCCGCGAAAATTGTTCCTTAATAGCGCAAGCGCAACATGACGTCCGACTGGAGAAACCGAAACTAACCTGGCCACGCCCTCGGCAATGAGATCATTTCCGCCTTAGCCCAACCCCTTCCCTTCCAAGTGTATATAAGGCAGTGCATTACTGCCATTAAACGAGACTTGATCAGAGCACTGTCTTGTCTCCATTTCTCGTGTCTCTTGTTCCCCAAATTCCCACCCCCTCCTCCAGGGCCTACACTGATTATCCCGCGGGCCGGGATACGTGGCGCCCGAACAGGGACCTGGAAACGAGGGACTCCGTGAGGAAGAGGACGCCAAAGGACGGTCGACCGCTAACGAAGACAAAAGGAGTCAAACTCTTCCGATCACCGCGGGAACCTGCCGCGTCAGAATCGAAGGTAAGTGACGCGTCCGAAATGGGAGAAGAATTAAGCCAACATCAAATATATGTAGGACAATTAAAAGAGGCTTTAAATATACGAGGAGTAAAGGTTAAAGGTAATGATTTGTTTAAATTTTTTGATTTTGTAAAAGACACTTGCCCTTGGTTCCCACAGGAAGGAACTATTGATATTAAAAGATGGCGTAGAGTAGGGGATTGTCTTCAGGACTATTATAATACTTTTGGGCCAGAAAAAATTCCTGTAACCGCCTTCTCTTATTGGAACCTCATTAGAGATTCAATAGATAAGAAGGAGGCCAATCCGCAAGTCATGGCTGCGGTCACTCAGACAGAGCATATTTTAAAGGTTAGCTCCCGCTCTAACCTCACAAAGCCTCCGCAAGATACGGAGGAAGATCTCATTTCCCTCGAAAGTGATAATGAGGAAATCAAGTCTCCTTCTGTAACAGATAAAGAAATACCACACAAAAACAAACCAAAAAAATACCCAATTTTACAGATGCTTCAAAAGGAGGAGGAAATTAATAAGCCTAATCAATCGGATATAAATTGGGATGATTCAGAGGAAGAGGTGGCTAAATATCACAACCCTGATTTGCCTCCCTGTTCTTCATACCCACCCCCATATAATAAGACACATAATGAGGCTTCTGCGCCCATTGTTATGGCAGCAATAGATCCCAAAGAAGAATTAAAGCAAAAAATTGCTCAACTAGAAGAACAGATTAAACTTGAAGAGTTACATCAATCATTGATAATTAGGCTCCAAAAGCTAAAAACAGGAAATGAAAAAATACCTAACTCAGATGCTATGGAGGGTTCCTTGCGCCCACTTCAGCGGCCTGGACAACATGTTCCAAGAGGGGGGTTAGTTGCTAGCCGACATAGAGAAGACTCCTCCCCCAAAGACGTTTTTCCAGTCACGGAAACCATAGATGAACAGGGACAGGCTTGGAGGCATCATACTGGATTTGATTTTACTATTATAAAAGAGTTAAAGACTGCTGCCTCTCAGTATGGGGCTACTGCTCCATATACTCTTGCTATAGTGGAATCTGTAGCTGAGAATTGGCTCTCTCCTACAGACAGGAATACCTTAGTCAGGGCAGTTCTTTCTGGGGGAGACCACTTAATTTGGAAGTCAGAGTTCTTTGAAAATTGTAGAGATACAGCTAAAAGAAATCAACAGGCAGGAAACGGTTGGGATTTTGATATGTTGACTGGTTCAGGTAATTATGCAGACACTCAGGCCCAAATGCAATATGACCCTGGACTGTTCTCACAAATCCAGGCTGCTGCTACAAAGGCCTGGAGAAAACTTCCCGTTAAAGGAGATCCAGGGGCCTCACTCACAGCGGTTAAACAAGGACCCGATGAGCCATTTTCAGACTTTGTGCATAGACTTATGACCACGGCAGGTAGAATCTTTGGAAATGCAGAAACGGGTGTAGATTATGTTAAACAGTTAGCTTATGAAAATGCTAACCCCGCCTGCCAAGCGGCAATCAGACCTTATCAAAAGAAAACAGATTTAACAGGATACATTCGCCTTTGTTCAGATATTGGGCCCTCATATCAACAAGGCCTAGCAATGGCCGCCGCTTTTAGCGGCCAAACAGTAAGAGATTTCCTCATTAACAAAGGTAAAGATAAAGGGGGATGTTTTAGATGCGGCAAAAGGGGACACTTTGCAAAAGATTGCTGTGAAAACCAAAATAAGAGTCCAGAAGCAAAAATCCCAAGCCTTTGCCCAAGGTGTAAAAGAGGAAGGCACTGGGCAAATGAATGTAAATCTAAAACTGACATTCAAGGAAATCCTTTACCCCCCAGGCAGGGAAACGGGATGAGGGGCCAGCCTCAGGCCCCGAAACAAGCATATGGGGCAGTCAGCTTTGTTCCAGCCAGCAACAGCAATCCATTTCAAAACTTAGTAGAGCAACCCCAGGAAGTGCAGGATTGGACCTCAGTTCCACCTCCCACACGATACTAACACCTGAAATGGGACCGCAAACCTTAAATACCGGAATATATGGACCCTTACCACCTAACACTTTTGGGCTACTTTTAGGAAGAAGTAGTGTCACCATGAGAGGCTTACAAGTCCTCCCTGGAGTTATCGATAATGATTATGAAGGAGAAATTAAAATTATGGCCAGAGCTATTGATAGTATTATTACTGTCCCTCAAGGAGTTAGAATAGCTCAGTTACTCCTGCTACCTTTGGTTAAAACAGATAATAATATCCAATACTCTAATAGAAATATAAAAGGTTTCGGATCATCAGATATATATTGGGTGCAACCAATTACAAATCAAAAACCCTCTCTAACCTTATGGTTAGATGGGAAGGCATTCACTGGACTAATAGACACAGGGGCTGATGTAACTATCATTAAACAGGAAGATTGGCCCTCTCATTGGCCTACCACAGAAACTTTAACTCACTTGAGAGGAATTGGACAAAGCAGCAATCCTAAACAAAGTTCTAAATACCTAACATGGACAGATAAAGAAAACAATTCAGGCCTCATTAAGCCATTTGTCATCCCTTACCTACCTGTTAACCTTTGGGGGCGAGATCTACTTTCTCAAATGAAAATTATAATGTGTAGTCCAAATGATATAGTTACTGCACAAATGTTAACTCAAGGATACACCCCTGGTAAAGGTCTTGGAAAAAGAGAGAACGATATCCCACAGCCTATACTGGTTTCAGGACAACTTGATAAAAAGGGGTTTGGAAATTTTTAGCTCAGGCCACTGACATACCTGCACCCCAAAGGTGCACTGACCCCATTACTTGGAAGTCAGATGAGCCCGTTTGGGTTGATCAGTGGCCTTTACTCAATGATAAACTAAGTGCTGCCCAACAGTTAGTGCAGGAACAACTAGCAGCAGGACATATTGAGGAAAGTAATTCCCCTTGGAATACACCTATTTTTGTTATTAAAAAGAAGTCTGGTAAATGGAGGCTCTTACAAGATTTAAGAGCAGTAAATATCACTATGATCCTTATGGGTGCCTTACAACCAGGATTGCCTTCACCGGTTGCGATTCCTCAAAAATATTTTAAAATCATTATTGACCTTAAAGATTGCTTTTTTACAATTCCCCTTCACCCTGCTGATCAGAAAAGATTTGCCTTTAGTCTTCCATCTACAAATTTTAAACAACCAATGAAGCGCTATCAATGGAAAGTCTTACCTCAGGGTATGGCCAATAGTCCTACCTTGTGTCAAAAATATGTAGCTGCCGCTATAGAGCCAGTCAGAAAAACATGGGCACAAATGTATATTATACATTATATGGATGATATTTTAATAGCAGGAGAAATTGGCGAACAAGTCTTACAGTGCTTCGCCCAACTCAAACAAGAGTTAACAGCAGCCGGACTACAAATAGCCCCAGATAAGGTACAATTACAAGATCCATACACTTATCTTGGTTTCCAGATTAATGGACCCAAAATCATTAATCAAAAGGCCGTTATACGTCGTGATCATTTAAAAACTTTAAATGATTTCCAAAAATTACTGGGAGACATAAATTGGCTTCGACCGTACTTAAAGCTCACCACAGGAGAGTTAAAACCTCTTTTCGATATATTAAAAGGAGACTCTAATCCAAAATCCCCCAGGTCCATTACTAAAGAAGCATTAATAACACTCCAACAGGTAGAACATGCCATTGCAACACAATTTGTTACCGGTATTGATTATTCTCAGCCATTAATATTCCTTATTTTTAACACAACAATAACCCCTACTGGCCTATTTTGGCAGAACAATCCCATTATGTGGGTACACCTGCCCTCCTCCCCTAAAAAGGTTTTGTTGCCTTATTATGATGCCGTAGCTGATCTAATTATCTTGGGAAGAGAAAACAGTAGAAAATACTTTGGAATAGAACCCTCTACCATTATACAGCCCTACACTCAATCACGCATCCATTGGCTGTTACAAAATACGGAAGCCTGGCCAATTGCTTGCGCTTCTTATACTGGCACAATTGACAACCATTACCCACCTAACAAACTTATTCAATTTTGTAAACTTCATGCGTTTGTATTTCCCCATATTACCAGTAAAGAACCTCTCAATGACGCATTACTAATTTTCACTGATGGATCTTCCACAGGACTTGCCGCTTACACTTACAATAATGTAGTCGTTAAATTCCAGACCACTTATACATCAGCTCAGCTGGTCGAATTGCAAGCTATAATTGCAGCACTATCAGCTTTTCCTTGTCAGCCACTTAACATTTATACAGACAGCGCCTACCTGGCTCATTCAATACCTCTCTTAGAGACCGTGTCTCAAATTAAACATGTTTCAGACACAGCTAACCTATTTTTACAATGTCAACAACTTATCCGAAAAAGGACTACTCCCCTTTTTTCTTGGACATATTAGAGCACATTCAGGATTACCGGGACCTCTAACACAAGGTAACGCAACAGCTGACACGGCAACAAAAACCATAGCCACAGTCACTACAGACAATTTGCAACAAGCGCAAAAAGCACATGCCTTACATCATTCAAACGCCCAAACCTTAAGACTTATGTTTAAACTTACCAGAGAACAAGCTCAACAAATAGTTAAACAATGCGCCAACTGCATAACATATTTACCTGTTCCCCATCTAGGAGTTAACCCCCGAGGACTCATCCCCAACGAAATTTGGCAAATGGACGTTACTCACCACTTAGAATTCGGTCAACTAAAATATATCCATGTATGCATAGACACCTATAGTGGATTCATCAGTGCAACTCTCCAAACAGGAGAGGCCACCAAACATGTCATAGCTCATTTATTACACTGCTTTTCTATTTTAGGAATACCCAAACAAATCAAAACAGATAATGGCCCCGGTTATATAGCCAAAACCTTCTTACAATTTTGTAATACCCTACAAATTAAACATACCACAGGCATTCCCTATAATCCCCAAGGACAAGGTATAGTAGAAAGAGCTCATCTGTCATTAAAAACTATTATCACAAAATTAAAAGGGGGGAGCTGGTACCCCGTGAAGGGTACCCCCAGAAACATACTCAATCATGCCCTGTTTATCCTTAATTTTTTAAATTTGGACAGTCATGGAAAATCGGCTGCTGACCGTTTCTGGCATCCTGAATCTCAAAAACAGTTTGCAATGGTAAAATAGAAAGATCCACTTGATGGTTCATGGCATGGCCCCGATCCAGTTTTAATTTGGGGAAGAGGCTCAGTATGCATCTTCTCACAAAAAAATGATGCAGCCAGATGGCTGCCTGAAAGATTGGTAAGACAAATAAATCATAACCATTGTCAGTCCAGGGAAGATAAATCTCCCTGAGAAGTTCTTTCCTTCTTGTTTTTCAGAAAATGAAGCCTAACATGAAATTCCTTTGGAGAATAATCGCTCTATATAACATAGTGACAGTCTATGCAGGTTTTGGTGACCCTCGTAAGGCAAAAGAATTATTACGAAAACAATACGGCCAGCCTAGTGACTGCAGAGGGGGACAAATATCTGAACCTCCGTCAGATAGAATCACCCAGGTGACCTGCACGGGCAAGACAGCTTACCTAATGCCAAACCAGTTATGGAAATGTAAGTCTACCCCAAGAGATACCTCACCTAACGGGCCGCTCCTAGAATGCCCTTGTAGCTCTTTCCAATCTTCTGTACATAGTTCCTGTTATACCTCCTATCAACAATGCAAATCAGGCAATAGAACATATTATACGGCCACGTTACTAAAAACACAAACTGGAGGCATCAATGACGTAGAAGTATTAGGATCCACTAATAAGCTTGTACAATCTCCTTGTAACGGCCAAAAAGGAAAGCCTGTTTGTTGGAGCACTACCGCCCCCATTCACATTTCTGATGGAGGAGGCCCATTAGATACTGCAAGAATTAAAACCGTCCAGAAAAAATTAGAAGAAATTCATAAAGCTTCATATCCTGAACTTCAATATCACCCTTTAGCCCTGCCTGAGCTTAGAGGTAATTTTAAGCTCGATGCCCAAACCTTTGATATCCTCAATGCTACTTACAATTTACTTCAAATGTCCAATACAAGCCTGGCCCACGATTGTTGGCTTTGTCTTAAAATGGGCCCCCCTATTCCTCTAGCCATACCTAACCTTTCATTGCCCTATGTCAATTACTCAAATGAATCCTTAGTAAATAATTCCTGTCCTATTACCCCCCCCCTTAGTTCAACCGATGACGTTTTCTAATTCTTCTTGCCTTTTTTCACCATCATATAATAGCACTAAAGAAATTGATTTAGGCTATGTCATGTTTGGTAACTGTACTTCCATAATCAATGCCACCAACCCTTTGTGTGCTATAAATGGCTCGGTTTTCGTTTGTGGAAACAACATGGCATATACGTATCTACCTACAAATTGGACAGGGCTTTGTGTTCTGGCCACTCTTCTCCCCGACATTGATATCATCCCTGGAGATGAACCTATCCCCATCCCCGCTATTGAACATTTTATTTATAGACCGAAACGAGCCATACAATTTATTCCCTTGTTGGCTGGACTAGGAATCACCACTGCTTTTACTACAGGAGCCACAGGCCTAGGAGTCTCACTAACCCAATATACTAAATTATCCAATCAACTAATCTCAGATGTGCAGACCTTATCCAGTACTATACAAGATTTACAAGACCAAGTAGACTCGTTAGCTGAAGTAGTTCTCCAAAATAGAAGAGGTCTAGATTTGTTAACAGCAGAACAGGGAGGGATATGTTTGGCTTTACAGGAAAAGTGCTGTTTTTACGCCAACAAATCCGGAATCGTCAGAGATAAGATAAAAACTTTGCAAGAAGAACTGGAAAAGCGCAGAAAAGGCCTGGCCGCCAATCCACTATGGACTGGACTCGATGGACTTCTCCCCTATCTCCTGCCATTTCTTGGTCCTTTACTCACTCTTCTACTTTTCCTCACTCTCGGGCCTATAATCCTTAATAAGCTTATGGCATTTGTCAGACAACAAATCGAGGCCTTCCAGGCCAAACCTATACAGGTCCATTATCATCGCCTTGAGATGACTGAAAATGGTGAGTCTTATTTACCTTAATAAGACCACCTCCCCTGTGTGCTGAACTGGACAGTCAATGACGGGTAAGAGGACACTATCTCCATCGGAGCCTAAGACAGGAGGGCCGCCCTTGCTGCTGCCTTATCCCATGACGGGCCTAGAAGGTGGGGGTGAGTTGACCCAACCTAAGACAGGCGCAGTTCCCGAGGGGTTTTCTTATCATAAAAATATAAAAAGGGGGACCTGTCCGGAGCTGCACGCCCCGGCCATAGCGAATAATAATTAAGGATTAAACGCCTGAGCTGTGTTCATTTCCACCCCACACCTTCTCCCTATCTTTGCCTTTTTTCCCCTGTACTAATACCTCATTAAAGATGGCGCTCTTCCTGCTGCTTCTTCACTCACTCTTCCCGCACCCGGGAAAATTGTTACTTAATAGCGCAAGCGCAACATGACATCCGACCGGAGAAACCGAAACTAACCTGGCCACGCCCTCAGCAATGAGATCATTTCCGCCTTAGCCCAACCCCTTCCCTTCCAAGTGTATATAAGGCAGTGCATTGCCGCCATTAAACGAGACTTGATCAGAGCACTGTCTTGTCTCCATTTCTCGTGTCTCTGATTCCCGAAATTCCCACCCCCTCCTCCAGGGCCTACACTGATTATCCCACGGGCCGGGATAATTAACAATGGTTTCCTCTATTTCACATTAAAAGAACAGACAACAAAAGCAGAAAACATTTCTCACGTTAGTGTCCATCTTTCCATTAACTTTTATAGAGCAAATTATCTATCCACTTATTTGCAACACCCTTTTTGAAGCACTATGTATTAAATATTGCATAATTTAAGTGTGCAGTTTAATGAACACTGAAGCTGAGCATGATGCTGCGTATGTGTAGTCCCAGCTACACGTGGCAGAGGGAGGAGGATTACTGGAGACACAGGGTCTGAGGCTGTAGAGAGTTATGATCTCACCACTGAGCTCCAGCCTGGATGACAAAGCAAGACCACGTCTCTAGAGGAAAACACATGTAATTTCACATGTGCTTACCTGTGCATCCAATATAACAATCCAGATAACGATGAATTACGCTTAAAAGCTTCCCTGTCTTCCTGTGATTCCTGTGTCCCAGTCATTTTCCTCTCTCCATACTGAGTCAATCTCTCATGTTTGTTACCTCAGATCTATTTTTCAAGATTTTGTTGAAGTGAAATCTTATAGTTTCCATTTCATTTCATTTGTGTGGCTTCTCGGTCAGCATAATTACCTATGAGTCAGTAATTTGGTTGTGAACAAAGAATGTGTTGATTCTCATGAGGAACAGTATTCCAGTTAATGAGTGCCTCCTATTTCTTTATAAATCTCCTTAATATTTGTGTTATTTCCAGTTTCTGAGTATGAAAAATATAGCTTCTACTTGGCCTGGAGATGCAGGCATCCCATAAAAATTATATGATTTTTACAACAACTAACCTTACTGAGCTGCAAATCAGCACATTTTCTTTAATACACGAGTTTATTGATGTTATAGGACAAAAAAGAGCCTTTACATCTTGAGAAAGTCAGTGACTTTCAGGGATAAACAGGAAGAGAATATGACCTTATCTGGGGCAGTGTCCAGCAAATTCAGATAAGCTAATGCAAGACTAAATTAGACATATATACTCAATTGTTTACAATTGAGTATAATAAAGAAGCTGTTGTTTAAATGATCAGAGGACATACGACTGAGGGACTCCTACTGCTATTGAAACCTTTCTCCCGGGACTGAGGACACATCACAAAAATCTCCACGCTCTCCCTCCTGAGATGATTCTGCCTGGGCAAGGGGAACAGGAGCTGTGGCCGAAATGCATCCAGACACACCTCCCCTGCCACCACTACATTACCAAAGAATTAACATGCAGGGGCAAAGCCACTAACATCTCTGTGTCACTGGCACTGGAGCAACTCATAGAAACTGTGTTAGCAGAAAGAAAAGCTCCAAAGCTCTGTCCATTCTCTCAGGAATGAGACTCATGTCCCACCTCCTCTCTTTATCCTCAGGAAAAACAGCCTCATCCTGCTGGGAAGGGCAGAAAAGAGGAAGCTGAAGACATCAGTGTAAGACATAGTGGCTGCTGGAAGAAGATCTGGGGAAAAACAAGGAGACACTCTACCTAGGAATGGGAGGAAGATGCGTGGATCAGCATCGCACCTGCAGGAGGGACAGGGATACTTGGAAGGACACACCCTGAGCCAGGACTGCGATGTCTGCCTGGAGTATGGCTCCCTCAGGAGGACAGAGAGTGCCTGTTTGCTGCAGTCCTTCCCACCACATTGACAATTGTCAGGTCCTTGTGGCTCTGGCATGAACTGAGGGAGATGAAAGTCAGAGTCTCCCTGGATAGCACAATTTAAGGGCCAAAGCCAAGAGGGAAACAAAATGAAGGTGTCACTGGAGGAATCTGAGTGTCTGGTGACTGCAGAGGAAAGGCACTTCACTTCCGGCAGCCACCGCAGTCATGACTTTCAAATGTAGCCCTGAGTAGTTTCACATAATTTTCTACAATAAAAGCCTAGAAAAGATAGGGTGTGATCATTTATGAAAAAATGCAAAAATTATAAAACAAATAATTAGCTGTCATCCGGAATCTGATAGGAGTATCTGTGGAACATAAATTTTGAAATAACTGCATAAATACTTTGAAACATTTACACTGGATCCCATAGTTAGTCCACATATAACTTCATAAGAAATTGCCAACATGCGGTTATTTTAATAACTAATACTTTATGAATACCATGCTGATGAATGGAACAAAGACCACAGAGTAGGGTCTATTGGAACTATTGGCAAAAAGCCAACATTGTAAAATATTTAGCGAGATTTATTCTGAGTCAAATGGGAGGCCCGTGCCCTGCGACACAGCCCCAGAGATCTTGAGAACATGTGCCCAAGTGGTTTGATGGCAGCATAAATTTAATAACATCAATCGATACATGTGAGATATATGTTGACTTGGTCCATAAACACAAAACTGCTAGAAGTAAGGCAATGTGGGGAGGGGATCACAGTTTACAGGTGGATTCAAAGATTTTCTGGTTGACAATTGATTGAAAGACTTAAGTTTTTTATCTAAAGTCCTGAAATCAGCATAACAAAGTGTCTGAGTTAAGATAATGGGTTTTGGAGAACAAGATTCAAACTACTGAAGAAGTCTCTTTTTGTTTTTTTTTTCTTTTGAGACGGAGTCTCGCTCTGTCACCCAGGCTGACGTGCAGTGGTGCGATCTCGGCTCACTGAAAACCCCGCCTCCTGTGTTCATGTCATTCTCCTGCCTCAGCCTCCCGAATAGCTGGGACTATAGGCGCCCGCCACCACACCCGACTAATTTTGTGTATTTTAGTAGAGACTGGGTTTCACCATGTTAGCCAGGATGGTCTGGATCTCCTGACCTCGTGATCTGCCTGCCTCGGCCTCCCAAAGTGCTAGGACTACAGGCGTGAACCACCGTGCCCAGCCCCTGAAGAAGTCGCTTATGTGGCCACCCTTAGAGAAAACAGATGGCAAATATTTTCTGTTAAGACCTTTAAAAGATGCTAGACTCTCAGCTAATCCCCTCAGTATAACAAAAGACCTGGAAAGGGAAGGAGATTCTCTGCAAAATGTAAATTTCTCTCACAAAAGATAACTGTGCAGGGCAATTTGAAAATATGTCAAAGAAATATATTTTAGGGTAAAAGCCTTTGATTCATTTCAAGGCCTGCTCGCTGTCATGTGATGCTATTCTTGAGTCAGGTTGGAATTTGGTATCTTACTTCTACAAAGAATCTGTTTCCTGAGGCTTGAATTCTCTGTTTTCATGAAAATGCTGGCTAGTCGTGCTTGAATTCCAAAGGGAGGAGAGTATAATGAGGCATTTCTGATCCTCTATTTCTAACATGACCTGAGCTAGTTTTTCAAGTGTCTCTGGAGCCACTTAGTGAAGAGAAAGGGTCCATCCAGTCAGTTGGGACACTTAGAATTCTACCTTTACTTCATAGGACGTATATGAGACTTCTCCTAGCCAGGGGTATCAGAAGACTATTTATTGAGGCAATCATACTGAAGTTGAGACTTGAAAGATGGTCTCAGATTCCTCCCTGCAAACCTTTTATCCTGACAGGAGAAGAAGAAAACTTACCAGAAAAGTAAAGCAACGATCTCTCTGAAATTGCCCATCTGGGAAACACCAGGACACTGGCCTCTCCATCCTTCTCCCATCCTGGGATTTAAGAAGTTACAACCCCCCACCTCTGCCCAGGAAGCCAAGGCAGCAGCTTGGAGCTGGAGCCAGAGGCAGAGCCACCCATCCATGGGGAGCTGGGCCTCCTCTGCGCCCCCCGCCATGCTGAGTCAGGCTTTGAAATGCGGTCATCATTGGGAAGTGGTTCTTGTTGTGGCCCCATCCCCCTGTGTTATTTTCCTACCTTGGCTCACTTAACATTTCAATCTGGCTCTGAGAGGAGACTCAGCATTTCCTTTATCCCCATTTACTGTGGATGCTCGGAAAGGAGTGGGAGAAGCTGGGCGCCGCAGTGTGTGTGCCTCACTGTTGCCCTTACCCCTGAGGGAGGGGCTGGCCAGGAGAACCTGGGACCTCCCCTCCTGTTCCTGCACCTGCCCCTCCCTGGTCCCTCACTGATGAGCCCCCCAGATGCAGAGGCTCCTTCTCTCCCTGACACTGCAGCCAGGTAGAGGCAGCTGCAGCCACAGCCCTGGGAGGGGTGGGAGACACTGAGGCAGGTGCAGGGGCAGGGTCTGGCTCCCCTCAGTTCAGTGTGGCCTGCAGGAGCTGCCTGGAACTGTCTGGTTTGACATGGCTCCCCCCAAGGGAGCTGATGAGTGTGGGGGCAGGAGCACTGCCTCATCAGGCATCCCCTCACCTGCACCAATGAGGAGGAGATCCTGGAGCTGGGGCATTAAGATCCACAGATTGTTTTCTCCATGTTGCGAAGGGCAGGGCTTGGAATTCACGAGGCAGGTGGCGAGCCAAGTCCAGTTCCACTGCACGGCATCCTCCATGGCAGAAAGGACTTGCCCCCCATCACCCTGACAGTGGCTTGCCTGCCCCTAGAGCAGCCAGCTCCCAGGACAGGCTTAACTTGTTCCTTTGTTCATCCTCTTTAAGAATCACTCAGAGCAAGACACGGTGGCTCACGCCTGTAATCCCAGCACTTTGAGAGGCCGAGGCGAGTAGATCACTTGAGGTCAGGAGTTCGAGACCAGCCTGGCCAAGGCGGGGAAACCCCGTCTCTACTGAAAATACAAAAATTACCCAGGCATGATGGTGTGTGCCTGTAATCCCAGCTAGTTGGGAAGCTGAGGCAGGAGGATTGCTTGAACCCAGCTGGCATGTTGGAAGTTGCAATGAGCTGATATTGCACCACTGTACTCCAGCCTAGAGATGAAGCAAGTTTCCATCACACACACACAAAAAATAGGATCACTCAGGACACCAACATGGGCTGAGAAATGCTCCTGGTATCAACAGACCTGCAGCAGTTGATGAAAACAAAGCTGCAATCAGGGAAGTGGCTGAGGGAGTGAGGCCCCCGAACCACCGCCCCAGAGCTCTGTCCCAGGTCCCGGGGGTCTCAAGTTTGACCCCCTGTGCCACATGGGGAGGGGTCATCTGGGAGACTTGTTTCCGTGGGAATCTCAGGCCTGGGGCCTGAGTGGGGAGATGTCCGAAGCCTCTGGCCTGGGCCCACGGTGAGGCCGCAGAGCAGCCCGGCCATTCCTCTGGGAGCAGCCGCAGGGAAAGCTGTAAAGCAGGGAAACTGGACACGTCCAGGCCGGAAAGAGCAAAGCAAAAGTGCTCCTGGGTGCACTGCACCCCACAGTCCAACCCCTCTCCCCCAGGAGCTACGGGTCACACTCTGAGCCTCTGTTTGAAGTGGGCCCTGACTGGACATCCTCATCTGGGGACATGAGCCAGGGTCACGCAGCACCACTATGCAGCTCTCCAAGTCCTCGTGGCCACCCCATCCTCTGTAGGGGTGCTGGGCCTTACTCTGCACCTATCCCTTGGAGTATTTGATTTCCAGAGCAGCAGGAGGCCTGCCTCGCATGGGGGGGGGGCATCCACTCGTGCAGAGTCCGGCTTTTCCCCAGCAGCTCGCTGGAAACGTGAGCAGGCATCAGACCGTAAGCAGTCTCCCTAACGGTTAGAGTGGGCCCGGCGGTGTCCGTGTGTGTACGTGTGCACATGTGTGCGTATGTGTGTGCATGTGTGCATATGTGTGTGCACGCACCTGCACACACATCTTCAGATGCACGTCCACTGTCTAGACCCCATCAAAGCCTCTTGCCAGGACTGGCCTGGAACACACTGTCCAGCCTGGTTCTGTTCTCTCCCTGGCTTCTCCTGATCAACTTCCTGTAATGGGAGGAGCTCTGACACACTTCACAAAGGGTGTAAACTTAGTTTTAAAGGGAAAAAGAACTACAGCATGACCTGGAATTCACTTTCTGCCCCGCGGTTCCACTGTGAAGCCCACAGGCCTTCAAGGAGTTGTGCAGATGAGGCAGCGAGGCCCTGTGATTTCTATCAGGGAGCGTTCTCTGGCCCCAGGTGTTCCCTCTCTGTCTCTCTACGTCTTTGACAGGTATTTCCCACACATTAGTCATTGGCTTTTCATCTCATGATTTCGTCATCTGTGCTATTTCTTTTTCCTTTTCTTTTCTTTTCTTTTTTCTTTTTTCTTTTTTTTTTTTTTTTTTTTTTTTTGAGACAGGGTCCTCACTCTGCCACCCAGGCTGGAGTGCAGTGGTGCAATTTCATCTCACTTCAACCTCCAACTCCCAGGCTCAGGCCATTCTCCTGCCTCAGCCTCCGGAGTAGCTGGGATTACAGGCACGTGTCACCACACCCAGCTAAGACTCTGTGTCTACAAAAAAATCTTAAAATTAGCCGGGGGTGGCGGCACACACATAAAGTTCCAGCTACTTGGGAGGCTGAGACAGACAGACCACTTGAGCCCACAAATTCAAGACTGCAGTGAGCTGTCATCATGCCACTGCATTCCACCCTGGGCAACAGAGCAAGTTCCTTTTTCCAAAAAAGATTAAATGAATTAAATAAAACTGGAAAAACGATTCTTACCTCGAGGGCTGCACAAACACAGGTGACAGGCTGGTCCACCAGTTTGCCAACCCCTGTCCCAGAGCAAGGAGGGAAGCTGTCGCGCTGCACTCTGCTGGCCAGCCAGCGTGCAATGCTGCTCAGGTTCTGGGTGCCTCTGTCATTTTAGGAAGGATGTGGCAAACAGAAACACCATTCAAAGAGGGTGGCAGGGTGCTGATGTTCCAGAAAGAAACTGTGCCCAATGATGGCTAACTAAGCCTCTGGAGTGAGGCACTGGAGCACCGGACTTCCTGCTCTCCAAAGCCCAGCTTGGTGACCTCGACCTGAGCATCTTCCATGGTAGAGCACTGCCCCAAGGCTGGCCTGTAAGGTTTGGCGAGGGTCTGATGTCACAGCCCATGTGCGGCACGTGTTGCACAGCGTCGGCCAAAATTACATTCATGGGCTTAAGTCAGAAGCCTTGTGTGGAAGGAGGGAAAGAAGCAAGGATTGCTCTCAAGAACAAAGGGCCCACTTGTAGATGGGATGAGCTATGGCGGGTGTCCTCAGATGCTCCAGGGATTGTCCTAAACAGAGGGACTCACTTCATTGTCAATCTCCAGTGGGCAGAGCAGGCCCAGCAGGTGAAGGTGATGAGGAAGGTGGTTTCCAATCAACATGCAAAGGACCATGTTCTCATTTCAGTTGTCCCCAGTGGGACGATCTGCCTAGAGTTTCCCACAGGTGGAGGCAGGGAGACCTACAATGTGGGGGTCTTGCGGAGGGGGTCCTGCATCCCCCGCAGCCCTGCACCTGGGGTCCCGTCTCTGCATGCTCGGACGTGTCACGACGTGTGAACCTAGTTATCTTTGGTAACGCTTGGGGGATGTGCCCCCTCCCCACAGTCCTGGTCCAGAGGAATGAAGTTGCATCAAAGCAGATTGATTCAGTAGTTGATCCTTATGTTGTAGAAATAACTAGAAGCTAGAAGGAGAACCACTGTGAGGTCCCCATTAGGCTGGAGCAGAGTTTTGGTGGTCCCCAGACAGGGCTGGCTCGGGATCTCGTTCTGTGGTTAGGATCACCTGCTGCAGTACAGCCTCCCACCTAAGCCTCTCAGACTGCCATCTCCTTCCCCTGATCTGGCCTGAGATGCCCCTAGCACCACCCCTGCTGAAAACAGAAGCAGAACTGGATACTCAGCTTCTTCCATGACAAGAACGCACCAGGATTGCTTCCCTTTCCAAGCAGTACTGTCCCGAAGCCCCACCCTCCAGGACTCGGGTTACAGACCGCCACAGGCCACCCCAGCTGGAAGAAAATTCAGGAAATTCAGGGGTCGTGGGTGATAGCTGGGCCAGCCAGCAACTGTATCTACCACATTTTAAAAATTTCTCTTTTTATTATTTATTTATTTTTGAGATGGAGTCTCGCTCTGTCACCCGGGCTGGAGTGCAATGGTGCGATCTCGGCTCACTGCAACCTCTGCCTCCTGGGTTCAAGTGATTCTCTTGCCTCAGCCTCCTGAGTAGCTGGGATTACAGGCTCCCAGCAACACGTCCGGCCAATTTTTGTGTAGAGATGGGGTTTCACCATGTTGACCAGGCTGGTCTCGAATTCCTGACCTCAGGTGATCTGCCCGCCTCAGCCTCCCAAAGTGTTGGGATTACAGGTGTGTAATCACACCTGTAAACCTGTAAGGCCACCACACCCGGCCTAAAATTTTTATTTGCATATATATTTTTTGAGGCAGGGTCTCGTTCTGTTACCCAGCTGAAGTACAGTGGCACAATCACAGCTCACTGCAGCCTTGACCTTCCAGGCTCAAGCCATCTTCCTGCCCCAGCCTCCCGAGTAGCCTGGACTACAGGTGCACACCACCATGCCCAGCTAATTGTTTTATTGTCTTTTGTGTAGAGACAGGGTTTCTCCATGTTGCCCAGGCTGGTCTTAAATTCCTGGGCTCAAGCAATCCACCCACCACGGGCTCCCAAAGTGCTGAGATTACAGGTGTGAGCCACCATGTGTCATGTTTATTGATCCAGCTTCAATATTTGGCTTAAACACATACACCCAAATGTGGAGCTGCTGTTGACTCCATGATACAGAAGTTTCTTTTTCTTTTTTCCCAGTTTTTTTTTTACTGTGGTAAAAGTACATGTAAAATGTGCCATCTTCCCAATTTTAAGTGTACAGTTTAGTGGTATTAAGTATACAATTCAATGGTATTAAATGTATAGTTCAGTGGTATTGAGTATAGAGTTCAGTGGTAATGAGGGCAAAGTGCAGTAGTATTGAGTGTATGGTTCAGTGGTATTGAGTGTACAGTTCAGTAGTATTGAGTGTGTAGCTCAGTGGTATTGAGGGTATGGTTCAGTGGCATTGAGTATACAGTTCAGTGGTATTGAGTGTGTAGCTCCGTGGTATTGAGTGTGTAGTTCGGTGGTATTGAGTGTACATTTCAGTGATATTGAGTGTGTAGTTCGGTGGTATTGAGTGTACACTTCAGTGATATTGAGTGTGTAGTTCGGTGGTATTCAGTGTACACTTCAGTGGTATTGAGTGTGTAGTTCGGTGGTATTGAGTGTACAGTTCAGTGGTATTGAGTGTACACTTCAGTGGTATTGAGTGTGTAGTTCGGTGGTATTGAGTGTACAGTTCAGGGGTATTGAATGTATAGTTCGGTGGTATTGAGTGTACAGTTCAGTGGTATTGAAAGTATAGTTCGGTGGTATTGAGTGTACAGTTCAGTGGTATTGAGTGTGTAGTTCAGTGGTATTGTGTGTACAGTTCAGTGGTATTGAATGTATAGCTCAGTGGTATTGAGTGTACAGTTCAGTGGTATTGAATGTATAGTTCAGTGGTATTGAGTGGACAGTTCAGTGGTATTGAGTGTGTATTTCAGTGGTATTGTGTGTACAGTTCAGTGGTATTGAGTGTACAGTTCAGTGGTATTGACTGTATAGTTCAGTGGTATTAAGTACATTCATAATATATGTACTACCATCACCACCATCCATCTCCAGAACCTTTTTATTCTCCCAAACTGCAATCCTAAATAGTTGGGACCACTGGCATACACCACCGTGCCTAATTTTTTTTTTTAAATGGTAAGTTTCACTCTTGTCGCACAGGCTGGAGTGCAATGACACAATCTAAGCTCACTGCAACCTCTGCCTCCTGGGTTCAAGTGATTCTCCTGCCTCAGCCTCTTGAGTAGTTGGGATTAAAGGTGCCCACCACCATGCCCAGCTAACTTTTGTATTTTTAGTAGAGACAGCGTTTCACCATGTTGGTCAGGCTGCTCTCAAACTCCTGACCTCAGGTGATCCACCCGCCTCGGTGTCCCAAAGTTCTGGGATTACAGGCATGAGACACCACGCCCAGCTGCCTGGCTAATTTTCTTTTTTTTTTTTTTTTTTTTTTTGAGACGGAGTCTCACGCTGTTGCCCAGGCTGGAGTGCAGTGGCGTGATCTCGGCTCACTGCAAGCTCCGCCTCCCGGGTTCCCGCCATTCTCCTGCCTCAGCCTCCTGAGTAGCTGGGACTACAGGCGCCCGCCACCGCGCCCGGCTAATTTTTTGTATTTTTAGTAGAGACGGGGTTTCACTGTGGTCTCGATCTCCTGACCTCGTGATCCGCCCGCCTCGGCCTCCCAAAGTGCTGGGATTACAGGCTTGAGCCACCGCGCCCGGCCTAATTTTCAAATTTTATGTTAGAGATTGCGTCTCACTATGTTTCCCAGACTGGTCGCTAACTCCTGGCCTCAAGCAATCCTCTCACTTTGACCTCCCAAAGTGCTGAGTTACAGGTGTGAGCCACTGCACCTAGTCAATAGTGTCTTTTAAATGAAGTGTCTTTAACTTTGCCACTCAGCATTTACCAGTCACCTGCCTTCCTGGTCCAAAGAAACTTTAAAAAAAAAAAAAAAAGGGTTGACAAATATCTGAAAATACAATTTGTTTTTAAGAGCCAGGAATGAAGCTGAGGTTTGAGGGCTGGTTCAGTGTGTCTAAAACTGCAAAGCAGCCAGTGAGGTTACTTCCGCAGCCTCCAGCTTTTACCTCTGCTTGTGAGGTTCAGCATCCGCAGCTGTGGTCTGTGAGAGTCGTGAATACAGCCTGTGTTTGGAGACCCACAGAGTCAGGGCAACCTCTCCGTGCTGAGGGCCAGGAGGATAATGGCTGTTCTCTGGCTCTGGGAGGCAATAGAGGTCACCTGTCCAGAGCCAGAGGTCCATGGGGGGCTCCAGGGTGGGAGGTCAAGGTATGTGTGAGGAAAGAACCCCGATTTGGAGCTGGATACACCCAGGTTCTGGTTCCAGCTTTGCCACTAATTTCACCAAGCGACCTTGGATGTTATTTAACATTCTTGGACCTCGACTTCCCCATCTGTAAAAAGCATGTCACTGCCAGGGCTGGGGGCAAGGCCCAGAGCTGGCTCAACATGCGTGGCTGTCCCCCAGCTCTCCCTCACGGCGCCTCTCTCTTTCTTTTTCATTTTCCCATTTGTTTGCCTTCCTCCTTCTCCTTTCTCCCTCCTGTTTGTCTCTCGACACCTCTGCTTTCTTACTGAGCACCCAAACTATTTTATTTTCCCTTCTTTTTCTTCTTTCTACCTCCCCTAACCACAGTCTTTATCTTTATCCTGCCGGGAACACACAGCAGCACCCCTGGTGTAGGCTTCAGAGCTGTGTGCCCACGCCAGGAGAGGGGGTGCCAGCCTCCCTCCTGGAATCACACGGGGGTGGCCTGGGACCAGGGACTCAACACAGTGCAGGTGGCTGGCACCACGGGAGATGGAATGTTCCACCCGAGTCCTCCCTTTGCCTGGCACCCCGAAGAGCGTGGGCTGTCTCCAGAGTGAGTCACCAGAGAGCTTGGCCCCAGGCTCAGCAGCTGGCGTGAAAGGGAGGAGGGGCCTCCCCAAGAAGGAATAGCAGAGCAGGGAGAGGCCACAGAGAGGGAGAAAAACCCCCACAGACGGTGCTCTTACCTCTGGCCTGTCCTTCCCAGGGCCACCTGTCCCCTCAAGGCGGTTTCCCCCTCTGTGTCCTGGCAGACAGATGATGTGATGGAGTGGCAGAGCCTGCCCTGGGCTTCTCAGCAGTGCACAGCTCAGAGCGCACTTTGGAGTCAGTCAGCCCTGAATGCAGGGCTCACGGACCCTCCGTGTTGTCACCTGTGGCATGGGAGGCAGCAGTACCCCTTCCCAGGGCGGCAGGGAAGATCAGATGAAGGAGCTCAGGTAAAAAGGTGGGCAGCCCACCTCTGCACACAGCGGATCCCGGCACCCAGCGGATCCCGACACCCAGCCGATCCCGACGCACAGCGGATCCCGGCGCACAGCCGATCCCGGCGCACAGCCGATCCCGGCACACAGCGGATCCCGGCACATAGCCGATCTCAGCACACAGCCGGCAGCAGTGAGGGGAACTCTTCAACATCACCAGAACCCCCTGCCCTGAGAAAGGGGCTCCTGGGCCGACAGGGAAGGTCTGCCTCCTACTCTGGAGGGGCCGCTTGGGGACAGGCCCGGACTGTCTCCTCACAGCCACCTGCTCCCTGTCCTCCCTGCGCCTTCCCTATCTGGCCGCTGCTCATCCAGGAAGGTCGGGGGTGTCGGGATCTCTCTCCTGGGTCACACGCTAGGCCTGCCTCAGAGCAAAGGCCACGCACCGGCACCCCGCGGGGCCCTGGTCCCGGCGCACCAGGCTTCTCAGCCCTGCAGCAGCAGTGCCTGGCTCTGGCACACGCTGCACCAGCTTCCTATTGCGTGCTGTGGTCCCAAGGCGCTTGCTTTGCAGCAAATGTGTGACTTGGCGTTCCCCGGAGTGCTCTGAAAATGGCCTTGTCTCTGGTCGTTCCCGTTCAAGAGCAGGTACCCGGGGTGCTACAGGGATCACGTTTTCCAGGATCGGTTTTCTGTCTGATGGGTGGGCAGCCCCCGCTCCCTGAGCAGGGTTAGGTGCCCCCCTAATGTCCAGTGTTAACTGTGCCAGCCTGAGTCCCTGAGCCCCTGAGCCCCGCGTGCCCCCTAGGGATTGGCCTCAGCCTGGGGTGAGCTGACCCCAAAGACACTCTGCCCAATGCAGCCCTGCCCTTCATTGCTTCCTGTTGCTGCTGCTGGGCAGAGTGGGCCTGGCACCCAGCAGAGATGTCTGACTGCTGCACATTCTCCACTGGCTTCTGCTTCCATCCCTGGGGTGATGTTGAGGGAGATGCCAAGAGATGGAGAGCCCTGTGGGGGGCCACCTCTTTTCCTCTGCTGGGGGCAGGGCTGGGAGCTCCTGGGGAGAGCCCTGTCCATCTTGTCTGCTCTCTTCAGGAAGCCCTGGCCTGGGGATTCCCATCTCTGAGTGGAAGGCACGAAGGCCCCTCCCTTGAACATGGACGGCGTGGGTCCCCAGTCCCTCTTTCCCCTCATCCTTGGGGCTGAGTACAGGGCAGTCGTGGGCGATAAAGACCTCTCAGACCCCTTCCCCACCCTGCAACCCCTTGCACAACCCTGAGGTCACTGTCCCGGAGGGGAGGGCAAGGGGCTCCCTGGTGATGGCTTCTTGCATCCCCTCTCACTTGCCTCCTCCACTTCCCCTGGGCAGGATGTGGGTGCAGCGTGTGTTCATGGAGGGAGGAGGTCGTAAGCCTCCTGGGGGACAGATTAGTGTATGTATGTGTGTGTGCTTGTGTGTGTGTGTGTGCGCGCATGCGTGCGTGGGCTCCTGCTGCCTCTGCAGGGGACAGGCCCAGCCAGCTACTGAGTGAGCAGCCGGCGGCAGCCCTGACTCCCTGGGGGGACCTCCAGGGTTCCAGAAGCAACATGCAAAATAACATCAGCTCAACAAGCAGGTGCTGGAGTCCTCGCCCCGAGTCCTTCCGGAAGACACCCAGGACGTCACACCCAGCCCAGAACAGCCCCACTCTCTCCATTCCTTCCACGATGTTCACTAGGCATTACCACGTGCTGGTGGCCGCTCTGGGCGCGGGAGCACATCCGTGAAGGAAAGAGATGAAGCTCCCTGCCGGGAGGATCTGACCTCTCAGCAGTCTTATGGGATATGGGTACAGAGGTGAATCTGGGGGAGAGTCCATTGTTGGTATTGCGCCACTGACGTCCAGGATGGCCTCCAGGGACCCCACCTCCTGGTATCCACGGTCCCCATCGTATTAGGGTTGGCCTTTTGAAAGCTGTGAGTCCTAGTCGCCTGCCAAATAGATAAGGAATACAAGGTGATCATTCTTAAGACCTCAGGGATCTGCAGACCAGCCTTCTAGAACCTTAGAGCTTCCAGGGTGATTCAGAACTTGGATGCAGCCACAGAAAGCCTAAGCGCCACAGGTCCTGCCGTGACACCCTGAGGCATGGGTTCACACTTGGGCGTGGCTAGTCACATCTCTAAAAGATGAGCCTTCATTTTGGGATGTCAAGGCGAGCGGATCACGAGGTCAGGAGATCAAGACTATCCTTGCCAACATGGTGAAACCCCGTCTCTACTAAAAATACAAAAAAAATTGGCTGGGTGTGGCAGTGTGCACCTGTAGTCCCAGCTACTTGGGAGGCTGAGGCAGGAGAATTGCTTGAACCCAGGAGTCAGAGGCTGCAGTGAGCGAGATCACACCATTGCACTCCAGCCTGGGTGACTGAAGAGACTCCATCTCAAAAATAAAAGAAAAAGATGAGCCTTTTCTGGGAAAGTGGAAAAGACAGAGAAGCCTCCTGACAGCCAAGGAGACCAGCAGCCAGAAGAGCAGGTGTAGCAAGGCTGACCCTCAAACCCTGGTTTTCCTGGTAAGACCGCTGCCCGGGGCGCACCACACAAGAGCAGCTTCACCTGCCGTCATGCGGATGGCACAGATGTCCAGGAAGCAGCTGTGGTCAGTGACTCCCCAGGAGGCACGCCTGGACCTGGGGCCAGAGCCTGCCCTGCACCTGTGCCTCATGTGACACCAGGGTGGGGCAGAAGCTATTCTCAGCTCCTGCGGCCCCCGTGGCACACCCCTACCTGTTAGCACACTGAGTCCTCCCTCGTCATCATCCCATTTGACAGATGGAGAAACTAACACAGGGAAGACTGAGAGAATTGCCCTAGGCCATAGCCCAGCACACGGCAGAGTTAGGATTCCCGCCAACGCCAAACCCAAAGCCCAGATCCGAACCACTGACTGGGCCTGACCTCCTTCCTAGGACCCAGAATGATCACCTCAGGTCACCCAAAGAGGAAGGAATAATGTCATCAACCAGCTCCCGAAGAAGATAGGAGCATGTGCAGTCGGCACTGGCAAAATTTAAGCTTAAAGAGAGATCTTCTCCAGCCTCAAAGAACTGACTTTGGATCAAGACTTCTCACTGAAGGCAGGTTCTGGCCAGCTCAAATGTTTTGTACTCCAGAATCTACAATAAAGAGACAGTTAATGCCTTTTGCAGGAACTGGAAGGTTTCCAGGTACCTACTGGACTTGTAATTCAGTGTTGATAAATACGACCCCGGAGATTAAATCAAGGCAGAACTTGCTCCCTGGAGCCCTGGGGTTAAGCGCTAGGGCGAATTCTGTATAATGATGCTGTTGGCGGCTACAGCGAGCATTTATTGATCACACACTCATGGGGCAGCTGGTTCCACATCACAGAGAAGCTGGGGTTGCCTGGTCTAGGTGGGGTGGCTCTTTCATATGTAGCAGGGTGGACTGGGGCATACGTGTCCCATGATGATGACAGAGGCCCAGGGGCAAGTCTCCTGTGACTGAGGCCAAAGCAAGTCACATGGCTGCACAGGAGGGCAAGGCCAGGAGTTCACCCTCTGACGTGTGTGTGCCTGTGTGTGTGTATGTGCGTCTGTATGTGTGTCTTTTTGAGTGTGTATATGTGTGTACGTATGTGTGTATATGTATGTGTGTCTATATGTGTGTGCGTATAAAGGTATCTGTGTATGTGTATGTATGTCTGTGTGTACGTGTCTAGGTGTGTGTGTGTGTGTGTGTGTGTGTGTGTAGGTATGTGTGTATGTGCGTATAGGTATGTGTGTATATATGTATGTGTATAGGTGTGTGTGTATGTGTGTATGCAAGTGTGTTTGCGTGTATGTGTGTACATGTATGTATATGTATAGCTGTGTATGCTTGTGTATGTGTGCATATATGTGTGGATGTGTGTAGGTGTGTGTGTATGTTTGTGTATGTGTGTATATGTGTGTAGGGGTGTGTGTGTTCATGTGTGTATATGTGTGTCTGTGTAGGCATGTGTGTGTAGGTATGTGTGTGTATGTATGTGTACGTGTGTGTATGTATGTGAGTAGATATGTTTGTATGTGTGTGTAGGGGTGTGTGTGTGTTCGTGTGTGTGTGTGTGTTGGGAGAGGCAGCAAAGTCACACAGCAAAGGACATGGATGCTGGGAGAAGTGAGGCATTGGGGGTCAGTAACTCCACCTCCCATACCCTCATGCCCTCCCTATGCAAATGAGGTGCCAGCTCCATCAACCAGAACATGTGGGTAGCCATAACAGGTTGTCCCCACACCAGGTCAAATCAGAAAGTGTCTTCTATTATTTTTGTGTCTCTGTCGTTGACTCCTAGGCTCAGTCCTGACCTTCCCTAGCGGTTTCTTGGCTTAAGCCATTCATTTATTTCCTGCTCTCAGCTGGGTGCACTGACTTCTTCCCAGCTCATGCGAGCAGCGCAGGCAGCTCCGACAGGGTCCAGATTCCATCTTTGATGCTGAGGTTGAAGGAATCAGAGACAGTGTCCTCAAAGCTCCTACTCAGACCCCCCAGGGCACATTTGCCCCCAAAATAACAGTCATTTACCATTAGCTCCAGCAGAGAAATTTTGGTCCTGGGCCCCCCATTCAGCAGATGAGGAAACTGAGGCTCCAAGAGAGGCCCTCGCCTTGGTTGGCTGTGCCCCAGGGAGTTTTGCTCCATTTCTCCATTTAGTCTGGGGCAGCTCTTCCTTGTGTGTCCTGGCCTAGAATCATGTATGGGTCCACCTTTTCCAAAATATGGCCAGCCCTGGCCGAGTTCAGTGGCTCAAGCCTGTAATCCCAACCCTTTGGGAGACTGAGGCAGGAGGATAGCTTCAGCCCAGGAGTTTGAGACCAGCCTGGGCTGCAGAGTAAGGCCTCATCTCTATAAAAAGAAAAAAAAATTAGCCAGGCTCGGTGGTGCACATCTGTGATCCAGCCCTTTGGGGGCTGAGGTCGAAGAATCTCTTGAGCCCCATGGATCAGGGCTGCAGTTAGCAGGGATCACGCCACTGCGCTCCAGCCTGGGGAACAAAGCAAGACCCTGTCTCAAAAAAGAAAGAAAGAAAGAGAGAGGGGCCTGGGGCAGCATGGGGAGGAAACTGCCGGCCCTAAATCTCATGACCCAGGCTTGCCCCAGGAGCCAGAGTCCCATAAAGGGGCGCTGTGGACCTTCTATCAGTCCCTGAAAGAGTCTCACCAGCGATGCCTTCTTGGGGCTGTGGCTTTGATGACAGTTCAAGACCCCCAGGATTCCTTCCTGTGTTTAAAGAAACTCGGCTTCCTGACCTCTCACCAACTCTGCATTCAGAACCCAAACTGGCAACATATTTGGCCTTTCTAGAAAAACTGCAGTTGAGAAAAAACCTGCACTGGGGAGTCATAGGGGAACCGAGTATTCACACAGCCTTCAAGAACCCTCCCTGGGATTCCTGGTTAATCATGAAGAAAAGAAAGAGCAGAAGCCGGGTGCGCGGTGGCTCACGCCTGTAATCCCAGCACTTTGGGAGGCCGAGGCAGGCAGATCACGAGGTCAAGAGATCGAGACCATCCTGGCCAACATGGTGAAACCCCGTCTCTACTAAAATTACAAGAATTAGCTGGGCATGGTGGCACACACCTTTAGTGCCAGCTACTTGGGAGGCTGAGGCAGGAGAATCATTTGAACCCGGGAGGCAGAGGTGGCAGTGAGCTGAGATCATGCCACTGCAGTCCAGCCTGGTGACAGAGTGAGACTCTCAAAAAAAAAAAAAAAAGGAAAAGGAAAAGGAAAGAGAAGAAAAGAAAGAAAGAGCTGTGCCCTGGCAGACACCACCTTAACCAAATGGCCAGACCTGGTCTTGCCCTTGATGGCCAAAGTTGCTTCTTTGGCCCTGCCTGGATGCATGGGAAGGACAAGACCTCCCCAAAAAGGTTCAGCTAAATTGAATCCCAAAGCTACAGTCAGACAAATCCAAACCGAGGGACTGTCTGCAGGACAGATGACCTGAACTTTTCAAAAAAGGTCAGCGTCATAAAACACAAAAATGAAAAATATGAGGGGTTGCTTCTAGATTGAGACAGAGGAGAGAGAAATAACCAATGCCATTTGAGAGCCTTGAATGGATCCCAGATTTTTGTAAAGCTGTAGGAGTTATTTTGGAATGATTGGGAACACCGAATAGAGGATCCAGTGATACTGAGCTAAGTATCTTAGGTACAATGCTGGTGGTGCGGTTAAGACATAACTCTCAGGTAAGTGCTGAGGTATTGAGGGGTGGAGCTCAGGGGATTGCAACGCACTTTCAAACAGTTCAGGGAAAAGTGTGTGTGTGCATGTGGGTGTGTGCGCATGTGTGTGTGCCTGTGTGTGCATGTGCATGTGTGCCTATGTGTGCGCGTGTGTGCACTGCATGTGTGTCTGTACGTGTGCATGTGTGTGCATGTGGTGGTGTGTGCATGTGTGTGCCTGTGCGTATGTAGGTGTGTGCCTGTGCACGTATGCATGGCATGTGTGTGCGTGTGTGCATGGAGAGAGAGGAAAAAGGGAGGAGAGGAGCGGGAATGCATACGAGTGAGATAAGAGGGAAACAATTGGTGAGTGATTGGGATGAAGAGTATATGGGGATTTATTGCCATTCCAATTATTTCCATTTTTATGAGGTTTGAAAGTTTTCAAAGTAGTAAGTTGGTAGGAAGAAAGTAAATGCCCATAGAGGGAGCCTCCCGACCTTCCTGGGTCCCCTGTCCTTGTCAGCCAACCACGTCAAGGGGAAGAGCTAGGATTTAATGACCGGATTCCTTCCTGGGCTCCAAGCATTTTCACATCTCGCTTCTCTTTGCTCCGTGACAAGTTGGGCAGGCCTTTCTAAATGCCCCATGCTTCCGTTTCTCCAAATCTAAATCCGGAAGATTTGCTCCAGGTCATTGGCAGACCAAGTGGAAGTGGAGCTGAAGGGAGGGACCTAGCCTGTGGGCTCCCTGCTTGGACCCTGGGCCCTGCAACCCCTCAGCTGCTAGGCTCCCCTCTTGGGTCCGGTGGGTTGGCAAACGATTTCTGAAGCCTGTTCTCCCCAGTCCCGGAGGTATCAGGGACCCCGGGGCCACCCAGCTTAGCCGTGCCTGCTTCCCTCTGCACTGAAGGAGCCACTGCGCCCATCCTGGAACTCACACTATCTCCCGAAGGATGTCGGCTCCACAGGGATTGGCTGCCTGGCAGATGCAGTCGCTCCTGATTGGACAGTGGCATCTGCAGCTCGAGAAGGTGGACTCCGGGCCAGTTGGCTCTGCCTGTGTGTCTTGCATCCTGAAATGCAAAGCAGGGGCTGTGGGGAAACCTCACCAACCCCTCCTCCCCTGGGAGGTGGCAAAGGTGGTGGGATGTGCTGCTGAGCCCCTGGGGAGGAAAGACACAGAGGCTGTGTTGGTGGCCCGCAGTTCCTTGTAAGGTGGTCAGCAAACGGTGTACAGTTCCCGCCTGTGGCTGCAGGTTGGAGAGCTGGCGGCTAGCACAGACACAGCTTGACCTCAGGTCAACACTTCTCGGAGTCCAGAAGGGTGGGGAGTGGGACAGGTGGCCTCCCAGGGACGCCTCCCTGAGTGGCCAGCGGTGCTGCTTGCCCCTGCACCGGTAGCTGCCCTGAGCACCCCCACTGGACACAGCGGGGATTGCACCCTCGGGAGAAGGCTGCCCTGTTCCACATGCGAGCCCCATCCCCAGCGCCCTGGGCCGTGCTACCTGCAGTAAAGCAGACCACCAGCCCCGGCTGCCTCTCCAGTGCTCTCTCTCCTCCCGCCTTCAGCAGGCTGGGTCGCAGAGGCATCCACCCACTCATTCATTCACTCGACAAATACCTGTTCCGTGTCTACTAGGTGCCAGGCACAGCTGGGAACCAGCAGACAAATCTCCCTGCTTTCCCGGAGCCGGCATCTTGGTGGGCAGACAGCACAAGCCAGACGAGTAGGTGGAGGAGAAGGCATGTGAGCAGGTGACAGGCGCTGGGGAGAAACAGCCCAGGGGCGGGAACAGGGAGCGTGGGGGAGACAGGGATTGCGATGTAAGGGAGGTGTCCAGGGAAGACCTCCACAAGAAGGTGACCTCGGCATAAAGAGGCAAACATGGAAGGGGGCTCAGGCAGACCATGGTGGTCAGAAGTTGAATTCGGGCAGGAGGAGGGGAGTGCATGAAGCCTTGAGGTGGGAGTGAGTGTGTTTGCTGGGTTCACAGACCCCCAGGGAGACAGTGTGGCAGGGGCCAGTGTGTGAGGGGATCAGCCGGGGGCTGTGGCTAGAAAGGTTGTGGACCCACTGTTAAGATCGGACTTTGGCTCTGAATGGAATGGAAGCCGTAGGAAGGTTTGGAGCAAAGCAATGACATAATGGAACTTATGTTCTGCGAGGATCACCCTGGCCACGTAGAGTCTGCCGGCAGGGGTCGAGGTGGGCACAGGGAACGCTGTGAGGAGCAGCACAAGAGCCTGGGCCCGGGAGGAGACAGGGACAGGCATGGGGCCCCTGGCCCAGTAATGGACTGGATGTGGGAGGCAGGACGTGGAGGAAGGGAGAAGTTGGGTGACTCCTGGGAGTGGGACTGACACCTGTGAGGGTGGGGGGCCACTCTGGGAAGAGCTGGGCTGGGGTGAGGGCAGTCGGAAGCTCAGTGTCTGACCCGGGAATCTGAGGCAAACGTTCCCCACCCTGGTAGCGGAGCTCCACAGGCAGGAAATAAACAGCTCTGGGGTTCAGAGGAGAGGTAGAGGGGGTGGGGTCTGCAGCATAGTGACGGGGTTCAGAGCCAGGAGATGGGCAGAAATCTGAGGGGTGTGGTGGGGAGGGAAAAGAAGAGGTTCAAGGCCTGAGCAAGGGCAGCCACTGGAAGACAGAGATGAGCAGGAAGAGCCCAGGAGACGGAAAAGGAGTGGCTGGAGGGATGGGAGGGGGCATGGAGTCCTGGCAGCTGGGGAAACCGCAGGCAGAGCCTCTGTCGCCCTGATAAAACGGGCACCGCTGGACCTAGCAACAAAGAGGTGACCGCGACCTTGGCAAGTGCAGCTCCCACGGAGTGGTGAGGGCAGAGGCTCATTGGAGTCGGTTTATGAGCCGGAAGAAGGAGACGAATCGCAGACAAGTGAAGGAAAAATTTGAGGAATTTTCTTGTGAATGGAAGGTGAGAAACAGGGGAGAAGAAAGTGGGTCAAAGAAATTGTGCTTTTTAGGCTGAGTGAGGTGGCTCACACCTGTAATCCCAGCATTTAGGGGGGCCGACGCGGGCGGGTCACTTGAGGTCAGGAGTTCTAGACCAGCCTGGCCAACATGGTGAAACCCTGTCTCTACTAAAAATACAAAAATTAGCCAGGTGTGATGGTACGCTTCTGTAATCTCAGGTACTCAGGAGGCTGAGGCATGAGAATCACTTGAAGCCAGGAGGCGGAGGTTGCAGTGAGCCGAGATTGAGCCACTGTACTCCAGCCTAGGTGACAGAGTGAGACTCTGTCTCACACAAAAAAAGCAACTGTGCTTTTTGTTTTATTTGGAGATGAGAGAAATAATAACTCATTGGGTGCAGCTGGCAGTGCCTCCTGAAGAAGGAGGAATGGGCTTGGGATGCCCTTGAGTGGCTGTGGGGCTGGGAGCGGCCACGTGGCCACGGACACTGTGGGGCCGGTTCACTGGGTAGCCACAGGAAGGAAGGCGCCTTTGAGCATAGATCGTGTCCCTGTGTGGGGAAGGTGACTTTTGGTTGCTTGTGTTTTCTCAGGGGTCTGGGAAGCAGCAGTGGCAGCTGAGGGTGAGGTGGAAGGGAGGAGTGGCCAGGTGTCCCCTGAACCTGGGAGAGACGATGGCGTAGAGCAGGTGCCCACAGACTCTTTCTGTAAAGGACCAGATAGTAAATAATTTAGGCTTTGCCAGCCAAGCAGTCTCTGTTGCAGCTCCTCAGCCCTGGCCTTGGAGCTCAGAAGCAGCCTGAGAGGATTTGTAAACAAACGGGCATGGAGGTGTTCCAACAAAACTTGATTTACAAAAATAGGCAGCAGGCTGGCTCTGGCCTGCTTAGACTCCTGGCCCTCGACCTCGCCTCCAGGCCAGGAGTCTTCAAAGCATGGTCCCTGGGCCTTCAACATCAGCGTTACCTGGGACTTGTGAGAAATGCAGATTCTCGGACCCCACCCCAAGTTCATGGAACCAGTGACTGAGTCGCTGCAGTGTTTCCAAACCAAGTTGAGTTTGTGATTCTGGAATTCTGAAAGTTAGCTCAGCAGCTAGACCCAAGAGAGTGAGGTGTGGGGTGGGCTACATGCCCTGTTAAAGGCACAGGCATCCCAGCCCCCAGCCCCTTCTTCAAGCCTGTGTGAGGACATCCTGCCTGCCATGGGCCATGTTTGCTTATGCAGCCTCCATGGGGGGCTCCCTGGGGACGGGCTGTGGTGATGACTCTGCTCTCAGCAGAACCCTCCATTCTGCAGGCCTGGTTTCCTGTCCACGCCCCTCAGCTACTCAGGGGAACCTGGGGGCAGGAGCTCCGTTTCTTGTAGGGGCAGCCTCCCACAGCAGGAGGGCTCAGCCAGGGTTCAGTGAATGAAGAAACGCACTGTCCTCTGATCGAAAGCACAGCATCTTTACTAGTTTAACGACAGTTTTTTAGTGACTTTAGTGAGACGATTTGATTTCCTGCCTCTTGAGTCATCTAAGAGCAAAATACATGAGCTGCTAATGGGCTGAAAGAGAGGCTGCCCTTGAGGACGCTCCAGCCCCCCAGTGCTGCAGGGATTCGATCACCCCAAAGCCAGGTAACCAGCCTCGGCCTCCCAAAGCTCTGGGATTATAGGCGTGATCCACCGTGCCTGGACTGAATGAGGGTCTTTAAGAAAAAAACTCCAGGGGATGGTCACCAACCCGTGCCGCCTCCTCTGAGGTTAGCATGGTGCTGGATCTTCTCTGCATCTTCTGTCCTTGTTTTTGGTTTTCATTTTGGTTTCCTCCGTCACCCAGGCCGGAGTGCAGTGGCACGATCATGGCTCACTGCAGCCTCAACCTCCCAGGCTCAACCAAGTCCAGCTAATTTTTTTTTTATTTTTAATTTTTTTGTAGAGACTGGGTCTCTACAAAAAAAGTCTCTATGTTGCCCAGGCTGGTCTCAAATTCCTGTGCCCAAGCGATCCTCCTGCCTCGGCCTCCCGAAGTGCTGGTATTCCAGGCTGGTCCCCTTTTGCCAGCAGGTCTGCTCGTGTGCTCACATCGCTCACTCAGAGGAGCCCTCCGTTATTAGGGGGACCTAGACCTACGCTGCCTGGACCCCAAGGAGGGAGGTTGTTTGGGAATCTCCTCCCTTACTTTGCTTTTCTTCCCAGGAAGCCGGCTTCCTGGTGATGGAAGGTCACCAGGAAAAAGAAGAGTGGGAAAAAAAAGCCAATCCGCCACTTGGCTGTCAGGTTTCCTACCAATTTCATGGGTTGGTGTGGACGGGCGGGGCTGCGTTTTGAGCCCAGACCATCACTTTGCCCATGGGTGCAGGACCACGTGACCTGGAGCAATGTTCAGGAGTTGTCTGTGTACAATTACTGCAGCTTCTTGAACAAACTTATTCCCAGGTGTATTATTCTTATAGATGCTAATATAAATGAAATCATTGTGTCAATTTTCTTCTCGGATTGTTCATTGCTAACACAATGGATTGTTTGCTGAATGTTTGCTAAATTCACTTATTAACTCTGTGGGTGTGTGGTGTCTGTGAGCATGTATGTGTGTTTGCCTTTGCAATTATTATTTGGGATTTTCTATCCATAGGATCACACCATCTGCAAATTGAGATCGTTTTGTTTTCTGTTCAAAAATATTTTATCTCATGTTTATATTTGAAAGATCATTTGACCAGGTGTAGAATTGAAGGCAACAGTTTTTCTAAGTGCTTTATTGCAAACTTCTTGTTTGTAGTTTCCTATGAGAAATCTTATGCCATCCTTCTAGGCAGTGCTCTGTATGGAACATGTTCTTTCACCTTTGATTACTTTTAGGATTTCCTTTTGAGCACTGGTTTTGATGGATTTGATTCAGGTGTTCCTTGGTGAACTTTTCTTCATGTTTCTTGTTCTTAGAATATTTGTATTTCTGTAATATTGGAAGTTTATGCTTTCCATGGAGCTTCTAAATCTTCCATCCAATGTTTTAAATATCTTTGTCTCTCTTCTCCACTACACGCCCTTCAGGGATTCCATTTAGCCCTCTAGAGGGTGTTTAAGGTTTTTATACTGATGGTCTTTTTATGTTTTCAAGTCATTTGTGACTGTGTGTTTCATTTATGTTAGTTTCAACTTCTATTCCTTCTAGTTCAATAATCTTCCCTTCCGCAATGTTTAATCCAGTGCCTTCCTCCATTTCAGACTGTAAATCATAGTTTTTATCTAGAGAATTTGATATTTAAAAAATCTTCAACCTCTCCACTTAATTAAAATAAAATTATACTGTTTTAATGTCCTTTTCTTCTATTTCCAACATGTGTCTCAATTTCAACTAGATCATTAGATTCTTCATTATGTGTCATGTTTTCCTACTTCTTTGGCTGCTTGATATTCTTTTATTTTTATTTCTTTATTTTTTGGGGGACGGAGTTTTGCTCTCGTGCCCAGGCTGGAGTGCAATTGTGTGATCTCAGCTCATTGCAACCTCCGCCTCCCAGGTACACAAGCGATTCTCCTGTCTCAGCCTCCCCAGTAGCTCACATTACAGGCATGCGCCACCATGCCCAGCTAATTTGTTTTGGATTTAGTAGAGACGGGGTTTCACCATGCTAGTCAGGCTGGTCGTGAACCCCTGAACTCAGGCGATCCACCCGGCTGCTTGATATTCTAAGATTTGATGCTGGAGCTTCGCTGTCAATGCTCAAAAGTGCCCAAAGACACCACTCGACCCCAGTGTCTATGCACACCCAAGCTTTTGCAACAGGAGAGGTGGAGAGAGCAGAGATGAGTGTGCTGCAACATGCTGGTAGATGGCACCCCAGTTGTGCTTGGGGCTTTCCTATGCCTCATACAACAATGGGCCTTCCTTAATATTTCCCTTAAGAACCACCCGACTTCATGCTCTGTCTCTCTGTCCAAACACCAGGACAGTCCTCTCACCAGTCTCAACCAGCCAATGGATTGACAAACCTCCAGATATGATTCAGTGGAGAAGGCGCTCCCTTGTCAACAAATTTTGTAGAAACAACTGGACATGCATATCCCCAAAGGAAAAAAATTCACCTGAACCTCAATACTCACTCAAAAACTAACTCAAAATGGATTATGCAACTAAATATAAACTATAATACTAGAAAAGCATAGCAGAAGTAGGAGGATAGGAGAGAGCAAGTCCACCTAGGATGATGACCGCTGAATTTCTCAATGGACACTTCAAAGCCCTAGGGGTTAGAGAGTCACAACTCCCACCTGTAACCCTGGCCCTAAACACCTGGGCTAGGGAACACTATGGCCCTCAGGAGATTGTCTTTAGCTGGGTCTGAGAGCCACACAACTGCAGAGGGAGCAGGAGACACTATGCAAATCGAGGCCAGAACAGCAGGGCGGGCCTGTTCATGACAGAACACAGGTAAAACTACCCTCAGAAAGAGCGTGTGGAGAAACAGATCATGCCTGAGACCTGGTGGATTAGAGCACTGGCTACTGGGGAATTGAAAGGAAGGGGCTTCACCGTGTAGAGGACCAGAGGTGCCAATCTTGGAAACGCAGAATTGCTGGGAGATGGGGAGGCAGGAACAGAGGAAGCATCCTCTGGAGACTCGTGGTGAAGAGAACACATGAACGAAGTAACTGGCAGAAATTAGAGGTCCTGGTAGAACAAAATTGAATCCCACAATGAGAACATACACCGTGTATGTCCCCCAGGGAAGACAGTATCTCCTAAAAACTCAAGAAAAATCATTTTGGGCGAGTACCTTATATCCAGTCATGCGATCCATGCAAGACCATGAGAAAAGATTATTAAACATGCTAAGCTCAGCGAGACCTGATTCCCTCAGGAGGACTCTGTTAAGGATGAGTACCACTCAGCAAGTGATGACTGTGACATTCACTTTTGAATAGCTCATGAGCATTAATATATTTAATTGTGGATCTAACCAAAAACCAAGGTGGGGCCAAGATGACAATCACAGAATGTCACTGGTGTATGTTTAGGTTCAAATACTATTATGAGAAGTGGCAGGCCGGGCGCGGTGGCTCACACCTGTAATGCCAGCACTTTGGGTGGATGAGGCGGGCTGATTACAAGATCAGGAGATCGAGACCATCCTGGCTAACACGGTGAAACCCTGTCTCTACTAAAAAATACAAAGAAAAAAAAAAAAGAGAAGTGGCAGGTAAGGGAGGTAGAAGAAAGATAACGCATATGTAATTTGCTGTCTTATGGAAATCTTTGAGGTTGAAAGTCATAATTTAAAACATATAAAACAAATATTAGAAGTGTGTCTAGTTCAAAGGGGGGAAAACTATCAAAAACATTTTTAGTGCAATATTAAACAGGAGCTATGCAACCCTTCCTAAATGCCAAAGGCACACACAGACACACAGACACACACACACACACACACACACACTCTCACAAAGAATAAAATAATTAGAATCAAGAAATGTAGTAAATATATTCTGCTACATATGATAAACATAGTCTACAATGTGGAAGAGATTAGAAAATAAACAGGGAAATGAAAATTTTTTTATTAATTTGTATCAGAACCCACCAAAACCAATCAGCATAATAAAAGATTCTAACACTGAATGTAAAAAACAATCCAACAGTCCAGAGCGATAGGCAAACGTTTTTAATTGTATAGGGTAAAATAACTTTGGACAAAAATTAAAACTCAGGCAGAGAATGGTTTTTTTTTTTCAACAGCAGACACTAGCCAAAACAGAGGCAGAGTAAAAATTGAGACAGAAAATTTCCAGTGTAGAGATATGGATATAATAATAGACACAGGCAGGGATGATTAATAAACGATAAAGTGTTTAGAGGATGATGATTGGAATACATGACGTTTATACTTTTAGAAACCACTTTCCCAAATACTTCATTATAAGTAAGGTGTCTCTAAAAGCAACAGATCTCCTAGACCCCTCCTTAACCAAGTAACCAGTCCTGATATCATGATAATGGTGATGGACAAACTAGACCTTCTATGCCCGCAGATAGACAGGCTGAGGTTGGAAAGTCACAGTATTGACTCTGCAGTGTTCCTGGCAAAACGTTTAGGCTGAATTGAATCATGAAGACATTTTCAGACAACTTCAGAATGTAGATCATTGAGCCAGACAGCTGACCTGTCCTCTACAAATGAGTCCATGTCACCACAATCAATGACAACAACAAAAAGATGAGGAAATATTTGGGGTTCAAAATAAAGAAATGTAGCTACAGTACCTTTTTACTTTCTTTGAACCCAAAATATCTCTTCTCCTTTTTGTTGTGAGATTCGTGGTGACATGGACTGTGTGAAGGAGACAGGCCAGTCGTCCTGCTCAGTGTTCTACATTCTGCAGTTGTCCGGTGATTACCTCCTATGAAACTCAGGCTAAGCGTTTTCTGCAAGAACATGGCATTGTTCATATTCTGCACCGGCAGAGTCCCGGGTGACATGCTGTCTCCTGCCAGCGGCTGCTGGCTCCTGTTCTTTACAGGATGGAATTGAGAGGAGCAGGGCTAAGGGCTCTCCACACTGTTTGTCCATCTAGCTGTGGTCTTCCTAAGTATTGATAGCAATTGGAGGCTGAAGGACTGTGGCTTCTCTAACCAAAGGTGCCTAGTGGGTTAACAATTGTCAAGAGCAGTCAGTGGTTCTGAAATACAATCCTCAGCCAAGGATCCCTCCTGTGTTACAGATGGATCAGCTAAAACAAACCAACACTGAAGATACAAAGAATGGGGGGAGGTTCATTGAAACCAGGGTAACACCTTTGGATGACTTAAACACAAAGATGACACTGACCTTGAGCAGGCATAGAAGCTGAGACATGCCCGTAAAATGAAATCCCTGAGGAACTTTGTAGCTACCCAGAGATACCTGGTTCAAATCAGAGTATCTCACATTCACTCCCGGCACGTGCTGCAGAGTTATGTGAACGTGTCACACCTAACTTGGGTCCACTGTCTTCAGACTGAGCACAGGTTGCCACTGCATGGTCTGAGAATGGAATAGAGTTCTGCCCACTTTCCTATCCTATGTCTGGGATTCCAAACGGAACTACAGTTTCATTCAAACCTACATGTGCCTGTAAGTCCTGCCTGCGGCAATGACATCTCTCAGCTTAGGAAGGGCTGCTTAGTGTGGGAATATGACTCCCATATGGAAGCCCAGGTGGAACCTTATCATCGTCAAAGTAAAAAACCCATTGTTCACGTCAAGGGCCAAGTTGACGTGCTGTTCCTCAAGTGAGTAAAAGCCACTTGTGTAGTGCTGGAATGAGTCAGGTAGTTGAAAGTAACTTGAAGGAGTCCAATAACATCCATTCAGTGAGTCCTGCAAGACTTCAGGCTCTTCTGCTTCCATCAGCACCCCGTTGAGCCTGGAAAACGAGATGATACTAAAGAAGCAGCCAGGGGAAATCAGACACCACAGAGCCCCAACTAGATTTCAGGGGTCACATAGGGAAGTGGTTAAAAAAGGAAAAGGATAGATCTTTTTAATGAGGTAAACCATTGTTGCCTTTATGTTGGGATAGAACAGGGCCAGGTAGAAAACAATGAAAGAGAAAGACAGAGAGAGAGAGAGAGAGAGAGAGAGAGAGAGAAAGCGAGCTGAGTGAATTGGCCAGGTGACACACTGATAAGGGAGTAAAAGGACACTCTGAGTTAGTGCCCGGATGACACACAGCAAACAGTGATTATGAAGAGTGAGCTCAATAGTTTTCCATAAAATGTGATTAAAATTCAATGCAGTCGCCATGAGAGTACAGCTTTTGAGGTATGGTCAACCTGTGGTACATTAGTCAATGATAAGGGGAGGAAGAAATGGAAACCTAAACCTCTACTGCAATGAAAACCAACAGCAATGTCAGTAGGAGTAATTCAGCTTTCGTTGAAAACATGAAACCAAACACACTGCTTTCCCCTGGATCTGTCGTCTCCAGGTATTAAGAAAGAATTAAGCGTCCACAATTGCTGAAAGTTACCTGGGGCATGGTGGGTTTTGATCTTCTTCCCCTTCTTGGTACTTTTCAATTTCTGCAATAAATTCAGACACATGAAGCTGATTCTCCTACACACATAACAATCCACTGTCTAATCCTTACACAGGGACCTAAGGCTCCTCAGCATAAGAGTAAGACACTGTGGGAGATATATTTCAGAAGGCCTGAAGGCTGGTCATGATAGAGATTCCTTGGTTTTTGTCCCAGAAACTAAGGGTAAAATGTCCCTTTTCTGGTAGATCGTTATCCCAATATCATTTGTCCCAAGTTTGTGCAAATGGTTATGCCATATTTTTCCAATCAATTTAAAGCAAATGCCCTCAAGTGATTTCTAGGAGAAAAACTGCAATATTCAGCCCTGTCTCATCAAATCCTCAGATTGTTCATGGTTGTGAGGATTTTAGACACTGAAATTAGAGTGAGAAAGGAAATCTGGAAACCCTTGAGTCAAAATCATAGTTCTCTGAATTTGTCACATCTGCCCAGGTCCAATGTCTTGAGAGTAGAATCAGAGCGCCACAGGCATGGCTTGAGACTAGGGAGAGAGCCATGCTCACTGACCCATCCCATGTCTGGGCTTCCAGGTGGAACTAGAGTTTCATTGAACCTACATGTGCCTATAGGTCCTCACTGCAGCAGTGACATCTCTCAGCTCAGTAACGGCCACTTGGAACAGGAATATGATCTCTATACGGAAGACTCAGTGGATCCTCATCAGCTTCAGAGAAAGGTACTCACCATCCACGCCAAGAGAAAAGCCAACGTGTTGTTCCTCCAATGAGGAAAGGGAACTTCCCTGGGGATGGCATGAATCGGGAAGCTCAAGATAACTGTAAGGAGTCGAGTAATATCTATCCAGTGAGTCCTGCAAGACTTCAGGCTCTACTACCTCCAGCAGCTCTCTGCTGAGCCTGGAAAAGTAGAAAAAGTAAAGAATAAGTCAGGAGACATCAGACACAACAGAGCCCCAACTAGATTTCATGGGTAGCACAAGGAAGTGGTCAAGAAAGAAAAATGATAGATCCATGAATGAGGTAACAAATTATTGCCTTCATGTTGGGACAGAACAGGGCCAAATGGAAAAGGATGAAAGAGAAAGACAGACAGAGAACAGAGGCAGAGAGAGAGACAGAGAGCACTTGGTGAGTTGTCCAGGTGACACACTGATGAGGGAGTAACAGGACACTCTGAGTTAGTGCCCTCAGGACACACAGCATACAGTGATCATGAAAAGGCTGTGATCAATAATTTTCCATCAAATGTGTTCAAGTTTCCATGTAGTCACCATGAGAATAGAGCTTTTGAGATATGGTCTACCTACAGTAGGTTAGTAAATGATAAGGGGAGGAAGAAATGGGAACCTAAATATGTAATGCAATGAAAACCAACAGCAATCTTAGTAGGAATAATTCAGGCTTGGTTGAAAAGATGTAATCAATAATGTCAGCCCGCTCTGTTTTCCCCGAACCAGGAGTCTCCAGGTGTCAACACAGAATTCGCTGTTGTCAATTGCTCAGAGTTACCTGGGGCATGGTGGGCCTTGGTCTTCTTCCTCTTCTTCCTTTGTAATTCCTGCAATAAAATCAGACAGGGACAGGCAAAATAAGCCAATTCACCTACACCCATAACAGTCCACTGTCTAATCCCCACACAAGGACCACAGGCTCCTCAGCATGAGAACAGGATAATGTGAGACATACACTGCAGGAGGCCTCAAAGCCGGTCATGATAGAGATTCTGTGATTTACATCTCAGAACCAAGGGTCAAATGTCCCTATTCTGGTAGACAGTTATCCCAAAATCATTTATCCCAAGTTTGTGCAAACAGTTATGCCTTATTGTTCCCATCAATTCAAAGAAAATGCCCCAGATGATTTCTGGGAGGAAAACTGCTGTATTCAGCCCTGTCTCATCAAATTCCCAACTCGTTCATGGTCGCAAGACACTGAAATTAGAATAAAGGAGGAAATCTACAAACGTTGAGTCCGAATCATAGTTCTGTGAATTTTTTACATCTGCCTCGGTCCAATGTGCTGAGAGTGGGCTCAGGTTGCCACAGGCATGACTGGAGACTAGGAATAGAGCCATGCTCACTGACCCATTTCATATCTGGGCTTCCAACTGAAACTACAGTTGCATTACAACCTATATGTGTCCATTGGTCCTGCCAGCAGCAATGACATCTCTCGGGTCAAGAAGGGTCACTTGGAACAGGAATATCACCCCTATCGGTGGAGTGATAGATCGGTGGAGTGATAAGACCAGGTGGAGCCTTATCACCTTCATAGTAAGGAACTCACTGTCCATATCAAGAGCCAAGCCAAAGTGCTCTTCTTCCAACGAGCAGAAGGCATTTCTGTAGGGCTGGCATAAGTCAGGCAGTTCAAGATACCCGCAAGGAGTTGAATAAAATCTGTCCAGTGAGTCCTGCAAGACTTCAGGCTCTTTCTCATCCAGCAGTTCCCTGTTGAGCCTGGAAAAGTAGGAAAAGTAAAGAATAAGCCAGGGGGAATCAGAAACCACACAGCCCCAGCTAGATTTCATAGGTAACATAAGGAAGTGTTTGGAAAGAAAAAGGACAGCTCTATTAATGAGGTAACAGATTATTGCCTTAATGTTGGCACAATCAGGGCCAGGTAGAAAAGGATGAAAGAGAAAGAAACACACACACACACACACACACACACACACACACACACACACGAGACAGAGATAGACAGAGAGAGTAAGAGCTCAGTGAATCGGCCAGGTGACACACTGATGAGGCAGTCAAAGAACACTTTGTATTTGTGCCCTCAGGACGAACAGTGAACAGTGATCATGAAAACAGTGGGCTCAATAATTTTGCATAAAATGTGCTCAAGTTTCCCTGCAGTCACCATGAGAATACAGCTTTTGAGGCATGGTCAACCTTCAGTAGGTTAGTAAATGATAAGGGTGGGAAAAAATGGAAACCTAAATATTTACTGTAATGAAAACCAAAAGCAATATTAGTAGGCATAATTCAGACTTGTCTGATAAGGCAAAGTCACTCTTTTCAGCATGTACTGTTTTCCCTGCACTTGACGTCTCTAGGTGTCAACAGCAAATGAACTGTCCACAATTTCTCAGACTCACCTGGGACCTGTGGCCTCTTGGTCCTCCTTTTTCACTTCATCACACCAATGTCCTGCAAATAAATTCAGATGGGGCCTCTTACATGAAGCAGTTCTTCCTTGCACACAGAAACATTCCTCTGTCCAATCCTAACACAGGGACATCAGTCTTCTCAGTGTGGGAACAGAAGACTTTGAGAGAAACATAACCAGAGGCATGAGGTCAAGTCTTGAGAGAACTGACTTGGTTCCTTTCATGAGCCTTGGGCAAAATTCCTCTCTTTTGGAATGTTATCTTCCCAATGTGATCTGTCCTAGGTTTGTGTACACAAATGAGCAATGACTTTCCCAATAGATTCTAGGCAAATACTTCTAACACCTCGTAGGAGAGATGCTGCAATATTCAGGTTTCTCACATCAAATACCCAGGATTTGATAGTTTATGAGATTGTGGACACTGAGATTTCATGTAGGGGTGTAATATTCCAGCTCTTGTTACAACGAGACTTGGTTCTACACAGAAGCATCAGCTATTATGGCTTTTGTGGGTGAAAAGTCAGTCATTTATCTAGAAAACATACCAGCAAGACGATGGACAGATGAGCTGTAACAAGCCAACTGAGAAGACACAGAAAATGGGGATAAATTCAGTGAAACCTGGGTCACATCTCCGATTCAGAGGTAGACAAGGGTGACACTGGCCTCGGGCAGGTAAAGAACCGCACAGACATGCTTTGGGAACAAAACTCATGAGGAACTTTGTAGCTGGCAAGACACATTTAATTCACATGAACTGATCTGACAGATAACACCTGGGCATGTGCTGCATGGCTTGGTGTGAGTTTGCCACACCTGCCTTGAGTTCCATGTCCTGACAGTCAGTCTAGGGTGGCACTGGCATGGCCTGAGACTAGCAAGATATTAAAGCTCACTGAACCACGCCATGCCTGTACTTCAGACTTGACTCCAGAGTGATTGAAATCTACATTGATATATAGGTTAAACCCACAGTGATGGCAACTCTCAGCCCAACCAGGGGCGGAAAGCCCCAAGATTACGGGGTCTACTTGGGACATGAACTGGAGCTTTATCACCTTCACAATGGAGTACTCACTGCCCACGTCAAGAGCCAAGTCGACTTGCTGTTCCTCTAATGAGTGAAAGGTGCTGCTGTAAGACTGGTATGAGGCAGACATGTCAGGAGGAATTGAGGGAGTCGAATAACCTTCATCCCAGGATTCCTGGAGAGCTTCCCCCTCTTCAGACTCCTGCAGATTCCTGATGACACAGGCAGGACAGGGATGACAGAAGATTTAACCGACAGAGATTAGACAGCAAAACCTCCCAGATGATCTGATGGGAGGCAGAATGGAGTGGTCACAGAAACCAAAGCCAGTTTTCCTTTGACAGAAATAAAAGTATCCTTCTAAATGCAGGGCAGAGGGTGACTGCCCTGGGGAATGACCAAAAATGGGCTGCACGTGCTCAGTACACTTGCCACAGATGAGCCAATGTAGGGCACCCCGACTCTCCCTGTAAACTACCCTCATGACTTGCAGCACAGAGACTAACACAAGATTTCAACGACTTTGCATAAATTGCGTTGAATTTTCCATACAGCATTCAAGTGAACAGAGCTCTTGAGGCAGTGCAGACACAGATCTTGTGTGCTAAGGGCCCCATTTTCCCAATATTTTGATAGAATATGTTTATTTTTTCAGTTTCTTTTCTTGCACAAATACTGGAAAACATACGAACAAAAAATAAGCAGAAAGCATATGTACATTCTCTCCCTGGATTTAAACGCAGGGGACAGAACAGGCAACACCAAGAAATCCCTGTTTGAGGGTCTGGAGTGGACCTCCAGCAAACTCCACCAGACCTGCACCTGAGGGACCTCACTGTTAACAAGAAAACTAACAAACAGAAAGGAATAGCATCCACTTCAACAAAAAGGACATCCACTCCAAAACCCCATCTCTAGGTCACCAGCATCAAAGACCAAAGGGAGAGAAAACCACAAAGAGGTGGAGAAACCGGAGCAGAAAAGCTGAAAATTTTAAAAACCACAGCGCCCCTTCTCCTCCCAAGGATCAGAGATCCTCGCCAGCAACGGAACAAAAAAGGGCAGAGAATGACTTTGACGAGATGACTGAAGTAGGCTTCAGAAAGTTGGTAATAACAAACTTCTCCGAGTTAAAGGAGGATGTGCGAAAACATCGCAAGGAAGCTACAAACCTTGAAAAAAGATTAGACCAATGGCTAACTACAATAAACAGTGTAGAGAAGACCTTAAATGACCTGATGGAGCTGAAAACCATGGCATGAGAACTACATGACACATGCACAAGCTTCAGTAGCTGAATCGATCAAGTGGAAGGAAGGATATCAGTGATTGAAGATCAAATTAACCAAATGAAGTGAGAAGAAAAGTTTAGAGAAAAAAGAGTAAAAAGAAACAAACAAAGCTGCCAAGCAATATGGGACTATGTGAAAAGAACAAATCTACATTTGATTGGTGTACCTGAAAGTGATGGGGAGAATGGAACCAAGCTGGAAAACACTCTTCAGGATATTACCCGGGAGAACTTCCCCAACCCAGCAAGGCAGGCCAACATTCAAATTCAGGAAATACAGAGAACACCATAAAGATACTCCTCGAGAAGACTAACCCCAAGAAACATAATTGTCAGATTTACCAAGGTGGAAATGAAGGAAAAAATGGTAAGGGCAGCCAGAAAGAAAGCTCGGGTTACCCACAAAGGGGAGCCCATCAGATTAACAGCACATCTGTCTGCACAAACTCTACAAGCCAGAAGACAGTGGGGGCCAATACTTAACATTCTTAAAGAAAAGAATTTTCAACCCAGAATCTCATATCCACCCAACCTAAGCTTCATAAGTGAAAGAGAAATCAAATCCTTCACACACAATCAAATGCTGAGAGATTTTATCACCACCAGGCCTACCTTACAAGAGCTCCTGAAGGAAGCACTAAACACGGAAAGGAATAACCAGTACCAGCCACTGCAAAAACATGTCAAATTGTAAAGACCATCGATGCTAGGAAGAAACTGCATCAACTAACAGGCAAAATAACCAGCTAACATCTTAATGACAGGATCAAATTCACACATGACAATATTGACCTTCAATGTCAATAGGCTAAATGCCCCAATTAAAAGACACAGACTGGAAAATTGGATAAACGGTCAAGACCCATCAGTGTGCTGTGTTCAGGAGATGCATCTCACGTGCAGAGACACACATAGGCTCAAAATGAAGGGATGGAGGAACACCTACCAAGCAAATGGAAAGCAAAAAAAGCAGGGGTTGCAATCCTAGTCTCTGACAAAACAGACTTTAAACCATCAAAGATCCAAAGAGACAAAGAAGACCATTATATAATGGTAAAGGGATCGATTTGACAAGAAGAGCTAACTATCCTAAAGATATATGCACCCAATACAGGAGCACCTAGATTCATAAAACAACTCCTGAGAGACCTAAAAAGACACTTAGACTCCCAGACAACAATAATGGGACACTTTAACACCCCACTGTCAATATTACACACATCAATGAGACAGAATGCTAACAAGGATATCCAGAACGCAAACTCAGCTCTGCACCAAGCAGACCTAATAGACATCTACAGAACTCTCCACCCAAAATCAATGGAATATACATTCTTCTCAGCATCGCATCACACTTATTCCAAAATTGACCACATAGTTGGAAGTCAAGCACTCCTCAGCAAATGTAAAACAACAGAAATCACAACAAACTGTCTCTCAGAACACAGTGCAATCAAATTAGAGCTCAGGATTAAGAAACCCACTCAAAATTGAACAATTGCATGGAAACTGAACAGCCTGCTCCTGAATGACTACTGGGTAAATAATGAAATGAAGGCAGACATAAAGATGTTCTTTGAAACCATTGAGAACAATGACACAACATACCAGAATCTCTGGGACACATTTAAAGCAGTATGGAGAGGGAAATTTCTAGCACTAAATGCCCACAAGAGAAAGGAAAGATCTAAAATCAACACCTTAAAATCACAATTAAAACAACTAGAGAAGCAAGAGCAAACAAATTCAAAAGCTAGCACAAGGCAAGAAATAACTAAGATCAGAGCAGAACTGAAGGAGACAGAGACACAAAAAATCCTTCAAAAAAATCAATGGGCCAGGCATGGTGGCTCAAGCCTGGAATCCCAGCACTTTGGGAGGCCGAGACGGGCAGATCATGAGGTCAGGAGATCGAGACCATCCTGGCTAACACGGTGAAACCCGGTCTCTACTAAAAAAATATAAAGAACTAGCTGGGAGAGGTGGCGGGCGCCTGTAGTTCCAGCTACTCGGGAGGCTGAGGCAGGAGAATGGTGTAAACCCAGGAGGCAGAGCTTGCAGTGAGCTGAGATCCGGCCACTGCACTCCAGCCTGGGTGACAGAGCGAGACTCCGTCTCAAAAAAAAAAAAAAAAAACCAACAACTCTCAATGAATCCAGGAGCTGGTTTTTTGAAAAGATGAACAAGATATCCCTCTTTGGCTAGTTCACCTGGCTAAACTGATTGCAAGTACTTATCTTCAGAGGACTATGAAATTAAAACCAATACAAGTGCCACAAATAATGCACAACATTGTTAATAAGGACAATTTGTAGCTGAGTGAATGAAAGAAAGAGTTCTATTCATCGCTTCCTCGTTTTCCCGAAATCTACAATCCCTAGGTGTCACTGCTGAATTCACAGCTCACAATTCCACAGCATTACCTGGGAGACACTGGCCCTTTTTCTTCCTCTTCTTCACGATCACTTTCATTTTCTGTAAATACATTCAGAGAAGCAGGTCACATTAAGCAATTCACACTTCACATATGACCAAATCACTGTCCAGTCATAGCACAAGGACCCAACTATTCTCAGGGCAAGAACATGGATTCTGACATGAATATTCTAGGGTGGTCTAGATTAAGTCTGGTGAGAAGTAGATGACCCTGCTTTCCAGTCCCACAGGCCAAAATTTCCCTCGGTGGGTACACTATAATGCCATATTCCCTGCCTGAGTCTATGCAAAGAAAATAAAATTTTCCCCCCAAAATCTCCAAAAATTAGTCGAACAATTTTCTAGGAGTATTGCTGCAATACTGATTTATCTCATCAGGTACCATGGACATTAAATGTTCAGAGGCATCTGTACATGAAACCCAACTGATAGACGCATTCTAACAACTCTTGCTTTAAAAAGAATCTGTGATTCGGGAGGCCAAGGCAGGTGAATCATTTGAGGTCATGAGTTCAAGATGAACCTGGCCAATATGGGGAAACCCCATCTCTAAGAAAAATACAAAAATTAGCCAGATGTGGTTATGTGTATCTGTGGTACCAGCTACTCAAGATGCTGAGGCAGGAGAATCACTTCAATCTGGGAGGCAGAGGTTGCATCAAGCCAAGATGGTGCCACTGCACTCCACCCTGGGTGAGCAAGACTCCATCGCCAAAAAAATCCCACCACCGTCACCAACAACAACAATCTATGATGCTACAAAGAAACATTGGATCAGCTATTGCATTGATGGGGTGGAGAACCAGGGTCCAGCCTTGCTTTATGGAACTGTATCAGCAAACTAAACAAGAAAAGTTTCCGTCCACATTTCAATGGGACTGTGCAGCTAACCAAGCTGACTTAAAAGAGATCAAGATTAAAGCTGAGAGTAGTGAAGCCTGGGGAGCAATATATCCAAATACAAAGGCAAGGCTGCCAGTCTCCTTCAAAAGGCATAGAAACTCCATGGACATTGTTCAGGGACACATGACTTAATCACAGGTGACGAGAGATACTGAATCGAAGCTAGGAAGCCTCACAGTTACCTCCCATGCACCTCCTACACTCAGGTGACTATGAGGTTGTCACACGTGCCTGGGGTCCAGTAACTTCACACTGGGGACCGGGAGACAAAGGCATGACATGAGCTGAGAAGGACAGAAAACCTCCCTGATATCTGGGTTTAGAATCCCATCGCAGATTTTTATGTAAACCAATTTGTGTGTATAGAGTCTGTCTTCGGGGTTATACTTCCTCAGCACAGAAAGAGGAATGAGACACAAGGAAAATAGAGGCTACCTGGGATAATGGATACAGCATTCTCCCATTCATCATGAGAGGATGAGTCAATGAGACGTGAGTTGACTTGGTCTTCCTCAAATGTGATTTTGGTGTTGCTGTGAGGCTGGTTGGACTCACAAGGACCGCGGCTATTTGAACAAGCGATGGAATATTCCTCCAGTGAGTCCTCAGGTTCTTCCTTCTCTTCAGCCTTCTGCACCTCCCTGATGAGCCAGGTGGGAGAGAGATGTCAGAAGATTAAACACAGAGGGATCGGACCCCAGGGAGCCCTAGCTGGTTTTGACAGAAGGCATTAAGACTGTGGTCACAGAAAGCAAACAGGAGGTTCCCCTTAAGAGGGAACAGGCAATCCTCTTCTCTCTGCAACAGAGCATGGCTGCCATGGCAGACAGAGAGGAAGAGACCAACCGGTGTTCATTTCACTGGAGAGATAGGAGCTGAGAAAGATGAAGACTCAGCTATCCCTGTTCCATAAAGATATGACACTCACCACACACAGAGAAACACAACAGCTGCCACACCCTGTGTCTAAGCTGGGTTGAATTTCACATACTGTGGCCAAAGGAATGCAGGCTTTGGACCCATCCTAGATGCCAGACAGGGTGTGCCTCCTACATCTTTTTCCTATGTTAAAACCCATTACTTGCTCCTCATTATTTAGTGTTACCTGGGGGCACGTGATTCCTGTACTTTCTCTGTTTCCTCAACGTTCACATCTTCATCCTCATCTTCACCGTTTTCTGTAAATACAGAAGTGTTCGTTCAGATATTTCCCACTTCACATTCTGCAGGCACAGTCAGCCAAATGTGCACACTGACATGCACATCTAGGCATGGGTCACCGTTCAATTGAAAGTTCTCATGTTTTATCTTTAACAAAATGCCCTGGCATGGTTTCCTGATCCATCAGGCAATGCATTTCTGATCTGGAGGACCACCATCAAGATGTGGCCAAATATTGAAAAGACCCTTTGCTCCCCATATCACTGGGGACGTGTGCAGCCTCTCTCGGGACTTTGGCAGCTGTCTCCATCATCCCACCACAAATCTGATTCCCAGGCACAGGCTTGGTGTCCTGTCACAGTTCACATTTCAAACCTAATTCTTTCCCTTAGGAGCGGAAAAACTGGCCCCACAGTTGTCTATGCATCAGGAGACTTCACAGGCCTTCCATGTGGCTTCTGCTGTGTTATTCAGGGACATGCTCTCCATGGGGAGTGCACCAGTCTGAAGCACTTCCTACCACCAAATGCCCCCACATCAAGTGCCTTCTCCAACACCACATGGCAAGGGGCTTCATCTCATTTTCAAAAGCAGTCCTAACTGTTCCCACATTTAGATGCTTCAGAGCCTTGCAAGAGACAACATGCCTGCCTTTTCTGATGGAGAGAGAGAAACTCAAGAAAGATAAATCACTCACTCACCGACAGTTACTAAGAACATTGCCAAAGAGACAGCCTGGGAACCTTCATTCTAAGTCCACAGCTCTTTTCACTCTTAACAAAAACCCTCCTGTCACAGCCTCCTTCCTCTCCTCTACAACTAGAAAAATGTTGCCTCTGGCTCCAAAGACCATCTCCACCAAGGAAGGAGGGACATTTGCAATACTGTGACCTCCAACTCCATGGGTTTCCCATCTCTGATCTCACCCAGGAAGTCCTGGAAGGGCCACATATGTTTAGTGGGAAAAAACACCACCGATACAACTGTCATTGTGAAAGTATGGAGGTCGGGAGTCTCTCCTAAGCCTGGGGTTTTGGGTCATCAGATCCTATGGAAACCTTACCTGGGGTGAGCTTTCGGACGAGGTGCTGTGCCAGCCTACAGCCCTCGGCCAGCTGTTCTCGGAGGTCCCGCCCCTGGGAGTTGGGCGGCTCATCCGGAGTGAGGAGGGTCTGGAGATGCTGATTCAATGCGCGGGAGGCATCTCTCCCTTCCTGCAACTTCTCCCTTAACTGGCTCAGCTCTCGTTCCTGAGACTGAACCAGGACTTTATATTGCCTAAGGTGAGATAGTAGAGAAAATTGAACAGTGGAAAGGGGTGAGTGATCTGATCGAATAATGCGACAGAGATTTCTGAGACAATGTCCTCAAGGAGACCTCCAAGGAGAAGGTCAGCACATGTTTAAAGAAATGTCTGTGGCCAAGAGTAAGAATGAAAAATGGTTTACAGGCTTCCTCTATACCAGAGAGTGCTCCTGTAAGATCCTCGACGATGTTCCATTCATCTTTCCCTTCTGTAAACAAAAGTAGGTGTCTTCCTTATTCACTTTCAAAAAGACATTCATTCTTTCAGTTCCTCACTCTGGCCATGGACATTTCCATGTGAAAATACACATAGTGCACCTTGCAGTCACTAGATGCAAAGCCATGGACAGAAATGAGGCCACGTGCAGACGGGGCCAGTTGAAAAGATGAAAGATGGAATGAATGACAGGCTCCAGAAGGCAACACTGATTGACCGAAAGGATGAGAAGCCGCAGTCAGTCAGGAGGTGATTCTGACTAAGGGTAAGTGGGGTGGTGATGGCGCACCATTTTCAGTACACTCAATGCTGCTGGGTGGTTCCCACTCCTTCAGTTAATTTTGTGTTATGCAAATCTCACCTCAACAATTACTTCTTTGAAAAAGAGAAATCAAGGCTCTGAGAAACAACTGCAACCCATAACTTATTATTATCCTTGTTCTCTGTTTCATAAATCTTTGTGTGTTGTAAGCCTGCCATGGCAATTCTTGCCCTTCCCCAGACCAAGCTTCGCTCTGGCTTCACCCAGACGAGTGGCTGTACATCAGAGATTTACACACCTGCCCACCTGCCTGCATAGGGCCCCCTCACCTGAGCTCCTCAGCTTGCCCGAGCTGCTCTGCAAGCTTCTCCTCCTTCAACTGAAGCTCATCCCGCAGCATAGATTTTAGGAGGTCTTTGCACTCTTCATAGTCTGAGAAAAGACAGACACACCGGCCTCAGTGAAAAGCTGGACACACAGCGGTGGTCACTGCCTACAGGGCAGGAGCCAGGTCCATCTGAAGGATATAACTGTCCCCAGTACAAGGCTCTAGGCAGGGATTTCCACCACTTTACTCTTGAGTCTCCCGACTTTATGGCATCTCAACCTCCAAAATTTAGAGACGAAGAAAGAGAAACTGAGGGACAGATAGGACAAGCTACTTGGATGGAGCCCAGGTGACAGGCCCAGGGGTTCCTGCTCTGCACACTGCACTGCTACTTCCACACATTCTTAGGTGCAATCTTTCTTCCTCTATAGGAACAAAAGCCTCTTCCCCAGGAAGTAGGACTTCCCTCACACCAGGGTACTCTCTGCCTTTTGTTTATTCTTTAAGGAGTCCTCTCCTGTCGCCCAGGCTGGAGTGCAATGGCATGATCTTGGCTTACTGCAACCTCTGCCTCCTGGGTTCAAAGGATTCTCCTGCCTCAGCCTCCCGAGTAGCTGGGATTACAGGTGCCCACCACCACGCCCAGCTAATTTTTGTAATTTTAGTAGAGATGGGGTTTCTCCATGTTGCCCAGGCTGGTCTCAAACTCCTGACCTCGTGATCCAGCTGCCTCAGCCTCCCAAAGTGCTGGGATTACAGGACTGAGCCACCTTGCACGGCCCCTACTCCCTGCTCTTGATGCTGTCGGTTATAGATACCACAGGTTCTATTAGGAGCAGACTCCTCTTGACGCCCCTCACAGCGGGTACTGTGTACTATCACCAAATTTCCCTCAGGGTCCCTAGAACAGAGTTTGGCCTATTGGGACTCAACAGAAACTTGAACTGAATAAAAGTTCACTAGCCCAAGACATTTAGAACAACAGACTAGATGTTATTTTTCTGCCAGATCTCATACGGTACAGAGAGGATTCTTGAAAACATGATTTAGCCTCTTGGAGAAAACAGGTCATTCTGTGCCTCTGTCTGAAACCATCACTGAGATTTTAACTCTAGGCCCATCCCCACCTGACTGCAAACATGGAAAGTTTTGAAATACTTTGGTACCTCTCTCTTCCAACTTTAACAAAAGGTGAAAATACCCATTTCTATTTTCCTACAAGTACGGAAAGGATTACATTACTTCTGATGCAGAGAGAATTCAGTTTCTCAGAGAGAAGACAGGACATCATTCATCACTTTTGTGATGGTGAGCTTAGGGAACTTACTGTAACTGTTCTGCCCCTTGGCCAAAAAGTAGGCCACTTGAGTTACAAGATATTTCTCCTTGGTGTTTATGAATTGACGTTTGTTCTCTGCCCGCTCGGGGCGCAGTTTCTCACTGATTTCTAGAGTATTCATCTCTGACTTCTCACTGGACCAAGGGCCCGCAGATACCACCATGCTGACGTTTGTGGTAGAAGAGGTGGAGCCAGGGACTGGGGAGAAAAAGTCCAAACACATGATGGGTTAATAACTGGTGAAATCAAATAGGTTGAATCAGAACTGAGGGATGTCACGGACAGCCTCGTCCACTGATTTGAAGATGCTGTTTCCCTGGTTTCACTCTTCTCATCTCCACTCTTGATCTCCTTTAAGTCAACGTGTCTGAGCTACGCAGTCACCTTGAAACCAGGACACAAACACTTCCACTTTTTTCTTGCTTAGAAGTTTCTATAAAGCAAGGCTGGGCTCTGAGCTTTTTACCCCATGAGGGGCCAATGTTTCTGTGTAGCTCAAGAGATTGTTTTTTGTTTCGTTAATTTTTTTTTGTTTGATTGGTTGGTTGGTTTTGGTTTTTTATGTTTTGTTTGAGGGGGAGTCTCACTGTGTCGCCCAGGCTGGTGGCACGATCTCAGCTCACTGCAACCTCTGCCTCCTGGGTTCAAGCGACTCTCATACGTCAGCCTCCCAAGTAGCTGGAATTACAGGCACCAACCACCATGCCAGCTATTTTTTGTATTTTTAGTAGAGATGCAATTTCGCCATGTTGGCCAGGCTGCTTTCGAACTCCTGACCTCAGGTGATCTGCCCACCTTGTCCTCCCAAAGTGCTGGGAATACAGATGGGAGCCCAGCAACCCTGGCCAGAGACTTCTTATTAACAGCTAAGACAAGCCAATGAAAAGGAGAGAGAGTCTAGCCTGAGAAAAGTGAATGAGTGTGGGAGGATCATCTGAGCCAATCCTCACACCTAAGCCTCCTGAGCAGATGGGACTATAAGGGCAAAGGAACATGCCTGGCTAATGTTTTGTATTCATTGTAAAGATGGGTTTCACCATATTCTCCAGCCTGCTCTTGAACTCCTGAATTCAAATGATCCTCCCACTTGGGCCTCCCAAAGTGCTGCAAATATATGTGTGAGTCACCACACCTAGTTCCATCCTCGTTACTGAGTAAACCAATATGTACGTATATAGCCTGTCCTCACAATGGAACTTCCGAAGTCTAGACAGAAGTATGAGACACAAGGAAAATAGAGGCTACCTGGGACAAGGTTTAGAGCATCCTGCCATACATCAGGAGACGATTCACGGTCTATAAGCAGAGTCAAGTCCATTTGGTCTTCCTCAAATGTGACTTTGCAGTTCTTGTGAGGCTGATTGGACTCAGAAGGGCCATAGCTATTTGAACAAGTGATGGCACATTCCTCCACTGAGTCCTCAGGGATCTCCTTTTCTTCTGCCTTCCGCACCTCCCTGATGAGGTGAGATAGAGATGCCAGAAGATTAAATACAGAGGGATTGGACCCCAGGGAGACCTAGCAGGTTTTGACGGGAGGCATTAAGACAGTGGTCACAGAAAGCAAACAGGAGGTTCCCTTTAGGAGGGAACAGGCAATCCTCTTCTCTCTGCAACAGAGCATGGCTGCCATGGGAGACAGAGAGGAAGAGACCAACCGGTGTTCATTTCACTGGAGAGATAGGAGCTGAGAAAGATGAAGACTCAGCTATCCCTGTTCGGTACAGATATGACACTCACCACACACAGAGAAACACAACAGCTGCCACACCCTGTGTCTAAGCCGGGTTGAATTTCTCATACTGTGGCCAAGGGAATGCAGGCTTGTGGCCCATTGTAGGTGCCAGAGACAGGGTGTGCCTCCTAGACCTTTTTCATATATTAAAACCCATTACTTGCACCTGATTATTCAGTGTTACCTGGGGCACATGATTCCTGTACTTACTCAGTGTCATCAACTTTAACATCTTCATCCTCACCTTCATCATTTTCTGTAAATACAGAAGTGTTCGTTCAGATATTTCCCACTTCACACTCTGCAGGCACAGTCAGTCCAATGTGCACAGAGACATGGACATCTAGGCATGGGTCACCGTTAAACTGAAAGTTCTCATGTTTTATCTTTAACAAAATGCCCTGGCATGCTTTCCTGATCCATCAGGCAATGCATTTCTGATCTGGAGGGCCACCATCAAGATGTCACCAAATATTGAAAAGACCCTTTGCTCTGCATATCACTGGGGACTTGTGCAGCCTCTCTCTGGACTTTGGCAGCTGTCTCCCGCATCCCGCCACAGATCTGATTCCCAGGCACAGACTTGGTGTTGTGTCACAGTTCGCATTTGGAACCTAATTCTTTCCCTTTGGAGCAGACAAACTTGCCCGACAGTCCTCTATGCCTCAGGAGGCTTCACAGGCCCTCCATGTGGCTTCTGCTGTGTTATTCAGGGACATTCTCTCCATGGGGAGTGCACCAGTCTGAAGCACTTCCTACAACCAAATACCCCCATGTCAAGTGCCTTTTCCAACACCACACGGCGAGGGGCTTTATCTTATTTTCAAAAGCAGTTGTAAGTGTTCCCACATTTAGATGCTTCAGAGCCTTGCAAGAGACAATTTTCCTGCCTTTTCTGATGGACACAGAGAAACTCAAGAAGGATAAATTACTCACTCACCGACAGTTACTAAGAACATTGCCAAAGAGACAGCCTGAGAACCTTCATTCTAAGTCCACAGCTCTTTTCACTCTAACAAGAACCCTCCTGTCACAGCCTCCTTCCTCTCCTTGACCACTAGAGAGATGCTGCCTCTTGCTCCAAAGACCATCTCCACCAAGGAAGGAGGGACATTTGCAATACTGTGACCTCCAAACCCATGGGTTTCCCATCTCTGATATCACACAGGAAGTCCTGGAAGGGCCACAAATGTTCAGTGAAAAAAAAAACCAATGATACAACATTGTGAAAGGATGGAGGTCGGGAGTCTCTCATAAGCCTGGCGTTTTGGGTCTCCAGGTCCTATGGAAACCTTACCTGTGGTGAGCTTTTGGACGAGGTGCTGTGCCAGCCTACAGCCCTTGGCCAGCTGTTCTCGGAGGTCCCGCCTCTGGGAGTTGGGCGGCTCATCCGGAGTGAGGAGGGCCTGGAGATGCTGATTCAATGCGCGGGAGGCATTTCTCCCTTCCCGGAACTTCTCCCTTAACTGGCTCACCTCTCGTTCCTGAGACTGAACCAGGACTTTATATTGCCTAAGGTGACATAGTAGAGAAAATTGAACAGTGGAAAGGGGTGAGTGATCAGTTCGAATATTGCGACAGAGATTTCTGAGACAGTGTCCTCAAGGAGACCTCCAAGGAGAAGGTCAGCACACGTTTAAAGAAATGTCTGTGGCCAAGAGAAAGAAGCAAAAATGGTTTACAGGCTTCCTCTATGTCAGAGAGGGCTCCTGTAAGATCCTCGACGATGTTCCATTCATCTTTCCCTTCTCTAAACAAAATTAGGTGTCTTCCTTATTCAGTTTCAAAAAGACATCCTTTCAGCTCCTCACTCTGGCAATGGACATTTCCATGTGAAAATACACATAGTCTATCTTGCAGTGACTACATACAAAACCATATACAGAAATGCGGCCAAGTGCAGACGGGGCCAATTGAAAAGATTAAACAAGAAAAGAATGACAGGCTCCAGAAGGCAACATTGACTGGGTCAAAGATAAGATGCCGCAGTCAGTCAGGAGGTGATTCCGACTATGGGTAAGTGGGGTGGTGATGGCGCACCATTTTGAGTACACTGAATGCTGCTGGGTGATTCCCACTCCTTTGGTTCATCATGTCTTATGCAAATTTCACCTCAACAATTACTTCTTTCAAAAAGAGAAAACGGGGCTCTGAGAAACAACTGCAACCCATAACTTATTACTGTCCTTGGTCTCTGTTTCACAAACCTCTGTGTATTGTGAGCATGCCATAGCAATTCCTGCCCTTCCCCTGGCCCAGCTTGGCTCTTACTTCTACCCTCCGAGCTGCTATACATCAGAGATTTACACACCTGCCCAACTGCCTGCATAGGGCCCCCTCACCTGAGCTCCTCAGCTTGCCCGAGCTGCTCTGCAAGCTTCTCCTCCTTCAACTGAAGCTCATCCCTCAGCATAGATTTTAGGAGTTCTTTGCACTCTTCATAGTCTGAAAAAAGACAGACACACTGGCCTCAGTGAAAGACTGCACATGCTGCTGAGGTCACTGCCTACAGGGCAGGAGCCAGGTCCATCCCAAGGACATAACTGTCCCCAATACCAGGCTCCAGGCAGGGATTTCCACCTCTTTACTCTTGAGTCTCCCGACTTTCTGGCATCTCATCCTCCAAAATTTAGAGACAAACAAACCGAAACTCAAGGGCACATCAAGGAAGTTGACAAGATGATTCAACCACAATGAAGTGGAATCAGAATTCACAGCCCCTGAGGTCTGACTCTGAATGCGGGGCCACTTTCCCAAGCCTTGCAGCCTCTCCTCCAAAACACTGCACTGGGGCATGAAGCAGAGATTTCTCGGACAATTGGGAAGGCCTCTAGGACTATGGGACTGATGGTTTCCCTTTTAATGGGAATTTCAAGGACAACTATGTCAAAGATCTTAAAAATCTTTGAGTTTTCAATGGTAACTGCAGATACGATTTTAAGAATCATAACGGAAACATAAAGTATGAGACATAAGACCACAAGACTATGAAGGAAACATGCCCAAATACTAACAAAGTTTGTGTTAATTTACAAACAGTAGAATGAAGAACTAATAGACAGTGTTTACTCTGTGCCCATAAATGTTCTAGGAGATTGATAAGAAATAGCTCATGTAACTCACTGCAGCAATTTACAGAGGTAGGTATTACTGTAGCACCCTATGAATAGATGAGGAAACTGAGGGACACACAGGACAAGCAACTTGGATGGAGCCCAGGAGACAGGCCCAGGGTTCCTGCTCTGCACACTGCACTGCTACTTCCACACATTCTTGGGTACATCTTTCTTCCTCTTTAGGAACAAAAGCCTGTGCCCCAAGAAACAGGACTTCCCTCCCACCAGGCTACTCTCTGCCTTTTTTGTTTGTTTCTTTTTTGATGAGTCTTGCCCTGTCGCCCAGGCTGAACTACAATGGCATGATCTTGGCTCACTGCAACCTCTGTCTCCTGAGTTCAAAGGATTCTCTGGACTCAGCCTCCCGAGTAGCTGGGATTACAGGCGCCCGCCACCACACCCAGATAATTTTTCTAATTTTAATAGAGACGGGGTCTCTCCACATTGCCCAGGATGGAATCAAACTCCTGACCTCGTGATCCAGCTGCCTCAGCCTCCCAAAGTGCTGGGATTACAAGACTGAGCCACCTTGCACGGCCCCTACTCCCTGCTCTTGATGCTGTCGGTTATAGATACCACAGGTTCTATTAGGAGCAGACTCCTCTTGACGCCCCTCACAGCGGGTACTGTGTACTATCACCAAATTTCCCTCAGGGTCCCTAGAACAGAGCTTGGCCTATTGGGCCTCAACAGAAGCTTGAACTGAATAAAATTCACTAGCCCGAGACATTTAGAACAACAGACTAGATGTTATTTGTCTGCCAGATCTTATATGATACAGAGAGGATTCGTGAAAACATGATTTAGCCTCTTGGAGAAAACAGGTCATTCTGTGCCTGTGTCTGAAACCATCACTGAGATTTTACCTCTAGGCCCATCCCCACCTGACTGCAAACATGGAAAGTTAGGAAATCCTTTGGTACTTCTGTCTTCCAACTTTAACAAAATGTGAAAATACCCATTTCTATTTTCCTAGAAGTAAGGAAAGGATTAAATTATTTTTGATGGAGAGAGAATTCCGTTTCTCAGAGAGAAGACAGGACATCATCACTTTTGTGATGGTGAGCCTATAGAACTTACTATAACTGTTCTGCTGGTTGGCCAGGAAGTAGGCCACTTGAGTTACAAGAAATTTCTCTCTAGTGTTTCTAAACTGTTCTTTCTTTTCTCCCAACTGCGGGCGCAGTTTCTCGTTGATTTCTGGAGTGTTCATCTCTGACTTCTCACTTGGCCAAGGACCAGCAGATGCCACCATGCTGATGTTTGCGGCAGAAGAGGTGGAACCAGGGACTGGGGAGAAAAAATCCAAACACATGATGGGTTAATAACTGGTGAAATCAAATAGGTTGATTCAGGATTGAGGGATGTCACTGACAGCCTAGTCCACTGATTTGAAGATGCTGTTTCCCTGGTTTCACTCTTCGCATCTCCACTCTTGATCTCCTTTAAGTCAACGTGTCTGAGCTACGCAGTCACCTTGAAATCAGGACACAAACACTTCCACCCTTTTCTTGCTTAAAAGTTTCCATAAAGCAAGGCTGGGCTCTGAGCTTTTTACCCCATGAGAGGCGAATGTTTCTGTGTAGCTCAAGAGATTGTTTTTTGTTTCATTAAATTTTTCGTTTGACTGGTTGGTTGGTTTTGGTTTTTTATGTTTTGTTTGAGAGGGAGTCTCACTCTGTCGCCCAGGCTGGAGTGCAGTGGCACGATCTCAGCTCACTGCAACCTCTACCTCCTGGGTTCAAGTGATTTTCGTGGCTCAGCTTCCCAAGTAGCTGGGATTACAGGCACAAACCATTATGCCAGCTATTTTTTGTATTTTTAGTAGAGATGCAATTTCGCCATGTTGGCCAGGCTGCTCTCGAACTCCTGACCTCAGGTGATCTGCCCACCTCACCCTCCCAAAGTGCTGGGATTACAGATGTGAGCCAGCGACCCTGGCCAGAGACTTCTTATTAACAGCTAAGACAAGCCAATGAAAAGGAGAGAGTCTAGCCTGAGAAAAGTGAATGAGGGTGGGAGGATCATCTGAGCCAATCCTCGCACCTAAGCCTCCTGAGCAGTTGGGACTATAGGGGCAAAGGAACATGCCTGGCTAATGTTTTGTATTCTTTGTAAAGATGGGTTTCACCATATTCTCCAGTCTGCTCTTGCACTCCTGAATTCAAATGATCCTCCCACTTGGGCCTCCCAAAGTGCTGCAAATATATATGTCAGTCACCACAGCTAGCTTCATCCTAGTTTCTGAGTAAACCAATATGTACCTATACAGCCTGTACTCACAATGGATCTTCCGTAGCCTAGACAGAGGTATGAGACACAAGGAAAATAGAGGCTACCTGGGACAAGGTTTAGAGCATCCTGCCATCCATCTGGAGACGATCCACGGTCTATAAGCAGAGTTGAGTCCACTTGGTCTTCCTCAAATGTGATTTTGGAGTTCTTGTGAGGCTGGTTGGACTCAGAAGCGCCATAGCTATTTGAACAAGTGACGGCACATTCCTCCAGTGAGTCCTCAGGGATCTCCTTTTCTTCAGCCTTCCGCACCTCCCTGATGAGGTGAGATAGAGATGCCAGAAGATTAAACACAGAGGGATTGGACCCCAGGGAGTCCTAGCCGGTTTTGACAGGAGGGATTAGGAGAGTGGTCACAGAAAGCAAACAGGAGGCTCCCTTTAAGAGGGAACAGGCAATCCTCTTCTCTCTGCAACAGAGCATGGCAGCCATGGGAGACAGAGAGGAAGAGGGCAACTGGTGTTCATTGCACTGGACAGATAGGAGCTGAGAAAGAAGAAGACTCAGCTATCCCTGTACAGTACAGACATCACACTCGCCACACACAGAGAAACACAACAGCTGCCACACCCTGTGTCTAAGTTGGGTTGAATTTCACATACTGTGGCCAAGGGAATGCAGACTTTTGGCTCATCATAGATGCCAGAGAGGGTGTGCCTCTTAGACCTTTTTCATATGTCAAAATCCATTACTTGCTCCTGATTATTCAGGGTTACCTGGGGGCACATGACTCCTGTACTTTCTCAGCCTCCTCAACTTTAACATCTTCATCGTTATCTTCATCATTTTCTGTAAATACAGAAGTGTTCATTCAGATATTTCCCACTTCACACTCTAGAAGCACAGTCAGCCCAATGTGCACAGAGACATGAACATCTAGGCAAGGGTCACCATTCAACTGAAAGCCCTCATGTTTTACTTTAACAAAATGCCCTGGCATGGTTTCTTGTTCCATCAGGCAATGCATTTCTGCTCTGGAGGGCCACCATCAAGATGTGGCCAAATATTGAAAAGACCCTTTGTTGCCTATATCACTGGGGACTTGCACAGCCTCTCTCAGGACTTTGGCAGCTGTCTCCATCATCCCACCACAAATCTGATTCCCAGGCACAGGCTTGGTGTCCTGTCACAGTTTGCATTTCGAACGTAATTCTTTCTCTTAGGAGAGGACAAACTGGCACCACAGTCCTCTATGTATCAGGAGACTTCACAGGCCCTCCATGTGGCTTCTCCTGTGTTATTCAGGGACATGCTCTCCATGGGGAGTGCTCCAGTCTGAAGCACCTCCTACCACCAAATGCCCCCACGTCAAGTGCCTTCCCCAACACCACACGGCGAGGGGCTTTATCTCATTTTTAAAAACAGTCATAAGTGTTCCCACATTTGGATGCTTCAGAATCTTGCAAGAGACAATGTGCCTGCCTTTGCAGATGGAGAGAGAGAATCTCACGAGGGAAAAATCACTCACTCACCGACACTTACTAAGAACATTGCCAAAGAGACAGCCTGGGAACCTTCATTCTTAGTCCAGAGCTCTTTTCACTCTAACAAGCACCCTCCTGTCACAGCCTCCTTCCTCTCCTTTACAACTAGAGAGATGTTGCCTCTGGCTCCAAAGACCATCTTCCATCAAGGAAGGAGGGACATTCCCAATACTGTGACCTCCAACCCCATGGGTTGCAGGGTTTCCCATCTCTGATCTCACCCAGGAAGTCCTGGTCATGTCATGGCTACATATGTTTAGTGGAAAAAAACACCACCGATACAACTGTCATTGTGAAAGTACGAAGGTCTGGAGTCTCTCATAAGCCTGGGGTTCTGGGTCATCAGATCCTATGGAAACCTTACCTGGGGTGAGCTTTTGGATGAGATGCTGTGCCAGCCTACAGCCCTTGGCCAGTTCTTCTTGGAGGTCCTTCCCCTGGGAGTTGGCCGGCTCATCCGGAGTGAGGAGGGCCTGGAGATGCTGATTCAATGCGCGGGAGGCATCTCTCCCTTTCCGCAACTTCTCCCTTAACTGGCTCAGCTCTCGTTCCTGAGACTGAACCAGGACTTTATATTGCCTAAGGTGACATAGTAGAGAAAATTGAACAGTGGAAAGGGGTGAGTGATCAGTTCGAATATTGCGACAGAGATTTCTGAGACAATGTCCTCAAGGAGACCTCCAAGGAGAAGGTCAGCACATATTTCAAATGTCTGTGGCCAAGAGAAAGAACAAAAAATGGTTTACAGGCTTCCTCTATATCAGAGAGGGCTCCTGTAAGATCCTCGACAATGTTCCATTCATCTTTCCCTTCTCTAAACAAAAGTAGGTGTCTTCCTTATTCACTTTCAAAAAGACATTCATCCTTTCAGTTCCTCACTCTGGCCATGGACATTTCCATGTGAAAATACACATAGCGCATCTCGCAGTCACTAGATGCAAAGCCATGGACAGAAATGAGGCCCAGTGCAGAGGGGACCAGTCGAAAAGATGAAAGAAGAAAAGAATGACAGGCTCCAGAAGGCAACACTGATTGACCGAAAGGATGAGAAGCCACAGTCAGTCAGGAGGTGATTCTGACTAAGGGTAAGTGGGGTGGTGATGGCGCACCATTTTGAGTACACTGAATGCTGTTGGGTGGTTCCCACTCCTTTAGTTAATTTTGTGTTATGCAAATTTCACCTCAACAATTACTTCTTTCAAAAAGAGAAATCATGGCTCTGGGAAACAACTGCAACCCATAACTTATTATTATCCTTGTTCTCTGTTTCATAAATCTTTGTGTGTTGTGAGCCTGCCATGGCAATTCCTGCCCTTCCCCAGACCCAGCTTAGCTCTTACTTCACCTCGCCGAGCGGCTGTACTTCAGAGATTTACACACCTGCCCAACTGCCTGCATAGGGCCCCCTCACCTGAGCTCTTCAGCTTGCCCGAGCTGCTCTGCAAGCTTCTCCTCCTTCAACTGAAGCTCATCCCGCAGCATAGATTTTAGGAGGTCTTTGCACTCTTCATAGTCTGAGAAAAGACAGACACACCGGCCTCAGTGAAAAGCTGGACACACAGCGGTGGTCACTGCCTACAGGGCAGGAGCCAGGTCCGTCCCAAGGACATAACTGACCCCAGTACCAGGCTCTAGGCAGGGATTTCCACCTCTTTACTCTTGAGTCTCCCGACTTTCTGGCATCTCATCCTCCAAAATTTAGAGACAAACAAACCGAAACTCAAGGGCACATCAAGGAAGTTGACAAGATGATTCAATCACAATAAAGTGGAGTCAGAATTCACAGCCCCTGAGGTGTGACTCTGCATGTGGGGCCACTTCCCCAAGCCTTGCAGCCTCTCCTCCAAAACACTGCACTGGGGCATGAAGTAGAGATTTCTTGGACAGTTGGGAAGGCCCCTAGGACTATGGGACTGATGGTTTCCGTTTGGGAATTTCAAGGACAAATATGTCAAAGATCTTAAAAATCTTTGATTTTTAAATCATATCTGCAGATATGATTTTAACAATCATAACAGAAACATAAATTATGAGACATAAGACCACAAGACTATCAAGGAAATACGCCCTAATACTAACAAAGTTTGTGTTAATTTACAAACAGTAGAATGAGGAACTAATAGATAGTGTTTACTCTGTGCCAATAAATGTTCCAGGAGATTGACAAGAAATAACTCATGTAACTCATTGCAGCAATTTACAGAGGTAGGTATTACTGTAGCACCCTATGAACAGATGAGGAAACTGAGGGACAGACAGGACAAGCAAGTTGCATGCAGCCCAGGAGACAGACTCAGGGTTCCTGCTCTGCACACTGCACTACTACTTCCACACATCCTCGGGTGCAGTCTTTCTTCCTTTTAGGAACAAAAGCCTGTGCCCGAGGAAGCAGGACTTCCCTCTCACCAGGGTACGCTCTGCTTTTTCTTTTCTTTAATTTTTTTTTTTTTTTTTTTTGACGAGTGTTGCCCTGTCACCCAGGCTGGAGTGCAATGCTGTGATCTTGGCTCACTGCAACCTCTGTCTCCTGGGTTCAAAGGATTCTCCTGCCTCAGCCTCCCGAGTAGCTAGAATTACAGGTGCCCACCACCATTTCCCACGTAATTTTTGTAATTTTAGTAGAGACGGGGTTTCTGCATGTTGCCCAGGCTGATCTCAAACTCCTGACCTCGTGATCCACCCGCCTCAGCCTCCCAAAATGCTGGGATTACAGTACTGAGCCACCTTGCACGGCCCCTACTCCCTGCTCTTGATGCTGTCGGTTATAGATACCACAGGTTCTATTAGAAGCAGACTCCTCTTGAGGCCCCACATAGCGGGTACTGTGTACTATCACCAAATTTCCCTCAGGGTCCCTAGAACAGAGCTTTGCCTATTGGGCCTCAACAGAAGCTTGACCTGAATAAAAGTTCACTAGTCCCAGACATTTAGAACAACAGACTAGATGTCATTTGTCTGCCGGATCTTATATGGTACAGAGAGGATTCTTGAAAACATGATTTAGCCTCTCGGAGAAAACAGGTGGTTCCGTGCCTGTGTCCGAAATCAATAACTGCTATTCGACCTCTAGGTCCATCCCCACCTGACGGCAAACAGGGAAAGTTTCAAAATACTTTGGTACCTCTGTCTTCTAACATTAACAAAATGTGAAAATACCCATTTCTATTTTCCTAGAAGCAAGGGAAGGATTAAATTATTTTTGATGGAGAGAGAATTCAGTTTCTCAGAGAGAAGACAGGACATCATTCATCACTTTTGTGATGGTGAGCCTATGGAACTTACTGTAACTGTTCTGCCCCTTGGTCAGAAAGTAGGCCACTTGAGTTACAAGATATTTCTCCTTGGTGTTTAGGAACTGATGTTTCTTCTCTGTCCGCTGGGGGCGCAATTTCTCGTTGATTTCTAGAGTGTTCATGTCTGCCTTCTTACTGGACCAAGGGCCCGCATATACCACCATGCTGACGTGTGTGGCAGAAGACGTGGAGTCAGGAACTGGGGAGAAGAAACCCAAACACATGATGGGTTACAAACCGGTGAAATCAAATAGGTTGAATCAGGACTGAGGGATGGCAGTAACTGAAATTCTTAACTTACTGTTGAGAAAAACGAGATCAGTCCCCACAGCACTTTAGGATCCTTAACCACCAAAACAAGGTTCGAGGTGTCTGAGTTCAGAGCTAAGGCACTGCCAGTCGCTCAGAGTCTCACAAGAGTGAGGAAGATTGTGGCCAGCGTGCCAGGTAACGGTCTGCAGTTGCAATAACAGAATTAGAAGGTGGGGGTGTCATGGAATCTTAGGAGCCTGCGTTCCAATTGCCCCGGCTTGGCTGAAACACAGGCACCCTGGTCTCACCTGAGGGTCACCACCAATGGGCTCATTCCTTCAGCATTCACTCTCAATATTCATGTACCTTTGTGACAATGCCACAGACCATCTCTTTCCCAATACATCTAAGCACATTCCTCACTGTTTATCTCTTGTCTGTACAACATCATCAAGGCAGAAACAGTTTCCCAACAGGTTATATTTTCTTAAGGGCAGTCATGAAGTCACCCCACCTGCTCCCAGTTAAAACAGATCTTAAGCCTTTTCTGCAAGTGTAAGATATGAAACTTTTAGCCTGCACTGATATCCTCTGCATCTTCTGCAGTTTTTCTGTATCTACTAGAAAGTGAATGAATAATTCATTTTTTAAAAATGTTTTCTTTCCTGTCTCAGTATTCTTCTTGCTGCATCTCATTGTTATGTTGATTTCTTTTTTCTTACTGGGGCACCGGTAAGAAAAGCATCTTGGCTTTCACTACACTCTAGACCAGTTTGACATCCCTATGTCCAAAGCTCTTCCTCTATGTGGGTTGATTTGTATTTTCATGGCACTGAGCACCACATTTCATACTTGTCAATTGTGGATGTCATTCTAGTGCCTCAAGAGCTCTTTTCAAGGGATCAAGTGATCAAATTCATGTATATAGAGATCTCCTGAAAACATGTATGACCATCTATCTTAGGAAGTTTCATAAACCTGACGCTATTTGGTTGTTTCCCTTTTGTTTTCCCATATACTGGAAAGAACAGGGCCATGAGCGGCTCTTATGGAATATGTTTTGATATATATTTTGTTGAGTTGGACTAACATCATTCATTTTTGGTTTCATTTCACTAACAGAACATGGCAAGGTCAAGGTTATGGTCAGGGTTGGCTGGTGATCCTCAGTGGTGCAGCAGAAGGTGAGTTTGAGATGAGAGGAATGAGTAGGAAAGAGCAATCCCCTGAGCCACCTCCTCACTTTCTCAGCTTCCATCCCCACCGAGGTTTTGTGAGCCTGGAACTTGGGAGACTGTTCTGTAGCCCAGGTCTCCTAGGATTGGCTGCTGGACTTGCCTGAGTTGTGGGTGCACTGGGTGTGATCCTGGGCCGCTCAGCATTCATGTGGAAGTGAAGGAACGAGGACTGGATCAATCCCATTTGAAGGCGTGCCTCACTGCGGCCCGCACTGTCCTCCAATGACACTGGAAGGATACTGCTTTGAGATGTATCAACAGCTTTAAGTAAATGTATTTTCCGGGGTCTGGGAGACCTGACGTTCTGTGTCATGATGAAAATCTGTCAAGTTTCTTCATTTTAAAAATGATAAAACTGCAGGTTCACAAAGTTACATGGCTTACTTGAGGTCACACAGGGATGAGTTTTCAGCACTGCCAATAAAAGCAATCACAGTCATTATTCAGTCATTATTGATAGGATCCACATAATTCAGTAAATATTCACATAATTATTTAGTAGATATTCACTGACCAATTCATACAAGGCATTTTGCTCAAAACTGTGCTCATATTTGGACGTCGTATCTTCACCATAATCCTTAAGGTAATGCTATTATCCATATGTAACAGGTAAGAAACCTGAAGAAGAGGGATAGCAAATCATGTCTTTGGACATATTTCCATTTTTTGGTTTTTGTGATGCTAGAAGAATGACCAGAATGAGTCACAGGAAGAATATACATACCTGGATTATTTTCCAGGACAGAGGTGTGCCCTCCTAGAGGACTGGGACCAAAATTCTCAAGTGTCTGAAACCTTGCTTTAACATTATGGGAAATAACCTCTATCACCTGGAATTTCCCTGAAACTTTGGAATATACAAGAGAAGTATGAGACTTGGGTCTTCCCTTGGCTGTGTTTAATTCACTCTTCTATGGAATACCAATGATTCTCACTAAGACTTTTGCCTTTTTATAACCACAGTGTATGTTTTATGGAGATGATTTTACACTTTGCTCTATTTAGAAAGAATAAATATGAGCAATGGTTTAGGTGTTATGCCTTGGACTTAATATTTTTCTGATTCCTGTTTTGAGATTAAATTCTCATGGAAATAGAAAAATACTTATGATTTCTCATAAGGCCAAGTTTGTTATTAGTTTGAGTTTTTGAAGTTGAAGCACAAACCTTAGATTTGTGCACTCAATTTGGGGACCCACTGATAGCACTGACCTTACAGTTGATGGGATGATTCTTTCTGTTTTGCTTATGAAGAAACTGAGGCACAGAGAGTCTGTAACTTGTCCAAGTTCCCCTTGCTGTAAGTCCTGGAGCCAGATCTCAGGTGGAGCAGCCTCTTCCCCACCCCCTTCTCACATTTTCCAATCCAGCCGGGTCAGTTCCTTCCAGGTACATGTTTTGCTCCCTCATACCTCATTTCTGAAAAAAGGAAAACTTCTGGAATTTAACTTCTTTCATCTAATACATTTCCTCACAACATGCTGCCAGCATCACATTCTGGTCACTTACTATTAAAGTGAGATCCTTTTTTTATTTTCTTTCTTTCCTTTTTGAGACAGGGTCTTGCTCTATCACCCACGCTGGAGTGCATCGGTGATTATAGATCACTGCAACCTCGAAATCCTGGGCTCAAGCGATCTTCCTACCTCAGCTTTCCAAGTAGTTGGAACTCTAGGCGCACATCACCATTTCTGGCTAATTTTTTATTTTTCATAGAGACAAGGTCTTGCTATGTTGCTCAGGCTGGTTTTGAACTTCTGGCCCCAAGCGATCCTCCCACCTAGGCCTCCAAAAGTGCTGGGATTACAGGAGTGAGCCACTGAGCCTGGCCTGAAATGTTTTCTTTTCCTTTTTTTTTTTTTTTAATGAAAATACAGGACATGGAGATGTGGAAAGACACTTTGCTTTATTACTGTTATCATTATTTCTATAGTATAATTCATATATCACAAAATTCACCATTTTAACCACACATTTCAGTCTTTTACCATATTCCAAAAGTTTCACAACCATCACCACTACCTCATTCCAGAATATTTTCATAATGCCAAAAACCATGCCTGTACCTACGGGCAGTCACTCTTCAATTGCCCCCTTCTTGCTGTCTCTGACAACCACTAATCTACTTTCTCTAGATAGAGATGTACTTGTTCTGGGCACTTCCTCTGTATGGAACAACAAACTGTGGCATTTTCCATCTGTTTCTTAGCATACTGTTCTCAAGTTTCATCCTTCGTAACCTGCATCAGTACATGAACTTTTATGGCCCAATAATATGCCACTATATGGTTACACCACATTTTGTTTATTCATCAACTGATGGTGGTTTAAGATGTTTCCACTTTTTAACTATTAAGAATAATGCTGCTATGAACAGCTTTGTACAAGTTTTTGAGTGAACACCTGTTTTTCATTTTCTTGGTTATCAGCCTAGGAGTGCAACTGCTGCATCATATGTCACCTTATGTTTAACTTTTTTTTGTTGTTAAACTTTCTGAGGAACTCACACACTGTTCACCAAATTCAGTAGCTATGCCATTTTACATTCCCAACAGTAACATATGAGAATTCCATATTCTCCATAACTTTCCAAACATATATTGTCTTTATTTTTTTCTTACGTCATAGTACTGGGTGTGAAGTGGTATCTCATTTTGGTTTAAATTTACATTTTCCTAATGATGAAAAACATTGAACAACTTAGCATGTGCTTCTTGGCCATTTGTGTGTTTCCTTAGAGAAATCTCTACTCACAGCTTTCTTCCCATTGTTAAATTGGGTTGTTTGTCATTTTTTGCTCAGTTATATGAATTCCTTATATACTCTAGGTACTAGACCTGTGTCAAATATATAATTTGGAAATAGTTCTCCCATTATGTGGATTATCTTTTCACTTCCTTGACACTATCTTTTGAAGCATATAAGTTTTTATTTTAATGAAGTTCATTTCTCCATCTATTTTTGGATTGTTTGTGCCTACTTTAAAAATGTCTAATCCAAAGTCACAAAGATTTGTACCTGTTTTCTTCAAGACATCATTTTTTGAAGGAGAACTTTCCTGGGTTGTAGAGGAGGGTGGACATGGTTTATTTATGCCTCCTGTCCATTACCGATGTTTCTCCTGATTGTTATTCATAGGCTCACCACCCCTCCATGGAGCATCCATGGCCTGTAGCAGAGCTCTGGGGACTCATATCCTTCCACTGACTTTGGCGCTGGTGAGAGCCCTGGCCGTATGGTTCAGCTTGGCCTTAACCCAACCCACTTGCACATATTCCTCAGGCCCTTTAGAGTTGAAGCTGAGAGCCTCTCTGAGAGCGCTTGCCAGCCCATGCTGTTCTAAGACTGGAGCAAACTTCCTCTGTCTATTCTAGACAGAGGAGATTGCAGGGGTTGGACTCAGTCAAGACATCTCTGGTGTTAGAAAATAGACCTGTTTCAGGGTTTGGGGAAGATTGTTCAATATGAACTAGGTCCTCTCTAATTATTTTTACTATATGTGTGACTTCTTTCCAGAAACAAAGGAATAATATTTATCTTAGAACATTCTGTCTATTCTTTGTCAATTGTTGTTTGTCTACAATTTTCACATGGATAAAGGAGAGTTCAGTGTAAATATATTCTTAACAATTAATTATGGTTCATGTCCGCTGCCATGCGATCATATTTAAATCTATGAACTAGCCTGTCACTTAGGTATTATCCTGTTCCTGATGAAAAAACAAACTCAGAAAGATTGGAAAATTTCCCTAGGTCACAAAAGTAGTGAGGAGAGGAATAAGAATTAGAAACCAGTTCCTTTTGGCCTTCAAAGCTAATCTTGTACCATTAGATCAAACTGATTTACATACCTTTGCTGGAATTCGTCTCAGAGTTTATGGTTCTCACTTGATTTTCCCAAGGAAAGAGTGTGCCACTTTAATATCATTTCAAACTTTGAAATTTAAAACTCTTTTGTATTATACTGTTTTTTAATCTTTGTTCTATTCCATTGCTTTTGGTTTCTTCTCAATGGATCCCTCTTATTTCTAGGCTAAATATTTGTTACCTATTTTCTGTCAATTTTCAATTTTTGAGTGTTTCTATCTCTCTCTTTGTTGTATGCTAACAGTTCTTCACTGAGGTATAATTTGCATAGAGTATACTGCAAAAAACCTAAAAGTACAGCTTAACACATTTTAATATAATTATACATTGTATAATAACACCCAGTTAAAGACAGAGAACATTTTCCTCCATGCCACAAAGTTCTGATGTGGTCCTTGCCAGTCAATGCTCATCCCCCAAATGAAGAATATATTCTGAATGTTGTCACTGCCTTAGTCTCTTTGTCCTGCTAGAAAGGAATACCAGAGGCTGGGTAATTTATAAAGAAAAGAGGTGCATTTTGTTCATAGTTCTGCAGGCTGCACAAGAAGCATGGCACCCGCATCTGCTCCTCATGAGGGCCTGAGGCTGCTTCCACTTGCAGCAGCAGGTGAAAAGCAACCGAGTGTGCAGAGATCATATGGTGAGAGAGGAAGCAAAAGACAGCAAGTAAAGGTGAGAGGCACTTTTTAATAACCGGCTCCTACAGGAGCTAAGAGAGAATTCACTCACCACCTTCTCCCAGGGCGGGGATTAATCTAGTCATGAGGGATCCGCTCCCATGACCCAAACACCTACCATTAACCCCCACCTCCAACACTGGGGACCACATTTAAACATGTGATTTGGAGGGGACTAATATTTAAACTAGAGCAGCCACCACAGATTAATTTTGCTTGATCATGTGCTTCATAAAAATGGAATCATTTTGGCTGGGCCTGGTGCCTCATGCCTGTAATCCCAAGACTGCAAGGCTGAGGTGGGCAGATCACCTGAGGTCAGGAGTTCAAGACCAGCCTGGCCAACACGGCAAAACCCTGTCTCTACTGAAAATACAAAAATTAGCCAGACACGCTGGCAGGTGCCTGTAATCACAGCTACTTAGGAGGCTGAGGCAGGGAACATTTCTTGAACCCGGGAGTCAGAGGCCGACATCGTGCCACTGCACTCCAGCCTGGGGGACAGAGTGAGACTCCATCTCAAAAAAATAAACAAATGCAATCATTTACTATGTTCTCTTGTTTTCACTTCTCCTACTCAGGTGGTTATATATGACACTAATTTCTTTGTGTTTTTCCCTTGTTTCACTTTGTTTTGGCCAAGTTATATCCTATTGATTGCATGATTATCACACAATTTGAGATCCATTTTTCTGATGGGTGACAGGTTTAGTTGTTGGCTACTGTGTATAAGTAACTATGAATATTCTCATACAATTATTTCTGTGAAGATACGTACTTATTTTCCTGGGTATCTATAGCTGGGGATGGAGTTGCTTGGTGAATGGGAAGAAAAAAGACCCAGACTATTGCAAAGTAATTGTATTACTTTACATTGCTATGAGAGATGTAGGCCATTTCCAGTTGCTCTACATTCCCACACACTTAATATTTTTGGTCTTTTAAATTATAGCCATTCTACCAGGTGTGTAGTGATATCCTATGTTGGTTTTCTCATGCTTAATGTTCAGTTAGACATCTTCTTATGGGAAATATCTACTCAGATTTTTATTTTCATTTATTACTGGGGTGTTTGTCATTTTCTTTGTAATCTATAGGAGTTCTTTATATATTTTGAATGTGTCCATTCAAATATATATATTTTTTGCTATATTATAATTATTTGCTATTTCTGGTCTACAGATAGCTTTTAAGTTGTTAACAACATAATAAGCAGAAGGTTTTTAAAAATGAAGTGCAATTCACTTGATTTCTTATTGTGGTGAGTGCTACAGTATCTAGTCTAAGATTTTCCTATGTCAAGTTCATGAAACTATTTCTCATTTTCCTTTACAAGGTTTCTAATTTGAATTTTCACATGTTAAGTTAATTTCAAAGTATGATGGAGAGTGGTTGTTAATATTAACTTTTTAAAACAACAAATATTATTTCACTCAAAATCGTTTTACTTAAAAGTCTTTCATTTCCCCAATGAAGGGCATTGGCGACTTTGTTTTTAAAACATTTAGAAGTGGCGGTGCGACCACATTCTCACTCACGGGTGGGAACTGAACAATGAGAACACCTGGACACAGTGCGGGGAACATCACACACCAGGGCCTGTCCTGGGGTGGGGGGCTGGGGGAGGGATAGCATTAGGAGAAATACCTAATGTAAATGACGAGTTAATGGGTGCAGCAAACCAACATGGCACATGTACACCTATGTAACAAACCTGCACATTGTGCACATGTACCCTAGAACTTAAAGTATAGTATTATATATATATTATATATATAGGGCGGTGCGAGGGCCGCTGCACAGCTAGCAGAGCCATGGTGAAGAGGGCAGCGCCTGCCCCGAGCTCTCCGCCTCCCCTGCCCGCCAGCCCAGGCGGCCCCAGCAGCAGCGACCAGAGGAGCCCCCCCAGCAGCACAACGGCCAGGCGGATGCCTCTATCCACAGCCTCCTGGCGGACCGGACCTGTTAGGACGCGGCCATCGTGGGCAACAAGGACTCGCCCTCCATCTGGGCCACCATCCCAGGGAAAACCTTTATGGACATCACGTCAGCTGAGCTTGGTGTCCTGGTTGGCAAAGACCGGTCAAGCTTTTTTGTGAATGGGCTGACACTGGGGGCTAGAAATGTACTGTGGTCCCGGACTCACTGCTGCAGGATGGGGAATTGACTGTGGATCTTCAAACGAAGATCATCGGAGGAGCCCCCACCTTCAATGTCACCGGCACCATGACTGCCAAGACCCTAGGCCTGCTGATGGGCAAAGGTGTCCACGGCAGTTTTAGCAACAATAAATGTTATGAAATGTCCTCCCTCCTTCAGCCTTCCCAGTACTGACCTCCTTTGTTCCTTCCCCTCCACTGCTCCTCACAGTTTGCCCCCCTTTCCTTCTCATACACACATATACCATTTTAATTTCGGGAGCCCTTACCCCACACCCCTCATTGCTGCCAAAACCACATGGGCTGGGGGCCAGGGATAGATGGACAGACACCTTCCCCTACTCATACTCCTCCTGTGTGTGGTTGGAAAACTTTTTTGTTTTGAGGGATGTTTTTATGAATAAAAAAGATTCTACTCATTAAATAACTTCATATGTGGGCGTATTGTTTGAGTCTGTATTCTTTTACTTTGATATATTTATGATTACTTACACCAGTACTACCGTTTTAAAATTACTGTAGCTTTAATATCAGGTTTGAAATCTAGCAGAGTAAGTCCTCCAACTTATTGCTTCTTCAAGACCAACTTGCCTATTCTAGGTTCCTTGATTTTCAAATACATTTTGAAATTAGCTTTTAAATTTCCCTAAAATCTCCTACTACAAATATCAATCAGAACTGTGTGGATGTAATATGCTAACAACATGGAATCTTCCAATCAATGAAAATGACATATATTTCTCTATTTAGCCTTCTTTCATTTTTCTCACCAATTGCTTTTAGGGGCCTTGTACCTGCTTCACTGCATATATTCTTAAGCATGTAATGATTCCGGCTATTAATCTCTATTATGTTTTATTGCATTTCATTTTCTAGCTGCTAATTGCTAGTATGGAGAAATTAAGATGATGAAATCAATGTTATTAAGTTATAATTCAGGTACAACAGATTGCATCACTTTAAAATGTGCAATTCAATGCATGTTTACAAATGCATACACTAATGGAACTACTGCCACAACCAAGATAGAGGAATTTCCCTACACACCAAAGTTTCTTGGACCCCTTTGCAGTTCATCAGTCTTTCAACCCTCGGCCCCAAGGAGCCGCTGCCACTTCAGGTCCATTTCCTTTTTAACCATTTTTCTATAAATGAAATTATACCTATGTTCTTTTGTGTCTGCCTTCTTTCATGCATCAATGTAATTTTAAAATCCATCCATATGAGTATTTGCATCAAGAGTTCATGCCTTGTAATTGCTAAGTAGTATTCCTTTGTGTGGCTATACCATATTTGTTTATCCTTTCACCTGTTATTGGACATTTCTATCCTCCACGTTTGGGCTAGTATGAAGAAACTACCATGAGCATCCGCACATGGCAGGCCAGGTCTCACTACCACAGGCCTCCTGACAACTGTTTCATACCAACTGAGTGGTCCAATCAAATATTAAGAGGAAACAAACAAACAAACAAAAAGCCAGTGCCCTTATACAAAGGCTGGAATGTAACAAAAGCCCACCAAGAGTTTTGCCTAGGATTTTCCTGAGCCTTAAAGCATGACAAAATTACAAAGGCACTTTTAAAGGGGTCATTTAGCATTAAACAAGTTTTATTGCGGGTCTGAAGAAACTCCCCAGGCCTCCACGAACAAGTTTATTGGAGGTCTGAAGGAACTCCCCAAACCTCTGTGATTTAGCAGAAGACAGGATAAGGGTCCCCAGCACCTAGACCCATTTAGATTAAGTGAACTGACTGAGGCTCCAGAGGAAGGTCTTCAGGACTCAGAACTTAGCTCTAGATTAAAAGAAGTTAATCACTTATGTATTTAGATGAATGCAACTTCCATATACACATATAGCTTAGAAGGCACATAAGCTCAGGAGAACTTTGTAATTCTGAGTTGGTGTGGTGATAATTTCCAGGCCTTTTCCCTGTAACCAGTTGCAGAAGTAAAAACTCTCTTCCTCCCCAGTTCATCTGCATCTCCTTGCTGGGCCACCAGACATAGCAGCCCGCCCCTCAGTTTAGTCTGGAAACACACACAGATCGTTGTGCAGACATAGTATGTAAATTCCCAGGAATCGAAGGACTGTCCATCTGAGTTGTATATGTTTAACCTCTAAGAAACTGTTAGACTTTCAAAGGAGTCATACCATTTTTCACTCCTACAAGTATAACACTTGCAAGTGCTTTATATCCTCACCAACATGTGCTACTTTCAGCCTTTTAAATTTTAGCCATTCTCATGGATATGTACTGGTATCTCATTGTCGTATTGATTGATCTCCCTGATGACTAAACAGTAGAGCATCTTTTCCTATGCTAATTGACCATTCATGTATCTTCTTTTCTGAAGTATCTATTCAAGTCTTTAGAGAAACTGTTTCATTATGTTTTAATCAGAGTGCTATATACATATATACACACACACACACATATACACACACTCTAAAAAAACCCTTTGTTGGAGATAAATATGATATCTCCTATATTGTAGTTTCCTTTTATGTTCTCTTAATGTTCCCTATGTGGACATAATGATAGATAATCTTCAAAAAGGTGTGTGTGTGTGTGTCTATACACATACACATGTTTGTATACATACATATGTCCTAAGAATCATTAATTAGACATATATGTGAGTATCTATTTCTGGATACTCTCTTCCCTTCCACTGATATATATTTTTTTCCAACAAAACACATGATTTTCATAGCTGCAGAGTAATTCTGGAAATAGGTAGTGAATTCATTCACCATTATTCTCTTATAATATTGCTCCTTTATTATTCTTGATCACTGACATTACCATATAAATAGTAGAATCAACTTGTAATTTTCTACCACAATGTTGCTTGGAATTTTTATTAGAATTGCATTGGATCTGGAAATCAACTGATGAAAAGCTGACTTTTTAAACATAACTCTTCTGATCCATGACAAGGTTTATCTCCCCACTAATTTAGTTCTTTCGTAATTTCTTAAAGCAATTTTTTGTAATTTTTGGTGCACTTGCTGTACATAAATTTTGTTGATTTTCTTTCTTTCTTCTCTCCCTCCCTCCTTACCACCTCCCTCTCTCTTTCTTTCTTTCCTTTTTTTTTTTTTTTTTTTTAAGACAGAATCTTGCTCTGTTACCCAGGCTGGAGTGCAGTGATGCGATCTCGGCTCTCTGCAACCTCTGCCTCCCAGGTTCAAGTGATCCTCCTGTCTCAGCCTCCTGACTGGCTGGGACTACAGGTACATGCCACCACACCCAGCTAATTTTTTGCATTTTTAGTAGAGACTGGGTTTCACCATGTTACGCATGGTGGTCTCAATCTCTTGACCTCATGATCTGCCCACCTCAGCCTCCCAAAGTGCTAAGATTATAGGTGTGAGCCACTGCACCCAGCCTGTTGAATTTATCTATAAGAAAACATGTATTTAGATGTTACTTTAAATGACACTGCTTTTTACTTCCTTTTCCAAATGCTCGCTGCTAATATACAGAAATACACAAGACTACTTATATTGAGCTTATATTCTGTAACATTATCAAACTCACTAATTACTTTTGGTAGATTTTTGTAGATTTCTAAGATTATTAACATACACAGCCATTATCTGTGAATAAAGACTATTTCAATTCTTTCTTTTCAATCTTTTCACTACTTTTATTTATTTGTCTTACCTTAGTGCATTGATTTAGATCTCTAGTATCATGCTGAATTGAAAGTGTACCAACAGATATTCTACTTTTTTCTCTGATTTAATAGAAAAGCATTCAATTTTATGCCATTTAATATAATGTTACCTGTGAGATTTTTTCAAATCTATCCTTAATGGGGTTAGAAGTGTTGCCTTCTGTTTTTATCATGCTGAGAGTTTTCTGGGGTTTGTTTTTATAAAAATCATGAAAAAAGTTTTCAATTTTGCCAAATGCTTTTACTGTGTATGATAACGTTATCATACGGTTTTTCTCTTTTGCCCTGATAATATATAAAATTATATTTTTTAAATATAAAAAAGATTTCTTGAATCAAGCCAGCACACTTTTTTAAATTATAAAATTTAACAAATATATCGAAATATAAATTACATGCAATTGAGATTTATTAAAGTATAATCAAGTATATTTAAAGTGTATAATTAAAGTGTATAATTTTAAGAGCTTGAGCACAGTATACACAAGTCAAAGAGAAATGACAGAAAATACTAAGGATTCCTCAGCATATGTGATTTATCTTGGTAAATGTTCTATGTGATTTTGAGAAGAGTTATTTGTTAGCTGTTCTTAGATGTATTTTGCTTAAATGTCGACTTGACTAGCTTGTGTCATTGATTGTGTGAATTAATTTTATTCTAGTGAGCAGGAAAATTACTGTCTGATCACTTTGGACTTATGTGGACTTGGTTTATGTTTTATTAAAATGAATGCATGGAAAGCCCACAGCATTTCCCAAGACCCTCTAATTTGGCAATCACCAATCCACCGCTTTGTGGATTTTGTCAGGGTTTGGTTTTAGGCTTTACTAGGGTTGGTCTAGAATAGGCCTTACTGTAAAGTGTGACACTTATTCCTAAAGCACAGTCATTCTAGTGTCTCAGTTGGATACCCGGCTGCTAATGAGGTGTGTGTGAGTTCTTCCCACCCTGGATGGCAGAAACGCCATCATCCATTCCCCAACCCTCCTCCACCTCAAGTACCTCTGGTCCAAACTCAGTTTGATAGCAGCCACCCCTCTGTTAAATCTGTTTGTCTTTTCCTTGTGCAGGTACAGTCCCATCCTTGATAAGTGTGCACATGGAACCCCTCATGGACTTCGACAGCTACCCCTCTGAACAGCTGTCTCCTCACTGCTGCCCTGCCCCACAGACTGCAGTTGCTTCAGTGGACTTCAACTCTGATCTCTGCCTTCTCACCTCAGTGGGGCTGTCCTGCTCTGAGTGGACTCCAGCCCACGATGCAGCTGCTGAAAAATTCTCCCTAAAGAACTAGGAAATCACGGGGCTCCCCCCTTAAGTTTCCTATTGTACTGCCTGTTGTCCACTGTCTGAAAACAATTTTATGATTGTTTATGGAGGCAGGATTAGTCCGATATGATTTATTCTAACAGAAACAAGCAGAAATCTGTTATACTCTTTTAATTACTGTGTCTTTATCATATTATGGTCGAATCCTAAGATGACCCCCAGTGATCTTTGTTCTCATATAATCACTTCTTCCTGAGTGTAGACAAAAGCCAGTGATATCACTCCTGGGATTGTGTTACAATTTATGGCAAAAACACGTTAGCAGATGTAATCGAGATCTCAGATCAGTCAAATTTAATATAGAGAGATGATCTTATGAGCTTGACCTAATGAAGGTGAGTTCCTTGGAGGGACTGAGGTCTTCCTGGAGAGATGTGAAGTGCAGAAGGGTTTCCATGCAGGGCAAGTCTCCTCTTCTGGCTGGAGGAAGCATGTATTGGGAACATGGGAGGCCTCCAGGAGCAGCAAGAGGCCCCTGGCTGACAGTCAGCAAGAAAATAGAGATCTCAGTTCTACAGTCACAAGGAACTGAACTCAGCTGACAACCTGAGGAAACTAGACAGCAAGTTCTTCCCCAGAAACTACAGAAAGAAACCCAGCCTAATTTCAGCCTGTGAGGCCCTGAGAAGAAGACCCAGCTAATCCAGGCCTCAACTTCTCATCTGTGGATACTGCAAGAAAATAAATCAGTCTTATTTTAAGCCTCTAAAAGCTAGCAGTAATTTAGCACGCAGCAATAGAAAATTAATACAAACAAAATGGAGAAGACGTTGGAGTGGGGACAAAAATGAAACGGTGGGAGAGGGATGCCTGTATGCTGATATGGTTGATGCCTGTACGGTTGAATTGGGTCTACCATTCCTCATCTCATTAGCTTTGGTCTATTAAGCTGCATAGCTACACACAAACATTGGTACTAGGTTGAATCCAGAGGAGGAAGATATTGCATTCTTCAGAGTAGACGAGAACACTCTGAATTTGGGGTCACTGGATCATACGTCATATAGCAGGTCCCTCTGGGAAGGCCTAGAGGAAGATTTACAGGATACACTTTAAACAACATTGAAGGCTTCTTTGTTCCCCAGAGGGACCCGATCTCCTCTCAGTCAAGAAGATCCAAGTCTCTGAACTGGATGCCAAGTTATAAATTCCCACTATACTGACTCCATCAAGCTTCTGTCCTCAGAACTAGAGTTTATCAATAAAAGATGGACTCATGGGAGTCTAGGCATTTATTCTCCTATTTTATATAAATCACTTAATGTGCATGAACAAAACAGACTTTGAAGAAAGAAAGTCACGGTTGCCACAGGAAAACAGCTTCGACATCCTCATCAGTCATCAGGGGTGTTCTGTTGGGAGGACTTGATATGAGGCTTTCCTCATCATGGGCTAGTACAGACTCGGGGGAAATGTCATCAAGTCCTCAATTCGGAGTGTAGCAGCCGGCAGTGTCGATTCGTTAGGCCTCCTGCTGCTGGAGATGCAAGTAGTGCATTTTCATGGCCACCACAGGTGCCCTTAGGTTAGCATTCTTCAGAGCCAGAATCTAACAAGACACAGAAGCTCTGAGTATCTCCCTTTCCTCAGTCACCCACATAAAGGACTTCAGGTCCTTCAGGGGAAGGCCTGAAGGAAGATTGACAGCACACACTTGCGGCAACATTGAAGGCTTCACTCTTCCTCAACGGATCCATCTCCCCTCAGTCAAGAAGCTCCAGGTATCTCAACTGGATGTCAGGTCACAAATTCCCACTATGGTGACTGCATCAGGTCTCTGTCCTCAGAACTACAGCTTTTCTAATTATTACAAAAGTTCATTTCTTACTAGATTTCCCATCCATTACATTCCCAGACACCTCACAATGATCAGTAACCACCACATATCCCTACCTCTCAAGGAAATCCCTCCCGCCTTGTCTCTACATGGCCAAGTCCCACGGCCTGTCCTCTACTCTTCCAGAACCCTGTTCTTCTCACTGACAGCAGCCAGGGCAAATCCATGCAGTATCTCCCGCCATGACCTCCAGTTTGCAGACAGTAGGTACCACAGGTACTTGACAGTCACGCCACTGTTCCCCTCACCCGTGCATTTTTTAATGCCTTGGTGAGGAGAATGTCTCTGGATCTTCCTTGATGGGAGCTAAAGGAACAAAGGTAAACAATGCTATGGGACCCACTGAGAATCGGGGTTATGGAAGAGTGACCACTGAAGTAACAGACAGATGCAGATATTGCCAGACACTCAGTGCCAGAGCAGGGAGGGAGAGGGAAGAAATACAGACCTCACCTTCCTCTCACTTCCAGGCTCCATCAGGTGCCCCCCATTGCTAAACCTAACTAGAAGTGTGTACGCAGGGGAGCCAAGGATGCATTCTAGAAGGGACAAGCACCAAGTGACATAAGACAGGATGGAAATGAGTGGAGAGTGGATCTGTGGGAAGCAGGAGGGGATGTTATGGGGAAACAAAAGGAGAATACTAGCTAATAATGCTAGGTGACACTAACATTCCAAAGTCTGTGCTCATATTCAGAAAAGAAAGTTCAGCATAAAGTACTAAACCAGGACTCAAGATACTGTATTCTCAACTGCTGTTCCAACAGCTGTATTATAAAGGACCAGTTTATGTCATGCCTTTCTAATTTAACCTAAAGTGCCAGGTGGCATTGGGGCTGACATAGCCGTGCTCAATTATGTGTTGGAGAGTACATAGAGACTGCCAGGCTGAGGGAAGACACAAGAGAATAGAAGAGATGCTCTCAGGGAACGAGAGACCACACAGCCCCAGAGTCAGGGGCAGCATCAGCCACTGTCGGCTGCTCATTTTCCCAGACACAGCCCACAAGCCTCAGCCATGCTGTGCTTTGCAAGACGCTTCTTCACCTTTTCAATAAACCTCCCTGAATTGAAGCTGACGGGGGTTTATTTCTCCTTCATCATCAATGAAATTCTTCACCGCAACAATCTCCAATGAATTTTGGGCACAGCAGGCAGGCCCATCCCTGCTTCTGTTCCACTGTGTCCCCTGTAGGTTGAGAAGGAGGATTTACTGAACTACCACCAAATGTTCCTCTGGCTCTGATATTCCGTTATTCTGGTTTCTTTTTGGCTACTTTGTTTTTGGAAGCATGCATCCTAAGGCATCCAGTTGAACAAACTTTGTCTACTGTGTCCAGGCATTCCTGGTGGGATTTCAGATAAGACACTCTTGGGTTGCTACACTCACAACCACTGAACCAATTCTATGACCATCTGTTTCATGGCCACATGTTTGTTCATTTTATAGGAACATAAAGGGAGGGGACAGACAGCAAACTTCCATGTTATAAATTGCATCATCTTAAAAAGGAAAGAAGACAACACTTTGCAATAAAACCATAAGATGCTTTAAATTTAAGCTTAATGCAATAGAGAATGCCCATAAAATTCCTATCTAAACAATGTTTAGAAAATTGCTGAACAGGGACATCATCACTTAAAGGGATATGAAGAAACCTTCTCAGCTAAGCATATGGGCTAGGTTAGAGAGAAAGATAGAGGACCCATCTCTGCCCTGGAAAAACTACTGGTAGCATCTTTCAAAAAGCTCTCTGTGTTTGAGTACGCACCTTGATCCACAGGCTCACACTGGATCCCAACTGGCCACTGCTTCGTGGCATTAACATTGGATTCCCTACTAGTAAATCTTACCAAGAGCTGAGTTTCTGCAGATATGATATTATTTTGTTTGGCCATCCTTATCTTCAAGGGTAACCAAGAAGGAACAAGGAACTTATTTACCTCCCCAAGGGTAAAGGTTTTACCAACGAGACGCTTTCTTACTATGACATCAGGGCCCCCTATGCCCTGTTCACTTCAGTGCCCTTTGTGCCCTGACAGAAGCTCATGCTAGTCCCAGGATTCCTTATACGATTCACCTCCTTCCTGAATCCCAACTTCATGCTGGTGGTCATGACAGGTGTCCTGTATCCCATGCTCATGTCCCTGAAGTCATCAGCCTGTCTCCAGTTAGAAAAAATTACATGTCTATAGACAGGCCTCTTTGCAAGTAGCAAAAGCTTTCTCACCTTCATACATTAAGGCTTGGAATGTACAATAGTATAAACACTTTGGGGAAAAATGTCTGGCATCTTCTTACAGAACTAAACAACTACCTACTCTATGACTCAGTAATTCCTAAGCATTTATCCAAGAGAAATTAAAACATATGTCCAGAAAATGATTTATATAAGAATGTTCGGCCGGGCGCGGTGGCTCAAGCCTGTAATCCCAGCACTTTGGGAGGCCGAGACGGGCGGATCACGAGGTCAGGAGATCGAGACCATCCTGGGTAACACAGTGAAACCCCGTCTCTACTAAAAATACAAAAACTTAGCCGGGCGAGGTGGCAGGCGCCTGTAGTCCCAGCTACTCGGGAGGCTGAGGCAGGAGAATGGCGTGAACCCGGGAGGCGGAGCTTGCAGTGAGCTGAGATCCGGCCACTGCACTCCAGCCTGGGTGACAGAGCGAGACTCCGTCTCAAAAAAAAAAAAAAAAAAAAAGAATGTTCATAGCACTTTAATTCATAATAGTAAAAACTGGAAACATTCAAGCATCTGTCAATACAACAATGGATCAATAAACTGTGATACATTCATTCCATGGAAAGCCTAAAGGAACAAACTGTTCACACACAAAACAACACGGATGAATCTCAAAAACATTTTCAGTGCAATAGGAGCCATACACAAAAGAGTGTGAGAAAAGAGATAAAAAATCATGGTCTCACGAAATGCAGAGCAGAGAGCCCAGAGGCAAAGACTCACAGGACAGCGGGTCGGTCCCAGGCTGTGGATCCTAATTAAGAAACGCCTGCTGGATTTTGCCCAGCTCCATTTCCAAACTATTGTGGGTCAGTGACTTCTTTATCGCTTCCTTATTCCCTCATTTTGAACTAGAATCACTGTAGTTGTTATTCCATGTCTGTCCTGTCATTTCACATTAGGTGCAGATAAGCTGTTCGTTCAGTTTCACAGGTCGAGGGAGGAAAGGGAATTATGTCAAAGATCTGTACTTAATGGACACCCTCAGAAGGCTCATCCACATCTAGTGTGGATGTTTTAAAGGGGATTTTAAAAAAACACAGCCAGCCCATTCCTGGATTTTAGTTTTACATGACTCTGATCAGAGAACCCGGCCACTTCATTCCAAACTTCTGTGGTTTCAAACCACTGATTAGTGGTAATGTGATCATTGGCAGCAAGAGAAAACTAGTACAGGTGTCTGTCTCTCCTCTTGAATTTCAATTTCAGATACATGGATGCTAACCCCTCTAACAGAAAAAAAATCAACCAACCAATCAATCAATGAAAAAAAATATTGCCCTCACCTTTATGTGGCTGTTCCAGAGCCCTTGCCACCTGAAGAAGACAATGAGGGATATTTCAGGCACATGAGGAGTGCGGCTTTACTGTTATCAATCACATTTCTGAAAGAATAAAAATGGCTGAGGTCAAGCCGTGGCTCATGTCTGTAATCGTAGCACTTTGGGAGGCCAAGGCAGGTGGATCACTTGAAGTCAAGAGTTAGAGACCAACCTGGCAAACATGGAGAAAGCTTGTCTCTACTAAAAACACAAAAATTAGCCAGGCATGGTGGCGGGCGCCTATTATCCCAGCTACTCAAGAGGCTGAGGCAGGAGAATCACTTGAATCTAGGAGGTGGAGGTTGCAGTGAGCGGAGATCACGCCATTGCATTCCAGCCCGAGGAATAGAGCAAAAACTCCACCTCAAAAATAAGTAAATTAATTAATAAAGATGGTTCATTACTTAACTCCACATATTATTATGTGAAAATGTATCATCTCGATTTTAATAGCAGATTTTTTTAAATTGCCTTTCTTTTGCTCACCAGACAAGGTCTGGTAGCAAATACCGGTCACCAACACAGATTAACCAATTCAAAGAGAGCCATAAACAGGACTACTGTTATGTTTCCCAAAAAAACCATCCCTAGAATGCAATCTCTTCTCTACTTGTCACAAAATGAACACAATAGTCCACTATATAAAGTCCCAAACACATGAAAATGTAAATACAATGAAGTCTGCTTTCCAAATATTCATTCTATTCAGACTGAGTCATGGGGACCAGGGATTAGGAAATGACTACAAAGAGGTTCAAGGGAATTTGGGGAAGCGACAAAATGTGCTGAAGTAGAAACTCTGCTGATGGCTGCACAATTCCATAAATCAGCTGAAATCATTGAGTCGTATGTTGACAACGGGTGACTTTTATAACAAGTCATTCTTTAAACGAACTTTTGGGTTTCTAGTCCAACATGGAAAGAGCTAGGCAGTCATCACTCGTCCTCACAGCTAGCAAAAGGCTGAAGGAACTGAAAGTCAACCCTTCTAGGGTGGACCAGAGAATTGAAGTCACAGGGAAAACTGCCACCCTAAAAATGAGAGAGACAGGCGAACACACACAGGGAGTCAGAGCTCACAGGAAGAGAAGCTACTGGGGACAGCAAGTGGGAGAAGAACTTAAATGGTATTGACAGATCACTAGAAGCTGAGGGTGGCCTGGTTAGCGCATTAAAAACTCCTTGAGAACCAGACTAAGGGGGAATCTCACATATTTCCAAGTTTTACTACAATGATCTCAACCAGGTTCTCAAGATGAAGTTCTGAAAACCCCCCTGAGGTTTGGCACTACCAACTTCAGGACTTACATTAAGCTACAGTAACCTAAATAGTGTGAGCTGGTGAAAAGAGAAAACACACACACAAATAGATCCATGGAAAAGAATACAGAGCCCAGAAACAGGCCTACCTACAGTCCATTGATCTTCCATGAAGGTTTAGAGACAACTTAAAGCAGGGAAGGTACCCTTTCCAACTAGTGGTGCTACAACAGCTGGATAACCACATGCAAAAAATATATAAATAAATCCCGGTATGCATGTTATACCCTTTATAAAATAAATCTCACATGTAAATGTAAGGTGCAAAACCATAAGGATCCTAGGAGATAACATCGGAGAAAGTCTCGGGGATCTTGGGTTCGATGATGGCTTCTTAGATACAAAACCAAAAGCACAATCTACTAATGAAAAAAAATTAAGTGGAGCCTCGTTCAAATTAAAAACTTCTGCTCTGTGAAAGACACTGTTAAGAGAATGGAAAAAGCGAGTCACAGACTGGCAGAAAATATTTACAAAATAATCTGATGGAAAAACTGCTGTCCAAAATATATGAAGAATTCTGAGAACTAAACAACACAAAGGAAAAAAAAAAAAGAAAAAAAAAAGGAAAAAAGAAAAAAAGTAGGTGAAAGATCTGTACACCTCATTAATAAGATATACAGATGGCAAATAAGTATATGAAAAAGATGCTCAAAATCATTTGGCTTTAGGGAATTGCACACTAAAACAACAATGAGATATCAGTGGAAACCTATTAGAATGGCTAAAATGCAAAAAGGTGAACACACCAAATGCTCTCAAAGATGAGGAGCAACCAGAACTCTCCATAGCTAGTAGAAATGAAAAGGGTACAGTCACTCTGGAAAACTTAAGTTCACTCAGAATCCTGCACATAAGTAGTTACAGCAATTTTATTCATAATTGCCAAAAGTTGGAAGTACGCAAGACGTCTTTCACCAAGTGAACGGATAAGCAAACTGTGTTGTAGCCCCACAACGAATTCTGATTCAGTGATTCTAAAAAGCAAGCTATCAAGTCATAAAAAGACATGCAGGAACTTAAAATACATAATGCTAGAAAGAAGTTAGTCTGGAAACCTACAGACTGTACGATTCCAACTCTAGGACATTCTTGGAAAGTCAAACAGAGAGAAGTAGTAAAATGATGAGTGGCTGTCAGGACTGGAAGAGAGGAGGACGCACGAAATGGTGAAGCACAGGGAATTTTCAGCAGTGAAACGATTTTGCATGACACTGTATTGGGGATTTAGGACAATATGTAATTGCCAAAACCCATAATCTGTGAAACTCAAAGAATGAACTCTTGTGTAAACTATAGCCTTTAGTTGATAATGATGTATCAATAGTGGTTCATCAATTGGAAAGAATGGACCACACTAATACGACATACTTATAGGGGAAATTGTGTGCTGGAGGACAGGGGAGCCTAGGAGAACTCTCTGTACTATCCACTCCATTTTTCTGGGAACCTATAACTATTCTAAAAAATGATGTCTATTGGCCGGGCGCGGTGGCTCAAGCCTGTAATCCCAGCACTTTGGGAGGCCCAGGTGGGCGGATCACGAGGTCAGGAGATCGAGACCATCCTGGCTAACATGGTGAAATGCCGTCTCTACTAAAAAATACAAAAAAACCAGCCAGGCGAGGTGGCGGACGCCTGTAGTCCCAGCTACTCGGGATGCTGAGACAGGAGAATGGCCTAAACCCGTGAGGCGGAGCTTGCAGTGAGCCGAGATCTGGCCACTGCACTCCAGCCTGGGCAACAGAGCGAGACTCTGTCTCAAAAAATAATAATAATAATAATAATGTCTATTAATTTTTTTAAATTAGGTTGCAGCAGCCCCATATCAAGGTTTTGGTGGCATCCTGTTAGTGTTAGTTAGTACCAGTGTGGTTAGTACTTGGCATTGAAGTGCACCAACCTGGAGTCAGAGCAGTTGGAGATTTCCAGGCCTGTGCCATTTACCTCGAATCCTGGGGTGCCCCAGAAAACAGCAGGTCAGTTAGGGAGAAGCAGCCTCAGCAATCTAGACAGTGCAGGTTTGTGGTAAGGACAGGTACAAACCATCTGGGTGGGCAGACCTTGGTGAAGACTAGAAAACACTGAGACTCAGCAGCTGCCCCAGTGGAACCCACAAATCAAAGGAGGCGCTGCGAGGAGCTAAGGGCTACTGGATGAGCTCCCTGCCTGCAACACAGAAGCAGCTCCAGAGATTCTGGTAAATAATGTGGGTTTCAATGCAGTGTGATCGACTACAACAGTAGGGAGAACAAAAAGGAAAAAAAAAAGAGAGAGCATGAGAGAGAAAGAAAAAGAAAAGAAAAAAGGAAAAAAGGAAAGGGAGGGAGGGAGGGAGAAAGGAAGGGATGGACGGAGGGAGGGCAGGAGGGAAAGAATAAAGAGAGAGAAAGAGAGTTGGAGGGACGTAGGGAGGGAAGGAAGGGAGGGAGGGAGGGAGGGAGGGAGGGAGGGAGGGAGGGAGGGAACAAATATACATGAAGAGGAGAACATCGGGGAAACTTACACCACCAATATTTTCCATTAACAGGAACACGCTAACTAGTGATTAGAGAAAGACGCACTACTGTAAAATCATATACTGTTTCCATGGGATACAACCCCTTCCTCCTCCTCTGAAACACATTCTGTCTCTTGCCCACTGTTGCCAGAGACTCCAGAATCTACCTGGCTGCATGTGGGGGCCTCAGTCCCTGGGTCTGATGTCATCCATTTGCCTTTCTCACTGGACTTCTCTCCTTGCACTTGCTCCCACTCCCCCAGGACCTGGTGGGCGGCCACGTGAGAAGGACACAAACAAATCATGCCCCTTTCTTTCTCCCCTTCTCAATGCCTGCAGTGGTGGGTTCTGTGGGGTAGTGGCCTGAGATTTATTCATTATGGGGCCTCTAGCCCAGAGCAGGGCCTGCTACCTAACAGTCACCCCATGAAAGCTCAGGGAAAAAAGGCATCCACCACAAGGTCCTGGGGAACCAAGAATTCCAATGTGGCCCATAAATTCTAAGTCCTACAGGATTCTGGAATGGGAGATGGGACGGGCCTTCAAAAGTGGCCACTCTTTTAACCCATTATACTGTCAACTGAGCCATGTTTCCCCATCCTGGACACATCTAGAGGGCACCGCCTAAAACCAGACACATCTCCCCATCCAGGAGAGAGTAGGGGCCTGAGCCTGGGGGATGCAGGGGGACAGGGAGGGGATGAGCCAAGAAAGCTGAAGAGGAGAAAGCAGGTGAAAGGGGACAGCAGGGTGGAAACAGAGAGAAAAGGGGGCAGACAATGGGGGTGAGAGGGGAAGAGTGAGGAGGGGGATGCAGATCTAACTACTCAGGAAAAGTCCTGGAGAGAACACTGTCCTCTCCTGAAGTAAAATCACTTCCACCTGACCACGGCACTGCAGGTCGTGGGCAGCACACGCTGGGAATATTTGTTCATTCATTTAACAAATACTTATTTCATATCTGTTTCATGCCAGGCACGGCCCTGCGATCTTTAGGGACCTTGGCATCTTCCCTTCACATCTGAGTCACAATAGAAAGAGGACTCTCCGACTCCATCGAGCCGGCAATGCCTCGGGATTTTTACCTGTTGGATCTGGCAGCTCTTCATGTCGGCCCACACCGTGTGAGGCTGCTCTTGGTACACCGAATGGGGAAGTCTCTGTATCAGTGCCTCAGAGAGTCCACCAGAAGCCCTGGACAGTGGGAGTCGGTGGCACCCCAGCATGGAGGTCGAGAGCACACAACACTGAAGCTTGAGACACCCTCAGGAAGACAGGAAGGGACAATCGGCTGGTGAGAGCCTGGATCACCAGGAACTTTCGCCTGGGTCGAAACAGGATTTGCCTTCAGATTGCCTGTGAGATAAAAGAGAGAAATCAAGGTTAACATTGAGATTTGGGGCTTTGGCAACTTGAAGGATGGAGCTGCCATTTACAGAGACTGGGAAGACCCAGGAAAGAGCAGCTTGAAAGATGGTGGGGAACTAGAGTTGGTTGGGTTTCTGTCATATGTATTCAACAGTCCTGACCAGACTGGGCAACATAGTAAGACCCCGTCTCTGGAATTCAAAACCGAAAAATTAGACCAGCATGGTGGTGCACACTTGGAGTCTCAGCTACTCGGGAGGCTGAGGCAGGAGGATTCCTTCAGCCTTCAGTTAGAGGTTAGTGAGCTATGATGGCACCACTGCACTCCAGCCTGGGGGGAAAAAAAAATAAAGAGTCCTGACTAAATACTTGAGTAGCCAGGGAAGTTTTCACAAAGTAAGTAATATTTCAGGCACATCTTAGTGAACGAGAATTCGATTATTTCTGCTAGGGAATTAAGAGAGTGTGGGTGTAGTTAGTTAATGCTTACTGAACCATCTTTGGAATCTCATCTACTGCTCTATCTGATCTATCTGTACACATATATTGTATATGCTGTCTCGCTGAGCTTTCGCTAGGTTATGCTACAGTAACAGAAGCCCCAAAATCTTAGCAGCTACACATACAAAGGTTTATTTTTCATTGACATTTCCTCTTATGGCAGGTTGACTGTGACTCTGCTCTATACAAGCTATTTTATTTGTTAGATGGTGAAAACTGTGATACTTGGAGATTGCTGAATATGGTATTAGTATGTTCATTCATTCATTCATTTAACAAATATTGATTCAATATCTCTTTCATGCCAGGCAAGGTCAAGTATTGAGAATACAGTGGTGAATAAAAGAGACAAAATCTCTAATTTCCAGGAGCTAATATTGAAAATAAGATTAAACACAATCATCATAATAACAACAATGAATATTCATAAATAACAGCTGTAAGACATTTTAGTAAATCTTTTAAATTAGAAAAATATAAAAATTATTACAACAAAAAAGGCCACGTGTGATGGCTGATGCCTGTAATCCCAACACTTCGGGATGCCAAATGGGAGGACCATTTGAGCCCAGGAATTGGTAACCAGTCGGGGCGCTACAGGAAAACCCTGTCTACAAAGAAATAGAAAATTAGCCGGGCATAGTGGTGCATTCCTGTAGACCCAGCCACTAAGGAGGCTGAGGTGGGAGGACTGCTTCAGCCTGAGAGGTCAAGGCTGTAGACAGCCAGGATCATACCACTGCACTCCAGCCCGGGTGACAGAGCGAGACACTGTCTCAAGAAAAAAAATATATATATATTCGATGTGTCTTCAAACTATTATGTAGAATACGATTATTTACATCACATCACGTGAGCCCTTTCAATGGCTGAACACTTATTTCAGTGCAGTCCATACAGCGTTACTGGGAACTAAGTACACCTAAGAACAATTCAGTATGAAAGAGTTACTGCCTTGACAGGAAGATGCAAAAATTTTTAAAAGACATATAAATAAATAAAAGAGTGAAAACTGTAGCTCCGTGAGTCTCAAATTATATCTCATTCAACTCACAATGAACATCTAGCAATCATTCTGAACACCATATAATTCACTTAATACATTTTGTCCGAACGCACAACACATCTGAAGGACCAAAACCCGTATGTAGCCAAGAAACAGACAATCATTTTTAAATTATCACCTATGACTTCATCAGCTCTACGCACTTATTTTTTAAATGTTATTCATTTATTTATTCTTTTTATTTTTTGTAGAGATGGGATCTCACTGTTACCCAGGTTGATCCAGAAACAGAAACAGACCCACACTAATTTGAGAAATCAGATGACAATACAGTCATTCGATTTATGAAAACAAGTGCCACACGGTGCAGAAGGAAAAGGATGGTCTTTTCAATAAATGCTGCTGGATCAAGCAGACACATCCATGTAGTAAACAGTGATCATAGCCAAGTGGGGTGGCTCACACCTGTAACCCCAGCACTCTGGGAGGCTGAAGCAGGCAGATTACTTGAGCCCAAGATTTCAAACCAAGCTGGGAAACACGTTGAATCCCCATCTCTACAAAAAATATGAAAATTAGCCAGGCGTGGTGGCGCACGCCTACAGTCGCAGCTACTCAGGAGGCTGAGGTGGGAGGATCGCTTGAGCCAGGAGGTGGAGGTTGCAGTGAGCTGAGATGCTACCACCACACTCTAGCCTGGGCAATAGAGTGAGGCCCTGTCTGGAAAAAAAAAAAAAAGCAAAAACTAAAATAAAATTGTTATAAGGTTAACACACAAAAATGTGTTCATACTCTTAGGTTAGGCATTGATTTCTTAAACAGGACACAAAAAGTAGTAACCATCAAGGAAAAGATTGATAAAGTATAATTTCATTAAAATTAAGAATCTCAGGCCAGGTGCAGTGGCTCATGCCCATAATTTCTACACTTTGGGAGGCCGAGGCAGGTGTATCACTTGAGCCTAGGAATTCCAGACCAGTCTATGCAACCTTGCAAAACCCCATCTCTACTAAAACTACAGAAAATAGCCGAGTGTGCTGGTGCTCCCCTGGAGGTCTCAGCTACTTCTGGGCTGAGGCAGGAACATCACCTAAGCCTTGGGAGGTCAAGGTTGCAGTGAGCTGTGATTGTGCCACTGTACTCCAGCCTGGGCAACAGAGTGAGAGCCTGTCTCAAAAACAAACAAAAAAAGAGAATCTCCATTCATGAAAAAACACCACTAAAAAAGTAAAAAGGCAAGCTACAGATTGAAAAAAGGGAAAAGCAATACATATATATCCTAGAAAGGATGTATATCCAGAATAAAGTATTACAAATCAACAGAAAAATAAGCATATCAGTGAAAACCGGATAAAAAGATTTAACAGGCCCTTCACAAAATAGGACATATAAATGCCAATAGAAGATACTCAGTCTCAATGAAACCACACTGATATATTACTGCATCCCTACAAGAATGGCAAAATCATTTTTAACTGCCAGGCATCAGCAAGGACGTGGGGTAACAAGAATATCCCTGTTAAATGGTTCAACCATTTTGGGAAAATGTTCAACAATATGTAACACTCAAGTTTTATCATTCATATACATCTGAAACCAACAATGCCACTCCTACAAATAGACCCCAGTCTAGTCATGCTCTATTTCTTCATCTGTGGTGGCTCACTTGGTAAAAATTCATTCCCTTTTGGATTTTTGGTTTCTTTTTGTTTTTGTTTTTGAGACAGGGTCTCACTCTGCCATCCAGGTGGGAGTGCAATGCCATGATCATGGCTCACTGCAATCTCAGCCTCCCGGGCTCTGGTGATCCTCCCACCTCAGCCTACCGGGTAGCTGGGACTACAGGCACACACCACCACACACAGCTAACTTTTGTATTTTTAGTAGAGACAGGGTTTTGCCACATTGCCCAGGCTGGTCTGGAAATCCTGGACTCAAGTGATCTACCCACCCTGGTGTCCCAAAGTGCTGGGATTACATGTGTGCTCTACTGCGCCCGGACCACCTGCACTTTTAAAATAGTCAACTTCTTCTGTATACTTCAGTACCTTTTCAAAGATTTCTTTCACACAAAGTTCTCAGAAATCTTAAAGCTAGTATTTCAGAATAGAAAAAAATAGCTTCCGGTTCACCGGTGAAGTTTTACTAATAAAATTGAAAAACAAAAAGAAAGGATGAACAACACTGTAACCCAAAGAAAAGATACCACTTGAGAAAAGACTTCTTTTCCAAAGCAGCTCTAGCAGCAACAGACAGGAGGAAAGCGAGGAAACCATGTCAAACGTCCTGGTTAACTCTTCAGTGAAAGGAAGCCAAATGAGATGATCTAAGAAGCCAGAAAGACAGACAGACAGACAGACAGACACAGGGAAATCACAGCAACTCTTTGCAGTGCAAACACCAACCCCACAGTCCATCCTACTGGAAATTCTGCGGTTAATTTGAGGCTTGCCCCGCTAGTCATGAGGTGATTCGGTGATGGCCACAAACGCTCCTCATGTGCATCCTGGACCTGGCACACCTGCCTTGCCCATCGCCAGCCTGGAGGCACCGCCAGGAGCAGAATCCGGGAGGCCAATAAAGACTCCAACTTTGCAAGCAGAGGGAACCGATTTCTGGACTCAAAGGTGGGGTCCGGGGTCAGTGTCCTCTACAGGATATAGGAGGACGTGCCCCCGAAGCTGCTCCGTCCCTCCACCGCCCGCGATGCCACACAACACCCGCCAGCGACTTTCTTCCCCAGCGCGCACCAGAGGTGGGCTGCGGGCGGCAGCAGCAGGGGAACAATCGAGCTCAGGGAACTCAGGCCCCGGCCGTGCACCCCCCACACCCACCACCCCTCGCCCAACAAAACTTGCCACCGCCGCGCCTCAACCCAGCTGTGCGCCCGCGAGTCCCGGATTCACCGCCGGCCCAGCCGGGGCGTCCTCACCTCGGAAACGCTGGGTGGACGTCGCGGTAACTTCCCATCCAGAGAGCAGCCGGCAGCCGCGCCGCTGCGCCTCGGTCCAGCTCCTGGCGCAGAAGGTCGCCAGTCCCGCGTTCCAAAAGCGCCATGCTCACTCAGAAGCTCAAGCAGCCTCGCGACCCTCACCTACCCCTCCCAGTACAGCCGCGGTCTCAACCGCCAGCCACTCCCGCGCCCGCGGCCGCCCGCGACTGGCTCCTCAGAATCGCGTCAGAACCCAAGGCGCAGGCGCGGCGGGGTCTTAAAGGGACCGGGCCGCCTCTACTGCATAACGGTTCCAGCAGGTTAGGGGTCTCGCGGGCCGAGAAAAGGAGTAACCGAGGGGATGGACCCACTGCAGCGGGGATGGGGAAATCTCTCTCTCCCCTCCGCCTCTCTTTCAAAGCACCAGCCCTCCACTCTGCGAATCGCTGATTTTCCCGTCCACTTGAACAGTCCCTGCCAGGTTGAAGAGGCAGACATACACCCCCTCAGAGGCCAGGAGCGTCCCCGCGCTTAGCACTGCAGGCCTCGCGCTGCCGCCCCGCCCCGGAGTCTGACTTCCAGGCCCGGGCACGCGGTGGAGACGGGCAGGCTTCAGAAGGCAGCCCCCAGCTCCCCCGAGAGGTGGCCTTAGGTCACTCGCAAAAACAATAACCAACGTGTCAATGGCACTTGTAGTTATTTTCCAATTTAAATTTATAACAGAGTCTGCAGATCGGCTTCCACAGAAATAAGCCTTTGAGAAAAAGAAACCCCTTTTTTTTTTTTTTTAACAAGAATTGGAAATATCAAGAAATAGGAAATAAAGCCATGCCGTCCACCCAGCTAAACTTTGAAAACTTGGTGTTTTATCTAAGGGAAATGTTTGCATAACTTTAGGTCGTGCCATTATTTAAAATCAATTTCAATTACCAATTTCATTGCAACTGAATCTATCTTGTATAAGCAAACAAAGATACATCCCTGATCATCTACCTCTCCCCTCCTATATTCCATCCATCAGCAAGTCCTACTGGTTTTTACCTTCCAAATTTTCCTTGAATGTGTCCTCTTCTGTCTCTTCCATCAGCACCCTAGTCAGGCTACCTTCACCTGGGGAGTGGGGGTGGAGGGACTACTGACCTAGTCTTGTGGTTTACCCATATCCACTTTATCGCCTCTCTAATCTCAGCACAACTGGCAGAGTGGTTTTTCAAAATATAATGTGACCCTGTCACTTCCCAGCCTAAACCACTTAAACGCCTTCCCATTCTCTTAGACAAAACCTCCTAACTAACCAAGCCTCGAATGGCCTTTTCTAAAGGAGGAACAATATTTCTTGACACATGAAAATGACAGAAAATTCACATTTCAGTGTCCCTAAACAAAGTGTGACTGGAACCCACACCCCTCCGTTCATGCGCTGTTTGGGGCTGCTTTCTCACTACCCCGGCAGAGCCAAGTAGCTGAAACAGAGACTGTGTGGCCAGTAAAGCTGGAAATATTTACCATTTGGGCTCTTTAAAAAAAACAATTTGCCAACCTCTGACCTAGTTCACGAAATCTGTACCTTTTGTTGTTCGCAGATTCCTTTGAGAACTGGACGAGGACACCAGCTCCTCTCCTTGGAGAAATGTGAGCCTGAGCGTGCACACAAATGCACGCAGACTTTTGCACAGATTCAGGGATTCAAGGACTGCTCAAAGCCCATCCATTCACACCAAGGTTAGGTGAGAGGGCAAGTCAGAGTTGAAGGCCCTGGTTTTACATAGGGGGAAACGTGATTCCAGAAAGGGGGAGCTACTGGCCCTAGGACACACAGCAAGCCCCAGGACAAGGGGTGGCACAGGGAGAGTACCTGACGCCGGAGCTCCTGCAGCTCCTGCCGAGCCTTCAGCCATGAGCGCTCCAGCTCCTGCAGCCCAGTTCGCAGCTCCCTGGCCTCCTTCCCCATGGCTGTCCGTGCCTCCTCTAGGAGTGCCAGCTTCTGCTCCTTGTCCTCACTGGCAAGCTTCAGGCTGGAGAGGGCAGAGGTCAGCCCTGGTCCTGGGAGTAGTCAGTGGCTCTACACAAAAGCTGCCTCCTCCAGTTCCTGGAGAGGGTCAGGCACTGCCCGCCTATGCAGCCTCTTCCAAGAACTGAGCCCTCCAGGGCTGGGGCCCAGGCTCTCGGCTGGGAGGGGTAGACCAGTGACTCCGGGAGGGGACCTGGTTTCCAGGGTGATGAGGCGGGTGGGTCTGAGTCTGGACCCAACCCTGCCCGCTACCCCTCTGCCCCTTTCCCCAATCAACAGGGAAGAAACCTTCCTAAAACGAGCCAGGTGCCAGGCTCTGCTTAGGAGACAGAGGATCCGTATCTGGGCAATTTCGCCAGAACCTTGGGGTTGAAGTTAGATTTCAGGGATGGGATTCCATGAGGACTCAGGGCTGGTCCCCCCACCTGATGTGCTCACTCTGCCTTTTTCACAGCGGCCCGAAGTTTCTCCTTGGAGCTCCGCAGGGCCTCGCTCTCCTTGGCGCCGTCGCCCAGACTGCCCTGCAGCTCGCCTGCCTCCTGGCGCTGCACCTCGCGCCCTCCTGGCTCTCATGCAGCTCTATGCGGATGGTCCCAGCTCAATCTCAATACCTTCCGCTATCCTGTCCCTATCTCTATGGGTGGGGAAATGAAGGCACAGACACCTGGGGTAGCATCACCAGTAAGTGACCAAGATTAGATTCCAACCCAGGAAATATAACCCCAGAGTCAGTGTTCTCGTAACGCACGTGCACAACGAGTAATTGTGTGTGGCTCTGCTTCCACCACCCCCAACCCCGAAACACCAGAGAGCTGAGTGTTATTAGATTGATGGGGAGTTTGTTGGAGTTTTACATAAGTTTCTGATTTTTGAGCAGCATTCACAGTTCCCTCCAGTTCAGCATTGGAGGCTGGCGCCGGCCTGGTTTCCACCCCCTGAAGTTCATAAAGCCTAATTCCTCCCACCCAGCCTGGAGGTGGCATTCCTGTCTGATGGATGGGCAGCTCCAGGGAATATAGGGAGTGTATGGCTGAAGGAGAAGGGCTGTCTGTGTGTGTGGAGAAGAATTTGGGAGGGCCCAAGCCAGCAGCCTCTGACTGTAGGAGCCACCTTGAAAGGCATCTTTTCCCTTGGGAGCACCCCTTTGGCTAATCTCTGGCTCACACAATCTCTCGAAAATTTTACTGCGGCCCAGTGGGGTTGGGGCTGCTCCCCAGCCATGTGGATGGGGACCTTTGTCCAGCAAAGGGGCCCTAATTTTCCAGTGGAATCTGACAAGAGGAACGCCTTCTAGTGACCTAAGAAGAAGCAGACAGAAGGCTCAGAAAGGCCAGGAAGGCAACTCCTCCTCCTGACTGAAGACTTGTTTTGAGCGGGAACTCCCCTCTAAAGGTGAACACTGAGGGGTGGGAGGAGCTCCAGAAGCACCTGGACCCTGGTCACCCTTTCAAGGCAAAAGTCCTTAGGACCCTTGTTTGAAAGCATTGACTAAGCCCCAGAAAGGAGGTTCCAGGCCACTTCCTCCAGCCCTGGAGAGCACTCAGCCATGGCAGCTTGTGCAGGACAAAGATGAGCCCCCTGGAGTGACTCCGCCTCCCTGGAAATGGAACCAGCTGACAGCCTCAGCCCCTTGGACAGGGTGCCCAGGGGTGGAGGAGCTGAGCCGGGCCCCCTGAGCTGGCTGGAAGTGCTGGTCTTAGGGCACAGGCTGCTAGATTCTTGCTGCCCCTTTATAGAAGGGGTACTGGGGTGCAGAGAGGGTGGGGCATTGGCCCAGGGCCCCATAGAGGGGCAGCCATGAAGCCAGGATGAGCACCCGCCTCCTGACTCACCAGCCCTGACTCTTTCTACCGCCCTTCCTAGGGGGCACCAGAGCTCCTGGTCAGCAGAGTCATCGCGCTGGCCCAGCTGTGGCCCTGCGGCAGGGAAAGCATGAGTAGGCCCCTGGGGCGGGGTCTAGGCAGGACCCAGTGTCCGGTGCCAGCCCTTCATGGTGAGGTGCCCCGTAGGTACTGAGTAGGAAGGGCAGGCAGGCAAGTCTGACAGCAGGGCCCCCAGCACTGGTGCCCCAGACTCCTGGCCTCTGGCCTGCCCTTGGGAAGCTGCCACTGGGCAGCCTCGGCTCCCAGAGCCAGGACACTGCAGCTTCTGTCCGCTGCTCAGGCCCCTGGGTAGGTCCCTTCCCCTCCACCATTCCAGGGCTATTTCCAGGGCCCTGCGCATGCCCAGCAGTGTGCGGTGAGCCGGAGTGCTTCCCAAGGGTAGCCGGGCCGTTTCCCCATGCTTCCTGGGGCTCGGCAGCATTTTGAAGAGGCTCCCGAGGCCCCTCGTGATGAAGAGTGGGAAGCTGACATCTGCCCTGTGGGGGCTCGAGGAGGCCAGGGCACAGGAGTGTGAAGGCCCAGCTGGGTGGTGGGAGGGCCTGTGGAGAGGCTGAGAGCTGAGGGACAGGTGGGGTGAGCAGGCAGAGGCAGGGAGAGGGGCAGGCAGAGAGGCAGCAAGCTCTGGGGAGTGGGGATTACAACAGGCGGAAAGGGTGCAGAGTGCTGCAGAGGCCGGGGGCTGGGGGTGGGGGGACTGCAGTCGCTGTTCAGGACCTTGGGCATTGAGTGTGCATTGACTGGGCATTGAGTGGTTTCAAGCAGGAAGTGATGTGGTCAGGACCCCAGTTAAGAAGGTTGTCGCTGGGTATGGCCTGAGCTCAGGAGGCCCCTGGGCTGCCTGCCTCGAAGTTCCAGGCAGGAGCACTGAGGCCAGCCTGGTCCAAACCTCCCCACAGGGTACTTGGCTCAAAGAACGACACGTGAGGAAGCTCAGTCTTGTGGTCCAGCCCTTGGTAGGCAGGGCTGTCACCCACTGGGGGGGGCCTCCCTTGCCACACAGACCCCTCTATCCCTCCTGAGCCTCATCCCCAACCTTGAGGCTGGGAGCAGATCCCTGAGTCCGAGCACGCAGGGGACTCTCAGGATTAGCATCACTGCGGGTGCTCCGAGCCTCAGCCTGGACCCTCCCAGGCACAGGGACCTTCACCTTTCCTCCCAGCGGCAGAAAGATTATTTCAGTCCCCCCACCACTGTCTATGCTGACCAACAGCTGCTTCCTCCCTCCAGCCAGCTCCAGGGACAGTTCTGCTTCTGAGTGAGCCACTGAAGCACCTCCGCACACCACCATGCCCGGCTAATTTTTGTATTTTTAGTAGAGATGGGGTTTCACCATATTAGCCAGGATGGTCTCGATCTCCTGACCTCATGATCCACCCACCTCACCCTTCCAAAGTGCTGGGATTACAAGCGTGAGCCACCGTGCCCAGCTAAAATGTGAAAACTCTCTTGGCCAACAGTTATCCCACTAGTACTATGGCACTCTTGTCCCTCCCTCAGGACACATCAGTTACTACCCTGTGATTCAGAAGCTGTAGGATTCATACATTGAAAAATTTTACCCTCATTGCTCACCTCCGTTTTGTTGCATGCATGTGTTACACAATATTGAAAGTAATTTTTGTATTATACTCACTTCAATCACCAAAAGTTTAAGGTTGGCTTTTTATGTCATCTTTTAACAGTGTTTTGTGATCTTCAGCCATGGAATTATGTATACTGGAAGAAACATCAGGAAAAAAATCTGCTGTTGAAACATGTTGGAATAAATCTTATCAGTCACTACTGACCAAAACACGGCAGAAAAAATTCAGGGAGTCAATTCTTGTGTTGATATTTTGCAACTAAAGAATCAGTTCAGACCAGACGCGGTGGCTCATGCCTATAATTCCACTGCTTTGAGAAGCAAAACCAGGGGAATCATATGAGACTAGGGGTTCAAGACCAGCCTGGGCAACACAGAGAGACCCCATTTCTTTTTCTTTTTCTTTTTCTTTCTTTCTTTCTTTCTTTTTTTTTTTTTTTTTGGCGATGGAGTTTCGCTCTGTTGGAGACCCCATTTCTATGAAAAAATTTTTTAAAAATTAGCTGGTTGTGGTGGTGCATTCCTCTTCTCCTAGCTAGTCAGGAAGCTGAGACAGAAGGATTATGTGAGCCAGGAGTTCAAGGTTACAGTGAACTGTGATTGTGCCACTACACTCCAACCTCTGCAACAGAGTGAGAGCCTCTCTCTCATTACAATAACAATAACTAAGAAGAATTCACTATTGTAAGGCTACCCAAATAGAAGATATTAGTATCTTCAGGAATCCTCTGGGCTTCTGATGTTTGGAGCAGACAGCTCACCTAAGACATTCAGAATAAGCAGATGATTTTAGACAGTGAAAAGTCTCCACACAAGACATTGGGACAGGACCCTTGTCTAATCCCCTACCCCGTGCCTTCCACCTCGTTCTCCTCATTTTTCTCCTCCCTTTCCTTATGATTTGCTTATTCTTTAAGCAGTCTTCTCATTTTGTGTAGACCTGGTAGTTTTCAACCCATATTCATGATTTTTATAGTTGCTGCGTAGAATAAATCGTCAGACTATTGTTTTGAGCCTGGCTGTTGATAATTAAGGCTCATTCCTCCATCATCTCTCTTCTTTCTTACACAAGATGAATAATCTAGTTAGGAATCACAGGAACTCCCTCATTTGACGCCATTTGGAGATTCAAGCCCCACAACCTCCTTTCTGTGAGTGAGAACCCTCATTCTGCCTCCACCACCAAACCACTGTAGAAACCCTGAGCCGGTCTCCTTTCTTGTTGTATTTAGTCATTTTGCACATTCCTGAGATATGAGCACTAATCTTGGCAGACACATCCAGAGGTAATTAACCTTTCCATACTGACACGGGGAATGTGCCACTCCCCCAGATGTGACATCCAACAACATTTTAGTTGAGATCTCTTGGCCTTTGCCTTGTTTCCACTAGAACTGATGCTGTGAGCTTGGTGCACGATTCCTAACCACAGGATACACCTGTTCCCTGAATGAACTCCGGGACAGAGCTGTACATGCCTGGTGTGGTTCATTAACTCCTGTTACATTATGAAATCATGACATTACTTTGTTGTATTCTAGTTTTTCCCTAAAAATATAGGTAGTGATAGGGTTCCTTCAAGTGTATATATTGGATTCTTTAATTTCTTATATGTATTTAATTAAATCTTTAATTCAGTGTTGAGAAATTTAAAATGTCTTCAGTTTATTGAGTGAAGTCCTTCATACCCTTGTTTGGTGATTTTCTTTTTTCATTTCTCATATATTTTATTCATCTCTGACTAACTCATTTTCTACCAAATTATATGTGTTTACATTTGTAATATTTTAATGAGGTAAAATGAGCAAATAATAGCCATCCAATAACGTGTACAATTTCAAAATAGTGACATAACCATTACCTTACCCAACATAGAAAAATCAGTTACCCTCAAAATTTCCTCTTGTTTTCCTGTAACTCCTGCTTCCTCCACCTTTCCTTCTCCCACCACGTCCGGAGTCAACTACTGGTTTTCTTTATGTTACATTAGTTTTCATTTTATAGAATTTATAAAAGCGGAATAATATGTATGGACTTATATTTGTTTGACTTACTTCACTCATCATACGTACTTGTGAATTTACCCTTGTTATTGAGCATATCCAGCAGTACCTGATTGTAACAGTGGATGTTTTTCCAGTGAATGAATTTACCACTATTTGATTAAGCTGCTGATTGATATTTGGACTGCTTTCAGTATCTGGGTATTATTTAAAAAGCTGCTACTCTTCTTAGAGAAGTACATAGCTAACAAACACGACGTTCTTCTTCTTACAGCAATATGAAGAGCAGCTAAACTGGAAAAGCTGCAGTTTAATCAATTGTCTTCAATACATCATGAAATTGAAGTTACAGAATTCTGTGTGTGTGTGTGTGTGAGAAGAGAGATAGAAAAAGAGAGTTTGTGAGTGAGAGAGAAGGAGGGAAAAAGGGAGAAGGAAGAAAAAGAGATCCTACATGACTGACCGTAATTTATGAGGAGCTCAAACAAATACAGGGACTCAGAGTCTTATTGGAAAAGTATAAGATGGAGAGGATGACTTGATGCACCTACATATGGTATATATTTACATAAGTGCCATTTTCTAATAATACAAAGAACCACGTACATGAGAATAAACATAGTGGCCGGTGTCCAGTGGTGAAATACAATGGTGATGCCAAACCCCAGCTCCAGCACCTTTTCCCCCTCATTGCACCTGCCTTGATGTGTGTCCTGAGCGCCCCCTGGTGTCCTGAGTGCCTCCTGCTGTTCCCGAGCTCCCCTGCACGGAGGTTTGTCTGAGCTCACAGTGTCTTCCCCTGGCTGTGTCTTTTGTGTAAAAATCCATGGTTGTGTCCTCGTTGCTCAGGTAGCTCAGCTGAAGGAAAATCTGTTTTTTGGATGTGGATCTGGAGATGGTGACTGGACTCTTGAGGAGTGGGTTGGAATGTGAACTCCATCATGACCTGTGTACCTGATTCACTCCAGTCCCTTCCCCAGGGAGCTGATGGATCCAGCTCCAGCAGGAAGCACTGGTTGTAATGGAGAATGCAGAGATGGCACAGGTGAGGGACAGGGTCTGTGAGGGCTTCACCAGGCCAGGAGTGCACCGGGAACCATAGTTGTCAGCATGCACAGGTTCTGAACAGCATGTTGAAATTCGCAAATATGCACATTTTGATGAAAATGAAGAACTCCCTGTTTTGCAATTTGTGGGTCTCCTAGAGCAAATAGTAGATTCTGAAGTTAGAATTAGACAGAAATATGGTCACATTTTTTCTTCAAACTTTCAACCAAATAAGAAAGACAAACTGCCGACAGAAGAATGGGCATTAGATTATTACCTCTCTCTATGAAACTGGTGATTTTTCAGAATCAGATTGACCTGTGATAGCCTAAATGCGTGCTACTCCTGAATCCACAATGAGACCTGAGCAGCAATCACGGGCCATGGAGGTCGCCTCACGTGGGGAAACATCTGACTGCAGAGCTGCACACGGTGGTCTCTGCAGGCACTTAGTTGTACAGGAACAGCTCCTCCCTCAGACTCAGAGTGAGGACAATGTGCTCTTTATCTGGGGGAGGTGAGGGTTAGTGTGTGAAAAGAAGCAAACTAACTCTAATCAATATCTCTGTACTTGGACAGAAACCAAAGTTTACAAGAAACCATGAACTTGGGGTAAAGTAGGAAATTACAATTGTTTGCAGGCTGCATGCTTGCTTCTCCATGTCATCTAAGAGAACCAAGGAAAATCATGTTTTCTTATGTACATATCCAAAAATGGTGTTTCCACCCTGAGAACGCACCTCCTCTACCTCCAACGTCAGAGAGCACCTGGACCAGGCACCCGGCATAGCTCTCTGACATCATAACCCAGTTTTTGACAAAGAAACACATCCTGGAGCTCCTCCCAACAATGACTGTGCACCTTGAAGATGCTAATGCGTGGCTGCTGCTGGACGCATGGGGGATTCCTGATGGACAGCTATGCTCTGGGAAGAACCAATGGCCTTGATGGACTTAGCTTGAACCACAGGGTTGTTAGGAATCTCCATCAGACCCCCACCCTTCTCCAGCACTTGTGGTGAGATTGGCATAGCGGACTGACGGTGTCTGCAGCCTCACCCGGCCTCCTGCACACTTTTCTGCCTCTTGCCTCTCCCCTAGACTCCACCACCTGCACCTCACACTAGACACCTACAAACCTAAGGACACTTTGGTAAGAAACTGCCACACATCATCACTGTTTTTTCACTCACATCCACTCATGCTCAATATCTCTAGTTCTCCATTATTTGCCTTTTAAAATAGCAACAAGAAAACCCAGTTCAGCCCTAACTCTATGGTGAGCCATGTGTGTTCAGAGCTGATCATCAAATCAAAACTACTGGTAATTCTGGACTGGGGCTCTTCTCCCAGAGTTGTCAGGTCAGGGCTCTCCTGGTTTTCATTAGGAGAGGGAGGACCCTATTATCATGTCCCCTCCTCTGTAGCAAACTTTGAGGTGGGATGCCTGAGGAGACAGCAGAGCCCAGGGCAGATGTGAGACCCCTGGAGGAGTTTAATGTTGATGGCAGCATTTGGAAAATATAATATTTTGTTATGTGATTTTCTCATTAAAATTACTAAGCAATTAGTGTTTTCTTTCTCTTTTACATATTTGAAAAAATAGAACTCTAACTACATTTGCCAAACTTTAAGAGATATGAAGGGAGGAATAGAAAACAATGAAAAAATGAGGAGATTTCAACACCTCACCTTCAATAATGTATAGAACACCCACAGAAAGATTCTCAGGAAGCCCGTGGACTGAAGCACTGTTGAATAAACGGACCTAATAGACATCTACAGAACATCCCAACCCAGAGCAGCGTAGTATGCCTGCTTCCTGAGCACACTATAAATGTTCTTCATGATAAGTTATATATTAGAAAAAATGACTCTCGGCATTTAAAAAAGTAATGACAAGCATTCTCTAAGTTTTTCAAAAATGGGTGAAGTGCCAACCTTCTAAATTCTTTCTAAGAGGCTACAATTACCTTATTACAAGTAATAGAGAATGGCGAAAGAAGAAAATTAAACTTCAGACAAATTTTCTTAGTACATATGAATAAACTACTCCCAAATAATAGTCAAATTCTATAAGACTTTAAAAGGATCATACAACATGACAAACTCAAATTTATTTTTGAGATGCACTGATTATTCAACATCTTCAAATCAGTAAGTTAGGAGTGCTAAATTAAGAGAATAAAGGAAGGCTGGGTGGGGTGACTCAAGCCTGTAATCCCAGCACTTTGGGAGGCCGAGACGGGCGGATCACGTGGTCAGGAGTTCGAGACCATCCTGGCTAACACGGTGAACTCTGCCTCTACTAAAACATACCAAAAACTAGCTGGGCGTGGTGGCAGGCACCTGTAGTCCCAGCTACTCAGGCAGCTGAGGCAGGAGAATGGCATAAAACCGAGAGGCAGAGCTTGCAGTGAGCTGAGATCCTGACACTGCACTCCAGCCTGGGCGACAGAGCGATACTCCGTCTCAAAAAAAAAAAAAAAAAAAAAAAAAAAGGAGAATAAAGGAAAAAATCCATTAACTTCTGATCAGACACAGAAAATAACGTTTTAAAATTTCAAGATTTCATAATAAAAACTCTAAAAAGGAGGAACGCGGCTCCTTCCGCGAATCGCAGCCTCTGGCACCAGGGTCGCTCTGTCCATGACTTCCTACAGTTATCTCCAGTCGTCGGCTATGTCGTCTGTCGGAGGCCTGGGCGGCGGCTCGGTGCATTTTGGGCCGGGGGTCGCCTTTCGCGCGCCCAGCATGCACGGGGGCTCCGGCGGCCGCGGTGTGTCTGTGTCCTCTGCCCGCTTCGTGTCTTCGTCCTCCTCCGGGGGCTACAGCGGCGGCTACGGCGGCGTCCGACGGGCTGCTGGCGGGCAACGAGAGGCTCACCATGCAGAACCTCAACGACCGCCCGGCCTCCTACCTGGACAAGGTGCGCGCCCTGGAGGCGGCCAACGGCGAGCTGGAGGTGAAAATCCGCGACTGGTACCAGAAGCAGGGGCCCAGGCCCTCCCGCGACTACAGCCACTACTACACCACCTGCGGGACAACATTCTTGGTGCCACCATTGAGAACTCCAGGATTGTCCTGCAGATCGACAATGCCCGTCTGGCTGCAGATGACTTCCGAACCAAGTTTGAGACGGAGCAGGCTCTGCGTATGAGCCTGGAGGTCGACATCAACGGCCTGCGCAGGGTGCTGGAGGAGCTGACCCTGGCCAGGACTCACCTGGAGATGCAGATCGAGGGCCTGAAGGAAGAGCTGGCCTACCTGTAGAAGAACCATGAGGAGGAAATCAGTGTGCTGAGGGGCCTAGTGGGAGGCCAGGTCAGTGTGGAGGTGGATTCAGCTCCAGGCACTGATCTCGCCAAGATCCTGAATGACATGCGAAGCCAATATCAGGTCATGGCGGAGCAGAACCGGAAGCATGCTGAAGCCTGGTTCACCAGCGGGACTGAAGATCGAACCGGGAGCTGTCTGGCCACACGGAGCAGCTCCAGATAAGCAGGTCCGAAGTCACTGACCTGCGGCGCACCCTCCAGGGTCTTCAGATTGAGCTGCAGTCCCAGCTGAGCATGAAAGCTGCTTTGGAAGACACACTGGCAGAAACCGAGGCGCGCTTTGGAGCCCAGCTGGCGCATATCAGGGACTGATCAGTGGTGTTGAAGCCCAGCTAGGCGATGTGCGAGCTGATAGTGAGCGGCAGAATCAGGAGTACCAGCGGCTGATGGACATCAAGTCGCGGCTGGAGCAGGAGATTGCCACCTACCGCAGCCCACTCGAGGGCCAGGAAGATCACTACAACAACCTGTCTGCCTCCAAGGTCCTCTGAGGCAGCAGGCTCTGGGGGCTTCTGCTGTCCTTCGGAGGGTGTCTTCTGGGTAAGGGGATGGGAAGGAAGGGACCCTTACCCCTGGTTCTTCCCCTGACCTTCCAATAAAATTTTATGATCCAAGGGGGGGAGGTGGGGGGAAAGGAGGAATGCAAGACTATAACCTGTACATAACAAAAGTCGTTATTTAAAGCCACACTTTTATCATACTTAGGCGCTAAAAGTTAAAACATTTTGCTATAGTATTTGTAAAAATGCCAGAATAAACTTGATGACATTTTACTGCCAGATTTCACAATAATCACAAAAGCAGAGTAATAACAACAGGATAGTGTTGGCCTAAATGTGTAGAATGAGCTGAAAAATAAACGGATACATTGACGGCAAACTGATTTTCATCATGAGAACCAACAATACACAGTGGATAAACCAAAGTCTCTCCCTAAGAGGGTGTTAGAAAAACTGAATCTACACATGCAAAGAATTGAGAATTTTAGGTGAGAATAAACACAAAAATCCCTCTGAATGGGCTAAATATTTCAATATATGGCTTGCAATTGCAAAATTTCACCCACCCAAAACATAATATTAACAATGGTTTCCTCTATTTCACATTAAAAGAACAGACAACAAAAGCAGAACACATTTCTCACGTTAGTGTCCATCTTTCCATTAACCTTTATAGAGCAAATTATCTATCCACTTATTTGCAACACCCTTTTTGAAGCATTATTGCTATGTATTCAATATTGCATAATTTAAGTGCGCAGTGTAATGCACACTGAAGCTGAGCATGATGCTGCGTACATGTAGTCCCAGCTACACGTGGCGGAGGGAGGAGGATTACTGGAGACACAGGGTCTGAGGCTGCAGAGAGTTATGATCTCACCACTGAGCTCCAGCCTGGATGACAAAGCAAGACCATGTCTCTAGAGGAAAACACATGTAATTTCACATGTGCTCACCTGTGCATCCAATATAACAATCCAGATAATGATGAATTACACTTAAAAGTTTCCCTGTCTTCCTGTGATTCCTGTGTCCCAGTCATTTTCCTCTCGCCATACTGAGTCAATCTCTCATCTTTGTTACCTCAGATCTATTTTTCAAGATTTTGTTGAAGTGAAATCTTATAGTTTCCATTTCATTTGTGTGGCTTCTCGGTCAGTATAATTACCTATGAGTCAGTAATTTGGTTGTGAACAAAGAATGTGTTGATTCTCATGAGGAACAGTATTCCAGTTAATGAGTGCCTCCTTACTATTTCTTTATAAATCTCCTTAATATTTGTGTTATTTCCAGTTTCTGAGTATGAAAAATATAGCTTCTACTTGGCCTGGAGATGTAGGCATCCCATAAAAATTATATGATTTTTACAACAACTAACCTTACTGAGCTGCAAATCAGCACATTTTCTTTAATACATGAGTTTATTGATGTTATAGGACAAAAAGGAGCCTTTACATCTTGAGAAAGTCAGTGACTTTCAGGGATAAACAGGAAGAGAATATGACCTTATCTGGGGCAGTGTCCAGCAAATTCAGATAAGCTAATGCAAGACTAAATTAGACATATATACTCCATTGTTTACAATTGAGTATAATAAAGAAGCTGTTGTTTAAATGATCAGAGGACATACGACTGAGGGACTCCTACTGCTATTGAAACCTTTCTCCCGGGATTGAGGACACATCACAAAAATCTCCACGCTCTCCCTCCTGAGATGGTTCTGCCTGGGCAAGGGGAACAGGAGCTGTGGCCGAAATGCATCCAGACACACCTCCCCTGCCACCACTACATTACCAAAGAATTAACATGCAGGGGCAAAGCCACTAACATCTCTGTGTCACTGGCACTGGAGCAACTCATAGAAACTGTGTTAGCAGAAAGAAAAGCTCCAAAGCTCTGTCCATTCTCTCAGGAATGAGACTCATGTCCCACCTCCTCTCTTTATCCTCAGGAAAAACAGCCTCATCCTGCTGGGAAGGGCAGAAAAGAGGAAGCTGAAGACAGCAGTGGTAAGACATAGTGGCTGCTGGAAGAAGATCTGGGGAAAAACAAGGAGACACTCTACCTAGGAATGGGAGGAAGATGCGTGGATCAGCATCGCACCTGCAGGAGGGGCAGGGATACTTGGAAGGACACACCCTGAGCCAAGACTGCGATGTCTGCCTGGAGTATGGCTCCCTCAGGAGGACAGAGAGTGCCTGTTCGCTGCAGTCCTTCCCACCACATTGACAATTGTCAGGTCCTTGTGGCTCTGGCATGAACTGAGGGAGATGAAAGTCAGAGTCTCCCTGGATAGCACAATTTAAGGGCCAAAGCCAAGAGGGAAACAAAATTAAGGTGTCACTGGAGGAATCTGAGTGTCTGGTGACTGCAGAGGAAAGGCACTTCACTTCCGGCAGCCACCGCAGTCATGACTTTCACATGTAGCCCTGAGTAGTTTCACATAATTTTCTACAATAAAGGCCTAGAAAAGATAGGGTGTGAGCATTTATGAAAAAATGCAAAAATTATAAAACAAATAATTAGCTGTCATCCGGAATCTGATAGGAGTATCTGTGGAACATAAATTTTGAAATAACTGCATAAATACTTTGAAACATTTACACTGGATCCCATAGTTAGTCCACATATAACTTCATAAGAAATTGCCAACATGTGGTTATTTTAATAACTAATACTTTATGAATACCATGCTGATGAATGGAACAAAGACCACAGAGTAGGGTCTATTAGAACTATTGGTAAAAAGCCAACATTGTAAAATATTTAGCGAGATTTATTCTGAGTCAAATGTGAGGCCCGTGCCCTGTGACGCAGCCCCAGAAGATCTTGAGAACATGTGCCCAAGTGGTTTGATGGCAGCATAAATTTAATAACATCAATCGATACGTGTGAGATATATGTTGACTCGGTCCATAAAGACAAAACTGCTAGAAGTAAGGCAATGTGGGGAGGGGATTACAGTTTACAGGTGGATTCAAAGATTTTCTAGTTGGCAATTGATTCAAAGACTCAAGTTTTTTATCTAAAGACTTGAAATCAGCATAACAAAGTGTCTGAGTTAAGATAATGGGTTTTGGAGAACAAGATTCAAACTACTGAAGAAGTCTCTTTTTGTTTTTTTTTTCTTTTTAGACTGAGTCTCGCTCTGTCGCCCAGGCTGGAGTGCAGTGGTGCGATCTCGGCTCACTGAAAACCCCGCCTCCTGTGTTCATGTCATTCTCCTGCCTCAGCCTCCCGAATAGCTGGGACTATAGGCGCCCGCCACCACACCCGACTAATTTTGTGTATTTTTAGTAGAGACTGGGTTTCACCATGTTAGCCAGGATGGTCTGGATCTCCTGACCTCGTGATCGGCCTGCCTCGGCCTCCCAAAGTGCTAGGACTACAGGCGTGAGCCACCGTGCCTGGCCCCTAAAGAAGTTGCTTATGTGGCCACCCTTAGAGAAAACAGATGGCAAATGTTTTCTGTTAAGACCTTTAAAAGATGCTAGACTCTCAGCTAAACCCCTCAGTATAACAAAAGACCTGGAAAGGGAAGGAGACTCTCTGCAAAATGTAAATTTCTCTCACAAAAGATAACTGTGCAGGGCAATTTGAAAATATGTCAAAGAAATATATTTTAGGGTAAAAGCCTTTGATTCATTTCAAGGCCGGCTCTCTGTCATGTGATGCTATTCTTGAGTCAGGTTGGAATTTGGTATCTTACTTCTACGAAGAATCTGTTTCCTGAGGCTTGAATTCTCTGTTTTCACGAAAATGCTGGCTAGTCGTGCTTGAATTCCAAAGGGAGGAGAGTATAATGAGGCATTTCTGATCCTCTATTTCTAACACGACCTGAGCTAGTTTTTCAAGTGTCTCTGGAGCCCCTTAGTGAAGAGAAAGGGTCCATCCAGTCAGTTGGGGCGCTTAGAATTCTGCCTTCGCTTCGTAGGACATATACGAGACTTCTCCTAGCCAGGGGTATCAGAAAACTATTTACTGAGGCAATCACATTGAAGTTGAGACTTGAAAGATGGTCTCAGATTCCTCCCTGCAAACCTTTTATCCTGACAGGAGAAGAAGAAAACTTACCAGAAAAGTAAAGCAACGATCTCTCTGAAATTGCCCATCTGGGAAACACCAGGACACTGGCCTCTCCTTCCTTCTCCCATCCTGGGATTTAAGGAGTTACAGCCCACCCGCTCTGCCCAGGAAGCCAAGGCAGCAGCTTGGAGCTGGAGCCAGAGCCAGAGCCACCCATCCATGGGGAGCTGGGCCTCCTCTGCGCCCCCCGCCATGCTGAGTCAGGCTTTGAAACGCGGTCATCATTGGGAAGTGGTTCTTGTTGTGGCCCCATCCCCCTGTGTTATTTTCCTACCTCGGCTCACTTATAATTTCAATCTGGCTCTGAGAGGAGACTCAGCATTTCCTTTATCCCCATTTACTGTGGATGCTCGGAAAGGAGTGGGAGAAGCTGGGCGCTGCAGTGTGTGTGCCTCACTGTTGCCCTTACTCCTGAGGGAGGGGCTGGCCAGGAGAACCTGGGACCTCCTCTCCTGTTCCTGCACCCGCTCCTCCCTGGGCCCTCACTGATGAGCCCGCCAGATGCAGAGGCTCCTTCTCTCCCTGACACTGCAGCCAGGTAGAGGCAGCTGCAGCCACAGCCCTGGAAGGGGTGGGAGACGCTGAGGCAGGTGCAGGGGCAGGGTCTGGCTCCCCTCAGTTCAGTGTGGCCTGCAGGAGCTGCCTGGAACTGTCTGGTTTGACATGGCTCCCCCCAAGGGAGCTGATGAGTGTGGGGGCAGGAGCACTGCCTCATCAGGCATCCCCTCACCTGCACCAATGAGGAGGAGATCCTGGAGCTGGGGCATTAAGATCCACAGATTGTTTTCTCCATGTTGTGAAGGGCAGGGCTTGGATTTCACGAGGCAGGTGGCGAGCCAAGTCAGGTTCCACTGCGTTGTGTCCTCCATGGCAGAAAGGACCTGCCCCCCATCACCCCGACAGTGGTTTGCCTGCCCCTAGAGCAGCCAGCTCCCAGGACAGGCTTCCCGTGTTCCTTTGTTCATCCTCTTTAAGAATCACTCAGAGCCAAACACCGTGGCTCACACCTGTAATCCCAGCACTTTGGGAGGCCGAGGCGGATGGATCACCTGAGGTCAGGAGTTCGAGACCCACCTGGCCAAGGCGGGGAAACCCCGTCTCTACTGAAAATACAAAAATTACCCAGGCATGATGGTGTGTGCCTGTAATCCCAGCTAGTTGGGAAGCTGAGGCAGGAGGATTGCTTGAACTCAGGTGGCATGGTGGAAGTTGAAATGAGCTGAGATTGCACCACTGCACTCCTACATGGAGACAGAGCAAGATTCCATCACAAAAAAAAAAAAAAAAAAAAAAAAAAAAAAAAAAAAATCACTCCAGACACCAACATGGGCTGAGAAATGCTCCTGGTATCAACAGACCCGCAGCAGTTGATGAAAACAAAGCTGCAATCAGGGAAGTGGCTGAGGGAGTGAGGCCCCTGAATCGCCGCCCCAGAGCTCTGTCCCAGGTCCCGGGGGTCTCAAGTTTGACCCCCTGTGCCACATGGAGAGGGGTCACCTGGGGGACTTGTTTCCGTGGGAATCTCAGGTCTTGGGCCTGAGTGGAGAGATGTCCGAAGCCTCTGGCCTGGGCCCACAGTGAGGCCGCAGAGCAGCCCTGCCATTCCTCTGGGAGCAGCCGCAGGGAAAGCTGTAAAGCAGGGAAATTGGGCACATCCAGGCCGGAAAGAGCAAAGCAAAAGTGTTCCTGGGTGCACTGCACCCCACAGTCCAACCCCTCTCCCCCAGGAGCTGCGGGCCACACTCTGAGCCTCTGTTTTAAGTGGGCCCTGACTGGACATCCTCATCTGGTGACATGAGCCAGGGTCACGCAGCACCACTATGCAGCTCTCCAAGTCCCCCTGGCCACCCCGTCCTCTGTAGGGGTGCTGGGCCTTGCTCTGCATCTATCCCTTGGAGTATTTTATTTCCAGAGCAGCAGGAGGCCGGCCTTGCATGGGGCGGGGCATCCACTCGTGCAGAGTCCGGCTTTTCCCCAGCAGCTCGCTGGGTACATGAGCGGGCAACAGACCGTAAGCAGTCTCCCTAACAGGTTGAGTGGGTCCGGCGGTTTCCATGTGTGTGTGTCTGTGCACATGTGTGCGTGTGTGTGTGCATGTGTGCATATGTGTGTTCACGCACCTGCACACACATCTTCAGATGCACGTCCCCTGTCTAGACCCCATCAAATCCTCTTGCCAGGACTGGCCTGGAACACACTGTCCAGCCTGGTTCTGTTCTCTCCCTGGCTTCTCTTGATCAACTTCCTGTAATGGGAGGAGCTCTGACACACTTCACAAAGGGTGTAAACTTAGTTTTAAAGGGAAAAAGAACTACAGCATGACCTGGAATTCACTTTCTGCCCCGCGGTTCCACTGTGAAGCCCACAGGCCTTCAAGGAGTTGTGCAGATGAGGCAGTGAGGCCCTGTGATTTCTATCAGGGAGCGTTCTCTGGCCCCAGGTGTTCCCTCTCTGTCTCTCTACGTCTTTGGCAGGTATTTCCCACACATTAGTCATTGGCTTTTCATCTCATGATTTGGGTCATCTGTGCTATTTCTTTTTCCTTTTCTTTTCTTTTCTTTCTTTCTTTCTTTTTTTTTTTTTTTTTTTTTTTGAAACAAGGTCTCACTCTGCCACCCAGGCTGGAGTGCCGTGGTGCAATTTCATCTCACTTCAACCTCCAACTCCCAGGCTCAGGCCATTCTCCTGCCTCAGCCTCCAGAGTAGCTGAGATTACAGGCACATGTCACCACACTCAGCTAAGACTCTGTCTGTACAAAAAAAATCTCAAAATTAGCCAGGGGTGGTGCCACACACATAAATTTCCAGCTACTTGGGAGGCTGAGGCAGACAGACCACTTGAGCCCACGAGTTCAAGACTGCAGTGAGCTGTCATCATGCCACTGCATTCCAGCCTGGGCAACAGAGCAAGTTCCCTTCTCCAAAAAAATTAAATGAATTAAATAAAACTGGAAAAATGATTCTTAGCTCGAGGGCTGCACAAACACAGGTGACAGGCTGGTCCACCAGTTTGCCAACCCCTGTCCCAGAGCAAGGAGGGAAGCTGTCGCGCTGCACTCTGCTGGCCAGCCAGCGTGCAATGCTGCTCAGGTTCTGGGTGCCTCTGTCATTTTAGGAAGGATGTGGCAAACAGAAACACCATTCAAAGAGGGTGGCAGAGTGCTGATGTTCCAGAAATTAACTGTGCCCAATGATGGCTAACTAAGCCTCTGGAGTGAGGCACTGGAGCACCGGACTTCCTGCTCTCCAAAGCCCAGCTTGGTGACCTCTACCTGAGCATCTTCCATGGTACAGCACTGCCCCAAGGCTGGCCTGTAAGGTTTGGCGAGGGTCTGATGTCACAGCCTATGTGCGGCACGAGTTGCACAGCGTCGGCCAAAATTACATTCATGGGCTTAAGTCAGAAGCCTTGTGTGGAAGGAGGGAAAGAAGCAAGGATTGCTCTCAAGAACAAAGGGCCCACTTGTAGATGGGGTGAGCTATGGCGGGTGTCCTCAGATGCTCCAGGGATTGTCCTAAACAGAGGGACTCACTTCATTGTCAATCTTCAGTGGGCAGAGCAGGCCCAGCAGGTGAAAGTGATGAGGAAGTTGGTTTCCAATCAACATGCAAAGGACCATGTTGTCATTTCAGTTGTCCCCAGTGGGATGATCTGCCTAGAGTTTCCCACAGGTGGAGGCAGGGAGACCTACAATGTGGGGGTCTTGAGGAGGGGGTCCTGCATTCCCCGCAGCCCTGCACCTGGGGTCCCGTCTCTGCATGCTCGGACGTGTCACGACGTGTGAACCTAGTTATCTTTGGTAACACTTGGGGGACGTGCCCCCTCCCCACAGTCCTGGTCCAGAGGAATGAAGTTGCATCAAAGCAGATTGATTCAGTAGTTGATCCTTATGTTGTAGAAATAACTGGAAGCTAGAAGGAGAACCACTGTGAGGTCCCCATTAGGCTGGAGGAGAGTTTTGGTGGTCCCCAGACAGGGCCAGCTCGGGATCTCATTCTGTGGTTAGGACCACCTGCTGCAGTACAGCCTCCCACCTCAGCTCTCAGACTGCCATCTCCTGCCCCTGATCCAGCCTGAGATGCCCCTAGCACCACCCCTGCTGAAAACAGAAGCAGAACTGGATACTCAGCTTCTTCCATGACAAGAACGCACCAGGATTGCTGCCCTTTCCAAGCAGTACTTTCCCGAAGCCCCACCCTCCAGGACCCGGGTTACAGACCGCCACAGGCCACCCCAGCTGGAAGAAAATTCAGGAAATATAGGGGTCGTGGGTGACAGCTGGGCCAGCCAGCAACTGTATCTACCACATTTTAAAAATTTCTCTTTTTATTATTTATTTATTTTTGAGATGGAATCTCGCTCTGTCACCCGGGCTGGAGTGCAATGGTGCGATCTCGGCTCACTGCAACCTCTGCCTCCTGGGTTCAAGTGATTCTCTTGCCTCAGCCTCCTGAGTAGCTGGGATTACAGGCGCCCAGCAACACGCCCGGCTAATTTTTGTGTAGAGATGGGGTTTCACCATGTTGACCAGGCTGGTCTCGAATTCCTGACCTCAGGTGATCTGCCCGCCTCAGCCTCCCAAAGTGTTGGGATTACAGACGTGTAATCACTCCTGTAAACCTGTAAGGCCACCACACCCGGCCTAAAATTTTTATTTGCATATATATTTTTTGAGGCAGGGTCTCGTTCTGTTACCCAGCTGAAGTACAGTGGTACAATCACAGCTCACTGCAGCCTTGACCTTCCAGGCTCAAGCCATCCTCCTGCCCCAGCCTCCCGAGTAGCCTGGACTACAGGTGCACACCACCATGCCCAGCTAATTGTTTTATTGTCTTTTGTGTAGAGACAGGGTTTCTCCATGTTGCCCAGGCTGGTCTTAAATTCCTGGGCTCAAGCAATCCACCCACCACGGGCTCCCAAAGTGCTGAGATTACAGGTGTGAGCCACCATGTGTCATGTTTATTGATCCAGCTTCAATATTTGGCTTAAACACATACACCCAAATGTGGAGCTGCTGTTGACTTCATGATGCAGAAGTTTCTTTTTCTTTTTTCCCAGTTTTTTTTTTTTACTGTGGTAAAAGTACATGTAAAATGTGCCATCTTACCCACTTTTAAGTGTACAGTTTAGCAGTATTAAGTATACAATTCAATGGTATTAAATGTATAGTTCAGTGGTATTGAGTATACAGTTCAGTGGTATTAAGGGCAAAGTGCAGTGGTATTAAGTGTATGGTTCAGTGGTATTGAGTGTACAGTTCAGTGGTATTGAGTGTGTAGCTCAGTGGTATTGAGGGTATGGTTCAGTGGCATTGAGTGTACAGTTCAGTGGTATTCAGTGTGTAGCTCAGTGGTATTGAGTGTGTAGTTCGGTGGTATTGAGTGTACACTTCAGTGATATTGAGTGTGTAGTTCGGTGGTATTGAGTGTACACTTCAGTGGTATTGAGTGTGTAGTTCGGTGGTATTGAGTGTACAGTTCAGTGGTATTGAGTGTACACTTCAGTGGTATTGAGTGTGTAGTTCGGTGGTATTGAGTGTACACTTCAGTGGTATTGAGTGTGTAGTTCGGTGGTATTGAGTGTACACTTCAGTGGTATTGAGTGTGTAGTTCGGTGGTATTGAGTGTACACTTCAGTGGTATTGAGTGTATAGTTCGGTGGTATTGAGTGTACAGTACAGTGGTATTGAATGTATACTTCGGTGGTATTGAGTGTACAGTTCAGTGGTATTGAATGTATACTTCAGTGGTATTGAGTGTACAGTTCAGTGGTATTGAATGTATAGTTCAGTGGTATTGAGTGTACAGTTCAGTGGTATTGAGTGTGTAGTTCAGTGGTATTGAGTGTACAGTTCAGTAGTATTGAGTGTGTAGTTCAGTGGTATTGAGTGTACAGTTCAGTGGTATTGAGTGTACAGTTCAGTGGTATTGAGTGTATAGCTCAGTGGCATTAAGTACATTCATAATATATGCACTACCATCACCACCATCCATCTCCAGAACCTTTTTATCCTCCCAAACTGCAATCCTAAATAGTTGGGACCACTGGCATACACCACCGTGCCTAATTTTTTTTTTTTTTTAAGATGGTAAGTTTCACTCTTGTCACACAGGCTGGAGTGCAATGACACAATCTAAGCTCACTGCAACCTCTGCCTCCTGGGTTCAAGTGATTCTCCTGCCTCAGCCTCTTGAGTAGCTGGGATTAAAGGTGCCCACCACCATGCCCAGCTAACTTTTGTATTTTTAGTAGAGACAGGGTTTCACCATGTTGGTCAGGCTGCTCTCCAACTCTTGACCTCAGGTGATCCACCCACCTCAGTGTCCCAAAGTTCTGGGATTACAGGCATGAGACACCACGCCCAGCTGTCTGGCTAATTTTCAAATTTTGTGTTAGAGATTGCGTCTCACTATGTTTCCCAGACTGGTCTCTAACTCCTGGCCTCAAGCAATCCTCTCACGTTGACCTCCCAAAGTGCTGAGTTACAGGTGTGAGCCACTGCACCTAGTCAATAGTGTCTTTTAAATGAAGTGTCTTTAACTTTGCCACTCAGCATTTACCAGTCACCTGCCTTCCTGGTCCAAAGAAACTTTAAAAAAAAAAAAAAAAAAGGATTGACAAATATCTGAAAATACAATTTGTTTTTAAGAGCCAGGAATGAAGCTGAGGTTTGAGGGCTGGTTCAGTGTGTCTGAAACTGCAAAGCAGCCAGTGAGGTTACTTCCGCAGCCTCCAGCTTTTACCTCTGCTTGTGAGGTTCAGCATCCGCAGCTGTGGTCTGTGAGAGTCGTGAATACAGCCTGTGTTTGGAGACCCACAGAGTCAGGGCAACCTCTCCGTGCTGAGGGCCAGGAGGATAATGGCTGTTCTCTGGCTCTGGGAGGCAGTAGAGGTCACCTGTCCAGAGCCAGAGGTCCATGGGAGGCTCCAGGGTGGGAGGTCAAGGTATGTGTGAGGAAAGAACCCCGATTTGGAGCTGGATACACCCAGGTTCTGGTTCCAGCTTTGCCACTAATTTCACCAAGCGACCTTGGATGTTATTTAACATTCTTGGACTTCGACTTCCCCATCTGTAAAAAGCATGTCACTGCCAGGGCTGGGGGCAAGGCCCAGAGCTGGCTCAACATGGGTCGCTGTCCCCCAGCTCACCCTCATGGTGCCTCTCTCTTTCTTTTTCATTTTCCCATTTGTTTACCTTCCTCCTTCTCCTTTCTCCCTCCTGTTTGTCTCTCGACACCTCTGCTTTCTTACTGAGCACCCAAACTACGTTATTTTCCCTTCCTTTTCCTCCTTCTACCTCCCCTAACCACGGTCTTTGTCTTTATCCTGCCGGGAACACACAGCAGCACCCCTGGTGTAGGCTTCAGAGCTGTGTGCCCACGCCAGGAGAGGGGGTGCCAGCCTCCCTCCTGGAATCACACGGGGGTGGCCTGGGACCAGGGACTCAACACAGTGCAGGTGGCTGGCACCACGGGAGATGGAATGTTCCACCCGAGTCCTCCCTTTGCCTGGCACCCCGAAGAGCTTGGGCTGTCCCCAGAGTGAGTCACCAGAGAGCCTGGCCCCAGGCTCAGCAGCTGGCGTGAAAGGGAGGAGGGGCCTCCCCAAGAAGGAATAGCAGAGCAGGGAGAGACCACAGAGAGGGAGAAAAACCCCCACAGACGGTGCTCTTACCTCTGGCCTGTCCTCCCCAGGGCCACCTGTCCCGTCAAGGCGGTTTCCCCCTCTGTGTCCTGGCAGACAGATGATGTGATGGAGTGGCAGAGCCTGCCCTGGGCTTCTCAGCAGTGCACAGCTCAGAGCGCACTTTGGAGTCAGCCAGCCCTGAATGCAGGGCTCACGGACCCTCCGTGTTGTCACCTGTGGCATGGGAGGCAGCAGTACCCCTTCCCAGGGCGGCAGGGAAGATCAGATGAAGGAGCTCAGGTAAAAAGGTGGGCAGCCCACCTCTGTACACAGCCTATCCCGGCACACAGCCGATCCCGGCACCCAGCGGATCCCGGCACACAGCCGATCCCGGCACCCAGCGGATCCCGGCACACAGCCGATTGCGGCACCCAGCGGATCCCGGCACACAGCCGATCCCGGCACCCAGCGGATCCCGCCACCCAGCGGATGCCGGCACACAGTGGATCCCGGCACACAGGCCATCCCGGCACACAGCCTATCCTGGCACAGAGCCGATCTCGGCACAGAGCCTGCAGCAGTGAGGGGAACTCTACAACATCACCAGAACCCCCTGCCCTCAGAAAGGGGCTCCTGGTCCGACAGGGAAGGTCTGCCTCCTACTCTGGAGGGGCCGCTTGGGGACAGGCCCGGGCTGTCTCCTCACAGCCACTTGCTCCCTGTCCTCCGCCTGCCTCCTGCGCCATCTGGCCGCTGCTCATCCAGGAAGGTCGGGGGTGTCGGGACCTCCCTCCTGGGTCACGCGCTAGGCCTGCCTCAGAGCAAAGGCCACGCCCCGGCACCCCGCGGGGCCCTGGTCCCCGCGCACCAGGCTTCTCAGCCCTGCAGCAGCAGTGCCTGGCTCTGGCACGAGCTGCACCAGCTTCCTATTGGGTGCTGTGGTCCCAAGGCGCGTGCTTTGCAGCAAATGTGTGACTTGGCGTTCCCCGGAGTGCTCGGAAAATGGCCTTGTCTCCGGTCGTTCCCCTTCAAGAGCAGGTACCCGGGGTGCTACAGGGATCACGTTTTCCAGGTTGGGTTTTCTGTCTGATGGGTGGGCAGCCCCAGCTCCCTGAGCAGGGTTAGGTGCCCCCGTAATGTCCAGTGTTGACTGTGCCAGCCTGAGCCCCTGAGCCCCGCGTGCCCCCTAGGGATTGGGCTCAGCCTGGGGTGAGCTGACCCCAAAGACACTCTGCCCAATGCAGCCCTGCCCTTCACTGCTTCCTGTTGCTGCTGCTGGACAGAGTGGGCCTGACACCCAGCAGAGACGTCTGACCGCCGCACATTCTCCACTGGCTTCTGCTTCCATCCCTGGGGTGATGTTGAGGGAGACACAGGGGATGCAGAGCCCTGTGGGGCCACCTCTGTTCCTCTGCAGGGGGCAGGGCTGGGAGCTCCTGGGGAGAGCCCTGTCCATCTTGTCTGCTCTCTTCCGGAAGCCCTGGCCTGGGGATTCCCGTCTCTGAGTGGAAGGCGTGAAGGCCCCTGCCTTGAACATGGACGGCTGGTGGGTCCCCAGTCCCTATTTCCCCTCATCCTTGGGGCTGAGCACAGGCCAGTGGTGGGGGATAAAGACCCCTCAGATCCCTTCCCCACCCTGCAACCCCTTGCACAACCCTGAGGTCACTGTCCCGGAGGGGAGGGCAAGGGGCTCCCTGGTGATGGCTTCTCGCATCCCCTCTCACTTGCCTCCTCCACATCCCCTGGGCAGGATGTGGGTGCAGCGTGTGTTCATGGAGGGAGGAGGCCGTAAGCCTCCTGGGGGACACATTAGTGTGTGTGTTTGTTTGTGTGCGCGCGTGCGTGGGCTCCTGCTGCCTCCGCAGGGGACAGGCCCAGCCAGCTACTGAGTGAGCAGCCTGCGGCAGCCCTGACTCCCTGGGAGGACCTCCAGGGTTCCAGAAGCAACATGCAAAATAACATCAGTTCAACAAGCAGGTGCTGGAGTCCTTGCCCCCAGGCCTTCCGGAAGACACCCCAGGATGTCACATCCAGCCCAGAACAGCCCCACTCTTTGCGTTCCTTCCACGATGTTCACTAGGCATTACCGCGTGCTGGTGGCCGTTCTGGGTGCGGGGGCACATGTGTGAAGGAAAGAGATGAAGCTCCCTGCCGGGAGGATCTGACCTCTCAGCAGTCTTATGGGATACGGGTACAGAGGTGAATCTGGGGGAGAGTCCATTGTTGGTATTGCGCCACTGACGTCCAGTATGGCCTCCAGGGACCCCGCCTCCTGGTATCCACGGTCCCCATCGTATTGGCACAGATGTCCAGGAAGCAGCTGTGGTCAGTGACTCCCCAGGAGGCATGCCTGGACCTGGGGCCAGAGCCTGCCCTGCACCTGTGCCTCATGTGACACCAGGGCAGGGCACAAGCTAGTCCCAGCACCTGCGGTCCCCGTGGCACACCCCTACCTGTTAGCACACTGAGTCCTCCCTCGTCATCATCCCATTTTACAGACGGAGAAACTAACACAGGGAAGACTGAGAGAATTGCCCTAGGCCATAGACCAGCACATGGCAGAGTTCGGATTCCCGCCAACGCCAAATCCAAAGCCCAGATCGGAACCACTGACTGGACCTGACCTCCTTCCTAGGAACCCAGAATGATCACCTCAGGTCACCCAAAGAGGAAGGAATAATGTCATCAACCAGCTCCCGAAGAAGATAGGAGCATGTGCAGTCGGCACTGGCAAAATTTAAGCTTAAAGAGAGATCCTCTCCAGCCTCAAAGAACTGACTTTGGATCAAGACTTCTCACTAAAGGAAGGTTCTGGCCAGCTCAAATATCTTGTACTCCAGAATCTACAATAAAGAGACAGTTAATGCCTTTTGCAGGAACTGGAAGTAGGTTTCCAGGTACCTACTGGACTTATCATTCAGTGTTGATAAGTAGGACCCTGGAGATTAAATCAAGGCAGAACTTGCTCCCTGGAGCCCTGGGGTTAAGCGCTAGGGCGAATTCTGTATAACAATGCTGTTGGCGGCTACAGCGAGCATTTATTGATCGCACACTCATGGGACAGCTGGTTCCACGTCACAGAGAAGCTGGGGTTGCTGGTCTAGGTGGGGTGGCTCTTTCATATGTAGCAGGGTGGATTGGGGCGTATGTGTCCCATGATGATGGCAGAGGCCCAGGGGCAAGTCTCCTGTGACTGAGGCCAAAGCAAGTCACATGGCTGCACAGGAGGGCAAGGCCAGGAGTTCACCCTCCGACGTATGTGTGCCTGTGTGTATGTATGTGTGTCTTTTTGCATATGTGTGTATATGTGTGTATATATATGTGTATGTGTATACGTATGTATGTCTATATGTGTGTGCGTGTGTAGGTGTGTGTGTATGTGTGTGTGTATGTGTGTCTTTTTGCGTATGTGTGTATATGTGTGTACGTATGTGTGTATATATGTGTATGTGTGTATGTATGTATGTCTATATGTGTGTGCATGTGTAAGTATGTGTGTATCTGTATGTATGTCTTCGTGTACGTGTCTAGGTATGTGTGTATGTGTGTGTGTAGATATGTGTGTATGTGTGTGTAGGTATGTGTGTATGTATGTATGTGTATAGGTGTGTGTGTATGTGTGTATGCAAGTGTGTTTGTGTGTATGTGTGTATATGTATGTATGTGTATAGCTGTGTTTGCTTGTGTATGTGTGCATATATGTGTGGATGTGTGTAGGTGTGTGTGTTTGTGTATGTGTGTATATGTGTGTAGGGGTGTGTGCGTTCATGTGTGTATATGTGTGCCTGTGTAGGCATGTGTGTGTAGGTGTGTGTGTGTATATATGTGTAGGTGTGTGTATGCACGTGAATAGATATGTTTGTATGTGTGTGTAGGGGTGTGTGTGTGTGTGTGTGTGTTGGGAGAGACAGCAAAGTCACACAGCAAAGGACATGGATGCTGGGAGAAGTGAGGCATTGGGGGTCAGTAACTCCACCTCCCATACCCTCATGCCCTCCCTATGCAAATGAGGTGCCAGCTCCATCAACCAGAACATGTGGGTAGCCATAACAGGTTGTCCCCACACCAGGTCAAATCAAAAAGTGTCTTCTATTATTTTTGTGTCTCTGTCCTTGACTCCTAGGCTCAGTCCTGACCTTCCCTAGCGGTTTCTTGGCTTAAGCCATTCATTTATTTCCTGCTCTCAGCTGGCTGCACTGACTTCTTCCCAGCTCATGCGAGCAGCGCAGGCAGCTCCGACAGGGTCCAGATTCCATCTTTGATGCTGAGGTTGAAGGAATCAGAGACAGTGTCCTCAAAGCTCCTACTCAGATCCCCCAGGGCACATTTGCCCCCAAAATAACAGTCATTTACCATTAGCTCCAGCAGAGAAATTTTGGTCCTGGGCCCCCCATTCTGCAGATGAGCAAACTGAGGCTCCAAGAGAGGCCCTCGCCTTGGTTGGCTGTGCCCCAGGGAGTTTTGCTCCATTTCTCCATTTAGTCTGGGGCTGCTCTTCCTTGTGTGTCCTTCCCTACAATCATGTACGGGTCCACCTTTTCCAAAAAACAGCCAGCCCTGGCCGAGTGCAGTGGCTCAAGCCTGTAATCCCAACCCTTTGGGAGACGGAGACAGGAGGATGGCTTGAGCCCACGAGTTTGAGACCAGCCTGGACTGCAGAGTAAGACCTCATCTCTATATATATAAAAAAAAAAAATTAGCCAGGCTCGGTGGTGCACATCTGTGATCCAGCTCATTGGGAGGCTGAGGTCGAAGAATCCCTTGAGCCCCATGGATCAGGGCTGCAGTGAGCAGGGATCACGCCACTACACTCCAGCCTGGGGAACAGCGCAAGACCCTGTCTCAAAAAAGAAAGAAAGAGAGAGGGGCCTGGGGCAGCATGGGGAGGAAACTGCCAGCCCTAAATCTCATGACCCAGGCTTGCCCCAGGAGCCAGAGTCCCATAAAGGGGCGCTGTGGACCTTCTATCAGTCCCTGAAAGAGTCTCACCAGCGATGCCTTCCTGGGGCTCTGGCTTTGATGACAGTTCAAGACCCCCAGGATTCCTTCCTGTGTTTAAAGAAACTCGGTTTCCTGTCCTCTCACCAACTCTGCATTCAGAACCCAAATTGGCAACATATTTGGCCTTTCTAGAAAAACTGCAGTTGAGAAAACACCTCCACTGGGGAGTCATAGGGGAACCGAGTATTCACACAGTCTTCAAGAACCCTCCCTGGGATTCCTGGTTAATCATGAAGAAAAGAAAGAGCAGTAGCCGGGTGCGCTGGCTCACGCCTGTAATCCCAGCACTTTGGGAGGCCGAGGCAGGCAGATCACGAGGTCAAGAGATCGAGACCATCCTGGCCAACATGGTGAAACCCCGTCTCTACTAAAATTACAAGAATTAGCTGGGCATGGTGGCACACACCTTTAGTGCCATCTACTTGGGAGGCTGAGGCAGGAGAATCATTTGAACCCGGGAAGCAGAGGTTGCAGTGAGCTGAGATCATGCCACTGCAGTCCAGCCTGGTGACAGAGTGAGACTCTCTCAAAAAAAAAAAAAAAAAAAAAAAAAAGGAAAAGGAAAAGGAAAGAGAAGAAAAGAAAGAAAGAGCTGTGCCTTGGCAGACACCACCTTAACCAAATGGCCAGACCTGGTCTTGCCCTCGATGGGCAAAGTTGCTTCTTTGGCCCTGCCTGGATACATGGGAAGGACAAGACCTCCCCAAAAAGGTTCAGCTAAATTGAATCCCAAAGCTACAGTCAGACAAATCCAAACCGAGGGACTGTCTACAGGACAGATGACCTGAACTTTTCAAAAAAAGTCAGCGTCATAAAATACAAAAATGAAAAATATGAGGGGTTGCTTCTAGATTGAGACAGAGGAGAGAGAAATAACCAATGCCATTTGAGAGCCTTGAATGGATCCCAGATTTTTGTAAAGCTGTAGGAGTTATTTTGGAATGATTGGGAACACCGAATAGAGGATCCAGTGATACTGAGCTAAGTATCTTAGGTACAATGCTGGTGGTGCGGTTAAGACAAAACTCTCAGGTAAGTGCTGAGGTATTGAGGGGTGGAGCTCAGGGGATTGCAACGCACTTTCAAACAGTTCAGGGAAAAGTGTGTGTGTGCATGTGGGTGTGTGCGCATGTGTGTGTGCCTGTGTGTGCATGTGCATGTGTGCATATGTGTGCACGTGTGAGCACTGCATGTGTGTCTGTACGTGTGCATGTGTGTGCATGTGGTGGTGTGTGCATGTGTGTGCCTGTATGTGTGTGCCTGTGCGTATGTAGGTGTGTGCCTGTGCATGTATGCATGGCATGTGTGTGCTTATGTGCGTGCAGAGAGAGGAAAAAGGGAGGAGAGGAGCGGGAATGCATACGAGTGAGATAAGAGGGAAACAATTGGTGAGTGATAGGGATGAAGAGTATATGGGGAATTATTGCCATTCCAATTATTTCCACTTTTATGAGGTTTGAAAGTTTTCAAAGTAGTAAGTTGGTAGGAAGAAAGTAAATGCCCATAGAGGGAGCCTCCCGACCTTCCTGGGTCCCCTGTCCTTGTCAGACGACCACGTCAAGGGGAAGAGCTAGGATTTAATGACCGGATTCCTTCCTGGGCTCCAAGCATTTTCACATCTCGCTTCTCTTTGCTCCGTGAGAAGTTGGGCAGGCCTTTCTAAATGCCCCGTGCTTCCGTTTTTCCAAATCTAAATCCAGGTCATTCGCAGACCAAGTGGAAGTGGAGCTGATGGGAGGGACCTAGCCTGTGGGCTCCCTGCTTGGACCCTGGGCCCTGCAACCCCTCAGCTGCTAGGCTCCCCTCTTAGGTCCGGTGGGTTGGCAAACGGTTTCTGAAGCCTGTTCTCCCCAGTCCCGGAGGTGTCAGGGACCCCGGGGCCACGCAGCTTAGCCGTGCCTGCTTCCCTCTGCACTGAAGGAGCCACTGCGCCCATCCTGGAACTCACACTATCTCCCTAAGGATGTCGGCTCCACAGGGATTGGCTGCCTGGCAGATGCAGTCGCTCCTGATTGGATAGTGGCATCTGCAGCTCGAGAAGGTGGACTCTGGGCCAGTTGGCTCTGCCTGTGTGTCTTGCATCCTGAAATGCAAAGCAGGGGCTGTGGGGAAACCTCACCAACCCCTCCTCCCCTGGGAGGTGGCAAAGGTGGTGGGATGTGCTGCTGGGCCCCTGGGGAGGAATGACACAGAGGCTGTGTTGGTGGCCCGCAGTTCCTTGTAAGGTGGTCAGCAAACGGTGTACAGTTCCCGCCTGTGGCTGCAGGTTGGAGAGCTGGCGGCTAGCACAGACACAGCCTGACCTCGGGTCAACAGTTCTTGGAGTCCAGAGGGGTGGGGAGTGGGACAGGTGGCCTCCCAGGGACTCCTCCCTGAGTGGCCAGCGGTGCTGCTTGCCCCTGCACCTGTAGCTGCCCTGAGCACCCCCACTGGACACAGCGGGGATTGCACCCTCCGGAGAAGGCTGCCCTGTTCCACATGCGAGCCCCATCCCCAGCGCCCTGGGCCGTGCTACCTGCAGTAAAGCAGACCACCAGCCCCGGCTGCCTCTCCAGTGCTCTCTCTCCTCCCGCCTTCAGCAGGCTGGGTCGCAGAGGCATCCACCCACTCATTCATTCACTCGACAAATACCTGTTCCGTGTCTACTAGGTGCCAGGCACAGCTGGGAACCAGCAGACAAATCTCCCTGCTTTCCCGGAGCCGGCATCTTGGTGGGCAGACAGCACAAGCCAGACAAGTAGGTGGAGGAGAAGGCATGTGAGCAGGTGACAGGCGCTGGGGAGAAACAGCCCAGGGGCGGGAACAGGGAGTGTAGGGGAGACAGGGATTGCGATGTAAGGGAGGTGTCCAGGGAAGACCTCCACGAGAAGGTGACCTTGGCATAAAGAGGCAAACATGGGAGGGGGCTCAGGCAGACCGTGGTGGTCAGAAGTTGAATTCGGGCAGTAGGAGGGGGAGTGCATGAAGCCCCGAGGTGGGAGTGAGTCTGTTTTCTGGGTTCACAGACTCCCAGGGAGACAGTGTGGCAGGGGCCAGTGTGTGAGAACCTCGGCAGGGGGCTGTGACTAGAAAGGCTGTGGACCCACTGTTGAGATCGGACTTTGGCTCTGAATGGAATGGAAGCCGTAGGAAGGTTTGGAGCAAAGCAATGACATAATGGAACTTATGTTCTGCGAGGATCACCCTGGCCACTTAGAGTCTGCCGGCAGGGGTCGAGGTGGGCACAGAGAACGCTGTGAGGAGCAGCACAAGAGCCTGGGCCTGGGAGGAGACAGGGACAGGCATGGGGCCCCTGGCCCAGTAATGGACTGGATGTGGGAGGCGGGACGTGGGAGGAAGGGAGGAGTCTGGGTGACTCCCAGGAGTGGGACTGACACCTGTGAGGGTGGGGGGCCACTCTGGGAAGAGGTGGGCCGGGGGTGAGGGCAGTCGGAAGCTCAGTGTCTGACCCGGGAATCTCAGGCACACGTTCCCCACCCTCATAGCGGAGCCCCACAGGCAGGAAATAAACAGCTCTGGGGTTCAGGGGAGAGGTAGAGGGGGTGGGGTCTGCAGCATAGCGACGGGGTTCAGAGCCACGAGATGGGCAGAAATCTGAGGGGTGTGGTGGGGAGGGAAAAGAAGAGGTTCAAGGCCTGAGCAAGGGCAGCCACTGGAGGACAGAGATGAGCAAGAAGAGCCCAGGAGACTAAAAAGGAGTGGCTGGAGGGACGGGAGGGGGCGTGGAGTCCTGGGCGATGGGGAAACCGCAGGCAGAGCCTATGTCGCCCTGATAAAACGGGCACCGCTGGACCTAGCAACAAAAAGGTGACCGCGACCTTGGCAAGTGCAGCTCCCAAGGAGTGGTGAGGGCAGAGGCTCATTGGAGTTGGTTTATGAGCCGGAAAAAGGAGACGAATCGCAGACAAGTGAAGGAAAAATTTGAGGAATTTTCTTGTGAATGGAAGGTGAGAAACAGGGGAGAAGAAAGTGGGTCAAAGAAATTGTGCTTTTAAGGCCGAGTGAGGTGGCTCACACCTGTAATCCCAGCATTTAGGGGGGCCGAGGCGGGCGGGTCACTTGAGGTCAGGAGGTCAAGACCAGCCTGGCCAACATGGTGAAACCCTGTCTCTACTAAAAATACAAAAATTAGCCAGGTGTGGTGGTACACTTCTGTAATCTCAGGTACTCAAGAGGCTGAGGCATGAGAATCACTTGAAGCCAGGAGACGGAGGTTGCAATGAGCCGAGATTGAGCCACTGTACTCCAGCCTAGGCGACAGAGTGAGACTGTCTCACACAAAAAAGCAACTGTGCTTTTTGTTTTATTTGGAGATGAGAGAAATAATAACTCATTGGGTGCAGCTGGCAGTGCCTCCTGAAGAAGGAGGAATGGGCTTGGGATGCCCTTGAGTGGGCGTGGGGCTGGGAGCGGCCACGTGGCCACGGACACTGTGGGGCCGGTTCACTGGGCAGCCACAGGAAGGAAGGCGCCTTTGAACATAGATCGTGTCCCTGTGTGGGGAAGGTGACTTTTGGTTGCTTGTGTTTTCTCCGGGGTCTGGGAAAGAGCAGTAGCAGCTGAGGGTGAGGTGGAAGGGAGGAGTGGCCAGGTGTCCCCTGAACCTGGGAGAGAGGATGGTGTAGAGCAGGTGCCCACAGACTCTTTTTGTAAAGGACCAGATAGTAAATAATTTAGGCTTTGCCAGCCAGCCAGTCTCTGTTGCAGCTCCTCAGCCCTGGCCTTGGAGCTCAGAAGCAGCCTGAGAGGATTTGTAAACAAACGGGCATGGAGGTGTTCCAACAAAACTTGATTTACAAAAATAGGCAGCAGGCTGGCTCTGGCCTGCTTAGACTCCTGGCCCTCGACCTCGCCTCCAGACCAGGGGTCTTCAAAGCATGGTCCCTGGGACTCCAGGATCAGCGTTATCTGGGACTTGTGAGAAATGCAGATTCTCGGACCCCACCCCAAGTTCATGGAACCAGTGACTGAGTCGCTGCAGTGTTTCCAACCCCAGCTGAGTTTGTGATTCTGGAATTCTGGAAGTTAGCTCAGCAGCTAGACCCAGGAGAGTGAGGTGTGGGGTGGGCTACACGCCCTGTTAAAGGCACAGGCATCCCAGCCCCCAGCCCCTTCTTCAAGCCTATGTGAGGACATCCTGCCTGCCATGGGCCATGTTTGCTTATGCAGCCTCCATGGGGGGCTCCCTGGGGACGGGCTGTGGTGATGGCTCTGCTCTCAGCAGAACCCTCCACTCTGCAGGCCTGGTTTCCTGTCCACGTCCCTCAGCTACTCAGGTGAACCTGGGGGCAGGAGCTCCGTTTCTTGTAGGGGCAGCCTCCCACAGCAGGAGGGCTCAGCCAGGGTTCAGTGAATGAAGAAACGCACTGTCCTCTGATCGAAAGCACAGCATCTTTACTAGTTTAATGACAGTTTTTTGGTGACTTTAATGAGATGATTTGATTTCCTGCCTCTGAGTCATCTAAGAGCAAAATACATGAGCTGCTAATGGGCTGAAAGAGAGGCTGCCCTTGAGGACGCTCCGGCCCCCCAGTGCTGCAGGGATTCGATCACCCCAAAGCCAGGTAACCAGCCTCGGCCTCCCAAAGCTCTGGGATTATAGGCGTGATCCACCGTGCCTGGACTGAATGAGGGTCTTTAAGGAAAAACTCCAGGGGATGGTCACCAACCCGTGCCGCCTCCTCTGAGGTTAGCATGGTGCTGGATCTTCTCTGCATCTTCTGTCCTTCTTTTTGGTTTTCATTTTGGTTTACTTGAAAGAGGATCTTGCTCCATCACCCAGGTCGGAGTGCAGTGGCACGATCATGGCTCACTGCAGCCTCGACCTCCCAGGCTCAACCAAGTCCAGCTAATTTTTTTTTTATTTTTTAATTTTTTTGTAGACAATAGGTCTCTACAAAAAAAGTCTCTATGTTGCCCAGGCTGGTCTCAAATTCCTGTGCCCAAGCGATCCTCCTGCCTCGGCCTAACAAAGTGCTGGTATTCCAGGCTGGTCCCTTTTGCCAGCAGGTCTGCTCATGTGCTCACATCGCTCACTCAGAGGAGACCTCCGTTATTAGGGGGACCTAGACCTACGCTGCCTGGACCCCAGGGAGGGAGGTTGTTTGGGAATCCCCTCCCTTACTTTGCTTTTCTTCCCAGGAAGCCAGCTTCCTGGTGACGGAAGGTCACCAGGAAAAAGAAGAGTGAGAAAAAAAGCCAATCCGCCACTTGGCTGTCAGGTTTCCTACCAATTTCATGGGTTGGTGTGGACAGGCGGGGCTGCGTTTTGAGCCCAGACCATCACTTTGCCCATGGGTGCAGGACCACGTGACCTCGAGCAATGTTCAGGAGTTGTCTGTGTACAATTACTGCAGCTTCTTAAACAAATTTATTCCCAGGTATATTATTCTTATAGATGCTAATATAAATGAAATCATTGTGTCAATTTCTTCTCAGATTGTTCATTGCTAACACAATGGATTGTTTGTTTGCTGAATGTTTGCCTAATTCACTTATTAACTCTGTGTTTGTGTGTGTGTGTGTGTGTGTGGTGTCTGTGAGCATGTATGTGTGTTTGCCTTTGTAATTATTATTTGGGATTTTCTATCCATAGGATCACACCATCTGCAAATTGAGATCGTTTTGTTTTCTGTTCAAAAATATTTTATCTCATGTTTATATTTGAAAGATCATTTGACCAGGTGTAGAATTGTAGGCGACAGTTTCTCTAAGTGCTTTATTGCAAACTTCTTGTTTGTAAAGTTTCCTATGAGAAATCTTATGCCATCCTTCTAGGCAGTGCTCTGTATGGAACATGTTCTTTCACCTTTGATTACTTTTAGGATTTCCTTTTGAGCACTGGTTTTGATGGATTTGATTCAGGTGTTCCTTGGTGAACTTTTCTTCGTGTTTCTTGTTCTTAGAATATTTGTATTTCTGTAACATTGGAAGTTTATGCTTTCCATGGAGCTTCTAAATCTTCCATCCAATGTTTTAAATATCTTTGTCTCTCTTCTCCACTACACGCCCTTCAGGGATTCCATTTAGCCCTCTAGAGGGTGTTTAAAGTTTTTATACTGATGGTCTTTTTATGTTTTCAAGTCATTTGTGACTGTGTGTTTCATTTATGTTAGTTTCAACTTCTATTCCTTCTAGTTCAATAATCTTCCCTTCTGCAATGTTTAATCCAGTGCCTTCCTCCATTTCAGACTGTAAATCATAGTTTTTATCTAGAGAATTTGATATTTAAAAAATCTTCAACCTCTCCACTTAATTAAAATAAAATTATACTGTTTTAATGTCCTTTTCTTCTATTTCCAACATGTGTCTCAATTTCAACTAGATCATTAGATTCTTCATTATGTGTCATGTTTTCCTGCTTCTTTGGCTGCTTGATATTCTTTTATTTTTATTTCTTTATTTTTTGGGGGACGGAGTTTTGCTCTCGTGCCCAGGCTGGAGTGCAATTGTGTGATCTCAGCTCATTGCAACCTCCGCCTCCCAGGTACACAAGCGATTCTCCTGTCTCAGCCTCCCCAGTAGCTCACATTACAGGCATGCGCCACCATGCCCGGCTAATTTGTTTTGGATTTAGTAGAGACGGGGTTTCACCATGCTAGTCAGGCTGGTCGTGAACCCCTGACCTCAGGCGATCCACCCGGCTGCTTGATATTCTAAGATTTGATGCTGGAGCTTCGCTGTCAATGCTCAAAAGTGCCCAAAGACACCACTCGACCCCAGTGTCTATGCACACCCAAGCTTTTGCAACAGGAGAGGTGGAGAGAGCAGAGATGAGTGTGCTGCAACATGCTGGTAGAGGGCACCCCAGTTGTGCTTGGGGCTTTCCTATGCCTCATACAACAATGGGCCTTCCTTAATATTTCCCTTAAGAACCACCCGACTTCATGCCCTGTCTCTCTGTCCAAACACCAGGACAGTCCTCTCACCAGTCTCAACCAGCCAATGGATTGACAAACCTCCAGATATGATTCAGTGGAGAAGGCGCTCCCTTGTCAACAAATTTTGTAGAAACAACTGGACATGCATATCCCCAAAGGAAAAAAAATTCACCTGAACCTCAATACTCACTCAAAAACTAACTCAAAATGGATTATGCTACTAAATATAAACTATAATACTAGAAAAGCAGAGCAGAAGTAGGAGGATAGGAGAGAGCAAGTCCACCTAGGATGATGACCGCTGAATTTCTCAACGGACACTTCAAAGCCCTAGGGGTTAGAGAGTCAAAACTCCCACCTGTAACCCTGGCCCTAAACACCTGGGCTAGGGAACACTGTGGCCCTCAGGAGATTGTCTTTAGCTGGGTCTGAGAGCCACAGAACTGCACAGGGAGCAGGAGACACTATGCAAATCAAGGCCAGAACAGCAGGGCGGGCCTGTTCATGACAGAACACAGGTAAAACTACCCTCAGAAAGAGCGTGTGGAGAAACAGATCATGCCTGAGACCTGGTGGATTAGAGCACTGGCTACTGGGGAATTGAAAGGAAGGGGCTTCACCGTGCAGAGGACCAGAGGTGCCAATCTTGGAAACGCAGAATTGCTGGGAGATGGGGAGGCAGGAACAGAGGAAGCATCCTCTGGAGACTCGTGAAGAGAACACATGAACGAAGTAACTGGCAGAAATTAGAGGTCCTGGTAGAACAAAATTGAATCCCACAATGAGAACATACACCGTGTATGTCCCCCAGGGAAGACAGTATCTCCTAAAAACTCAGGAAAAATCATTTTGGGCGAGTACCTTATATCCGGTCATGCGACCCATGCAAGACCATGAGAAAAGATTATTAAACATGCTAAGCTCAGCGAGACCTGATTCCCTCAGGAGGACTCTGTTAAGGATGAGTACCACTCAGCAAGTGATGACTGTGACATTCGCTTTTGAATAGCTCATGAGCATTAATATATTTAATTGTGGATCTAACCAAAAACCAAGGTGGGGCCAAGATGACAATCACAGAATGTCACTGGTGTATGTTTAGGTTCAAATACTATTATGAGAAGTGGCAGGCCGGGCGCGGTGGCTCACACCTGTAATCCCAGCACTTTGGGTGGCTGAGTCGGGCGGATTACAAGGTCAGGAGATAGAGACCATCCTGGCTAACACGGTGAAACCCTGTCTCTACTAAAAAATACAAAGAAAAAAAAAGAGAAGTGGCAGGTAAGGGAGGTAGAAAAAAGATAATGCATATGTAATTTGCTGTCTTATGGAAATCTTTGAGGTTGAAAGTCATAATTTAAAACATATAAAACAAATATTAGAAGTGTGTCTAGTTCAAAGGGGGGAAAACTATCAAAAACATTTTTAGTGCAATATTTAACAGGAGCTATGCAACCCTTCCTAAATGTCAAAGGCACACACAGACACACAGACACACACACACACACACACACTCACAAAGAATAAAATAATTAGAATCAAGAAATGTAGTAAATATAGTCTGCTACATATGATAAACATAGTCTACAGTGTGGAAGAGATTAGAAAATAAACAGGGAAATGAAAATCTTTTTATTAATTTGTATCAGTACCCACCAAAACCAATCAGCATAATAAAAGATTCTAACACTGAATGTAAAAAATAATCCAACAGTCCAGAGTGATAGGCAAAAGTTTTTAATTGTATAGATTAAAATAACTTTGGACAAAAATTAAAACTCAGGCAGAGAATGTTTTTTTTTTCAACAGCAGACACTAGCCAAAACAGAGGCAGAGTAATAATTGAGACAGAAAATTTCCAGTGTAGAGATATGGATATAATAATAGACACAGGCAGGGATGATCAATAAATGATAATGTGTTTAGAGGATGATGATTGGAATACATGACGTTCATACCTTTACAAACCACTTTCCCAAATACTTCATTATAAGTAAGGTGTCTCTAAAAGCAACAGATCTCCTAGACCCCTCCTTAACCAAGTAACCAGTCCTGATATCATGATAATGGTGATGGACAAACTAGACCTTCTATGCCCGCAGATAGATAGGCTGAGGTTGGAAAGTCACAGTATTGACTCTGCAGTGTTCCTGGCAAAACGTTTAGGCTGAATTGAATCATGAAGACATTTTCAGACAACTTCAGAATGTAGATCATTGAGCCAGACAGCTGACCTGTCCTCTACAAATGAGTCCATGTCACCACAATCAATGACAACAACAAAAAGATGAGGAAATATTTGGGGTTCAAAATAAAGAAATGTAGCTACAGTACCTTTTTACTTTCTTTGAACCCAAAATATCTCTTCTCCTTTTTGTTGTGTGATTCATGGTGACATGGACTGTGTGAAGGAGACAGACCAGTCGTCCTGCTCAGTGTTCTACATTCTGCAGTTGTCCGGTGATTACCTCCTATGAAACTCAGGCTAAGCGTTTTCTGCAAGAACATGGCATTGTTCATATTCTGCACCGGCAGAGTCCCGGGTGACATGCTGTCTCCTGCCAGCGGCTCCTGACTCCTGTTCTTTACAGGATGGAATTGAGAGGAGCAGGGCTAAGGGCTCTCCACACTGTTTGTCCATCTAGCTGTGGTCTTCCTAAGTATTGATAGCAATTGGAGGCTGAAGGACTGTGGCTTCTCTAACCAAAGGAGCCTAGTGGGTTAACAATTGTCAAGAGCGGTCAGTGGTTCTGAAATACAATCCTCAGCCAAGGATCCCTCCTGTGTTACAGACGGATCAGCTAAAACAAACCAACACTGAAGATACAAAGAATAGGGGGAGGTTCATTGAAACCAGGGTAACACCTTTGGATGAGTTAAACACAAAGATGACACTGACCTTGAGCAGGCATAGAAGCTGAGACATGCCCGTAAAATGAAATCCCTGAGGAACTTTGTAGCTACCCAGAGATACCTGGTTCAAATCAGAATATCTCTCAGATCACTCCCGGCATGTGCTGCAGAGTTATGTGAACGTGTCACACCTAACTTGGGTCCAGTGTCTTCAGACTGAGCACAGGTTGCCTGCATGGTCTGAGAATGGAATAGAGGTCTGCCCACTTTCCTATCCTATATCTGGGATTCCAAATGGAACTACAGTTTCATTCAAACCTACATGTGCCTCTAAGTCCTGCCTGAGGCAATGACATTTCTCAGCTTAGGAAGGGCTGCTTAGTGTGGCAATATGACTCCCATATGGAAGCCCAGGTGGAACCTTATCATCGTCAAAGTAACAAACCCATTGTCCACGTCAAGGGCCAAGCTGACGTGCTGTTCCTCAAGTGAGTAAAAGCCACTTGTGTAGTGCTGGAATGAGTCAGATAGTTGAAAGTAACTTGAAAGAGTCCAATAACATCCATTCGGTGAGTCCTGCAAGACTTCAGGCTCTCCTGCTTCCATCAGCACCCCGTTGAGCCTGGAAAAGGAGAAGAAACTAAAGAAGCAGCCAGGGGAAATCAGACACCACATAGCCCCAACTAGATTTCAAGGGTAACATAGGGAAGTAGTTAAAAAAGGAAAAGGATAGATCCTTTTAATGAGGTGAACCATTGTTGTCTTTATGTTGGGATAGAACAGGGCCAGGTAGAAAACAATGAAAGAGAAAGAGAGAGAGAGAGAGAGCACGTACTGAGTGAATTGGCCAGATGACACACTGATAAGGGAGTTAAAGAACACTCTGAGTTAGTGCCCGGATGACACACAGCAAACAGTGATTATGAAGAGTGAGCTCAATAGTTTTCCATAAAATGTGATTAAAATTCGACGCAGTCACCATGAGAGTACAGCTTATGGGGTATGGTCAACCTATGGTACATTAGTCAATGATAAGGGGAGGAAGAAATGGAAACCTAAACCTCTACTGCAATGAAAACCAACAGCAATGTCAGTAGGAGTAATTCAGCTTTCGTTGAAAACATGAAACCAAACACACTGCTTTCCCCTGGATCTGTCGTCTCCAGGTATTAAGAAAGAATTAAGCGTCCACAATTGCTGAAAGTTACCTGGGGCATGGTGGGTTTTGATCTTCTTCCCCTTCTTGGTACTTTTCAATTTCTGCAATAAATTCAGACACATGAAGCTGATTCTCCTACGCACATAACAATCCACTGTCTAATCCTTACACAGGGACCTCAGGCTCCTCAGCATAAGAGTAAGACACTGTGGGAGATATATTTCAGAAGGCCTGAAGGCTGGTCATGATAGAGATTCCTTGGTTTTTGTCCCAGAAACTAAGGGTAAAATGTCCCTTTTCTGGTAGATCGTTATCCCAATATCATTTGTCCCAAGTTTGTGCAAATGGTTATGCCATATTTTTCCAATCAATTTAAAGCAAATGCCCTCAAGTGATTTCTAGGAGAGAAACTGCAATATTCAACCCTGTCTCATCAAATCCTCAGATTGTTCATGGTTGTGAGGATTTTAGACACTGAAATTAGAGTGAGAAAGGAAATCTGGAAACCCTTGAGTCAAAATCATAGTTCTCTGAATTTGTCACATCTGCCCAGGTCCAATGTCTTGAGAGTAGAATCAGAGTGCCACAGGCATGGCTTGAGACTAGGGAGAGAGCCATGCTCACTGACCCATCCCATGTCTGGGCTTCCAGGTGGAACTAGAGTTTCATTGAACCTACATGTGCCTATAGGTCCTCACTGCAGCAGTGAAATCTCTCAGCTCAGTAACGGCCACTTGGAACAGGAATATGATCTCTATACGGAAGACTCAGTGGATCCTCATCAGCTTCAGAGAAAGGTACTCACCATCCACGCCAAGAGAAAAGCCAACGTGTTGTTCCTCCAATGAGGAAAGGGAACTTCCCTGGGGATGGCATGAATCGGGAAGCTCAAGATAACTGTAAGGAGTCGAGTAATATCTATCCAGTGAGTCCTGCAAGACTTCAGGCTCTACTACCTCCAGCAGCTCTCTGCTGAGCCTGGAAAAGTAGAAAAAGTAAAGAATAAGTCAGGAGACATCAGACACAACAGAGCCCCAACTAGATTTCATGGGTAGCACAAGGAAGTGGTCAAGAAAGAAAAATGATAGATCCATGAATGAGGTAACAAATTATTGCCTTCATGTTGGGACAGAACAGGGCCAAATGGAAAAGGATGAAAGAGAAAGACAGACAGAGAACAGAGGCAGAGAGAGACAGAGACAGAGAGAAACAGAGAGAGAGAGAGAGAGAGGGCGCTTGGTGAATTGTCCAGGTGACACACTGATGAGGGAGTAACAGGACACTCTGAGTTAGTGCCCTCAGGACACACAGCATACAGTGATCATGAAAAGGCTGTGATCAATAATTTTCCATCAAATGTGCTCAAGTTTCCATGTAGTCACCATGAGAATAGAGCTTTTGAAGTATGGTCCACCTACAGTAGGTTAGTAAATGATAAGGGGAGGAAGAAATGGGAACCTAAATATGTAATGCAATGAAAACCAACAGCAATGTTAGTAGGAATAATTCAGGCTTGGTTGAAAAGATGTAATCAATAATGTTGGCCCGCTCTGTTTTCCTCAAACCAGGAGTCTCCAGGTGTCAACACAGAATTAGCTATTGTCAATTGCTCAGAGTTACCTGGGGCACGGTGGGCCTTGGTCTTCTTCCTCTTCTTCCTTTGTAATTCCTGCAATAAAATCAGACAGGGACAGGCAAAATAAGCCAATTCACCTACACCCATAACAGTCCACTGTCTAATCCCCACACAGGGACCACAGGCTCCTCAGCATGAGAACAGGATAATGTGAGAGATACACTGCAGGAGGCCTCAAAGCCGGTCATGATAGAGATTCTGTGATTTACATCTCAGAACCAAGGGTCAAATGTCCCTATTCTGGTAGACAGTTATCCCAAAATCATTTATCCCAAGTTTGTGCAAACAGTTATGCCTTATTGTTCCCATCAATTCAAAGAAAATGCCCCAGATGATTTCTAGGAGGAAAACTGTTGTATTCAGCCCTGTCTCATCAAATTCCCAACTCGTTCATGGTCGCAAGACACTGAAATTAGAATAAAGGAGGAAATCTACAAATGTTGAGTCCGAATCATAGTTCTGTGAATTTTTTACATCTGCCTCGGACCAATGTGCTGAGAGTGGGTTCAGGTTGCCACAGGCATGACTGGAGACTAGGAATACAGCCATGCTCACTGACCCATTTCATATCTGGGCTTCCAACTGAAACTACAGTTGCATTACAACCTATATGTGTCCATTGGTCCTGCCAGCAGCAATGACATCTCTCGGGTCAGGAAGGGCCAGTTGGAACAGGAATATCACCCCTATCGGGAAGACCAGCTGGAGCCTTATCACCTTCATAGTAAGGAACTCACTGTCCATGTCAAGAGCCAAGTCAAAGTGCTCTTCTTCCAACGAGTACAAGGCATTTCTGTAGGGCTGGCATAAGTCAGGCAGTTCAAGATACCCGCAAGGGGTTGAATAAAATCTATCCAGTGAGTCCTGCAAGACTTCAGGCTCTTTCTCATCCAGCAGTTCCCTGTTGAGCCTGGAAAAGTAGGAAAAGTAAAGAATAAGCCAGGGGGAATCAGAAACCACACAGCCCCAGCTAGATTTCATAGGTAACATAAGCAAGTGTTTGGAAAGAAAAAGGACAGCTCTATTAATGAGGTAACAGATTATTGCCTTAATGTTGGCACAATCAGGGCCAGGTAGAAAAGGATGAAAGAGAAAGAAACACACACACACACACACACACACACACACACACACACACACACACACACAAGAGACAGAGATAGACAGAGTAAGAGCTCAGTGAATCGGCCAGGTGACACACTGATGAGGCAGTGAAAGGACACTTTGTATTTGTGCCCTCAGGACGAACAGCAAACAGTGATCATGAAAACAGTGGGCTCAATAATTTTGCATAAAATGTGCTCAAGTTTCCCTGCAGTCACCATGAGAATACAGCTTTTGAGGTATGGTTAACCTTCAGTAGGTTAGTAAATGATAAGGGTAGGAAGAAATGGAAACCTAGATATTTACTGTAATGAAAACCAAGAGCAATATTAGTAGGCATAATTCAGACTTGTCTGATAAGGCAAAATCACTCTTTTCAGCATGTACTGTTTTCCCTGCACTTGGCGTCTCTAGGTGTCAACAGCAAATGCACTGTCCACAATTTCTCAGACTCACCTGGGACCTGTGGCCTCTTGGTCCTCCTTTTTCACTTCATCACACCAATGTCCTGCAAATAAATTCAGATGGGGCCTCTTACATGAAGCAGTTCTTCCTTGCACACAGAAACATTCCTCTGTCCAATCCTAACACAGGGACATCAGTCTTCTCAGTGTGGGAACAGAAGACTTTGAGAGAAACATAACCAGAGGCATGAGGTCAAGTCTTGAGAGAACTGACTTGGTTCCTTTCATGAGCCTTGGGCAAAATTCTCCTCTTTTGGAATGTTATCTTCCCAATGTGATCTGTCCTAGGTTTGTGTACACAAATGAGCAATGACTTTCCCAATAGATTCTAGGCAAATACTTCTAACACCTCGTAGGAGAGATGCTGCAATATTCAGGTTTCTCACATCAAATACCCAGGATTTGATAGTTTATGAGATTGTGGACACTGAGATTTCATGTAGGGGTGTAATATTCCAGCTCTTGTTACAACGAGACTTGGTTCTACACAGAAGCATCAGCTATTATGGTTTTGTGGGTGAAAAGTCAGTCATTTATCTAGAAAACATACCAGCAAGACGATGGACAGATGAGCTGAAACAAGCCAACTCAGAAGACACAGAAAATGGGGATAAATTCAGTGAAACCTGGGTCACATCTCCGATTCAGAGGTAGACAAGGGTGACACTGGCCTCGGGCAGGTAAAGAACCGCACAGACATGCTTTGGGAACAAAACTCATGAGGAACTTTGTAGCTGGCAAGACACATTTAATTCACATGAACTGATCTGACAGACAACACCTGGGCATGTGCTGCACGGCTTGGTGTGAGTTTGCCACACCTGCCTTGAGTTCAATGTCCTGACAGTCAGTCTAGGGTGGCACTGGCATGGCGTGAGACTAGGAAGATATTAAAGCTCACTGAACCACGCCACGTCTGTGCTTCAGACTCAACTCCAGAGTGATTGAAATCTACATTGATATATAGGTTAAACCCACAGTGATGGCAACTCTCAGCCCAACCAGGGGCGGAAAGCCCCAAGATTACAGGGTCTACTTGGGACATGAACTGGAGCTTTATCACCTTCACAATGGAGTACTCACTGCCCACGTCAAGAGCCAAGTCGACTTGTTGTTCCTCTAATGAGTGAAAGGTGCTGCTGTAAGACTGGTAGGAGGCAGACATGTCAGGAGGAATTGAGGAAGTCAAATAACCTTCATCCCAGGATTCCTGGAGAGCTTCCTCCTCTTCAGACTCCTGCAGATTCCTGATGACACAGGCAGGACAGGGATGACAGAAGATTTAACCGACAGAGATTAGACAGCAAAACCTCCCAGATGATCTGATGGGAGGCAGAATGGAGTGGTCGCAGAAACCAAAGCCAGTTTTCCTTCAACAGAAATAAAAGTATCCTTCTAAATGCAGGGCAGAGGGTGACTGCCCTGGGGAATGACAAAAAAGTGGGCAGCACGTGCTCAGTACACTTGCCACAGATGAGCCAATGTAGGGCACCCCGACTCTCCCTGTAAACTACCCTCATGACTTGCAGCACAGAGACTAACACAAGATTTCAACTACTTTGCATAAATTGCGTTGAATTTTCCATGCAGCATTCAAGTGAACAGAGCTCTTGAGGCAGTGCAGACACAGATCTTGTGTGCTAAGGGCCCCATTTTCCCAATATTTTAATATAATATGTTTATTTATTCAGTTTCTTTTCTTGCACAAATACTGGAAAACATACTAACAAACAATAAGCAGAAAGCACATGTACATTCTCTCCCTGGATTTAAACGCAGGGGACAGAACAGGCGACACCAAGAAATCCCTGTTTGAGGGTCTGGAGTGGACCTCCAGCAAACTCCACCAGACCTGCAGCTGAGGGACCTCACTGTTAACAAGAAAACTAACAAACAGAAAGGAATAGCATCCACTTCAACAAAAAGGACATCCACTCCAAAACCCCATCTCTAGGGTCACCAGCATCAAAGACCAAAGGGAGATAAAACCACAAAGAGGTGGAGAAACCGGAGCAGAAAAGCTGAAAATTTTAAAAACCACAGCGCCCCTTCTCCTCCCAAGGATCAGAGATCCTCGCCAGCAACGGAACAAAAAAGGGCAGAGAATGACTTTGACGAGATGACTGAAGTAGGCTTCAGAAAGTTGGTAATAACACACTTCTCCGAGTTAAAGGAGGATGTGCGAAAACATCACAAGGAAGCTACAAACCTTGAAAAAAGATTAGATGAATGGCTAACTACAATAAACAGTGTAGAGAAGACCTTAAATGACCTGATGGAGCTGAAAACCATGGCATGAGAACTACATGACACATGCACAAGCTTCAGTAGCTGATTCGATCAAGTGGAAGAAAGGGTATCAGTGATTGAAGATCAAATTAACGAAATGAAGTGAGAAGAAAAGTTTAGAGAAAAAAGAGTAAAAGGAAACAAACAAAGCTGCCAAGAAATATGGGACTATGTGAAAAGAACAAATCTACATTTGATTGGTGTACCTGAAAGTGATGGGGAGAATGGAACCAAGCTGGAAAACACTCTTCAGGATATTACCCGGGAGAACTTGCCCAACCTAGCAAGGCAGGCCAACATTCAAATTCAGGAAATACAGAGAACACCATAAAGATACTCCTCCAGAAGAGTAACCCCAAGACACATAATTGTCAGATTTACCAAGGTGGAAATGAAGGAAACAATGGTAAGGGCAGCCAGAGAGAAAGGTTGGGTTACCCACAAAGGGGAGCCCATCAGATTAACAGCACATCTGTCTGCACAAACTCTACAAGCCAGAAGAGAGTGGGGGCCAATACTTAACATTCTTAAAGAAAAGAATTTTCAACCCGGAATCTCATATCCACCCAACCTAAGCTTCATAAGTGAAAGAGAAATCAAATCCTTCACACACAATCAAATGCTGAGAGATTTTGTCACCACCAGGCCTACCTTACAAGAGCTCCTGAAGGAAGCACTAAACATGGAAAGGAATAACCAGTACCAGCCACTGCAAAAACATGTCAAATTGTAAAGACCATCGATGCTAGGAAGAAACTGCATCAACTAACAGGCAAAATAACCAGCTAACATCTTAATGACAGGATCAAATTCACACATGACAATATTCACCTTCAATGTCAATGGGCTAAATGCCCCAATTAAAAGACACAGACTGGAAAATTGGATAAAGAGTCAAGACCCATCAGTGTGCTGTGTTCAGGAGACGCATCTCATGTTCAGAGACACACATAGGCTCAAAATGAAGGGATGGAGGAACACCTACCAAGCAAATGGAAAGCAAAAAAGCAGGGGTTGCAATCCTAGTCTCTGACAAAACAGACTTTAAACCATCAAAGATCCAAAGAGACAAAGTAGACCATTATATAATGGTAAAGGGATCGATTCGACAAGAAGAGCTAACTATCCTAAAGATATATGCACCCAATACAGGAGCACCTAGATTCATAAAGCAACTCCTGAGAGACCTAAAAAGACACTTAGACTCCCAGACAACAATAATGGGACACTTTAACACCCCACTGTCAATATTACACAGATCAATGAGACAGAATGCTAACAGGGATATCCAGAACGCAAACTCAGCTCTGCACTAAGCAGACCTAATAGACATCTACAGAACTTTCCACCCAAAATCAACGGAATATACATTCTTCTCAGCATCGCATCACACTTATTCCAAAATTGACCACATAGTTGGAAGTCAAGCACTCCTCAGCAAATGTAAAACAACAGAAATCACAACAAACTGTCTCTCAGAACACAGTGCAATCAAATTAGAGCTCAGGATTAAGAAACCCACTCAAAACTGAACAACTGCATGGAAACTGAACAACCTGCTCCTGAATGACTACTGGGTAAATAATGAAATGAAGGCAGAAATAAAGATGTTCTTTGAAACCATTGAGAACAACGACACAACATACCAGAATCTCTGGGACACGTTTAAAACAGTATGGAGAGGGAAATTTCTAGCACTAAATGCCCACAAGAGAAAGGAAAGATCTAAAATCAACACCCTAAAATCACAATTAAAACAACTAGAGAAGCAAGAGCAAACAAATTCAAAAGCTAGCACAAGGCAAGAAATAACTAAGATCAGAGCAGAACTGAAGGAAACAGACACAAAAAATCCTTCAAAAAAATCAATGGGCCAGGCGTGGTGGCTCAAGCCTGTAATCCCAGCACTTTGGGAGGCCGAGACGGGCAGATCATGAGGTCAGGAGATCGAGACCATCCTGGCTAACACGGTGAAACCCGGTCTCTACTAAAAAACATAAAGAACTAGCTGGGAGAGGTGGTGGGTGCCTGTAGTTCCAGCTACTCGGGAGGCTGAGGCAGGAGAATGGTGTAAACCCAGGAGGCAGAGCTTGCAGTGAGCTGAGATCCGGCCACTGCACTCCAGCCTGGGTGACAGAGCGAGACTCCGTCTCAAAAAAAAAAAAAAAAACAAAAAACACTCAATGAATCCAGGAGCTGGTTTTTTGAAAAGATGAACAAGATATCCCTGTTTGGCTAGTTCACCTGGCTCAACTGATTACAAGTACTTATCTTGAGAGGACTATGAAATTAAAACCAATACAAGTGCCACAAATAATGCACAACATTGTTAATAAGGACAATTTGTAGCTGAGTGAATGAAAGAAATCGTTCTATTCATTGCTTCCTCGTTTTCCCTAAATCTACAATCTCCAGGTGTCACTACTGAATTCACAGTCCACAATTCCACAGCATTACCTGGGAGACACTGGCCCTTTTTCTTCCTCTTCTTCATGATCACTTTCATTTTCTGTAAATACATTCAGAGAAGCAGGTCACATTAAGCAATTCACACTTCACATATGACCAAATCACTGTCCAGTCATAGCACAAGGACCCAACTATTCTCAGGGCAAGAACATGGGTTCTGACATGAATATTCTAGGGTGGGCTAGATTAAGTCTGGTGAGAAGTAGATGACCCTGCTTTGCAGTCCCACAGGCCAAAATTTCCCTCTGTGGGTAGACTATAATGCCATATTCCCTGCCTGCGTCTATGCAAAGAAAATAAAATTTTCCCCCCAAAATCTCCAAAAATTAGTCGAACAATTTTCTAGGAGTGTTGCTGCAATACTGATTTATATCATCAGGTACCATGGACATTAAATGTTCAACTGATAGACGCATTCTAACAACTTTTGCTTTAAAAAGAATCTGTGATTCAAGAGGCCAAGGCAGGTGAATCATTTGAGGTCATGAGTTCAAGATGAACCTGGCCAATATGGGGAAACCCCATCTCTACGAAAAATACAAAAATTAGCCAGATGTGGTTGTGTGTACCTGTGGTACCAGCTACTCAAGATGCTGAGGCAGGAGAATCACTTGAATCTGGGAGGCGGAGGTTGCATCAAGCCAAGATGGTGCCACTGCACTCCACCCTGGGTGAGCAAGACTCTATCACCAAAAAAAAAACCACCACCGCCACCAACAACAACAATCTATGATGCTACAAAGAAACATTGGATCAGCTATTGCATTGATGGGGTGGAGAACCAGGGTCCAGCCTTGCTTTATGGAACTGTATCAGCAAACTAAACAAGAAAAGTTTCCGTCCACATTTCAATGGGACTGTGCAGCTAACCAAGCTGACTTAAAAGAGATCAAGATTAAAGCTGAGAGTAGTGAAGCCTGGGGAGCAATATATCCAAATACAAAGGCAAGGCTGCCAGTCTCCTTCAAAAGGCATAGAAACTCCATGGACATTGTTCAGGGACACATGACTTAATCACAGGTGACAAGAGATACTGAATCGAAGCTAGGAAGCCTCACAGTTACCTCCCATGCACCTCCTGAACTCAGGTGACTATGAGATTGTCACACGTGCCTGGGGTCCAGTAACTTTACACTGGGGACTGGGAGACAAAGGCATGACAGGAGCTGAGAAGGACAGAAAACCTCCCTGATATCTGGGTTTAGAATCCCATCGCAGATTTTTATGTAAACCAATTTGTGTGTATAGAGTCTGTCTTCGGGGTTATACTTCCTCAGCACAGAAAGAGGAATGAGACACAAGGAAAATAGAGGCTACCTGGGATAATGGATACAGCATCCTCCCATTCATCATGAGAAGATGAGTCAATGAGATGTGAGTTGACTTGGTCTTCCTCAAATGTGATTTTGGTGTTGCTGTGAGGCTGGTGGGACTCACAAGGACTGTGGCTATTTGAATAAGTGATGGAATATTCCTCCAGTGAGTCCGCAGGTTCTTCCTTCTCTTCAGCCTTCTGCACCTCCCTGATGAGCCAGGTGGGAGAGAGATGTCAGAAGATTAAACACAGAGGGATCGGACCCCAGGGAGCCCTAGCTGGTTTTGACAGAAGGCATTAACACAGTGGTCGGCCGGGCGCGGTGGCTCAAGCCTGTAATCCCAGCACTTTGGGAGGCCGAGACGGGTGGATCACGAGGTCAGGAGATCGAGACCATCCTGGCTAACACGGTGAAACCCCGTCTCTACTAAAAAAAAAAATACAAAAAATTAGCCGGGCGCGGTGGTGGGCGCCTGTAGTCCCAGCTACTCGGGAGGCTGAGGCAGGAGAATGGCGTGAACCCGGGAGGCGGAGCTTGCAGTGAGCTGAGATCCGGCCACTGCACTCTAGCCCGGGCGACAGAGCAAGACTTTGTCTCAAAAAAAAAAAAAAAAAAAAAAGACAGTGGTCACAGAAAGCAAACAGGAGGTTCCCTTTAGGAGGGAACAGGCAATCCTCTTCTCTCTGCAACAGAGCATGGCAGCCATGGGAGACAGAGAGGAAGAGACAAACCGGTGTTCATTTCACTGGAGAGACAGGAGCTGAGAAAGATGAAGACTCAGCTATCCCTGTTCGGTACAGATATGACACTCACCACACACAGAGAAACACAACAGCTGCCACACCCTGTGTCTAAGCTGGGTTGAATTTCACATACTGTGGCCAAAGGAATGCAGGCTTTTGGCCCATCCTAGATGCCAGACAGGGTGTGCCTCCTAGATCTTTTTCCTATGTTAAAACCCATTACTTGCTCCTGATTATTCAGTGTTACCTGGGGGCACGTGATTCCTGTACTTTTTCAGTTTCCTCAACGTTCACATCTTCATCCTCATCTTCACCGTTTTCTGTAAATACAGAAGTGTTCGTTCAGATATTTCCCACTTCACATTCTGCAGGCACAGTCAGTCCAATGTGCACACAGACATGGACATCTAGGCATGGGTCACCGTTCAAATGAAAGCTCTAATGTTTTATCTTTAACAAAATGCCCTGGCATGGTTTCCTGATCCATCAGGCAATGCATTTCTGATCTAGAGGGCCACCATCAAGATGTGGCCAAATATTGAAAAGACCCTTTATCCCCATATCACTGGGCACGTGTGCAGCCTCTCTCGGGACTTTGGCAGCTGTCTCCATCATCCCACCACAAATCTGATTCCCAGGCACAGGCTTGGTGTCCTGTCACAGTTCACATTTCAAACCTAATTCTTTCTCTTAAGAGAGGACAAACTGGCCCCACAGTCGTCTATGTATCAGGAGACTTCACAGGCCTTCCATGTGGCTTCTGCTGTGTCATTCAGGGACATGCTCTCCATGGGGAGTGCTCCAGTCTGAAGCACTTCCTACCACCAAATGCCCCCACATCAAGTGCCTTCTCCAACACCACATGGCACGGGGCTTTATCTCATTTTCAAAAGCAGTCCTAAACTGTTCCCACATTTAGATGCTTCAGAGCCTTGCAAGAGACAATATGTCTGCCTTTTCTGATGGAGAGAGAGAAACGCAAGAAAGATAAATCACTCACTCACCGACAGTTACTAAGAACATTGCCAAAGAGACAGCCTGGGAACCTTCATTCTAAGTCCACAGCTCTTTTTACTCTAACAAGAACCCTCCTGTCACAGCCTCCTTCCTCTCCTCTACAACTAGAGAGATGTTGCCTCTGGCTCCAAAGACCATCTCCACCAAGGAAGGAGGGACATTTGCAATACTGTGACCTCCAACTCCATGGGTTTCCCATCTCTGATCTCACCCAGGAAGTCCTGGAAGGGCCACATATGTTTAGTGGAAAAAAACACCACCGATACAACTGTCATTGTGAAACTATGGAGGTCGGGAGTCTCTCCTAAGCCTGGGGTTTTCTGTCATCAGATCCCATGGAAACCTTACCTGGGGTGAGCTTCCGGACCAGGTGCTGTGCCAGCCTACAGCCTTCGGCCAGCTGTTCTCGGAGGTCCCGCCCCTGGGAGTTGGCCGGCACATCCGGAGTGAGGAGGGCCTGGAGATGCTGATTCAATGCGCCGGAGGCATCTCTCCCTTCCCGCAACTTCTCCCTTAACTGGCTCAGCTCTTGTTCCTGAGACTGAACCAGGACTTTATATTGCCTAAGGTGAGATAGTAGAGAAAATTGAACAGTGGAAAGGGGTGAGTGATCAGATCGAATATTGCGACAGAGATTTCTGAGACAATGTCCTCCACAAGACCTCCAAGGAGAAGGTCAGCACATGTTTAAAGAAATGTCTGTGGCCAAGAGTAAGAATGAAAAATGGTTTACAGGCTTCCTCTATACCAGAGAGGGCTCCTGTAAGATCCTCGACAATGTTCAATTTATCTTTCCCTTCTGTAAACAAAAGTAGGTTTCCTTATTCACTTTCAAAAAGACATTCATTCTTTCAGTTCCTCACTCTGGCCATGGACATTTCCATGTGAAAATACACATAGCGCATCTTGCAGTCACTAGATGGAAAGCCATGGACAGAAATGAGGTCACGTGCAGACGGGCCAGTTGAAAAGATGAAAGAAGGAAAGAATGACAGGCTCCAGAAGGCAACACTGATTGACCGAAAGGATGAGAAGCCGCAGTCAGTCAGGAGGTGATTCTGACTAAGGGTAAGTGGGGTGGTGATGGCACACCATTTTCAGTACACTCAATGCTGCTGGGTGGTTCCCACTCCTTTAGTTAATTTTGTGTTATGCAAATCTCACCTCAACAATAACTTCTTTCAAAAAGAGAAATCAAGGCTCTGAGAAACAACTGCAACCCATAACTTATTATTATCCTTGTTCTCTGTTTCATAAATCTTTGTGTGTTATAAGCCTGCCATGGCAACTCCTGCCCTTCCCCAGACCCAGCTTAGCTCTTACTTCACCCAGACGAGCGGCTGTACATCAAAGATTTACACACCTGCCCACCTGCCTGCATAGGGCCCCCTCACCTGAGCTCTTCAGCTTGCCCGAGCTGCTCTGCAAGCTTCTCCTCCTTCAACTGAAGCTCATCCCGCAGCATAGATTTTAGGAGGTCTTTGCACTCTTCATAGTCTGAGAAAAGACAGACACACCGGCCTCAGTGAACAGCTGGACACACAGCGGTGGTCACTGCCTACAGGGCAGGAGCCAGGTCCATCCGAAGGATATAACTGACCCCAGTACAAGGCTCTAGGCAAGGATTTCCACGACTTTACTCTTCAGTCTCCCGACTTTATGGCATCTCAACCTCCAAAATTTAGAGACGAAGAAAGAGAAACTGAGGGACAGACAGGACAAGCAACTTGGATGGAGCCCAGGTGACAGGCCCAGGGTTCCTGCTCTGCACACTGCACTGCTACTTCCACACATTCTTGGGTGCGATCTTTCTTCCTCTGTAGGAACAAAAGCCTATTCCCCAGGAAGTAGCACTTCCCTCACACCAGGGTACTCTCTGCCTTTGTGTTTATTCTTTGAGGAGTCTTCTCCTGTCGCCCAGGCTGGAGTGCAATGGTGTGATCTGGGCTCACTGCAATCTCTGCCTCCTGGGTTCAAAGGATTCTCCTGCCTCAGCCTCCCCAGTACCTGGGATTACAGGTGCCGACCACCACACCCCGCTAATTTTTGTAATTTTAGTAGAGATGGGGTTTCTCCATGTTGCCCAGGCTGGTCTCAAACTCCTGACCTCGTGATCCAGCTGCCTCAGCCTCTCAAAGTGCTGGGATTACAGGACTGAGCCACCTTGCACGGCCCCTACTCCCTGCTCTTGATGCTGTCGGTTATAGATACCACAGGTTCTATTAGGAGCAGACTCCTCTTGACGCCCCTCACAGCGGGTACTGTGTACTATCACCAAATTTCCCTCAGGATCCCTAGAACAGAGCTTGGCCTATTGGGCCTCAACAGAAGCTTGAACCGAATAAAAGTTCACTAGCCCGAGACATTTAGTACAACAGACTAGATGTTATTTGTCTGCCGGATCTTATGTGGTACAGAGAGGATTCTTGAAAACATGATTTAGCCTCTTGGAGAAAACAGGTCATTCTGTGCCTCTATCTGAAACCATACTGAGATTTTAAGTCTAGGCCCATCCCCACCTGACTGCAAACATGGAAAGTTTTGAAATACTTTGGTACCTCTCTCTTCCAACTTTAACAAAAGGTGAAAATACCCATTTGTATTTTCCTAGAACTACAGGAAGGATTAAATTACTTCTGATGGAGAGAGAATTCCGTTTCTCAGAGAGAAGACAGGACATCATTCATCACTTTTGTGATAGTGAGCTTAGGGAACTTACTGTAACTGTTCTGCCCCTTGGCCAGAAAGTAGGCCACTTGAGTTACAAGATATTTCTCCTTGGTGTTTATGAATTGACGTTTGTTCTCTGCCCGCTGGGGGCCCAGTTTCTCGTTGATTTCTACAGTGTTCATCTCTGACTTCTCACTGGGCCAAGGGCCCGCAGATACCACCATGCTGATGTTTGCGGCAGAAGAGGTGGAGCCAGGGACTGGGGAGAAAAAATCCAAACACATGATGGGTTAATAACTGGTGAAATCAAATAGGTTGAATCAGGATTGAGGGATGTCACTGACAGCCCTGTCCACTGATTTGAAGATGCTGTTTCCCTGGTTTCACTCTTCTCATCTCCACTCTTGATCTCCTTTAAGTCAACGTGTCTGAGCTACGCAGTCACCTTGAAACCAGGACACAAACACTTCCACATTTTTCTTGCTTAGAAGTTTCTATAAAGCAAGGCTGGGCTCTGAGCTTTTTACCTCATGAGTGGCCAATGATTCTGTGTAGCTCAAGAGATTGTTTTTTCTTTCGTTAATTTTTTTGTTTGACTGGTTGGTTGGTTTTGGTTTTTTATGTTTTGTTTGAGAGGGAATCTCACTGTGTCGCCCAGGCTGGTGGCACGATCTCAGCTCACTGTAACCTCTGCCTCCTGGGTTCAAGCGATTCTCATGCGTCAGCCTCCCAAGTAGCTGGGATTACAGGCACCAACCACCATGCCAGCTATTTTTTGTATTTCTAGTAGAGATGGAATTTCGCCATCTTGGCCAGGCTGCTTTCGAACTCCTGACCTCAGGTGATCCACCCACCTTGTCCTCCCAAAGTGCTGGGAATACAGATGGGAGCCCAGCGACCCTGCCCAGAGACTTCTTATTAACAGCTAAGACAAGCCAATGAAAAGGAGAGAGAGTCTAGCCTGAGAAAAGTGAATGAGGGTGGGAGGATCATCTGAGCCAATCCTCGCACCTAAGCCTCCTGAGCAGATGGGACTCTAAGGGCAAAGGAACATGCCTGGCTAATGTTTTGTATTCATTGTAAAGATGGGTTTCACCATATTCTCCAGCCTGGTCTTGAACTCCTGAATTCAAATGATCCTCCCACTTGGGCCTCCCAAAGTGCTATGAATATATGTGTGAGTCACCGCACCTACCTCCATCCTAGTTGCTGAGTAAACCAATATGTACCTATATAGCCTGTCCTCACAATGGATCTTCCGTAGTCTAGACAGAGGTATGAGACACAAGGAAAATAGAGGCTACCTGCGACAAGCTTTAGAGCATCCTGCCGTACATCAGGAGACGATTCACGGTCTATAAGCAGAGTCAAGTCCATTTGGTCATCCTGAAATGTGACTTTGGAGTTCTTGTGAGGCTGATTGGACTCAGAAGGGCCATAGCTATTTGAACAAGTGATGGCACATTCCTCCACTGAGTCCTCAGGGATCTCCTTTTCTTCTGCCTTCCGCACCTCCCTGATGAGGTGAGATAGAGATGCCAGAAGATTAAATACAGAGGGATTGGACCCCAGGGAGACCTAGCAGGTTTTGACAGGAGGCATTAAGACTGTGGTCACAGAAAGCAAACAGGAGGTTCCCTTTAGGAGGGAACAGGCAATCCTCTTCTCTCTGCAACAGAGCATGGCAGCCATGGGAGACAGAGAGGAAGAGACCAACCGGTGTTCTTTTCACTGCAGAGACAGGAGCTGAGAAAGATGAAGACTCAGCTATCCCTGTTCGGTACAGATATGACACTCACCACACACAGAGAAACACAACAGCTGCCACATCCTGTGTCTAAGCTGGGTTGAATTTCTCATACTGTGGCCAAGGGAATGCAGACTTGCGGCCCATTGTAGGTGCCAGAGACAGGGTGTGCCTCCTAGACCTTTTTCATATATTAAAACCCATTACTTGCACCTGATTATTCAGTGTTACCTGGGGCAGATGATTCCTGTACTTACTCAGTGTCATCAACTTTAACATCTTCATCCGCACCTTCATCATTTTCTGTAAATACAGAAGTGTTCGTTCAGATATTTCCCACTTCACACTCTGCAGGCACAGTCAGTCCAATGTGCACAGAGACATGGACATCTAGGCATGGGTCACCGTTAAACTGAAAGCTCTCATGTTTTATCTTTAACAAAATGCCCTGGCATGCTTTCCTGATCCATCAGGCAATGCATTTCTGATCTGGAGGGCCACCATCAAGATGTCACCAAATATTGAAAAGACCGTTTGCTCCGCATATCACTGGGGACTTGTGCAGCCTCTCTCTGGACTTTGGCAGCTGTCTCCCGCATCCCGCCACAGATCTGATTCCCAGGCACAGACTTGGTGTTGAGTCACAGTTCGCATTTGGAACCTAATTCTTTCCCTTTGGAGCGGACAAACTTGCCCGACAGTCCTCTATGCCTCAGGAGACTTCACAGGCCCTCCATGCGGCTTCTGCTGTGTTATTCAGGGACATTCTCTCCATGGGGAGTGCACCAGTCTGAAGCACTTCCTACAACCAAATACCCCCACGTCAAGTGCCTTCTCCAACACCACATGGCGAGGGGCTTTATCTCATTTTCAAAAGCAATCGTAAGTGTTCCCACATTTAGATGCTTCAGACCCTTCCAAGAGACAATTTTCCTGCCTTTTCCGATGGACACAGAGAAACTCAAGTAGGATAAATTACTCATTCACCGACAATTACTAAGAACATTGTCAAAGAGACAGCCTGGGAACCTTCATTCTAAGTCCACAGCTCTTTTCACTCTAACAAGAACCCTCCTGTCACAGCCTCCTTCCTCTCCTTTGCAACTAGAGAGATGCTGCCTCTTGCTCCAAAGACCATCTCCACCAAGGAAGGAGGGACATCTGCAATACTGTGACCTCCAAACCCATGGGTTTCCCATCTCTGATATCACGCAGGAAGTCCTGGAAGGGCCACATATGTTTAGTGGGAAAAAACACCACCGATACAACTGTCATTGTGAAAGTATGGAGGTCGGGAGTCTCTCATAAGCCTGGCGTTTTGGGTCTCCAGGTCCTATGGAAACCGTACCTGTGGTGAGCTTTCGGACGAGCTGCTGTGCCAGCCTACAGCCCTCGGCCAGCTGTTCTCGGAGGTCCCGCCTCGGGGAGTTGGGCGGCTCATCCCGAGTGAGGAGGGCCTGGAGATGCTGATTCAATGCGCGGGAAGCATCTCTCCCTTCCCGCAACTTCTCCCTTAACTGACTCAGCTCTCGTTCCTGAGAGTGGACCAGCACTTTATATTGCCTAAGGTGAGATAGTAGAGAAAATTGAACAGTGGAAAGGGGTGAGTGATCAGTTCGAATATTGCGACAGAGATTTCTAAGACAATGTCCTCAAGGAGACCTCCAAGGAGAAGGTCAGCACACGTTTAAAGAAATGTCTGTGGCCAAGAGAAAGAAGGAAAAATGGTTTACAGGCTTCCTCTATATCAGAGAGGGCTCCTGTAAGATCCTCGACGATGTTCCATTCATCTTTCCCTTCTCTAAACAAAATTAGGTGTCTTCCTTATTCAGTTTCAAAAAGACATCCTTTCAGCTCCTCACTCTGGCAATGGACATTTCCATGTGAAAATACACATAGTCTATCTTCCAGTGACTAGATACAAAACCATATACAGAAATGCGGCCAAGTACAGACGGGGCCAATTGAAAAGATTAAACAAGAAAAGAATGACAGGCTCCAGAAGGCAACAATGATTGGGTCAAAGATGAGATGCCGCAGTCAGTCAGGAGGTGATTCCGACTATGGGTAAGTGGGGTGGTGATGGCGCACCATTTTGAGTACACTGAATGCTGCTGGATGGTTCCCACTCCTTTGGTTAATCATGTCTTATGCAAATTTCACCTCAACAATTACTTCTTTCAAAAAGAGAAAATGGGGCTCTGAGAAACAACTGCAACCCATAACTTATTACTGTCCTTGTTCTCTGTTTCACAAACCTCTGTGTATTGTGAGCATGCCATAGCAATTCCTGCCCTTCCCCTGGCCCAGCTTGGCTCTTACTTCTACCCTCCGAGCTGCTATACGTCTGAGATTTACACACCTGCCCACCTGCCTGCATAGGGCCCCCTCACCTGAGCTCCTCAGCTTGCCCCAGCTGCTCTGCAAGCTTCTCCTCCTTCAACTGAAGCTCATCCCGCAGCATAGATTTTAGGAGGTCTTTGCACTCTTCATAGTCTGAGAAAAGACAGACACACTGGCCTCAGTGAAAGACTGGACATGCTGCTGAGGTCACTGCCTACAGGGCAGGAGCCAGGTCCATCCCAAGGACATAACTGTCCCCAATACCAGGCTCTAGGCAGGGATTTCCACCTCTTTACTCTTCAGTCTCCCGACTTTCTGGCATCTCATCCTCCAAAATTTAGAGACAAACCAAAACTCAAGGGCACATCAAGGAAGTGGACAAGATGATTCAACCACAATGAAGTGGAGTCAGAATTCACAGCCCCTGAGGTCTGACTCTGAATGCGGGGCCACTTTCCCAAGCCTTGCAGCCTCTCCTCCAAAACACTGCACTGGGGCATGAAGTAGAGATTTCTTGGACAGTCGGGAAGGCCACTAGGACTAGGGGACTCATGGTTTCCCTTTGACTGGGAATTTCAAGGACAAATATGTCAAAGATCTTAAAAATCTTTGATTTTTAAATCATAACTGCAGATATGATTTTAAGAATCCTAACAGAAACATAAAGTATGAGACATAAGATCACAAGACTATGAAGGAAATATGCCCAAATACTAACAAAGTTTGTGTTAATTTAGAAACAGTAGAATGAAGAACTAATAGATAGTGTTTACTCTGTGCCCATAAATGTTCTAGGAGATTGCTAAGAAATAGCTTATGTAACTCATTGCAGCAATTTACAGAGGTAGGTATTACTGTAGCACCCTATGAACAGATGAGGAAACTGAGGGATAGACAGGACAAGCAACTTGGATGGAGCACAGGAGACAGGCCCAGGGTTCCTGCTCTGCACACTGCACTGCTACTTCCACACATTCTTGGGTACATCTTTCTTCCTCTTTAGGAACAAAAGCCTGTGCCCCAAGAAACAGGACTTCCCTCCCACCAGGCTACTCTCTGCCTTTTTTGTTTGTTTCTTTTTTGATGAGTCTTGCCCTGTCACCCAGGCTGAAGTGCAATGGCATGATCTTGGCTCACTGCAACCTCTGTCTCCTGGGTTCAAAGGATTCTCTGGACTCAGCCTCCCGAGGAGCTGGGATTACAGGCGCCTGCCACCACACCCAGCTAATTTTTCTAATTTTAGTAGAGACGGGGTCTCTCCACGTTGCCCAGGATGGAATCAAACTCCTGACCTCGTGATCCAGCTGCCTCAGCCTCCCAAAGTGCTGGGATTACAGGACTGAGCCACCTTGCACGGCCCCTACTCCCTGCTCTTGATGCTGTCGGTTATAGATACCACAGGTTCTATTAGGAGCAGACTCCTCTTGACGCCCCTCACAGCGGGTACTGTGTACTATCACCAAATTTCCCTCAGGGTCCCTAGAACAGAGATTTGCCTATTGGGCCTCAACAGAAGCTTGAACTGAATAAAATTCACTAGCTCGAGACATTTAGAACAACAGACTAGATGTTATTTTTCTGCCAGATCTTACATGGTACAGAGAGCATTCTTGAAAACATGATTTAGCCTCTTGGAGAAAACAGGTCATTCTGTGCCTCTGTCTGAAACCATCACTGAGATTTTAACTCTAGGCCCATCTCCAATTGACTGCAAACATGGAGGTTTCGAAATACTTTGGTACTTCTCTCTTCTAACTTTAACAAAAGGTGAAAATACCCATTTGTATTTTCCTAGAACTACAGGAAGGATTAAATTACTTCTGATGGAGAGAGAATTCTGTTTCTCAGAGAGAAGACAGGACATCATTCATCACTTTTGTGATGGTGAGCTTAGGGAACTTACTGTAACTGTTCTGCCCCTTGGCCAGAAAGTAGGCCACTTGAGTTACAAGATATTTCTCCTTGGTGTTTATGAACTGACGTTTGTTCTCTGCCCGCTGGGGGCGCAGTTTCTCGTTGATTTCTACAGTGTTCATCTCTGACTTCTCACTGGGCCAAGGGCCCGCAGATACCACCATGCTGACCTTTGTGGTAGAAGAGGTGGAGCCAGGGACTGGGGAGAAAAAAATCCAAACACATGATGGGTTAATAACTGGTGAAATCAAATAGGTTGAATCAGGACTGAGGGATGTCACTGACAGCCTCGTCCACTGATTTGAAGATGCTGTTTCCCTGGTTTCACTCTTCTCATCTCCACTCTTGATCTCCTTTAAGTCAACGTGTCTGAGCTACGCAGTCACCTTGAAACCAGGACACAAACACTTCCACTTTTTCCTTGCTTAGAAGTTTCTATAAAGCAAGGCTGGGCTCTGAGCTTTTTACCCCATGAGAGGCCAATGTTTCTGTGTAGCTCAAGAGATTGTTTTTTGTTTCATTAAATTTTCGTTTGACTGGTTGGTTGGTTTTGGTTTTTTATGTTTTGTTTGAGAGGGAGTCTCACTCTGTCGCCCAGGCTGGAGTGCAGTGGCACGATCTCAGCTCACTGCAACCTCTACCTCCTGGGTTCAAGTGATTTTCATGCCTCAGCTTCCCAAGTAGCTGGGATTACAGGCACAAACCACTATGCCAGCTATTTTTTGTATTTTTAGTAGAGATGGAATTTCGCCATGTTGGCCAGGCTGCTTTCGAACTCCTGATCTCAGGTGATCTACCCACCTCACCCTCCCAAAGTGCTGGGATTACAGATGTGAGCCAGCGACCCTGGCCAGAGACTTCTTATTAACAGCTAAGACAAGCCAATGAAAAGGAGAGAGAGTCTAGCCTGAGAAAAGTGAATGAGGGTGGGAGGATCATCTGAGCCAATCCTCGCACCTAAGCCTCCTGAGCAGTTGGGACTATAGGGCAAAGGAACATGCCTGGCTACTGTTTTGTATTCTTTGTAAAGATGGGTTTCACCATATTGTCCAGCCTGGTCTTGAACTCCTGAATTCAAATGATCCTCCCACTTGGGCCTCCCAAAGTGCTGCGAATATATGTGTCAGTCACTCCACCTAGCTTCATCCTAGTTTCTGAGTAAACCAATATTTACGTGTACAGCCTGTACTCAGAATGGATCTTCCGTAGTCTAGACAGAGGTATGAGACGCAAGGAAAATAGAGGCTACCTGGGACAAGGTTTAGAGCATCCTGCCATCCATCAGGAGATGATTCACGGTCTATAAGCAGAGTCGAGTCCACTTGGTCTTCCTCAAATGTGATTTTGGAGTTCTTGTGAGGCTGGTTGGACTCAGAAGGGCCATAGCTATCTGAACAAGTGACGGCATATTCCTCCACTGAGTCCTCAGGGATCTCCTTTTCTTCAGCCTTCCGCACCTCCCTGATGAGGTGAGATAGAGATGACAGAAGATTAAACACAGAGGGATTGGACCCCAGGGAGACCTAGCCGGTTTTGACAGGAGGGATTAGGAGAGTGGTCACAGAAAGCAAACAGGAGGCTCCCTTTAAGAGGGAACAGGCAATCCTCTTCTCTCTGCAACACAGCATGGCAGCCACGGGAGACAGAGAGGAAGAGGGCAACTGGTGTTCATTGCACTGGACAGATAGGAGCTGAGAAAGAAGAAGACTCAGCTATCCCTGTACAGTACAGACATCACACTCGCCACACACAGAGAAACACAACAGCTGCCACACCCTGTGTCTAAGTTGGGTTGAATTTCACACACTGTGGCCAAGGGAATGCAGGCTTTTGGCTCATCATAGATGCCAGAGAGGGTGTGCCTCTTAGACCTTTTTCATATGTCAAAATCTATTACTTGCTCCTGATTATTCAGGGTTACCTGGGGGCACATGACTCCTGTACTTTCTCAGCCTCCTCAACTTTAACATCTTCATCGTTATCTTCATCATTTTCTGTAAATACAGAAGTGTTCATTCAGATATTTCCCACTTCACACTCTAGAAGCACAGTCAGCCCAATGTGCACAGAGACATGAACATCTAGGCATGGGTCACCATTCAACTGAAAGCCCTCAGGTTTTACTTTAACAAAATGCCCTGGCATGGTTTCCTGTTCCATCAGGCAACGCATTTCTGCTCTGGAGGGCCACCATCAAGATGTGGCCAAATATTGAAAAGACCCTATGTTGCCTATATCACTGCGGACTTGCACAGCCTCTCTCAGGACTTTGGCAGCTGTCTCCATCATCCCACCACAAATCTGATTCCCAGGCACAGGCTTGGTGTCGTGTCATAGTTCGCATTTCGAACCTAATTCTTTCTCTTAGGAGAGGACAAACTGGTCCCACAGTCCTCTATGTATCAGGAGACTTCACAGGCCCTCCATGTGGCTTCTCCTGTGTTATTCAGGGACATGCTCTCCATGGGGAGTGCTCCAGTCTGAAGCACCTCCTACAACCAAATGCTCCCACGTCAAGTGCCTTCCTCAACACCACACGGCGAAGGGCTTTATCTCATTTTCAAAAGCAGTCATAAGTGTTGCCACATTTGGATGCTTCAGAACCTTGCAAGAGACAATGTGCCTGCCTTTGCAGATGGAGAGAGAGAATCTCACGAGGGAAAAATCACTCACTCACCGACACTTACTAAGAACATTGCCAAAGAGACAGCCTGGGAACCTTCATTCTTAGTCCAGAGCTCTTTTCACTCTAACAAGCACCCTCTTGTCACAGCCTCCTTCCTCTCCTTTACAACTAGAGACATGTTGCCTCTGGCTCCAAAGACCATCTTCCATCAAGGAAGGAGGGACTTTCCCAATACTGTGACCTCCAACCCCATGGGTTGCAGGGTTTCCCATCTCTGATCTCACCCAGGAAGTCCTGGTCATGTCATGGCCACATATGTTTAGTGGAAAAAAACACCACCGATACAACTGTCATTGTGAAAGTACGGAGGTCTGGAGTCTCTCATAAGCCTGGGGTTCTGGGTCATCAGGTCCTATGGAAACCTTACCTGGGGTGAGCTTTTGGACGAGGTGCTGTGCCAGCCTACAGCCCTCGGCCAGCTGTTCTTGGAGGTCCCTCCCCTGGGAGTTGGGCGGCTCATCCGGAGTGAGGAGGGCCTGGAGATGCTGATTCAATGCGCGGGAGGCATCTCTCCCTTTCCGCAACTTCTCCCTTAACTGGCTCAGTTCTCGTTCCTGAGACTGAACTAGGACTTTATATTGCCTAAGGTGAGATAGTAGAGAAAATTTAACAGTGGAAAGGGTGAGTGATCAGTTCCAATATTGCGACAGAGATTTCTGAGACAATGTCCTCAACGAGACCTCCAAAGAGAAGGTCAGCACATATTTCAAATGTGGGTGGCCAAGAGAAAGAACAAAACATGGTTTACAGGCTTCCTCTATATCAGAGAGGGCTCCTGTAAGATCCTTGACAATGTTCCATTCATCTTTCCCTTCTGTAAACAAAAGTAGGTGTCTTCCTTATTCACTTTCAAAAAGACATTCATCCTTTCAGTTCCTCACTCTGGCCATGGACATTTCCATCTGAAAATACATATAGTGCATCTCGCAGTCTCTAGATGCAAAGCCATGGACAGAAATGAGGCCTCCTGCAGAGGGGACCAGTCAAAAAGATGAAAGAAGAAAAGAATGACAGGCTCCAGAAGGCAACACTGATTGACCGAAAGGATGAGAAGCCGCAGTCAGTCAGGAGGTGATTCCGACTATGGGTAAGTGGGGTGGTGATGGCGCACCATTTTGAGTACACTGAATGCTGTTGACTGGTTCCCACTCATTAGTTAATTTTGTGTTATGCAAATCTCACCTCAACAATTACTTATTTCAAAAAGAGAAATCATGGCTCTGAGAAACAACTGCAACCCATAACTTATTATTATCCTTGTTCTCTGTTTCATAAATCTTTGTGTGTTGTGAGCCTGCCATGGCAATTCCTGCCCTTCCCCACACCCAGCTTAGCTCTTACTTCACCCCGCCGAGCGGCTGTACTTCAGAGATTTACACACCTGCCCACCTGCCTGCATAGGGCCCCCTCACCTGAGCTCTTCAGCTTGCCCGAGCTGCTCTGCAAGCTTCTCCTCCTTCAACTGAAGCTCATCCCGCAGCATAGATTTTAGGAGGTCTTTGCACTCTTCATAGTCTGAGAAAAGACAGACACACCGGCCTCAGTGAAAAGCTGGACACACAGCGGTGGTCACTGCCTACAGGGCAGGAGCCAGGTCCATCCCAAGGACATAACTGAACCCAGTACCAGGCTCTAGGCAGGGATTTCCACCCCTTTACTCTTCAGTCTCCTGACTTTCTGGCATCTCATCCTCCAAAATTTAGAGACAAACAAACCGAAACTCAAGGGCACATCAAGGAAGTGGACAAGATGATTCAATCACAATAAAGTGGAGTCAGAATTCACAGCCCCTGAGGTGTGACTCTGCATGCGGGGCCACTTCCACAAGCCTTGCAGCCTCTCCTCCAAAACACTGCACTGGGGCATGAAGTAGAGATTTCTTGGACAGTTGGGAAGGCCCCTAGGACTATGGGACTGATGGTTTCCATTTGGGAATTACAAGGACAAATATGTCAAAGATCTTAAAAATCTTTGATTTTTAAATCATATCTGCACATAAGATTTTAAGAATCATAACAGAAACATAAAGTATGAGACATAAGACCACAAGACTATGAAGGAAATATGCCCTAATACTAACAAAGTTGCTGTTAATTTATAAACAGTAGAATGAAGAACTAATAGATAGTGTTTACTCTGTGCCAATAAATGTTCCAGGAGATTGACAAGAAATAACTCATGTAACTCATTGCAGCAATTTACAGAGGTAGGTATTACTGTAGCACCCTATGAACAGATGAGGAAACTGAGGGACAGACAGGACAAGCAAGTTGCATGCAGCCCAGGAGACAGACTCAGGGTTCCTGCTCTGCACACTGCACTACTACTTCCACACATGCTCGGGTGCGATCTTTCTTCCTTTTAGGAACAAAAGCCTGTGCCCGAGGAAGCAGGACTTCCCTCTCACCAGGGTACTCTCTGCTTTTTCTTTTATTTTATTTTTCTTTTTTTTTTTTTTTATTTTCTTTTGACGAGTCTTGCCCTGTCACCCAGGCTGGAGTGCAATGGCGTGATCTTGGCTCACTGCAACCTCTGTCTCCTAGGTTCAAAGGATTCTCCTGCCTCAGCCTCCCGAGTAGCTAGAATTACAGGTGCCCACCACCATTTCCCATGTAATTTTTGTAATTTTAGTAAAGACGGGGTTTCTGCATGTTGCCCAGGCTGATCTCAAACTCCTGACCTCGTGATCCACCCGCCTCAGCCTCCCAAAGTGCTGGGATTACAGGACTGGGCCACCTTGCACGGCCCCTACTCCCTGCTCTTGATGCTGTCGGTTATAGATACCACAGGTTCTATTAGGAGCAGACTCCTCTTGAGGCCCCACATAGCGGGTACTGTGTACTATCACCAAATTTCCCTCAGGGTCCCTAGAACAGAGCTTGGCCTATTGGGCCTCAACAGAAGCTTGAACTGAATAAAAGTTCACTAGTCCCAGACATTTAGAACAACAGACTAGATGTTATTTTTCTGCCGGATCTTATATGGTACAGAGAGGATTCTTGAAAACATGATTTAGCCTCTTGGAGAAAACAGGTGGTTCCGTGCCTGTGTCCAAAATCAATAACTGCTATTCTACCTCTAGGTCCATCCCCACCTGACTGCAAACAGGGAAAGTTTCAAAATACTTTGGTACCTCTGTCTTCCAACATTAACAAAATATGAAAATACCCATTTCTATTTTCCTAGAAGTAAGGGAAGGATTAAATTATTTTTGATGGAGAGAGAATTCAGTTTCTCAGAGAGAAGACAGGACATCATTCATCACTTTTGTGATGGTGAGCCTATGGAACTTACTGTAACTGTTCTGCCCCTTGGCCAGAAAGTAGGCCACTTGAGTTACAAGATATTTCTCCTTGGTGTTTAGGAACTGATGTTTCTTCTCTGTCCGCTGGGGGCGCAATTTCTCGTTGATTTCTAGAGTGTTCATGTCTGCCTTCTTACTGGACCAAGGGCCCGCATATACCACCATGCTGACGTGTGTGGCAGAAGACGTGGAGTCAGGAACTGGGGAGAAGAAACCCAAACACATGATGGGTTACAAACCGGTGAAATCAAATAGGTTGAATCAGGACTGAGGGATGGCAGTAACTGAAATTCTTAACTTACTGTTGAGAAAAACGAGATCAGTCCCCACAGCACTTTAGGATCCTTAACCACAAAAACAAGGTTCGAGTTCAGAGCTAAGGCACTGCCAGTCGCTCAGAGTCTCACAAGAGTGAGGAAGATTGTGGCCAGCGTGCCAGGTAACGGTCTGCAGTTGCAATAACAGAATTAGAAGGTGGGGGTGTCATGGAATCTTAGGAGCCTGCGTTCCAATTGCCCCGGCTTGGCTGAAACACAGGCACCCTGGTCTCACCTGAGGGTCACCACCAATGGGCTCATTCCTTCAGCATTCACTCTCAATATTCATGTACCTTTGTGACAATGCCACAGACTGTCTCTTTCCCAATACATCTAAGCACATTCCTCACTGTTTATCTCTTGTCTGTACAACATCATCAAGGCAGAAACAGTTTCCCAACAGGTTATATTTTCTTAAGGGCAGTCATGAAGTCACCCCACCTGCTCCCAGTTAAAACAGATCTTAAGCCTTTTCTGCAAGTGTAAGATATGAAACTTTTAGCCTGCACTGATATCCTCTGCATCTTCTGCACTTTTTTCTGTATCCACTAGAAAGTGAATGAATAATTCATTTTTTTAAAATGTTTTCTTTCCTGTCTCAGTATTATTCTTGCTGCATCTCATTGTTACGTTGATTTCTTTTTTCTTACTGGGGCACCAGTAAGAAAAGCATCTTGGCTTTCACTACACTCTAGACCAGTTTGACATCCCTATGTCCAAAGCTCTTCCTCTATGTGGGTTGATTTGTATTTTCACGGCACTGAGCACCACATTTCATACTTGTCAATTGTGGATGTCATTCTAGTGCCTCAAGAGCTCTTTTCAAGGGATCAAGTGATCAAACTCATGTATATAGAGATCTCCTGAAAACATGTATGACCGTCTATCTTAGGAAGTTTCATAAACCTGATGCTATTTGGTTGTTTCCCTTTTGTTTTCCCATATACTGGAAAGAACAGGGCCATGAGCGGCTCTTATGGAATATGTTTTGATATATATTTTGTTGAGTTGGACTAACATCATTCATTTTTGGTTTCATTTCACTAACAGAACATGGCAAGGTCAAGGTTATGGTCAGGGTTGGCTGGTGATCCTCAGTGGTGCAGCAGAAGGTGAGTGTGAGATGAGAGGAATGAGTAGGAAAGAGCAATCCCCTGAGCCACCTCCTCACTTTCTCAGCTTCCATCCCCACCGAGGTTTTGTGAGTCTGGAACTTGGGAGACTGTTCTGTAGCCCAGGTCTCCTAGGATTGGCTGCTGGACTTGCCTGAGTTGTGGGTGCACTGGGTGTGATCCGGGACCGCTCAGCATTCATGTGGAAGTGAAGGAACGAGGACTGGATCAATCCCATTTGAAGGCGTGCCTCACTGCAGCCTGCACTGTCCTCCAATGACACTGTAAGGATACTGCTTTGAGATGTATCAACAGCTTTAAGTAAATGTATTTTCCGGGGTCTGGGAGACCTGACGTTCTGTGTCATGATGAAAATCTGTCAAGTTTCTTCATCTTAAAAATGATAAAACTGCAGGTTCACAAAGTTACATGGCTTACTTGAGGTCACACAGGGATGAGTTTTCAGCACTGCCAATAAAAGCAATCACAGTCATTCTTCAGTCATTATTCCTAGGATCCATATAATTCAGTAAATATTCACATAATTATTTAGTAGATATTCACTGACCAATTCATACAAGGCATTTTGCTCAAAACTGTGCTCATATTTGGACGTTGTATCTTCACCATAATCCTTAAGGTAATGCTATTATCCATACGTAACAGGTAAGAAACCTGAAGAAGAGGGATAGCAAAGCATGTCTGTGGACATATTTCCATTTTTTGGTTTTTGTGATGCTAGAAGAATGACCAGAATGAGTCACAGGAAGAATATACATACCTGGATTATTTTCCAGGACAGAGGTGTGCCCTCCTCGAGTACTGGGACCAAAATTCTCAAGTGTCTGAAACCTTGCTTTAACATTATGGGAAATAACCTCTATCACCTGGAATTTCGCTGAAACTTTGGAATATACAAGAGAAGTATGAGACTTGGGTCCTCCCTTGGCTGTGTTTAATTCACTCTTCTATGGAATACCAATGATTCTCACTAAGACTTTTGCCTTTTTATAACCACAGTGTATGTTTTATGGAGACGATTTTACACTTTGTTCTATTTAGAAAGAATAAATATGAGCAATGGTTTAGGTGTTATGCCTTGGACTTAATATTTTTCTGATTCCTGTTTTGAGATTAAATTCTCATGGAAATAGAAAAATACTTATGATTTCTCATAAGGCCAAGTTTGTTATTAGTTTGAGTTTTTGAAGTTGAAGCACAAACCTTAGATTTGTGCACTCAATTTGGGGACCCACTGATAGCACTGACCTTACAGTTGATGGGATGATTCTTTGTGTTTTGCTGATGAAGAAACTGAGGCACAGAGACTCTGTAACTTGTCCAAGTTCCCCTTGCTGTAAGTCCTGGAGCCAGATCTCGGGTGGAGCAGCCTCTTCCCCACTCCCTTCTCACATTTTCCAATCCAGCTGGGTCAGTTCCTTCCAGTACATGTTTTGCTCCCTCATACCTCATTTCTGAAAAAAGGAAAACTTCTGGAATTTAACTTCTTTCATCTAATACATTTCCTCACAACATGCTGCCAGCATCACATTCTGGTCACTTACTATTAAAGTGAGATCCTTTTTTTTTTTTTTTCTTTCCTTTTTGAGACAGGGTCTTGCTCTATCACCCAGGCTGGAGTGCACCGGTGATTATAGATCACTGCAACCTCGAAATCCTGGGCTCAAGCGATCTTCCTACCTCAGCTTTCCAAGTAGTTGGAACTCTAGGCGCACATCACCATTTCTGGCTAATTTTTTATTTTTCATAGAGACAAGGTCTTGCTATGTTGCTCAGGCTAGTTTTGAACTTCTGGCCTCAAGCGATCCTCCCACCTAGGCCTCCAAAAGTGCTGGGATTACAGGAGTGAGCCACTGAGCCTGGCCTGAAATGTTTTTTTTTTTCCTTTTTTTTTTTTTTTTTTAATGAAAATACAGGACATGGAGATGTGGAAAGACACTTTGCTTTATTACTGTTATCATTATTTCTATAGTATAATTCATATATCACAAAATTCACCATTTTAACCACACATTTCAGTCTTTTACCATATTCCAAAAGTTTCACAACCATCACCACTACCTCATTCCAGAATATTTTCATAATGCCAAAAAGCATGCCTGTACCTACGGGCAGTCACTCTTCAATTCCCCCCTTCTTGCTGTCTCTGACAACCACTAATCTACTTTCTCTAGATAGAGATGTACTTGTTCTGGGCACTTCCTCTGTATGGAATAACAAACTGTGGCATTTTCCATCTGTTTCTTAGCATACTGTTCTCAAGTTTCATCCTTCGTAACCTGCATCAGTACATGAACTTTTATGGCCCAATAATATGCCACTATATGGTTACACCACATTTTGTTTATTCATCAACTGATGGTGGTTTAAGATGTTTCCACTTTTTAACTATTAAGAATAATGCTGCTGGCCGGGCGCGGTGGCTCAAGCCTGTAATCCTAGCACTTTGGGAGGCCGAGACGGGCGGATCGCGAGGTCAGGAGATCGAGACCATCCTGGCTAACACGGTGAAACCCCGTCTCTACTAAAAAATACGAAAAACTAGCCGGGCGAGGTGGCGGGCGCCTGTAGTCCCAGCTACTCCGGAGGCTGAGGCAGGAGAATGGCGTAAACCCGGGGGGCGGAGCTTGCAGTGAGCTGAGATCCGGCCACTGCACTCCAGCCTGGGCGACAGAGCCAGACTCCGTCTCAAAAAAAAAAAAAAAAGAATAATGCTGCTATGAACAGCTTTGTACAAGTTTTTGAGTGAACACCTGTTTTTCATTTTCTTAGTTATAAGCCTAGGAGTACAACTGCTGCATCATATGTCACCTTATGTTTAACTTTTTTTTTATTGTTAAACTTTTTGAGGAACTCACACACTGTTCACCAAATTCAGTAGCTATGCCATTTTACATTCCCAACAGTAACATATGAGAATTCCATATTCTCCATAACTTTCCAAACATATATTGTCTATTTTTTTCTAAAGTCATAGTACTGGGTGTGAAGTGGTATCTCATTTTGGTTTAAATTTACATTTTACTAATGATGAAAAACATTGAACATCTTAGCATGTGCTTCTTGGCCATTTGTGTGTTTCCTTAGAGAAACCTCTACTCACAGCTTTCTTCCCATTGTTAAATTTGGTTGGTTGTCGTTTTTTGCTCAGTTATATGAATTCCTTATATACTCTAGGTACTAGACCTATGTCAAATATATAATTTGGAAATAGTTCTCCCATTATGTGGATTATCTTTTCACTTCCTTGACACTGTCCTTGGAAGCATATAAGTTTTTATTTTAATGAAGTCCATTTCTCCATCTATTTTTGGATTGTTTGTGCCTACTTAAAAAATGTCTAATCCAAAGTCACAAAGATTTGTACCTGTTTTCTTCAAGACATCGTTTTTTGAAGGAGAACTTTCCTGGGTTGTAGAGGAGGGTGGACATGGTTTATTTATGCCTCCTGTCCATTACCGATGTTTCTCCTGATTGTTATTCATAGGCTCACCACCCCTCCATGCAGCATCCATGGCCTGTAACAGAGCTCTGGGGACTGATATCCTTCCACTGACTTTGGCGCTGGTAAGAGCCCTGGTCTGTGGTTCAGCTTGGCCTTAACCCGACCCACTTGCACATATTCCTCAGGCCCTTTAGAGTTGAAGCTGAGAGCCTCTCGGAGAATGCTTGCCAGCCCATGCTGTTCTAAGGCTGGAGCAAACTTCCTCTGTCTATTCCAGACAGAGGAGATTGCAGGGGTTGGACTCAGTCAAGACATCTCTGGTGTTAGAAAGTAGACCTGTTTCAGGGTTTGGGGAAGATTGTTCAATATGAACTAGGTCCTCTCTAATTATTTTTACTGTATGTGTGACTTCTTTCCAGAAACAAAGGAATAATATTTATCTTAGAACATTCTGTCTATTCTTTGTCAATTGTTGTTTGTCTACAATTTTCACATGGATAAAGGAGAATTCAGTGTAAATATATTCTTAACAATTAATTATGGTTCATGTCCGCTGCCATGCGATCATATTTAAATCTATGAACTAGCCTGTCACTTAGGTATTATCCTGTTCCTGATGAAAAAACAAACTCAGAAAGATTGGAAAATTTCCCTAGGTCACAAAAGTAGTGAGGAGAGGAATAAGAATTAGAAACCAGTTCCTTTTGGCCTTCAAAGCTAATCTTGTACCATTAGATCAAACTGATTTACATACCTTTGCTGGAATTCGTCTCAGAGTTTATGGTTCTCACTTGATTTTCCCAAGGAAAGAGTGTGCCACTTTAATATCATTTCAAACTTTGAAATTTAAAACTCTTTTGTATTATACTTTTTTTTAATCTTTGTTCTATTCCATTGCTTTTGGTTTCTTCTCAATGGATCCCTCTTATTTCTAGGCTAAATATTTGTTACCTATTTTCTGTCAATTTTCAATTTTTGAGTGTTTCTATCTCTCTCTTTGTTGTATGCTAACAGTTCTTCACTGAGGTATAATTTGCATAGAGTATACTGCAAAAAACCTAAAAGTACAGCTTAACACATTTTAATATAATTATACATTGTATAATAACACCCAGTTAAAGACAGAGAACATTTTCCTCCATGCCACAAAGTTCTGATGTGGTCCTTGCCAGTCAATGCTCATCCCCCAAATGAAGAATATATTCTGAATGTTGTCACTGCCTTAGTCTCTTTGTGCTGCTAGAAAGGAATACCAGAGGCTGGGTAATTTATAAAGAAAAGAGGTGCATTTCGTTCATAGTTCTGCAGGCTGCACAAGAAGCATGGCACCCGCATCTGCTCCTCATGAGGGCCTGAGGCTGCTTCCACTTGCAGCAGCAGGTGAAAAGCAACCAGAGTGTGCAGAGATCATATGGTGAGAGAGGAAGCAAAAGACAGCAAGTAAAGGTGAGAGGCACTTTTTAATAACCGGCTCCTACAGGAGCTAAGAGAGAATTCACTCACCACCTTCTCCCAGGGCGGGGATTAATCTAGTCATGAGGGATCCGCTCCCATGACCCAAACACCTACCATTAACCCCCACCTCCAACACTGGGGACCACATTTAAACATGTGATTTGGAGGGGACTAATATTTAAACTAGAGCAGCCACCATAGATTAATTTTGCTTGATCATGTGCTTCATAAAAATGGAATCATTTTGGCTGGGCCTGGTGCCTCATGCCTGTAATCCCAAGACTGCAAGGCTGAGGTGGGCAGATCACCTGAGGTCAGGAGTTCAAGACCAGCCTGGCCAACACAGCAAAACCCTGTCTCTACTGAAAATACAAAAATTAGCCAGACGCGCTGGCAGGTGCCTGTAATCACAGCTACTTAGGAGGCTGAGGCAGGGAACATTTCTTGAACCCGGGAGTCAGAGGCCGACATCGTGCCACTGCACTCCAGCCTGGGGGACAGAGTGAGACTCCATCTCAAAAAAATAAACAAATGCAATCATTTACTATGTTCTCTTGTTTTCACTTCTCCTACTCAGGTGGTTATATATGACACTAATTTCTTTGTGTTTTTCCCTTGTTTCACTTTGTTTTGGCCAAGTTATATCCTATTGATTGCATGATTATCACACAATTTGAGATCCATTTTTCTGATGGGTGACAGGTTTAGTTGTTGGCTACTGTGTATAAGTAACTATGAATATTCTCATACAATTATTTCTGTGAAGATACGTACTTATTTTCCTGGGTATCTATAGCTGGGGATGGAATTGCTTGGTGAATGGGAAGAAAAAAGACCCAGACTATTGCAAAGTAATTGTATTACTTTACATTGCTATGAAAGATGTAGGCCATTTCCAGTTGCCCTACATTCCCACACACTTAATATTTTTGGTCTTTTAAATTATAGCCATTCTACCAGGTGTGTAGTGATATCCTATGTTGGTTTTCTCATGCTTAATGTTCAGTTAGACATCTTCTTATGGGAAATATCTACTCAGATTTTTATTTTCATTTATTACTGGGGTGTTTGTCATTTTCTTTGTAATCTATAGGAGTTCTTTATATATTTTGAATGTGTCCATTCAAATATATATATTTTTTGCTATATTATAATTATTTGCTATTTCTGGTCTACAGATAGCTTTTAAGTTGTTAACAACATAATAAGCAGAAGGTTTTTAAAAATGAAGTGCAATTCACTTGATTTCTTATTGTGGTGAGTGCTACAGTATCTAGTCTAAGATTTTCCTATGTCAAGTTCATGAAACTATTTCTCATTTTCCTTTACAAGGTTTCTAATTTGAATTTTCACATGTTAAGTTAATTTCAAAGTATGATGGAGAGTGGTTGTTAATATTAACTTTTTAAAACAACAAATATTATTTCACTCAAAATCGTTTTACTTAAAAGTCTTTCATTTCCCCAATGAAGGGCATTGGCGACTTTGTTTTTAAAACATTTAGAAGTGGCGGTGCGACCACATTCTCACTCACGGGTGGGAACTGAACAATGAGAACACCTGGACACAGTGCAGGGAACATCACACACCAGGGCCTGTCCTGGGGTGGGGGGCTGGGGGAGGGATAGCATTAGGAGAAATACCTAATGTAAATGACGAGTTAATGGGTGCAGCAAACCAACATGGCACATGTACACCTATGTAACAAACCTGCACATTGTGCACATGTACCCTAGAACTTAAAGTATAGTATTATATATATATTATATATATAGGGCGGTGCGAGGGCCGCTGCACAGCTAGCAGAGCCATGGTGAAGAGGGCAGCGCCTGCCCCGAGCTCTCCGCCTCCCCTGCCCCGCCAGCCCAGGCGGCCCCAGCAGCAGCGACCAGAGGAGCCCCCCCCAGCAGCACAACGGCCAGGCGGATGCCTCTATCCACAGCCTCCTGGCGGACCGGACCTGTTAGGACGCGGCCATCGTGGGCAACAAGGACTCGCCCTCCATCTGGGCCACCATCCCAGGGAAAACCTTTATGGACATCACGTCAGCTGAGCTTGGTGTCCTGGTTGGCAAAGACCGGTCAAGCTTTTTTGTGAATGGGCTGACACTGGGGGCTAGAAATGTACTGTGGTCCCGGACTCACTGCTGCAGGATGGGGAATTGACTGTGGATCTTCAAACGAAGATCATCGGTGGAGCCCCCACCTTCAATGTCACCGGCACCATGACTGCCAAGACGCTAGGCCTGCTGATGGGCAAAGGTGTCCACGGCAGTTTTAGCAACAATAAATGTTATGAAATGTCCTCCCTCCTTCAGCCTTCCCAGTACTGACCTCCTTTGTTCCTTCCCCTCCACTGCTCCTCACAGTTTGCCCCCCTTTCCTTCTCATACACACATATACCATTTTAATTTCGGGAGCCCTTACCCCACACCCCTCATTGCTGCCAAAACCACATGGGCTGGGGGCCAGGGATAGATGGACAGACACCTTCCCCTACTCATACTCCTCCTGTGTGTGGTTGGAAAACTTTTTTGTTTTGAGGGATGTTTTTATGAATAAAAAAGATTCTACTAATTAAATAACTTCATATGTGGGCGTATTGTTTGAGTCTGTATTCTTTTACTTTGATATATTTATGATTACTTACACCAGTACTACCGTTTTAAAATTACTGTAGCTTTAATATCAGGTTTGAAATCTAGCAGAGTAAGTCCTCCAACTTATTGCTTCTTCAAGACCAACTTGCCTATTCTAGGTTCCCTGATTTTCAAATACATTTTGAAATTAGCTTTTAAATTTCCCTAAAATCTCCTACTACAAATATCAATCAGAACTGTGTTGATGTAATATGCTAACAACATGGAATCTTCCAATCAATGAAAATGACATATATTTCTCTATTTAGCCTTCTTTCATTTTCCTCACCAATTGCTTTTAGGGGCCTTGTACCTGCTTCACTGCATATATTCTTAAGCATGTAATGATTCCGGCTATTAATCTCTATTATGTTTTATTGCATTTCATTTTCTAGCTGCTAATTGCTAGTAGGGAGAAATTAAGATGATGAAATCAATGTTATTAAGTTATAATTCAGGTACAACAGATTGCATCACTTTAAAATGTGCAATTCAATGCATGTTTACAAATGCATACACTAATGGAACTACTGCCACAACCAAGATAGAGGAATTTCCCTACACACCAAAGTTTCTTGGACCCCTTTGCAGTTCATCAGTCTTTCAACCCTCGGCCCCAAGGAGCCGCTGCCACTTCAGGTCCATTTCCTTTTTAACCATTTTTCTATAAATGAAATTATACCTATGTTCTTTTGTGTCTGCCTTCTTTCATGCATCAATGTAATTTTAAAATCCATCCATATGAGTATTTGCATCAAGAGTTCATGCCTTGTAATTGCTAAGTAGTATTCCTTTGTGTGGCTATACCATATTTGTTTATCCTTTCACCTGTTATTGGACATTTCTATCCTCCACGTTTGGGCTAGTATGAAGAAACTACCATGAGCATCCGCACATGGCAGGCCAGGTCTCACTACCACAGGCCTCCTGACAACTGTTTCATACCAACTGAGTGGTCCAATCAAATATTAAGAGGAAACAAACAAACAAACAAAAAGCCAGTGCCCTTATACAAAGGCTGGAATGTAACAAAAGCCCACCAAGAGTTTTGCCTAGGATTTTCCTGAGCCTTAAAGCATGACAAAATTACAAAGGCACTTTTAAAGGGGTCATTTAGCATTAAACAAGTTTTATTGGGGGTCTGAAGAAACTCCCCAGGCCTCCACGAACAAGTTTATTGGAGGTCTGAAGGAACTCCCCAAACCTCTGTGATTTAGCAGAAGACAGGATAAGGGTCCCCAGCACCTAGACCCATTTAGATTAAGTGAACTGACTGAGGCTCCAGAGGAAGGTCTTCAGGACTCAGAACTTAGTTCTAGATTAAAAGAAGTTAATCACTTATGTATTTAGATGAATGCAACTTCCATATACACATATAGCTTAGAAGGCACATAAGCTCAGGAGAACTTTGTAATTCTGAGTTGGTGTGGTGATAATTTCCAGGCCTTTTCCCTGTAACCAGTTGCAGAAGTAAAAACTCTCTTCCTCCCCAGTTCATCTGCATCTCCTTGCTGGGCCACCAGACATAGCAGCCCGCCCCTCAGTTTAGTCTGGAAACACACACAGATCGTTGTGCAGACATAGTATGTAAATTCCTAGGAATCGAAGGACTGTCCATCTGAGTTGTATATGTTTAACCTCTAAGAAACTGTTAGACTTTCAAAGGAGTCATACCATTTTTCACTCCTACAAGTATAACACTTGCAAGTGCTTTATATCCTCACCAACATGTGCTACTTTCAGCCTTTTAAATTTTAGCCATTCTCATGGATATGTACTGGTATCTCATTGTCGTATTGATTGATCTCCCTGATGACTAAACAGTAGAGCATCTTTTCCTATGCTAATTGACCATTCATGTATCTTCTTTTCTGAAGTATCTATTCAAGTCTTTAGAGAAACTGTTTCATTATGTTTTAATCAGAGTGCTATATACATATATATACACACACACACACATATACACACACTCTAAAAAACCCCATTGTTGGAGATAAATATGATATCTCCTATATTGTAGTTTCCTTTTATGTTCTCTTAATGTTCCCTATGTGGACATAATGATAGATAATCTTCAAAAAGGTGTGTGTGTGTGTGTCTATACACATACACATGTTTGTATACATACATATGTCCTAAGAATCATTAATTAGACATATATGTGAGTATCTATTTCTGGATACTCTCTTCCCTTCCACTGATATATATATATTTTTTTCCAACAAAACACATGATTTTCATACCTGCAGAGTAATTCTGGAAATAGGTAGTGAATTCATTCACCATTATTCTCTTATAATATTGCTCCTTTATTATTCTTGATCACTGACATTACCATATAAATAGTAGAATCAACTTGTAATTTTCTACCACAATGTTGCTTGGAATTTTTATTAGAATTGCATTGGATCTGGAAATCAACTGATGAAAAGCTGACTTTTTAAACATAACTCTTCTGATCCATGACAAGGTTTATCTCCCCACTAATTTAGTTCTTTCGTAATTTCTTAAAGCAATTTTTTGTAATTTTTGGTGCACTTGCTGTACATAAATTTTGTTGATTTTCTTTCTTTCTTCTCTCCCTCCCTCCTTACCACCTCCCTCTCTCTTTCTTTCTTTCCTTTTTTTTTTTTTTTTTTTTTTTGAGACAGAATCTTGCTCTGTTACCCAGGCTGGAGTGCAGTGATGCGATCTCGGCTCTCTGCAACCTCTGCCTCCCAGGTTCAAGTGATCCTCCTGTCTCAGCCTCCTGAGTGGCTGGGACTACAGGTACATGCCACCACACCCAGCTAATTGTTTGCATTTTTAGTAGAGACTGGGTTTCACCATGTTACGCATGGTGGTCTCAATCTCTTGACCTCATGATCTGCCCACCTCAGCCTCCCAAAGTGCTAAGATTATAGGCGTGAGCCACTGCACCCAGCCTGTTGAATTTATCTATAAGAAAACATGTATTTAGATGTTACTTTAAATGACACTGCTTTTTACTTCCTTTTCCAAATGCTCGTTGCTAATATACAGAAATACACAAGACTACTTATATTGAGCTTATATTCTGTAACATTATCAAACTCACTAATTACTTTTGGTAGATTTTTGTAGGTTTCTAAGATTATTAACATACACAGCCATTATCTGTGAATAAAGACTATTTCAATTCTTTCTTTTCAATCTTTTCAATACTTTTATTTATTTGTCTTACCTTAGTGCATTCATTTAGATCTCTAGTATCATGCTGAATTGAAAATGTACCAACAGATATTCTACTTTTTTCTCTGATTTAATAGAAAAGCATTCAATTTTATGCCATTTAATATAATGTTACCTGTGAGATTTTTTCAAATCTATCCTTAATGGGGTTGGAAGTGTTGCCTTCTGTTTTTATCATGCTGAGAGTTTTCTGGGGTTTGTTTTTATAAAAATCATGAAAAAAGTTTTCAATTTTGCCAAATGCTTTTACTGTGTATGATAACGTTATCATACGGTTTTTCTCTTTTGCCCTGATAATATATAAAATTATATTTTTTAAATATAAAAAAGATTTCTTGAATCAAGCCAGGACACTTTTTTTAATTATAAAATTTAACAAATATATCGAAATATAAATTACATGCAATTGAGATTTATTAAAGTATAATAAAGTATATTTAAAGTGTATAATTAAAGTGTATAATTTTAAGAGCTTGAGCACAGTATACACAAGTCAAAGAGAAATGACAGAAAATACTAAGGATTCCTCAGCATATGTGATTTATCTTGGTAAATGTTCTATGTGAGTTTGAGAAGAGTTATTTGTTAGCTGTTCTTAGATGTATTTTGCTTAAATGTCGACTTGACTAGCTTGTGTCATTGATTGTGTGAATTAATTTTATTCTAGTGGGCAGGAAAATTACTGTCTGATCACTTTGGACTTATGTGGACTTGGTTTATGTTTTATTAAAATGAATGCATGGAAAGCCCACAGCATTTCCCAAGACCCTCTAATTTGGCAATCACCAATCCACCGCTTTGTGGATTTTGTCAGGGTTTGGTTTTAGGCTTTACTAGGGTTGGTCTAGAATAGGCCTTACTGTAAAGTGTGACACTTATTCCTAAAGCACAGTCATTCTAGTGTCTCAGTTGGATACCCGGCTGCTAATGAGGTGTGTGTGAGTTCTTCCCACCCTGGATGGCAGAAACGCCATCATCCATTCCCCAACCCTCCTCCACCTCAAGTACCTCTGGTCCAAACTCAGTTTGACAGCAGCCACCCCTCTGTTAAATCTGTTTGTCTTTTCCTTGTGCAGGTACAGTCCCGTCCTTGATAAGTGTGCACATGGAACCCCTCATGGACTTCGACAGCTGCCGCTCTGAACAGCTGTCTCCTCATTGCTGCCCTGCCCCACAGACTGCAGTTGCTTCAGTGGACTTCAACTCTGATCTCTGCCTTCTCACCTCAGTGGGGCTGTCCTGCTCTGAGTGGACTCCAGCCCACGATGCAGCTGCTGAAAAATTCTCCCTAAAGAACTAGGAAATCACGGGGCTCCCCCCTTAAGTTTCCTATTGTACTGCCTGTCGTCCACTGTCTGAAAACAATTTTATGGTTGTTTATGGAGGCAGGATTAGTCCGATATGATTTATTCTAACAGAAACAAGCAGAAATCTGTTATACTCTTTTAATTACTGTGTCTTTATCATATTATGGTCGAATCCTAAGATGACCCCCAGTGATCTTTGTTCTCATATAATCACTTCTTCCTGAGTGTAGACAAAAGCCAGTGATATCACTCCTGGGATTGTGTTACAATTTATGGCAAAAACACGTTAGCAGATGTAATCGAGATCTCAGATCAGTCAAATTTAATATAGAGAGATGATCTTATGAGCTTGACCTAATGAAGGTGAGTTCCTTGGAGGGACTGAGGTCTTCCTGGAGAGATGTGAAGTGCAGGAGGGTTTCCATGCAGGGCAAGTCTCCTCTTCTGGCTGGAGGAAGCATGTATTGGGAACATGGGAGGCCTCCAGGAGCAGCGAGAGGCCCCTGGCTGACAGTCAGCAAGAAAATAGAGATCTCAGTTCTACAGTCACAAGGAACTGAACTCAGCTGACAACCTGAGGAAACTAGACAGCAAGTTCTTCCCCAGAAACTACAGAAAGAAACCCAGCCTAATTTCAGCCTGTGAGGCCCTGAGAAGAAGACCCAGCTAATCCAGGCCTCAACTTCTCATCTGTGGATACTGCAAGAAAATAAATCAGTCTTATTTTAAGCCTCTAAAAGCTAGCAGTAATTTAGCATGCAGCAATAGAAAATTAATACAAACAAAATGGAGAAGACGTTGGAGTGGGGACAAAAATGAAACGGTGGGAGAGGGATGCCTGTATGCTGATCTGGTTGATGCCTGTACGGTTGAATTGGGTCTACCATTCCTCATCTAATTAGCTTTGGTCTATTAAGCTGCATAGCTACACACAAACATTGGTACTAGGTTGAATCCAGAGGAGGAAGATATTGCATTCTTCAGAGTAGACGAGAACACTCTGAATTTGGGGTCACTGGATCATAAGTCATATAGCAGGTCCCTCTGGGAAGGCCTAGAGGAAGATTTACAGGATACACTTGAAACAACATTGAAGGCTTCTTTGTTCCCCAGAGGGACCCGATCTCCTCTCAGTCAAGAAGATCCAAGCCTCTGAACTGGATGCCAAGTTATAAATTCCCACTATACTGACTCCATCAAGCTTCTGTCCTCAGAACTAGAGTTTATCAATAAAAGATGGACTCATGGGAGTCTAGGCATTTATTCTCCTATTTTATATAAATCACTTAATGTGCATGAACAAAACAGACTTTGAAGAAAGAAAGTCACGGTTGCCACAGGAAAACAGCTTCGACATCCTCATCAGTCATCAGGGGTGTTCTGTTGGGAGGACTTGATATGAGGCTTTCCTCATCATGGGCTAGTACAGACTCGGGGGAAATGTCACCAAGTCCTCAATTCGGAGTGTAGCAGCCGGCGCTGTTGATACGTTAGGCAGGCCTCCTGCTGCTGGAGATGCAAGTAGTGCATTTTCATGGCCACCACAGGTGCCCTTAGGTTAGCATTCTTCAGAGCCAGAATCTAACAAGACACAGAAGCTCTGAGTATCTCCCTTTCCTCAGTCACTCACATAAATGACTTCAGGTCCTTCAGGGGGAGGCCTGAAGGAAGATTGACAGCACACACTTGCGGCAACATTGAAGGCTTCACTCTTCCTCAAGGGATCCATCTCCCCTCAGTCAAGAAGCTCCAGGTATCTCAACTGGATGCCAGGTCACAAATTCCCACTATGGTGACTGCATCAGGTCTCTGTCCTCAGAACTACAGCTTTTCTAATTATTACAAAAGTTCATTTCTTACTAGATTTCCCATCCATTACATTCCCAGACACCTCACAATGATCAGTAACCACCACATATCCCTACCTCTCAAGGAAATCCCTCCCGCCTTGTCTCTACATGGCCAAGTCCCACGGCCTGTCCTCTACTCTTCCAGAACCCTGTTCTTCTCACTGACAGCAGCCAGGGCAAATCCATGCAGCATCTCCCGCCATGACCTCCAGTTTGCAGACAGTAGGTACCACAGGTACTTGACAGTCACGCCACTGTTCCCCTCACCCGTGCATTTCTTAATGCCTTGGTGAGGAGAATGTCTCTGGATCTTCCTTGATGGGAGCTAAAGGAACAAAGGTAAACAATGCTATGGGACCCACTGAGAATTGGGGCTATGGAAGAGTGACCACTGAAGTAACAGACAGATGCAGATATTGCCAGACACTCAGTGCCAGAGCAGGGAGGGAGAGGGAAGAAATACAGACCTCACCTTCCTCTCACTTCCAGGCTCCATCAGGTGCCCCCCATTGCTAAACCTAACTAGAAGTGTGTACGCAGGGGAGCCAAGGATGCATTCTAGAAGGGACAAGCACCAAGTGACATAAGACAGGATGGAAATGAGTGGAGAGTGGATCTGTGGGAAGCAGGAGGGGATGTTATGGGGAAACAAAAGGAGAATACTAGCTAATAACGCTAGGTGACACTAACATTCCAAAGTCTGTGCTCATATTCAGAAAAGAAAGTTCAGCATAAAGTACTAAACCAGGACTCAAGATACTGTATTCTCAACTGCTGTTCCAACAGCTGTATTATAAAGGACCAGTTTATGTCATGCCTTTCTAATTTGACCTAAAGTGCCAGGTGGCACTGGGGCTGACATAGCCGTGCTCAATTATGTGTTGGAGAGTACATAGAGACTGCCAGGCTGAGGGAAGACACAAGAGAATAGAAGAGATGCTCTCAGGGAACGAGAGACCACACGGCCCCAGAGTCAGGGGCAGCATCAGCCACTGTCGGCTGCTCATTTTCCCAGACACAGCCCACAAGCCTCAGCCATGCTGTGCTTTGCAAGACGCTTCTTCACCTTTTCAATAAACCTCCCTGAATTGAAGCTGACGGGGGTTTATTTCTCCTTCATCATCAATGAAATTCTTCACCGCAACAATCTCCAATGAATTTTGGGCACAGCAGGCAGGCCCATCCCTGCTTCTCTTCCACTGTGTCCCCTGTAGGTTGAGAAGGAGGATGTACTGAACTACCACCAAATGTTCCTCTGGCTGTGATATTCCGTTATTCTGGTTTCTTTTTGGCTACTTTGTTTTTGGAAGCATGCATCCTAAGGCATCCAGTTGAACAAACTTTGTCTACTGTGTCCAGGCATTCCTGGTGGGATTTCAGATAAGACACTCTTGGGTTGCTACACCCACAACCACTGAACCAATTCTATGACCATCTGTTTCATGGCCACATGTTTGTTCATTTTATAGGAACATAAAGGGAGGGCACAGACAGCAAACTTCCATGTTATAAATTGCATCATCTTAAAAAGGAAACAAGGCAACACTTTGCAATAAAACCATAAGATGCTTTAAATTTAAGCTTAATGCAATGGAGAATGCCCATAAAATTCCTGTCTAAACAATGTTTAGAAAATTGCTGAACAGGGACATCATCATTTAAAGGGATATGAAGAAACCTTCTCAGCTAAGCATATGGGCTAGGTTAGAGAGAAAGATAGAGGACCCATCTCTGCCCTGGAAAAACCACTGGTAGCATCTTTCAAAAAGCTCTCTGTGTTTGAGTACGCACCTTGATCCACAGGCTCACACGGGATCCCAACTGGCCGCTGCTTCTTGGCATTAACATTGGATTCCCTACTAGTAAATCTTACCAAGATCTGACTTTCTGCAGACATGATATTATTTTGTTTGGCCATCCTTATCTTCAAGGGTAACCAAGAAGGAACAAGGAACTTATTTACCTCCCCAAGGGTAAAGGTTTTACCAACGAGACGCTTTCTTACTATGACATCAGGGCCCCCTATGCCCTGTTCACTTCAGTGCCCTTTGTGCCCTGACAGAAGCTCATGCTAGTCCCAGGATTCCTTATACGATTCACCTCCTTCCTGAATCCCAACTTCATGCTGGTGGTCATGACAGGTGTCCTGTATCCCATGCTCATGTCCCTGAAGTCATCAGCCTGTCTCCAGTTAGAAAAAATTACATGTCTATAGACAGGCCTCTTTGCAAGTAGCAAAAGCTTTCTCACCTTCATACAGTAAGGCTTGGAATGTACAATAGTATAAACACTTTGGGGAAAAATGTCTGGCATCTTCTTACAGAACTAAACAACTACCTACTCTATGACTCAGTAATTCCTAAGCATTTATCCAAGAGAAATTAAAACATATGTCCAGAAAATGATTTATATAAGAATGTTCATAGCACTTTAATTCATAATAGTAAAAACTGGAAACATTCAAGCATCTGTCAATACAACAATGGATCAATAAACTGTGATACATTCATTCCATGGAAAGCCTAAAGGAACAAACTGTTGACACACAAAACAACACAGATGAATCTCAAAAACATTTTCAGTGCAATAGGAGCCATACACAAAAGAGTGTGAGAAAAGAGATAAAAAATCATGGTCTCACGAAATGCAGAGCAGAGAGCCCAGCGGCAAAGACTCACAGGACAGCGGGTCGGTCCCAGGCTGTGGATCCTAATTAAGAAACGCCTGCTGGATTTTGCCCAGCTCCATTTCCAAACTATTGTGGGTCAGTGACTTCTTTATCGCTTCCTTATTCCCTCATTTTGAACTAGAATCACTGTAGTTGTTATTCCATGTCTGTCCTGTCATTTCACATTAGGTGCAGATAAGCTGTTCGTTCAGTTTCACAGGTCGAGGGAGGAAAGGGAATTATGTCAAAGATCTGTACTTAATGGACACCCTCAGAAGGCTCATCCACATCTAGTGTGGATGTTTTAAAGGGGATTTTAAAAAAACACAGCCAGCCCATTCCTGGATTTTAGTTTTACATGACTCTGATCAGAGAACCCGGCCACTTCATTCCAGACTTCTGTGGTTTCAAACCACTGATTTGTGGTAATGTGATCATTGGCAGCAAGAGAAAACTAGTACAGGTGTCTGTCTCTCCTCTTGAATTTCAATTTCAGATACATGGATGCTAACCCCTCTAACAGAAAAAAAATCAACCAACCAATCAATCAATGAAAAAAAATATTGCCCTCACCTTTATGTGGCTGTTCCAGAGCCCTTGCCACCTGAAGAAGACAATGAGGGATATTTCAGGCACATGAGGAGTGCGGCTTTACTGTTATCAATCACATTTCTGAAAGAATAAAAATGGCTGAGGTCAAGCCATGGCTCATGTCTGTAATCGTAGCACTTTGGGAGGCCAAGGCAGGTGGATCACTTGAAGTCAAGAGTTAGAGACCAACCTGGCCAACATGGAGAAAGCTTTTCTCTACTAAAAACACAAAAATTAGCCAGGCATGGTGGCGGGCGCCTATTATCCCAGCTACTCAAGAGGCTGAGGCAGGAGAATCACTTGAACCTAGGAGGTGGAGGTTGCAGTGAGCGGAGATCACGCCATTGCATTCCAGCCCGAGGAATAGAGCAAAAACTCCACCTCAAAAATAAGTAAATTAATTAATAAAGATGGTTCATTACTTAACTCCACATATTATTATGTGAAAATGTATCATCTCGATTTTAATAGCAGATTTTTTTAAATTGCTTTTCTTTTGCTCACCAGACAAGGTCTGGTAGCAAATACCGGTCACCAACACAGATGAACCAATTCAAAGAGAGCCATAAACAGGACTACTGTTATGTTTCCCAAAAAAACCATCCCTAGAATGCAATCTCTTCTCTACTTGTCACAAAATGAACACAATAGTCCACTATATAAAGTCCCAAACACATGAAAATGTAAATACAATGAAGTCTGCTTTCCAAATATTCATTCTATTCAGACCCAGTCATGGGGACCAGGGATTAGGAAATGACTACAAAGAGGTTCAAGGGAATTTGGGGAAGCGACAAAATGTGCTGAAGTAGAAACTCTGCCGATGGCTGCACAATTCCATAAATCAGCTGAAATCATTGAGTCGTACGTTGACAACGGGTGACTTTTATAACAAGTCATTCTTTAAACGAACTTTTGGGTTTCTAGTCCAACATGGAAAGAGCTAGGCAGTCATCACTCGTCCTCACAGCTAGCAAAAGGCTGAAGGAACTGAAAGTCAACCCTTCTAGGGTGGACCAGAGAATTGAAGTCACAGGGAAAACTGCCACCCTAAAAATGAGACAGACAGGCGAACACACACAGGGAGTCAGAGCTCACAGGAAGAGAAGCTACTGGGGACAGCAAGTGGGAGAAGAACTTAAATGGTATTGACAGATCACTAGAAGCTGAGGGTGGCCTGGTTAGCGCATTAAAAACTCCTTGAGAACCAGACTAAGGGGGAATCTCACATATTTCCAAGTTTTACTACAATGATCTCAACCAGGTTCTCAAGATGAAGTTCTGAAAACCCCCCTGAGGTTTGGCACTACCAACTTCAGGATTTACATTAAGCTACAGTAACCTAAATAGTGTGAGCTGGTGAAAAGAGAAAACACACACACAAATAGATCCATGGAAAAGAATACAGAGCCCAGAAACAGGCCTACCTACAGTCCATTGATCTTCCATGAAGGTTTAGAGACAACTTAAAGCAGGGAACTTACCCTTTCCAACTAGTGGTGCTACAACAGCTGGATAACCACATGCAAAAAATATATAAATAAATCCCGGTATGCATGTTATACCCTTTATAAAATAAATCTCACATGTAAATGTAAGGTGCAAAACCATAAGGATCCTAGGAGGTAACATCGGAGAAAGTCTCGGGGATCTTGGGTTCGATGATGGCTTCTTAGATACAAAACCAAAACCACAATCTACTAATGAAAAAAAATTAAGTGGAGCCTCGTTCAAATTAAAAACTTCTGCTCTGTGAAAGACACTGTTAAGAGAATGGAAAAAGCGAGTCACAGACTGGCAGAAAATATTTACAAAATAATCTGATGGAAAAACTGCTGTCCAAAATATATGAAGAATTCTGAGAACTAAACAACACAAAGGAAAAAAAAAAAAGAAAAAAAAAGAAAAAAAGAAAAAAAGTAGGTGAAAGATCTGTACACCTCATTAATAAGATATACAGATGGCAAATAAGTATATGAAAAAGATGCTCAAAATCATTTGGCGTTAGGGAATTGCACACTAAAACAACAATGAGATATCAGTGGAAACCTATTAGAATGGCTAAAATGCAAAAAGGTGAACACACCAAATGCTCTCAAAGATGAGGAGCAACCAGAACTCTCCATAGCTAGTAGAAATGAAAAGGGTACAGTCACTCTGGAAAACTTAAGTTCACTCAGAATCCTGCACATAAGTAGTTACAGCAATTTTATTCATAATTGCCAAAAGTTGGAAGTACGCAAGACGTCTTTCACCAAGTGAATGGATAAGCAAACTGTGTTGTAGCCCCACAACGAATTCTGATTCAGTGATTCTAAAAAGCAAGCTATCAAGTCATAAAAAGACATGCAGGAACTTAAAATACATAATGCTAGAAAGAAGTTAGTCTGGAAACCTACAGACTGTACGATTCCAACTCTAGGACATTCTTGGAAAGTCAAAAAGAGAGAAGTAGTAAAATGATGAGTGGTTGTCAGGACTGGAAGAGAGGAGGACGCACGAAATGGTGAAGCACAGGGAATTTTCAGCAGTGAAACTATTTTGCATGACGCTGTATTGGGGATTTAGGACACTATGTAATTGCCAAAATCCATAATCCGTGAAACTCAAAGAATGAACTCTAATGTAAACTATAGACTTTAGTTGATAACGATGTGTCAATAGTGGTTCATCAATTGTAACGAATGAACCACACTAATACAACATACTTATAGGGGAAATTGTGTGCTGGAGGACAGGGGAGCCTAGGAGAACTCTCTGTACTATCCACTCAATTTTTCTGTGAACCTATAACTATTCTAAAAACTAATATCTATTGGCCAGGTGCAGTGGCTCAAGCCTGTAATTCCAGCACTTTGGGAGGCCGAGGTGGGCGGATCACGAGGTCAGGAGATCGAGACCATCCTGGCTAACACGGTGAAACTCCATCTCTACTAAAAAATACAAAAAAACGAGCCAGGTGAGGTGGCGGACGCCTATAGTCCCAGCTACTTGGGACGCTGAGGCAGGAGAATGGCGAAAACCCGTAAGGCAGAGCTTGCAGTGAGCCGAGATCCGGCTACCGCACTTCAGCCTGGGCGACAGAGCAAGATTCCGTCTCAAAAATAATAATAATAATAATAATAAAAATAATAATAATAATAATGTCTATTAATTTCTTTTAATTAGGTTGCAGCAGCCCCATATTAAGGTTTTGGTGGCATCCCGTTATTGTGTGGTTAGTACTTGGCATTGAAGTGCACCAACCTGGAGTCAGAGCAGTTGGAGATTTCCAGGCCTGTGCCATTTACCTCGAATCCTGGGGTGCCCCGGAAAACAGCAGGTCAGTTAGGGAGAAGCAGCCTCAGCAATCTAGATAGTGCAGGTTTGCGGTAAGGACAGGTACAAACCATCTAGGTGGGCAGACCTTGGTGAAGACTAGAAACCACTGAGACTCAGCAGTTGCCCCAGTGGAACCCACAAATCCTAGGAGGCGCTGGGAGGAGCTAAGGGCTACTGGATGAGCTCCCTGCCTGCAACACAGAAGCAGCTCCAGAGATTCTGGTAAATAATGTGGGTTTCAATACAGTGTGATCGACTCAAAAAAGTAGAGAGAACGAAAAGGAAAGAAAAAGAGAGAACATGAGAGAGAAAGAAAAAGAAAAGAAATGAAGAAAGGAAAGAAGTGAGGGAGGGAAGGAGGAAGGAAGGGACGAAGGGAGGGAGCGCGGGAGGGAAAGAATAAAGAGAGAGAAAGTTGGAAGGAAGTAGGGAAGGAAGTTAGGAAGGAAGGAAGGAAGGAAGGAAGGAAGGAAGGAAGGAAGGAAGGAAGGAAGGAAGGAAGGGAGGGAGGGAGGGAGGGAGGGAAGGGAGGGAGGGAGGGAGGGAGGGAGGAAGAAAGGGAGAGAGGAAAGGAACAAATTTACATGAAGATGAGAACATTGGGGAACTTACACCACCAATATTTTCCATTAACAGGAATACGCTAACTAGTGATTAGAGAAAGACGCACTACTGTAAAACCATATACTGTTTCCATGGGGTACAACCCCTTCCTCCTCCTCTGAAACACATTCTGTCTCTCGCCCACTGTTGCCAGAGACTCCAGAATCTACCTGGCTGCATTTGGGGGCCTCAGTCCCTGGGTCTGATGTCATCCATTTGCCTTTCTCACTGGACTTCTCTCCTTGCACTGGCTCCCACTCCCCCAGGATCTGGTGGGCGACCACGTGAGAAGGACACAAACAGGCCATGCCCCTTTGTTTCTCCCATTCTCAATGCCTGCAGTGGTGGGTTCTGTGGGGTAGTGACCTGAGATTTATTCATTATGGGGCCTCTAGCCCAGAGCAGGGCCTGCTACCTAATAGTCACCCCATGAAAGCTCAGGGAAAGAAGGCATCCACCACAAGGTCCTGGGGAACCAAGAATTCCACTGTGGCCCATAAATTCTAAGTCCTACAGGATTCTGGAATGGGAGATGGGACAGGCCTTCAAAAGTGGCCACTCTTTTAACCCATTATACTGTCAACTGAGCCATGTTTCCCCAACCTGGACACATCTAGAGGGCACCGCCTAAAACCAGGCACATCTCCCCATCCAGGAGAGAGTAGGGGCCTGAGCCTGGGGGATGCAGGGGGACAGGGAGGGGATGAGCCAAGAAAGCTGAAGAGGAGAAAGCAGGTGAAAGGGGACAGCAGGCTGGAAACAGAGACAAAAGGGGGCAGACAATGGGGGGTGAGAGGGGAAGAGTGAGGAGAGGGATGCAGATCTAGCTACTGAGGAAAAGTCCTGGAGAGAACACTGTCCTCTCCTGAAGTAAAATCACTTCCACCTGACCACGGCACTGCAGGTCGTGGGCAGCACACGCTGTGAATATTTGTTCATTCATTTAATAAATATTTACGTAGTATCTGTTTCATGCCAGGCAAGGCCCTGCGATGTTTAGGGACCTTGGCATCTTCCCTTCACATCTGAGTCATAATAGAAAGAGGACTCTCTGACCCCATTGAGCCGGCAATGTCTCGAGATTTTCACCTGTTAGGTCTGGCAGCTCTTCATGTCGGCCCACACCCTGTGAGGCTGCTCTTGGTGCACCGAATGGGGAAGTTTCTGCATCAGTGCCTTGCAGAGTCCACCGGAAGCCCTGGACAGTGGGAGTCGGTGGCACCCCAGCGTGGAGGCCGAGAGCACACAGCATTGAAGCTCCAGACACCCTCAGGAGGACAGGAAGGGACAATCGGCTGGTGAGAGCCTGGGTCACCAGGAACCTTCGCCTGGGTCGAAACAGGATTTGCCTTCAGATTGCCTGTGAGATAAAAGAGAGAAATCAAGGTTAACATTGAGATTTGGGGCTTCGGCAACTTGAAGGATGGAGCTGCCATTTACGGAGACAGGGAAGACCCAGAGAAGAGCAGCTTGAAAGGTGGTGGGGAACTAGAGTTGGTTGGGTTTCTGTCATATGTAATCAACAGTCCTGACCAGACTGGGCAACATAGTAAGACCCCATCTCTGAAAACGAAAACTGAAAAATTACACGAGCATGGTGGTGCACACTTGCAGTCTCAGCTACTCGGAGGGTGAGGCAGGAAGATTCCTTGAGCCTTCACTTAGAGGTTAGTGAGCTATGATGGCACCACTGCACTCCAGCCTGGGGGGAAAAAAATAAAGAGTCCTGACTAAATACTTGAGTAGCCAGGGAAGTTTTCACAAAGTAAGTAATATTTGAGGCACATCTTAGTGAACGAGAATTCGATTATTTCTGTTAGGGAATTAAAAGAGTGTGGGTGTAGTTAGTTAATGCTTACTGAACTATCTTTGGAATCTCATCTACTGATCTGTACACATATATTCTATATGCTGCCTCACTGAGCTTTCGCTAGGTTACGCTACAGTAACAAAAGCCCCAAAATCTTAGCGGCTCCACATACAAAAGTTTATTTTTCATTGACATTTCCTTTTATGGCAGGTTGACTGTGACTCTGCTCTATATAAGCTATTTTATTTGTTAGATGGTGAAAACTGTGATACTTGGAGATTGCTGAATATGGTATTAGTATGTTCATTCATTTATTCATTTAACAAATATTGATTCAATATCTCTTTCATGCCAGGCAAGGTCAAGTATTGAGAATACAGTGGTGAATAAAAGAGACAAAATCTCTAATTTCCAGGAGCTAATATTGAAAATAAGATTAAACACAATCATCATAATAACAACAATGAATATTCATAAATAACAGCTGTAAGACATTTTAGTAAATCTTTTAAATTAGAAAAATATAAAAATTATTAAAACTAAAAAGGCCAGGTGTGATGGCTCATGCCTGTAATCCCAACACTTTGAGATGCCAAGGTGGGAGGACCATTTGACCCCAGGAATAGGAAACCAGTCTGGGCGCTACAGGAAAACCCTGTCTACAAAGAAATAGAAAATTAGCCGGGCATAGTGGTGCATTCCTGTAGACCCAGCCACTAAGGAGGCTGAGATGGAAGGACTGCCTGAGCCTGAGAGGTCAAGGCTGTAGACAGCCAGGATCATACCACTGCACTCCAGCCCGGGTGACAGAGCGAGACACGGTCTCAAAAAAAAAAAAAACATATATATATATGTATGTATATATAGTCGATGTGTCCTTAAACTATTACGTAGAATACGATTATTTACATCACATCACGTGAGCCCTTTCAATGGCTGAACACTTATTTCAGTGCGATCCATACAGCGTTCTGGGAACTAAGTACACCTAAGAACAATTCAGTATGAAAGAGTTACTGCCTTGACAGGAAGATGCAAAAATTTTTAAAGAGAGTGAAAATTGTAGCTCTGTGAGACTCAAATAACATCTCATTCAAGTCACAATGAACATCTAGCAATCATTCTGAACACCACATAATTCACTTAACACATTTTGCCTGAACGCCCAACACATCTGAATGACCAACACCTGTATGTAGCCAAGAAACTGACAATCATTTTTAAATTATCACCTATGACTCCATCGGCTCTACGCACTTACTTTTTAAATGTTATTCATGTATTTATTATTTTTATTTTTTGTAGAGACGGGATCTCACTATGTTACCCAGGTTGGTCCAGAAACAGAAACAGACCCACACTAATTTCAGAAATCAGATGACAATACAGTCATTCGATTTATGAAAAAAAGTGCCACACGGTGCAGGAGGAAAAGGATGGTCTTTTCAATAAATGCTGCTGGATCAAGCAGACACACCCATGTTGTAAATAGTGAATCATAGCCAAGTGGGGTGGCTCACGCCTGTAATCCCAGCACTCTGGGAGGCTGAAGGCGGGCAGATTACTTGAGCCCAAGAGTTCGAGATCAACCTGGGAAACATGCTGAATCTCCATCTCTACAAATACGAAAATCAGCCAGGCATGGTGGCGCACGCCTACACTCACAGCTACTCAGGTGGCTGAGGTGGGAGGATCACTTGAGCCAGGAGGTGGAGGTTGCAGTGAACTGAGATCCTGCCACCGCACTCTAGCCTGGGCAATAGAGTGAGGTCCTATCTGGGGGAAAAAAAAAAAATGCAAAAACTAAAATAAAATTGCTGTAAGGTTAACACAGAAAAATGTGTTCATACTCTTAGGTTAGGCATTGATTCCTTAACCAGGACACAGAAACCAGTAACCATAAAGGAAAAGATTGATAAAGTATAATTTCATTAAAATTAAGACGCTCAGGCCGGGTACAGTGGCTCATGCCTATAATCCCAACACTTTGGGAGGCCGAGGCAGGTGTATCGCTTGAACCTAGGAATTCCAGACCAGCCTAGGCAATGTGGCAAAACCCTATCTCTACTAAAAATACAGAAAAGAGCTGAGTGTGGAGGTGCTCCCCTGTACATCCCAGCTACTTGGGGGCTGAGGCAGGAGCATCACCTAAGCCTTGGGAGGTCAAGGTTGCAGTGAACTGTGATTGTGCCACTGTACTCCAGCCTGGGCAACAGAGTGAGAGCCTGTCTCAAAAACAAACAAACAAACAAAAAGTTAGAGTATCTCCATCATGAAAAAACACCATTAAAAGAGTAAAAAGGCAAGCTACAGATTGAAAAAAGGGAAATGCAATACATATATATCCTAGAAAGGATGCATATCCAGAATAAAGTATTACAAATCAACAGAAAAACAAGCTTATCAATGAAAACGGGATAAAAAGATTTAACAGGCCCTTCACAAAACAGGACATATAAATGGCAATAAAAGACACTCAATCTCAATGAAACCACACTGATACATTACTGCACCCCTACTAGAACAGCAAAATAATTTTTAACTGACAGGCATCAGCAAGGACGTGGGGAAACCAGAATATCCCTGTTAAATGGTACAACCATTTTGGGAAAATGTTCAACAATATGTAATACTAAAGTTTATCACTCATATACCTCTAAAACCAACAATGCCACTCCTACAAATATACCCCAGTCTAGTAATGTTCTATTTCTTGATCTGCGGTGGTTTACTTGATAAAAATTCATTACCTTTTGGTTTTTTGTTTTGTTTTTGTTTTTGAGACAGGATCTCACTCTGCCATGCAGGTCGGGGTGCAATGCCATGATCATGGCTCACTGCAATCTCAGCCTTCCGGGCTCTGGTGATCCTCCCACCTCAGCCTACTGGGTTGGGATCCCACCACACACAGCTAACTTTTGTATTTTTAGTAGAGATAGGGTTTTTCCACATTGCCCAGGCTGGTTTGGGAATCCTGGGCTCAAGTGATCTACCCATCTTGGTGTCCCAAAGTGCTGGGATTACAGGTGTGCTCTACTGCGCCTGGACCACCTGCACATTTAAAATTGTGAACTTCTTCTGTATACTTCAGTACCTTTTCAAAGATTTCTTTGACACAAAGTTCTCAGAAATCTTAAAGCTAGCATTTCAGAATAGAAAAAAACAGCTCCTGGTTCACTGCTGAAATTTTACTAATAAAATTTAAAAACAAAAAGAAAGCTACTAACGCATATCAGCCCCGAACAAAGATTAAACACTACCAGCAGATCTTTCTTTAATTTTGTGACGCACTGGGATTCATTCTTTCGGCAAAGAAAGGATGAACACTGTAACCAAAAGAAAAGAAAAGACTTCTTTTCGAAAGTGGCTCTAGCAGCAAAAGACAAGAGGAAAGCAAGGAAACCATGCCAAGCGTCTTGGTTAACTCTTCGGTGAAAGGACGCCAAATGACAGACAGACAGACAGACACAGGGAAATCACAGCAACTCTTTGCAGTGCAAACACCAACCCCACAATCCATCCTTCCGGAAATCCTGCGGTTAATTTGAGGCTTGCCCCGCTAGTCATGAGGTGATTCGGTGATAGCCACGAACGCTCCTCATGTGCATCCTGGACCTGGCACACCTGGCTTGCCCATCGCCAGCCTGGAGACACTGCCAGGAGCAGAATCCCGGAGGCCAATAAAGACTCCAACTTTGCAAAGCAGAGGGAACCGATTTCTGGACTCCAAGGTGGGGTCCGGGGTCAGTGTCCTCTACATGACATAGGACGACGTGCCCCCGAAGCTGCTCCGTCCCTCCACCGCCTGCGATGCCACAGAACACCCGCCAGCGACTTTCTTCCCCAGCGCGCACCAGAGGTGGGCTGCGGGCGGCAACAGCAGGGGAAGAATCGAGCTCAGGGAACTCAGGCCCCGGCCGTGCACCCCCCACACCCACCACCCCTCGCCCAACAAAACTTGCCAGGCCGCGCCTCAACCCAGCTGTGCGCCCGCGGGTCCCGGATTCACCGCCCGCCCAGCCGGGGCGTCCTCACCTCGGAAACGCTGGGTGGACTTCGCCATAACTTCCCATCCAGAGGGCAGCCGGCAGCCGCGCCGCCCCGCTTCGGCCCAGCTCCTGGCGCAGCAGGTCGCCCGTCCCGCGTTCCAAAAGCGCCATGCTCACTCAGAAGCTTAGGCAGCCTCGCGACCCTCACCTACCCCTCCCAGTACCGCCGCGGCCTCAACCGCCACCCAGCCCCTCGCCGCCGCGCCCGCGCCCCACTGGCTCCTCAGGATCAGGCTTGGCCGCGTCAGGAGAACCCAAGGCGCAGGCGCGGAGGAGCCTTAAAGGGACCCGGCCGCCTCTACTGCATAAAGGTTCGAGCAGGTTAGGGGCTGCTTGGTCCGAGAGAAGGAGTAACCGAGGGAATGGTCCGAGTGCCGCGGGGACAGGGTAATCCCTCTCTCCCCTCGCCTCTCTGTCAAAGCACCAGCCCACGACTCTGCAAGTCGCTGATTTCCCCAGCCGCTATGGAAAACAGTCAAGATGACAGCATCATCACTCATGAGACTGTTGTGACCACACAGGCAGAGCACTTGGCAGGGGACCTGGCGTGCAGAGCGTCTTCAACACATTATACTCACTGCACGTGTGAGTCTCTGGGAGGGGCACGTGGCTCTGCCATCCCGCGGCTTGCAGCTGGTTAAGGAGGCGGTGCTTCCAGGGAGAGGCCATCTGAAGACCGAACCTTGCAATGCGCCCCATTAGTGCCACAGGATGGCAAGGGAGATTGAGCATGGGCTGGGGGTTGGAGGGCTCTGGAGGGAGCTTGAAGCACGGACAGGACTTGGGGTGGTGTTATCCGGGGGAGGGGGCCAGAGAAGTCCAGCGGTGGAGACAGTATGTGTGGGGCATCCACGCAGTGGCTGGAGCATCCAGCGGCAGGACGGGGGACATTCCACCCTCTCTCCCTTCCCTCCTTCCTGCTCCACAAGGCCATGTTGTCCTCAGAGCTGAGGGAGAGCAAGTCCTGAGAGTCGGGGAGACCTAGGGAGGGCACAAACCCTGGCCTGACTGTGGCTACCCTGGACTTGATCATCTGTGCTGGGCAACAACCAAAAGAGCATAAGCAGAGTGGGGCATGAACGCTTCGCTCTGCGGATTACCCGGCTTTCCCCTACTCCTAGGGCCTCAGGCCAGGCTGCGACGGGGAATGTGAGAGAAAAAGGAGCAAACTGCTTTCTGAGGCCAAGCACTGAATTCTCAGAGCCCAGGACAGGGTCTCTAACCAGGCATGACAGGGCCTCCCTGCAGTCTGTCAGCGTCTGGGGTGTCAGGGCTACCAGGAAAAAGCCCAGCAGAGGCAGCTGCAGGAGCAAGGGGCAGGGGAACACGGAGACTGCTGGGGGTTTCTGAGCCTGCCCATGGCTGCCTGCTGGCCTCCTTGCCTGCAACAAGGCTGTGGGTGAGCAGAAAAGTGAGATTGACTGCCACTGGGTAGCTGCCCACCACGGGTCCGGCCCAAAGCCTCTCACACCCTAGGCAGCATTGGTGCAGCATCCTCAGCCTCGTCACTATTGATATCTTGGGTGGGACAAATCTCTTTCATGTCAGGTGGCGGGGGTGGGCCACCCGTGCATGGTAGAATGTTTAACAACATCTCTCACCTCTAACCCCGAAGCCTACCCCTTGTAACAACCAAAATGTCTCCAAGTATTGCCAGATGTCCCCTGGGGTGATGGGGCACAATATGCTGCTTAGGGTGTGAGAGGCTTTGGGCCGGACCTGTGGTGGGCAGCTGACCAGTGGCAGTCAATCTCACTTTTCTGCTCACCTGCAGCCTTGTTGCAGACAAGGAGGCCGGCGCGCAGCCATGGCCAGGCTCAGGAGCCCCCAGCAGACATTCTCCGTGTTCCACTGCTCCTTGCCCCCGCAGCTGCCTCTGCTGGGCTTTCTCCTGGTAGCCCTGACACCCCAGATGCTGACAGTGCTTAAGAGCCACTGGATTCAGGAAAGGAGAGGTAAAGTCTTCTTTTCAAAGTAGAAAATAATTCATGGTCTTTCATTCATTCCACAAATATTAGGCAATTGTGTTTTGCTAGGCACTGAGGACATAGTGTTCACAGTCTGGTGTTCATCTACAGCAGACCAGGCACCCAAATGTACCTAGATGTTTATTTCCTTTCATTCTTGCTCCAAATCTATTCATTATCCTCCTAAATGGGAAATGTGACCCTTAGGAAGCAGCATGCGTCTCCTCCTGGAAGTCTTCCCAACCCCAGGATGGGGCCAAATGCCTCTCTGTGTAGCCCAGAAGCTGTGTCTAGCTCCACTCTCTTTGCGAGACCCTGAATCTTCATTCTAATTCCCCCCCCCCAAAATGTGTCTTCCTGCAGAGCACCGAAACCTATTCTAACTCTCCCCACTCTCTCCTTAACTTTGCTGCCTGGATAAGCCTTTAGCCTCATGTGGAAATGTAACTTCTAAGAACTCAGCTGCATAGGCTCGGGGCTGCAGGGTGGGGAAAATAAGAGCCATCTCTGTATTAGCTTCCCTCACAGCTGTGACTCCTGTCCAAACTAGACGTTGGCCTCCACTGTCCTTCTGCAGGGAAGCCACAGCTGGAATACAAAGAGGAATGAAAGAGGAAATCCCCAGGCCCTGCACTTCCAAGGGCCCACATCGAGATCTGGCAGCAAGTTCAGAGTGATTTTTAGTATGCAATTTTTTTTTTTAACCTATGTAGACCTTAGAAGCTAAACCCACCCACATCTTGCCACAAGGCTCTTCAGATCTCAGGCACTCAGCAAGGTGCCCAGCACATCATAGGTGCTCTGCAAAGGTTCATGGAATGAAATGAGCTGAAGCTGATACTATCGCTTTGTTACTTCTATGATCATTCTAATTTCATAGAGAAAGCGCAGTGCACCATGATCCACACTGAATGGCTCCCTGCCTAAGGGAAGCTATTGTTTGCAAAATGTCCTCAGCCAGGAAGCACAGCTCAGGTGGTAGCAGCTTCCCAAACTGCAAGTGCAGCACAGAAGGCTGACAAAAACGCTCCTGGCATGGCCGGCTTGCAACCCCAGCCCCTAAGGACAAGGACCCGATCACACAAACTCTGACGAGGTCAAGTGTCTCTCCGAGCCCCCACCGGGCAGCAGCGCCTGCAAAGCAACCCCTGTCACCCTCCAGAGGAGGCTCATGGGAGCCCATCAGCCCTGTCGGGACCTTGGGACCCTCCACTCAAACACCTGTTCTAAGAGCTTCCCCCAAGACGGGATGAGAGAGGGTACTACATGCAAGGCCAACATGCCAATGAAGTACCCTGTGCTGTTCATTAAAACCTGAAAATGGAGGTTGGGAATTTAACAATCCAAGTGCAAAGAAGAGAGGTTTTGGGGACATTTTTAATACATCTATAATCTTTCATTAACAGCTAGAAATTTAGATTGCTGTACATAAGCGATAGACAATGAAACAGAAAAGGTATTTCTGCAAGCCTCTCAGCTGTCAGCTCTGTGAGCAGCTGGGAGGGTCACTCTGTAGTCATATGTCACACCTCCCTGGAGAAGGCCTGTTGAGCCAGGGGCACCTTAGGAGGCCAGGGTGCAGCACCAGAAGCACGGGCCTTGGCTCACCAGGGCTAGAGCAGCAGCCAGCCCCAAACAGGCAGGAGGGTTTACAAAAGGACAAGAAATTGATGGAATCGCCCAAGTCTGCAAAGCCCTGCTCCTCCCTCCAGCTTCCCCATCCCCACTCCTGGATGGGCAAGGGCGGGGGGCAGGGACTAGAGGGGCTAATGGAGCAGGTAATGGAGTGACCTTCTGGGGTGAACACCACTATTATGTCCCCTCCTACAGACAAGGGAACAAGGTCAGCAGGGCTGAGTCACTTGCTCCTGAGACCCAGTCCCCTGGGTCGCTGGTGGTTCTGCTCATCTTGGATATAGCCATTTATAGTGTTTGCTCCAGACTATCTTTCCAAGAATGTTTGAATAGTGAACAACTTGGAAGATAGAGGCTGTCTCCCTCCAGGCCAGAGGCAGGCTTGTTTGGACTCCAGTGTAATAAAGATAATGTCCCCCTCAAGGGCAACGGCCAGGCAGGTGTGCTTGTAGTCCACTCGGCAAGACAGGGTTCCTCAGATGGGGTCCTTGGCTGGGACACAGACCCCCTACATATGCAGCATCCACCTGGGCCTCTCAGTATCACAGCCATGGGGTTTAGAGGCAGAGGGGACCCATGAGGACCATGAAGCTTGGGCTGCCTGCTGGGTGGCAAGTAACAACAACAGCTGTCTCTGCTCCGGGAATTTCATGTCTTCTGCCAGCATCCAGGGAAGGGTAGCAGGCTCACCTCTTAGCTTCAAAATATGGTGAAATCACAGACAGTCCATAATTATTGGTGCTTGCCCAAGCCCACACAGTCACAGTGGCAGGCTAGGATTCGATCTCAACAGACTCCAGCACCACATGTTTCCCGGGCTGTGATCTGGGGACCATGCATCAGAGAGAACTACTGGGCTCCTCCACTGACCCACAGAATCACATCTCCAGAGAGAGATATGAGGTCTACGCTCCCTCAAGTCCCCATATCAGCCCACAAGCATCCCCAAGTCTGAAAGGCTCGCCCTCCACGGCGACGCCCCATTCTCTAGTGCGCACAAGTCACGGACATCTGGGCTTGTAGAGCTCCTGGTCAGCCTGGGGGGTTGGTGAATTATGGAGGACAGACAAAGAGAGCCAAGAAAAGACGGCAGGTCAGCACAGGCCCACACTGCTTGAAGTGTGGCATTCCCTGGGCCCAGACTCTAGAACTGCTACGTGAGGCCCTGGGCCACCCAATCCTGGGCCCCTCCTGGTAGCAGGGACAGTGGGGACTTGTCTGTTTTGTTTGCTGCTAGGCCACCCCTCCCCTCTCCCAGTGCCTAGAATAGCACCTGGCACATAGGAGGGACTCAAAAGTTACTGAAGAAAGGGACAGGAGGAGAAGGGAAAGATGGAGGCAGGGAGAGAGGGGGCAAGGAGAAGAAAGGGGGTCAAGACAAGGTGCCCTTGAGGGCTGAAACTGGGATGCTGCATCCAGGTCCCAGAGTCCAGAAAGCTCAGCAAGTGCAGCCTGCCAGCCGGAGACTCACTCAGAAGCCCCATTGCCACATCAGGCCTGTACCATGCACCTACCCAGCAAAAACATGCTGAATGAATGAGTGAGTGAGTGAGTGACACCTCGCAGTGACATCCCGTACCTGGACTTGCAGGTGCGGGTACCAGATGGTGCAGAGGCTGTAGGCGGCTGCTGTCCCCAAGGCTGTGGTTGTCACTGTGCAGAAAGGACACGCATATAAAAAGTGTGTAGCTCTTAACTGCACCCAATGAGTGAGGAAACAGGCTCAGGACCCCAAGGAATCTCACCCTAGAGCAAACTGCTGGAAAGTGGGGGAGGCAGGAAGCTGCCAGGAGCTCTCCAGACTCCAAATCCAGTGCTCTTTTCCCTGAGGCTGATGGCAAGGGCACAACCCACCCCAGAGTGCCCCTCAAAGAGCCAGGGCCCCAGATGCCTCCAATCTATGACATCTCAGTGGCCCACCCCAACCAGAAGAGGGTCCGGACGGTTGGCCTGCCTGCTGCCGAACAAATGGGGTCGCCAGCAGCCACCTCGAGGTGCACCATTAAGCTGCAGAGGCTGCAGCTCAGGCCGAATGTCACTTTATGAAGCTTTCCCGCTGGCATTAAAGGTTTGCCATGTCCAATCTCACTCATGCCACCGGCACCCTGCTCAGCATGCGTGCTGAATCATTAAAGGGAGAACAATGTTTCTGAGAAGAACCGCTGTGGCCTTCTCCAGGAAAACAGCCTCTCGGAAGCCAGGGCCAGGGGCAAAGCCTCTGACAGAGAGGCCAATGGGACCCAAAGGTCCAGGTCCCCGCCTCTCCTTGCCCAGTGGCCTTTTCTAAGCAGCCTGGGGCTGGCTGTCGGTGTTGAAGCCAACTAGCTCTGTGTCTTCCCGGCTGGCATCTGCTCTGCTGAAAATATAGCTGTTTGTCTAGGGATTGTGTTTTCCTTGGAAAGTTTTTTTGATAAGTTTGCTTTGGGGTTTTGGAAAGAGAAAGACTGGGTTTTTGTTTGGATTCAGGGGATACCCATGCAGGTTTTTTACATGAGTATATTGCATGATGCTGAGGTTTGGCCTTCTAACGATCCCACCACCCAGGTGGTGAACATAGAACCTGATAGGTAGTTTTTCAGCCCTTGCCCCCTTCCCTCCCCTGTCTAACCCCCCAGTGTCTGTGTATACCCACTGTTTAGCTCCCCATCATGGGTGGGCACATGTGTTTGGTTTTCTGTTTCTGCATTAATTAGCTTAGGATAATGGATTCCAAATGCATTCATGTTGCTGCAAAGGCCACAATTTCACTTTTTATGGCTGTGTAGTATTCCATGGTGTATATGTACCCCATATTCTTTATCCAATACACTGCTGATGGGCACTTGGATTGATTCCATGTCTTTGCTATTGTGAATAGTGGTTCAGTAAACATTTGAGTGCAGGTGTCTTTTTGGTAGGACATTTATTTTCTTTTGGGTATATACCCAGTGATGGGATTGCTGGGTCCAGTGATAATTCTGTTTTTTGTTCTTTGAGAAATCTCCAAACTGCTTTCCACAGGGGACGATCTCATTTGCATTCCCACTAACAATGGATAAGCATTTTCTTTTCTCCAAAGCCTCAACAACATCTGTCATTTTTTTACTTTTTAATAATTGCCATTCTGACTGGCTTGAGATGCTGTCTCATTGTGGTTTTGATTTGCACGTCTGTAATGATTAGTGATGTTGAGCATTTTCTCATGTGTTTGTTGGCCAACTTTATGTCTTTTGAGAAGTGTCTGTCCATGTCCTTTGCCCACTTTTCAATGGGATTATTTGGTTTTTTTGCTTGCTGAATTGTTTAAGTTCCTTATAGATTCTGGAAATCAGACCTTTGTCAGACGCAGTTTGCAAATATTTTCTCCCCTTCTGCAGGCTGTCTGTTTACTCTGTTCATGTTTTAATAGTTTCTTTCACTGTGCAGAAGTCCCATTTGTCTATTTTTTGTCACATTTGCTTTTGGGTTCTTCATCACAAATTCTGAAAGACATTCTTTTGAAAACAAACTCTCAGGCATGCCAGTGGCAACTGTGCCCCTGAAGGGGTGGTGGCCCATGCACAGCTTCTGTCTCCCATCAGTCCATGCGCAGCTTCTGTCTCCCATCAGTCCATGCACAGCTTCTGTCTCCCATCAGTCCGTGCACAGCTTCTGTCTCCCATCAGTCTGGTCCTCCAGTAGCGGTGAGAGTCTCCTCAGTTCTTGTCTGTTCCATCAGGCCAGCCCACCATCTGGGCCCCAAACTCTAGTTTGCAGCCCTGGTTGGGATGTCCGTGCTCTGGGCTGAAGACCACAGTGGACCTCTGCACAGACGTGCCTCCCCCACCAGCAGTGTGCCTGCTGCTCTGGAGCCCCTGAGATTCACAGGAAAGCCAGGTGTAAGGTTTGGTAAAAATGAATTCCAGCACCCTCACTCGTGCCTGTGGGGTGACCTGTGCCTTCCCCATGATTTCTGCAAGCCCTGGGGCCTCTGCCATCCTACTCCCATCTGCTCCGGGTCTGGCATCTGCTGAGCTCTCTTGACTCACTGTCTCTCACTCAGCTGTCTCTTCTCTTGTCTCTGCGATGAAGCTTCTACCATTCTCAGCCCCCACTCCCAACACCTCCCTACATACTCTGCCTGCATCAGACCTGACAAAGGTTTCTTCTGGGGGATTTTATAGTCAGAATGGCAGAGTTAGAGGAAGGCAGGTGGGAATATTGGCAGTCCTTTGGCCACCCAGCCACTTGTCAAAGGCGGTGCTTTCTGGAAGGTTCTCCAATTAGAAGCACCCACCAATCAGAAAAGTTAAATCAAGGAAGTTCCTGAAACAAAGAAGGACTCAGTGCTTTAGTTCTGGATGCCCAAGTAGCAGGCACCAGTAGAAGGACCTTCACACCAGCTCCTGAGCCTGCATTCCTGTGTCAGCAAAACACCATCCTAGTGTCAGCATCAAATCCTGTAACCAACTGTGAGAGGCTCTGGGTCGGGCTCTGTGCACACAGGACCCCTGAGACGTCACTCCACCTTTGGATGTGAAATGCCCAGGGTTCAGTCCTCTGCAAACTGGAGAATGCCAGGAAGACCATGGGAGGTAAGATGCTTGCCTCAAAACTCCCTGAGCTGAACGAGGACCCCTAACCCTCCGGTCTGTTCTGGGCCTCTAGGAAACACCCCAGAAAGGTCAGCTCACACAAGGGACCCCCAGGGACATCAGAGTACATGACAGACCAGGTGCTACCTGGAACTGAGGAAGCCAATGAAGGCAGGCAGGTGTCCTTCCATCACCCACGCTTTCCCTCCCCTCACTCAGCGAACTGCCTTGGAGGGTATTTCCATGGACACTCAGTGGGCAGGAGCCTCGGGTGCCTCTGGTGGGGTAGCCACAGCCCTTACGGGCAAGGCCCTGCCGTAGCTGACCCCTCCATCCCCAGGCACCCACCCCGCCTTCTCTAATGAGTCCATGGCCCCCTATCTCCTGCACCTTAAGGGACCTGGAACCTTAACGGGCCCCACACAGCCTCCCCTGTCTCTGCGAACCTGCCACTGAAGACCTCTGCCAGGGCTGCTTCCTCCCACAGGCCAGAGCAATTTACCTGAATCATTTACGGTGGCATAAAGGTGGTGGAACGTTTGCAATCCTGAGCAGCCCCCTTGGGAACCACTGCCACCCTGCAGCATTCCCAGGGAGCCCCCAGCCCTTACCCAGGCTCAGGGGGTGGGGGGAACCATCTCCCTGCAGCCAAATCCCACTTCCCATGGCTCTCCAATGAAGATAATTATAGATTCAAGTGCAGTTGTAAGAAATAATATAGAGAGATCCATGGACCCTTTACGCTGGGCCTCCCGCCGGGCCTGCTCCAGCTCCTGCTCCCGCCCGCCCAGCTGCCGGGAGAGCTGGCCCTCACCCAGAGACTGAGCAGCACTCCCAGCATCCCCCAGCTTGTTCATCATGCAGCACCCCAACTTCGGGCCTAACCCAGTCCTGGCAGAAGGCCTGGGTTTGAGCCCAGGGTCTGCCCTCATGTGCTATATGTACTTGGGTAAGTCATGACCTTCTCTAGATCTGCAGTGCACGTGTGTACAAAAATGAGGGCCCGGCCCGGCACGGTGGCACACGCCTATAATCCCAGCACTTTGGCAGGTGGATCATTTGAGGTCAGGAGTTCAAGACCAGCCTGGCCAATGTGGTGAAACCCTGTCTCTGCTAAAAATGCAAAAATTAGCCAGACATGGTGGTGCACACCTGTAGTCCCCACTACTTGGGACACTGAGGCAGGAGAACAGCTTAAACCATGGAGGCAGAGGTTGTAGTGAGCCCAGATCGTGCCACTGCACTCCAGCCTGGGCAACAGAGCAAGACTCTGTCTCAAAAACAAACACACACACACACACACACACACACACACACACACACACACTGCAGGGCGGCTTTGTCTTCCTCCAGCTGTGGGCCCGGTACGAATGGGGCCTCATAAGCAGGGCATTCCTCCCAGGACCAGGAGGCCTCATCCACCCACCCACCAGCCACAATATCCCAGGGGAGGCTCCCAGGGAATGAGGGGCAGTGCCCTTGGGTGTGTGGGACACTGGGGAGGGGGAGATGAGGGCCCATGGAGCTTCTGTGCTCTGACACCGAGAGAGGATAGACAGACAGACGGAGACAGACAGAGAACCAGAGACAGAAAGGGAGGCACAGGTCAAGACAGGTACAGGGCTGGGCCCGGGGTGCCTCACTGACACTGGGCAAGGCAGGTGGGCCCACAGGTGCACAGTGTACCTGGGCTACAAGGTGGTTCAGATCCAGCTTGTCCTGAGCAAGGCTCTCGTTGAGGGCACTCAGCTTGGACAGGGAGTCCTGCAGGGAGGCCTCCTCTGCCCTCAGCTTGGTCATGGAGAGCTCGAGCTCCACGCGGCCAGCCTCAGCCTGCAGAGTCAGGCCCTCAGAGATGACGAAAGGCAGAAAGGTCGGGAAGAGGTGAGGAGAGACAAGAAGAGACCCAGAGAGACGGACCCTCGGAGACAGGGGAGGTGAGACAAGGAGGGGACATAGCGTGAGATGGAAAAAAAAAATCACCGCAGAAAGCCTGCTGCTGATGGAGCCATTTAAAAGCCACGCACCACAGAGCTGTGCAAAAATAGCTCAAGCTGCAGGGCAGGACCAGAGTTCAGAGGATCCCCCGAGTAGGGTCTAGGGATAGCACTGCTCAGAGCCCAGGCTGCAGCGGACAAGGCCAGCCCCCCGCCAAGGACTCTCTGGGCTGTGGCCCCAACTCTCAGACCCCAGGAGCTGAGTCTCAGGCACTAGATGACCCTGAGCTATAGGCACTGCCCCCAGGAGCATCCAGAAGAGCAGGGATACAACCATAAAGAGAGGTCAATCCACTTATGGCTGGGACCAGAGGTCCAGAGGTCTGTGGCCTGTGACAAAGATCAGCCTGTATCCAGAAGGAAGGGGTCAGTCTGTGACCAGGCCCAGAGGTCTGCCTGACACTGGGACCAGACAATGACAGAGTGAGAAGTCTTGGGGCTGGGGGTCAGAGGTAGGTTTGTGGTTGTGCAGCAAACAGGGACCCACCTTGGTCAGAGCCTCGGCCGCCTCGGCCTTCTCGGCCTGCAGCATGTCCCGCTGCAGCATGGCGCGGCTCAGCGCCTCCCTCACCTCCACCAGCTCCTTGGCCAGGACTGAGCGCTTCCCTTCCAGCTGCTCTAGTTGTCTATGGCTGCGGGACAGAGGACGGGTGGGTGGCCCATGTCACTTTCCTGCCCTGAACCTCCTGTAGCCAGCGAGATGCTGGGCTGGGGACCAGGCCTGAGGCAGGAGTTTGGAGAGAAAGAGCCTGGCCCACAGGGCAACCAAGCCCACTACACTTAGCTGCATGACCCTGGGCCTCTGTTTTCACATCTGCAAAACGAGGTAACACTTGCCTCGTGACATTGTTTTTTTGAGACAGAGTCTCGCTCTGTCACCCAGGCTGGAGTACAGTGGTGCGATCTCGGCTCACTATAACCTCTGCCTCCCAGGTTCAAGCAATTCTCCTACCTCAGCCTCCTGAGTAGCTGGGATTACAGGTGCCCGCCACCATGCCTGGCTAAATTTGTAGTTTTAGTAGAGATGGGGTTTCCCCATATTGGTCGGGCTGGTCTCGAACTCCTGACCTCAGGCGATTCCCCTGCCTCAGTCTCCCAAATTGCTGGGATTACTGGCATGAGCGACCACACCCGGCCTGTTTTAAGGGTACAGACTTCACATGTGCTTAAAATGGTGCCTGACACATGTCCCCAAGGGCCTTCAGAAACAAGAATCACATGCACCACCACAGTCTACTAAACATCATCATCGATCACGTCCCAGAGAGGTAAGCAGCGCAGTGGGGAAGAGGTTAACTCTGAAGGCAGAATGCCCGGGTTCAAATCCTGGCTCTTCTGCTAATTAGCTGTGTGACTTGGGGCAAGGAACATGGCTTCTCTGTGCCTCAGTTTACCATCCACAAAATGGAGATAACAGCTTCGACGACACAGAGTTATCATAGAGTTGAATGAGAACTGAATTGCTTAAAACAGTATCTGGTACTTAGTGAAATTAGTAAGGATATTATTATGATCATAACTAAATTTTTAAAATACTATTGTTAATATTACTACTGTTATTTTAATTATTGTTGTTATTATCATCCAAGTTCTACCTTTTAACTAGTTCTCTGACCCCAGGTAAGTGACGACACCTCCCTGAGCCTCAATTTCCTGAAATGGGACTGGTTAGAAAACCCAGCATCAGAGGGGTCCAGATGGTAGGAGGCCCAGGACCCAGTGGGTGCTCCCTAACCCCCCAGGGGCACTGTCAGGGGATCTGAGGCACATTTGAAGGGCCCTGACAGGGAGGCGAGATGCTGCTCACCTGCGCTCAAGCTCCCGGCGCACCCGTCCTCCTGCTCTTCCTCCAGCCGGTCCCACTGGCGTCTCAGCTCCTCCTGGGCAGCCTGCAGCTTCTCCCGCCGCAGCTCCTCGGCCTGCTTCTGGGCCACCTGCAGGCTGTGGGCCAGGTTGCTCTTCTCCCTTCAGGACAAGGGGAGGGGGAGTAGAGGGAATGCTGGGGCTGCGCTCCAGGGAAGGTGGCTGGCTGCTCCTCTAGCCATGAGCTACATCCTCCCATCTTCCAAGGCACCTGCCTCCAGGAAGCCTTCCCTGACCACCCTGCCCATGGCTGACTCATTTCACTGACACCCTCCAGCAGAAGAACCTGGCTTTCCTTCTCCCCAGCCTGTCCACTTGGAGTGGATGGAGGTGCTGGCATGATCTCCAAGCACTCTACCAGGTAGGCAAGGCTGGGCTCCTGGGACACGCAGGCAATTGTGCCACCAGCTCTGCTAGGCCATGTGACCAGGAAATGCCCCCATAACACCTCATGCCCCTCAATTCAGGGAAGCCTGATAAAGCTGAGTCTGCAGATCCCACAGCTTCCTGCTACATAGGCACATGGTGGCCACAGCAGGGGCGGGAGGAGAAGGCAAAAACTGGGACCCCAAAGACTTGCTGTGAGCTGCTTCTTTCCTCACTGGCAGTAGGTGCAAAAAAACTTCACGATGTGATTTTTTTTTTTTCCTGAGACGGAGTCTCACTCTGTCACCCAGGCTGGAGTGCAGTAGCGTGATCTCCCCTCATTGCAAGCTCCGCCTCCCAGGTTCACGCCATTCTCCTGCCTCAGCCTCCTGAGTAGCTGGGACTACAGGCACCTGCCACCACACCCAGCTAATTTTTTGTATTTTTAGTAGAGACGGGGTTTCACCGTGTTAGCCAGGATGGTCTCGATCTGACCTTGTGATCTGCCCGCCTCCCAAAGTGCTGGGATTACAGGTGCAAGGCACCACGTCCAGCAATTTTTTTTTTAAGACAGAGTCTCACTCAGTTGCCCAGGCTGGAGTGCAGTGACACGATCTCAGCTTGCTGCAACGTCCACCTCCAGACTTCAAGCGATTCTCCTGCCTCAGCCTCCCAAGTAGCTGGGATTATAGGTGCCTATCACCACGCCCAGGTAATTTTTGTATTTTTACTTAGAAGCAGGGTTTCACCATGTTGACCAGGCTGGTCTCAAAGTCCTGACCTGAGGTGATCTGCCCGCCTCAGCCTCTCAAAGTGCAGGGAAGACAGGCATGAGTCACCACACCCGGCCCTAATTTTTTTATTTTTTACTTTTATTTTTATTTATATATTTTTTTGACACAGACTTTCACTCTTGTTGCCCGGGCTGGAGTGCAATGGCGTAATCTCGGTTCACCACAAACTCTGCCTCCGGGTTCAAGCGATTCTCCTGCCTCAGCCTCCCAAGTAGCTGGGATTACAGGCATGTGCCACCACTGACGACTAATTTTGTATTTTTAGTAGACACAGGGTTTCTCCATGTTGGTCAGGCTGGTCTCAAACTCCTGATTTCAGGTGGTCTTCCCGCCTTGGCCTCCCAAAGTGCTGAGATTACAGGCGTGAGCCATTATGCCTGGCCAATTTTTTTTATTTTTAATAGAGATGGGGTTTCACCATGTTGGCCAGGCTGGTCTCTAACTCTTGAGCTCCAGTGATCCATTCGCCTTGGCCTCCCAAAATGCTGGGATTACAGGCGTGAGCCACCGTGCCCAGTCGACAATGTGCTGTTAAGTAAAACACACCCAGCCTGAATTTTCCCTTTTTAAAACTTTTAATTAAAATTTAATACAGCCAGGGACAGTGGCTTATGCCTGTAATCCCAGCAATTTGGGAGGCTGAGGTGGGAGGAGTGTTTGAAACTAGGAGTTCAAGACCAGCATGGGCAACACAGTGAGACCCCCATCTCTACATTTCGCAGAATGTGAAATGGGATGCTTGCTGTGAACACAACTACTTAAAAAGACCTTCTCCTTTCCAGGCATGGAAAGCCTCAGTTTACTCTCACATGGACCTGAATTCCAATTCCCACCCTGCCACCCCCAGCCACACAGGCTGTACGAGTCTGAGCGAGTCTCTCAAGCTTACAACAGAGTTCCGAATTGCATGAGTTTGACAGGAAGACTAAATGACAGAGTACATAAAAAACACTCGGCCAAGAGCCCGGCACACAGTAGGTGTGGAGGAAACATTTGCTATCTCACTGCCAGGAGACACAATGGGAAGGAAAACCAGTGCCCTAAATGAGTTAGGATGGGCAGATGAGGCTGTGAGAAGGCGCTGTCTTTTTATTTCTATTTTTCAAACTTTTCATTAGATGGTTACATTTATGAAGACAAAAACCAAACAACAAAATATCAAAAACAACCTGGCAGCTAAATGGATAATTTATTGTCTTAAAAATCTTCAAGGTGCCAAGAACGGTGGCTCATGCCTGTAATCCAGCACTTTGGGAGGCCGAGGTGGGAGAATCACCTGAGGTCAGGAGTTCAACACCAGCCTAGCCAACATGATGGAATCCCATCTCTACTAAAAATACAAAAATTGGCCGGGCGCGGTGGCTCAAGCCTGTAATCCCAGCACTTTGGGAGGCCGAGACGGGCGGATCACGAGGTCAGGAGATCGAGACCATCCTGGCTAACACGGTGAAACCCCGTCTCTACTAAAAAATACAAAAAACTAGCCAGGCGAGGTGGCGGGCGCCTGTAGTCCCAGCTACTCGGGAGGCTGAGGCAGGAGAATGGCGTAAACCCGGCAGGCGGAGCTTGCAGTGAGCCGAGATCGCGCCACTGCACTCCAGCCTGGGTGACAGAGCCAGACTCCGTCTCAAAAAAAAAAAAAAAAAAAAAAAAAAAAAAAATTAGCCAGGCATGGTGGCGGGCACCTGTAGTCTACCAGGGAGGCTGAGGCAAGAGAATCGCTTGAACCCAGGAGGTGGAGGTTGCAGTGAGCCAATATCATGCCATGGGCAACAAGAGTTGGGGGGGAAAAAAAAGAAGTGGATAATTCCTTGTCTTAAACATCTTCGGCTGGGCGCGGTGGCTCATGCCTGTAATCACAGCACTTTGGAAGGCAGAGGTGGGCGGATCACGAGGTGAGGAGATCGAGACCAACCCGGCTGACACGGTGAAACCCCATCTTTATTAAAAATACAAAAAAAAGTAGCAGGGTGTTCCAGTGGGCACCTGTAGTCCCAGCTACTCAGGGGGCTGAGTCAGGAGAATGGGGCGAACCCGGGAGGTGGAGCTTGCAGTGAGCCGAGATCGCGCCACTGCATGGCAGCCTGGCAACAGAGCAAGACTCCATCTCAAAAAAAAAAAAACTTCAAGGTGCCTGGTGTGATGGCTCACCTATAATCCCAGTACTTTGGGAGGCTGAGATGGGTGGATCATTTGAGCTCAGGAATTAGAGATCAGCCTGGGCAACATGGTGAAACCCCATCTCTACAAGAAACAGAAAAATTAGCCAGGTGTGGTGGTGTGTACCTGTAGTCCAAGCTACTCGGGAGGCTGAGTTGGGATGATCACTTAAGCCTTGGAGGTGGAGGTTGCAGTGAACTGAGATCACACCACTGTACTCCAGCCTGGGTGACAGAACAAGATTCTGTCTCAAATTAAAAAAAAAAAAAAAAATCTTCAAGGCTAGGCATGGTGGCTTATGCCTGTAATCTCAGCATTTTGGGAGGCCGAGGCAGGGGAATTGCTTGAGGCCAGGAGTTTGAGACCATCCTGAGCAACACAGCAAGACCCCATCTCTAAAAAAAAAAAAAAAAAAGAGCTGGGCGCGGTGGCTCAAGCCTGTAATCCCAGCGATTTGGGAGGCCGAGACGGGCGGATCACGAGGTCAGGAGATTGAGACCATCCTGGCTAACACGGTGAAACCCCGTCTCTACTAAAAAATACAAAAAACTAGCCGGGGGGAGGTGGCGGGCGCCTGTAGTCCCAGCTACTTGGGAGGCTGAGGCAGGAGAATGGCGTAAACCCGGGAGGCGGAGCTTGCAGTGAGTTGAGATCCGGCCACTGCACTCCAGCCTGGGCGACAGAGCGAGACTCCGTCTCAAAATAAATAAATAAATAAATAAATACAGTCCAGAATAGTGCTGTCAATAGAACTCTCTGAGATGACAGACTGTTCTGTGGCCATGTATGGTTGATGAGTGCTTGAAATGTGAAACCTGCAGGCTGTGGGCCAGGTTGCTCTTCTCCCTTCAGGGCAAGAGGAAGGGGGAACAGAGGGGATGCTGGGTCTGCTCTCTCCAGGGAAGGTGGCTGGCTGCTCCCCTAGCCATGAGCTACATCCTTCCGTCTTCCAAGGCACCTGCCTCCAGGAAGCCTTCCCTGACCATGCCCATGGCTGACTCATTTCACTCACACCCTCTAGCAGAAGAACCTGGTTTTCCTTCTCCCCAGCGTGCCCACTTGGAGTGGATGGAGGTGCTGGCATTATCTCCAAGCACCCTGCCAGGTAGAAGAGGCCAGGCTAGGCTGCTGGGACACACGGGCAATTGTGCCACCAGCTCTGCTAGGCCATGTGACCAGGAAATGCCCCCTATAAACACCCCACGCCCCTCCATTCTGGGAAGCCCAATAGAGCTGAGTCTGCACATCCCACAGCTTCCTGCTACATAGGCACATGGTGGCCACAGCATGGGCGGGAGGAAAAGGCAGCAACAGGAACCCCAAAGACTTGCTGTGAGCTGCTTCTTTCCTCACTTGCAGTAGGTGCAAAAAAACTTCACGATGTGATTTTTTTTTTTTTTTTTTTTTTTTTAAGACAGAGTCTCGCTCTGTCACCCAGGCTGGAGTGCAGTGGCACGATCTCGGCTTACTGCAAGCTCCGACTCCCAGGTTCACACCATTCTCCTGCCTCAGCCTCCTGAGTAGCTGGGACTATAGACGCCTGTCACCACGCCTGGCTAATTTTTTGTATTATTAGTAGAGACGGGGTTTCACCGTGTCAGCAGCATGATCTTGATCTCCTGACCTCGTGATCTGCCCGCCTCGGCCTCCCAAAGTGCTGGGATTACAAGTGTGAGCCACAGCATCCAGAAATTTTTCTTTTTAAGACAGAGTCTCACTCTGTCGCCCAGGCTGGAGTGCAGTGACACAATCTCAGCTTGCTGCAACCTCCACCTCCAGACTTCAAGCGATTCTCCTGCCTCAGCCTCCAAAGTAGCTGGGATTATAGGCACCTATCACCACACCCAACTAATTTTTGCATTTTTAGTTAGAAGCAGGGTTTTACCATGTTGGCCAGGCTGGTTTCAAACTTCTGACCTCAAGTGATCTGCCTGCCTCAGCCTCCCAAATTGCTGGGAATAAAGGCGTGAGCCACTACACCTAGCCCTAATTTTTTTTATTTTTTCCTTTTATTTTTATTTATTTATTTATTTATTTTTGAAACAGACTCTCACTCTTGTTGCCCTGGCTGGAGTGTAACAGCGTGATCTCAGTTCACCACAAACTTGCCTCCCAGGTTCAAGCGATTCTCCTGCCTCAGCCTCCCAAGTAGCTGGGATTACAGGTATGCACCACCACGGACGGCTAATTTTGCATTTTTAGTAGACACAGGGTTTCTCCATGTTGGTCAGGCTGGTCTCGAACTCCCAACCTCAGTTGGTCCTCCCGCCTCACCCTCCCAAAGTTCTGGGATTACAGGCGTGAGCCACTATGCCCGGCCAATTTTTTTATTTTTAGTAGAGATGGGGTTTTGCCATGTTGGCCAGGCTGGTCTCAAACTCCTGACCTCAAGTGACCCACCTGCCTTGGCCTCCCAAAGTGTTGGGTTTACAGGCGTGAATCACCATGCCCAGGTGACAATGTGCTGTTAAGTAAAAATAGCAGAATGCAAAACGGGATGTATGCTGTGAACACAACTACTTAAAAAGACCTTCTCCTTTCCAGACATGGAAAGCCTCGGTTTACCCTCACGTGGACCTGACTTCCAATTCCCACCCTGCCACCCCCAGCCACACAGGCTGTATGAGTCTGAGCGAGTCTCTCAAGCTTACAACAACAGAGTTCCGAATTGCATGAGTTTGACAGGAAGACTAAATGACAGAGTACATAAAAAACACTCGGCCAAGAGCCTGGCACACAGTAGGTGTGGAGGAAACATTTGCTATCTCACTGCCAGGAGACACGATGGGAAGGAAAACCAGTGCCCTAAATGAGTTAGGATGGGCAGATGAGGCTGTGAGAAGGCGCTGTCTTTTTATTTCTATTTTTCAAACTTTTCATAAGATCGTTACATTTATGAAGACAAAAACCAAACAACAAAATATCAAAAACAACCTGGCAGCTAAGTGGATAATTTATTGTCTTAAAAATCTTCAAGGTGCCAAGAACGGTGGCTCATGCCTGTAATCCAGCACTTTGGGATACCAAGGTGGGTGAATCACCTGAGGTCAGGAGTTCGACACCAGCCTAGCCAACATGGTGAAACCCCATCTCTACTAAAAATATAAAAATTAGCCAGGCATGGTGGCAGGCACCTGTAATCCCAGCTACCAGGGAGGCTGAGGCAAGAGAATCACTTGAACCCGGGAGGTGGAGGTTGCAGTGAGCCAAGATCATGCGATGGGCAATAAGAGTGGGGGGAAAAGAAAAAGTAGTGGATAATTTCTTGTCTTAAAAATCTTCAAGGTGCCTGGCGTGATGGCTCACACCTATAATCCCAGTATTTTGGGAGGCCGATATGCGTGGATCATTTGAGCTCAAGAGTTAGAGATCAGCCTGGACAACATGTCAAAACCCCATCTCTACAAAAAACAGAAAAATTAGCCAGGCATGGTGGTGTGTGCCTGTAGTCTCAGCTACTCAGGAGGCTGAGATGGGAGGATCACTTAAGCCTAGGAGGTGGAGGTTGCAGTGAAGTGAGATTGCACCACTGCACTCCAGCCTGGGTGACAGAACAGGACCCTGTCTCAAATTAAAAGAAAAAAAAAATCTTCAAGGCTAGACATGGTGGCTTTTGCCTGTAATATCAGCATTTGGGGAGGCTGAGGCAGCGTAATTGCTTGAGGCCAGAAGTTTGAGACCATCCTGAGCAACACAGCAAGACCCCACCTCTGAAATAAAAAAAATAAAAAATTAAAATAAAATAAAATTTTAAAACTCCAAGAAATACAGTCCAGAATAGTGCTGTCAATAGAACTCTCCGAGATGACAGAATGTTCTATGGCCACGTATGGTTGATGAATGCTTGAAATGTGGCTAGGGCAACTAAAAAACTGAATTTTCTTCTTCTTTTTTCTTTTTCTTTTTTTTTTTTTTTCAGATGGAGTCTCAATCTGTCACCCAGGCTGGAGTACAGTGGTGTGATCTCAGCTCACTGCAAGCTTTGCCTCCCAGGTTCACACCATTGTCCCACCTCAGCCTTCCAGTAGCTGGGACTACAGGTGCCCGCCACCATGCCCAGCTAATTTTGTTTTTGTATTTTTGGTAGAGACGGGGTTTCACCATGTTAGCCAGGATGGTCTCGATCTCCTGACCTCGTGATCCGCCCACCTCGGCCTCCCCAAGTGCTGGGATTACAGGTGTGAGCCACCGCAACCAGCCTTTTTTTTTTTTTTGAGACGGAGTCTTCCTCATCTCCCAACCTGGAGTGCGGTGACACGATCCTGGCTCATTGCAACTTCCGCCTCTAGGGTTCAACTGATTCTCCCACCTCAGCCTCCCAAGTAGCTGGGATTACAGGAGCATGCCACCATGCCTGGTTAATTTTTGTATTTTTAGTAGAAACAGGTTTCACCATGTTGGTCAGTCAGCTGGGTGTGAGCCACCACACCCGGTCTGAATTTTCACTTTTTAAAATTTTAAATTAAATTTTAAAAGAGCCAGACACAGTGGCTTATGCCTGTAATCCCAGCAATTTGGGAGGCTGAGGAGGAAGGAGTGTTTGAAGCCAAGAGTTCAAGACCAGCATGGGAACATAGTGAGACCCCCATCTCTACAAAAAATTTAGAAATGTTGGGGGCTTGTCTAGCATCCTCAGGGCTGAGATCAGAGTTGCCCAGGACCCGGGGAGGTGAGGGCTCAGAGGGTGATGAGGGCACAGAGGAAGGGAGTGGAAACCTAACTCTCAGGCATGGGTCCCATATCCTTCCCCAGGCCAGGCCCAGGCCCTGGCCCCCAACTAGGGACAGTTGGGAGGTAGAGGTGGGAGGATCACTTGAGTCTGGGAGTTCCAGGCAACAGTGAGCTGTGATGGAGCCACTGTGCCCCAGCCTGGGAAGCAGAGCACCAGCGTGACTCAAAACAAAGCAAAACAAAACAAAACTGAATAATAAAAACTAAATGTTGGCCAGGCGCGGTGGCTCATGCCTGTAATCCCAGCACTTTGGGAGACAGAGGCGGGTGGATCACGAGGTCAGGAGTTCAAGATCAGCCTGGCCAAGATGGTGAAACCCCATCTCTACTAAATATACAAAAAAAAAAATAGCTGGGCGTGGTGATGGGCACCTGTAATCCCAGCTCCTCGGGAGGCTGAGGTGAGAACTGCTTAAACAAGGGAGGCAGAGAATGCAATGAGTCGGTATCATGCCACTGCACTCCAGCCTGGGCGACAGAGTGAAACTCCGTCTCAAAAAAAAAAAAAAAAAAAATTAGCAGGGCGTGCTGGCGGGAGCCTGTAGTCCCAGCTACTCGGGAGGCTAAGGCAGGGTAATAGGTGAACCCGGGAGGCGGAGCTTACAGTGAGCCAAGATCGCACCACTGCACTCCAGTCTGGGCGACAGAATGAGACTCCATCTCATAAGTAAATAATAAAATAATAAATAAAATGTTAATAGGCACATGCAGCTCAGGGCGACCATATTAGTGCAGACCACATGCATAAGGCTCAACTGCTCTTATGCCCAGACGCTGATTTATTCTTCAGCACCCCCCAGCTCAGACCTCCCGGGCACCTGCTCAGGAGCTCGTTGGCACTCCGCAGCCGCTGCACCTCGCGCTGGGCGTCCTCATGGGCCTGCAGGGCGCAGTTGGTCTTTTCCCGCAGGCGCTGCAGTTGTTCCTCTAGGGCCCGCCGCTCACTCTCGCTGTCGCTAAGCTGCTTCCGCAGGGTGCCCAGACCTGGCTTGCCTCATAGCGCCCACCCATGTTCCGGGGCGTGGGCATCACAGAGTCTACGGGGGTCCTGGGAAGCCTCTTCTGGTTCCAGGGATACACACTAGCCTACGCTAGGTGGGGTCCAGGGTCTGGACCTGGCCTGGGACAGGATAGGAGCCTAGGCCTGAGATCCAGGCTTCCACTCCCCTACTATGTGCCCTCACCACCCTTTGAGCCCTCACCTCCGTGGGGTCCCGGACAATTCCTGTCAAACTCCCCCGGATGCGAGACAAACCCCCAGGCACCTTCGTCTCCTGGGTTCTGACCCCACCCCCAGGGCTCCCAGGCTCCTCCCCTTTGCATCCTGGTTCCACTCTCAGACCCCTCCCTACCCTGGCTCTGCCCCTAGTTCCCGAGCTCCTCTCATCCTAGGCTCTGATTCCCCTTGCTAGAACTTTTCCCAGAATCCTGGCTCTGTATAACCAGGGACATGTCTCCCTCTCTACCATGACCCTAACACTGCAGCAGTCTCCTCCCTCCACCAGCTGCCCAAGCACCCCCACTTCTGGGCTCGGCTTCACCGCAGAGCTCTCGGCCACCTCCTTCGGGGTCATGACACCCTCAGACACTTTCTCAGGGCTCTGGCTGCACCCTGCGGCGCTCAGACTCCTCCCCCTGACCCTGGCCCCTGACCCGCCCCCACCCCCGCTCCCGCCCCAACCCGGAGGGCGCGAGCCCCGCCCCCCTCCCGCCCCCGGGCCTCTGGCTGCGCCCAGAACCCTCAAGCCCCTTCCTACCTGGACCTGCGGCTGGCACTTGTGCAGGGCGGAGTGGATCGGGGCGAGCTTGGAGGAGTCTGAGCAGGCCGGGGAGAGGGGCCTCGGCGGGGCGAACGACCTGGCTAGGAGCGCCGCGGTGGGGACGGGGTCCACTGGCCCGAGAGCCTCCCCCGCAGGCTCTCGGCTCGGAGACACTTGGAGACGCTCAGCTGGACGCCGCTCTCAACATAGCACAGGATGGCCTGAGGGTATGGGAGGGAGGCAGAAGGAGGCCACAGAGTTAGGAACCGCGGGGTTAGCTGGTAAAGCTGCCCAGGCGAGGCTGGGGGCTGCCTCATTCCAAATGCTCCCTCCTACAACAAGCCTTCCTGATTTCACCTCCTCCACTAGCTCAGTCCTCAGCTCGCCGCTGAGGCCTCCGATTTATTGCGAAGACATCATTTGGCGTTGCTCACAGGTGGGCTCCGGAAGGGCCGTGCCTCCCCTCTGACACTGGGGGTTCCCCAGGGCAGGGGCCGGGTGAGCTAGCAGGGGTGCTGAGCAGCTACAGCCTGGGCTCCAGGCCCCCACCCATTTGCAGTTCAGTCCCAGGCCACCAAAAGGCGTGGCGGGGGAGCCCAGGACTGCCTGGCAGGGCCCTATCTTACCTGCTCTCTGGGCTCACACCTGTGCCAGGTCCCTTAGGGTCTGCTGTAGCCCCTCTCCGTCCTCTGTCTCCAGGGCCGCCTGCTCCTGTAGCCGCAGGGATTCCTGGAGTGCGGTTAGGGAGACAAAGGTGGTCCAGGTTCTGTCTTATCTGAAACCTCCCTTTCCCTTCCCTCCCTGGCTCACCACTGACCAGGTGGCCTCTGAAGCCATGTCCATAGGCCAGCCACCTGGCCCGAGGGGCAGCAGGCCCGAGGCCCTCACTGAACAGACCAAGCCCAGAGAGAGCTGTGTCCTGCCCCATGTCACACAGACAATTGGAGGAGAGCCGAACCTAGAACCCAGGCCAGGCCCCACACAGAGGGGTGACCAAACCAGGCTGTACCCTGGGGTAGTGAGTGTCCCACTGGTGGGGGAGGGGGAGCAGCTGGGTTGCCAGAGGCAGCATCTGGACCTGGAGAGCGCAAATGGGAGTTCAAGTCCCGACTCTCCCGCTTACTGGCTCTGAGACTGGACAAGCATTTCCCCTCTTGGGCCTCAGTTTCCCCATCTGTGTCATGAGGATTATGCTACAGGGCTGCTGGGGGGAAGAAATGGGATGGAGGAGGTGAGTGTGCTTACCACGAAGACTGCACACCTGTGAGACCTGAACCTGAGTGTGAGTGGGACGCTGGGGGTGGCCCAGGCGGCCCAGGCGGCCCAGGCAGCCCAGCCCTAAGCCTGTGTCCATGGATCTGGCCGGTACCCCATCCCACCCTACCACATCTCAGGGGCAGCTACAGCTCACCAGGGCCTCAAGCTTCTCGGTGAGGTCCTTGTTGACCTGATCCTTCTCCAGATTCTGCTTCTGAAGACGCTCCACTGCCAGGCCCAGCTCTGTCACTCTGGAGTTGGGGGAGCAACAGAGGTGAATAGGGGACCACCACTGCCTCTCAAATCCACTAGCTCTGTGTCCACCATGCTTCTTCAAACCCGAGGCAGGGACCCTAACATCCACCTCCCTGGCTGTGTGACCTTAGGCAAGTCCTGGCTCCTCTCCAGACCTCACGCTTCTCATCTGTGAAACGGGAATGAGGTTCCCACCAGCTTTATCTCATGGGAAAGCACTTGAGGACGTGTCCAGGTGGCAGAAGTAAGGGGCACAAGTTTTTTTGTTTTATTTTTTTCAGAAGGAGTTTTGCTCTGTCATCCAGGCTGGAATACAGTGATGTGATCTTCACTCACTGCAACCTCCACATCCTGGGTTCAAGTGATTCTCCTGTCTCAGCCTCCCTCATAGCTGGGATTATAAACACGCACCACCACACCTGGCTAGTTTTTGTATTTTAGTAGAGACAGGCTTTCGCCTGTTGGGCAGGCTGGTCTTGAGCTCCTGACCTCAGGTAATCCCCCTACCTTGGCCTCCCAAAGTGCTGGAATTACAGGTGTGAGCCACCACACCCGGCCACAGGTTCTGTCATCAGAGGCTAAGCTGTTTATGATATACACCGGGCAAGTGCCTTCGTAACCTCAGTGGGGTGCCTGGGAAGACTGGCTGAGCTCACAGAGGAAGGCCCTGTGCCTAGTGAACAGATGCTCCCTTCTCCCCAACCCTCCAGTTTCACCTTCTGCAGGGACGCCTGCCTTATGCAGCACCCACCAGGTACCCACGTGGCACTGAGGTCAGCCTCATCCAGGTCGCTTTGCATCTGCTGCTGGGCCAGGTCCTTCTCGTGGAGCATCTTGTCCTGCAGCTGCTCCTCTAGCTGGGCCTGCTTCTCCAGGGCTGCCTCGGTCCGGCTCTCTGCCAGCTGCAGGTCCGTGATCAGTCCCAGGCCTGCCTCCTGGACAGCTCATGATGTCTGGGCCAGCTCCCCTCCCAGCTGCAGCAGGTCCCTTGGGGAGAGAGCACAGGCTGGCGATGGGATGGGGCTCACTCCCAAATACAAATTAAAACTATGCTGGGGCCAGGCGTGGTGGCTCACACCTGTAATCTCAGCACTTTAGGAGGCTGAGGCAGGCAGATCACCTGATGTCAGGAGTTCAAGACCAGCCTGGCCATCATGGTGAAACCTCGTCTCTACTAAAAATACAAAAAATTAGCCAGGCATGGTGGCACACTCCTGTAGTCCCAGCTACTTGGGAGGCTGAGGCAGGAGAATTGCTTGAACCCAGGACATGGAGACTGCAGTAAGCCGAGATCATGACGCTGCATTCCAGCCTGGGCGACACAGCGAGACTGCGTCTCAAAAAATAAATAAATAAAATAAAAATAAAAATAAAACTATACTAGGCTGGGTGCAGTGGCATGCACCTGCAGTTTCAGCTATGTGGGAAGCTGAGGCAGGATTGCTTGAGCCCAGGAGTTTGAGGCCAGCATGGGAAACATAGTGAGACTCCATCTCAAAAACAAAAGAGAAAGAAAAAAAAAAACACACACACACACAAACTCTACACTGGGATGCCATTTGTCCACTATCAGACTAGGGGGAAAAACAAGGGTCACATAATACACAGGGAGGGGCTTTGGGGTAACAGGCGCTCCCCTACACAGCTGGTGGGAAGGTGAGTACAACCACAATGGAGAGCACTGGGGGAAAGCTCCGAGAACTATGCATGCATAGGACCTTCCCACCAGCTCCTCCTCTAAGAACGTATCCAAAGATATACTCCAGCACAGAGAAGATGGCTTGTGCACAAGGGGGTTCACTGCAGCATTGCTCGTGTAAAAAATCCTGGTGACAACCTGAATGTCTATCAAAAGGGGACTAAGTACGTGATGGTACAGCTATTCAGTGGAACACTCTGTGGTTAAGAAAACCAGTGGAGAAGTTCTTACTGGTCTGACACAGAGTCACCTCCCAATTATAACTAATATGTGAGGAAAGCATCTTCGAGAACTGTGAAGATGAAATTTTACCAGGCATATATACAAAAAAGTGTGCATGTGTCTGTGTGTGTGTGTGTGTGTGATCTGCTTTATTTGATTATGTAAGATAACCCTGGAAGTTCACTTAAGAAACTGATAGGCCAGGAGCGGTGGCTCACGCCTGTAATCCCAGCACTTTGGGAGGCCAAGGCGGGAGGATCACCTGAGGTCAGGAGTTCGAGACCAGCCTGGCCAACATGACGAAACCCCGCCTCTACTAAAAATACAAAAATTAGCTGGGTGTGGTAGCTCATGCCTGTAATCCCAGCTACTTGGGAGGTGGAGGTGGTAGAATTGCCTGAACCGGGGAGGCAGAGGGTTGCAGTGAGCCAAGATCATGCCACTGCACTCCAGCCTGGGAGACAGAGGGAGACTGCATTTTGAAAAAAAAAGAAGAAACTGATAATGCTTCTCATAGTAACTTGGTGGCCGAAAAAAGAAAAAAAATTGTACATATAAAAAGAAAAAGAAGCTGATAATGCTGCTTGCCTACAAGGAGGGAAGGGGAATATCTAGGGTCAGAGGTGAAAGGGAGCCGTTTTACTGTGTACCCTTTTGAAATGTGAACCTTGTGAACATGTGACTTAATCAAAAGTAAAATACAAAAATTTTCAAGGCTACTTAAAAATTTTGTTTTTGTTTTTTTGAGACAGAGTCTCACTCTGTTGCCCAGGCTGGAGTACAGTGCTACAGTCTCGGCTCACTGCAACCTCCACCTCCCTGGTTCAAGCGATTCTCCTGCCTCAGCCTCCCGAGTACCTGGAATTACAGACGTACGTCACCACACCCAGCTAATTTTTGTATTTTTTAGTAGAGACGGGGTTTCACCATGTTGGCCAAGTTGGTCTTGAACTCCTGACCTCAGATGATCTACCTGCCTCAGCCTCCCAAAGGCTGGAATTACAGGCATGAGCCACCGAGCCTGGCCTTAAAAATGTATTTTTGCAGGCCCATTTCTGTAATTCCAGCACTTTAGGAGGCCAAGGCAGGTGGATTGCTTGAGTCCAGGAGTTTGAGACCAGCCTGGGCAACACAGCAAGACCCTGTCTCTAAAAAAAAAAAAAAAAAAAAAAAAAAATTAGCTGGACATAGTGGTGCACACTTATAGTCCCAGCTACTTGGGAGGCTGAAGTGGGAGGATCACTTCACCCTGGGAGGTCAAGCCTAACGTGAGTTGTGATTGTGCCACTGCACTTCAGCCTGGGCAACAGAGAGACACTGTCTCAAAAAAAAAAAATGTATTTTAAGTCCATAATACAGGTTAAATCCTTTCCTTTCCTGAATGAACTGTACCCCTGGTTATCCAATACTAAGGAGGGACACTGCCTCATTCCAGAATTCTAATTAATATAAAAGGAGTGACTAAATGAGAAGCTCACAGTTTTGCAGCCTCTGATGAGTGGGTTGGATCTTGAAAAGAGAGACAATAGGCATAGGGACATCCCGATGGAAGAATACATTCTACTTATGGAGTCTTGATTAATTAATTAATTAATATAAAATAAAAGCAAGCAGAAGAACCTGAATCTGACCTAGCTTTAGATCCAACATCAAATTTATAGGAAATACATGGGATAAAGAAACATGTTAATTGACACCATAAGGATGCAACCAACAAAATCCAGGCCATGAGAATCTCCAAGGACAATTGGCCCAGTTTCCTGAAGAAATAAGTTAAAAGGAACTTAAAACACAAAGCAGGTGCCGGGCACAGTGGTTCGGGCCTGTAATCCCAGCTCTTTGGCAGACCAAGATAGGTGGATCATCTGAGGTCAAGACAAGCCTGGCCAACATGGTGAAGTCCCCATCTCTACTGAAAATACAAAAGTTGGCCGGGCGCGGTGGCTCAAGCCTGTAATCCCAGCACTTTGGGAGGCCAAGATGGGCGGATCATGAGGTCACGAGATCGAGACCGTCCTGGCTAACCTGGTGAAACCCCGTCTCTACTAAAAAATACAAAAAACTAGCAGGGCGAGGTGGCGGGCGCCTGTAGTCCCAGCTACTCGAGAGGCTGAGGCAGGAGAACGGTGTAAACCCAGGAGGTGGAGCTTGCAGTGAGCTGAGATCCGGCCACTGCACTCCAGCCTGGGCAACAGAGTGAGACTCAGTCTCAAAAAAAAAAAAAAAAGAAAAGACAAAGCCACCAGTCACACTTTGTGAATGTCTATGGATCTGGATTCAAACAAATTGTAAAGAAAAAACTAAAGTAAGACTATCTGTGACTTTTTTTTTCCTGTTCTTGAGACAGTTTCACTCTGTCACCCAGGCTGGAGTGCAGTGGTGTGATCTCGGCTCACTGAAGCCTCTGCCTCCTGGGTTCAAGCGAGTCTGGTGCCTCAGCCTCCTCAGTAGCTGGGATTACAGGCGTGTGTCACCACACCTGGATAATTTTTTTATTTTTAGTAGAGGTGTGGGTTCACCATGTTGGCCAGGCTGGTCTCTAACTCCTGACCTCAGGTGATCTGCCCGCCTCGGCCTCCCAAACTACTGGGATTACAGGCCTGAGCCACTGCACCTGGCCTATCTGTGACATTTATGAGACATATGGAAAATCTAGACACTGGCTATTTGATGATATTAAGAAAAGATTATTAAACCAGGTGTGGTTGCTCACGCCTATAATACCAGCACTTTGGAAGGCCAAGGAAAGAGGATCACTTAGGCTCAGGAGTTCAAGACCAGCCTGGGCAACAAAGTGACACCTCGACTCTACAAGAAATAAAAAAATCAGCAAGCCTGGTGGCATGCACCTGTGTTCCGAATCGCACAGGACCTGAGGTAGGAGGACTGCTTGAGACCAGGAGGCCAAGGCTGTAGTGAGCCATAAAGAAAAGAAAAAATAAAGAAAAGATTACTAACTAAAAGGTTTTTAATGCACTAAATGAAACAGCTTGGCCCCCTGCCTTCGGGCTGTCTCTACAGCCTCCTGACACTGCTGTTGAGCTGACTGCTCACACCGATCAGATGCCCCTGTTCAAAGATCAAGCAGGCCGAAGCTCCCCCGCTGAGGCAGGCTCTCCTTTCCCTGTACCAGCCCTTCGTTCAACCCCCCTGGCTGCCATGGGCTCGCACCTCCCTGCCTTTGCTCATGCCTTGCTTCTGCTTGGAGTGCCTGCTGCTCTGCTTCAACCCTACCCATTCCTTGAGGCTCTGAGCAAATTCCATCTCCACAAAGCGGTTTTTCTGACCTCCCCATCCCTCCCATCCTTCTGAGCCTCCAGGACATTCCCTCTGTCCCATGTACATATCACTGACCACTCGCTTCCTTAGTCTAGAATTTTGGGGATCTACGTCTCTTCATCACTAGAGGCTGTGAGGTCCTTGGTAGCAAAGCTGAATATTCTAGTGGATTAAAATCAGGAATTTTGGCCTGGTGCAGTGGCTCATGCCTATAATCCCAGCACTTTGGGAGGCTGAGGCTGGCAGATTGCCTGAGCTCAGGATTGCCTGAGCCCCTGAGTCTGGAGGAACACAGTCCAAGGCTGTTCAGGAGAGTTGGAAGTAGGGGGTTTCTCCTGGACTGCCGCTGCAGGCCTGCCAAGTGTCTGCACCAAGCCCACTGAGGTCATTGGTGAGCGATGTCCGCATCTGTGTGTGGTGGCGCTGGCCTGGGGCAGCCACACATGCTGTGCACTGATGTTGGTGGCCCTCACTAGGTGCGAACAGGGTGTTATTTTGTCATTTGTCTCCAGGCAGGACCCTGTGTGTGTTTGTGTGTGAGTGCTGAGTTCATGTCGACGGTTTGGTGCCTCTGAGCCTTCCCGTGAACGGGTAAGGTGGCATCTGGCTGAAGGTCTATGTTGTGGTGCAGGTGTTGGGTCTGGCTGTGTGTATCAGGGCATATGTCTGTGTTGTCGGCGAGGCAAGTGTACAACCGCACGTGCGTGGGTCTGGGGAGTGTGCCTGGGCTCCCTTGTATGTGTGATACACACTTTGTGCATCTGGGTATGCCTTTGTGGGCTGATTGGTGGCTATGTTGAACTGTATGCTTTCTCTGTCCGTGTGCAACCATGAGGTGGGAGACAGCATGCTGTGTCATCTGCATGTGGGTGTTACGGGTCCGCGGTGGTGGGGTGACTGTTCTGTGCCTGTGTGGGGTTGTGCAGCATCTGGCTGTGGCTGTGGGTTACGATGTGCATATTCTGTGAATTGGAGTGTTTCTGTCCCTAAGAAGCAAGTGTAGGCGCAGCCCGGTTTTAGGGTCTCACTATGTTGTTTGTGGCATGTTTTGTGCATCTGTGTGTCTCTGTGTGGGGCCCAGTGTGGCCTGTGTCGTGTCCACACTGCATATCTGTGTGAAGCAAGTGCTGTTTGCCTCTGGGACACAGAGGGGTTCAGGCTGTTGCCGGGTTCTCCTCCCGCCAAAGCCAGGACCCTGTAGGCCACACCTCACCCCTTTCCACAAACTTCACCCCGCACAAAACAGCCTTTCAATTTTACTTGTAATTCAAAAGGGAAGGAGGCTGCCACTAAGCCAGAGATGAAAGAAGTTGACTGTCTCCCCTAGCAACCGCTGCCCTCGGACCACCGTTCAATTTAGTCTTTCCAGGTTGCTATGCACACAAGGGAGCCCAGGGGGTCTGTCCTCTGGAGCCAAGGGAGGCGTGGCCACTCCCTCCTTTCCATTCCCAGCTGCGCCTACACCTGCTTCTCAGGGACAGCAAGGAGGAGGGACCCCCATGGGGGCCCTGAGATCCTCTCTCTTGGCTGGGAGGTGGCCTCTGGGAGTGCCTCAGTTTCCCTGCAGGACATGCAGTCAACAGGATAAAGACCTGACCCTCCCTCCACTCCCCATGCCGGGGGTGCTGCAGGGTTGGAAAGATCAGAAAAATCTCGCTGACTGCCCCCCAACCCAGCCCACCCTGCCAGTGAGGGCCGCAGGGGCAGGCACTTGCCACCTGTGGCCATGGAGACAAGGGGATGGCAGGGAAAGAGAATGTTGCCCAACTGCAGAGCCCTGGACCAAGGGTCTCATCCCAGCACCACCACTGACCTTGGGCCTATCATGCTCCCTCTCCAGGACTTACTTTCCCTATCTGTGATAAGGTGATCTCCAGGCTCTGAAGTTCTCTGGGACCCACCCTCCAGGAAAGGCCTTTGCAGTCATTCCTATTCCAGGAATAGTCATTCCTATTCCACCTCTGCCTCCAGGTGGGGCCTCATTCAAACCATGGTGGATAGAGGACAACTGAATCAGCGGGCGCCCTCTGCGTGCCATTTGGGGCCCCCCTAGCCACAGGAGGGAGCCTTCCACACTAACCCAGACCCCCTGTGCTGCAGTCCCAGCCCCAGCTGCTGTGTCCCAGCAGAGGAGGAACCTGTCACCTCCCACCTCTTCCCTTCCCTGCCAACTGGGGGCAGGGCCAGCTTCAGAAGGTGGCATTTAAGAGGCAGGCCCTGGGGGTGTGGCACTGTGCCATGCATGGGCCAAAAGGAAAGAGAGGGCTTTCACCACTGACAATGCAAGACTGGGGCCAGCATGCCCTACATACCCGCTGCAGACCCTGGGAAAACTAGCTCTCCACTGTCCTGATGCTAGGGGCCACTGCGGGCTGCCTACCCACCTCCCTCACAAGTCCCAACTCGTCGGGGGTTTGTCCCGCCAGGCAAATCCCAGGACACGGACACGCCCCACAGTCACACACAGGAACACACACCCTCCTCCCAGTGCGGGCTCCAGCCTGGACAAGCCCAGCTCAGGGGTCCCACACCAACCCCAGCTCTGCCACTACCACACAGGGGACCCTGGGCCAGCCGCTGCCTCTCTGGGTCCCTTCCAACTTTGCGGGGGCCAGCTGTGCCCTGAAATCCTTAGCCCAGAGTCTCTTCCCGTACGTAGGAAACAAAACTTCAGAACTTTGTTTCTAGACTGGGTTAGTCTAGAAACCAAACAGAGCCCCAGGGCTGCGAGCTGGAAGACCTGGTGTCTAGCCTTAACTGGCTGTGTGCCCCCAGCATGGTGCTTCCCCTCCCTGAGCTTCAGTTTTCTCCTTTGTTAAATGGGCATCATAATGGTCCCGAACTTGGTGTATTAAATGTGAAACACTCAGCACGTGCCTGGCACATACTAGGCACTCAATAAACAGTAGCTGCTATTAATATGTTATTGCCACCTGCATGCCTCCCATCTGCACACATACACTCGGTCCTATTTGTAACTCCCTTACCAATCTTCAGCCACCACCAACTTTCCAGGGTCACCTCCCGGCCACCTGGAGGCCCAAAGCAGACAGTGCATCAATAGCATCACGCACCCCTGGCACCGGCTCACACCCAGCTCCCGCCCCAGGCCGTGGGACCCCCACAAGCCTGCAGCAGGGGTGATGTGAAACCTGCCTGGACATGAAGACAGGCCTGCTTCTCCTTCCTTCCCTGCCTGGAACCCATTCCAATAGGCAGTGGCGGCAGGTCTTGTGGCTGCCCCAGATGTCCTGCAGAACACCGCGGGTGGCCACACCAGACTCCAGCCAGCATCCAGCCACCACCTCAGCCCCAAGGCCCGTGGCAACGGTAGCACAGGGAGATGCCCAGAAACTCAAGGGGCAGGAATCTCTAGGGATCTCGTTCTCTGTGTCCCGAACCCCTAACAGGCCTGGGACAGATGGGAACAAAATGCCCCTATGCCAGGCACTTTATTCTATTATTTCCTATTATTCAAACAACTCCACGTCCCATTACAATCCCCACTACAGAAAACAGGCTTGAAGAATGTAGCGATTTGTTCAACGCCACTCAACGTGGCAGAGCCTCAATCCAAGCTCAGGCCAACCTGACACCAGGGCCCATCTTTTGCCCCGTGTGTGGACCTGGTCTAGATGCCTCCATGCCCTCAAACCGGGGGAGCCCTGGCCTAGCCCACCACCTGGGCGGCACCCACCCTCTCGCTGACCACGTTGTACTTAATGTCGAGCTCATCGCGCTCGGCACGGCTCTGGGCCAGCAGGTCCTCCACGCGGGACAGCTCCTGCTGCAGCAGCTGGTTCTCCTCCTGCAGTGACAGCAGCGATGCCATCTCTATCGCCGGCAGCGGGACTGGCAAGGGACAGTGGGTACATCATTGGCTTCTGGGTCCAGTGGGACATCCTCCCCCCACGGGGAGGGCAAGAAAACCATCCAGGCCCCTGAGATGAGCCCAGGTGGGAATGGCTGCAGGATTAGGCCTGCAAACAGAGCTGAGAACAGGGAGGAAGGCAAGGAGGGGATACAAAGCTGGACATAAAGTGAACACAGCTCCAGCTAAAGTGTGTCCCAGCAGGTTTTGGAGGTACAGGAGAGAGGCTCAGTCTAGGAGCCAGGAGACCCCTGAGTTCTTGCTCCCTCCTTTTCCAATTACAGTTCTTCCCCGGGGCCTCAGTTTTACTTATCTGTAAAATGGGTGGGGCGGGCGAGCACTCACGCCTGTAATCTCAGCACTTTGGGAGGCAAGATGGGAAGATTACCTGAAGTCAGGAATTTGAGAGTAGCCTGGCCAACATCGCGAAGCCCTGTCTCTACTAAAAATACAAAAATTAGCCCGGCATGGTGGTATATGCCTGTAGTCCCAGCTACTTGGGAGGCTGAGACAGGAGAATCACTTGAACCCGGAAGGTAGAGGTTGCAGTGAGCTGAGATTGTGCCACTGCACTCCAGCCTGGGCAACACAGAGAGATTCTGCCTCAAAAAAACAAAACAAACAAGCAAACAAAACATAGAATAGTAACCAGATCCTCCCAGAAAAGCATCAAAGCCTCATTCAGGGGAAGGGCTTCAAGGAAGTTTAAATGTTAGGGCTCAGGATAGCGTGGGTCAGGTTGTGAGGAGGAGGAGAAAGAGAGAAGAGGGAAAGAAAGGCCAGCGGGAGAAGCGGGGTTGTCCACCTCCTGTGGGTTTCCCTTCTACCCCGGGAGAACTGGACATAGGACCAGGTGCTAGGGTGAAGGCACTCCCTGTCTGGAGCTCCAGGGCGCCAACAACCCTGGTGCTCCCAAGGAGGGGGCCCGTCTGTAGCTTGTCAGTTGAACAGAGACAATGGTTAGAACACCAAAACTCCATCACGGAGGGCTGCCAGCACACCAGCTGCAACTGACTGTGCCCTTCCCAGACCCTCAAGCCACATAACGATACAGTGTGTGCCACCGGCTGAGAGGAGCAGGGACCATCCACATTCCTGCCCACGTGGGAAATGCATGGACAGCGCCATCCACTCAGACTTCTGCAAAACCCTGGTCTGAGCTGAGCTGCCCTTTCCCTATATCTTGGGTTCAGCCAGCTCCACACCTTCCCCAGGTGGGAATATGGGATTTGGCGTTCACATCTTTGCAGCAGGCTACAGGCAAGCACGGAGGGGATGCTCAGCCCTTCCTTCTAGTTGCACCACATGTGGAATAAGTCTGGGCAAATTCATCCCTGAGCCTCCGTTTCCTCATCTGTAAAATGGCTTCTTCTGTCATAAGGTTGTGCCTGCCCCACAGCAAGTTACAGTCATGATCATCATGGTGACTGCTCAGGAAAGGGACATGCGAAGAGGTAAAATGTAGGTGGTGTCTGTGGAGGGGAGTGGATGGGGGTGGCACCTGGGCTGTCAGGCCGGGAGAGGTTGCGGGTGACAATCTCCCTGATGCGGGCAGGCAGGCTGGTGGTCTGAGCGTCCTGGGCCAGGTCCCGCGTGCCCAAGCCCTTCTCCTGGCACAGGACGCTGCTCTCCAGTGTCTGTGGGAAAAGCGAGAGGGTCTTCAGGGGGACCTGGGACCCGGGGCTCCCTGGCCTTGGGGGGAGAGCCGCAAAGTCCTACTGCCCAAGATATGGGTCCCCAGGAGCCCACTCAAGATGGAGTGAAGCCTGGGAATTAGAATCCAAAAAATCCCCGTGGGAGGAGCCTCTTGTGCGCTCCCCGCCCCTGGAAGAAGTCCACCCAGGGCCAGAGATGCGAACCAAACCCCAGGAGCAACTCCCAAACCCCACTGAGGCAGTCCAGTGTTGGGGGCTCCAATCCGGCTCCGACCCTAGATGGATGAGGATCCGGCTATGCCAGAGGTCCTCCGAATCCTAAAATCTGGAAGTAGGGACCCCCTTCTCCCAATGCAGGGCACTGGGATGAGGGAGCGACAGCAGGTGCACCCTGTGTGTACCTCTGCCCCCCGTCTTGCCAGGAACTGCAAGTGCGGGCCCTTTATACCTCACCACCACCACACCCCTCCCACCCCTTGACCCCCAAGACGTACACACCTCTCACCACTCCTGCTAAGTCCACACTACCCCGCCCCAGACAGGGTGGGCACAGCCCCCAAGACCCACCTGGATAACCGTCTCTAGTGTCAGCTCGACCTCCTGTGCCCCCGCCAGCCCCAAGCTCATGGGGGGGAGGCTGTGGGCACTCCTCCAGCCCCCTTCCCCAGGACCCCAAGACTAGCTCAGTCAGCACGCGCCACAGCCAGGCTGCTGTGCTGAGCACCAGGCAGATTAAGCTTAAATCCCGGGGCGCCCCCATGTGACCACCGGGGTGGGAGGAGCGGGATGGGGGCTGAGGGGGGAGGGGATGGGAAAGGACAGGAGAGGAGGGAAGCAGAGGCGGGGAGCCGAAGGAAGAGGAAGGATAAAGAGAGGGGAGGAGAAGGGAGAGAAAGGAAGGGAGGAGAGACAAGAGGAAATGGGGGGAGGAAAAGAGGGGAGGCACCTGGAGGTCAGGACCTCACACACTCTCCACCCTCCACAGGTTGCTGGGTCCTAGAGCCCTCCAAGTCCAGGGGGTGGAGTCATGCGGTGGGAAAGGCCAGAGCCCTAAGTCTTCCGGATGATCTTTGCTGGCCCAGAACTGGGGTCATATGGTTAGCTAAGAATGCAAGGATTTACAGCATGCTGGGAGCACGCTTTCCCACAACAGGTGTAGGGCAAAGAATGCAGGCTGTGAGGTAACCCAGAGCAGGTTAGGCACTTAGCTGGGCATGAGCGGTCCAGCCTGGACTGATGAGCATTTATGCAACACCTGCGGCATTCCTAGGTCTGACCTAGACACAGTGGCACAGCCCCCACCTACAAATGCCCCAGCCTTGCCCTGCGGGCACTTATTGGGAAGCTTCTGGCCCCTCCACACCCACCCCAGCCCCCACTAGCTGGGTGCACCAGGAACAGTGACTTTGCGTCTCTGAGCCTCAGTGTCCTCTTACGTAAGATGTGATAATATCGGCACTCACCACATGGAGCGGTCCGGGGATGAAACAGAATATCATGTGTGCATAACCAGCACATGACACGGTGCCGGGGGGTCACATGGCCAACACCCAAGAAATCCTCATTTCATTCATTTGAAAATCCAAAAGGCACAGTACCGGCCAGACATGGGCGCTCAGGCCTGTAATCTCAACATTTTGGAAGGTCAAGGTGGGCGGATCACCTAAGGTCAGGAGTTTGAGACCAGCCTTACCAATATGGTGAAACCCCATCTCTACCAAAAATATAAAAATTAGCCGGGCGTGGTGGCGCATGCCTGTAATCCCAGCTATTTGGGAGGCTGAGGCAGGAGAATCAATTGAACCCGGGAGGTGTAGGTTACAGTGACCCGAGATAGTGCCATTGCACTCCAGCCGGGGCAACAAGAGTGAAATTTGTCTCAGAAAAAAAAGAAAAGCACAGTCCCTATATCCCAGGGCCCTGAAACACAGAGGTCACCCACCACCTCCCATTGTTCTTTCCCTGGGGCAAGGAGGCTATGTGGTATAGTGGTTAGGCACACAGCTCTGGAGTCAGTATCAGGTCTGAGGTTGCATGTGAGACACAGCTCAGTCACTTGCAAGTATGGTGTTCAAGACAGTATGACCTTGAACAGGTTACCTCCCTGAGCCTCAGTTTTCTCATCTCTAAAAGGAAACTAGACCAGGCCGGACGTGGTGGCTGAAGCCTGTAATTCCAGCACTTTGGGAGGCTGAGGCGGGCAGATGATCACTTGAGGTCAGGAGTTCGAGACTAGCCCGGCCAACATAGTGAAACCCCATCTCTACTAAAAATACAAAAATTAGCCTGCAATGTCAGCACTTTGGGAGGCCAAGGTGGGCAGATCACGAGGTCAAGAGATTGAGACTATCCTGGCCAACATGGTGAAACCTTGTCTCTAATAAAAATATAAAAATTAGCTGGGCATGGTGGTGCATGCCTGTAGTCCCAGCTACTTGGGAGGCTGAGTCAGGAGAATCGCTTGAACCTGGAAGGCGGAGGTTGCAGTGAGCCGAAATCACGCCACTGCACTTCACCCTGGCGACACAGTAAGACTGTCTCAAAACAAATAAATAGATAAAAATTTAAAAATTGGCCAGGCGCAGTGGCTCACACCTGTAATCCCAGCACTTTGGGAGGCCAAGGCGAGTGGATCATGAGGTCAGGAAATCAAGACCATCCTGGCTAACACGGCAAAACCCCGTCTCTATTTAAAAAATACAAAAAAATTAGCCAGGTGTGGCGGCGGGCGCCTGTAGTCCCAGCTACTCGGGAGGCTGAGGCAGGAGAATGGCATGAACCCGGGAGGCTGAGCTTGCAGTGAGCCGAGATCGCACCACTGCACTCCAGCCTGGGCGACAGAACAAGATTCCATCTAAAAAAAAAAAAAATTGCCGGGTGCGGTGGCTCAAGCCTGTAATCCCAGCACTTTGGGAGGCCGAGACGGGTGGATCACGAGGTCAGGAGATCGAGACCATCCTGGCTAACACGGTGAAACCCCATCTCTACTAAAAAATAAAAAAAAAAAACTAGCCGGGCGAGGTGGCGGGCGCCTGTAGTCCCAGCTACTCAGGAGGCTGAGGCAGGAGAATGGCGTAAACCCGGGAGGTGGAGCTTGCAGTGAGCTGAGATCCGGCCACTGCACCCCAGCCTGGGCGACAGAGCAAGACTCCGTCTCAAAAAAAAAAAAAAATTAGCTGGGGCTTGGTGGCATGTGCATGTAATCCCAGCTAGTCAGGAGGCTGAGGCAGGGGAATCATTTGAACCCCGAAGGAGGAGGTGACAGTGAGCCAAGATTGTGCCACAGCACTCCAGCCTGGGTGACAGAGCAAGACTCTGCCTTGAAAAAATTAAATAAATAAATAAAATGAAATAAAATAAAATGAGACTAGACTGGGCATGGTGGTTCAGATCTGTAATCCCAGCACTTTGGGAGGCCAAGATGGGAGACGCGCTTGAGCCCAGGAGTTTGAGACCAGCCTGGGCAACATAGCGAGACTCTGTCCTACCAAAAACAACAAAAAAATGAGACTAATAGTAAGGACCTGCCACACCTGGCAGGTGGTGAGCTATTAGCCAGTGGTGGCCGCTGTTCCTTTCGTCATTAGCATCATGTGTCTGGGCTCCTGTCCTTAGAGTTGTAAGCCCTGAAGAAGGACAGGAATTGCTCAATTGAGGAGCTCCGCTTTTAAGACACAAGTCTGCTGAAGTTCCCAGCCGAATAAAGCTCCTTCCTTCTTTAACCCGGTGTCTGAGGAGTTTTGCCTGTGGCTCGTCCTGCTTCACTGCTATGCCTCAGCCCTCGGCCTCTGGGTGCCCTCTGCTCCATGCTGTGCCCCAAAGGGGGCATATTCACATTATCTCATTAAATCCTTACTTCAACCCATTTCCAGATGAGAAAACTGAGGCTCAGAGAGATTGGGCTCTCACCTACTCAAGGTGACATGCTTCAGGGAAGTGGTGAGCCCACAGCTCATTCCACTGTGACCAGCAGCCTCCCAGTAAGTGACTGAAGGGCAAGGCCGAAGCATTTGCACTTTGAGGCTCTACTACTGTATCGAGGTCAGACCCAGAATGCCACGGTGCTGTACAAATGCTCATCAGTCCAGGCTGGACCGCTCATGCCCAACTAAGATGGAAAACCAAGAAACAGGGCAGAAAAGATAAATGTTGCCAAGTTGCAATGGCAAGCAAGCCAGATTTGGGCAAAACTAAACCAGCCACTGGCTGGGTGCGGTGGCTCACGCCTGTAATCCCAACACTTTGGGAGGCTGAGGCAGGTGGATTGCTTGAGATCAGGAATTCTAGACCAGCCTGGCCAACGTGGTGAAACCCCATCTGTACTAAAAATACAGAAATTAGCTGGGCGTGGTGGTGGGTGCCTGCAGTACCAGCTACTCGGGAGGCTGAGGCACAAGAATCACTTGAAACCGGGAGGCAGAGGTTGCAATGAGCTGAGATAGCACCATTGAACTCCTGGGTGACAGAGAGAGACTCTGTCTCAAAAAAAAAAAAAACTAAACTAAACCGGCCAGCAGCAGAGAGCTGCCACTACAAACCACAGGGATGCCCACCCTTCTACCTCTAGGCAGCCTCCAAAAATCCCCACTACAGGCTGCACACCTGCCTATCAGAGCAGGGGGAAGCCACAAATACAAATACCCCTGGGCCAGCATGTCCAGCCCTGCACGCCCAGCTCAGCAGAGGGGGTCCCAGATGTCCTTGGGGGACTGAACTGAATTATTCTGTGCCCTATCCTGACCACGGCCCTAACAGTTGGGGGAAGGGGACAGGATATCAGCTCCTGGCACCAGGTGACACCTACCCTTGGCTCACCATCCCCAAAGTTCTCCCCCATAGTCCTGCTGGGTTCTGTGGGTTCCAGGAGGTCATATCTGAACCCCATGTATGTGTCCACTGCTTCCACCCAATTCTCCAAAAAAAAAAAATGACTGAATTCCTCTTAGAAATCTGGATGCTGGCCGGGCGCGGTGGCTCAAGCCTGTAATCCCAGCACTTTGGGAGGCCGAGACGGGCGGATCACGAGGTCAGGAGATCGAGACCATCCTGGCTAACCCGGTGAAACCCCGTCTCTACCAAAAAATACAAAAAACTAGCCGGGCGACCTGGTGGGCGCCTGTAGTCCCAGCTACTCGGGAGGCTGAGGCAGGAGAATGGCGTAAACCCGGGAGGCGGAGATTGCAGTGAGCCGAGATCCGGCCACTGCACTCCAGCCTGGGCGACAGAGCAAGACTCCGTCTCAAAAAATAAAAAAAATAAAAAAAATAAAAAAGAAAAGAAATCTGGATGCCAACAGCTTCAGCATCTGGCCACCTGGACTCCAATCTTGGCTCACAGACCCTGCGCCAGAGTCTTCACTTCCCTGAGCCTCAGTTTCCTCATCTGCAAAATGGGATAATAATGGTGCCTGTCTCTAGCATGAGCATAAATAAAATACCCCGTGCTAAGCTATATGCCTGGATATGGTGTGGCAGAAGCTGCAATGTGCTCACCACAAAGCATTTCCGATTCTCTTAGGAATATGGCTAAAAGCCATTTCCCAGACTCCTTTCCAGTCAGATACGGCCACGTGGTCAACTTCTGGTCCACAGAATTCAGACAGAAAGAAAGCATGCTACTTTAGGCTTGGCCCATAAAATTATTTCTCTCCTTCCTGCTCCATCAGCTAGAAGGAAATAGCTCCAAGGTCCTAGGGGATGCTGGAACCACAAGACAGAAGGGATCTGGGGCCCTGGGTCACCACATAGAAAGCCACCGGCCAAACGCCCAGCAGGACTTTGCATGAATGAGAAATAAACTTCCATTGTGCTAAGCCTCTGAGGATTCAGGGTTTCACTATCACATTAGCTAGTGTTACCTTAATTACTACCAGCAGTTAAACAGCGGGTAAGTGTTGGTTATTATTACTGTTATCATTACTGTCATGAGTATTATTGGCTCTTTCTAGTACCGAAGCTAGAACCCTGTGCCTTGTTCTAGATGCTGAGCCATTATTTGGTGACCAAATACAGAAGAGACACCCTTTGTACCTTCCCTCCCCACTACCACCCTCCAAACCTGCCTTTTGCCAGGGTTAGCGGCAGGAACTAGCCAAAAAGCTCCTCAGAGATTACTCATTTCAAACATAGCAGTACCTCTTATCCGCTTACCCCTTCTTTATCCTCCTGCTGCTGACTAGAAATTATGACAAAAATATTGAACCAACCACGAGCCATTCCCTGTGCCCAAAACATTACATCTGTCCCTTACCTGCTTTAACATTCCCGGCACCACTCTACTCACTTTACAGATGACAGCATGAAGTCTCAGCGAAGTTACATAATTGGCTCCAATGCACCCAGCCACAAAGAGCTCAAGTCACAGCCGCGACCTAAGTGTGCCTGATTCCAAAGGGTTTTTGGTTTTTTTGTTTGTTTTGTTTTGTTTTGGAGATGGAGTCTCGCTCTGTCACCCAGTCTGGAGTGCAGTGGCACGATCTCGGCTCACTGCAACCTCTGCCTCCTGGGCTCAAGCAATTCTCCTGCCTCAGCCTCCTGAGTAGCTGGGATTACAGGTATGCGCCACCGCACCAAGCTAATTTTTTTATTTTTAGTAGAGACAGGGTTTCACTATGTTTGCCAGGCTGGTCTCAAACTCCTGACCTCAAGTGATCTACCTGTCTCGGCCTCCCAAAGTGCTGGGATTGCAGGCATGAGCCACCACGCCCAGCCCAGAGTTTTAAATAATAACAGCAAGCTGGGTGATCCCAACACTTTGGGAGGCTGAGGTAGGAGGACTGCTTGAGCCCAGGAGTTTGAGACCAGCCCTGGCAACATAGTGAGACTCCATCTCTACCAAAAAATACAAAAAAACTGGCCTGGCATGGTGGCATATTTCTCCTGTAGTCCCAGTTTCTTGAGAGGCTGAGGCAGGAGGATTGCTTGAGCCTGGAAGGTTGAGGCTGCAATGAGCTACGGTTGTGTCACTGCACTCTAGCCCGGGTGAAAGAGCAAGACCCTGTCTCAAATAAACAAAAACAGTAACAGCAATGACTGCCATCCTGCAGCGCCTGCTGTGTGCCTGGCACCACCCCAGGACTCCGATGTGTATTACATAAGCCACTGCCTGGACTGCTCAGATGGCTCCCCAAGGGTCTCTCTGCTTCGCTGCTCATCCCCTCACCCCACTCAATTTCACACAGTAGAGGTCATACCCCTCCCCTGCCCAAAGCCCTCTACTAGCTCTTACCGCACCTAAAATGAAGTTCAAAGTCCTTCCATGGCTCACAGCGCCCACCAGATCTGACCCCACCCCATTTCTCCCACCTCATCTCCTTCTCTCTAGCCCTCGTTCATGGCCCTTTTTGTTTTGTTTTGTTTTGTTTTGTTTTTTGTTTTTTGTTTTGAGGCAGAGTCTTAATCTGTTGCCCAGACTGAGTGCAGTGGTGCACGATCACGGCTCACTGCAACCTCCGCCTCCTGGGTTCAAGCGATTCTTCTACCTCAGCCTCCTGAGTAGCTGGGATTACATGCATGCACCACCACGCCCAGCTAATTTTTGTATTTTTAGTAGAGATGAGGTTTCACCATATTGGCCAGGCTGGTCTTAAATTCCTGACCTCAAGTGACCCACCCACCATGGCCTCCCAAAGCACTGTGATTACAGGCGTGAGCCACCACACCCGGCTGCTCACGGCCTTTTTGATTCCTCAAACACCAGGCATGCTCCCACCGCAGGGCCTTTGCACTGCCATTTTCTCTGCCTGGGACGCTCTCCCCCCTTCCTTTGCACAACTCACTGCTGCTTGTCAGCCGGATTTTGGCTCAAAAATATCACCTTCTGAGGGAGCTACCCCTGACTCCCAGCTAAAGACGTCCCTCCAGTGGCTGTTCCGTGTTCTCCAACATGTATGTTGTCTGTCTCCTTTTTTTTTTTTTTTTCCTTTGAGACAGGGTCTTGCTCTGTTGTCCAGGCTGGAGTGCAGTGGCAAAATTATGGCTCACTGCAGCCTCGACCTCCTGCACTTAAGGGATCCTCCCACCTCAGCCTCCTGAGTAGCTGGGACCACAGGTGCGTGCCACCACGCCTGGCTAATTTTTTTTTTTTTTTTTGAGACGGAGTCTTGCTCTGTCGCCCAGGCTGGAGTGCAGTGGCCAGATCTCAGCTCACTGCAAGCTCCGCCTCCCGGGTTCACGCCATTCTCCTGCCTCAGCCTCCCGAGTAGCTGGGACTACAGGCGCCCGCCACCTCGCCCGGCTAGTTTTTTGTATTATTTTTTTTAGTAGAGACGGGGTTTCACCGTGTTAGCCAGGATGGTCTCGATCTCCTGACCTCGTGATCCGCCCGTCTCGGCCTCCCAAAGTGCTGGGATTACAGGCTTGAGCCACCGCGCCCGGCCACCTGGCTAATTTTTTACTTGTTGCAGAGATGAGATGTTGCCCAGGCTAGTCTCCAACTCCTGGGCTCAAGCGGTCCTCCCACCTCAGCCTCCCAAAGTGCCAGGTTGGCTTAGTTCACTGCCACTTCCACAGTGCATGGGCTAAGGCCAAAGCTCCACGAGGAGCTGCTGAATGAATTAATGAATGCGAAGAGCGAAGTAATAATGTAGGATGTTAAATGGAAAAAGAAATGATTCCCGTTGGCTCTGGCTGGAGTCATGTTGGGCCAAAGATGGTGTCAGCCACAGACGGGGATCACGGAAGGACACCAGCGAACACATCCTGCATCTGCCGCATCCCAGAAGTTCAGGGTGAAAACCAGGCAGTGACCCCCACAGGGGCCACCTGGGTGGAAAGGGGGCCTCCCCTCCAAGGGCTGAGAGAAAGACTGGGGAGGGGAGGGTTAAGTCAGGCAAATGTGCGCGGGTGGGGAGCCTCCCAGATCCAGGGGTTGAGTCCTGCAGTCCTGCCTGAATCCCGCTGGCCTCAGCTCCCGCCACAATATCTGTTTATTAAGCACCTGCTGTGAGCCCAGCTAAAGAAAACAGAAATCTCTGTTTTCTGGCGTAAACAGACAGATGGAACCGTGAAGGCCCCCTCCCCAGGGTCCCCATTCCCCATTCAATCGTCTTCCCGAGGGAGCTGTGAGCTGGTCACCAGAGGGGCAGACATCCGCCCCAGCACGGTCTTCAGACTTAGGTTTGTGTGAAAATCAGGAGGGCGCTCGTTCAAAATGCCCACTCCAGAGGCGCTGCCGGGCCCAGGGGCCTGAGGCCGCATGATGAGAGGCGCAAGGGCTGCAGGGCCCCATCCCCGCACAGCATCTGGCGGCCCTGCCTTCGTGGCCAGCCCAACTGCGCACTCTGGGCCTCAGTTTCCCCATCTGCACAATCGAGATGCTTCCGACTCGGCAGGCCTACAGTGAAGACGAAACCGGGTCCCACACGAGGAGGGCAGTACAGAGCGGGACCCGCACGCAGGAGCTGCAGAGGGCATATGCGGGGGACAGCTGCCGTCGCAAGCGCCAATCACCGCACAGAAAGCCAATCACCGAGATGATTCTTGCCAAGGAAGGTGCTTTAATAGGGTGCTGCAGTGGGGGAGATGAGAACTCAGTCTCAAATCCATCTCCCTGGCCAACCAAAACCAGAGGTTTAGATGGCAGGGAAGAAATGTAACAATGTGTAAGAAAACAGGAACTAGGGAGGAGCAAGGAAGCAATCATGATGAAGGAGGGGTCCCAGCATCTCATTGTCTGGATGAATATCAGTTCTTTGATAGCTTTCTTGAGAGGCTGTTTCCTGAGGAAGGAACTCAGATAAAACAAATATTAAGTTTCAAGCTTTAAGACCAGAAAGATCCATTCCTAGGTTTATCCAAAAAAGCTACATATGGGACTATTGGGTGGTTTTCAGACCAAGAAAGAAAAAGATTATGCAGACCAAAGTCTGAAGTTAACCAAAGAAAAAACATAATTTTCTGACCAATAGGATGTATGGGGCCAGAGAATGACCATGCTATAAAAGAACTGTTTTTTGTCCTGAGCATAGGGGAATGATGAAGTTGCATCAATTAAGATGGAATTAAGCTACAGATGGGGAAAAATCTGGATTTTGGTTCAGAGTCCTGAGGTCTTCCTCAAATGTCTCTTTCCTTGAAAGAGGAACCCTGTCTTGGTTTCTGCATCTCTTTGAGTCCTTTCGGAGGTTGGGGATGTCAAGGTCTTGGTGCTTGGCCCCCTCTAACCCTGAGTACCCCCCTCCTGCAGGGCAACCTGGCCCAGTACCCAGGCCCCAGCTCCGGCGACCATTTCCCCCTACTTTGCTCCTAGCAAAGGCCATTTCTAGGTCAGTTGTGAGGTACAGGCAGGACGGGGCAACTTGTTCTGAGATTTTTGGCCCTGGAAGGCTTGGGGCCCTGTGTTCCTGCGGAACCGCTGTCTCCCTCTTTTGGAGAAAGCAGGGAGGAAATGACCTGTGTAGAGGGAATCGAGGGCTGCACCTGCATGGAGGAGCTGAGGCAAGCAGGGCAGTTCCGGTCTGTCAATATAAAGGACATTTGTCATCCAAGAGGTTGGGCTGTTGTTATTAATTTTTAATTTTGTCAATACAAACTGAAGGGAAATGTTCTGCTTACTTGTAGGAACCTCACAAGACCTCCCATCTTATATTCCAGGGAGGATTGCTGTGTATTACAGGAACACATAGGTGAGACTGCTGTTCTGACCTGCAGGCCTCGATGCCCTGCACAGGGGCACCAGAGCACCGGCAAAGCCCTTCCCATACAAAGAGCAAGTGTGTTATGTCTACAACCCAAGGGCACCAGTTCCAAGTACAATTTCTACTTGGCTCTATGAGCTGAGTACACGTTCACCCCAGCACAGAAATTCTACAAACTCCCATGAATGCTATAGTGAAAAGCAGGGGCTGGCCAGGTGTGATGGATAACACCTGTAATCCCAGCACTTTAGAAGGCCGAGGCAGGGCAGATCATTCAAGTTCAGGAGTTGGAGACCAATCTGGGCAACATGGTGAAACTTCAACTCTTAAAAAAACAAAACCACCACCACAACAACAGAAACAAGAACAGAAATGAGCTGGCTGTGGTGACTCGTGCCTCTGCTACTCCAGAGACTGAGGTGGGAGGATCGCTTGAAGGAAGATGCCACCAGATACAGTGAGACTCTGTCTCAGGGAAAAAGACAAACAAACAAAAAGAGGCTGTGTAAGAGGTGACTCTGGGGACAGTGGAAAAACACTAAGGTTTTCAAGTGGTGTTAAAAGCCAGTAGGCCTTGGGGACCATTGAGCAATCCACACAACAGGGAAGCCTAGATCCCTGAGCTCCGCCTGCCCACAGCACTGCAGCTAACCTGAGAGCGAAATGCATTTCAATTTAGATCAGGGAAGTCCTTTATAATACTCTTAATTCACGTTTCAGTGAAGCGATATGCACAACGGTAGGCTCCCCTCTTCCTGTGGGTTTGGGTTTTACCTCGAAAGGGGCTGTCAGAACAGAAGTTTCAGAGAAGGGGCCAGAGCCCTGGGGACTTTCCTCAGGTGATGGTGATGGAAGAAGAGGCACGGCACGACAGGAAGGCTCAGGTAAGAAAGACCATGCAGGTGCAGGGGCAGGAGGAAAGGAGCAGTTGGAGGCAAAAGAGACAAAGCCTCCTCAGTAATTCTCAACTCAGAAAACGTGTCAGTTTACCTCCTTCAGCTTGCTTCCTCAATGGAGACAATTTTCTCAGTTCTTTTAGAAATTTTAGAAATTTAGAAATTTCTAGGTCTCATTGGAAGGAAGTCTCCCATTTAATTTGTCTAGTTCTAAAACCAAATTTATCTCTCTTTTTTTGAGACAGGGTCTCACTATGTCACCCAGACTGGAGTGCATGGTGTGATCTCGGCTCACTGCACTCACTGCTTGCTGCATGACAGCCAGTAAGTCAAGGGATGAGGTGTAGGGGCAGGGAAGGTGACTTTATTCCAGAGAGCCACCAAACTGAACAGATGGTGAACTAATATCCTAAGAAACCATCTTAAATTAATACGATTTTCAGGCTCCTTATACGTTAGCAAAGGGAGGAAGAAGGAGGTGGTTGACGTGAAGAGGTCTGACAGTGACAGACTTATGGGCTGCAGTGAGAGCCCAAGGGGATGGTAAAAATTCTTTGTCTTTTGTCAGGTCACACTGCTCTTATAAATCTTCAACATAACACTGTTACTTGTGTATACCACCTCTCTGCCTTCTCAGGAGTTAGTCTGGGGAAGGGATTATTACCATCTGTGCTTTAAAGTTAAACTGTAAGCTAAATCCCTCCCACAGATAGCTTGGCCTATGTGCAGAAATAAGAAAAAGCCGTTAGCCTGAAAGATATCACCACAGGGTAGGAAGGATTAGGAGCAAAATGCAGTTATTCATGCTAGGCCTCCTTTTCATTGTTATATATTTAATTTATTTGAACTCATAATTTTAATTTTTCATACTTTTTTTTTTTTTTTTTTTTGGAGACAGTCTTACTCTGTCACCTCCCAGGATGGAGTGCAGTGGCACGATCTTGGCTCACTACAACCTCTGCCTTCCAGGTTCAAGCGATTCTCCTGCCTCAGCCTTCTGAGTAGGTGGGATTACAGGAGCCCACCACCATGCCAGGCTAATTTTTGTATTTTTAGTAAAGACAGGGTTTCACCATGTTTTCCAGGCTGATCTCAAACTCCTGACCTCGGGCTCCCAAGTTCTGAGATTACAGGCATAAGTCACCATGCCCAGCCTAACCAAGATTATTAAACCATTCGAATTTGTCAAAAGAGTCACACTGATTTTTTAAAAATAATGTAATGGGCTGGGTGCGGTGGCTCACACCTGTAAACCCAGCACTTTGGGAAGCCATACCGTGCAGATCACGAGGTCAGGAGTTGGAGACCAGCCTGACCAACATGGTGAAACCCCATGTCTATTAAAAATACAAAAATTATCCGGGTGTGGTGGTGTGCACCTATCAACCCAGCTACTCAGAAAGCTGAGGCAGGAGAATCGCTTTAACTCGGGAGGCAGAGGTTGCAGTAAGCCGACACCGCACACTGCACTCGTCTAGGTGAGAGAGTGAGACTCCAACTCAATAAATGACACTCCAACTCAATAAATAAATAAATAAATAAAATAATAACATAATGAACTTGTTCATCTCTTTATACATTAAATATTTACATTATTTAAATTGTTCAAAAGCATCAAAAATTCCTCTCTGCTATCAACTTCATTTCGTTTATTTTATTGTACCAAACTATGAAGACCATTACTTTAATCTACAGCTAAATCTATTATTTTTTCATGTTAGAAATTCAACAAGAAAATTTTTCCCTATTGAAACTTCACATTTCACGCATAAGTAGGCTGGGCAAGGTGGCTCACACCTGTAATCCCAGCACTTTGGGAGACCAAGACAGGTGCATCACTTGAGGTCACAAGTTTGAGAACAGCCTGGCTAACATGGTGAAAACCCATCTCTACTAAAAATATAAAAATTAGCTGGGCGTGGTGGCATGCACCTGTAATGCCAGCTACTCTGGAGGCTGAGGCAGGCAAATAGCTTCAACATGGGAGGCGGAGCTTGCAGTGAGCTGAGATCGCACCACTGCACTCCAGCCTGGGCTACAGAGCAAGACGCTATCTCAAAAATAAATAAATAGGCCGGGCGCGGTGGCTCAAGCCTGTAATCCCAGCCCTTTGGGAGGCCGAGGCGGGCGGAACACGAGGTCAGGAGATCAAGACCATCCTGGCTAACATGGTGAAACCCCATCTCTACTAAAAGTACAAAAAATTAACCCGGCGTGGTGGCGGGCGCCTGTAGTCCCAGCTACTCAGGAGGCTGAGGCAGGAGAATGGCGTGAACCGGGAGGCGGAGCTTGCAGTGAGCCGAGATGGCGCCACTGCACTCCAGCCTGGGCGACAGAGCGAGACTCCGTCTCAAAAAAAAAAAAAAAAAATTGGTAGAGACGGGGGTTTCACTATGTTGCCCAGGCTGATCTCCAACTCCTAACCTAAATTGATCCTCCCTCCTCAGCCTCCTAAAATGCTGGGATTGCAGATATGAGCCACCATACCTGGTTTCATTTACTTATTTTAATTTTATTTAAGTCATTATTATTATTATTGTTCCTAAGATAATTGGGGCAGTGACTCCTTTAACATTTTGGAGACCTAATTTTTCTATTCACTTCACTGAAAGAGTATGGCAATTTATTTCATGAGAAAATATCCTGTATTTATAAAGCAGGAAAATTCCTTCCACCAAACTAGGGGGCATTCTCAAGAAACCAATAGTGCTAAGTAACATCACTTCAGGTGAAAAGAGAGGCAATGGTATCTATCAACAATGTTTATCAGTGAAGGAAATAAACTGAAAAAATATGAACATCATTAGATCCTTGGAGGGCCTTCATTGCTGAAAATCTGAGTAATATTGTGATACCCTTTTGAGTCGGGCAGGACATTCTCTTTCTAGGGCATGTAACAGTGGGTGAATAGTTTCTTTTCATTCATTTTCATTAAGGGCTGAACTTCCTTAATGTTCCGGAGATTATTAAATTTGATTTGTATGATTGTGAAAAGTGCTTATATTGCTGATTCCATTGCTTTTATGTGATCATATAAATCTTTTCTCTCCTTTGTGTAGTGTGGTTTAAACTTAATCCTTAAAGGACATGTATTTGAATTTTTTAGCTGGTTAGAAACCTGAATACACCAATCAAAGAAAACTGCTCCTTACATGCTACAGATTTAGTTTTCTTCCTGTACTAAGATGTCTTTTAGATATAGTAAATTTATTCAAGCCAAGAGCTCCTTTGGAACAAAGTTGGGTGGGAGGGGGGACATTGAGTAGTAACATCACTCTTGTAATAGAGATGCCACTCTTGCAGATATTGACAACCATTAGGCCCATAAAATTTTTACCAAATATTGGAAAGACAAGATCTGAACAACTTATCATTGCTGCAGTCTCAAGTATCAGGAAATGCCATTATTCTCAGGACAATAACAGACCAGATTAGCTGTCATGTATCACCAAACAGGGACTAGATCCTTGTCAACACGACCCAACAGAGACTGTCCCCAGAAATTCACTTCATAACCTCAAAACCAAAAACCCACACTGATGGCAAAAAATAATGATGCAACAATGAGAGAGAGAGAGACGTGTTCTATAGCCATTCTTGGTAAAAGTCAAAGAGCTCAATTTCTGCTCATGATACTTAATAGAACATAGGGAACCCGAGCCAATAGCTCAGTGGGTTCAGATCTGCACCAAGTGCCTTTTTTTTTTAGACAGACTCTCACTCTGTTGCCCAGGCTGGGGTGCAGTGGCACGATCACTGCAACCTCCGCGTCCCGGGTTCAAGCGATTCTCCTGCCTCAGCCTCCCGAGTAGTTGCGATTACAGACACACACTATCACAAAACCAATTAGATACTTGTGGGAGTTAAAATGAGATGAATTTACAGTGTCATTTGAGAAGGGGTATTAAGGAATCTGCCAGGGTACTGACCCGTGTCAGGTGTAAACCGCAGGTTGAGCGAGAGCTAAGTATTTTATGTCCATGAAGGTGATAAGCGAGGGCCTGAAGAGAGACGGACAGGGGAGGACACTGGAACCAGAAATAGGAAAGGGCTGCTTGGAGGTGGGAAGGATGGGTCGGGGTGCTATCTAGAAAGTTGCCTGGCAATGGATCTAGGATGTGTAAGCGAGACATCAAACAAGAAGCTGTCGCTTAAATAAAGTCTGAAGAAAGACAAGATACGTAAACGGCAGGAGATAGTAGGAAACTGGACCCGGCTCCACATAAAACATCCCGCCTTATACTTCAGGGAGGATCGCAGCGCATTTAGGTGAAGACAGGTGAGACTGCGGTTCTGACCTGCGGTCCTGGATGAATATGCGCTAGGGCACCTGGGCGCCGGCAGAGCCGTTCGCCTACGCAAAGTAAGCGTGTTATGTCTACAACCCAACGGGGACAGTAGAGCCACAAAGGCCCTAATTTCTTTCCAAAGAACAGCGCCCCTCTGCGTAGTTTCTACCTGGCTCTAGGAGGTGAGAACACATTCCCCGCTAGCACAGAAATCCTGGAAACTCCTGTGAGGGCTGCGGTTACAAGCAGAGGCTGTGTAAAAGGTGACTGGGGGAAAATTTTCACAGAGCATGATAACCCAAGAGACTGGAGACCTTGGACCAATCTCTGCAAAAAGCAGGCCCTCGTAAAAAGGGAAGAGCTCTGCGGCCTTCGCGATAGTTAACTTGTGTTATAAAGGATGATGCTTTTTCGCCTACGGCAAAGAGATGACAAGTTACTTCCTATTCCAAGACTTCCACCATAAGAATCAAACAACAAAAGACGCCACCGGCAGTAATAACCAGGACAACGAAATACAAGCCCTTACTACACAACCTATTTTTTAAAACCACCAAATATCAGGGGAAAGCGCGAACGCAGTCCCCCACTACCACAAATTATGCAGTCGAGTTTCCCACATTTGGGGAAATCGCAGGGGTCAGCACATCCGGAGTGCAATGGATAAGCCTCGCCCTGGGAAAACCACCTTCGTGATCATGGTATCTCCCCTGCCAGGTAAGTATGAGTGCCTACACCTCTGCCCCGCCACAGCCTCATACGCCTCACCCTTTACACTCACGGTCACTTGCCACGCGCACTCCCGAGCCCTTCTAGCCCTGACACACAGCTGGGCTTCTCAAGTCCTACCAACGGTCCTGAACCCGCTCCACGGCATGGAAACTCCTTCGTGCCGAAGCAGCAGGTGGCGAAGAAGCAGCCCTTTGCGCTGCCTCATCTACATAGAAGTCGCCTTATCCGTGATGTCAGCGACAGGGCCCTGCCCAGTCCCCGTCTGCCTTTCTGCCACTCAGCCGCCCAATCCGCTGCAGGAGCGGGCAGGGGGAAGTGACGTCTGCCTCTCCCTTTTTCCCTCCCGCCCCGGCATCTGTTCTCTCCCAAAGAAGCAGGTCCGTAGCCTGTGTTGCGGAGCAACCTTTCCGCGGCCAGATGGATCCTGGGCACCCTTCTTCAAATAATGGCTTTTAATTCGCAAAAACTCCTGTGCGCAACGTTTAGGATTACAAAAGAAACCGGTTCTCTTCACATCCTTATCCTTGTGATGTAGCATTCCGCTTGAAATTGGAAGCCGTTTACTATCAGAGAGAAACCGTATTTATGAAAGTAAAGAGGCAGGTCAGATGACTGCAAACCAGCCTTCCTTACTGGTTTTATCACTGGTAATGTTATAAAGACAGTTGTCCAGTTTCATGAATCTTGTTGCTTGTTTTCCAAATTCAGGATTGTAGAAAACTGTGCTGCCCCAGAAGAGATGGTTGGACACTCTCAAGCGTGGCGTTGGACTTTGTCATCTCTTGGGCAGCCATCTCCAGACCTTAGCCCTTACCTTGTGTTAGTTTTTTATATTCTGCAAAGACAAAACCAAAATAATCCAAATTTGACACAACTACCCGGGATACATCTTATTTGAGATGTTTAACAAATGCCTGGATCATCTTTTCTTACATATTACGCAGCAAACACTGTGAAGTAAGCAAAGTTGGAATGGCCAAGTCAAAGACTATTTGAATATTTACAAGTAGATTTCAAACAGGAGTAATACAGGGTGGTCACAGGATAACAAATTCTAGGCAGTAGATTTAGATGACTTAAGGCTGTGGGCTCATAAAAGGCTGGAAAACCAGGGTGTGGACCAAGCTGGCTGAGACTGACTGGACCCAATGTGGTGCTGGATTGGACGGAAGTTTTACCTAGACCGTCATTATATGCTCATTAACATACTAAATCACACACCCACCAGTGCCATGACGGCTCTGAGACCATTATTTGATGTAAAAATGGATGGCACCAGATTTCCGAGAAATCTCCACCTTTACCCGGGAATTTTCATGAATATTCCACTCCTTGGTTAAAGAAACCCATCAAGATGAAACCCCACAACCTATTGTTCTCTCTCCGGTATACCCAAATTCCCCTTTCTTGAGTGTGTACTTTTTGCTTTGCAATAAATCTCTTCTTTCACTATTTGCTGACTCATCCTTCACTTCATTCTTCAGGTGATGTCAAGAGCATGGACACCACAGCTGGGGTCGAGATCCCCCCCAGTTTCTGGGGATGTCCCACAGCCCACCAGTATCAGATTCTATTCCATTGCTCAAATCACAAAACATGGAGTGGAGAGTTCTCCTTGGAGATCATAAAGTAAAGATTCTGTGGCATGGTGGCCAGTTTAGTCACTGGAAGGCATGGCAGAATATTGAAAATGAGGGATTAGGTGACAGTGTAGTAACTGCTGAATACTAAATACTGGATCCAGGCCCCATTCCCTGGAGATTCACAGGGAGACACATTGTCCAGGCAGTAGTGGAGAAATACTTTCTGGGTATCTGACCAGCCTTTGTGGAAAGAACTGGCACCATCCTGCAGATGTAACCGCCTGATGGGTTCTTCCTGCCTAATGTACACACAAAATCAATTCATGGAGACCATGGCATTGCAGTAAAGAGTTTCATTGACACAGGCCAGCCACGACATGTGGGAGAGAGAGTTGTTACCCAAATCAATCTCACTGAAAGCCTGGAGGCAATGGGTGTTTCAGATAGTTTGGTGGGGAGGGGGCTGGGGCTTGGGCGGTGCTGATTGTTGGGGATGAAATCACAGGGATGTGGAAAATGGCCCTCCTGCATTCAGTCGGCTTCTGGGTGGGGGCTAAGGGACTGGTTGATTTTCAGGCCAAATGGTGCCATCCAGTAGTCAGAAATGCAAAAGCCTGAAAAGACAACTCAAGAGGCCAATCTTAGGTTCTACAATAGCGATGTTCTTCACAGCAGTCATTGGGGAAGCTGCAAATCTTGCGACCTGTGGAATAATGGCTGGTAATTATTTAACGAGGCATACATCTTAGTAGAATTCAGGCCTCTTTCATCCTTCTAACTTGGTGGCCTTTCATGAGTTTTACAGGGGTAATTTAGTTTTGGGGAAGGTTATCATTTACACCAACCTTTTTGACTGTCCCCAACCTTTTTGGCACCAGGGACTGGTTTCACAGAAGACAGTTTTTTCACGGAAGGGGGTGGTGGATGGTTTCCGGATGAAACTGTCCCACCTTAGGTCATCAGGCATTAGTCACAGTCTCATAAGGAGTGCGCAATCTGGATCCCTCACATGCGCAGTTCCCAATAGGGTCCGAGCTCCGATGAGCATCTAATGCTGATGCAGATCTGACAAGAGGCGGAGCTCAGGTGGTAATGCTTGAAGGCCTGCAGCTCACCTCCTGCTGTTCGGCTGGGTTCCTAACAGGCCATGGACCCAGTACCTGTCCTGTGGCCCTGGGGGTTGGGGACTGCTGATTTAAACTATAAACTCAATTTTTCCCAAAGACAGCTTGGGAGAAATTGCACAGGAGTAAGCAAAGCCAGCTAACCTGTGAGGCTAGAACCAAGATGGGGCCAGCCATGTCAGCTTTCTCTTATTGTCATAATTTTGCAAAGGTAGTTTTTGAGGGACTACACTGGACACTTGTTAAAAACATGAGACAGATTTTATTGTATGTACTACAATAGGCAAGATAGACCACCAAAGAACTGAGCTCAACCTGAAATACAGCAGGAGGAGTTGAAGATTATAGCCAACTGGCAAGATAAGAAAGTCAGTGGATGGAAAATTACTAAGAGGAACTTGATTAGCTATCAAAAGTGGTTGGGAGGACTCCTGCTAAACTAGACTCAACAGTATTCTTTTCTAAAACTGGACTTGGCAGGCCAAGAACTAACAGAGAAAAGGGCTCAGAGGAAACTACTGAGGTGTGGTGAAAGATGGAGTCCTTGTCAACTCTACACTGAAGCTTCTGCAAATAAACAAAGACCAATTAAATGGAAAAAGCAAAGGCCATTTATTCCGAGCTTGCTATACCAGGGAGTCAGTCACTGTGACTTGTGTTTTGGCAGAGACTTGAAGGCAGTCAGGAGGGTGGGAAAGCTTTTTAAAAAGAAAGGCTTCAGGTACGCTTGGACTGGAGGCTGTCAGCATGGTGAAGCTGTAGATAGATGAAGGAAATCAAAATATTTTACCCCAGAATGTATTTATTTGGCATATTTTAAGATGGCTGTCAGAGAGCCAGCAAACAGAATTAACTCTGCAAAACTGTCTTTTGTAGGAGAAGTTTACACCTGCAGAGAATCTTCATTAATCCAGCCTTACCTTGTCAGGATTGAGAAACAAAAATAAGCCCTAGGCCCTACAACCAACTGAACGGACTTTTTATAGAGAAGGTTCTACTGCATGGGGAATATTTATATATATGCAACAAAAGGTATTTGCCACCACACATACATCTCCCTGCTCAGCTAAATATATCATCTAAAGTCATGTGATTGTCTAGTACAACCTTAGCCAGTGAATAAATAGCTTTTTATTGAGCTGCAAAAGAGGCCGCAGTTTCATCAGCAATGTATTTCTTTCTTTTTCTTTCACAGACAGTGTCTGGCCCTGTGGCCCAGACTGGAGAGCAGTGGCACCATCATACCTCACTGCAGCCTCGAACTCCTGTACTTAAGTGATCCTCTTGCCTCAACCCCCGAGTCACTGGGATTACAGGCCAGAGCCACCATGCCTGGTTTTCATCAGCAATGTTTCCTGAAGTTACAGAAAGATTTGTAATCCTGGGAGGAAACACTCCCTTGAAGCAAAGGTGTTCACTCCCCAAAAATGCAAGGAGCTATCTTCTTGATAGCCAGGCAGATAATTCTCAGGTTTTGCCCCACAGAATCTCTATCTAAAATAGCACAGTGGTCATGCCTAGTGAAAAGTTTGAGGGAAGTCGCCCAATGTTGGGTTTTTCAGAGCTATATACATACATATCCTAAAGGCCACTGTCCCTTCATCATTCCATGCTGTTAGACATTTATAGGGCCATGGATGGTGATCTCCTACAGACTAAAATAAATGCTGTTGCAGAACAGGTAAGTGTACTACAATTTGAGTACATCAGCTTTTGGGCATTTTAAACCATGGGTCAGACATGTTAGAGCGAGAGGGCAGGTTGATAGCAAGAGGGAGTGTTTTAGCAAGAAGGGGTGTTTTAATTTTCCAATAGCAAAGTGATGTTTGCCACTGTCATTTCAGAGTGAGGGGATAATTTGTTGTTGTTTGGTTTTGTGGATTTTTTCATTTGTTTGTTTGTTTTTGAGACAAGGTCTCATTGTCACCCAGGCTGGACTGCAGTGGCATGATCAGGATTTACTTCTGCCTTGACCTCATGAATTCAAGCAAACCTCCTTTCTAATCCTCCCGAGTATCTGGGACTACAGGCACGTGACATCACACCCTGGGGTGTGAACTGGGATTTGATGTTTTCAGTCGGCTCCCTAATGGAATAGGTTCCCTTACTATTCTAGAATACAGATTCTCTTCATGATTGTCATTCTCATGTACGTTATATTTCTACTACTCTGCTAATTTTTTCTTCTTTCTTTTGTTCTTTTTGAGACAGAGTCTCCCTCTGTCACCCAGGCTGTATTACAATGGCAGGATCTCAGCTAACTGCAACCTCCGCCTCCCAGGTTCAAGTGATTCTTTTGCTTCAGCCTCCTGAGTAGCCACCTGGCTAATTTTTGTATTTTTAGTCAAGACAGGGTTTCACCATGTTGGCAGGCTGGTCTCGAACTCATGACCTCAAGTGTTCCACTCGACTCGGCCTCCCAAAGTGCTGGGATTACAGGCATGAGCTACCATGCCTGGCTCTCAAACCATTTTAAGTAAGCAAAGACAGATTTGTCTGGCTTTTTAGTACATTGCTGAATTATCCTCCAATTTGCATTTTTAGGAAGGACCTGGGGAATGGCAACATGGAGATATTTGGCTAAAACGTGAACATTTCATGTTCTGCTTCAGTCTCTGTTTTTTTTTTTTTTTTTTTTTTTTGAGGTGGAGTCTCGCTCCTCGCCCAGGCTGGAGTACAGTAGCGCGATCTCAGCTCACTGCAAGCTCCGCCTGCCGGGTTCACGCCATTCTCCTGCCTCAGCCTCCCGAGTATGGAACTATAGGCGGCCGTCACCACGCCTGGCTAATTTTTTGTAGTTTTAGTAGAGACGGGGTTTCACTGTGCTCGCCAGGATGGTCTCCATCTCTTGACCTCGTGATCCGCCCTCCTCAGCCTCCCTAAAGTGCTGGGATTACAGGCGTGAGCCACTGCGCCCAGTCCTGCTTCAGTCTCTTTGAAAATCCTTCCAATTTGCCTTTTGCAACCAGTTAGTGGCCTTGCCTTCTTCACCAGCATGGGAATTAATTGATAAGGTCAGAATATTTGGGCTCAAAGGTTTCAACAGTTAAGTCAAATTTTCTGCCAAAGCCTGGAGGATCTTGGAGCCTGCTTTAGAAACAGAAGAGTGAAATGTATTTAAATTTAGATCAGGGAAGTCCTTTGTAATATTCTCAATTCACGTTTTGGTGAAGCGGTATGCACAATGATAGGCTCCCCTCTTCCTGTGGTTTTTTGTACTTTTTTTTTTTTTTTTTTTTGAGACAGAGTCTTACTCTGTCACCCCCCAGGCTGGAGTGCAGTGGCACGATCTTCCTCACTGCAACCTCTGCCTCCCGGTTCAAGCGATTCTCCTGCCTCAGCCTTCTAAGTAGCTGGGATTACAGGAGTCTGCCACCATGCTCGGCTAATTTTTGTAGTTTTAGTAAGGACAGGGTTTCACCATGTTGACCAGGCTGGTCTCGAACTCCTGACCTTGGGCTCCCAAAGTGCTGGGATTACAGGCATGTGCCACCACACCCAGCCTAACCAAGATTGTTAAACCATTCTAATTTGTCAAAAGAGTCACACTGACTTTTTACAAAATAATGTAATGGGCCAGGTGCGGTGGCTCACACCTGTAGTCCCAGCACTTTGGGAAGTTGTAGCAGGAGGATCACGAGGTCAGGAGTTCGAGACCAGTCTGACCAACAAGGTGAAACCGCATGTCTACTAAAAATACAAAAATTAGCCAGGCGTGGTGGCGTGTGCCTGTAATCCCAGCTTCTTAGGAGGCTGAGGCAGGAGAATCGCTGGAACCCGGGAGGCAGAGGTTGCAGTGAGCCGAGATTGCACCACTGCACTCCAGCCTAGGCAACAGAGTGAGACTCCATCTCAAAATATAAATAAATAAATAAATAAATAAATAAATAATAACGTAATGAACTTTTTCATATCTTTATATATTAAATATTTACATTATCTAAATTGTTCAAAAGAATCAAAAAATTCCTCTTTGCTATCAACTTCATTTCATTTGTTGTAACAAACTATCGAGACCATTAATTTAATCTACAGCTAACTCTATTATTTTTTCATGTTAGAAATTCAACAAGAAAATGTTTCCCTAATGAAACCTTCCATCTCAAGCATAAGTAGGCTGGGCGAGGTGGCTCACAAATGTAATCTCAGCACTTTGGGAGGCCGAGACAGGTGCATCAGCGGAGGTTAGGAGTTTGAGACCAGCCTGGCTAACATGACGAAACCCCATCTCTACTAAAAATATAAAAATTGGCTGGGCGTGGTGGCGTGTGCCTTTAATCCCAGCTACTCTGGAGGCTGAGGCAGGCAATAGCTTCAACCTGGGAGGCAGAGCTTGCAGTGAGCTCAGATCGCACCACTGCACTCTAGCCTGGGCTACAGGGCAAGACGCTGTCTCAAAAACAAATAAATAAATAAGCATAAGTAGTAAAAAAATATATAAAATAAAAAATAAGGCACAGGGTCTTGCTCTGTTATCCAGGCTAGAGTGAAGCAGGGCAATCATAGCTGACCAAATTGGAACTTCTGGGCTCAGGAAATCCTCCTGGCTCAGCTTCACTTGTATTTTTTTAGAGACGACGTGTTGCCCTGTTGCCGAGGCTGGTCTCCAACTGCTGGCCTAAAGCAATCCTTCCACCTCAGCCTGTTGACTTGCTGGGAGTACAGATGCAAGACATGCAGCCTAGCATTCTACTAAAACAATTTTCAACAAATTCTTAATTGTCTTTCTTTTTCTTTTTCTTTCTTTTTTTTTTTGAGACGGAGTCTCGCTCTGTCGCCCAGGCTGGAGTGCAGTGGCACGACTTGGCTCACTGCAACCTCCGAGTCCCGGGTTCAAGCAATTCTCCTGCCTCAGCCTCCCGAGTAGCTGAGATTACAGGCATGTGCCACCATACCCAGCTAATGTTGTATTTTTAGTAGAGACAGGGTTTCACCATATAGGCCAGGCTGGTCTCGAACTCCCGACCTCGTGATCCGCCCCCCCTCAGCCTCTCAGAAAGTGCTGGGATTACAGGCGTGAGCCGCCATGCCCGGCTTGAGCCGGGAGTCTCACTCTGTCACTCAGGCTGGAGGGCAGTGGCACAAGCATAGTTCCCTGCAGCCTGCCTCAGTCTCCCTAGTAGCTGAGATTAGAGTCATGCATCATCATGCCCTGCCAACTTTAAAAATTTAGCTAATACTTAAAAATTTGTAGAGACAGGGGTTTCACTCTGTTGCCCAGGCTGGTCTCCAACTCCTAACCTCAATTGATCCTCCCTCCTCAGCCTCCTAAAGTGCTGGGATTGCAGATATGAGCCACCATACCTGGCTTAATTTTCTTATTTTAATTTTATATAAGTAATTATTATTGTTCCTAAGATAATTGGGGCAGTGACTCCTTTAACATTTTAGAGACCTAATCTGTCTATTCACTTCACCGAAAGAGTATGGCAATTTGTTTCATGAGAAAATATCCTATATTTATAAAGCAGGAAAATTACTTCCACCAAACTAGGGGGCATTCTCAAGAAACCAATTGTGCTAAGTAACATCACTTCAGGTGAAAAGAGAGGCAATGGTATCTATTAACAATGTTTATCAGTGAAGGAAATAAACTGAAAAAATATGAACATCATTAGCTCCTTGGAGGGCCTTCATTGCTGAAAATCTGAGTAATATTGTGATACCCTTTCGAGTTGGGCAGAACATTCTCTTTCTAGGGCATGTAACAGTGGGTGAATAATTTCTTTTCATTCATTTTCATTAAGCACTGAACTTCCTTAATATTCTGGAGATTATTAAATTTGATTTGTATAGTTGTGAAAAGTGCTGATTCCATTGCTTGTATGTGATCATATAAATCTTTTCTCTCCTTTCTGTAGTGTGGTTTAAACTTAATCCTTAAAGGACATGTATTTGAATTTTTCAGCTGGTTAGAAACCTGAATACACCAATCAAAGAAAACTGCTCCTTACATGCTACAGATTTAGTTTCCTTCCTGTACTAAGATGTCTTTTAGATATAGTAAATTTGTTCAAGCCAAGAGCTCCTATGGAACGAAGTTGGGTGGGAGGGGGGACATTGAGTAGTAACATCACACTTGTAATAGAGATGCCACTCTTGCAGATATTGACAACTATTGGACCCATAATATTTTTACCAAACATTGGAAAGACAAGATCTGAACAACTTATCATTGCTGCAGTCTCAAGTATCAGGAAATACCATTATTCTCAGGACAATAAAGGGGCAATAAAAAAGACTCACAGACCAGATTAGCTGTCATGGTCAACAGGGACAAGGGTCAACGTGACCCAACAGAGACTGTACCCAGAAATTCACTGCATAACCTCAAAACCAAAAACCCACACTGATGGCAAAAAAATAATGATGCAACAATGTGTGTGTGAGAGACAGAGTCCTGTCCTATAGTCGTACTTAGTGGGTAAAAGCCAAAGAGCTCAATTTCTGCTCATGATACTTAATAGAACATGGGGAACAAGAGCCAATAGCTCAATGGGTTCAGATCTGCACCAAGTGCCTGTTGGATGCAGGATTGTACTGTCTCCAATAATGTGTCTCAGATGGACTAATTCTTTTTCCTTTTTTTTTTTTAGACAGAGTCTTGCTCTGTCACCCAGACTGGGGTGCAATGACGCGATCTCAGCTCACTGCAACCTCCGCCTCCCGGGTTCAAGGGATTCTCCTGCCTCAGCCTCCTGAGTAGTTGGGATTACAGACACAGACCATCACACCCGGCTATTTTTTTTTTTTTCATGCATTTTTAGTAGAGACGGAGTTTCACCATGTTGGTCAGGTTGATCTCGAACTCCTGACCTCAGTTGATCAGAAGTAGGTGAGGTCAGAAAACATACCCTGGGAGAGGCCGGCACAATGCTCAGAACCACCATCGCTAGCCCTGGGGTTTTCTTCTGTAGTGGAATTCATGTAGTGCAGGGACAAAACCAATCAGATACTTCTGGGAGTTAAAAAGAGATGCATTTACAGTGCAATTTGAGAAGGGGTATTAAGGAATTTGCCAGGGTACTGACCCGTGTCAGGTGTACACCGCAGGTTGAGAGAGGGCTAAATAGTTTCTGCGCATGAAGGTGATAAGCGAGGGCCTGAAGAAAGAGGGACACGGGAGGACACTGGCACCAGAAATAGGAAAGGGCTGCTTGGAGGTGGGAAGGATGGGTCGGGGTGCTATCTAGAAAGTTGCCTGGCAATGGATGTAGGATGTGTAAGCGAGACCTCAAACAAGAAGCTGTCGCTTAAATAAAGTCTGAAGAAAGACAAGATATGTAAACGGCAGGAGATAGTAGGAAACTGGACCCGGCTCCACACAAAACTTCCCGCCTTATACTTCAGGGAGGATCGCAGCGCATTTCGGCCAAGACAGGTTCTGACCTGCGGGCCTGGATGAATATGGGCTAGGGCAGCTGGGCACCGGCAGAGCCGTTTCCCTACGCAAAGTAAGCGTGTTATGTCTACAACCCAACGGGGACAGTAGAGCCCCAAAGGCCTTGCTTTCTTCCCAAAGAACAGCCCCCGTCTACGTAGTTTCTACCTGGCTCTAGGAGGTGAGAACACATTCCCCGATAGCACAGAAATCCTACAAACGCGTGTGGGAGCTGCCGTTAGAAATGAGGCTGTGTAAAAAGTGACAGGGGGTTAGAAAAACACAGAGAATGAGAACCCAAGAGACTGGAGACTTTGGACCAATCTCTGCAAAAAGCTGGTCCTTAGAAAGAGCTGTGCGGCTCTCACTCAAGTTAGCTTGTGTTACAACCGCTGACGCTCATATCACTTCTGGTAAAGAAGCGACATGTTATTTCCTATTCTCAAGTCATCCACCGTTAAAACTACACGTAGAAAGCTACCCCAAACTACAAACCCACAGACGAAAGAAATAACCCTTACTGTACAGTCTATACTTTAAACACAAAAAGTCAGGGGAAAGCGCGAACGCAGTCCCCCACTACCACAAATTATGCTAGTCGAGTTTCCCACATTTGGGGAAATCGCAGGGGTCAGCACATCCGGAGTGCAATGGATAAGCCTCGCCCTGGGAAAACCACCTTCGTGATCATGGTATCTCCCCTGCCAGGTAAGTATGAGTGCCTACACCTCTGCCCCGCCACAGCCTCATACGCCTCACCCTTTACACTCACGGTCACTTGCCACGCGCACTCCCGAGCCCTTCTAGCCCTGACACACAGCTGGGCTTCTCAAGTCCTACCAACGGTCCTGAACCCGCTCCACGGCATGGAAAATCCTTCGTGCCGAAGCAGCAGGTGGCGAAGAAGCAGCCCTTTGCGCTGCCTCATCTACATAGAAGTCGCCTTCTCCGTGATGTCAGCGACAGTGCCCTGCCCAGTCCCCGTCTGCCTTTCTGCCACTCAGCCGCCCAATCCGCTGCAGGAGCGGGCAGGGGGAAGTGACGTCTGCCTCTCCCTTTTTCCCTCCCGCCCCGGCATCTGTTCTCTCCCAAAGAAGCAGGTCCCTAGCCTGTGTTGCGGAGCAACCTTTCCGCCGCCAGATGGATCCTGGGCACCCTTCTTCAAATAATGGCTTTTAATTCGCAAAAACTCCTGTGCGGAACGTTTAGGATTACAAAAGAAACCGGTTCTCTTCACATCCTTAGCCTTGTGATGTAGCATTCCGCTTGAAATTGGAAGCCGTTTACTATCAGAGAGAAACCGTATTTATGAAAGTAAAGAGGCAGGTCGGATGACTGCAAACCAGCCTTCCTTACTGGTTTTATCACTGGTAATGTTATAAAGACAGTTGTCCAGTTTCATGAATCTTGTTGCTTGTTTTCCAAATTCAGGATTGTAGAGAAATATGCTGTCCCAGAAGAGATGGTTGGACACTCTCAAGCGTGGTGTTGGACTTTGTCATCTCTTGGGCAGCCATCTCCAGACCTTAGCCCTTACCTTGTGTTAGTTTTTTATATTCTGCAAAGACAAAACCAAAATAATCCAAATTTGACACAAATACCCGGGATACATCTTATTTGAGATGTTTAACAAATGCCTGGATCATCTTTTTTATATATTATGCAGGAAACACTGTGAAGTAAGCAAAGTTGAGCTGCTCAAGTCAAAGACCATTTGAATATTTAGAAGTAGATTTGAGACAGGAATAATACAGGGTGGTCACAGGATAACAAATTGTAGGCAGTAGATTTACATGACTTGAGGCTATGGGCTGATAAGACGCTGAAAAACCAGGGTGTGGACCAAGCTGGCTAAGACTGGACCCAGTGTAGGGCTGGATTAGACGTAGGTTTTACCTAGGCCCTCATTATATGCTCATTAACATACTAAATCACGCACCTACCAGTGCCATGACGGTTCTGAGATCATTATTTGATGTAAAAATGGATCGCACCACAGTTCCGAGAAATTTCCACTTTTACCTGGGAATTTTCATGAATATTCCACTCCTTGGTTAAAGAAACCCATCAAGATGAAACCCCAGAACCCATTGTTCTGTCTTGGATATACCCAAACTCCCCTTTCTTGAGTGTGTACTTTTTGCTTTGCAATAAATCTCTTCTTTCACTATTTGCTGACTCATCTTTCACTTCATTCTTGAGGTGGTGTCAAGAGCCTGGACAACACAGCTGGGGTCGAGATTCCCCCAGTGTCTGGGGACCTCCTGCATCCCACCAGTATCAAATTCTATTCCATTGCTCAAATCACAAAACATGGAGTGGAGAGTTCTCCTTGGAGATCATAAAGTAAAGATTCTGTGGCATGGTGACCAGTTAGGCCACTGGAAGGCATGGCAAAATATTAAAAATGAGGGATTATGTGACCGTGTAGTAACTGCTGAATGCTAAATACTTGATCCAGGCCCCATTCCCTGGAGATTGACAGGGAGACACATTGTCCAGGCAGTAGTGGAGAAATACTTTCTGGGTATCTGACCAGCCTTTGTGGAAAGAACTGGCACCATCCTGCAGATGTAACCGCCTGATGGGTTCTTCCTGCCTAATGTACACACAATATCAATTCATGGAGACCATGGCATTGCAGTCAAGAGTTTCATTGACACAGGCCAGCCACGACATGTGGGAGAGAGAGTTATTACCCAAATCAATCTCACTGAAGGCTTGGAGGTAATAGGTTTTTCAGATAGTTTGGTGGGAAGGGGGCTAGGGCTTGGGCGGTGCTGATTGTTGGGGATGAAATCACAGGGATGTGGAAAATGGCCCTCCTGCATTGAGTCGGCTTCTGGGTGGGGGCTAAGGGACTGGTTGATTTTCAGGCCAAATGGTGCCATCCAGTAGTCAGAAATGCAAAAGCCTGAAAAGACAACTCAAGAGGCCAATCTTAGGTTCTACAATAGCGATGTTCTTCACAGCAGTCATTGGGGAAGCTGCAAATCTTGTGGCCTGTGGAATAATGGCTGGTAATTATTTAACGAGGCATACATCTTAGTAGAATTCAGGCCTCTTTCATCCTTCTAACTTGGTGGCCTTTCATGAGTTTTACAGAGGTAATTTAGTTTTGGGGAAGGTTATCATTTACACCAACCTTTTTGACTGTCCCCAACCTTTTTGGCACCAGGGACTGGTTTCACAGAAGACAGTTTTTTCACGGAAGGGGGTGGTGGATGGTTTCCGGATGAAACTGTCCCACCTTAGGTCATCAGGCATTAGTCACAGTCTCATAAGGAGTGTGCAATCTGGATCCCTCACATGCGCAGTTCCCAATAGGGTCCGAGCTCCGATGAGCATCTAATGCTGATGCAGATCTGACAAGAGGCGGAGCTCAGGTGGTAATGCTTGAAGGCCTGCAGCTCACCTCCTGCTGTTCGGCTGGGTTCCTAACAGGCCATGGACCAGTACCTGTCCTGTGGCCCCGGGGGTTGGGGACTGCTGATTTAAACTATAAACTCAATTTTCCCCAAAGATAGCTTGGGAGAAATTGCACAGGAATGAGCATAGCCAGCTAGCCTGTGAGGCTAGAACCAAGATGGGGCCAGCCATGTCAGCTTTCTCTTATTGTCATAATTTTGCAAAGGTAGTTTCTGAGGGACTGCACTGGACACTTGTTAAAAACATGAGACAGATTTTATTGTATGTACTACAATAGGCAAGATAGACCACCAGAGAACTGAGCTCAACCTCAAATACAGCAGGAGGAGTTGAAGATTATAGCCAACTGGTAAGATAAGAAAGTCAGTGGATGGAAAATTACTAAGAGGAACTTGATTAGCTATCAAAAGTGGTTGGGAGGACTCTTGCTAAACTAGACTCAACAGTATTCTTTTCTAAAACTGGACTTGGCAGGCCAAGAACTAACAGAGAAAAGGGCTCAGAGGAAACTACTGAGGTGTGGTGAAAGATGGAGTCCTTGTCAACTCTACACTGAAGCTTCTGCAAATAAACAAAGACCAATTAAATGGAAAAAGCAAAGGCTATTTATTCCGAGCTTGCTATAGCAGGGAGTCAGTCACTGTGACTTGTGTTTTGGCAGAGACTTGAAGGCAGTCAGGAGGGTGGGAAAGCTTTTTAAAAAGAAAGGCTTCAGGTACGCTTGGTCTGGAGGCTGTCAGCATGGTGAAGCTGTAGATAGATGAAGGAAATCAAAATATTTTACCCCAGAATGTATTTCTTTGGCATATTGTAAGATGGCTGTCAGAGAGCCAGCAAACAGAAGTAACTCTGCAAAACTGTCTTTTGTAGGGGAAATTTACACCTGCAGAGAATCTTCATTAATCCAGCCTTACCTTGTCAGGATTGAGAAACAAAAATAAGCCTTAGGCCCTACAACCAACTGAACGGACTCTCTCTTGGCTGACAGGACTGCAGAGAATCCTTGAAAGCTGTTTCCAGCTGTGGCAGGCTAGGAGGTCGCACATGCCCTCTTAACACCCCTCCCTCACTAACTGCCATTATGAGGCAGGAGAACAGCAGAGGGAATTGGAAGTTGGATAAAAGGCAGAATGAGTAAAAGCAGAAACAGAAGCAAGGTGATGGGGTGGGAGAGCAAGAAGCAAGATAAAAGGCAGAAGTTGAGCAGCCAAAACAAAAAGTAAGATTAAAGAAAGCAAGCAAGCCCGGGCTCGGTGGCTCACGCCTGTAATCCTAGCACTTTGAGAGGCCAAGGCGGGCAGATCACCTGAGGTCAAAGCTTGAGACCAGCCTGGAAAACATGGCAAAAACCCGTCTCTACCAAAAATACAAAAAATTAGCTGGACATGGTGGAGCACTCCTGTACTCCTAGCTACTTGGGGTTCAAGGAGCATCGCTTGAACCTCGGAGGCAGAGGCTGCAGTGAGCTGAGGTTGCGCCACTGCACTCCAGACTGGGCAACAGGGCAAGACTCTGTCTCAACAAACAAACAAACCAGAAAAAAACAGCAATCAAGGACCCCATGGCCGGCAAGTTCCAAACCAGTAAAGGGGCAGCTCCTGAGAGTTATGCATTGAGAAAAAAGTATCCTTAACATGACTCCATATGATAATCAGCTCATTACAACTCATGCATATGGACTGCATATCATGCATGGACTTAAAAGTATGGGATGGAGGCAACGTGCAAGCACAGAAGGGCCAAAGTAACTAAGCAACCCACCTATCAATCAAAAGACAAACACTGGCTAACGATTGGGCATCCCTGTGAAGAGAAGAAAAACAACCACATATAAAAAGACCCAGAGTACACCAAACTCATACGGATCTCATCTCCCAGAGGCCAGCCCACTCTCCCTACTCTGAGAGTGTTACTGTGCTTAATAAACTTTTGCTTTGCTTTGCTGCTTTGTGTGTGTCACGTACACTTCTTTCTTTGGGACACCAAGAGCCTGGAAATGCACGGCACCATCTGGTAAGAGTTAGGATGTTTTTCCTAAGGGTTAACAAACCAAGCCTTTGAAAAGACTTGCTTCACTACTGTTATCAACCAACAGCCTGATGCTTTCCCTCCCTTTCGTGGTTTTGACAACACAAGCAAGCAGCATTCCCTCCTAAGGGACTGTCGACCTAGGAATGATTCTGGCTAAACTACAGAGATGTACAGTGAGGGTTTTCATGTCCTCTGCTTCAGCTTTTGACGTCAGAGGGCCACAAACTCCACTCTCAGATGATTGCTAATGCCACCATTTTATGAACATGGGCCCCACGGAGAGGCACGAAGCTCAACTGCACATCTGCACATTGTTCCTCTTATAAATATTCATATTGGGATATGATTTGGTGCTGCTCCCCTGAAAGATACATTTGCAGAATGGATTCAGATTAGAAGCATTATAAGCACTATAATGTAGCAATGGCTCATCCAGCTCTCTACACTATAGAAAGATCTGTGGTGTAGACATTTCCACAATGACACAAGATATGTGTACAAGAATGGTGACTGCAGCATTCTTTGTAATCCTAAAAACATGAAACCAACCTCATCTCAAAAACAATTTTTTTTTTTTTTTTTTGAGATGGAAGCTCGCTCTGGAGTCCACTCCAGGCTGGAGTGTAGTGGTGCGATCTCAGCTCACTGCAGCCTCCACCTCCCGAGTTCAAATGATTCTCCTGCCTCAGCCCCCCGAGTAGCTGGGACTACAGGTGCGTGCCACCATGCCTGGCTAACAAAAACATTTTGAAAAGGGTTAAATAAATCCTGCACAAACTGAGGAAAAATACTGTTTTCAAAATAATGGAGAGGATCCCTGTCATGATGAATGATTCCACTGGTCACGTTATTGATAGAGCAATCAGGAAATCCAGGCATGTCCTGGAGGTAATACTGGACTCCTACTACTAAAATATGAAAAAATGGAGGCATGTAAATTACTCGTTTAAGCGTATAACAGACTGAATTAGAATTTTATCACACCAGAAGTGGGTTCCTAGGTCTCTGTTTCAGGATTCCTGAGTTACACCAGTGTAAACCCAGTATTTCAGGAGATACCCGGTTAAGAATCTGGTAGAGGAGGTGGGCTGGGCCTTGACATGGATCAGTCATAAATCAGTGTCTTGGGACTCCGGAAAGATAAAATCCTCTCTATTTGTCTAGTGATTGACAATGCGTGAATGCTTTAAAAGTTCCAAGAATCGTCCCTGGGTGGGCTCGAACCACCAACCTTTCGGTTAACAGCCGAACGCGCTAACCGATTGCGCCACAGAGACAACCGTTCCCAGCTTCACTGGGCGATGCAGGAAGGGCCACTCGCTAAACTTGCTCCTTTTCGTACATTCTCGGGGCCTGCCCGGCAGGACGACTGAGCAAGGCGTTGGAAAACCAGAGAGATTAGAGCGGTGAGTCGCGCTGGTCACGTTGGGCACCTGCGCGTTAGGAGATTCTGGAGCCGGAGGAACAGCCGAATGGCCTTCGCCCGTCCTGCCCCTCGCCTGCTTCAGGAGCTTCCGGAAACTCCCCGGTGGGCGACCCAGCCCGAGCTGCCTGGGGGCTCAAGGGAAGGTGAACGCCCGGTGGGCTCCCGCGATGGTTCTTCCCGTTCTTTGCGCCGCCTTCACCCAGTGAAGGAGCCTGTGCCCACCCTGCCCAGTCGCTTTCGGGGCTGCTGAGGAGCTTCCGCTGCCATCTTCGGATCCTGTGTTCCGCACGGGGGCTCCACCAGGGCAGGGATGGTGGTGAGGGTCGCTCGTGGGTCCCCTCGTGGGGAGCAGGGTCTGGCACGACTAGGACTTGTCAATGAATTCATCGTCGCCTTTAGCTTTTAGTCCTTTGAAGAACCCTGAGAGTGGAAATCAAGAGATTTTTTCCATGGGGACGTTCTTTTTACAAAGCGTTGATTTCTGGGCACCCCGCAGGGCGGGCAACTGGCAGGGCCTCCGGCGCATCTTCTTCGCGGTGGAACCGCGGGGGCTCAGCTGGGCAGTGGTCGGGCCGTGGGGCAGCAGGGCGAGAGCAGGGGAACGGAAAAGCAAAAGCTGGGAAAGAAGCCGGGGAGCGGTGGACCAGACATCCAGACCTCCTGAAAGAGGCACCGGCGGGGTCTTCTGGAAGTGAAAATTGCTTTTGTTTGTTTGTTTATTGTAGCAGAATCGGGAAATGGAGAGAGAACCTGAAAGAGTCCCAAACTCGAGGACCTATTGCTCCCCGAGAATAACATCTTCCAGAAGAACTAGGCAGAAAACTAGGCCTCTGGGAACCCTGAAATCCCTGGAGGAGTAGCATCATCATGACCCTCTGTGTTCTTTTGGCAAAGGACTTGCTTCCGTTGTTTGCTCAATTATCTGTTTGTTAAATAAATAAAACCCTTTTCATATATCTTTAAAATTACCTTGGTCCTATTATTTTATGATTACAAATAATGCTGCAGGCATCATTCTACAAGTACGCTTCTCATTGACCAGTGGTGTGGAGGCCTGGAGAGTAGTTGTTCCAGCATAGTGTTTACATAGATTTTTTTCATTCCATTTTCTTTGTTGCTTTATTAGGTATAACCCTTTTCTTATTTCAGAGGCTGCTTTAGGGTTTCTGGGATACATCTTTAATTTATCATAATCTGCTTTCAAGTGTCATTATACTTCCCTTTCTGGCCTTTATCCTAGCGTTACGTATTTTTACTTTATGCACTACAAGCTTTGTGATTCATTATTATTACTTTTACTTATTACGTCAGAAAAAAAAATTTTTTTTTGAGACGGCGTCTTGCTCAGTTGCCCAGGCTGGAGTGCAATGGCGCGATCTCGGCTCACTGTAAGCTCCGCCTCCCGGGTTCACGCCATTCTCCTGCCTCAGCCTCCCGAGTAGCTGGGACTACAGGCGCCCACCACTATGCCCAGCTAATTTTTTTGCATTTTTAGTAGAGACGGGGTTTCACCGTGTTAGCCAGGATGGTCTCGATCTGACCTCGTCATCCGCCAGGCGTGAGCCACTGCGCCCAGCGGAAGCATTGTCATTTCAAATATCATCTTTCTTTCGTATGTTCGTAAATATGGCATAAAGCCGGTTTCTTGTGTTGCTTACACAATTTTCAGAATGTGTATTTAAATTTAAAATATTAAATTTTACTAAAAAACTAAAAATAATAATCATGAATGTCCTAGATTCTTCTTAAGTTCCAACAGTCCACTTAAAATGTGCCCAACCTGAGGGTCAAACCTACCTGCTGATGTGTAACTTGTGTTTGTGAGACATTCTCAACAGCATTTGCTTTCCCCGGACTAGTGATTTTCCTCACATCTGAATGTCTTCAGTGCAAAAGGAAACGTTTTTCTTTGCAAAAATACTTTAAAATATTCCTCCTTCAAGTAAGTGCATTAAAAACAAATTTCCCAGTTGCATCCCTGAAATGCATCGAAAGCGCGGGAGAGACAATCAAGTGCTTCAGGATCAAGAGCTAAACAGGGGAGGACAAAGGTGGCTTCTTCACTAGGAGTCAAGCCAAAGTCAACTGATTTGGTCTCCAATGGAGACCGGAACTCGGTTCACCTGCGTCGTGAGGAGGCGCTCCAGCGGAGGCGGGACTTTCTGTCATGGTGCCTTCAGATAGGAAATCTCCTAGGATTTCCTTCTTTCCCTTTGATCTACTGCCAACTCTCCCTTTCTACTTCTTCAAGACCTTTTTCAGATCCCTACTGCGAAGGGCCTAAGGGGCCGGTGCCCTTCCCTACCGGTCCCTCCCTGACTGGGTGTCTTCGGAGCCCAAGCTCACCCGGAACATTACTGCCCGCTTGAGACAGCGAGAGGACCAAGGAGGGCGGCGGGTGTGCTGGGAACCACAGAGTCACCGCGCACCTGCGCCTCGTGGGCTCCTAACAAATTGAATAAATGCCCCCTGAAGCTTCTCTGCAGGTCAGAGGGAAGGGGAGGGTGGCTGCCCACCCGGCGGGAGAAGCTTCAAGAAGCGTCGGGAGGACCTCGCCCTGCCCCTGGGCCTTGAAGACACGCCTGGCCAGGCTGATTTTGACGGGTAGGCCCCCAAAAAATGTTCAAGGGCGGCCCAAACCCCGACCCCGAGATTAAGGCTCTGAAATGTCTGACGGGTTTGAGAATCCTCGGTCGAATCGATCCCGCCTGTATCAGGAGACTCCTTTGCCAAAATTCAGAGACCAAGAAAGAGAAAGATTGGACAGATCAAAGTCTGTAATTAACCAAACAGGAAACACAATTTTTCTGACACATTGGATGTGTGCTGTGAGAAAAAGACTAACCTCAAGGAGAATCTGTTTTTTTGGCTTGAGTGTAGGGAAGAATGGAGTTGCCACCAACAATGGTGCGTTGAAACGGCAGGTGCATCAGGCTGTAGATGTGAAGGAATTAAAAATATTTTACCCCAAAATACATTCCTTTGACATATTTTGAGATGTCTGTTCAGAAAGCCAGCTGCAGAAGTAGCCCTGCAAAGTTGTCTTTTGGTGGGGAGATTTGCATCTGTAGGGAATCTGCATTGACACAGCCAAGTCTTTCCTTGCCCAGATCTAGGGAAGATTAACCGAGAGTCTGACACCTGTATACGTCTGAAAGAAACTTTGAGGGTTTATTCTCTCTGAGAGCTGCTACCGGAAAGGTTTCATTTACATATTAAGACCATCTTTGCTAGCCAAGCCCCTCTTCTCTCCCTCCCATAACCTGTCTTGCCCACAATACGTGGATATACCTCTAACTCTGATGGTACCTGGTTTTGGCCATACTTTGAGCCCTCATTCATTCTGTTACCTGGAGATGGTAGATAAGCTTCTGCATCCCATTGTGGGTAGGGTAGGGTAATCACTCTGTGGCTCTCCCCATGTACATGTTAGTACATTTTATGGCATTTCTCCAATTAATCTGCTTTTGTGACTTGATTTTTGAGTGAAACTTCAGAGGGTT